>NC_141466.1:125423402-126714652 GCF_009769465.1 Tauraco erythrolophus | reverse complement strand
GCAACATTTTTTATGAGCCACAATTCTTTACGCAGCACTGAATGTGTCCCTCACCTCTCACCCCCATCTCTTCTACAGCCATATATCTTTGAAAGCATTCTGGCTCACATTGCCTAAGGCTGGAGCAGAGCAGGTTCCCCAAGGCTCTACAGATGTGAGGACAAGATGCAAGCTGGATTGACTCTGTCTTGGCAGTTGGAAAGACTCTTATTTCCTTCTTTCTTTACACTTAGAGCAGCCCTTTTTCTCTCTGCTTTCCAGAGCAGCCTGCCATCAGGAAGGGCAGGCCCCACTGCACCCATCCTGTGCAGGTCACAGGATATATGTCGCACCTTCCCATCTTCCCCTTGCCTGTGCCTGCTCATTGTGTGAGGGGCAGTTTACTGTAGAAATGCTACTCTTCTGAAGACTCTCACTGGGATAGCTACGGAGTCGGTGGAGAACAATACTTGCTGCTATATCAGTAGAGGCTTGTGTGCATCACACAAAAATTCCCTCCAGCAATTTTTGATTTCTCTAGGATTCTGGAATTGTTTGCCAGTTTTTTGAACTTTTTTTTAACATGGCCACTTTTAGCCTGAATGGAGACTAGTGAAAGTTTGAGCTCTCTATCCGGGGAAGCTCATCTCTGTGTGAGCAGTGGGCCAGTCAATAGGCTCCATGTATCAGATTGTTAGACAAAAGGGCAGCCTGCAGCAAAAGGGATGTTTGTTCTGTGGCCAGAGTAGGCTACCTTAAAAATAATAGCCAAGAGTAAACACCGTCAATTCACAAGTTAGATGCTTGTAGAAAAAAAAGTCGGCTGTTTGCTAACCCGTTAAGAAGGGAAATAAGACCTGACAGTCCGCTCTGCTGTGATTTTAAGCACGATGTTTCCCTTAGAAAGGGTGCTGATGGTGCTCTGCAGGCAGGGTGAGTGCACTGCACTCATTGATGGCAAGTGATTGGGAAGATTTGTTGCTCTACACAAGTTTGTGCATGGCTTGGTTTTAGGTTGTTTCAACCTATCCACATCAAGTGACAAAACGCAAAGCTGTCAGACCCAAACCAGCAAAACAAAGCTGATGTTCTACAAAGAGTGTGTCCATACAGTGACTTCTGTTTCTCTGCTAAAATGCGGTCTTTGTTATTGTGACTTCAGGTTACAAAAAATGTGGAGGTTTTTTGTTGAAAGAGGATTATCTCCAAGCCCAAGCTAGCTTTGCTAAGGAAAACTTGTTACTAAAGGAGGATTTTTGCAAAATTTATTCCCAAGGTGATGCCTTCCAAGTACAGAAGAAATATAAATTTCTGACCTCCTTTGTTCTTGATAGATATATGGGCAGTAGATCTGAAATTCAGTCAGTGTTCTGCGCCCAGTAGCTAATTGGGTGATGCTGGTCACCAGAGGAGAAGATATTGGACTTGCAGAGTTTTGAGAGGAAGTTAATTGATGGGAGAAAGTTTAAAGAGATCTTGATGAAAGGCTTGGAGTAAACCAGCCCTAAAGCAGGCCGAACAAATTCTGAGTATTTATACAGAGTTAAAAGTTGCTAGAAAAATCTCTCGTGAGTCCAGGAGTTTTTATACTGTTCCCACTGTGTTTAACTGTCCTCAGATATATAGAAGGTCGTGTTGGAATTGGAATTTTTTTTAAGGACAAGAAATTGCTTGGTGAAGGCCTCGTACAGAGATGAAGAGTGAAAGATGGATTCCTGTGAGACAATGTCCAGTACGGTTGTGGTGGTTGTGCTTAGCACTGATAATGGGTATCAGAGATTAATTATATTAATCAGGAAACAATCTCTAGTCCATAAAACTGAGTTTGAGTAGTTGGGACAGAACAATGGCATAGACACATAAAGACAAAGTGAATTAAAGTGCATAAGAAAGCCTTCTTAGGAATAAGCACTTAGCCTAGACCTTGCACGAAAACAACTCAGGCAGGAAATGAAATATATACTTTATAATGAAACTGAAGACATCAATTATCTTGAGGTTCTTTTGCTGAAATACCTTGCTGCGTGCCCACTACTACAGGGCTACTCTTTCATTCCGATGACTCAACCAGTGTTGATAAACATAGCTTGAAAACTGATCTAAAAGGACCCCGGGGGTTTTTATTTTACACATTTTTCATCGGGACACAGCTTTCTAAAACATGATTAAATATTTGATTACTTTGACCACAATTAAAACTGATTAGTCTATAATTCAAGGCTTTTCAAAAATAAATAGTTGCCCCCAAACTTTCAGAAGATCACAAGCCTGTAAAGAAGATCCTTAAACATTAGAAACAGCTGCTTTTACGTAACTGTTACTATAGCTATTGCTTTTATTAGAGTGTGGTTCCTTCACAGTATCTCTTACGCTTATGTATATTAGTGCAAGAATTGTATTCTCACTCAAAATAATCATTTTGAGTCAAAATACATTTACATCCTCAGAGTAATTTTCATGTAAGCATCACTTTCCCAATGAAAGTCCTGCATTTAAGAGATTTCTAACAACTCTGAGCTTGAAAGTGACTTTTTTTTAAAAAAGGAAAATGCTATTAATATCACTATGTTGTAGAGAAGTCAGTTACATAAGGAGGGAAGCAATGGAGAGGTATGACCACTGTCATGCCAGTTAAGATACCCAGTGCAATACCATTCGTTGGTATTGGTCAGTACAACGGACAAAGAAATTAGAAAGCAATTAATTATTTGCCTAAAGGAAAAAAATATCCTGAGACTTTAGTTAATAATTTAGATCAGAATCGCAAGGCTTTACAATTATTTAGTTGTATCTTGTCATAAATAACACTAATTCATTTGGAAATGCAACTTTTTGTTTCCCACTGGGTCTTCTGGCAGAGAGCTCCATAGATTAATTATTCATTTTGAAACTTTTCTTAAGCCACTTTTAAATATTATCTTTCTACCTCATTGGCAGAACCTTTGTCTTTTGTTATGAGAAAGGCTGAAGAGGACACAGCTCGTTTTCTGTATGTTTGATCTATTATGTAACTCTCATCTCATTTTCATTTAACACTGATAATCCTAATGTTTTCAGCCTGTTTTTTCCAGACATTTCTTTAAGCTTCTAGGCCCTTCACTTGCCAATCTCTTTATCTCTCTTGCTTCTGCTCTCTTCTCTCCTTCCTGTGGATTCAGTATTTCAGACAAGGAACTTACATAGCAATATTATTGTAGTAGGAAAGTAATAAAATTTATACTAAGTGCCCATATATTGTAAACAACCATGTAGACAAGATTTTACAACACTTATCTCATCCGAGGCTCTTATTTTTAAGTTTTAGATTATCAAAGTAGAAGTATAATGAATTCTGATGCTAAGAAAACAATGGCTTGGCTGAACCAGGTAGACATGCTGTGCTGCTACTACTTAATAATTACAGCTGAATGAAAAAAAAAAAAAAAGGTATTTAAATTGCAGGAGAGCTGCAGCACTGAGCATGACTTTTCAGCCTGAGCATGATCTTTCATACGATGCTGGAGGTAGATTGGTGGTGACTCATAGCATGGTGGTACTGAAAATGCATTGGTTCAGGGCCTGTGGTCTTCTACAGAATGATCACATTACAATTTTAATGTTTTCTGTACGTTTGGGTAACTCTAATTCTGGAGTACGTGTTTTAGGAAGGCTCGCACTCTCCATATTTCAGCGTGTCTTGCTGCTGACACTGAGGATTAGGCAGTGTGAATGGCTCACTTCAAGTGATTTTGGTCTGTGGTGAAAAGAACAGGAGCAAGTCCAGTACACACAGAACAACTGGCTGCTGTTTACTGAGTCAAAGCTGTAAAACCATAAAGGGAGCAAAAGCTAAAATCAAGGGAAACAGAAATAATGGAGTGGGAAGGGAAAAGGAGAATCAACATATGGTGGTTCTTCTGTATAAAACAGAGATCTGGGTTCTGGCAATGGGGGAAAGGCATGAGTCATTCTTCCAAAACTTTGCTTGACCCAAGAACCCCGTTATTTAAATTTGTATTTGAGTTTCTTGGAGGTGAAGAGATTATTTATCAGCAAGAATTCACCAACACCTTCCCTCCCTCTCAACTTCCAGCCTGATTCATCAAAGCCAAAAAGTAGCCTTACATGATGGTAGATATACTCCTAGACTGCTAGCTGAAGCTAGAGTCCTCCCTCGTAAGATGCAGGAAAAGCTTTCTTAAATTTTATTCTTAAAAAAAAAATACTTTCAGTGTTCTGGTGGAGTCTTCCTGCTCATTTGAAAGCTACTGCTTCCCTGAAAAATCTTTGGTCTTTTAGAGTGTTTTAAAACAGATACTCTTAGGAAATGCTATTGCTTTGGGGCATCTGGCTTGTAATCAGTCAGTCCTTTCAGAGCCTAGCTCTTCTGTCACGACACCGACCCAGAGCATGCCTGGTGTGGTCCTGGGGAGCCATGTGCCTTATATGTCCATTGCAACTTGCAGGAGGTCAAGTAGGGGGAAGCCAAAGGATTTGTGCAAATGGTGGAGCCAAGGAGAAGGTCAGGGATGGCATTTTGTGGCCATGGGAAAGAGACAATTCCTTCTCCTGGGTCGGGATGAGTCTCCGTCAGTGCCGAGTCTCAAAGGATCATGGGGCTCCCATGGCTGGCACCCAGTGTTCTTAATTTTGTGGTGAATAAGAGCCCTGAAA
This sequence comes from Tauraco erythrolophus, assembly GCF_009769465.1. NCBI lineage: Eukaryota > Metazoa > Chordata > Aves > Musophagiformes > Musophagidae > Tauraco > Tauraco erythrolophus. The sequence continues at coordinate 126,710,020 of NC_141466.1, read as the reverse complement.
GCACATAATTTAATCCGCCTGAAGATAATTGTTGAAATAAATCATTCTCTTGTTTAAAGGATAAATCTTCGGCAAGTTTCAAGAGAGCCTACAGCACTGCTGATTTTAATCATTGCTCTGCATAGGGAAGTGTCTACCCTGCTTAGTGTTTCCAAACCAGCAGTGCTGCTATTAAAAAGTCAAGCCTGGATTTAGAACCTGTCACAATTCAAACGAAACTTTTTTGGGGACTCCCAAATTCACAGCTGGAGGAGCCAAATTCACAGGAGAGGCCTGGTGAGCAGAGACCCCACGGTCCTCTCCAGGTTTAACTAACCAGTAAACCACACTCCTGTTTGGTGCCTCGCTTTCCATGTCTGAACACTGGGTTCTGTGGCCGGCGCTCTGTAGGGCATTGCCGTTCTGGAGGGGAGAAATGCTTTGGGAGAGATGAGTATTTTTGTTTCTTGGTGTTGATGGGCTGTTGCTGGAATATGGGTTGCGTATGACAGGAAATGTGCTGTGGTGTGTCAGACTGTACCACAGAGAAAGATTCCAGTCAATGGTGGGTGATTTTTATCAGACTGCCCTGTGGTCATCCAGTGGGCTTCCCAGGGCTCTGCTGGGGAGTTTCTTGTTCAATAGCATGTCCTGCTTTGGTTGAAATTTTCCAGGGTTTGGCTGGTCCACAAGGGACTTTTTTTTGGAGTGTGAAAAGGATCAGTTTGAGTGAGATGCATTCTAGTAAAGTAGAAATTACACTGCTCAGCTGAAGTCTGGAGAACCATGCTTTGCCAAACCTCCATGTCCTTTGTTTGGGAGCTGCACTGTGACAGAGATGGGTCACTGCAGAGGCAGGATGTGGGCTGTAATGACTCTAAGGTGTCCCGTGACCAACCATGGGTGAGGTAGGGTTTGGATAGACTAGAGCTTCTTTTGAGGCTTGATTGTTCAGTTAGCACTTGGCAATTAAGTTGCTGCTGTGACAGCTCTCTTGGTACCCTGACTGGTTAGTTAAAAGATGTGGTGCAGCTCATTTCTGATCCTTAGGTTAAGTTAAATAACAGAGATATTGGGCTCTTTGTACAGAAACCATGAATCCAAGTTGGAGTGCAGGCAGGTTCCTGCTACTTAACCCATTTTCTTCCTGGCCACTGGTTGAATATCCACAGAAAGTTGGTGATCTTGATATTCTCCCATGATTTTGTTCATTTCTCTCTTTTCTTGGCGAGCACTTGTGGATCTTGTTTCTGGAGCTTTCTGGGAGGAATGGACACTGCTCCTCTGCAAACAATCCCATTCCTCCCTGTCCTCCAAACTGGGAAGTACTTCCTGCTCTACTGAAGCTGATCATAGCGTTAAAAAAACAAATTCATACAGCTTTTGGCACAGCACCATTTGAGTAATTCTAAGTGGTTGGGAATTAATTCACTGTGCCATTTAAGCTACTTTGAAGAAGAAGAGATCTAGTTATATTTTATTTTGGTTATATTTTGTATGAAATGTGTGGAGTTATTGGAACCAGAAAGATTAACTTTGTGCTTGGCTGATGCACACCAGTTAAAAATTTATTTCCTGGCATATGGAATCGAAAGCTGAGGGTTTTCTCAGACAAAGATGCCACCCAGCTCCCTTGATTCTAGGTATCCTTGTCCCCTTGATATGTTTCTATGTCTAATAGGTACGAAAACACTGGGTCCCAGTGCTATTTCCATCAAGTCATCCATCTGAAAGATCTTAGAAGTTGCTTCTGTCTGAAGGGAAATATTTGTCACATGCTACTAGAAGGGACCTTACAGTGGAGTAAACCAGGAGTAACCATAAAGATTTAAAACATTGTTAAATATGTGCAAGTATGGGATATGTTCAGCTCCAAAAGTGGTGTGGGTGTAAACAATATGTCATGAACCATTCTATCGTGTCTGAGTTACAATAACATACATAAATCATAGAAGTATATCATATGTCATAAGCAGAAGCTTTGATAGGCAATCATTCTTACAAATTTTCATTTGCAGAAAATCTTGGGAGCTGTTGTCTGTGTTCAAAGTTAAAAAAAAAAAGTGATCTACTTACAGTATTTGTAAATCAGCCTTGAAGGAATAAATCCTGTAAGAAACAGCACCAAAGCAGAAGTGTGACATTTCCCGCTATCTTTAGAGGGAGGTCTGTTCTCCAATACATTTCAAGTGACAAAACACAAATATGATGCACAGTGCCAAATGGAAAGAAAGAATAGACCCTCTGCTGCTGGGAATAAAAGAAGACTATAGTAATGTGATTATGGTAATGGTCAACAAGTCATAGTCTTGTGCTTTTGTTCACTGTAATTAACTTCTTGGAATGGCACAGTCGCTTTCTCTGTGCTCATCAGATGGCCCTGCTTTTGTGTCCGCAGTCTGTTATTTCTCCTGCAGGGACTGCAAGCCTCCAAGTGCATTACTAAATGAATTCATTGCTGGAACAAAGATTCAGTGGTAGAATAGAGATTGATATCTTTTGTTGTCAGACATTCAATACCATATAGCAATCCAATTACTTAAGCTGTTTCTATCAGTCTTATTACAGCTCACTATTGAGGCATGCTTTAAAGCTGGATAATTCTGTCTTGCAAGAATGTAGTGGAACAGATTAGAGCTTTAATGAGAAGGCTTTCTGAGGGCTAGGGCACTTCCATTGTATGTGTTGGGATTGAGGAATCATACCTAGGCAAAGCCCTGAGTCATTGTTGCAAAGACCGATCAAAGGAAAGCCTGAAATCTGTACAATTGCTGGTAGAAATTTTATGGGTTATAAGAAAATAAAATAAAAACCGGCAATGTTTCTGTCTGTTACTGCCTATCTGATGAGAATCTGTGATACACTGGGAAAAGGAAATTGCTTGTTGGAATTCAGATTGTGGAATGGATATCTCGTTTTTGTGTTTGAACTTTTCCTCCGCTGTGCTATAGGTCAAATTTTGTGCTTAGCTGTAGCATTTTAGGAATGCTGGCAGTGTAAGTTCAGCACAAGACTTATTTTGCATACAACTAGCCAGGGTAGGTGTTTGGAGAGGAGGGTTTCCAGTGCATAAACACACAGCAGGACAGAAGACCACTAATTGCATGTAGAGGAGGAAAGATGAAACTAGCAAGTCAGCCTTCCCAGGTTTGCATCCTTGCACACGCTCTCTGTAGCACAAAGCAGGTGTAGGCTGGATCCCAAGACAGCAGAAAGCTGGAATCACTAAGACCTCAAACCTGAGGCTGAAGCGTTGAAGTAGAAAATAGTTATTTTTCTATGAGGAAAAAACCCAACAATATAAACAGATCTATTTACTTCGCAAATATTTTATGGGGAGTTTGTATATGTAAAACACACCTAAGTTTACTGTGGCAAACACAAGCAGTGGGGACTTGGGAGATGCCGGGCTAAGTTTCTGTGTCCAGCAAGACAATTTGACTCCTTCCTAAATGTGTGATTTCCGATGGACTTTCAAAACAGGATAAAAGTCTCCAGGTCTCTTCCAGGCCTCAGCAGAAACATCTGTGCTTTAAGTCAACGCAGTGCAAACAGAAGCACCTAGGAATTACTAAGGTTGAAGTCAACTGGAAACACGAATTAGAGTGCTTTTGTATGGAAAACATACAGCTTGGTGTCATTTGTGAAAATAAGTGTATCTAAACTTGTCTCAAGTGCCGCCTCTCTAGATCACCATCCTTAAATAACTAAGGGTATGGGGTTTTTTTGGTATGATAAATGAGCCAAAGTAAACACTAACTTGATGTGAGTGAAAAAGCTCTGTAATTTCTGCAGGGTAACAGTGATTTCCAACAACTTGAGCATACAGCCTATTTTTCCTAGATGCAAATAAATGTGTATGATTTATAATTTCGTTATAATAAGCCTGATTTTCCTTTTATTATGGTTGTTTGACACTATGAACAGCTAAATATTTCCTCATCAAGGAGGAAGTTATGCAGTATCACAATGCACACATATTGTCTGACTGTAATATTTTCAAAGTATTATTTAGAAGAACAGCAATCATAAAGACATTTCCCAAAGGAAATTGCATTAGAGTTAGGATAAGGATGTGGGGGTGTGAACTTAAGTCTGAGGAACACCTGAAGGTTTATCTGTGCGCCTAGATTTGTTTTCAGAAAGTGTTTGCGTTCCTATATGTAGACCACAAACACTGCTTTTCTTCAGCAATCAAGGTATGACCTAGTTCAGAGCAGAAGCTAAACCTGATTTTGTAGCCTCAATTGCCTGATGTGGATTGAAGTTAATGTTTCATGAGGCAAAGGACAGCACCTGTTCTTTCCAGGAATGGTTACTGCTAAGGTATTTGGTTTGGGTCAGAGTTAAGGTGATTTTGTGCTGAATTATCAGTTTATTTCTCACTCAGGAGTGTAAGGGGCAATTAAAGATTTAGTGTGGCCTGACCTTTATTCTGTTCACTGTTGACTTGTAACGAGTGATGTCTACAGTAACTGCTTTCTTGTAATTTATTTACTCTATTTAGGAGTGAGGGGTTTGGACTTGGGATCTTCCAAGGGGAGCTTTTTATGTGCATTTTCATTTATTTTGTCTAAATACATTGAGACCCCCAGGCCAGATATTCTTCAGCTGGTGTAAATCAGCTTAGTTCGACTGACGTCAGTGGAGCGGCGCCAGCGGCAGACCTGACCCACTTCTTTAATCTGATCACTTGTCCATCCCGTTTATTTCAGGTTACATCAGAGTGAGCAGAGCCTTACCTCATTCACCATGAACTTGATATAGGTACAACCTTGCAAGTTTTGGCAGAGGACTATCATCACTGAGAAACATGTAAAAAGCAAGAGTAGCATCCAGTCCTCTGCCACGTAGAAATTATTTGGAGCCAAGGTGTCTGACAGACCCAGCTTTACGTAATATGAGACTGTGTGACGTATGAAATTCCAACTTGCTTACAATAAATTATGTTAAAGACAGTTTCCCACAAAACGTTAACCTAATACAGCATTTTATGTGGTCTAGATAGCTATTAACTAATTAGTAATATTCATTCAGTGTTCAGGATGCTCTGTGCCACCACAGCAAGCTGGGAGTCTCCAGAAACCTCAGCATCCCAACTGTCAAGTCTGTGTTGGTACCTACCATAGAAATTTCCAAGAGAATTAGATTTAAGTTTGCAGTCACACCTTGAGTCCGGTACCTCTAATTCATTCCTTCAGTTTTTCCTGTTTTTTTAGTGTGATTTGCCCTTGGGTCTGTTCCCTGCCATTGTCCTCTCAGATCAGGACTGGATGGTTAGATTAAGTGTTATCTTCATATCACACGCTACGCTCACAGTGGATCTCTGTATCTGATCTCTTTGACTGTTTGAGTGAGCACTTTTGAAGGTTTGTGTTTTGTTGTTGTTTTTTTTTTTTTTTTGTTGGGCAAGAATGGAGATGCCAATACACAGCTGAAGAACTCAGTTTTTTTTTCTTGATCTCAATTGATGATTGAACTGACTCTCATTCTCAAACCATAATCTTATTCAAATATTCTACTAGCTTTCAGGGACAGGAGTGTAAAATATCACGTGCTTGGGCTTTCTGAGTTTGTGTACTCAGAGAAATTGCTTGCCCCTGGAAGTTTACATCAAAGTCTTCATTTGTTTCTGTCTCATAACCTTGCAGTGAATGTACGCTCTTAAGAAGACTCCAGAACATGTTTTTACCACAGCAGATACTTTCTCTCGGTACTGCTACACAATATACATCTCTCTAGTTTATCTACCTCAATGCTTAGCTTACATTTCTTTAATAAAGATAAAAGTTTTTCTTATTTGTTGGCTGCTTGGTTGTCCCTAATATTGACAAGATAGCACAAATATTGCTTTTTCTGGGATCAAACTGTCTTGCTCATTTGTGTCCAACTTGAATGAAACAATCCATTTTCTCAGCAATCAGTTGATCCTCTGCAGCATTATCTAATGTCATACAACCTTTTCTGGGCTAGTCATGCAGTGGCCATTGACTTTGTACTGGATTTGCTCCAGTACCTCCCTTCAAGAGTTTGCAGATGCCAAAATGATGTGAGCCATTGCAGTTCTGGTGTCTTTTTCCAAATATCAGATGTTGTCTTGGCTTCTCTTATTCACAAACTATGTCTTGTTTTTGCCGACTCTGATATTTTTGCCACAGATCTCTTTTTCTGTATGTTGTGTCTCGTACCTGACTTTGGTGGGATTTTTAAATTCTTCTTTATTTCCACATGGAATATTGTCTCTGTTCACTTTGTTCCTATTATTTTACAGTTCTCAGAAGTTGTTGTGAATAAAGGGAGACAGTACTCTGCCTAACCAACAGCCTCCTTCGCTCCTAATAAAAACATCACTTAATGCTGGAGCCCGATTTGCTGCTGAGAATCTGACTGACAGATATCAGAGCCTCTTGAAGGCACAGTTTTCACATGCCTTAAATGTGTCATTTAGGCACTTAAACTCTGGAGTGTGCATGCTCCTTATGGTGCATGGCCACTGGGCCCCTTTTGCTTTTTGCCTTATTAACCAGGATAGGGGAACCCTGCCTAAACCTGAAGAACCCAGAGTAGTATATGAAATCTTTTCTTCTGCCCTTCTATATCATTCCTCTTTTCATTGCAGAAGAAACGTAAAGGCCCATTCATCTCTATTAGATCTTTCTCCAACAAGCTTTTCTCTTCCCTGCTTTCATCAGTGCAGTCTCCACTAGGTCCAGAAAAGTCAAGCTGGAGGGCAGGTTTGCTCTTAGAGATAGCTTCATTTCAAGCACAGAAGGTGAAATCCATTTTAACACTTTACCTAAATGGACTGGTAAACTTCAGTGAGTGCACAGAAAGCAAGACAAAAAATCACAGTTGTGAAGGTCGGGTTCAAGGTGTTCTGTTCTTACAGGAGGCTGTGTGATGGTTTGTGGAGTATATGCTTAGGAGCTTTGCTGAATGAGGACCTTATTAAATTTGAGTAAACCAAATAAACCAAGCAAGCACCAAAATCAATTAATTTTTACAATATGCTTGAGAGAAAAGCAAGCAGGCAGCTTTTCTCTTACTTCTAAGAAAAAAAAATGAGGCAGAAAAATGAAGCAAGTAACTCAGCTCTTGGGAGCAAGTAGCAAAGCAGACCCCAAATTCAGAAGATTTTTGTTCTGGTCTTTGTCTACTCCACTGACATTTTACTTTTTAAATGTTTTTCATAGGATGTTGTGCTTATTTTAGTCATTTCTATGATTACTTTCATAAAGAGAAAACAGTAAAATCTCAGCGAAGTTAGTCCAAGGTTGAGATGATATCAAGTTCAAGAGGTACAGCAGAAATTTAGTGAAGACGCAAATATATCTGCATCTCATCAAAACTTACTCTTCCGTTTACCAAGAAAACATAACTAAATTAATGGATTTTAGATGAGAAGGAAACTCAAGACTATCTCATATGACCATATGTATTTTGCATGCCATAGAATTCCACTCAGTTATCTCTGCAAAACTATTTCCTGCCAGATAGTGGGCCAGATCGTACCTCTGCTGACTTTAACTACTTCGGTTTCAAGGCAATAGCACTCTCCAAAGATGGAGTCTGACTTGGCTGTTGTAGGATTACTGTATAAAGTCCTAATGATTCCAAAGTCCACGAAACCTGAAATGAGTGATACATGTATGTACTCCTTTTGTAATCCCACAATCCGAGAGGTTGCTCAAGACAGGAATGAAAGGAGGCAAAGGAAAATCAATGTTTAACTTGAAAATATTTGTCAGTTAACAAGTCACAAAGAAGTGACACCTAAGGTAGTTGAAGTAGGAATTTAATTTATACTGAAGTTATTTTTTTTTTTTTGGGTGCGGTAGAGTGGGTATCTAAAAAACAAGCGAGCCCAGACAAAAAATCCTCCTCAAAAGTCCTTTTCAGCTTTGTTACCATGCCATTTCCTAAGTTCAGGAATATTCTCTAAATGTATTTGACTATATTTATTGTATAGAAGGCTGCCACTCAACAACACTTAAACACGTACTGCAATCTGTCCTTCTTACGGACAACACGTAATTGTGTGCAGGAACACCTAGTCAGCATAGGGATGCCTTCCTGAATTGGAGGTATAGCTTGTGTGCTTTAGCTATCTTAAGAGACTTCTATTTTTTCTCCCTTTAAAAACACATCTTTAACATCCTATTGAATTTAAAAGTATATTTCTTTACATTCTCACACGCTCTTAGTTTTCTAGAATGTGGAATTTCTTACACAAGGAAATCTGCTGGAAATCTATGAAAGCTCTGTGTACAATAAATAGGATATCAACATCACCCCCTCATTCTGTATCTCAGGTCTTCATCTCAGGTCTTACTGAAAAAGTGTAAACATCTTAACCCCTCTGAGGGAGGACCCTCTCAGGTATTTCCTTATTGATCAGTACTGTAAAGCGTTGATCTCTGTCTAAGAAGCACATCGATCTGTCTTGTCTAGAGTAGCTGAAAGGACTTTATGCATTGAATTTTCTCTGTAGTGCTATAGAATAACGCATCTTGGTGAGTGAAGCCAGCCTGTTAATGTATGGATTTTCTGCCTCCAGTGATTTTCTAAAATCAATAACTCATTTTAAAGAAAAAAGCCCAATTCTCACAATTCATACCTATGCAAATAACAGGCTGGCTTCGGCAACAGTGCCCAACAGAGTTATAACACCGGATTTGGAGGATGATGTGTTGTTTGTTCAGATGCCCTGATTGCAGTTTTGTTTTCATTTGGTCCTTCTTTAAAAACACTATTTTAACAACATTATCCATTCATTAATTCTTAAGAATAATGCTCTGTTGGCAGAGTGGTTAAACAGTTACTAAAAATAAGGTCTGCTGGTGAATCCTTTTAAAATATGACTACATCCCCAGCAAATAACACATTTTTCGCAAAGAATGCAAGTGTAAACCTTTTTCAAAATCACAATCTCTAGAAATCCTTTATGCATACTGTAATTCTTCAAAAGAAGTGTCAGATATAACTTGGAAGGGGAGGAAGCTTTCCATCCCAAGTGTGTAAAGCATTGCAGTCTTTAATTTATTGACTGAATTGATCTGACTTTTAAAAGACTCCTCAACTTGGCATCAGTATTCTGTTTGTCTCACATGCAATGAATCCGTCCTTCTTCCCTGTGTGTAAGTGCTTAATAGCTGTTAACTTAAGAGGACAGGCCTTGCTGAATCCGTAAGTGTTGTGATTCAAGGTACATTTGGATTAAAGCTTTCTTTTTCTTCTGCTCAGTTCTCAAGTTGCTGCGCTGCCTGCCCTATTTGACTTTCTTAGCAGCCTGGAAACTGTCTCAGATGTTTTTTTAGAGCATTAGTTCTTGTTTTTCAGGGTGATTTTTCTTGCACCCAGACATATTAATTTAAAATTTTTGGTTTTCAAGTGTAGCAGCAGGATTTAGGATGCTCCATGGGATGCTGAAGTCAGCCACTTTCACAAAACTTTTCCATATGACGCATGTCAGCAGCACAGTTTCAAAGAGCGTCTTCTCATTTTGCTTTCCACTTAGCAGGAGTTTAACAGGTGTCTCAGAATGCCTCTGAGTATGGCAGCGTTATTGTATGTGACAGGGGAATAAAAAGGGAGGCAGGAGGGAGGGGAAAGGAAGGTAGCTGTGGAAGATGAACTGGTTCCAAAGGAGACGCTGAAGCAAAGGGTGGCAAAAGAATAAAATTAGGTAGATTTAACTTTGGTGTGAGAAAGAACAAACCTTGCATGTCAACAGGGACTCACATGGTTTAATAAATTACTGGAAGGTTAGGAGAATGGGACATGCCCTCTCTAGAAGACTCTTGGAAAGGTCTGAGGGAATCCTGAGCCCAGTAATAAATTTCTCAATTTCGAATGAAAACTGCAGCCAGTAGCATGACCAAGCATTCTTGAATGAATATGCACTGGATTCCTAGCCCTGTGAGGCCGATGGAAGAACTAACAGAGCAGAAATAGTCCAGCCAAGGCATTAAAATCAGAAACTATCCTGTTAGTTTTGTGAAAAAATATAAGGAGCTGTTCCAGGACCAGCAGAAGCCCAGTTTCCTACGGAACCATATCCTCGGTCTCCCATACACCTTCTAAGGACCTCTGTGAGACCCCTAGGTCCTTCCCAGAACCGCTAATGACCAGGAGGGCACAAGGCAGCTTCTGCTGCATCTGCTGTGGAGCTCCTCAGGAACTGATTCAAAGGCTAGAAATAAGCTGATTTGTACTGATTGGACAAGTAGCCATTGATCCCACGGCTTCAAGGAGATTTTCCTCAACTGGGGGCACTAATTTAGGTCTCTCTCCCCTGTGCAACGACAGGACCTGTAGGAACATAATTATCTCCAAGCCTTTTGCTTCTCCCCTGACAACTTGCATTGAAATGTGCCAGTGGGTTTGAAAGTTACTAGGGGGAGACATGAAGAGCCAGACGGCATGACTGCATAAGCCTCATTTCCTTAGGAAATCAAGTGGAAACGTTTGTATAGTTTATATACAACACAATATGTTTTCTGTCTGTCATGGTACCTTGAAGGTTGTTGTTGTAATTATATGTTCCATTGTTGTGCTTCACCTAATCTAAAGTTTCTAAAAATACTGCTTTGGACCTTTGTGATTTGTTTTCCTTCATCTCATAGGAACCTAGGACTGGAAGGGGTGTCCTGGGTCATTGTGTCCAGGCTCCTGCTGAGGTATACGAACTGTAAAAGTTGAAAGAGAAAAGTACTGGATAATAAACTTCTGGTTGGTACAGTGGGAAAGTTAATGAGACAAATGAAACCTTCCGTGTGGCCTTTACAAAGCTGGAAGTCGCAGCATGGGGCTGTCCCTTTGCAAATCTTAGGTCATTAGCTTATCTTCTGCAGTAACTGCAAAGGGTGAATGTCAGAGGATGAATTAATGTTCCCTTTTACAGCAAAGGAGTATGAAGTATTCACGTTTTCTTTAAAGAATCCTGGCAAAAAGGTTGCCAGATTTTGTGATGTGTAAAAGGAGTTTTAAAATAGTTTACACAGCGGAAATAATTCAATCCAGGGAGAGGAGAGACATCCCTTATCTTTTAAATGTGCTTGAATGACGGTAAGGCAAGTTCAGCATTCTATAGGATTTTCCTAAACAAAACACAAACCCAGAAGTCCTTCTGTGGAATAAGACAATAGGTCAAAGAAGGATGGCAGTGCCTTCTTGTATACAGGGCATAAGGGAACAATAACATCATGAAGCTCTAATGCTAGAAAGTGAACATGATGATATAAAATCAAAACCCGTAAATGCCTGTGTTTCAGAATCTGTACTGTTTGCCTTAAGACATTGATTGTTAGTATTAAATCTTTAGTATATGTAGATATTTGCAGATTGCTGAGGATGCTTATATTCCAGAATACCTAGATTGTTTCAAATCTTGGTGATGAAATGCCCTCTATAGCGTTAGAAGATGCAGCTGTTCAGAAAAAGGTACAGCCTGATAGGAGTAGACGTGTAATAGTTTATTTGACAGTTTCCAGAAAATAAACAGAAAACAACATAACACTTTGAAAATCTCAGTTTTGCAATATTTGAGCTGTGTTCAAAAATAGAAGGATCCTTTTTATAGAATCATAGAATCATAGAATGGTTAGGGTTCGAAGGGACCTCAAAGATCATCTAGTTCCAACCTCCCTGCCATGGGCAGGGACACCCTCCACTACACCAGGTTGCCCAAAGACTCATCCAACCTGGCCTCAAACACTTCCAGGGATGGAGCATCTACAACTCCTCTGGGCAACCTGTTCCACTGTCTCACCACCCCCAGAGTGAAAAATTTCTTCCTTATATCTAATCTAAATCTGCCCTCTTTCAGTTTAAAGCCATTGCCCCTTGTCCTATCACTACACGCCCTTGTAAAAAGTTCCTCTCCTGCTTTCCTGTAGGCCCCCTTTAGGTACTGGAAGGCTGCAATAAGATCACCCCAGAGCCTTCTCTTCTCCAGGCTGAACAGCCCCAACTCTTTCAGCCTGTCTTCATAGCAGAGGTGCTCCAGCCCTGGGATCATCTTCTTGATCTTTTTGAATTATTTTGAATTGTTTCCCTGTTTCAAAGTAGAGTCAATGCATTGACATTTTAAATGTTTTGTACGGAGTAGCTTTGGCATTAACCGGGAAGAACCCTGCCTTACTTCGGTGCTGTCTTTGGCTCGATTTGGCTGTGTTGCAATTTTACACCTCTTTGCCCTTACATCAGGGTTTGATCCAGCAAGACAGGGAGCACTTCAGGCTCACCTAGCAAAATGCTTGAGGTTGTGAGTAGTTTTAAGCATTCAAACAGACTCTTTGACTTGGGTTTCACTGTTTGTATCCTAGAATATGAAGTGTATGCTTAAATACTTCATTGGCTGGTCCTGTGCTCCAAACCTGAGCTCTGAGCACAGGTAGGACTGATGGTGCTAAACTGAGCACCATCAGCCTTGTGCCGTGTTCACATACACCCAGACCTGAGGTGTGCAGTGAACTATGTTCTGTGAGCAGTCCATGAAATCAGAACAGGAAAGATGGAAGTTGCAGCTTTATTTCAGAAAAGCCCAGCTGCTATAAAAAAATTACATGCTTTAGTAGAATTAGGCAGTTTTAAAAAGTCATTCCAGGGTCTGAATCATTAAACTTTGGGCCTTTAAAAGTATTTAACTGTTAAACTCCTGCCTGAATGAAAACTTCTTTCTGGAATGTTGTAGTTACTTTTGTTTTAAGGTGTTCGGAATGAGCCTAGTAATTTAAACACTATGTTAATGCTTTCAGTATGTTAATTTTTAACAAAGAGGTTTTCTTCAGGAAAAGCACTTTTTCTGCCCAACAGAATTTGATGGTATTTTCCATTAAAACTTTCCTAAATTTGACATTGCTTCTAAGTTTGCTCAGTCTGGCTCAGCCTTTAGCAAAAAGTCTTCTAACTAGAGAGGGGGAAAAGGTTATTAAAAATCTATCACCCAATGGATGGATCCAGACTGCTTTCCATTACCAGGTTGCCCTTCATCGTGCTCTGTTGCGATGGCTTTAAGCAGGTGTGGCTCATTTGTGTGACTTTGGCTCTCATGCTGCTTTGGGAAACCAGTGCCCCCAGCTGCCTTTGGGCTTAGTGGTCTGCCATAAGCCTCACCAGCGCCTGTTTCTAAACCCACCTTATCCCTTACTCATCTAATCCTGCATCTAATCTTAAATTGCAAATATTATACCATGGTCAGCATTCAGTGACTGATGATCCTGTCACCGCAGCCTGTCACTGCTGCTCTTTGTCTGGCCAACAGCAGCTAAATCTCTTTCCCCTGGTGCCCGTGCGGTACCATCTCCTTGTCACCGCAGGTGCGCAGACACGCTGAGATTTTATTTGGGTAAGTACATTATCTCCCACACTTCTGCTGGATCAAACTCAACATTGTCTTTGTATAAAATATTAATCTCCTGCCCAGTCCTGCTTGTTTCATTCACCTCACTGTTGAATTTAGTTGACTTGGGTGCAACTAGAAATAAGACTGAAGCCAGGCGGCCAAATCATGTTTTCAGTCACCGTTACTTAAACTACGCTGACTCTACTGAAGTCAATAGAGAAAACCCAGAATGAATAGATTATGTTAACTTCTGTGATAAGTGCAAAAGCAATTAAAAATTCAATTTTATCATTAGGTATCACAATGCCATATAAAAGCACTTACATTATGTATCATCAGCTTTTGAAAAAAACGAGTCCCAGAAGTATGCCCATGGCCCCATAGTATGTCAGAGCTACAGTTGAAAATTCTTGTTTCGCTACCAGTTGCCTTTACTTGCTGGATTCTATTACTTTTTGAGGGAAATACTTGCATAAAGAAGGAACTGAAAAAGTACTTGTGTATATGCATCGCACTCGGAGAGGAGGAAATTCCTATTGAAGTTTTGTCGTCTGTGTTTAAGACACTTAGAAATGATTATAAATAGCAGGAGAGCATCACCTTAAGTTTTATCCTTATGTTATATAAGCACAGGAATTGACAGCCCTATCCCCTAAATGGTGTTTAATATGGGCAACACATTAAGGGAAAAAAATACATTTGCTTGAAGTTCATTACTGTATTTACAATACTGCTTTCCCATGCTTCTTTTAGGGTCATTTGGGAAAAAGCCTTAACTCCAAAAAAAATGAATACATTGCTATTCTAGGAGTTAGATTGTCACTTAATAAATATATTTCTGATAATAAAAATTGGTGTCATTTTCCTTAGAGGGACTTATTCAGAAGAAGGTTAATAAAAACTGCATGGAAAAACTAGCCATCACAGCTATTTTTTTGTTTTGTTTGAAATTTCTACAGGAAAGTTAGCTGAATACAAAAAGTATCAAGAAACAGAGAAACATTCTTTGATCATTAAAATGCAAAGGTAGGATTCTCTTAGCAAAGATACTATTAAGCAAGGTAGCTCTGATGAACCTTTTAAATGTCTTTTAAGAACAAAGACCTAACTGGCCCTGCTGATGGGAAAGTCATAATGTGGCTTTTTTTCCTGATCACTTTCTATTCTTTGTGTGTGTGACAGATGTCAATGAAGTTGAAAAGTGTCTATTTCCCAGCAGGATGCTGGCTGTTCACCAAAATGCCTGGGCAGTTTATAGAGGCCCTAATATCTCCTGGTTATGACTGAAGGATTTGTAGAGAAAGCATCCTGCAGAGTAGAGGCCTGCTGCCTTTGAATGGAGGGCAGCCAGCAGCTCTATGGGCCTCAGCAAGAGATGCCACTGTACCATCAGGAAACGTTGATTTATTATCTGAGAAATTCACCATCCATCTGCATGAAGAGGTCACAGAAGCCACTTTCCTAATGTGAATCTGAGACCCCCATTATTTCCCACTTATTGCTACAAGCATGAAAAATTGTTCCAACTGAGAAAGTTGGACTTTCAGGACTTGTTGCCATGGTTGAATTTATAGGAATATTTAGGAGCGATGCTTAGTAGGGTTTTTTTGAACCTATAAACTCCAACAATTTTCACAGGTTTTTGCTAATTAATGCCACCACTGTGGAAATGGAAGCAGTTCTGCAAACAAGCTGCGACAAATGGAATTTTTATTGCCAGTAGAAAAGCCTAGGGAATAATTAGCAGATCCGTAGAGATCTCTTGATTACACACATCTGCATTGGTAATGTCCAGACCCAAAGATCGCCGAGGGAAATGTTTAGGGATTTTCACCTTAGGGCACATTTATGTTGTCAGCTACACTCTTCAAACTGCAGTTGGACAAATGTGGGAAATTATTTTGTGAAATGTTAGACCAATGAGCCTGATGTTGACTAATCAGGACTAGGGAAACTGGCTTTCCTTTCCAACACACTGTCCAGCAGCCAAGATTTGCAGATGTAATATTCTGATATCTCATTAAACTTGATTTCACAGAGATATTTCTCAGTGCTGCATTTGAGTTGCTGTGTGTTGCCTAAGATGCTTTTCAGGTATCGCTACTTTGTTGAATAGGATGAAGAGGAAACAACAAGACTGATTATTAAAAAACCACATGACTCCTTGAAAATGAAGCACTGAAAAAAGAATTAATGTCAACACAGAATTTATTAGTGCAGGATGAGGAGTAACTTGATTTGGGTTTTTCCTGCACTTGCCAAAGTGGTTCACGATATAAATCATGAATCTACTTACAGAAGCAGTCAAGGTTTTGTCTATTTTAAACAGCATGCTTTTAAACTGGCTAATAAAATATTAATTTCAGGCCTTTGAACAGAATTTTAAGCTAAAGGTTTTTAAAAAACCACAATTATATTCATTTTTATAGCATTACTGTGCAGTTGCCCTTATCCTAGACTGGTTCCTGTTGTGTTAAATGCCATATAAATCCCAAACAAAACTCATTCCTTTCCTGAAGAACTTATAGTGTAAAGATTTGGTTGCTTTTACCAATTGTGTCTGGATAACAAATTTAAAATAAATTACATTTATAATGTCTTTTATTTTCAAATATCTATGACAAGATCTGTCTTGCTTAGAATCCCTCTGTGATGGGATCTTCACTCCCACAAGCCTTGCACAGAAAATGCCCTTAAATTTGTATTTAAACCCATCCTTCTCCAGGAAAACCATTAAGCAAATGATTAATTTTAAGATACATTTCAGTCCCAGTGGCATCATTTATCCTACTCACTGGTCAGGCAGTCACTTACAACAAAGTTAAGTACTGACCAGACCGAATTCTGAATCCAGGCTGCCCTTCAAGATGTCACGAGAAGCAAGACTAATTCTTCTGGCTTTTAGGCAGCTGTGAACAAAGTACGTATGTAGAGAAGCACCAAGTAATGCACCAGCATATGAGGCAGGGGCTAATCACCAGCATCAGACTGTTGGCTCCTGAAATCCTCAATCAGCAGGACGTATCATGTGCTGGCACTTTGGGGATATGGATTTGAACTATCAATTGTGCCTACAAATAAACATTTTTTTTCCCCATACCTTTCTTCGGAGTAGTAAATTGGGTCAGATATTTCCAAAGATCTCTCTTGGCTTGGCTTTTCTGGTGTCTCTGTGATAATGGGTGAGGGTGGAAGGAATGAAGGGTTGGGAAAGAAGGAGAATTCAGAATTGCTGAGGATATTTCTGCTCTCAAGTAACCAGAACCTATATGACAAGTACCTATGTATTCATAGGCACTGAGTACTGGAACCCATGCTTTGCTACCGTTTGATCCACAGTATTTACAGAGATAAGAAGTAACCTCGGAATGAGATTTTTAATAACCTTATTCTGACTCTTTATGAAGCCTTTCCAGAAGTCCTCAGAGATGTCTGTGGTCACATATATTATTGTCAATGCCTTGGATAGATGGGAAAGTTCCCAGAGAAATTGCTTCAGAGTGGTGTTTACTGGTCAGGATGTGCGCTGCAAAAATGCTGGTTTTGTGGAATGTGTGCACTTTTTTTTGAGTACAGGTGAAAGGACCCTGTAGCTTAGAGCGTCCTGCAGACAGGACTTTCATTTATTACTGAGTAGTCTTACAAACTATAGACTATTTACACATATAATCCAGATGGCTTTGAGCTCAAACTTGGTGCATTTTTCAGCTTTATTTAAGGAAATGGTTTACAGTGGCTAAAGGTATGAGTGTGTGGCATGTATATCTGCTCTTCAGAAATATGATATGAATTCCTGTAAATAAGGTATTTAAATATAAATGTGTTTGACTGTTTTCTAATGAGCCTTGTTCACAGGCCCTGAAGGGTTAATTAGGTTCCTAGATCTTATCTTTACTCTATTACACTAAAGGCAAAAACCTCTACAGGAACTGAATCCACTCAGAAAGAGCAAATAAACGAGCTTTAAATGATCACAAACTGACCAAGCTTTTCTGCTTCAGCTCCCTGTATGCCTTCAGGCAGTTGGGATTTAAAAGCACCCAGGACCATAAAAATACACATTTACATTTACATGTGGTCACATGCAAAATTTAAGATTTAGAGAAAGCCACAAAGGGAATGTTTAACATAAGTAGCCACGCACAAGCTGAATTAATGACACAGCAGCCCCAGCAGAAACACAAGAAAAACATGTAAACCTTCATCTATTATTAGTTGCTGTAGCCCACCCTCCAGAGCACAAGGACGCCTGGTCATTAAAGTCTGTTCTTTTCCACTAAATATTTTACCTGCCATAAGAATGGCAGCTGGGCAAGTGCTGAAGGGTAGTGAATTCACACGTGAGAGTCCTTGTTTTGAATTTTGTTTCTTTGTTGGATGATTAAATCACTAACGATATTAAAAGGGCAGCCAGAAGCCTCTCCAGACCGCTGACCAGGCAGGGAGATTCCGCGGGAGGACTCTCCAAGCTGTGTCAGCCATCCCCACCACATCGAGAGGGCTGGCAGAAGGCTGCAGGCAGGTGCTTTCAGGATATGCATCGCCTCCTTCCAGCACTGATGGGAAGGATCTGCATTCCTGCAGCCCCTGGCAGGCACGCAGACCTTTCCCACCGAGCCTTGCACATCTGCTACGCAATCCCTTCCCTTAAAAGTTATGCGTTGTAGTGTAACACAGACACACTTCTGATGGAAATCTTCAGGAATAGGCTCCATCTCTTTTTTCACGTGTTGGTACAGCACCTAGCATACTGTGTTTCAGGCCTGACATGTTTGCTTCTTGATCCAAGTCCATCACAAGTAAATGCTAGATATGAAAAGAAACAAATTTTAAAGTATTTTTTTCTTGCCTTGACTCTGTTGTCTTAGCAGGGAATAAGTATTTTTCACAGGAGTGTACTGTCAGGGAGTAAGTTCTAGAATGGTTCATTTTAAGCAAATCTGACTTTTGGTTGTGTAATTATGGATCTGCTCACATGCACACGCACAAAAAGAGAGCGGAGGAGTTCCCAGGGGAAAAGTAATGAAGTCTGTCTTGCAAAAGCTATGTTGTATTGTAATATAGCAAACGATAGAACAAGAATTTCTCATGCAGGACATTCTTCAGTAATTAATTTCAACTGACATGAGTTTCAGAAACCGTTTGTCCAGTTGCACATTTTTTTCCCTACAGAGGTGTGTTTGTTTAGTTCCTTTGCATATTGCAAACTCCTCAGCACCCTCGGCAGGGTCTGATCCTCAGCTGGTCTGGCTCGGCGCAGTAATGGAGATCAATAGTGGTGCCACTTTATACCAGCCCTGTATCTAGAATGCCAATCGTTTAACCTTGTGAAGTGGAACGTATTGTATTATTTTTATCACAGTGGCAGGAAGCTCAAGCTATGGAGAGGGATCCTACCACGTTAGGCACTGCATAAACAAAGGGAGAAAAGGACATTCCCTTCTTCATGAGCTTCTTTTTTACACCTATTAGACTAATTGAAATGTGTGGGACTACTGATGTGCTGAAAGTTAAGCATATGCAGAAGTCCTTACAGGATGGGGGAATAAAGACATGGATTGTAAGACTGAGAAAAGCAGAAAAATCAGAAGGCCATGTTATTTTATCTCTCACTGGAGATTTCTCCTAGGATTTGTTATGATTTACTGTCATTACATGTTATGTAAACAGTCACTGTTTCCATGAAGTGGGAGGTCCTGTTACTCTTCTAAGTAGCTATTCAGCATTGTTTGTGAGTTTAACTAGAAATGTACATCCTTACTGTAATGGAATGATCAGGAATCTCTATACCCTATAGCCTCGGGTTATGGCTCTGACCCTATTAAATGTGTAGGTGGGGTCTCCCTATTAAGTCAGACAGTAAAGCCAAGGGAAGTCTGAGACAATTTCCCTGCTTCCTACTGTTGTTTCCTCTGTATTGGATGGTCTTGACTCATCCAGATTAGCAACTGACCCGCCCCAGGGTCCATGAAAATATTCTGGAAGGATACTTTATTTTCTTTTTGACCTTCAGGAACTGACTGAATGGCACGTGTTTTAGAAGATATTAAATGGAGAATGAAGCCTCCTTTTTTTCCCAGCTTCCTTCTAAATCCTTTACAAAACTGCATCTTTACTTCATCCCCTTCTGGCAGAACCTGTATTATTTAGTCATGCAGGCTGTCCACACTTTCTTCAGCAGCAAAGGTAAATCAATTCCAGCAAATGCATTGCATGTAAGCGTTTGTACGCACGAACTGTTAGCTCTTTTGCGGTCTAGTTTCTGCTTAAAAGGAAAATAAGTATCTGGAGCAATTCCTGTCTCCACAAACTGCCCTGCCAACATATATGGTACTGAATAGTCTGTGAGATGCTGTTGCCCTTTCAGCTGGATATAGACTTTCTATGGTAGTATTCAACCACTTGAACGGTATATAGTATTCAACTACCTTGAATATAAACCTCCCCTCAATTTACCGAGGGTTATGTGACGAGATGTCATCTGATGTTTCTAGTACAGTCTGAGAAACCTGACAATGATACCTTCTGGTGTTGTCACAAGGGCAGTAGAGTTTGTCAAAGCTAAAAAAATAATATTTTTAAATAGGAAGCTGAAAATACCGAATGTGCTGTATAATCCCTATCTGCTACATGAAGGTGACATTTATAAGGACATATTTCCACAGTTTACTCAGTTTTACAAGTCTCCGTTAGCTTGGAAAAGCTCATCTGAACCCAGATCCTATATCATACATAGAATTGCTGACTTAAATACAAACAGTACTATATGTGTTTTCCTCTTGTTGAAAAGCCCTGCCTTTTCAGGTTTGTTCCCTCACCTATGCCCATAGTTTCACTGACATCAGTGGGAGACTTCCTAGGAGTCTGATAATAATTTATGAATTCCTCATTGCAGGAGTGATTCCTTCAGCACTGCCATTCCAGTGGAGGTTGCAGCAGGGCCTCCTTCCATACGAGTTACTACACTGGAGCAGAACCTCTGGCCGTGTTTCCTGTCATTAGGAGTTGCCTCAGCAAGGTGTCTGCGAGGAGGTGGTAAGAAATCCATAACAGTCCTCTGCTCACCCATTGAGCTGCCAAACATGCACATTTCACTGGTTTCTTGAAAACTCTTTCCTGTTGTGGAAATGTGATATGCCTGACTAGGTAGGCCAGCAGCTGTGTGATTGTCCATCTGCTGATCTACCAGATTAAATATTAGCCCTTATGTCTGCTTTAAAGCAATGAATTTTCTCCAAATACGGGTCTCAGAGAAGAACATTCCTTCTTCCTTTTGCACTAGATATACTGTTGGACAAGTGGTACAGATGGGCAGTTTAAGCACAGAACTGGCAAAAAGTAGAAACTATTATTTCCATTGATTTTTTAATGTGATTGCTCTTCACTGATAAATAAAACAAATTGCCCAGTTACAGTGAGATGACTACACAGTCTTAGTGAAGGAATCCTGTGTGCAGGGTGAAAACGTCTTGGCTGTTAGCTGGTGAAATCTGCCCAGGAGACAAATATTTTGCAGAGAATTTCTTCCATGAGAAATGTTTCAGCTTCTTATGGCTTTTGTTGCTACTTCTGCTCCACACTGACAATATACATGTGTTTATAGATGTCACTGGGATTTTTAGTTTCTATAGATGGGTAACTTTGAGCTGAGTGTGGGTTTTTTTCAGCTAACAGAGAGAGAAATATTTGAAATAGATTTAAGAAGTAGACAGAGTCGTTCTTAATTTGTTTCTTTAGGGTTTCATTTTCCTCATGCAAGTTATTCGTAACTCCCACTGAAGCCAATAAATTCCTAGTCCTTCACGGCAGGAAAGGCACTGAAGTCATTGGGAATTATTTGTATCCTGCAGTGGGGGAATAAGCCTCCTGGGAAACTGTGAATCTCCTGTTTGCCATAAGCAATCCATTACTGCAGTGTCAGTAGTAAATCATTCCAGGATTTGTAGGAATCCCTATTATTATTTAAGTGTACCTATGCTTTCGTTCTCACCCCTTTCTAATATAAAAGTGACTGATGCGAGTTAAGAAATGATGTTAATACATAGATTTCTGCTGATGGTTAGTTTATGGCTTATCCTTCACTGCCCATATTGCAGCACTTGTTGCCCTGAAATTCAGTGTTATGTCCAGGCCTGCTGCAGATCTCCTCAGAATTTCACCCATTGCTCGTGAGAATTTCAACTTCTGGATAAATAAATATTTTGGGTCAGGTCTTAAAAACACAGAAGTCCTTATTCGCATGTTATTTTTGGAACGTGCCCATGTCTTAGTGGAACTTTCATACCACAATAGCTGATGGAAGAAATAGAGAAATGTAACTTCATGTCTTGGCTTTGAGGGTCAGAGGGGAGGGGAGGGGAGGAAACGGGAGAAGGAGTAGACAGATCCAGTGACTGAGCTTTCCCTGCAGAGGAATAAAAAGGGTTTAGTAGTGACAGTAAGTAGAACAAGTACAGTGTTAAATGCAAGCGTCTTCCAAAGAGAGCTATAAAATCATATCAGGCTAAAACAAACTTATGTCGCAGCTCGGGGGGTGTGGGGGAGTGTGCAACAAGCTGACCTCCCCCCATCCTGTCCCTCTTGGCCTTTTGTTCTGGGAACAGATGTCCTTTCTCCTCCAACTGCCTTCTAGTTTCAGAATGAAGTACTTGGGCTCTGAACTTTTTACTCAAGGTTGCCTTCATAGGCTTCTCTATTCCTTGATTGTGAGAGTGACTTCATTGTTATTTTTCTAATTGTCAATCTCTTCCTGTATTGCTTGTGTAAAAAAAAAATAAAAAATGGGGCTTTGCTGACTTTTTGGGCCTATGTTGGATGATCCCCACTGCCCAGATATTTTATCCTTTCTAATCTCCAACAGCACACAAGCAGAAGAGGTTTTCAGAGCAGAATCCTTCCTGTCTTCAGACTAATAAATTATGTGGCACTTTATAGACAGAAACAGTTTGAAGCTATCTTTAAATACCAGAATTGGAAATTGATCTGGAAAAAAAAAAAAAAGAGAGCAGAGAAAACCTTTGGGATAAAGTGCTTAGCTTTTTGTGCCATCAAAAGAGATAAGGTCTTGTTAAATATATTCATTTTAACAGGTGGTTTTGACAGTGCCAAAGGTCTCTTCCACACTCATTTTAGTGAACTATGTCTTATATTACAATAGTCTTCATTCTCTTCCACATCCCTTAAAGTAAGAGAGTAAAGACTTGACTGACCAGACACCCAGAACAGGCTTCTGGGATTTGGAAAAAAGCGTGAATGGGAAAAATCGCATGTGATTGGTGGGCAAGCAGAGGGTGTTTGTATAGAGCTGTGGCCACTGTGGGTTCACGTTTGGCACTTTCACCCTGTGAAGTCCCAGTGGAGAGAGCAACACAGGTTTGTAATCACAAATGGGACAGGCTGTTCAAGGTGGAGGTCCTTCTGGCTAATCAGCAGAGCTTCACAGAATTTTAATAAAGGCAAATAGAAAGATTTGAAAAAGAGGAATCATCAAAAACCTTCTAGTTGTCTATGCAAACAATTAGGGAAGCATTGCCTAACCATTCTATGATTCTATGATTTTCTTGGCAACTGAATAAAAAAAATAATTATAAACCGGAGCCAGGTTTAGGTCACATAGTGAGCTTATGGTTTATAAAAAGAGCCTACAGTTATAAAACACCCTGCAATGACTTTAATCATGTGATTTATACACCATTAATTCTTTAAAAAATAGCAAATCTGACTCAGACATATGATCAAGTCCTTATGCTATACAAACAGCCATAAGCTGATTGACTTCCTATTGAAGAATATTCATTGGAGTTCTTTGCCTCTTTTATCCTCCAAATAGCAAGGACCCACGTGATTAAATGCTGCATTTCATAGAACAGTGAGATTCTTTTGCATAGGTTTTGTATTATTATTATTATTATTATTATTATTATTATTATTATTATTATTATTATTGTTATTATTGTTATTATTATTGTTATTATTGTTATTATTGTTATTATTGTTATTTTGCTTCAGGCAGCCTTTTGAGTGCTTGCAGTACACGATTGTAGCAGCATGAAATTGGGCAGTGCCCCAGTGATTTGACACTTGTTGCTTCCACTGCGTTATCTCCTGTGAAACACTAACTCGTTCCTGGGGAGACTGTAGAATATTGATCAGAGCACAGAATCATTAACACAAAGTAGTTTTCCACATCCTGCCACATAGCTGCTCATGCAGTTGATGTTCAACTTTGGCAGTGTAGCGTTCGGGATGTGGAAGTCTGTTTTAATCAAATATTACAAAACAAGGGCCAAATCCCCAGCTCCTGCAAATGCCCTGGAGTTTGCTCATTTCCGTTCAGCTGCATTGATCTTTCACTCTCTGAAGAACCTTGTCCCTGAAGCTTATAAATTGAGATAAATACTAGGTCTTACTACAGAGCTTTCCAGCCATCAGTTGGAAGCCTGAGGTCCCCTGGCTCCATCTGGGTAATAAACTGCAGATGCTGGATGCCTCTCCACCTGATGAGCTGTCAATGTGCTGGATAGATGAGCTGTCAGGAAACTAAAGAGGTTTCAGGTTGAAGCCTTTCTTGATTTTTTTCCTTCATTAAAAAAAAGGAGTAAAAATGATTTTGTGGAATGTCTTGATTTCACCAAATCAGCATTTTTTCCAACCAGCATTGGTTCTTAGAGAAGTCAGAAGCCCCGTGAGTTCAGCTGAATTTTAGAAGGCTGCTACTGCACTGCTTTTGAGTGAGCAGGATTTTGGGGCTCGGCGGCTAGAGACAGCTCGGTTGCATTGCACAGACAGCATGGTTCAGTGGTGAGTCATGAGGCAGCGAGGAAATAGGGGGAGAGTTCAGTGGGTAGGGTAAAGGCCTTGAAGATGGAAAAGTTAGTGCTAGCAGGGACTCATTTCAGGATCCTTGAAACACTTGGCACTGTAGGATTTTAATGTATATGGTTACGAGGTGGGTGTTACATGGAAATCAACGAATGAAGTGGTTGGTTTAAGTACAGAATGCTAATGTCACAGGCAGCGGGTATGGTTTTTGGAGTTTCCATTAAGGGACTGATAGTGGAAAATGTGGCATGGATTAGTCATTGTGCTAGAGATACTAATTTCAAACACTTTGCTCTACTTTGATTTCTATCTGCTGCTGTCTTGATCTCAGTTAGGAAGCGTTCATGTGAAGAACCCCAAGTAGATGGAACTGGATCCTGCCTCTCTAGAACATAATGGGAACGGTGCTGTTTATTTCATTAAGCGTTAGATTGGGCCTTTAGGAATAGAGTTTAATTACTACTAAAAGGGAATGGATCCAGCCCACAGATTCTTTCCTCAGCTTTGAAAATCTCTCCAGTAAAGGCAAAGATGTTTTTAAACAGAACAAAGCATCCGCAAAAAGCTTAAAAAGTTCCATCTCTAAATCTCTCCTTCAAGGACGAAGGTGGCTGTAGCAGATATGTTTACTAGCTAGCAGCCAGGACATGGTCAGTCTCACAGCCATGCTTTTGGGCCAGTTGACAGCAAAAGAGAGTTCCCGTGTGAATGCTGAGTGCTCCAGCTAGCTCTGTCGAGCCAATCCATTTCTTCAAAGACTAGACAGTGCTGAACTTAGTAACATGAAAAATGTGACTTTTTTAAATTCTATTTTAAGTCCACAGCTGGATTTTCAGTCAATTAGGATATTTCTTTTCTTGTGCTTTCTGGTTAAAATACTACCTTAAGTCAACCAACTTATGTTTTAGTCAGCTCTTAAAATGTAGAAAGTCAAGCTTGCATTTTTATGCATTTCGAGACCAAACTTTTCTTTCTGATTTTTTTTTACATAATTTCTGCAAATGGGTAGTGATCAGGATGTGAAGTTTCTCTTCTAAATGTCTGCTGATTCCTGCTAGGATGGAATACTCAGCCAAAGTATCAATTTTAATGTCAGTGAGATATTGCAAGTCCTCTGAATAAGTGCAAATTTCAGATTAGGTTGTACCTCCATCTAAAAAGATCCTGACTTAGGAAAAAAAGGGTATTAGCATCACAAGAGAGCTCAAAAAACTTCTGGGGTCAAAATTAGCCTCTAGAACTATATTTTAGTTTTGTATTACAGGGCATGTAGTGTTGGTCTGGTTTTCCCAGGGTTTCAGTCGAACAGTTTGCCAGCAGGAGATTTGATTTAAACTGCGTCTCAAATCAGTGCATTTCCTTATAAAGCACTGAGTAACATTTGTGTCTTCTGCTACACACTAACATGCCCCAACAGAACTCATATTCTAACAGCATTTCCTTCTCCTCAGAATAAAAATTAAGGGTGTCTAAGTAACACTGGCTTCATATTCTAGTGGGATTGTCAAAGTTTCTCAGGTAGCCCATGCTCCTAGCACACCTCACCTGAACAGCTGTAGGACTATGCTAAAGGATCCACCTCTTGACTCTTCTGAAGTAAACGCCACTTACCACTTTGTCACTACCTTCCTCCTTTACTGTTGCCTGGGAATTTGTTTATGATATAGCTACAGCATCATCTCCAGGTCTAGGACTTCTTGATTTGGCTGACATCAGTATTTTTTTTTTTTTTCATTAATCAGAGATTGTTGTCTGCATTGAGATTTTGGTGCTACAAATTACTGTATTTTGACAATTTGTTTACACATCCTGTCTGGGACAGTTCTTTTACTGATATCTCAGTGGCAGACGGAAGGGCTGCACGGCCGTGGACTTGGACTATTTAGGGTCTGGTCTGCACAGATTTGACACACGTTTTACTGCAGGGTTAAAGAAAGAAATGATAGTTTGAAGTATTAAGACTGACACTTGCTAGGTAACTTTGCTTTGTTTCATCTTTTTCTGTACATGCCCAGAAATCACACAGATCCATGTTTTACCAGAAACATGAAAGCTATTAGATATGTATTTCTGTATCCAGTTACTCCTGGGTTAGTTTCATGTACCACAGTTAAGAAAGCAAGAAAGGAAGACAGAGGAGATGAAGGGAAAAAAAGAGAACACGAGAAAGGGTGGTGGGGGAGGGGAGGAGAGGTAGAGAAACCAACCTGTTTTGTGTTAGTTTAGGCACCAGAATATTTTCTTTCTAGTAGTGTTCATTGTCCCAGACACATGCACCATCTTTTGAAAGAGAAATGTCTTTGAAGATAAGTCCAGCTCAGAGGTTTGCGTGTGTCTAATGGGAACACTCTAAATGACCTTTAACGCAAGGTTAATAGCTACCTGTACTTTGCCATTTCCTCAGCTATGCAGTGGAAGGATTATAAAGTATGAAGAGATTATTATCCCAGATAATTGATGGAGACAGAAAAGGTGAATATGGATCTTATATCCTATAACATCACTGTAGACAGGGTACACGCCAGTTGCAAGCAGCAAGAATAGCTGAGTACATAACATTTCCTGTTTTCTTTCAGAGAAATAATATCAAAATCTACCATATTTTCCACACTTTGAAAGACTGAGGAGATTTGCACCAAGGCTGGAGCTGATAGCACAAGTCCAGGAAATGAATGGCCCGCAGGGCCTGTTTCTACTCAGGACTCTTCTGTCATGTCAGTTACAGTCTCTGCTTCTGGCCACAGGAGCAATAACCATTGACTGACACTAGGACATCTCTGGGGCATCATCTGTCCAGCCTGGCTGCAGACCCCTCTCAATCCTTCCTGGAACAGAGAAGGGCTATGGCCAGCCCTTGTCTGAACGGAGAGGTTGAGGGAAACAGCCGCGTGCCTGCATGTCCCATGGTAACAAGTAAACGTGGCGCATTAGCTGGCATTGATAGCAAGGGGAGCTTGGCTCTAGGCCCCTGGGTGACTCCCTTCTCCTCCCACCCATAAATCAAAGCATGGATGCCCGAGCCTGATTATTTTGGTGCAGAGGGGTAACGTCCTTGTTGCGAGACTGTGGAGTAGTAAAAGGAAGTCCATAATTTTTAAGCATAGCAATTGGAATAGCATATGGCATAGACTTTTCTACGCTTCTTTCTCTGCAGTTTTGGTGCTCTTTCAGTCTCTTTTCTGTATTGATACGGCAAATCGCGAACGTGGAAAAATTAATAACAGTGCTCAAAATGTCAACATATTTAATGCTTTGTTCTGGCAAAACCAAGGCATGGGAAAAGAGATAATTTAATATTGAAAAAAGGGGAAATTCTTAAGGAAAAAATGACACTAATGGGCCTTATTGGCCCTTCCTGCCTCCCCTGGGACTTCCACTCACATTCCTGTGTATGGCTCAGGGCTCCAGTTCAGCCGAGCTGGGGCCGTCACTCGCTGCCCCAGTGACGCTGTAGGATGCTGCTCTCCAGCTCTGCCACAGCCCTGCCCTGCCTGGCTGTGGGCCCTGCTGAGCCTGCACTCTGATGTCCTGGCTGGGCCTCAGCTCTCCATGAACTTGGCTGGTGGTCTGGGCTCTGGGCTGCCCTTGGGCTCTCACCTCAGTCCTGCTCTGCTCACCTCACTGGCCTGTCCCCGGGCTGCATCCGCGCACTTGTCTTCTGGTCCCTTGGGGAGAAACTGGCCCTTGCTGCACCCTGACATGGCACTTTCCTTCCTTTGTTCTCAGGGCTTGGTTGAATTGTTCATTCTCAGTCTGCAGAGTGCAGGTCCAGTATTCCAAAACATCTAAGCTGCTAGGTGCCTCCTTTCCGGGTAAGAGGCATTGTTTTTTTCACTGAAGGTGGTGTGATGTCTTCATAGCTTGTGTATGCAATTCATGACAGATATCTAACCTCCCCCTCTGTGAGTCAACTGCCAGGAAATCAGTGCATCAGGAATTCCAGGTGGCATGTGGATACAATTCAAGGGAAGGTGTATTTATTACCTCTTCAGTGTATTCATCAAAAAACTTCTCAGAAAATGTTTCTGCTGTTCCAGCTTTGTTAATTTTTCCTGATTATTAAACCATCAGTGTTTGTAATACCGTGGGTTGCCAAACAGTGAACAAGCTTTTGGCGTGGTCTCGCATCGTTTTTTACTTGACACTGGCAAGTATTAAATTGTTTGGGAGTTAGTCCAACGTACACTGCCCTTCCCATTATTGATTGCTAGAGCAGCCAACATGTTTTGTAACTGCCTGTTTTAAAGACCGACAACTGCATTTGAAGTGTATAGTCTGTATTTTGTCAGCTGCAGCAGGGAAACATCTTTGGAACTGGATCACATAATGCACAGACCTGATAGATGGACTCAATTAAATCAACAATAATATAGTGGTTGGCACACTCAGTGCAGCTACTCTGATCCTGCTCTAAAATTTTTCCAAATCCTTTTTATTCTCCAAGCCTCTGATCAAAACTTTAGGCCCTTTATAACCCTAATTCAAACATCACTTCAGAGGTTAACACATTTGAACTCCCGAAGCAATGCTTTTAACTTCTATCCTGTGGTCAATAAGAGGCTAACTCTATCTATAAACAGTGTCAGATGGTGTCTCACACGTTGCACTTAAGAAACCTTACTCCTGATAGTTCCTTGACCTTGGTGGCCTAGCAGACTGGCCAGCTTAAATGACACTGAACAGGGTACCAGCAGAGAGATCACACACTGGATACTGTAAAGCTGACCGCAAACTGACAGCGCTCAGGGTGTGAGGAAGGAGGCAGGAGAGCACCTGAGGGAAGTGAACAATTCAGTCTGTCCCAAAGCAGCAGGTTAAGATAATTAGAAGATATTTTTATGGCCACATCCCTATATTTTTCCTCTTGGCCATATATTAGCTACCTGCACATATTCTAGAGAACCAGGAAAGAAGATTTATTCCTGGTAGTTACTCTTCCCCTTTCATGCCTGGTGGTGTTGTAAATTCCAATAATGCTAGGAATTACTTGGACCAGAAACAGTATTACTGTCGAGCAACACCATCATTGGCAAACAAAGGCTGGATCTTCAGCTGGTATAAATATGGGAAGATTTTGCAACATCTGTGGATGTGCGTTAGTCTGTGCTAGCTGAGGATCAGGTCCAAAGAAGCACAGGAATTCAGCATTCAGTTCCTATTGCAAATCCTCTAAAAGAAAAGTGACTACAGGTGTGATAGAGCACAAATTGTATGAGAGGATTCAGGTTTGTTCTTTCAAGGCACTTGATTACTAAAAAAAGCTGTTCACAGTGTAAAACATAGCAGAATCCCAGATCGAAGAGAGGAGGTTTTTCATCTTGGTTGCTTTGATGAGGATGACAGCATAAAATCTGGGGCAAGGTAAAGTCAAGTCCTTTTCATTCCTCAGAGAACACTGCCTTAAAAAGTGCTGGATGTGATCCCTCCGCGTCCAACTTCTGTCCCTAGATCTCATGCCAGATTTGTACTGGGTGATTCGTATCAGTTGCAAACATCATATGCTCTACAGCTGATGTGCTCCTACTGTAGATGCAGCCGCATTAGCAAAGCTCTGTTATATATCCTTTCGTCAAGAGCTGAACTAGAACACGGACAGTTTTGCTGCTATGAGTAAGGCTGTAGAGGCAGCTTCTGAAACCCAGCTGTGTCCGTCAGGATCATTTCTCTTCATGCACCTGATGGATCTAGTTTTGTTGACACAAGTCTGTAATACATATGCAGTCTACAATCTATTCCTAGGCTCTTGAGCACACAAAACGTTTATTACACATGCCTCTGTTCCACAACAGCATACGTTTTTCTGTAATATATTGTGGGAACAACTTGAACATGCAATACCTAAAAGTTTACATATGCTGAGCTGGTGGGAAGGATGAGAGTAGGGGGGAGATACGTTTCTGCCGTGCTGACATATTTCAAAGGCTCCCATTTCTTAGTGTTCACAACTGCAAATCGTTTGATCACTGAGTTGTTATAGTTCAAGTTTTCAGAGAACGATACTCTGCAAATGGTTGATTTTTTTTTTTTTCTTCTCTTTTTCCCTTGCTTGGACCTGTGAGCTCTTCAGATTTAGTTCATTGAGATTAATCAAAGTATCCAGGGGGACTATATGACAGAAAAACAGGGTTTAGTTTCTGAGCTGCAAAATACTTTCAAATGGCATACAGTGTCTATTTGTCTATTTGTAGGTGAAGGGAACGAATGTGAAAAATCAGACACCAGGTTTCAAGAACGACTGAACTGAGATTAGTTAGTTAAAGACAGTTAAATCTTGAATCAAGGGCTTATGATGGCAACCATTGGACAAGCTTAAAGTGACAACCAGGAGAAGAGTGTGGTGATTGTTACCTTTTTCAAGTGTAAAATCTGAAGATGCTTAGTCAAGGTTATGAAGTTTTTAGGTATTTTCCCCTCCTGCTTGCTATTTCATATTTATTATGCATTGGGTTACAATGGTTGCCATAACTTGGGCTGTTCCTTCTTTTAATATAGTTGCGCAGAAATTCTCTCTATAGTTGATTCTGTCAGAGGCAGGTAAACTGTTTATGCAGCTGATTCCTGTTTAGTGGGTATAATGTTACTGTTGTTTATTTTGTAGGAAAACAGTGATGGTTTTGTTTAACTCCAAGCTTATTTTCTTAGGGAGCAGCTGAAAAGCTTAAATAATAGTAAATCTCTGGGTTTGGTTTTTCCAGCTATTTTACCTTTGGAAAATCTCATTTCCGAATATCTTTAGACATGTTTGCTTGTGGGAAATTTTCAAAGATGTGACATTTGACTTTGCTGATGCACGTGTCCCCAAAGTTTTGACAAAATCTTTTTGAAATACCTTCAATTTATTCCCCTGATGGAGAAACGGCAATATTTTCATCACCTGATTAATTTTTTCCATGTTACACATGACCAAATGACAGGTTCATTGATCAATTCTTTTGTCTATAAACATAGTTTAAACATCACTTTTAAATGGAAAAGATAGACCAAACAATCTGATAAGGATTCCTGGTTGTGTACACTGCGTGTCTCCATGTAATTGCATAGCTCTGGACTCACTCGTTGCAGTACCTTTATTATTAATAACATAAATAGACCCTCCATTCTATGTTTCTGTAATTTCTCTGCTGGATTGAATTCGGCGTGCGATCCCATAGGTCTTTGGCTATAGCCTGTACCTATATCACCTGTGTCTCCACCTCCAAATTCTCTCCTTTTTGCTGAAAGGATACATGGGGCCTAGAGGTACATTGCGTTCCTTGTCACCTGGACGTGTTCTGCAGTGCCCAAATAAAAGGTGTATCACAACACAGTGATCTCCCAGAAGATGAGAGGGCTGTTGTGCAAGCTACTTTCTGATCAAATAAAAAATATATGCTTCTAAACACTGACAATCAAAACAAAGAATGAGAGAAAAGTGTTGTCATCTGTCAATTTTCTTAAAATGGCATGATAAAGAGAGCCCATAGCTCCATCTGCCCATTGATACAAAGCAGTCTTATGTCAGTGATTGAAATTAAACCCTGGTCAGGCTAATCACTTAATTACAGGACCACCTTTTCCCTTTTGAGTGTAGTTTTCTTGGTTCTTCCATTTTGAAATGGCCTAGTTCAGAACTAAAAGCAGCACGGCAGGAACAAGAGAGATGCAGAACTTTGAGAAGGATTTTGATCTTTTCCTAGTAGTTTTCTTTTCTTCGAGGTGAGCTTATGAGTTTTGAGCTCGTCTCTAATAAGCACTATGACGTAGCTAGAGATGAGAGCTCTATTTTACCTCACCCTTGTGCAGGTTAGAGCCTGGCCTAGGATAACTCGCTTCAGTGTCTCTCCATGATGTGTGTTCAGAGAGGATGGGTCAAGCCAAGTAGCAGCAGCTGTATATGAATGACAGAGATAGCCTGACTTCCCCAGGAGGGGAGGAAGGTTTCAACCATATAGGATAAGTGTAAAATGTTTTTCTCACCAGGGAACTCAAAATAAACACTGTGACAGTCCTCATCCCGTGTTACCTTGCTGCTTGAGAAAATGTAAAGTAAGTACCAGCTATTAGCTGGCCTGGAATTCCCCACTTGATGCTTTAAGCATTTCCTTGATGAGTGGAGGAGAGATTTGATTGTCTCTATCTTTGAAAGGTGATAGAAATACTCCAGAAAAGCCTGCGCCAATTACGTGCATCAATGTCTCCAGGAAAAACTAACGCTCGGCTGAGGATATTGAGCAGACAACATCTCCCATCAAAGCGCAGAGCGTAAAACAGGATAGCAGGGTCTGACACGAGCGAGCGATAGCTAAAGGGCGGCAGATACCTGCAGTGTCTTGTGAACTTCCCAGGGCCTGTCAG
Source organism: Tauraco erythrolophus (assembly GCF_009769465.1). Classification (NCBI taxonomy): domain Eukaryota; kingdom Metazoa; phylum Chordata; class Aves; order Musophagiformes; family Musophagidae; genus Tauraco; species Tauraco erythrolophus. The sequence goes on along the minus strand of NC_141466.1, from coordinate 126,677,541 downwards.
TGAGAACCAAAGGCTGTTTAGTGGATGAAGCTGGTGGCTCTGAATCCCTGACCTCAACAGATTTTGCCTTCGTTACATAAGAGTGAGAGTGCTGCCTCTAAAATAAGAAAGGGGAAGTTATTGTGATCACTTCTGACAGCTACATGCAGGAATTACACAGGGACATTTGACCTCTAGTTGTTTTGAGCAGTGAGGACTGTGTTTTACATACTGGGCCTTTGGAGAGTACCCAAAATTTGCATTTAGTTGTGAAAGTTGAGGTTTATATACTTGTGAAAATATAGAAAGAGTATAATTATTTTCTCTATTGACATCTGAAGTGACTAGTGCTTCTTACTTGGCCTGTTATATAATAGTAAGAATGAGCACAAATACATTTGGAAGATGTGGCTATCCTACCCCTTTTTCTCTAGTCAGAGAGTTCCACTGGAGACTAATTAACAAAAAGGAAAAATCCTGGGATCTGGCCCTTTGCTGGCCTAATTCTATATAGATATTAATGCACATCAGTTCAGCATCTGATCCCTTCTGCCAGGAAAAGAAAGGTTTTCTGTCCACCAAAGGTCTGTAACCCTTCAAAATTCTGGCAAAAGCCAACAAATTGCAGTTAGAGCAAGAAAATTGTTGAAAACTGTGAAGTGCAGAAGCAGCCACAAGTGAGTGCAGCTTTAGAGATAAAACCCTTCCCTTTTTTCACATAACATCCCTTGGTCAGTGTGGGAAGAAAGCAGGTCGTTCCGAGACGCTTAGCTCTTATCCTGTGTTACGTTCCAAAGGGGTGGGTGTTTAGTCCAGGACATTGGCATGGCTTGTTGGGACAGGCTTCCCATTTCTGGTGTTTACCTCTGCTTTTCCCCACAGAGGATTTCTGGAAAAGAGCAACTTCTCTAAGCAGCATCCAGCCAGCCTGTTCTACCTGTTAGATCCCTGGGTATAGCTCCAGCTGTGGGCAGTGCTGCATTCTCCCTTTGAGATGCAGAGATTGGGTCAGTCTTAAGAGATTCAGCGGGCAGTGAAACACAAATACATCTGCCCTTGTCTTGCGTGACTTGACAAAGCCAAACCGCCTTCAGCGAAGCCGTGTGGCTTTACAGCAGCTGAAGAACTGGCCCAATAGGACATGAAGAGCTTCCTACTGCAGACGAAGCAATTCACCACCCACTTCTATTATTAGCAGTTGAAGGCTTTTTGAATCAGGAAGAATGGCAGAATGGACTTCCTTTTTGTTGGGCTCTGAAGTAAAAAGTAGGCTGTTGTCATGAGCAATGTTGAAAAATACCTCCTGATTTTGAGAAAATACAGAGCTGTTGGCTTGTATTAATTATTTACCAGCATATTAAGCGTCCATTACTGATGATGGAGATATGTAGAATGTTAATATACATTAGGCAGAGAGATTAATTTAGGGAAATAACATATTTCTGAAAATTATGTTAAAGCTTTGGAGTGCCCTGCACTACAATGTGACACAAATTGGGACCAAAAGCCTGAAAATCTGAATTCAATTTGTGACTCTGTCACTGACACCCTGTGTGATCTCAGGGAACTTATATAAGCTCCGTGTGCCCTGTTTCCCTTTTGTTAAGGGCGAAGAAAAGAAAAACTTTCTGTTTCTCATGTTTGCCTGACTAGAGTCAGGGCCACTTGTTCTTTCTGGGCTGCACCGAAAAGAATGAGGCCCAAGTCTCTCTGTGAGGGGCCCAGGGCTTTACCATAAAAGTAATTTTAAAAGGAACAAATTCTGTCATATCTGGAATGTTGAATCCCAAAGCAAAATTAGAACAAGGCAACTCTGGGCTTGTACGCACAATGCTGTGGTTTTTTTTAATTACTACTTCAATCATTCATTATTTTTAAAACTAAATACAATGATGTTTACAAAATAAATAACTACATATTTTCTTGTCACCAGTAAAGTGCTAAAAGGAGAAGAAAGGAAATTATGTAGAGCCCTCCTCCAGCGGGAGATCTCTTTGAGAGGGAGCTGCAGAATTGGGTCCAGCATTTACCCAGTACTCATCAGTTTACAGCTCAAATACTTTGAGTTCTCACGGTTGTAGGGGCCGAGCGCTGCCTTGCTCTGAAAGCACAAGGGTGCAGTTCCTCTCTTGCACTTCCATGAAGCATTGGAAGTTCTCTCTCATGATTTCCTTGGTCTGCACCCCACAGGCCTACCCTCCCCACTGGACTTGGGAGTCACAGCTCCATGCCACTTGAAACTGCGTTGCCTGTGATCTAGTGAATTGTATATGCTCCCTTGGGGCCAGGGTGTTTAAGAAACATGCCTCCCTTCCCTTCAGAGATGCAAAATAGCTGAATAGGGCGACCTGAGACAGTATATCATGAGATTCCCTTGGATTCACAATCGGCCGTCTGCCCTGGATGCAGATGGCAAGGGATGAGAGTAAATCCCTCAGGGTAAAGACCCATATGCCCGTGTGTGTTTGCCAGTCGCACAGAGGGTCACCCGCTGCAGCACCTCTTTAAAAACTTATCATTAAGGCTGTCTCTTTTGTGAACTTTCTCATTATCTTTTCATTGTGCCGTGCGGTTCTGGCCTGGCGCAATGAATATTGACTTCATGCTTGCTTTTCTAATTGAATTACAGGGGAGCAGGCTGAGCCACTGAAGTTTCCTGCCTGCAGTCCTGCTTCCCTGGCAGCCAGCTGAATAGAGGCTGAAAGAAAAGCTGTTTGCTTGGGCATTATGGATAACAGAGACCTGTCACAAAGCTGCTACAATGATTTATTAAAAGACAGAAGAAAATGAGAGAAAGAGTCTTGCTCACTTTCAGCACCAGCTGCTTGCTTTCCTTGCCTTTCCTTTTCCTTTCTTCTCTTTTTTCTTACGTCTTTCTTTTTTCTTCAGCACTTTCTTGCTTTCTCTTTCATCCTTCCTTTCTTTCTTCCTCTCTGTCTTCTTCTCTGTTTTTGTCTCTCTCCCTTTCCTGAACTTATTAAAAACAGAAAGAAAAAGTCAGAGAAAAACACATAATTTGAGTAAATACTTCAAGCAAAAGGCATAATTCTCCAATCCTTAAATAACATTCCTTGCCTAAGACAGGTGTGTTTATCATTATGGTCAATTCATAACAAAGAATACAAGCATGTCACTAACTGCTCCAGCAAGCAACACCCCATGAATGTCTACATACTGTTAGCAAGTCTTGTTCAGGAGGGAATAATGGAAAAAACCCTGAAATCCATAGTTTACCTTTTCTTCCATTGAATTTAATTGCCAGACTCTTACTGATGTAAACAGGAGTGGAGTAAAGCCAGGTCTCAGTGGCTTTGCAAACACCACGTTATGTTATGTATTTAGACAACAATTCCATTTACAGTGGTGCAGCGCAACAGGAGTGTTGCTCACCAGCCTGGGCTGCAGCACCAAGGACACTGTTGCATCCTCCACAGCCAGGAGGAAATGGCCTGCCTCTTGTGGGCAGGATAGGTACCTTGAGTTGATTAGTACTTAGTAGTTCATTATCTCAACTCAGTCCAGCTGGGTAAGAATGATTGGTGCCATACAGGAGCTCTGAGGGTTGCTCGTGGAGCTGCCTTTACCAAAGAGGCCCAGAGCTCAGCTCATGGTGCTTGACCAACATGGGGATCTTGCTCTTGTGTTGGCTCATCTCCCACAATGCTTTGACTTGCTCCTTCCTTTTTTATACAGTTTGTACTTGCACTTGTTGTGTTTTTTTTTTTAAAAAAAAACTTTAGAAAATTTGATTCTGCTTCAATAATAAGATCAAGAAGCATAATTCTATTGAGTTAAGTAAAATGTTTAGCTCAAGGCTGTTGGGCTAGGGCAGCAGTTGATTTTATTTTTCATTGAAATCTGTGCTGATTTATATTCTTTATGGTTTATTAAAGGTGGCATTTCGGAAGTTCATGTGGGGACAGAAAAGAACTTCATACTCAGCTCTGGTTATGGCTAGGCCAGATCAAAAAATTTCTCTCCAGGCTGTTGCCTAACGAGAAGTTGGGCTTTCCCATGAGAATTTGGGAAGGAGGCCTTTTTTCTTACAGCGTCCACTGCCTTGGATACATTTTCACTCCTTCGCATCAGAAGATTTTCACCTGGAGCAAGCTGGACTCCATTCTCCGTTCTCCGTAATGCAGCGACTCAGCCATCTGCTGAGGGACCTTCTTACTCAACCTGCCTCCCTGGCACTATGGGGCAGCCTGTGCTGCTCCCTTGTCTCCAGAGAGAAGCTGCCAAGCAGAGCTCATCTTCCTACTCCCCTGTCTCTTGAGGCACAAGAAGGAGGATTTGGCCCTCTACCAGCCTCAGTCTAACTTGTTGGTTGTTTATTACAGAGTACGTGGCAGAGAGTTCGTTATACAGTGCTCATCTTGGGTTTCTCTCAGAGACACGTGTCAGAAGTACCTCCAGTGACGCCAGTGTGCTACACAGCTAGAAAATCGTTGCCATCTCTGTTTTACTTTAGGTTTGATATACCGTTAATTAAAAAACCAGGACAGTGTTCAGGTCTTTTCAAATGACTTATTCAGAGCTGATTTTTCGTAGAGCTGAATTTTACTCCTTTCTTCCCATTACCAGGTTATTACCTAAATGTACACTTTTTTTGGTCATGTTGGTATTATTGCCTTTCCTGATTCCCTGTCTATCTTGTTGTTCTGTATTATTTACTTTCTCGGGTTTTATGGCCTTTCACTTTACTTTTCACAGTTTTTCAAATCTTCTTTTGTCCAGTTCTTGCCTCAGCATGGAAGGTTACAATAAATTATTGCAGAAAAAATCCTGCTTTTCAGTGATGGGCATTTTCCTTAATGCTGATTTAACCCTTCTCAGTGATAAATCAGGAATTAATCTTTGTTTGCAATAAGTTTATTGGTGACTGCTCTTTGATAGCTACTAAGCTGTTTGCAAATAGAAGGGAGGTTTTTTTTTAGTGACCTCATTGAAGATAGGGCAACAGGTGGATTTATTCTCAGGTTTACATGACTTTAAAGAGTAAACATGAAACTTCAGCCAATGCTTTGCATTTTAAAGAACACTTCCATGGGGCTAATGTGTGTTTGTTTGGTAGGTACACTCCAGGTTAAAATGGAATGGCTATTGACTGAAGCTGAAGAGCTTCATAACTTCATAAATTACTTTCTGACATTTGAATAATTAATATTTGTTGGGAAATAGTAGATGGTTACATTCTCTCATCTGTTTTGTCCAGTTCCTGATTTTTGTAGCTATCTGCTGTGTGGCCATCAGTAAATCAATTCCTCTTTCTCAGTCTTCTGCTATTTGTTTCCCTGCCTTGTCTAGTTTAGTTTTAAGTCTTATGGGGTACTGTCTGTTAAGCACTTGTCAGTCAAACACTTGTATTGTGAGGTCCGTATTTCACTTGGTGGCACTAAAATACAGGCAGTTAATGTCATTGTAGTAGCAGTTGGCTTTATACAATCCAACATATGTATTTTATATCCTGTATTACACTGTAACAACGAATAGCAGTGTGTGTTGCTGAACACAGGCACATGTGCATACCCAGCAACAGCCAGGTCCTCAGGCTGTACTGAGATGCAAATTTGTGTTGCTTCCCCTACATAAAACTAGACACGTTTCAAAGATTGTATTTGCCAGGGAGTTATGATTATGTAACAGAAAGCTTCCTTACGGAAGTAAAAGAAGTCATTTCCTCACTCTCCATCAGTGCTGGAACTGGTACCTCAATTGATACCAGAATTGGTACTGTGGCCACAGGGTTTTGTCTGCCTTGCTGATTACACGCTCTAGCAAAACTCATGTTAACTTTACTAGGACCAGGATTTCATCCACCTGTTTTGGAATTTCTATAAAGAAAGACTATTGGCTGTGTATGTATCTGGGAGTGAAATGTAGTTATTAGCTCCTGGGATTTAAAAACCATGGCATGAGAACCGTAAGCAATTAATGTACTGAAGAATAGTATTACAATTTCTTTCAGTAGAGAAAGAATTTGAGTAAACAATAACAGTCTTTCACCATGTTTATCTTAGCTATGTCATAGATTGAAGAATTAATATAGGTTTTTTTCATGGCTAACTTGTTGGCCTGAGTAACAATTGAGTCTTTGAAGCAACACAAATGATTCTGACCTTTTGCTTGGATTTGGGGTCACTGTAGAAAGGAAGTTTTATAAGCCACCTAGACACTATTTCTGCCTGGGATTGGAGAGAGAATCTTTCTTGATTACAGGCATTTCAAACCTATGAAACAGCTTAACTTCGCAATTCATTTCATGAAGATCAAGACAGGAACTGCTTTGTGTGACATTCTCACATCAAGACTGGTACCCATAAATCAAGATGAATGTCTTGCTGAATGGCTTGCTACAGTTCAGCCACAAGATCTGGGCTTGAGGCAGCAACCACTAAGTGAAGTGCTTTGGCTTGTGTTATTCAGAAGGTCAGGTCTGAAGACCACGATGCTTCCTCAAAAGGCTGTGAGTCTTTGCAGTGTATATTATTGTGTGTAATGAAAGCATGCAAGAAACAGAAGATATTTAATTGCTAGTAATTTATTTTCAGCAACAGAGATCATCCAAAGTTTGGTATGTTTTCTGAAGGAGATGGAAAAAGAATTCTTCAGCTTTGTACAGCACAATGCTTTGACCAGTTCTTCTTTATATTGGCAGGGATCCAGTGTTAGAGTGAGCCCCTGAAAGGTGACCAAATTGCCCACCACAGGCAACTATGATGAATAACATTCCCTGTCTTTGCAAAAAGCATTGGTTACAGTACCCCGTGCGATCCCAGCATCCTGCAGCATGTGGTGCATTTGATTTTTACAGGCTATTATTGCCGTTGAGCAAAATTAATCCTTGAGAGCAAGGGATACTTTGTCAAGTCAAGACTCCAGCTCCCTGAGCACGAGTCTGCTTTGCTCATTCTGGCAGCAGTTGTGAGTAACGCCTTGGATAAACCGCTCCTGTGAACAGAACAGGGAACTGGGCTGACAGGTTCTGGTCTGAGCTCTGTTACTGGCCTGATGGCTGATCCCAGACACGTAACCTCATTTATCAGTTGCTTCCTTTTCCTTCCTTCCTTCTGTCCTGTTTGCCCGCACTGCCCTGTCCCTGAAGCAAACTTCTCTTCTGTATATTTATACTGTACTTAACACAAGAGTCCTCCTCTATGTTGCACGTTTAGAATAGCTCCAAAGACAATCCTCAAGATGTGCTGGCCAAACCAACAGCCTACAGAGCGTGCACAACATGTAGGCAGGTGTGTGCTGTGTAGGTTACAACGTGGCCCCACAGCCAAGAGCTCTTTGCACAGCAGGCTGGTGGCAGGAGGGAGGTGTGAGATGGGGCACCCTCTGCTTGTTGCTGCACCGGAGGGCTACTGCAACAGGGAAGGCAACTCCTTCTGGGTCTCATGGCTGTTATCTCTGGCGGCAGCCAAGCTAGTGCAGCACTTCCAAAGTTGTTTGCTACCTTTTCCTAAAATATGGTAACAGGTAAATCCTTGTGTTGCTTCCAGAACAAGGAGGCCCAACTTTGTCAGACTTCTGGCATGCAGAACTCCCTGGAGGTTTATTAGCCTGACATCATCCTGTGGGAAACATCTTACGGTCACTGAATCACCAAAGCAACCTCTTAGTTTTTAAAAATTGAAATTATATACAGTGCCCTCTGAATACAAGTATATAAATGTTTATCAATCCATTTAATTAAATATGTCTTTCTTAATTTAATAAGCTTTGCTCAACAGGATAGTGATAAATGCATACAGTTTCACACTCCTGACAGGCATGTTTAAAAAGAAGGAAGGGAGGGAAGGGAAAAAAAAAAAAGTAACAGAGGTCCCTAAATGGTAATTCAACTTAATTTTTTAACAAGACTGTTTTGGTTTCAGAGTGATTCCATGACCTACAGCAATGATCAAAGTGATGCCGTAGTGGTGAGTCTCACATAGCCAGAGTACTACTGAGTGTGCTGCAGCAGGCTCTGCAACGTTCAAACAATCTAGCAATCAGGTGCTTCGTTTTCCTCTGTATCAGTGCTGCTGGACTGACTGGATGCTCAGATCCTTTAGCACAGTAGCCTACAGTGTAATCAGGCCCATGAGAGGTGCAGAGAGGGGGTAACAGAACAGAGAGATAAGGTTTTCAGGTGTTTGAAAGATTGCCTAGATTTACCTTTTTGGGCTATCAGTTGAAGATTTATAGCTGTCCTGGGTGGTTCCATATTTAGCTATTTTTGGTCTAATAGACTTGGGTTAATACTCAATAGGAACGTTGTCTTGTAACCAGAAATGCTACTCCATTTCACGCTGAAGGGAAGAGCTAGCTCTGCACGCTTTGTGTCCGTTAGACCAAAGCCATGAGCTGGAGGACAATCTGTGGCATCGCTATCTTGGTACGTATTGTCAGCAGTCCCCACAGTGGTGCTTGTGTAACACACTGGGTAAACTTTGCAATCGTTTCTCAGGGGAGCATTTCTAGACACAAAGACTGGAGAATTTTGGAGAAGCTGGTGTATTTCTTAGTATGCATGAAAACTAGTTCGATACTGGCATAGAATTGTTCCGTGCTTAGACCATTTATTAAAGTCTAGACGCAACATAAAAGCATGTAAATTGGTTCCAGTTGTCTCTAGTAAAAACTTCAGCTTGAGCTGGGAATTGATTGGTGAATCTTTTAGCGTAATTAAAATTGACTGTTAAAGTTTCTCCCACTTAATTGGTAACACTTTCTTTGGAAGTCAGTGAGTTAAGATTCTTGCTGGATCATTTAAAGGAGTTCCTGTGTATATGATCAGAACTCAAATGTAGTTTTATGGAGAGGTTTACAGTTATGTTCCACCCTGGTGGTCTTTCATCCTGTGTCTTTCCTATTTAAGATTTATGCTGTCATTCACCACAGCCTAATTGTGTTTTGATAAAAATGAAACGATTGCTGACGCACTTCAGACTGAAAGCCGGTGATATTTTGAAGCTTTCAGTAAGCTGATCTGAAACACTGTGCTGCTAAAAGCCCCTGTCTCCCTGCAAGTCTTCATTTTTAGTTCCAGCATTTGTTAGTGGGCTGTGTATGGATTCTGATAGGCACCTATAACTGCTCTGAGTGCCCTGCCAGCAGCGTGTTATTCAGTGTGCCTAATGGCTGTCCCGTGCAAACTTTTTTACTCTTTCTTTAGGAGGAGAAATGTGTGCTGTGGTAGTCTTCTGTTTTACATTTTTAAAAATTATATAGATTTAAAATTACTCAGGTTGCTACATTTTATATTAAAGCCAGTTCAGAAAAGCACATCTTATCCTTTGAGTACCAGACAGCTAGGGTCGTAGTGGCTTTTAGCTCCTTAAGTATATCCTTCCACAGTCTTGGTACAGACCCAGTTCTGGAGGTTGATGTTATTCAGGATGGTACTACCGGACATACTTAGCTCTCTTTAAACATAAGCCGTCTTGTCCTGACTAGCCATGGACTTAATCACAGCATTAACTGCTCTCCTGCATCAGGCACTAGAGATACACTTAATTCTCCCCACAGTCATGGTATTTTTAGTGCATCACAGCCAGGGCTTATCATTAGTAAAATGTAAAAGTGTCAGGGGATCATATTATATTTACTGTTATGTGCACTACAGAAGTATTGTCACCAACTTGGCTTAAGATGGGGAGCTTTCATAGCAGTGATTAATGTCATATGGAAAAGACAGGAAGACACTCAGGTTACTTGGTTGGAGAGTGATGCTCTTATACAGCTGGAAATTGTTTTGGGGGCCACTGTTAGGTACTTGTGGACATTTGGTGATGCATGCAGAATCCATTATGGTGTGATAGAGTTTATTGAACCTTGTTAGCTCGCCATCATAACCATGAAAACAGGCCAGTTAAACTTTTACACACCTTGGTATCCCTGCTAATGCATGCACATGTGTATAAATCCGTCTCTTAAACACTTCCCGTGCTACCAGGATGGGCTCAGCAGTGTTTGGTGAACAGGAGATCAAGCTCAGTGCTCCACACAGCTGGTTGAAAGGTTGAAAGGAAGCACAGTGTCACTTGGACTGGTGCCAGGCCATCCAGAGGTCAAGCCCTGAAAGTTTAAGAGGTGTTCAAGAATAACACATGGGTCTGATCCCAAGCCATTGATATCACTAGGGATATTTTGTTAGTACCAGTGGATTGCAGGCAACGGTGTGGGTTGGTCGGGCTTGGTGAGTCAGTGTCCTTTGTTTCAGTGGATTCTAACAAAGCATTTCAGAGCACTGCAGTGTGTAGTTTAGTGTTAAATGAGTGCTTAAATACTCTTGCAAGTCATTTTGCCACTATGAACCAAGGGCCTCTGGCAATAGAATTCCAGAGCTGTGCAAATTAGATCTGGACTTCAGAAATTATTTTCGTTCTGCTAAGGTAAAGCTGCCTAGTCCTTGCTAGAGCAACTACATACTGCGGTGCTCGCATTCCATAACAGCTCTGTGAGTTATACTATACTGTGTTCCTTTCAAAGCCACGGAGCCAAATCTTTCTCTCAGCTTCAAGCCACCAAACTATAAACAAGTGATGATTCAAAAAAAAAAAAAAAAGTATTATGTTTTGAGGTGTATGTGCCGTTTATATAGACACAGTTGTCTTTCATTACTTCCATCAACTTTAAAAATATAAATTTCTTTAGTAAGTTACAGTACCATTTTTATACCTCTCAGCTTAAGCAATGGTTTGAAAGACAACCTAGGTATTACCATGGATAGGCCAGTGATTTTAACAGTCTTATAAAATGTATTGAGAGGGATTTCTGAATGAGATTTGTTTCTTCTCTTGCTTGTGCCATTGCAGGGTCGTTCCCAATGGCTGCCTCGTGGCTCTCCTTTTCTGTATGTACATTTATATATATTCATATACAGAATCATAGAATGAGTTGGGTTGGAAGGGAACTTTAAGAATCATCTAGTCTAATCACCAAGATCGTGTAGTCCAACCCATACACACACACACACTCTCAAAGATGTGCTTGCACACTTACATATTTACAGCATTGAGCTGTTAAATCGTACTCAGAATGAAGAATTATTTCAGCTCTGCTGAGAGTAACACGAAGGTTGTGTGACACTGTATGGGCCCTGCCATCCTTGACAATGACCCCTCAGTTACTCAGTGTGTGAGCGAAACCTTTTTGGCTTTAAAAATCTATCCCTAGCATATGAAAAGATGAGTTCTCCCTGATTTGGTCATTTTCTCTGCTTTTGACAGAGGATCAGTGGGAGCAAGTAGTGATGAGCATGCCCAAAGAGATTGCTTTAAGCATATTTGACTTTCTTTTCATGTATGCACCATGATTCAATTCCTTTTAAGCAGCAAGGTCATTTAAGTGTGCCATGCCAGAGGTTTGCCATTTTCCTCTCATTCAGTTTCTTAAATCTTACTGTCAGCCATGTTCCCTTTGACTAACAGAGCAGCTGCTTGGGGTCTGCTTGTGTGGTTATAATCCCATTAAAAAGCCTTCCATTATGTTGCTAATATATTTATAAAGAAACTAGTCACCTGGGATTAACGGTTGATTCTTCTCCCTGGACATACTGTACTGAAACAGAATTATTCCTGATCCCCCAGCTTGTTAGATACAACCAGTTGCATTTGTCAGGGTGCCAAATTGGCTGAAATAGATTAGCAATTAATGCAGAACATGCTTTCCTGTGTTTGTAAAGTACTTGTAATCATCACTGACAATCATATTCTATCAGCTCTTTCCTGATAGTGCTGAGATGGCAGATATGCTGGGGCTTTGGGAGCTTATGGTCTTTCATGGGAAATATGAAAGGCATTAAGAGAACATCCTGACAGAGCAGGTGAGGAATCTGACAAAAAAGAGCCCTTGAAAGCCATTTCAAAAGCCTGTAGGTTTTTTCTCAGCCATTTCCAAGCATGCAAAGCTAAGGAAGACTTGGGGGAGGATTTGCAGAATCACTGGATACATCTGTGCTGTGATTTATAGATGTGGCTGCAACCATAGGGACACTTCAGAGATCACTTTAGGCTGGTCAGAGTAGGTACTGATCACAACAAAGCAAAGGCCATGCAGATTCGGCCAAGGCTGCAAAACCCACCTGGGATGGCTGAGGAAGTGCTCAGGCATTTATCCTGTGGTGAGGTTTGTGCTGCTACTGCCTTTACGTGGCTGTCAGTGCTTTATCGGGCTGCTCCCAGAGGAGTTGCAGTGATTCTGCCGGATTGTATTGGCTCTCTTTGTGCAGCTTGAGTTTCCAGGCAAGGTCTTTTTCCTTTCAACACCAGTTCTCTGCCTCTCCATGAAAGGAATCTCTGACCTGCTGCAAATAACTTTTTTCTGGGAACTTTGTGAAGCCCAATTATCACCCCAAAACTTCTCTCTTTTTATCCAGTATGGCCAGCTTCAGAGCAAGAGGCTTCTTACAGCTCCAGCCATCTGGAAAGACTTTCCTTTATCTCTTCATCGGCTCTCCATCTCGGTTGCAATCATATCTCTCTTTCCTTGCCTCTTTTTCATATGTTCATTCTGCTCCTGCTCTTGGCTTCTCTCTGTATTTATAGCATTTGAGTTGCAAAGCATTTTCAAATCCAGGATAGCGGATTTTATTCTGTTTTAAGTGATGTTGTAGGATGAGGTCAGTTTGCTTTGAACTGTGTTCTGAACAGCAGGCAGAACAACCTTCTGCAGAAGGCAGTGGGCTAGTTGTTAATAGGTCTGGGTGTAATACGCTTTGAGATGGTCCTTAACCCTGGGCAGGTCACAGAATTTCGGTGCTTCACTTGTCCACGTACAAGAGAGGTAATGCGGTAGTATTACCTACTAAAGCTTTACCTATATTAAATGTGTAGTTTTTCTGGTTGTTGGGGCAGATATTGTGATATATGTGTTTTACTAGTGCCTAGCACAATGGCGTGGGCTCCTGACCTTACTAATACTGGGATGTGACTGTCTACTCCTCTGAAGGCAAGAGGGACCAGGGAATAGCTAGTCCCGCTCTGGGGAACAGAGCAGCCCAGCCTAGGAAACGATCAGCCTGAGACGGGATACCTCAGGTGGCCGAGAGCTGAATATTGTCCCTGCAAAAGCAACTTGTGATACAAAAGTACAATTTTGCAGTACTAAACTAAAAGCGTAGCCTATAGCTGAAGCAATGAATTGTGGGGGTACAACACACGCAAAAGAACAAAGCATTCTGCAAAAAGTAGTCATTCCAAAGTGCAGTCTAGCTGCTTTTAACCAAAACATCTAACGTATGGCTTGCCAGTGGCTTCAGTCTCTCTTTTCATTTCCTCTAAGGGGAAACCGTTCCTTGGAACGGTTCTGGTCTCCTTGCACTGCTATGTTGGCAGCAAAACCCGCGGAGCCAGCTTCAGGAGCCTCCTGCCAAAGGTGTTAGGAAAGAGCTGTTCATGTCAGCGAGCTGGGGTAACTCCCAGGTCCCCGAGTAGAGCACAGCATGTAGGGCTTCAGTTATCACCAGCTGTCAGAAGGTCCCCGGGAGGTCCTGAGTCAGGGACACAATTCTGAGTAGATCTGAGGCGGTTCTTAATTGCACTAGGAGGTCAAAACCTTCTTGCTGGCCACCAGGACTTGAGGTCACAAAAAAATGTCTTTTACCCAAGCCAGACACTCTTCAGTCGTGGGCTGAGTGCAGCTTGGTGGAAGCAGGGGATCCAGCCCAAAGGTCTGTTCAAGTGTTTCCATTTCATGTGGCTTGGTATTGTAACATTCTCCTGTGGTTCTAACAAGTTGTGTAAAATTGTGAAGCCAAAGCAGCATTCTTCCTTTAAAGTTTCAAAATTAAGAAAAATGGTTGTGGGGTTGGAAACTTGGGAGAGATGTGCTGTGGTTATCTCATGGTCCAAGAATAAAATTCCTATGGCTTTGTACAAAAGCACGGAGTAGTTGTCTGTTAAAAAATAAAATAAAAAAATGAATTCAAGTCAGGGCACTTTTTTAGTGGCAGCTGGACAACGTTTAGAGGATTTGAGAGGCCACACATTTCCTTCTCATATGCTTCTCTGCGATTCCAGTAAGCACAAGAAGTGCAAGTCAGAATGTTTGCCAGGGGAACTGGACAGACGAGAGGAGCAGCACGTGTATAGCTCACATAGCCTGCAGCTGGGCTTCGGAAGGAAATACACCTTTGACATGGGAAGAGTTGGTATGCAGCTGTCCGGACTAGAGTGCCAACCACACAGGACCTTTTGGGCCAGGGCAAATAAGATGATTACCTTTGCAGCCAGAAGATGTTGCAGCATCCTCGAGGGCACCCTAACTGCCTTGAAGGCCTGGAGTTGGGCTGGTTGTGACTTTAGTGGTGGGTCTGGCAGGACATATCTTAGAAGTGGTTATGTTTTGAGCAGGCAAGATTCAGTGGCTTCTAGTTGCTTTATCCAGAAGGAAGGGGCCGGACTTTTGTCTTTGTGGGATAAAGGAGGTTACACATTAGCTACACATGAACAGGGTGATCCATTTATATAGGGGGAATCCAGGCTCTCTGTGGGATTGATAAATGATTCTGAGAATGAGTAAAAATAGTTGGAAAAGCTTTTAAGTTTTGTTTAAATTCAACCATCAAAAGTCAAAACATTAGAGGGTGTTTAGAGAAGTGCCTGAAACTTGGAGACCCTGAGAAGAACCAGAAAGGGAATCAAAGAGCCTGGCAAAAAATAAAATAAAAAAAAAAAGGCGAGAGAAAGAGAGAGATTAAGATTAAACAAAACCGTCTGAATAAAGCTAATCAGCTGAGATCCCGCTCCATTGAGATCAACTGGGTGAGTATTAGGGCCACAAGATGTTACTGAGAGGGAGCCAAAAAAGAGAAAATCTCTGTGTTTTGGGTTGACTGGAGAAGTTTAAGCCAGGCCAGACTGAGCGATCCCAGTGGAGCCAGATGTATAGGAGAGGTAAAGTGGTGGTGCTGGGGTGCTGCATGTAGAGGAAGGGAGAAATTGTAAAGGCCCCAACCAGCTACATATGGTAAAACTGAATAATGGAGTGGCCAAAGGGAAAGTAGTTCCTGGCAAAGTCTGGAGTATTTATGGGAATCCAAGTAGGAGTTTGGAGAATTAATATTTATTGCAGCGCTGTCAGTTGTCAGTGCTAAGAAATCTTCAGTTATACCATGACAACCTGTTTTTGTTCCAGTGGCCATAACTCAACCTGCTGTGTGGCTCCCTTGCCTTCCCTGGTTCTCAAGTCACACGTGGTGGCTGATTAACTGGTTCAGTACCAGCGGCTCGGCTTCAGTCTTGCAGATCAATGGTGATCTGGGTGACGAGCAGATTTTGGCTGCTACAGAGCCTCTTGCTGAGCCAGATTTTCTCCTTCCTCTTAGCTCCCGCTAAGAGATTCCCAGTGGTGCCAAAGAAAATAGTGATAATGTTAAGAAACAAAGGCTGTTTGGCTGTTAGGACATTTATTGCACTCATTTTCTTTTCGTATAAAATTATAACAAGTGAAAATGAATTTGTTTTGTTTAGCCTTTGTTTATAATTATTGGTGTGATTACTTCTGTTATCACTGCTAACATTGACCACTGGAACCTCTGGACAGGGATTGCTTCTTGCATTTAGGGTCCTGAGCTAGATTTCCTTGACTCCGAGATCAAACCCTCAGGCTGAGCACTAAGGAATTCCTGCAAAGATTTGCATGTGCTTCATTTTACATGCTGGGCCCAGCTGTTGAGCCTAGTGATGGCAAGGAGCCTTCCTTCTCCCCTGCATGGGATTTTCAGACTGCCAGACCCTGCACAAGGGAAAAGCAGATGTGACTGGCCTGTTTCTCCTCTTCCCTTGCGCGGAGCTGGGAGTGAATGGTGCTGCAGCTCCACTCCACCCTCCACAGCGTGCCAGCACAGCCGAGCCAGGGAAGGGAGCGGGACGTTGCCTACTAAGAAATCAGCACTAACTCAATACACATCATCCCACAAAGGACTTGTCCCTTTCCACCTTTTTTTACTCGCCTTGCTCGTGGCTTGGTGCAGCTATGCAGTGGGCTTGGTCGCAGAGTGCCTGTGTTGCCCGCTGTCTGTGGCCCTGTCGAATTTGAAAGGGCTACTCATGGTGTGCAACGTTAAAGATGTGTGTTGGTCTTTACAGGGTCAGGAGCTAGTTCTGGTCAGGTGTGTTACCCACTGTAGGTCTCCGTTGTGTTATATCCTACAAATACCATTTATCCTGGAGAACTGAAGAGTCAGTGGCGCCAAGAAAACATCAGATAATCTGAAATGTGTCTACCTTTATGAGAAGACCATTGTGGAACGTGTAGAGGAAAGAACTCCAAAAGTAATTCTTCATTTCTCATCTAATGGCTTTAATTAACCTGAACAGTTATGCTCTTGAATTGTGCATACTTCAGGGACCAGCTTGATGACACTCGTTCTGCTGCTAGGAGAGCAGGAGCATGACAGTTCAGTTATTGCTGTGCATTGTTAATATGGTTGATCTTGGTCCTGCTCCAAGAGAACCACTAAGCAATCATGGAAAATGAAGGGTAACACATTTTTAGAAGGATTCTGGATAATTTTGGCTATAAAACAGGCTGCATAATCTTGGCAAAAAGTGGATGAATTCATTATCTGCAAATAGTGGAAAATATTATAAATGGCAGTAAATGAAATAAATGGGTGTTTCCACTGTAATATGCTATTCTCTGAGCCACCCAGAAAGAATACAGCTTGGTTTACTGGGTGGGTAGTCCTAGATGAAGTGAAAGATCATGTTCGTATGCTGCAATACTTGTTTGGGAGCGAGATATTTTGTGCCTTTGTTGCAGAGGGAAATCCATGCATTTTACATTTAAGAAGCGATATTTTATGGCCACATATGGATGTTGGAGTGAAGCTGAAGGTCTGTATGTGCCATATGTACCTGTTTGCATTCCTCAGCTAACCTCATTTTCGTTTGCTCTACTACACCTTAAGGATTTGGAGAACTCAGTGACTCACTCTAATGGAAAGTCACTGACCCTCCTTATTAGAAGAAATCGATCTTCTGTATATTTTGGATTTGTTTATGAGCCAGCACTGTTGCTGTGAACACGTGGAATTAAAGTCCTGGCAGTTTTTAATAGAAAAAAATGTTGCCCACTAATGAATAGGATTTGGCTGGATGCTCATAATTCCCACTTCTTTGGCCTTGGGCTACATCCTCCTTTTTGAGATTCACTTCATAACAAAGTGCCTAAGCCCATGTGAATCTCTGAGCACATGCGCAGTTCCATGGCATTTGTAGGCCTAAGGTTACTCATGTCTGAAAGCGTTTTGCTGGATGAGAAGCTCAGGCTCGTCTCATTTGGGCAAAACGGACTTCACCGTTTGCAGCGATTGGGAAGACAGAGGGCTTGGAGAGAAGGTGCAGCTGTGTCAGTGAAAGCTCTGTTGTTTTTGTCCTTTTGCCTTGAAGTCAGGTGCAAAGACAAGGTGTCAGGTTTTGTTGATTGGAGGGTTGTTTTTTTATACTATTTGTAGGTTGTTATTTTTACTTCTTAATCCATCAGATGGTTGCTGTTCCAGATGATACTTCCACTACAGTGCTTCCTTCTATGTTGCTTAAATAAGTTACCTCCATGCTGCCTGTATTATATACCTGTTAAGAAAGGCATTTCCTCATATACTTTGATAAGATCATGGACATTAACATGGCAGCTTAGCCACCCATTTTCCCAGTAGCAAATACTATTACAATTTACTGTTTTGCAAAGAAAAAATGCATACAAACCCAAACAACTGTCTGCACCCGTGTCCACATCTGGCTCTTTATATACGTGCATATACTTTTATATATGCATATGTATATATATTTATATATATGATAAGTTTGTGCACATGTATATTTGAGTACGTATATCTAATTGGTTTTAATTAGGTGAGCTTAAGAAGCTCTTACCAGCTTCAGAGATATTACTAACTCTACTGGTATTTTTACTTTAAAGATAGTTTAAATATATGGCCATGTCTGCTTATATATATTTATGTGCTATGCTATGCATGGACAGATCTCTGTTCTCATGCCATGTCTGCTTTTGCAGCCATGCTTCTGCATTTGTAAACAGCTGCACTCATAATCCTGCGAGTACAAATAATTGCAACTAAAGAGGTGAGCATTTGTAGCTGGCCTTTTCAAAGGAGTCTAAGGGAGTTAAGTACCCAAATCTCATTGAATTTGGTTACCTAATTCCTGTGGCTTCTTTGAAAATTCCAGCCTTAATTAAGTAATTCAATCAACTATCTGTGAACCAAGCAGTGTAGTGGAGACATCACATGCTAAACCTAGTCAGTTTTAGTTCCACAGTAGCTACCTGAAAACTTTTCAGCTGAAACTTTATTGGCTTTATTATTGGCAGCCATTATCAAGTACTTTCAGTGGATCAAACTGCAACATGTAACATAAGGATTCCAATCCATCCTAACTCTTAGTGTGGCTCTCAGGGTCTTTGAGTTGGCTAATTTCTGTGTTCAGACTTGCTAACAAGGATGGACGGTAAACTTCACAGGCTCCCTTTAGGCATCTTCTCCACCTTTAGATGCTCCTGGGAATTCCTTATTGAGACTTCAGAAGGGATAGCTCATCATGAAGGTTCCCACGTTGGACAAACGCAGAGCCATATCAATGCCACTTTGCAGTCTGTACTTTGGTGGCACCTTAATTCATGGAGAGACGTCTGTGTTTGAGTAGGTTGCTGTTCAAGGAAAAAAACAAACAGCAAACTAAGGAAAAACCATGGAATGAAAAGCTTCTGAGTCTTTACGTTATCCTGCCCCTGTATACTTGTTTCTATTCCATAATAGCTTTGCCTTGTTGCATTTTTTTTTTAAGTTAGCGTTTCAAAAACTTTGATGTGGGTTTTTTTTTTTTATTTTCTTCTTTGAAAGCCTATTCTGCTAAGTATGGAAAGCCGCAGTTTTAACAGTTCCCCTGTTTGTTCAGAAATAGTATCATTCATATTTGGCATCAGAAGGAAGACTATACTGAAGTCCAAATTTACTCCTATTAAATTAAACCTAATTGAAAAAAGGCAAAGGCATTCATTAACTGGTTAAACAAATGGTATTACATTTATTTTTTTATTTAAAAGAAGAAAGAAAACAACTTTAACTAAAGAAATATAAGTGGAAGAGTAGCTATTAAAACATGATAGAAGAAGTACACGTTGTAGAAAACTTAAGAAGAAACCACAAACATGTACAACAATAAAAGAAATGTACCTTCTTGGCTGTTTCACTTCTCTGTTATTGTGTCAGATGTTTCTGATTTGAATAAGAGCTTTCCTTCATGTCCCTCAGCTTCTCCTTCCATTGGACTTTACACTGAAGTCATAAACCTGTTGTCACGGAAACAACTGTGACATCACAGATGTAGCATTAACTTCACCACAGGGCAAAATAAATGAATGTGATGGCCTGTGAGGAGAGAGAACCTTTGTTTGAACCAAAAGCCAAGCTTATCCGAATCTTGGCCTAGAGCCCAGTACCCCTAGAGCCTTTAGTGGGATCTCAGCCCTGTGTTGTAGGCACAGAACAAACACCGCCTTGTAGCAGAGACCCTCTCTTGAAGCTGATGGTCCCTGTAGACAGTACATGACACAGAAGAAAGGAAGCATTATCAGTTGTGTTTTAAGACTGGAAAACTGAGGAAGAGAGAGAATAAGCAACTTTACCCCAGGTCACTGAGTAGATTTGAGGCAGAGCCCAGAACTGTGCACAGACAGCTCAGCAGGAGCTGCTGGAGATGCTGAAATGCAGGAGTCAGAGCCTGTTTTTACATATGAGATCCTGGAAGCATTTCCCAAGGTCTCTTCAAAACTGAGAAAATACACAAAAGGCAGTAGAGCTTGGGACAAATTGAAACATTGCTGCAAGCCTTTTAAAAAGTTCAGAATGTCTTTGACCTCTAGGAAATTTGTTTTAGGAAGGTATATCTCTCCAGAACCACATGTGGGGTGAAGTCTTTCATGGCAATGTTCCCATGTTCTTCCATGGGCCCAGGATTCCATCCGTGGCTTTCAAAGAGCTACGACCAACACCTTGAGTTGTGATCAAGTGTAAAGAAGGAGCAGATCTTTTATAGAACATAAACATAATAGCTGTTACGGCCAACTCAACAAACTAAACGACAAACTAAATAGTCTCAGCAATTCAGGAGGTTTGCTTGCATTACGTTAATGACCTTGAGAGTTAAGAGGTTCATCTGAATCTTTGATTGCTGCTGCCGTCAAGGGGTGGCATTGACTGCTTGGCTTACAGTCTGTGCCTTTGTGACCAGCACAATGAGCCCAATGTGATACTGCCCTCTAAGATCACCCACAAATTACAGCTGGCACAGCATGTTACAGGTGGCCTGGTTTTGAGAATAACTACAAGAAGTGGATTACTCCAAAGTGGTATAAGCTCCACTTGCTCCATACTTTCATGGGGAAATCGCCATTTGGATATTGGCCCACCAACCTGTCTACCTGCTGAGTTGTAACTAGCCAAGGTATCAGGTCAGATTCTCCACTGAAGTCAGCGTAATGGCAGTGACTCCCACCAGATAAGGTATTTTTGCCCACTGTCTTACCCCCACAGACAAGCAAAGCCTTCAGCTTTACGAGAGTTACGTGGAAGGGTGCCATACCACACCCATGGATTTGAACTTCTGTTGACTTTAATGAGAGCTGTGTGGGTAAATCCCACGCAGCTCTCAAACTGGAGGGGTTAAATCCATTTCGTTTTTGCCTGTTAGTCTGCGGTTGAGAAAAAAAAAAAATCCCATGTGTTTTAAATTGTTTTAACTGATAAGTCTGGCCAGCAATCGAGAGTAAATCACAGTATCAGTGCACACCCACAACCTAGCTTGATATACGTCTAGATTTTAAAGTGACATAAATGAGTCATGAGAGCAGAGTTTTAATTAAAAGGATTGGAAGTGTCAGAATTTTCTGAAACAAAAAAGACTTGCCCCTCCACTACACTTTTGTGGGCAATAAACAACTGTGATTTGTGTAATGGAATTTCAGGGAAAGTTTAGCTCTTGCAGTGTAATTTCGTGCTTTGAATGCTGAAGTTTTATGAAGATACACAAAAGGTAAAACGGGTTCTTTTATCCCAGTAATTGTTTTATCATCTTAAGTTATCAATCTTTGTGACTGCAATACCCATTATATTAGAAGAGGCTTGTGTAACACATGACAGAAAAATAAAGGCATGTCAAAAAACACAAGCAGAGTATCACAGTACTTCAGGCCAAACCACGCATTCAGTAATCAAGCAAAAGTCTTTATGAAGGTGTGTACAGCAATGAATTGGTGAAAGCTGAGGAGTCATGTTAATTCTTGATTTAATAAAATGGTGGCTGGAACAAAATCCTATTGTTCAAAGTCTAAATTCTCAGTGGAGCCACCTTGTCAAAATATAATAGCCTGATTTGCCATGAGATGTCAAACAGTGAAACGTATCAATCACAAAACCAAATAAATACAATAAAACCATGGTGTTATTAGACAATCAGTAAAAAAAAAAAAAAGAAAGAAAGACATCCTTTAAAAACTAGTTTACATGTGCAAAACTGAGTTTCAGTTGAGTGGTATCCACAATTCATTTATGTTTGATTTATGACTATATTTAATGCCCGTGGTTTACCAGGGAAAATATTTATCGACAACAAATATTAAACTAAAAGATTTGAACAGAAATCCAACCAATATGCCCATTTGATTTTAATATTCTACATTTAGAGTTTTCAGCTTCAATGCAAATTGCATATTTATATGGACAAAAAGCATCTCTAGAATTAGAATTGACCATGACAAAATTAGAGAGGGAATATCGAGCTTCCAGGCTTAGGGCAATACCTGGCTGCAAAGACAAGGATGAGACATCTGTGGGAATTAAATTACTGCATGTTGCGGCAACTGAGACCTTATCAACCCCTCGGGAAGATCTGATGCTGACAACTCTTATTAAGAGACACCATATGATGCTGTGCAGATTGGGTCAAATCCTATAGGGCACCTGAACTGTTCTTGAATTATTCAGTCTGGAAGCAAACACTATCCCAGTTAATTTTGGTCATTTCCAGCTAGTGAATGTTGAAAGTAAAGTATTGAATATTTATAAAGAAGCATTTGTCAGAGAAACTTAGAAATTTCAGAATCCTAGTCAGAAAGATGCATTACAAATTTGAAAAAAATAAAATGTGGAAGTTTAAATGGAGAGACACTGTTAAGAATTTATTTGCTCACCTGTAATTAAGGCTTATTGTTTTTCCTGCAGCAGTGATTCTTTCTTTAACATGCACAATCATTGTACTGTGTAATGCATTTCATAGGGCGTGGTGATATTCCTTGTCAGCTAGAAGAGCTGTGCCAGCATGAGCAGCCACCTAGCAGTGCTGGAACTAGCAAAGAGTCGCATTTTACCAACTCCTTGTACGACCTGCAAAACTATGTGAGAGATCAGTACAGAGAAGTACTGAACCAGTTCAAAATTGTTGGCTTTTGGGAAATGTATCTTTTTCCTGGAAAGCTGAGCTGATCATATACCCAGTTCTGTGGCCCACCCTTCAGACCAAACACTGTCTCCCTGTACCCGTCCTTGAGAGCCCCCAAACTATGTTAATTTTGTTACTAAAGTGAAACAGGTATGTCTCAATTTAAGGGACTTTGCCATCAGTTCCTATAGAAACATCTGTGTGGATGAAAACATTGCCACTTGGACAAAGGAAAGGAGTGTGGAAATATGTCTACTTGGTAAAGAGCAGTTCTTTCCTGCTCACTTTCCTTTCCTAGTCTTTACATAGGAACTAGTGGAGTCTCTGTATTCCATCATTATTGTGTATCAGGGAAAAGAATTATCTGGAAATTGAACATTTTTGCTAAAAAGCTTTTATGACTTGGAGCATCTAATGGTGATATTTGTAAGAGCCAAATCACGGCAAAGAACAAAACAAAGACCTGTCAGAAGCAGGAAACCAATTTCTTGCATGCTAGCAGCTGGGCAAACATGTATGGTATCCATGAAGTGCACCCCAAAAGTTGTAAATTTTCTAGGAAAAGCAATGTATTCATATTGAATCCATCACCATGCTAAGTACTGTGACCTGTAGGACTGTGCCAGTTACAGCAACTGGTACTAGGCACAACTTCAGATCTCAGATTTGCATATAGCCCTAAGAATGCCATTTTTATTTTTCTTTGCCATTTTCTGCAAGAGAAGCAAGTATTGCATTCCCAGCTTCTTCTTGCTAGCGCTACACATTCATCTTAGTTCATCCTGGGGTTATAAGGCCCCACCTAGAAGTCTGGCTTGTGGCCAACGCTAGAGGGGAGCTGTAGAGCAAACCTCAAGAGCATTCTTGAGGTGTTTATTTTCCTTTGCAGGCAGAGGGTCAAAGGGAAAAAAGACATGGGAACCCAAAAGAACATGCTCAAGGCTGGTTTGGGGAACCAAAATTACCTGGTGGCTCAAAGGCAGCAATTTTCGAAGTAAAGGTCGTGAGAGGAAATCATGGTGTTAAAGAAAGGGGTCTCTAAGCCAAGCAGAAAGATGACGTGGTAGAAGACACTTGCGTGCAACGGAGAGGGAAGACTAAACAGTAGAGCATTTAAAAAAGCCATAGTGCAAGTCTCAGACTTTAGGAGGAAACTTTAGGTCTTGTGAATAAACCTAGCTAACTTTAACTGTTTTGCTAAATAATGGAACTAAACAGAGGGGCTAAAATGGTTCTCAGGCCATGGGTTGGCATATCATTTTAAAAAGTAATTTGGCCTTGTCTTGTTTTATAAGAAAAAGGGTCACCATTATCATGTTCAAATGCCATTTTTAAGAAACATGGAATAACTCAATTTCTTTCCTCTTAATTTACTTTTTTATCAAAACAAGTTTCGTATGGCTTCTGTAATGAATGAGCTGGAGTGAAGCAGTAAACCTGACTGTGTTTTGCCTACTGTAAGATGTATATTAACACACTGCATTGTGGAAAGCTTGGTCAGTTTGGGTTCAAAGACTTGGAAGTTTTCAAGATAATAAAAGATGTAAGTTGGAAGCAGAATTACTGTATCTGACTGATAAGCAGTTCGGATATTGATATTGCAAAGTCAAAGTATCTGCATATGGTTTTGTTCACCAATATGGCTATTCTATTTTAAATTCATTCTCTGCCTTTACTCTGAGGTATCTTCTATGTGTAGAAGGTCTCTAAAAAGGTGTGAGTCCAAAAAAAAAAAACCCAAACCAAAACATTTGTTCCTACTTTGGTACTGTATAGAAGAAAGGAATTGGCTAAATACATAATGAAAAACTTAGAAATAAAACCCGCAACACTCAAGCCTTATCCCCCAAATAGAAACATAAACAGTGAAGTCCAGATGAGAACTGCTCAGTTATCATCTTGGATTGTATTCTTTTGCCAAGTCCACAGTTTGGTGATGGACAACGTCTGTTGCTCCTGAAGCAACTACCAGTGCAGGTAGTGGGAAACACCTCTTCTTGGAAGTCAGAGTGTAATTTCGGTCTTCCCATGAAGAGGAAGGCTTTGTTACAAATTCTCAGAGCTGAGATGGAGAAGATCAGCTGATGGTTCACTCTGTTGACACAGATCCTTGATCATGTAATTTAAGGGCTGTCTGTAATCTGATTTACATGAATGTAAATCAGGAATTGACTCCAATGAAACACAGGAAGCAAGTGTTGTATAAATAGTCAGCCTGCTTTTTTTCTCCTACATCAATTTTCTGTCTGTAAAGTGTGGGCTATTCGTGATTCTTTTCTTCAATGGGTTCTTGATTACTTGTGCAGAAGGGAAATGCTATGGTGATAATCTTCAAAACAAAGCCTACAGTCATTTCCACTTTTTTGTTATCATGCTAATAGACTTATTTCATTACTTTATGTAATGAGAAGAGAAGTTCCCCTGGTTGTTTTATCCATAATTAATCACAGTGTTTCTGGCTTAAAACCCATTTCCTTTATATGTTTAGCTGTTCATTATTTCCCTTTAGTTAGTTTCATACAATGTTTTAAATTCTGGGTAAGTCAATGATTTTTTGTTTAGCAAAAGGTATGCTTTGACCAACGCCCTGAACTCCACAGAGACACCATCCCAAATTAATTCTCCAGGTTGCAGCTGCATAATCTTGCTAAAGAAGTGAGTAATATTTTGACATTTAATATTAAATGAGTTATCTTTGAAAAATGCTTCCCTGCCCCTGGTGTACCTCAGGCAAATGGAAACATGCTTAACGTGCATAATGAAACCTTGGTAATGGAAAAAATGGGGAACTGAGACGACCTATCAGCACCTAGAATCTGCAGGACATAAAAACTGATGGTAAAATGATGATGAGGGTAAGACATAAACTAATCAAATTGATTGCATTTAATTGGAGCCCTCTTAACAATACAGCTGTGATTATTCTTAATCCTCTGCAAGTCTATAAAAAGATTTTTGGCAAGTGTTGGATTCTTCAGTGTTGAAAATTAGTTTGTGAGATTTTCAGTAGCACCGAGCTCACTAGGTTTTCCATCAACTGACTTCAGCGAGAATTCTGTGCTCTTCAATTCCTTTTTATCCAGAGAACACTCACTGTTCATGGAATTATCCGATCTTATTTTGGCCACCAAATTGTACAAGTATTTCCAAAATTTAATTTTAAAAAATTAGCGATCTGTTGATGTCACTTGAGTTTTCAGGAATTCTGAATGTTCAGGAACAAGCTGTGAGATTATGGTAAGAAGAGTTTGAGCTTCTTTGCTTATCTGTCAAATCTAAGTATGCACTTGGCTTAAAAGGCAGAGGCTAAGAAAAAAGTAGAGATCTGAAGTAAGCATATAACAATTTTTCTGAAATATATAGTATCATCACTCCTTGAGGACATTTTGCACAACTCACCAATTGTGAGCAATTCAGCTTCCTCAAGCCTTTGCCAATGAAGCCTTTATCCCGTCACATGCCATCATTTGTCTGCAGCTCTATCGAGCTTTATCCGCGTAGATCAATGCTATGTTTCCGGTAAAGAACATTATTGCATACACATATGCATGACTCAGAAACCCGTGGTCTTTATGTTATTAGCAACTCTCTCAACAGAAGAACTGACTCATCTTTTAAATATCTGTATCAGAATATCTGAAATTGTCACAGGGATTTTAAAGATGTTAAAGGCCCGGTTCTATAAGAGGTTGAGTACTGAACCTGTACTTCAGGTTCTATAAGAGGTTGAGTACTGAATCTGAGTACTTCAACAGACTGAGCAGGTTTAATACCCATTGTTTTCCTGAGTGGTTGGGATTGTTGACTACTATACAACTTTGGGCCATTAGGGAGTTCAGCTCTTCCTCTTCAGCTACTCTATGCCAGATAATTTTCACTCAAGTTAATTGATTGCCAATCAATTTGAGGTAATTTAGACAGTTGTAATGACTCCTCCACAGATGCTTGTTCCAAGCTGCAAATACTTACTGTTTACCCTGATTGCCTAACAGGCAAGCAGCTAGTTTAAGATAGGAAAAGCACCATACAGGCAAATCTTAGCAATTCTTGACTGCATAGGCACAGTCTTCCAAGCAAAAGGTGTTTTCGGTAGGCAGGAAGAATAGATGGTGTAAAATACTATGGGTCATGAAAGGGATAGTCACCACCAAACAAGAAGCTGGTTAATCCGTTCCATTTTTAAAGTCAACGGTTAGTGTTGCAGAAAGAAAAAGAAAAGTTTCTCAAGTTCTTAAAATTAAGAGAAAATTGCTTTGCTGAGACACGCACTTTTATCCAGAATATTTGAAGCAAAGCAAAGATCCTGTCTCTGTTTGTTATGTAAAATTTATGATGTCTCCAACATAAATCTAAACAAGGAGAAAAGCTTGACTGAGTGCAAAATTAACAAATTGTGGCCCTTATGGATTATATTAGTCAGGAAATAAGAGCATTACACGATCTACTGACTAAACTGCTTGGCCTTCAGGCCTGGAGCTGTTCATTTTTAATAATGGCAAAGAAATTAGAAATGTGCTGGGGGGAGCAGACCCTTTGTCTTCATGGAAAATAACCTAGAGCACTTCACTGCCCATGTTCTGGCCCACTGGTATGCACGTAACATTGGCTGGGAGAGCTGGAATCCCTCAATGAGCAGAGGAGAAAACATTGCACAGGGAAAATGGCTTCCACTGCTACTGCCTGCCTCGTCCCTCGCAGTGGACAGTCAGGGATCGACTGCTGCTAGTGCCTCAAACTTTGTGAGCCTTTTGGGAATTTCAGAGGAATGTGGAAGAGTGAAAATATTCTGGTGGACCTGCTGAGAACATTGAAAGAAAACTGAGTCACTCGGGATCTCAATTTAAACCGTAATTGGTGATGAACGTGAACATGCACCCAAGTCTAGAGCCCACAGCTGCTGAATCCTGCTCAAGTATCACTTCTTTGGTGATCCCTGTGAGAAACAAATGAGCTAACAGAAACAAAGTGGATGCTAGATAAGACTAGCAGTGGGGAATGTATAATCTTACGTTACACAGTGCCCTTTACACTTCTAATAGCAGTGCAAAAGAACTACCATGTCTCCAGATTACTCCATTCAAAACAAAATAGTAGAGGGTTATTTTGCTTCAATACTGGTCAATATGTAAAGAATTTCCATTTTCTTTTCCGATTATATTTGTGACATCAAGGATTAAGCAGGATTTAATTTTATGATAAGTAGAGTCTGTTTTCTGTCTTAGGACAAGTTTGTTACAGAATCCCTTTTTACTTATGATGGAAGTTGGAGTTAGTAGGACAGCAGCAGCATGCAGAAAAAGAAGTATGCTCTTACCTACAGAACCTACTGCCTAATGGGAAAGGAGTTGTTAGCAGGGCTAACGATAGGATAGTGCAACATTTAGAAGCAAAGAGGGCTTTAGACTCCCTAAATCACAGTACCACTGGGAAATGCATCTTGAAACAAAAACTGGGCTGATTCAATAGAGGAAAACGAAACATTCCATCAGTCTCGAACTGAAAGATGCGGTATATAGCTCTGCAACAGATTTCTTTCAGGTAGTTTTTAATTTTGATTCAGTTTGAAAACTCTTGTAGAAATGCTAGGAATTCCCACGGGCAGAAATAAATACAGTGGGTCTTGGGTTTGGCCTGTAGGTTCAAGCTTAATAATAATTTTAACAGTAATAATCTGATGGCAAACCTTGAAGCCACACAAAAATGCATAATCCTTTCTTTGTGAAAATATCCTAACTGACCTCTGGGCCTGCTTTGTGATTATGGCCAGTTAAAATTTTGCATTGCATTAACTTCACTCTGCTGCAGCAGCACAGTCCAGGGGTCATTTTCAAGAAACCCCAGCGTTCTCATAGTTGAAACACAGTTGTATTAGAGACAATGTGTTTCCTTCCCACCCTAACTGGAAAATTCTGCCCCCACCATCCCAATAATATTTCAAATACCAGTGTGCTAATTGCAGTCCACTGCTGACTTTTTCATGGCTTCACTTCCATATTGTGTCTTGCATCAACAGTGACTCCAGACGCTGTGCTGACTGAAGTCTCAATCCCTTATTCATTGGAGCAATCTGCATTCATACGAGCAGTCACATTGACGTAAGTCACAGAATCCGGTGACGCTGATGGGATGTTTGCGTTGCAGGGAAAGTTGTCTGTGGCATGGTCGAGACATGTTATGGTATGTTTAGCATTAAGTCAAGAAAATTCTGTGAGGACTGGCAGTGTTTCAGACTCACCTTTTCAATGATAAATTCCTTCCTCTTGTCTTCACTAAGCCTCTGATGCAGTGTTATTATTGGGTGAGTGAGTAATAACAGCGTTTGATTCAAAATAACACAAAAGCAGAAGTACAACGTTCTCATTCACCAGTTGCTTTGTACATCACCGGTACAGCTAAGCACGGTTATTCCTTGCTTTTTATCATGCAAAGAGTGGCATATATCTGGAAAGAGAAGGACTCAAATGTTGACGTGTAAAAGCTTGTGTAGGAACTTCTTCATTAAGATAAATTTCACCCAAAATTATTGCAGAGAATTCTGAAATGGCAAACTTGAGTGGTTATGAAGAAATATTTCTTGGACATTTTATTTTTTTTTCCCTAATGGAAACCCTCACAAGTTTTGCACTCCTGAAGATTCACCAAGAAAACTTTAAAATATAACGATTGAGGTTTGGGCATGCTGATGTGAAAAAAAATCTGATTTTTAACACATCATTTTGAGAAGTGTGGAGGGTTTTGTTAATTGCTTTGATATTAAATGGATTTTCTTTTTTTCAGTCCAGTAAAATAACAGAAACAGAGAAAATTCTCCATCCATAAGTATATCTTCATTTAACAAATGGGTCAAAGATTTAGATGGTATTGCTGATGGAAAATGAGCATTGACTGTTATGGACAGAAACAATTAGTAATTTACTTTTACCACCTCCACATAGGAAAGAATACCCTTGAAGTGTGTACTTTCAGAACACATCTATTGTGTGCAATTCTCTCCCAGTACCCACAGAAGGTCCACAGAAGGTCTGCCACCGTATTCCTAAGTGGCAGAGAAGACCCTGTCATGCCTAATTCTCTGCATGATGCTTCTGTGATTTGATTTGCTTTTTGAGGAGATTTCCACAGAAAAAGATCCATGCATATGGTGACCATGTAGTCTTGCAAAGAAAAGATAGGAAGGATTTTGCAAAGATAATCCCGCATACTTTTTCCTCAGCAAAGCTGCCAACCCCGTTTCTGTAAAATTAGGGTGGATTTGCTTCCCTTTCCTACATCACGCAGAGTGGGACCAAAGTCCCTCTTTAACTCTTGAAATCATAAGGTTGCTGCTTTCCTGCTATCACTTTCTGGGGATATGACATCCTGTAGTCCTGATGCGTCACCAGAAATACTTTTTTGTAGAGGTGGAGGAATTGATGCTTTTCTTCTTTGTATTTTGCTAATAAAACCAAAGTATTAGAAAATAATTTGATTGAGCAGGAACTGAAGCAGATACGTTCTGTGCCTTTCAAGAAAATGTGAGCTTTCCAAATTACATCCATATTTTGGCTTGAAATGGGATATATATTTTGGATTACAGTATGACTTTACCCTGCACTTTCTTTTTATTCTAAGGATATTTTGAAACAAAATGTAGTGTTTTGAAATGAAAATACATTGAAATTTCATTACTTCATTTTTTCATTAGTATGGCTAAAGGAAATATTTTAGCATTTGTGGACTGGAACTTGTAATTTTGAAAATATTTTCCTCCAGTGAATCTGATAAATATTCTGGAAAAAAAATAATTGTGGGTAGTTATTCCTTCCATTTATTCAAAATCATGCGGTTCAAATTTTAAACATTGCAAATTATTGTTAGTCACTGAGATATGATAACTGAGTAGTAGATGAATACTCATAATCCTTTGTAAGAAAAATAATGTATGTCTATTGGCATATCATTTTTCTAATGTGGGATCGAAGATCATGAAAAAAAGTAATTATTCCAAGCATTACCGAGAGCTGCTTACGCTGCTTACTAGTTGCTATTAGCTTATAAAATGTCTGGGCAAGGTGTGCCTCTGAATGTTGCCTGTCACCTCCTTGTGCAGCATACTCATGGTCAAAGGAAAAGTAGCTTGGGTGCTGCTGAACAAAAAACAGAGAAATATAGTCCCAGGAAATATCAGAGAACACACTGATGAGCAGTGCGTTACAATGGATGTGGCACTGTAATATGTGAGTCTCGGGGATTGTTTTTCACTTTCTCACTTTCATCTATTGGGTGAACTTCAGCCCACCTGCATTCTTCTTCTCCAAGTTTGATCAAGAACTACTTGCATCTGCCTGCTCTGTGGATGCCTCCTCTTTTGGTCTGTGACATCTTTTAGCATTTCCGGGAGCTACTGTCATTTCAGTGATAATAAACACTTTCATTATCACTCTTTTGTCGTACTTCAGCCCCTCATACTTCTGAAGCCCTTCATCGGCTTCTCATGGTGACTTAGGGCCTTGACCCACTGCCAAAAGGGAAGAGTCAAATCAACATCATTGAATCTTCAGGGTCCATTGCAGAGAAGTCTGGACAATAACAATAGTATTTTATGTTTTACAGTCTCTGGGTACATCCTGTTTGAAATCCGTAGTTTCCCCTTGGCCTCCACATTCATACTGACATATCAGTTGAATGGAACTTGGCCCATCTTCTTTTGAAGGATTTAATTCTAAGTCTTGGCCAAGGACTGGCATAATTTCAGAAAGTGGTTAGTTACTCTCTTTTGCATTTTCGTTGTGTTTCAGGTGCTTGTGTAGATCTGAGAATGGGTCAGTGCCCTGTCTTTGCTGCATTTACTCTCATAATGCTTCTGCGGGGTCAACGTCTGCTGTTAATTTCCGTTCTGCAAAAGCTGAGGGACAAAGAGGTGGCAGGAGATTGCGGAGGAGCTGGGTTTTGCACTCAGTCTGTGATAGCTCTGTAGTTCACAGGCCTTTATAGCTGTGGGTCCAGTAGTCCTTTCTTGGCCAAATCACCCATTTTTGTTATTAATAATGCTGAGGAAACTTGGGCTGAGCCAGGACTCAAGGAACTGGCACAATATCCCTAAATCCTGCCTGAGCGAACTATGAAATGTCATTGTGGGAAAAATGTTATGAAAGCAATTACTCTACTTGCTCGTTAAGTGTGTGTGTGTGGGAAGCTGGGGTGTGACAGGAGGCCTCCAGAAGAGACACCCATGGCCAATGGAAGAGAGAGGGGAAAGGCAGGGGCAGCCCTAAAGGCTGAGAGATGTGACTCTGGCACACCTGAGAGGGAGGCAACCTGGAAAGGAGTGAGAGAGGAGTTAAGATCAAGCAACACTGGCAGGCAATTCACCCCGAGGGCCAAGCACAAAGCAAAGGAGATGGAGGTGGCACGGATATATTCCTTTTATCTCTCTGTCCTCTACCTTCCTCCCCCACCTGTACACTTACTGCATGTTACAAGGTGTAAACAAATCTATTTAAGTTGGAAAATATATCTTTTTGATTGCGTTTGGTTCTTTTTTTAATGGTAAGAAGGAAGAAAAATTCA
This sequence comes from Tauraco erythrolophus, assembly GCF_009769465.1. Lineage (NCBI taxonomy): Eukaryota > Metazoa > Chordata > Aves > Musophagiformes > Musophagidae > Tauraco > Tauraco erythrolophus. The sequence goes on along the minus strand of NC_141466.1, from coordinate 126,645,565 downwards.
ATTTCAGAAACATTTGGCACACTTTAAAATTTTCTTTCATGCTTTTTTTACTTGTGGAAAGCTCCTCCAAACTAATAAAAGCGTGACCTCCTCAAGGGACTTTCATTAACACCCTTTTACCTTCACTGTATGACTTCGTAATATCATCTCCCCAGAATTTTCAGAATGATTTAGAGCCCTGACCCAAAGCCAGTGGGAAGAGTCATATCACCTTCAGTGAATCAGGTCCTTAGAGTCCTTTGCACAGCTGCCAGCTCACTAAAAAGGGTGTAATATGCAGGCTAATCAGCTACTTAAAAAACATAATGTGAGCATAATTCCCCACTTCATTACATTGGTTTTACATGCCACTAAAGCCAATGGAGTTACACTGGTGGAAAACCAGGGTCACAGAATGGAGGCTCATCCCCTACATAAGCCTTTTGAAACTGGTTTCCAAGATCAGAGGCAGTTAGTCTGTATCATATACTAATGCTGGGCCTGATCCAAAGCTCACTGTACTCAACTGGAGTTGTTCCATCAGGCCCTAAGGATATGTATGTCTATGTGCACAGATGTATGTCTCTCTGTGTCGTTTTATCTGTGTAATTTATCTATTTTTACCATGCTCATCGCTGAAGTGACTAAGAGCCTGGGTGACTGAGGTTAAGCAATATGTAAAGTCCCCAAAGCCTTGATCTAATGTATACTTGCTGATCCTGTAATATAAAAATAAATGTAGGTTAGCATATGATCTGTGGGACATACACAGTCAAGCATGCAGAACACACAGAAAGAGCAGGACTGTTTCCCATCCAGTTGGACAGGTTATGCCATTGGCAGGACATAGCAAGTGGCTGCCAAACAGGCATCACCCATTTTTTAATTCTCAGACTCTGTTTTTATATGCTGCTGATGGATATCGGATGAACTGCTCATTGTAAATCAATAATACTTCATCTTCAGATTAATGAGGAACTAAAACTGTTTCGAATAAATGTTCAAATGCTTAGCATTTTTTAGAAACCAAGCCTTTTATGAGGAAACCTTTTTTTTTTCTGTCAGGCAAGAATGGTATAAAAACAGTTGGGATAACCTTGTGAATTGTTGAAAAGTAAAAGAGTAAATGGACGGGCATGTGTTCTAGCTCTTTGCTTTGTAACTTCAACTGCACAGAACCATGTTGTGCAGACAAAAGAATCATAACAGTCAGTACATAAGACGCACCCTGTTTTGATGAAAACGAATGGCCTTCAGAAAAGCAATCATATTATTAAGTAACAATGCAGTATCATAGCTGTGATGTTATTACTCTGCTGCAGATTGTGTCCTACTGAAAAAGATCTGGGGACACTACAGAGGGGAAAAAGGTTGTCATAGTGTGCCTCTTGGTAGTTTCTGAGCCTGAAGTTTTGCTCATGAAATAAAAAAAAAAGGGTCAACTTAGTGGGTTTTTCTGTAGTTTTGTATTTAGGAATTCTTTCTGTGAAGTAATGAAAGAGGAGGGTGAGAGATGGACTTAAAATGAATGGGGCAGAAACAATTCATTTTTATAAAGAACAAATGTGTTCTCTTCCAAAGGATCTATGTGAAGTGAAATTGTGTGTCAGAAGCAGCAAAGCAATGCAGCGGTCGGTAAACTGAAAACCTTTGCTGTTCATCAAACAAAGAAAAGCAATGAAATGTTCTTAGAATTTCCTCTTTACTGTGTGAGGAATGAAAATAGCCCAAAATAATGTGGTGGGCGAACTGTATACACCGGGCAATAAACTAAACTTCCTGTCTCTAACAAAAGGCTTCTCTTTATAAAGTGCCAGCACTTTTAACTGCAAAACATTGGTATCCAATTCTCCTTTAGCTATTTAAGAATGTCTTCTGAGAAGTTTGTAGTTTAGCATTTAAATTTTTGGAGATTTTTTTTAGAAATGTAAGCTGCTGATAGATGGAGAGCATAAGCTGTACTGTTTGGAGCCCTGGATTCCAAACGTTTTAGAGAGCAAACCGCTGTCAACCTCTGATCCATCTTGCAGACCCCCTGCACGACTGCATAGAAAGGAATGTATATATTTTACTTTTTCATGAGTTTTTGTGGGCTGATTACAGACCTACTCAAGCACTAGTATTTCATAGTTTGAGCTATATCAGCTTGGAGCTTTATCATCTTGGAGGTTCTTTTCCCTTTCCTGATCATACAAATAATTCCTATCTTTTTGTCAATCTTGTAAACAATCATGTTTACCTGCTAATGGATTCTAGTGTCTCCTACTGAAAAAATACGTTGTATCTCTTCTATCAGTTGCCTATCAGCTGACAGGGCTATATCCTTTATCTCAATGGTACACTGACCCTTTTCCCTGAAGAAAATGAGAATTTATTTTCATTCAGGGTTGTAGATTTATATACTCATGGTTGTACATGTAATTTCCCTCAAATGGTTATGCTGTTTCCTGAAATTGTATGGGAGACAGATGTATACTGCTGAGACTATAATCTGTCTGTTCAAGTAATGATGGTTTTGGAGGTGCTGACACCTGTTTTCTGTAGGCAGCACCAAATCTACCAATTTTTTTCACCACAGCAGCAGAGGTGACAAGGACTGCTAGTTGTGTAGAATCCAAGGGGCAATCTAGATCTGCACACAGGCCTAATTTGGATACATGTCAACTTCTCCATTTGTGGAGTTTTGGTTAACCATCTTCAAGAGATGCCCTGAGCCAAATTAAACCCTACACTGACAAACAAAGAGTTCTCAGGAGCCACTGGGGAGGGGCAGAAGGGCTGTCGTGGTTTTTGGACTGAAGGTTGAGACAAGAACCGAGAGGGAGCACCCACCAACCATGGTCCTGGGCAAAACATGACTCAGGCTTTCTTCTTGAAACAAAACAATTTATTAACAGTTACTTAACAAGAGACAAAAGGGAACAAAATCGGTTGCTTGAGAGGAGAAAGAGAAAACAAGGCCAGATCTTAAACACAACAACCTCCCCACCCCCCTTTCCTTTTGTTCCTGGCTCTACCTCCCCCCCAGCGGCACAGGGGGACAGGGAATGGGGGAGTGCAGGTCAGTTCATCCATGATGTTACTGCCGCTCCTTTCTCAAAGGAGGAGTCCTTACACCATTTTTCCCTTGATTCGGTGGATCCCCTACTCACGAGGAAGAAAAATCCCCAAACTTTTCCAGCGTAAGTCCTGCCCACAGGATTGCAATCCTTCCCCATGGATTGCACCAGTTTGGGCTTTACCAGTCTTGGCCTCTTAGGGAGCTGCTGCCACTCGCGTCGGCGTGGGTCATCCCATGGATTCCAGATGCCTCCATGACCTCGTGTGCACTCCATGCCCATTATTAACAGTACCTCATCATGCATCCCCTGCTCCACAACCTCTCTTGGGCTCAGGCATCTCTTCCCCTACGTGGGTTTCTCCACGGGCCACGAGTGGGTCTCTGCTCTGCCAAGTCCATCCTGGCTGCAGGGGGCCGCCTGCCATCTTCACACCAATTTGCAACAGAAAACTTCAGCTCCAGTACCCCTCCTCCTGCTCCATCTTGACTGACCTGGTCGTTATGGTTGTTTTCTCTTAGATCTTAATCCTTTCTGGGGGAGCTCGGCCCGGCAGGCACCCCGGGAGCGAGGCGCTTCCCGAGCCCCCCCCCATGCGGCTCCCCCGGCGCCATCTTGAGCACATGGCGCCGGCCCGGGCCCGAGCGGCCGCCCGGAGCGAGGACAGTGCCGTCCTGCCCTCTCCTCGTTCCTGGGCAAAAAGCCCTTTTCCCATCCCTTTGTCTCAACTTAAATAGGGCAATTCGCAGAGGCGCCAATTTGGCTCAACCCCCCTGGGGGGGATGGGACTCAGATCTGGTGGCCCAGGGAGCAAATCCCCTCCCCTGCCACCAGAACACCCCCCCCATCAAACTATCACAAGGGCTCAGTCAGCGGAGAGTGGCAACACCTGGAGTGGCTAACAGTTTAAATAGGCACATCTGCAATAGGGGTGGCTTTTCTCTCCTGGAACAGTGTCCTTGGAGCTGCTCTTCTGAGACAAGTTTTGGATTGTCTTTTAGGAACAAGTTTGGTGCACAGAAGAAGCTTATTTGAGGTTAGTAGTCTTCAGGTGCTATTTTATTGAAGAACTAAATTTTAGATGCATCTATGTGAGGCTACAGTTTCCATGGCTGGTGCATGTGGAAAATGTCTTGTTTCACTGATCTGTGGGGGAGAGAAATTGAAAGGCTCAATGTCTGGAGTTGCTGGAAATTAGCTCTTTTGTAGTTTTGTGTGTTGTTGTTGGTTGGTTTTTTTTTTTTCTTTATGTGATTTGCACTTCAGTTGATACCTAGAAATTGTAGAGTTATGGGTTATGTGCTGGCTGGAGGGCTGAGTTGCAAAGAGATGGACTAGGGTAGACTTGGAGCAGTGTCTGTCAGCAGGCTGAGATCAGCTTGGTCTCTAACTTGCAAGGGGTTTGTCTTCTGTATTTTCTCCAAAGCTTGGGTTGCTTGCAGTACAGGTGCTGGGCTTGGGCTGACCTTCTGGAGTCAGAGGCTCCTGGTATTCCTGATTTCTTAATGGGATCTGCATTTTCCTGGAAGTGATCTTGTAACCAGCATGAGCAGATCTGTAAAGACACTATATACAGGCCAGTGAGGTCCAAGTATTGCTCTGTGGTTGTGCTCATGTGGTGTAAGGGATGACTCCAGGTAAATAGCTTTGATAAGAATGCTTAAATGTTAGTGGGCTTTTTGCTCACTTTAAAGGAAATATTGGGGCCTTGTTGCAAAAGGGTGCAACAGGTGCTTAACGAGTGCTTGATTCCCATGTGCTGCAGGAAGGTGTGTTAAGAAGAGCATGCTGCCCTGCTGTGTTTGTCTAACTTGCCCATCTTCACTTCTTTTCAGTTATTCTTCTTTTGTTTTATTGCTCCATAGTTGTCACGAGGACACAAGTTTCCCCTCTGTTGCCTCACCTGTGTCTGTGAAGGACTTACAGAGGTGTTTGAGCTAGAAATTATCAGTGCTTTAAGGAGGGGGGAGGGTACTCAGAAATGTGTTTTCTCTCTTATATTAGAGACTAAGCAGGAGGGTGGAAACCCAGTGGGAGCTGCTGCCTGTCTCAGAGGAAAGAACATGCTAACATGTTATTTCTGCAAAGGGCAGCAGGTCCTGCTGAGTTTGGAGCTGGTGGGAGTGTTCTGCTGAACCACTAATTCCTCTCTGATGTCTTTGGGTCTACTACCCAAAATAGTGATGCCTGCTCCGGCCCTCGTGTCACAGGCTGTTGATCCTGCCCTAAGGGATGCAAGGCTTCACATATCCTGCAGGCCTGCCCGGATCAATTCACTCAGTGTGTTACTTTGGCAATGAGGGTGCTGCAGGCTTTTCACTGCTTTGTGAGTCTGGGTGTTTATTTGTGCGCTTGTCCATCCTCTGAGTGCATGTGCTGCATACTGAGTCAGTGGCGAGCTTGTAGCTGGGAAAAGGCACGGTATGTGGGGCACTGGGGAGGCAGCATCTCCTGGCCCTGGCTTTGCAAGGAGTGGAACAGTTGTTTGTTTCCTTGTATCTGTACAGTCCAGCACTTTGAAACTGTGCAGACGACGTACGCAGCTGCAGACTAAAGAGGGAACACTTCACTTCCCTACGCAACTGTGCTTCTTCAGACACTATTTAAGGGACCTGATTTTGACCTCCTGTACACCCATGGTAGTTGACGCTGGTGAGAGTTACTCCTTACACGCGCAAGACCAGGTTCAGTTGCAATCTCATGGTTTAACAGTAAAAAAGACTATCCAGCAGCATTCCTGCTCGACTGAAATCTTTAGAGATTCATGTGTTTGGCTCGGCATGCCTTGATGTTAATCTGCTGTTGGAATATCTATGGGAAAGAAAAGCCAAGTGACTGAAGAAATAAGAAATCTTAGTTTGTCTGGCACAGCCTAGCCTGCCACCATAAAAGATGAAAACACAAGAGAGGAGGTAGGAGGAGCCCACTCAGCTGTTTCAGTTTTCAACATGCAGTCTGGGCTGGCTTCCTTTTGGTTATCAGAGAAAGCGAAGAGAAGTAAAAGAGTCTTGTACTCTATGAAATGTACCCTTTAAAACAAGGCAGGTCACCCAATCAGCCGATGGGCCAATTATGAAGGGAGTTAATGTGTGTGTTAATGATAAAGAGATAACATTAATATAGTTTCAAAGTATTTCGTATGTAAATGTGGCTCAAAGTTTGTTGTGCATAACAGGACAAATATAACTAAGGTGGGGCTGAGCACAAGAGCTGGCTCCCAGCCCGTTTTAGGAAGCCAAAATAAACACTTAAACAAACACAACGTTTCACATGGACTTTTGTGCTAATTAACTACAGTTTCTGATGCTGGCTTTTAAAAGGGTGAAGGAGGAAAACAAAATGGGTGGAGGAGAGAGACAGTGGCATATCCAGAAAGCATACTGACGGGAATACTGGGGGCTTTATCCTGATCTTGCTGTGTAAATCATGACTGACTCTTTAGAAGTTCGGGATGAGAGTTGCCTGGCCTTTCTCACCAGGCTGTATTAGGGTAGACCTGAATTGTTAAAAAAGTGAAACACCAGAAGTCCCTGGGTGGATGCTGCAGTGAGGAGGATCTGGTTGTCTGATAGTTCTCTGCTGCATGATTTAAAGCAAGTTTCTGTCTCTGTTTCACACTTGCCCTTCATGCAGAGACTGCCAGCTCTGTACTATTTATTTGCCTTGCGGTACTGTGGGCATAGTCTCTTCAAATTCACTCCACATCTGTTTTATCCCTCCCTCTCTGTTCTTTAGCTTATCTTTTTCCAGCTCTACATATTCTGCTTGTGTATAATGAGTTCTGTCTGTGTGTCCAGGCTTGGCATTCTTGTTTGCTTAGACTGTAAACTCTTTGAAGCAGATTGGTTTACCCACTGCCATTGTTTTATCCCTTCTAATAAACATTATTGCTAATAATAAGAGATGATCATTACCTCGAATAGCTTTAAAAAAAAAAAAAACAACACCACAACTATAGTGTAATCCCATACTTTACTGTAGTTGATGACAGCCCTTAAAGGTTTAAGATTTGTATCTTTGAAGCTTTTATAATGCCTCATGCAGCAGTGCTCTGGTCTTCTTTGGGGTCTCAAGGTGCTACTGTTATACTACTAATAAAGTGCTTATAAACCAAAAATGTTTAAAGCTACTTTCTGCTCTTGGTATGTTGTCTCTTAAAAAAACCCCTTTCTGTTTCTGCTTGTTTTTTGTGGCAGTAAAAGCTCACTGATGTGTGTTAAGCTCTGTAGAGACACTTTAATTACTGTATATCTGAATGGCTGTCACATTAGGAGTTAAAGATCTCTATTTCAAGGAAAGAAGCATTTTTATGTTTCTAATATAAATGAGTATGCTTCAGCCTTTTTACTAAATTCAAACTGCATGGAAGGGTATTTTATAATAGGCTAAGAAGGCAATATAAAATTAAGTAAAGCTGGGTCTGGTGCCTAAAAATATTTGGCAGAATTCCCTGGAAAGCCACATTTGAACGTTTTTAATATATATTACAAGGCAGACAAGAATAATTATCTTCTCTTGAAGTTCCCCAAGTGAGAGAAGTGTATTGTAATGCCCTTTGAAAGAAAATAATATAAGTTGCCAAATGATTATGTTGTGGAATTCTTCCCCACCCCCTTTCTCACACATCAGATTGTATGCAAGAGAGGAAGAACATGGTACAAAAGAAGCTGCTGTTCTTACATTCCTCTTTAAAAGACAAAACTTAACACTTTTAAGTCGATGTACCTGTCAATGTACAGGGTAGTCCTTGCAAAACAAGAATTAAGGCAAGTATTTGTAAACAACTAAAGCATAGTTGTTAAAGATGAGGCAACTCTTTCAATTTTATGTTATGAATTCTTGGGAACATTCAAATAACATCACTCTGATTTTTCTTTTTTTTTTTCCCTCCTCCTCCTCCCTTCTACATGCAATATTAAAACCCAGGGATGTAAAACCTTCCTAATTTGCCTCTTTAGCCACTATGAAAAGGAACAGCACAATCTTAGCAGTGGGAGACAAAACAGGATTAAGTTAACCTGTATTGGTTATTTGGTATTTTAAAGGCAACTTGGTAAATGCCCAACTCCCTCAAAAATTAAGCTGTCCCCATGAAAATCCCTGTAGAGACAGATAAAGGGACAGACATATCTTTAGATGAGAGAGGACTTTCTTAAAACATAAAGATCCTTTTAGAGTCAGTAGAAGGACTAGTAGTGCCAGATATCGTGGATTTTATTCTCTTTTCAATCTCATTGTGCCCGTTAATAGATAGTTACAAGGAAGGGCAGTTGTGCCACCATCTTCCTGTGGAGCTTATCTTGTCTGTCATAGTCTGCTGATGAAGAGTGTAAAGGTAGCCAGAGTAAATGATCCAAAACATGGCTCTTGGAAACAGGGTTAGATGCAAACTTCACAGTTAATTTCAGTGTGCTCAGAGTCACATCTATGGCGAATGAGGAAAACTTGAGTCCTGATATTGAATTCCTAGAGGGAGAGAGAGACATGGACTCATGAAATCAACGTGGGGGATAGAGGGGCTGAGGGAGAAGCCAAATTCTTTGCTGTTGTAGACTGGAATGGCTGTTACTTGGATAAGAAAAGTTCCTTCTGATTTACACCAGCCGAGAAAGGTCCTGCAGGGTCTTGAGAGCGCTGCAGATATGTGATCCTGCAAGTGAAGAAAAAAAACTGGGAATATATGGAGGGACAGTGAGAAATATTTTGGCAGCAGGATTTAAAGTCAGAAACAGGGTGGGAGGCAAAGCTGCAATGGGAGTGCTGAGGCTGAGCAATCCTACCCTGGGAAATCTGTCTGGCTGAGGGGCTGCAAGCTGCTTTCTTAATTATTTCTTTTTTCAGACCAGTGGATGTGAAGCTGGACTCTCTTATTTCAAGGCGTGGGGGAGGGGAGGGAAGATGGGAAAGTGGAAGGAGAATTGTTTGATTTAGTGGAATCTTTCATGTGAAATATGCGTGCACGTGGCATGTGTATATCTATTTTGATGAAGACCATTCAATCAGATGTTCAGGAGAGATTGTTTAGATCTCCTGGGAAATGTTGGTATACTATCTTCCAAATGAGTGTCCTCATGCCTGGCCTTTTGCACAGAGACAGGGTACTTGGGCAACATCTGCAAAATTAACTTTTATAAATGTTCTAATTTAATCTAGATGGGACCAGTAAAACTGTGGTTTCAATTTGTGGGTAACAAATTGATCTTCAGAATTCTCTGCAACAGTCAAATGTGATGCTGAGAGTAACTCTTATCTCCCTCTGGCACTGAGGACAATGTTCCTGGAGCAGTGTGGAGCTCAGCACAGCCTAATCACCATATGTTTATCCTCCTTCTTGGGAAGGTTTTGCCGTTGACATCAAACTCCGTTTTGCAGCTGTAGTTCAGCATGTGCCACAACTGTATTCTGAGCACATACAGCCATATCATCTATTAATGTTTTGTCTGGGGTGTTGGCTAAGGCTTCTTATTCTTGATTATACAAGAGGATTAATGGTCCTTATGCAAATTACCGTGATTTATGTTGTATGCAGCATTAGAGGCACACCAACTGAATGTTGTTAATCGCTGTTAAAGACTCATCTCCACAAGCTTCCAGTGAATTGATTCCTGTAGGCTGCTGGTAGTAGAGAAGGTGAGGGATGATGCACTGTGGTTGAGAGGGAAAGCTTGGTGGTGGCTGCTTCATTCTTCTCTCTTTTTCTCTTCTGCTCTGTTGGTAGAGTGCAATATATTGGAATAGACCTAAAGATACTCTGCAGTTCATGAACGTTAGGCATACCTCAGAGAGTCAAAATGAAGTGCAGGAGCGTCCAGTCCTTCAGACAATTGGGCCCTGCAGCAAATTGGAGGAGGGGGTGGTGGTGCTTTCACTCTTTCCTTTGGAAGATGAAGTAGTTGGGTACTTTCCACCTATGCTGAGTCTACCATAGGTAACTCGTATGTCTCTGCTCCCAACTGTTATTGGCTCAAGGAAGAGAGATTGTGCAGCCAGCTGGGAGTGCAGAGCTCAGTTGCTGTAGTGGTGCCACTACGCCAGCTATTGTACATTTTTCGAGTCCGTTTTTTAGTATGACCGATCAGAACTTGGAAAACAGGATGTCTTGGAACATAAACTAGATGAAAACAAGCTACAACGAAAGTGGAAAAAAAACCCATATCATTTTACTGCTGACTGAAAATTAGGACCAGATGAAGCCTCTGAAGCCCTGGGCATTTAATTTACTGGAGTCGATCACTTCTCTGTGAAACCAGCATCAGTCTGCGTTCTCTGCACATAAGTGATATCTTTGCTTGTTTTTGACATAATTGGTTGAAGAAAATAATGAGATGGATTGTTTTGGTTTTCTTGTTTGCATGAACTTCACATACAAGTGATTTACTTTGCAAGCCACTATGATAGGTTGTCTGTAGCTTACATGGCCAAGAATTCTGTAGAACAAAGCTATCTAATGAAGTGTTGCTCTGAATCTGGAGATGAGCTTTCTAAATAAACAGGTTAATGCAGCTCAGCAAACGTTTTTGTCGTTGTTGTTCTCACCCCATCTGCATGCAGATGAGTTTTACAAATCACAGCCAGAAAGAAAAGTTGCTTTGCAGTTGAGCCTACTTGTTCTCTTTCTGTGAAGTAAACACACCTTTTTGTAGGGACTCCTGCCTAAGACTTTCATTGTGTGGTACTCACTGCCTCAGCACCTTTGTAGTTGTGGTCATGTATAGATATAAACATATCTCTTAGTATATTGGTTGTCAGTCTAGAAGATGGCAGGATTCTAATGGACTTCACACAGCAAAATGTCATTGTCGTTTGAAAATGAGTGGTTCTTTGATTTTTCAGGTTGACAAATGGGTTGTCCAGATATCAAAACGAACTACTGTTTTTGTACTGTTTATTTTCAGATCTGCTTCTACCTGGAAAGTTTGATTTACGGTCTGAATACCTGTGACAAGAGAATTAATCATGGTCATGAATCGGGTAAGAAGAAAACCTCCCTCCGTTATTTGCATTTGTTTGTAGTATTTTATATGGAACCTGTTTTGAGGCAAGTTTTTGGTAGTGATCTTTTAGGGGAGTTAGTCTCTAACCATTTTAAAAACATACCTCCAGCAGCCTTAAAGGCAAACCAACAAAAAACCCCTCGCACATATCACCAGTAGTAAGAAATGAAAGCACACTTAGCTATACAGGAAATGCGATTTTGATATCTTGGTTAATATGGACTCTTTAAAAAAAAATTCTCCTTCCAAATCTATACTCTTTTTAACTCTTGCCAAGCATGTTTCAGTAAAACTGTTGATTCAGAAGTGCTGAGACTTTTTATTTGGATAAAGTAATTTGGTTTTGTGTAGGGCAACTGAAAGGCAAAGCAAAAGTTTACTTTGACTTATTGGAAAAAATATCTCGAAGCAAGAAGTTGGGAGGATACTACTGAAATAAGATATTTGGACTTTTTGATATTAAACACTGTCAAAGCAGATACCTCCCACTCTAGAAGATAAAAACTTTTTTGTGGAGAGCCATTTCTTGCTGAGTTATTTGATTAATGTTAATAGTAAATGTTCAGTCCTAGCCTGGTACGTTGTCAGGTTCTCATCAACTTGGTGGTAATACCAATTGTAATAATGAACTATGGTGGTGTTCTCCAGCCTCGGGAACAGAATGCTGGCCAGGCTTTTAGGACTGAAGAGCTCATGTGTATTGGGAAGAAATAGTGATGGTAGGCGTAGGCACACAGTGTGTCACCGGGTGACTTCTTCCTTCACTGTTGTCTGAACAGTGTACAGTATTGCTGACAGGACCTGGAATAAGCCACCTACATTGGGAGAGGGACAGATATCTAAAAAAAAGTCCGGAGAAGATTAAATAATATTTAGGGAGGAACATGAGAGAGATCCCCTCTACCACTGAAGAAGCACGAGATAAATGCTTTCTCAGTCTCAGTGCAGTTAGTGTTACGTGTGAGCCCTACTGGTGTGTACTTTCTGCACTTGTGCACAGTATGTTGGTATCTGCACTGCTCTCGATAGATATCTGACTAGCAATATGTATATATGCAACACATTGGTACATGGTCATGGACTCTATATGGAGCTCTCCAAACATGCAGGCATGGAGGTGTTTGTGTGCTGAGCCCTTGGGTACCACGGAAAGCCGTATCTATCCTCTGGAGCAAATGGAGAAGGAAGAGGGTGATGCACGCCTGGTAGGTGTCCAGAGCGGGAAGGTGGAGTGAGAGCTCTTCAGCCTTCCTGCTGTGATTTGTTTCCAACTGTTCCTGCTGATACAGAGCATGAGCAAATTGCACTTGCAGGAGAAAATTAAGCCCACTCAGAGTGCTTGTGTGTGCATAACACTTTTAAAAAGAAAAGCTTGAGAACTGTTTTCTTTTGACTTTGTTCTGGGTAAGTTTAATGTGGTCCTCTGTAAAGAAAACAAAAGTCTGGAAACCCAAATCTCCAGGAGACTCTACTCTATTAGATAATTTGAAAATCTTTAATGATCACACACATAGATCTGAGAGATCTCAGGCACGCAGCTGTAGTTTCAGAGCACTGGCTGTATTTGCCATCTGTCTCCAAGCAAGCAGAGTTTGGCTGGATTTCTGCTTCATATAGCTGAGTGTTACTCATTTTGCTCCTCATCACCTCTAGACTGGACTTTCCAAGAAGATTAATGGAACCTGAGAGAAATAACCCTTTCCCCTTTTGAAGAAAGCAATATAATGTCATGGCAGTTACATTAACTCAGATCAATTTGGTGGTGTTCTAATATTTGCTGTTTCTTTTCTGGGGCTGAAAGTCCCATTCAGTCTGAAAATGCAGAGGTATACTTCTGTAGTGTTAGAATTGCTTGTGTGTCTGTTTTAACCCCATATCTATGTAAGCTTCTCACTGGTGAAAAGGCAGAAAGAAAAGCTGTGTCAGTGTTCTGCTGGCGAATCTGGCACTCCTAGAATCCCATTAAACTGTCAGGAAAAAAATGACTAATCACTGTGAATCTCTTCTCAGTTTCCTATTTGCCAGTGGGTTAAGGGAATGTGTATTGATTTGGGTGACGGAAGAAACTTTTGGTTTTCATTATAGCCTGTAAACATGTAGGGCTGAAAGCCTCATGTGTGCTCTCATGTCCTACTGCATATGTGTACTCTACCAGGAGAGTTTTGAAATAGAGATTTTTATGATGACTGTGTTTGCAGTATTCAATGAAATCAGAGATCAACCGGATGCCAAACCCTCCCTTCTCCTGGGTTAAACTGAGTGGATGCAGCTTGAAGCTGCGATTTATTTTTTAAGTTGTGCTTACCTTCTTCATTGCTATAGTATCAGCAGAAAGGCAGAACTTCTCATAATTCTGCTTTTTGTTGACATCAGTGGATTTCAGTGAAGCTCTAAATATTAGTAGGGAACTGACTATTAATAAGGGGCTAATGCAGACAAACTGCTAGCTGGGAAAACGATGAGGTAATTATTAAGGAGTACATTTATCTGTTTTATTTTTTCAAATTTTGGGTCAATTATATAAGGGAAAGGTGTATGTGGAGGATCTTGTGCTTATCGCCAGGTTTTGAACCAGCTAACACCTCTGTAAGGTGGTAATACTTAGTCTCTGTCCCTTCTTTAAGAGTAGAGGTGATAAGCTTTCCTCTGTAAGAGGGTCATTATTTTAAAGGCTAACTCGCCTGTGAGTCAGAACAAAAACTTAAAATGTTAGTAAAGCAAAAATTCAAGCAGTCTGACATTTGATCTAGGTAAAATGAAAACTTAATTTGTTTTCAAACTGCTGAGTTGACACACTTATTTTTCAGTGATCCATTTTTGAAGAAATAAGTACAAAAATTGAAATGAATATTTCTGGAGGAAACATGTCTACTTGCAACTCATTTTTTTTTTTTCCAGAGAGAGAACATTTCTGTGGACTGAGCTGTGTTGTTCTCAAATGACAGCCTTCATGGTGAAAATAACTTTTATAGCAGTACAGACAAGACTTGTATGCTGTGACTTGATTCCTACAATTTTCAGTTTGTTCGTATAGCCATGCTGCTCTTCCCGCAGGAGTTTTTCTGTAATTTGCTTTTCACTTTTATCTCTTTGCTCATGGTGATTATTTCTTATTAAAATGCTCACATCAACAGAGCAATTAATTCTCAGTAATTTCCAAGTTGCTTTGGCTTCGACTTCGTTAGTGAGTAATCTGATGCAGTAGGAGTGTGTCAGTAGATCAAAGCGTTCGGTGTTGAGCCCCTTGAGTCTTTGTTGTATGTGCATCAGTGCTGGGTGGGGGGATACACTTTGGACCAAATATATCCCCGTGTCAGTGGTGCAAAACCTTTCACGGAAGGTGTCTAGCTTGTATGCCATGTTAAACCAAGTGTGGATGCGATCAGTGGGATTGGCTGGTGGCTTTGCTTCAAAATTGTACTGCTGCTCTGAACAAAAATGCTGAAATGGATGCAAAGTTTCATTCTGATGAATGCAGTCCATGGTATGTAGACCATAGTGGTGGATATAATGTGCTGTGTGTTCTGGAAACCAGACTATAGCTAACTAATAATCTTTTTGGTTTTACTGATCTGTATGTAACAAATACTTTCTATAAAAATCTAAAAGGAAATCCATCTCTGCTTGTCAGAGATGGGGAACTCTCTTGGTCAGCTGGGCTATTGGTTGCACTATAGATGTTACCTAAAGCTTGGTGGAATGTCTTTGATCCAGCATGCTGGGCCGTGTTTCCAGTTAGCTGGGAGACAATCAAGCCAGCTCTTTTCCTGTGGTTTTTAAAATCCTATAACTAATTCTAGACGCCACAATTGCTGGGGCTTCATTGTGCAGACCCACAAGGTGTGTCTTCCCTGTACAGAGAACCTACACAACCAATGCTGAGGTCTGTTTGTGCCAGTGATGAGTGATTCCACAGCAGAGCTTGACCTGTGGTGCTCCTTTCTGTGCCTGCTTCTGCCTATGTGTGACTGGGGACATCCTATGCTGGGGCTCTTTTTCTGTCACCCAGGGGAGAACTTTCTCATTTGGAGAGGATTTAAGAAACAAAGGTTGGCAAATACTTCAGTGACTCTTCCCCCTTCCATCTTGCCTGTTCTTGTGGTTGATTATTTTCCCTATTTAAATAGAGTGCTTAGGCAATAAACTGATCCTCTAGGTGCACAAGCTATTAAAAAGCTTTTAGTTGCATTACAAACTTTCTGGCTGAGTAGTAAGAGGGTTCAAACTCAAGTGTAGTGACTGTCCACAGGTCAGTGTGAAACGAAGACAGATGTGGTCACAGTCCTTGCCTCAAGATGTTTGTAGTTTGAAACTAGTGAAGGAGAAGGGTTGGGACAACTTGCACAAAAGTAACACAGCAAGTCATCAGCCCAGTTAGACTTAAATATCCTGCATTTTCTGGCTCATAGCTCCACTGTCTTCATGTTGGCCTATGTTGTTTTACTTTCTCTAAAATCAGCAGAATTGGCCTTTTAAAGTTCTTATTTAGGCTACCTCCTTTTCTCCCACTTCTTCAGTAGTCAACGTTGATCAGGTAATGCTCATCAACCATGCTTCCCTGTGACTTTTCACTATGGTCCTTACTGAGGATTCTGTTGCCAGCTCTGTCTCCTTCCTTGAACCTAGGGAGCAGGCTGTGAGTGCTTGCTTATACACCGTTCCTTTCTCTGCTGGACTGATTCAAGAGCTGCAAATTGAGTTCTACCCTTCTGCACATGTGAAGACGTGGGTTCCTCTTGGTAACCACTATACACAATAGCATTGACCCACATAAACTCTCACGCAGCTCTGAGAGTGGAGACCATCTATGTGGAGAGGAGAGAAAGGGAGGGGAGTGAGAAATGCGGATTCCTGTTCTCACTCTGCAACAGTCTTCCTGGGTGGCCTTGAACATATCACTTACATCTTTCCCTTCCTTCCTGCCCCTCCTTTCCTTCTTTTTGCTTCAGTCTCCCACCTGTGAAATGAGGATGGTGAAACTTCCTCTCACCCTTCCTCTAGCTTAACCATTCAGGTGGTCAGCTGCTCTCTGCACATTGCTACAGCACTGAAATCAGTGAGGCTGACCTTGGTTGTGAGGTTAGGGTTAAAGTAACGTGTAACACAAATGTTCAGAAGCCAGAATTTACTGTAGGTTTCTAGGATGGGATTTTCAAAGTTCCCAAAGACCATATTCGTGTATCCAGAAGATTTACACATTGATTACTTATATATCTTAGGAAATTCAAGTTTTAAACTGATATTCAGGTTCCTGAATCAGTGACTTGACTTGAGAAGTGCTCAACACGCAGCAGTTTGCCATGAATACAGTGAATTTGGGCTGCTTAGCGTTTTTGCAGTTGTCACAGATTTAGAGATGGACTTAAAGGCCTTGCTGTAGATGCATGAGATTGCGGGGGGGGTGGTGGCAGCTCTGTGTGTGTGTTCTTTTTCCCTTAAACCACTGCTTTAGTTCCAAATGTAACTTGTTCACAAGGACAAAGTACATGTAGGAAGTGACTTGGTTCATCAGTAGATTCCAGACTGCCAGATGCATTTGGTGGTCTTGGTCATCATCCAACAGAAAAAGTCACAGAGACCTGACTGTGTGTGTATATGTTTTCACACATAGATATTTTGGCATTTTAGCTAACTGTCTGTGTTCACTCAGTAGAAATGTGGACCGAGTTGTTGCAGGAGCGAGGGGGTGGTCCCAGCAGGTCAGAGTCCGGGTTAGCGGTAGGGCAGGGTGGGGAAGTTTGAATTGCAGCTGCCTACACAAAATTTGACCTCAGATTAACCAGACAGCTTCAGTTTCCACTGCTGCTGTCTCAAAGCCTCCATGAGCAAAAATAACCGAAGTACAATAAAAGAAAATAGATTTTTTTTGGAATTTGTACAAAATGAGGAAGAAAAATGTAGGGAAGAACTTTCTTTGACCAGTGCCTGCTGACACTCAAATGTTAGATACTCTGGGGCAAGTACCACCAGTGCATGCAGGTGTCAGTGCTAAGCAGGTTAGACAAGATCATGTACCGATGTTAATCAACAGGTCTCTGTTGAAGTTGTGCCAGTTGACACCAGTTAAGGATATAATCCCTGAATGTAATAATTTACTGCATTGTTCCCTTTACAGTTTAAACTCCTCTTCTTATCTTCTTACTCGGAAGGCAGAGCTGGTTCTTATTAGATAACAGGTTCATAGGAATGGGGTGGTTTTTTATTAAATAATAAAATTCTAACATTTACCTTGACTGAAAGTCTTGGCTTCATTTAGTCCTGATTGAAAGTGACAGTGAAGAATATATTCTGTTCTTGCCAAATCCTGATACGGTAGGGCAGCAAAGTGTTTTGCGAGTGGTGATGGATCTCCCTTCTCAGAACTGATCTTACTGAGTTACCATAATCAAGGACAGACTTTCAGAAAGGCTCAAATACGACTTGTTTTTCAGAAACTGCTGAGTATTGAGTGCTAATCTTCTGTTGAAAAACTTATGTTCAATTTCATGCCAGAAGCTTCTGGGTGCCAGGCACTCTTCAAAACCAGCCTGAGTGTCGTTTGAAATAGGTTTCCACATAAGCGAATTCTATATGTTTTTGGCAATTTTTTTTCTTTTTTAAACAGTATTGCTAAGTGGAGGATGGCAATGGTGTAATTAGCCATAAAGAAAAGGAAAGTTATACTAAAATCTCACTCATTTCTTGCAGTAAACTTATCTGAACTCTTTGAATAATTTGAAGATCATCTGAGGAGAAAGCAGCTCTGTTTCATGCTTTCATATACCTGTGCGCTCTCGGTTTTGTCAGAAATGGTGTAAAAAATGTTTTGCTGAAGAATTCAACTTTCTGGCCTTATCAGAAGCAAAATGTATCATGCAATCCAAATGCCATTAGATTTAAGCCCAGCAGATTTAAATATTTTGGATAAGGATTTATGAAGCTTCCAAAATTCCCTTAGTAAAATGGGATGTTGATCCCCTAGACTGCCTGTTTTAGCTCTGCTGACTTTGTTGATAAGATATTCAAATAATATTTTTGAAAGATATGCTATTGGCCTTGTCCCACAATGCATCAGACTTAACCTCTCCTCTTAGCCTTGCTCTGTCTAAGAATACTCCAGGTGTTGTTCAGACTTCTGCACCTTTTAACAAATATTATGCTGAATTAAATTTGCATGTTTTTTGTACATAAGGATCTCACTATCTGACAAAAAAAGTAGTAAACCAAATAATTCCTTAGGCTGTCATAAATAACTGTCACTCAAGTGGTACTGTGGACTGAAACATCTTCAACTTTATGTAACCAAATTTATTCATCACAAAAGATATCTGCAAACTGCAGAAGCAGTGAATGACAAGATATGTCTGATAAAGGTTGTCAGTAGACAGAACATGAAATATAATTGAATTCTGAGCTTAAGATACCTCAAGATATAGTATAAACGCTAAGTTCTGCTTCCTCTAAATTCAGAGGAAAAACTTCCATTGACTTCACAGAGTTCTTTTAAAAAATTCTCTCCTTTCAGCTCAAAGCTCAATCTCTCCTTGGTTAATATTCAGTATGTAAAAAGTGCAGAGGGAGAAATATTCAATTAGAAAAGCTTAAAGTAAAAACTCTGAATTCAGTTTCTAGGAACACCTTTTTGCACTGCTATGGCTGCAGGCTTCTCCACAGGTTCAAAGGTGTCTTTACTAGTCATCAAGTAGAGTAAGAGTGGAATAAGTGCACTGGTGAAAGGTATCTGAGGTGAGAGTTTGCCATTCCCTCATAGGAAGGATTAAGTTAACTTTGAGGTACCAACTTCCTCTTTCTGGGTAAGATTCCAGTGATCTGCCTTTGACTAGAGAGAGGCCATGGTTGCATCCTTTGCTCTTCTCTTTCCATGATACCAGGAATGGTCAATCTATGAATATGTTACTAAAAGACAGAGCTGCAGCTCTTGTGCATGTTCCCAGTCATCCAAAATAGGATGACTCACCAGTGCTGTATTGTCTTTGGAGCAGGCTTCGAGTGGATGTCCCTGACTCTTACTGAATTGCTGAAATACAGGTCTAGAAACAAGTTATCAAACCCAGTTTGCACCCAGTTGTGACTCACTTGAAGCCCATGCTAAAGCTCCCTTCTGCTCGATTCAGCCAACGCTGAATACTTTTAGATATTCAGTCTTTTCTAATTCTGTTCAAGTCCTCACTGTTTCATCACTTACGTTTGCATTGAATGTTATAACTACAACTTGAGGTTAATCATATAATTAGAAATAAATTCAGCCTCTCTTCCAATGTCTTAATTATTTGTAAGTGGAAGAATTGATTTCTGTTCCCTCACCACCTTAGTCTGTCTCCATTTGCGTGCAACCATCGTTTTAGGGGATGAAAGGGCAAAGGTGATGTCAATTTACTTTTCCACAGATGACAGATAACTTATAAGATTTCTACTGCCTGATAGATTCCCACTTTCTAGATAGATATGTCAGTGTGTAAAGATGCCTTTCAGGCTTCAGATGTTGAGCAATATAGGGAAATAAACGGTTTGTTTTGCTTGACACATAGAAAAGTATTTGTTTTCAGGGTATAAAAGGTAAGCAATTTCTTAATATAGAGAGTCGCAAGAATTTTTTAAACTGTGATGTTGAACTGTTAAGTTTGTATTGACTGAGGCAAAGCTAGAAAAATCCTGGGTGGAAAATCCATGATCTGAATAAATTAGTCATCCCGACATCTCAGTGTGATGACATAACCTTACAGAGTATCTTTAAACAAAGCAAATAATTTTGCTGCTTTCTCCCTTGTTGCTCTTTAACTCAGTAACTTCTTCCTTCCCATGACTTGTTCCATTATCTTGAGTGTGGCAAGCTGAGCATGAATTTACTCCCTCAACATGAGTGAAACGACTGAATCTGCTCCAAGAAATTGTTTCAGTATGTTAGAAGAAAGATCATCCTCCTCCTGTAGTCTTCCCCACCCTCCCCTTCCTCACCCACATGTTTTTTGATGCAGTTACCGTAATGGCCCAGGCTCTGCAGAGCATCCTAAAACACACCTGGTGCCGGGTGTTTTGACTTACCTTCAATGTACATTCCTATCTTCGCATGCACTGAGACTTTGTGCTATGTTCAGGTTTCTGGCACTTTTCCCCTCCTTCTCTTCATGGCATAAAAATGAGATCTGGACATGAAACTTTCTGGGTGAAGCCCCAGAGCCATGAACCATCCAAGTGGAATCAGAAGTGTAGTGTTGTGGAAGTTATCACATGTACAATATCCACAGGGTGAGACACTGGTTGTCTGCGCAGACTTATGCCTGACCTTTTCCTCTGGAAAGCGCTTTGCAGCACAAGGTATCTGACAGGATAGATCAAGCTTTAAATTAGTTTAAAATCTAAATTTACTGGCTCTATGTATGTGTACAGGAAGTAAAGATTTGAGATAGTCATGTAACAAGCTATAAAATTTCTCCTACTTGGATATTCTGGCTTCAGATATATTGATCAATTTTCTTCCTTCTAATGCAAAGTGCACCTAAATTTTTGAAACTGAAGTTTTCAGTGAGACTGCTCTTTCAGACAGACATAAGTCCTCTGTAAAGGAAGAATTAGTAGTTATTAATAGGCTTTCACTATTGTCTTTCTGTCTTTGTTTAACGTGTTTGAATGTTGAATCATGCTAAATTATGTACATGTTAAGTGATAAATCATGTAATGCCCCAATGTCGTGGAAATTAATAGTGGAACTGCCTTAATTTGCTCTTTTGTTTTTTTTTTTGCCATAAAACCCATTAAATCTCTGTTATGTAGATGGCTTTGTCAAATAGTATTTATAAGAAAGGAGGATGGGAGGGAGAGAAAAAAGCCCAAGCCCCAAGCCAAACAGAGCCCTGCTCCCTTTGGACAGATGGTGAGGGCTGAACCTTCATGAATTTGTTATTGACCTAATTGAAATCACATTTGTGTATTGTTCTCAAGCGATGCTAGAGATGGGGGTGGGGGGGAGAAGAGCCGCACCGCAAAAATGCCGTGCTGTGAAAATCCTCCAGAAGGTTAAGAGGGATTCCAGCACCTCCTGGGCTATTGCTACGGTTCGCTGCTGACCCAGGGTCAGACATGGGCAGACACCTCACAGCTGCATCCCTTCGCCTCCCTTTTCTCAGTGGAAATTACTACGGGGAACGGATTGCCTCCAATAGTGTAGCCAAAGCCTGGGAAAACACACGCTGCTTCTGAGCAGTGAGTTTACAATATGGTAAATTAGAGGCAGGTCTTGTAGTCACAATACTCGTTAAATTAAATAAATCAAGACTCTAAGTTTGTGCAGTATTTCAGTATAAGGGCTGGCCTTTTCCACTAGCTGATGAATTATGAAGAGATGTTATTGGTGGGTGGGATAAAGAACGGCTTTGATTCCTAGAGCAGACTGTGGAGGTGATGCACTAGGATGTTCTTCTGATTGCACATCTGGGTGCGATATGGAAATGTGGTTTAATCCTACATGCTGGCAAAATTCCTAATGGCATAAAAAGAGCAAGTGTATGCATCTATGCTTATCTGCTGCTTGGATGTTGAAGGAACAGTTCTACAGACAAAATAGGGATTTTTAAAATTTTTTTCCCTCTCCTGGTTAGTGTTTACCTGTGATACCTGTGAGTTTTGACATTAACCTGAAGAGTTTCCTTTCAGAAATGTTAATGTTTAATATATTGTTCCATCATGATTCCGATTCACACTTGAAGCCAGAGATGAGATTGTGGTCACGGTTGGAGGCCTGTGCAATCCAGAGAGTTCAGTGGCTTGGATTTACTTCCTTCCTTCTCCAGAATGACAGGAAAAGTTATTCTGTAAGTCTGTGGAGTTTCGACTTTGCACTTAAAACAACATTCTTTCTCTAGCTAACCATCTTTTGATTATTAATCATCAGGAATGGGACTATCTTATATTCCTGCCAAAAAAATGAGCTGAGGTCTAAAAAACATTAGTGATATTGGTGTGTCTGATTTCGAAATTCATTGCATTGTTCAGTCCTCTAGATCAAGTTGGCTGTACGAGTGAAGAGCAGAGGAGTAAATTGCCCTTTTATCCCAGGGATGAAGGTTGATGTGACTGTTTTTCGTACAAAACTGATGTGTTTTATGTAGAATCTTCCTCTTCTCTTGCATTTTCAAAATTGGTAAATGACAACATGCATTAATTAAGTATAGATGATACAATGTTGACAGATCGTGTGCCTTTTTATAATAAAAAGATGTCTTTTTAGTGTGTGTGTGTATTGCACTGAGTTGTGGAGTCCTTGGTGATGACTGGCATTGCTGTAGTAACCAGCACAATGATAATAGTACTAATAGTGCAGATTCTGACATAGAAAAGATTTCTCAAAATTAAAAGAAATCAAAGTACTTTTCCTTCTTAGAGAAGCTTACAGAAGGAATTATACCTGGAAATATTTACTGATAGAACTTTTGAGTTTTGATTTCAATTTTGCAGGCTTTGTTCCCTTCCTAATTTTTTTGACTGTTGTAAGTCTTTGTGGCGTAGTCACAACATGTAGACAGAAAGAAAGAATAAAACTGAAAGGGCTTTTCAAAAAACTGAAATTTTAAGAAAACTTTTTTCACAGAACTGGAAGACTAGAGTTGGATGTAAAGTTTTTCCATGCTCTCACTGGTGTGAACAGCTGTATATATATACATATTCATAAAGCTCTGATAGCAATGTGGAAATTCTCTCTGCATTAGAACAATGTAGTTATTTCAGCTTGCTTTGCTCAAAAGCAGGAATACCAAAGAGGAAAGAAATGGGTATCTAATTTCTGAATTTAATTAAAAGATCATTCTGGGAAGATAGACTTATTATCCATTGTCTTTCTGATCAATCATCTTTGATGCATGTGAATATGCAGATTGGGAATAAAACCATGTCATTTGTGTGTAGAAACCCATTCAATATATAGATGGTAACTGAAACTAGGGATGGAGAACAAAGAGGTTATCAATTGATGAAAGTGTATCTTTCAGGAGTATTTTGAACATCAGGTCACTTTACTGAGTAATGTTCATATATTAACTTCTCTCTCTGTCCATTGCAAGACACATCTTGATGGCTTTTGGACATTTTTGTTGTAGTCTTCATATATATGAAATTTTGAGTCCCTCTGTATGGGATGATGTATTAGTCTCAAGGTAGAACTTTGCCACTTATTTTTTTAATAAACATGTCAAAGATGCCAAAAACTCAGTTTCTTAGGCTGTGTTTTTGATTAAAAATGGCATGAAAATACTCTACACTCCAACCCATGGTGTGGAAAGCTCACAACTTCTGAGTGAGACAAGTTGAATTAGTTTAGTCTCTGACTATGTTCTTGCAGCGTGCTTTGTATCCTTCAGTCTTGCTTTGTGTCTAATAATAGTTATTGGTGACTGTTGAGGTTGCAGCTGATTCCACATTGTACACGTGGAGCCTTTGAATATTCTGCATCTTTCCACAGATATTGAAGTTTTTTGTTCTGTTTTTGGTTTTGTTTTTTTGTTTGTTTGTTTTTTTTTAAGATCTTTGCTGTAGTCAAGTCCCTGCTCCTCTCAGGAGTCTGCCAGCTTCCCTTTGTGCTCTTTGCTTGCTGTTTAACATTGCCCTGGACCATCCTGCCCTCTAGAAACTTCAAGTGTAGTATATTCAGTTATTCTCAGGAGAGATGCAATCTTTCCCTTGCCCTGGAGGACCCCAGCTGACCCACAACTCATGAAGCAGCAAGAAGGAAGCACATTTTGACTCCCCAGGTTTTTTTAACAGCATATGCAACATGTAGCATTGATACAACAAACCGGAGACAAATTAAGCATTTTTTTCCATCTGCTGTGTCATCCAAAAACCTTTCAGGCAGCAGATGAGACTTTGCATTTGGATGGTGATTTGGAAAGAAGGCAGAGAATTGGCCTGATGCGTATGAAAGCGTGAATAGGCGCAAGGATGCGAGAATAAGGGGTTGGGGGAGTCATGGGCCTCTGGTACTACTTTGTCCAGGGAGCCTTGCAAGAGGGCTCCTGTGCTGGGAAAGCTGGTGAAGTTGATGTGGGAGCTGAGATGGTAGCTATGGAAAGGTGGCTGATGAGATAAAACATGGCGCACTGAGCAAGAGGTTTAAAGTGGGAGGTTAAATGAGTGTCTGCAAAACTGGCCTTAGGCTCTAGCTAGAAATGAGGGAACTGACTGCTATCCTGAATTTCCTGACAGCTCATCGAAAGCCAGCGATATGAGGTGGAGATATCTAGGGAGGTTGCTGGCTAAGGTGACACATGCACTTATTTTGAAATTATTTATCAAAAATATGAAGCTTAACTTACTGTGCTGGTTGTCAAAGTCACAGGTGCAGCAGGAGGAGCATGAGGATTCACTGCACAGAGTACATATGTGCTCCTGGAGTGGCATATTCCGCAGCGGATGGTGGTGTCGTCGAGCACAGTGTGTGTGCTGCTGTGCCGGGTTTCTGAACGTGGCCTGCTGCTCTTTGAACGCTCAGCTGGAGTCTCGGATGCTGTCTGTTCTCTCTGTCATGCAGAGAACATGCTCTAGGCTCTGTCGGTGAGACAGTTCACATGGCCCTTGGAGACAAGGATGAATTTGGTTATGGATGAAAAATGTCAACGCAGAAGTTCTCATGGAGGACCCATTTATTTACAGGTGCTGTCACCTGGTTTATTATTAGCTCTTGGATTTTCAGTATTATTCTCTAGGTACACATATGTAAAAAGAATAATGAACTCCTCAGCTCTGTATTACCATTAACTACAGTGATGTTTTGTCTGGGAAACTACTGTTTTTAAGAATTATGGATTGCAATGACTCAAATTTTGGCAGAGGCTGCTTACTGCCTAGGAGAATGCCTTAACATTTGCTGTCAAAATTTCTTAGATCAAATTCCAGCTTTTGTGCATGTTTCCTTTTATGACTACAGTAAGTCAATACATGCCTATTCCTCCATTTCTTCTCTCTGCTCTACATGGAGTGGAGGTTGTTTTGTTCTGCTTTTTGAATGATAACCCATATTGAGTGTCTTCCAAGATGGTTTCTCCTCAACAGAAATGAAACTGGTAGGTGTGTGTTCTTAGTGCCACTTGCTCTTCATACACAAAATGCATCAGTCTTATCTTAGGGCCTTTGTAGAGAGTCCTTGCTTCTGGTGGATCTCTGTTACCCACTGAGCAAGAACTCTGTGTAAATATTGTAAATGGAGAGGAACCTTCCTTGCTGCTCACAACAGCTTTCCCATTGGATATGTCTTTAAAAATAATGACAATGCAGATTTAAAGACAAAACAAGACACTCACAGTTTGAGTGTTTATAACAGCTCCATCCAGTGGCTTCTGCTATAATATGAACACAGGGCTTGCCTTGTGGGTTCAAGACCTTCAGGGCTGAAAATTGCTGCTTTAAGACACATGATTTGACAGTTACCACCATACAGAAGAAAGCATAATTAACTTAAAAATGAAAGATGTGGTGTTTGTTTTGCAATTAGTTGTGAGGAACTACTCTACTTTTTTTGTACTCCTTGTGTCAGATGGCTTCCACCTCTTGGTATGCAATGAGAGACCATCTCTCTCCAGTGGCTGGAACATAAATTATGCTTGTTATGAAGATGAATAGAGTGCCTGTATGTGGTGGATTTTTTGAAAGAGCAAAATAGCTCCGATGAACTCACTCATACAGGAAAAGCCCAATCTACAGTTCAGGAGAGAATGTTGGAATTGTTCAAGGTTTTGATGACATATTTCTGTTGAAAAATGCCTGCTTCTTTATACAAGGTCTTTGATTTTGAAAATGTGAGCTTTAATTTCAAAACTTAGTTTTTTCCTCTCACTTTTAAAGAAATTGTTTTAACCAGGTTATGCTTTTTAAAAAAAATCTTCTGTGAGAGTGATGCAAGTAGATTTTCATGTTGCAAAAATTGGGGATTTCAATTTTTCTGTCCTTTTCAGGATGGGAAAAAGCTTTCAAAATCTCAAAAATTCTCATGGGTCAGAAAAAAAATGTTTCCCACACAGCTCTAGTCAATGGGAGTGTTACCATAAACTTCACCGTGCCTTGGATCAGGCGCTGAGAGCCTATCGGAGATTTTGTCAGCCTCATTGATTGCACAAACCAGCCTTGTTATGAGGAAACATTCCTCAACCAGACAGCGTTCTGACATTTGTCTGTAGTTTTCATGTTTAGGAGAGATTATTGTCTCCAGAGGGTCATTCTTAATGATTTAAATCTGAGGTAGATCATTTTTTTTTTTTTCTGGCAGTGTGTGTGTAATCTAATCCATATATTGTTGAAAATAATGGGAACAAATATTGAGTTGCTATATGGATGTGGTCAATCAGTATTGACTGCATTGAAACTTGCTGAGTAGGTGGTATAAATTATAAGCACCTGGAAAACCAAAGCAAAAAAAAAGATACTCAAAACAGGGAAATGTGGAAGTAGAAATGCTTTCCACTGGAATTACTTAGGAAGCAAACAGTCTGAGCTCTAGAAAATTTGCTCACTAATTACATGCTGGATAACATCACAGACCATATGACCAAGCGTATGTAAAATTTTTGTTTGTTTCCTTCAAAAAGGACTTGATGGTGACTGTAGGCACATCCTCTGAGCAAGGGGATGGTGTGTACACTGTACCACCCAAGGAGCAGCCCCAGGAGGCAGCGTGACTCACAGACATGCTGCTGAGACAAATCCCTCCCCGCTCTCCCTTGTCTCTTAAGGCTGTTAAACAGAAAGATACTGCTGTGGTTTTTGCCATGGTGAAGTGCCTGCAGTGGCACAGCTATATGGATTAGTAGTTAGGAGTGGGGGAAGGATACCTGGAGTCCTTGCTCCCTGTCTTCAGGAAGAGGATATATGGGCAACTCCAGCTTAATATCAGAGTAACTTATGGAAGTGAGTTATTTCTTGAGCCTAGCTTGGTAAAGCATTTAAACACACTTTTTGGTTCTTCTAAATGTTGATTGGATTTAGATATGTGCTTGAAAATAAGTGCTCTTATGCTTCACCAGAGAAAAATGTTGCTGAGATTGTATTCCCTTGCATATGTGCATGTTCCAGGTTAGCACATTACATCTACCTTCTCTGAAATTACTACCCTGTCCTGTGGTAAAAGAGCTTTTTGTTGACTTCTGTTTTTGCCACCTCACTACTCCTTTCTAATTAAAAAATATTTCAGACGTTGTTTATTAGGACTTGACAATATCTATTAATATCTATTAGAATTATTTCTATATAGTGATGATATGCTTGGTTTAAAAACAAAAAAGGCCTGGATGTGAAATATTCTAGGTAGTACCTTACATGAAAATAGAAATCAACAGCAGTGTTTTCCTCAGAGGTGCAAGGTCCAGTTTGATATATATCTAACATGTTGAACTGATTAGAAAGGTATTTTAATAGGAAGAAAGCCAAATTCTAGCCAACAGGTTGAATTTGATTTCAGCCCCAAGAGTTAATTTTGCAAAAGAAATTAGGCCTCCCATTTCCCATCCCTTGGCACTCACATTTCTTCCTTTTCTTTTTATGGTTGCATTAATTGTCAACTGAAAGACATTTAATCCATAGGATAATTTCTCCAACGTGAGTATTTTTAAGATACTGCTCTTTAAACATTCCTCTTGCTGTAGGTTTGACATAAACTTTTGCTAAAGACAGTTCTAGGAGGTTCCATTGAAACCAAGTTATAAATACTTCACTCAAATTATTAGATCAACACTAAAGTCAATCTCTTAATAATTTGTTAAAAATTTAATCATTTTTATTGACTTTCATTTTTAATCAACGTTAGCATGCTGAAAGAGGCCTTATCCTGTAGCTTGTGGTTTCTCTTTTTTTTTTGTTTAACCTGCTGCCTGTTGAATCTAAGGGTTATTTCTCATGTGAATTAAGGAACGCTTGCATAAAGTGACAGATGTGGTCTGAGAGAAGATAGGTTGGGGTACATATTCCATCCTGGCATTTATGTATGCACAGAACTCATGCTCATACCAGTGGAAACTCTTTGCTATATTACTTTGCACAGCTACATGAGCCTATGAAAAGGATGTAAAAATCCTGGAGGACTTGAAAACTATTTTCTTAGTTATTTTACTGAAAGGCAAGCTTGTAGCTTTGTGCTTGACTTCACTGAAGAGCAGTGCATGGTGCTGTTGCTGCTGAAGCAGACCATGGAGGATATCCTGTTTGAAAATCATGTTTTTTCCACTGTGGTCCATTTGCTTCTGGATAAAGTGTTTTTCTCTTTCTCTGGTCCCATAAGCAGCAGACTCTGTTCCTCTCTGTGCTAGCACAACAGTGCATGGGTGGCAGACACCTGCCAGCTTGCTATTGGAGTAGGGACCCCCACCCAGTGAAAGTCCTCTCTCCTTTGTTGCTCACTAACACAGGTAGCCTGTATCAGGTACCAGAAAGGAGGGAGGAGACACCCGTGGCCCTGTTAGTTCCTTGAAAGCAATCTATTATATATTTTCTTCCTGAGATTTTAACAGTATACTGTCAAAAAATTCTCATAGCATGCCAAATGGGCATAAGTGCTTGATGTATGTGATCAATACAAGTTGCAAAGTCTTAAAACTGTAAATAAGACACTTGTGAGAATGAATGCTATGCATATTCCTAATTATATCTGCCTACATTGTATTGCTGAGTGATCGTATCCCAATGATCCTTACTAATACTAAATTGGAAAAGAAAAAGATATTTCCTGCTTATCTTAGAGTAGCTTACAATGTGTAACTGATGGAAAAACTGTGCTTGCATTGGAAAGTGTAAGAAACTCTGGAATTTATGATGCTCTTACTGGAGAAAGGAATTATTTCAAGTAAACAAATGTTGCTGTTTCCCTGTCTAACATAGGTGAAGACTTAGCTAATGCATTCCACCTGTGGAAGTCAGAAGGGGAACTCCAGAGACAAGTGTCAGACACCTGCACCCAAAAGACTTCTAGTAATTCATCTATCAAAATGGTAAACAGGGAAGTTATGTGCAATACCAGATTATTGATTATTTTTTTTTACTTATATTTAGGGCAGTTTGTTCAGAAAAGAGAAGCTATGCTCATAGTTAATGGAGCATTCCCAATTTTGCGATATCACATTGGAGCTAAAGGTCATCAACATTTGGATTTTCTTAACATAACTTTTAGAGCTAGTTAAATTAAAAAATCTTATGCTTTTTAGTTTAATGGAATTTTCAATTTTAAAAAAGCAGCGAAGGATTTTTGAAGTAACAAATTTTGCTTCCTTCTTCCCCACCCTTCCACCTTCCATAACGTGGAGGAAGGTGTTGTCCTATCCATAACGTGTCGATAGGTTGAACATGTGTCTCTTTATGTCCTATACATAACGTGTCGATAGGTTGAACATGTGTCTCTTTATACATAGGACCTTCCAGAAGTATGTGGCATAATGGACACTAAAAACCGGGCAGTAAGTGTCTGCTACTTGCACATTTGTATACGAGATTTCCTCCACCTCCTCCTTGTAGAGTTTTGCTTCTGGGAGTGAAACTCTTCCATAGTCTCATCATCAGCACTGGCTGATGTTAGAGTTACAGAACTTAGGCTGTAACAAAAGTGACAAAGCTGCTGTAAGGAAGGAAGAGGAATGGAAAGAATTAAGTTTGTGTTGACTGCATTGTGGGTATCTCTTAGCATGAGGTAGCAGTGGAGGACAATGTTTATTTATTAAGATATAATTGGTTGGAGCTAGATGCATTTCTGCCTTCCATGCTGGTTTTCTTGGAATGCCTTCTGTTTAGGTTTTTCATTCTCATTGCTGTAATTTGCTATGCACTGATGGGGATGAATGTCATCAAAGGTCTGAAGCTTTTGATGTTTCTAATATAAGATGCAAATGTTTAACAGATGAAAATTATTTGCTAATAAGTAAATAACTATCAAAAGCAGAAATTCAAATAAAACCCCCTTGTGTAATAGTTGCTAAAAACTCAAGTGACTTGTTATTTAAACAGTGGGCAGGCCTGTCTTTGATGTATGTAAATATTTTTCAGACAGAGGCATCCTCGTATTGTTAGAGTGTAACTGCTATTTTCGTTTTCTTTTAAACCTCACTTGAAACATTCCAGGGAAGTATAGAACCGGTGGATCTTCCTAGATATATTGGAACTGAGGGACGGAGACAGGATGGAGCCTTTCAACTGCTGGTGATTCCCATCTATTTGTCTGTCTCCATCCATCTGGGAGACTGTTCCTGACTCACAAATCTGGCAGGAGCTGTGTTTGTTCTGTACAGACTCCTACAAATTGCTTGTGTTCAATATTGAGCTTAATGGATCCTCGTGCATGTCTAAAGCTTCTGCAGGCTGCTGTAATAAATATTGGGCAGCTCAAAACTGTCTACAATCAGGATTTCAAATTGAAAGGTGAACTTGTCTTGACTGTATCGCTAGAAGACTCATCTTGTTACTAATCATGGCAGCCAATAGAGCAAGCCAGGAGAGCTGCTTTACTGTCTTTTATCACGACAGCCTGAATCTTTGTAGTACTACATCTGAAATCTGGGAAAGGATGTTGGGCCAAATGTGTTATATCTTGACTGTTTTTTGGCTGATTGGTGTTTAGGGGTCAAAGTGCTTTGGCCCTTAGATTTATTCACTTGCAGTTTGGAATGGCTGAAGTATTAAAACTTGTAAGTGCATTTCTTGTCTAAGACCTCTTAAATCAAACACATCTTAAATGAGTTACTGAAAAGAAACAGTCTCCACTTCTTCCTTAATCTGTCTCCCATGCTCAGTAATTGATGTCTAGTTTCATGAGTCATATTTAACTAGCCTCAGGTTAAATCTCTTGCAGCCTAATCCTGTACATCCTTCCGTAGTCAATGTCTGTGCTGGGAGTTGGTGGAGGTTTTGCATGTGTAAAGACTGCCAGATGGGTTTCTGCAGGAACTTGTACTCTTTTTATCTAGAAGGGGGGAAAAAACTGCAGGAAAGATCAGCATCTGTAGTCTTTGCTTTTTGGGTGGCTGGAGAGGTGTCCTGCATTGATTTGGGGATTCCCAAGGAGCGAAGGGTTCTGTTGTATGGACACGCAAGATACGGAAGTTTTCAGGGTCTGATGTTATAACATGTAGGAAGCCAGCCAAAAGCAAGTTTGAAGCTAGTATCTCAAGCAAAGATTTCAACAGGGCTTGAGTTAAAAGCAGGCATGACAGCTAGAACTCGCTGATCCCGCAAATGAATGTGAACTTCCCTATGCAGGAAGACGAAGATGGGAAAGTGTGAGTTATACTATTTTGATTCCTGTCATTACTGCAAAGAGGCTCTCCTGAGGTGTGAGAGTTGTGCTTGAAGTCCATTGTTCAAAAGACATAACAGCCATTCTGTTCCCTGGTTTCCCTTCGTCTAGTATTTTGTTATAGAAAAGGAGGAAAAAAAAAGGGGGAAGAGGCATGTGAGAATTTGCAGTTGTTCGATGCAAAGGAAAGTGTGCCTATAGTGCCAATTTTCATTACAAACCAAACTTTCAATAACAAAAAGTGATCATATAATGGCTGTTTTCATTGTTGTTGCTGCTGAAGAAACAAAATATATTGGAAGACGAACATCAAAATTTTCCTGTTTACTATCAATCACTCAAATTAACGAAGAGGGAGAAAGTTGTGCCCTTTTGTCTTTCCTTGGTTTGTTGTCTCAGTGCTATACATTTTAGAGAGTCTAAGTGTCTTGCCCCTTTTGTTTGTTTGTTTTTTCTGTTGTCCCTGTGATTGTTTTCTTTCATAGTCAGACCAATTAACATGTTGACAGAAGAGAACCACTTGTGAATTTTTTCTTTTTTTTCTTCCTTCTGAGTCTGGAGCAAACTTTAGCAGACAAATAGACTTGCCCCTAATGAAAGAGGGGAAATTGCAAATGGGAATTTCACTAGACACATGTCATTAGTTACTCCCACAAGTTTTACAGGTGTGACATTAATCAGGTTGTGGGCCATGTTCTTGGAGTCTCAGAGGGATCTGACACCATCTGCATGGCTCCTGTGTTCGGGGTCATTAACTGAGTATGCAGAAAAAGATCACTTCCTGAGGTATCTCTGCCTTTGAACAGGCCTCTTCCACCCCATGACGGATACCTCAAACGACCAACACCTGAAGGGCATCGCTTTTCCGGTATTGACACTGATGGATATGCCCAAAGCTAAATTAGCACTTCCTCCTTGCCTCAAACTCTGGCTGCCCATTTGAGTACGGGCACTGTGTTTGGAGTGGTGAGTTAGTGTTGCTAGATCCAAGGAAGCCAAGTGGGATGCAAATGATTGTGACTAGAAAATTCCCATTTTTCCTACTTTCTTAGGGCATTTTTAAAGACAGTTATAAAGGGGCAGCAAATACAAGTCTGGGGCTTGGTCCTCAAGTATGCTGTACCTTAGCAAGACTTGGAAAAGAAATGCTTTGCAGTTTAAAAAGGCTTTGCAGTTCTTGGTTGTAAACGTATTTTTCCATGTTATATTACCCACGGTATCAGAGGCAGGGCCAGACAAAAAGATTTCCTGTCCCTCCTCCTCTCCCCCACCCTGCCCCTCATGTGGAATATCAACTGTGGGGTAGATAAATAACAAATTATTTGCGTTCTCTCTCTTCCTCGCGTATCTGACTGTGTAGTCATCTTTCACTCAAGTTTGTCTGTCTAGTTGTTGGTGGTTTTAAATCAAACACCTGCATATCAGACACACGCTACTTTAAATGCAAGATAGCACAGAGGGTCTGTCTTTTGGACCATGATTCCCATCAGTTGCTACCACAGCCAGATTCTTTATGGAGTTGTGCTCATCCAGCCCTAGACTGCGATGTGGAGAGAAAACCATCCTAGAGGTAGCTATCTGTATTTTAATTCAAGAAAATAACTTGCTGGATTTCTTCCCTTGGGAAAAAATCCTCTGATATAGATTTAGTTCCAGTCAAGCCTCGCAGTTTCGGTATCTAACAGAGAGACCTAGTTTCCTTTAGGCTGCTGAGTCTAACAACTTGGGAACTGTTTCTTCCCCTCCCTTCCCCCCAAGAGATCATGCTTGCTAGACGGGCTTTCCCAAATTCTCACAGCTCTAATCTGGATACCATTTAGTGTGACAGCCTTCTTCCCGGGTTCCCACAGCTGGTTAGTGTTTTGAATTCCAGCCTCATGAACTCATATCAGGCTACACGGGCTAATGCTCCGAGCACAACCTAGAGCAGATATCTCTGATGACAGAGTAATGGAGAAAACTGTGGTACTTTCTGCTTGTTTATAAATGCACAGTCATTTGTGGTGTTCTGCAATTTCTGTGGAGAGTAACTGATTGTAACGCCTCAAAGAGAAATTTAAATGTTAATGGAGGTGAAAATAAAATCATTAAAGTATGTTTGAAAGATCAGTAAAACAACCTGCTGCAATGGAAAAAGTCTATCAAATCCCAAGAGTCACAAATCTGGCTAAAAAATATCACTTAAATAATTACTGTAATCTCCAGCTGGACTCTTGTAAATGAAAAGTCCAGGAAAAGTGTGTTTTATTCTCTCTTATAACATCCAAACTTTCCCATGAATAAACAGTGTTTCAAATAACAAGAGAGTAGTTGTCAATCAGTGCACTGGGCGCAGCATCCCCTGTTCAGGCCTGATGCCAATAACACCGTTGAATTTGGTGCCTTGGACTTGTTCAGGGCTGGTTTAGGAGCAGCCTCTGGTTCAGTGCTGCACTGCTCCCTCCCTCCCCCTGCTGATTTGTGGGGACCACCAGCACATGGCTGGATTTGGGGAGATGTTTGGAACCCCAAACTCGTCCATTTGAGAATCTCATGCTCAGCACTGCTGATAATTAGACCTGTAAATCTCTGAAAATCCAGTGCTTCAAGTGCTCCCAAAGTACTATTTCAGGAACATTAGTTCTGAGATATAACTAAGTTGAGATGTGAAAGAAGAAACTATACAGAGCTGGGTAGTTCCTGATACCAATCGCGGCAGCTCTACTGATTCTAGCAGGGGGTTGACAGTCTGTACTGGTGCAGGATCTAACCCACCTCCTCCTCGCTTTGAGTCTTTGGCTCTATTTTCCTTTAATGAAACAACAAAACCCCCTCGTTTAGAATTAAAAGCAACTATACATCAAAATGGAAATGACTGGTGGCACGTGTTGAGAGCATGGAGAAGCAGTGGGTGGAAGTCAAGTATTTTGTTGGCAGTTGCACTGCTCAGAATACTGTTAGGGAGCTGGTTTACTTAAAATTTATGAGGGTGAAGCCACACTCAGGGCACATGAGAAACAGGATTTCACTCTAAAGCATTTTCAAAACACTTGAATGTTTGTTTTTCCTTTCATGTTGACACAACTGCATCCCATGACTTGTCCATCTTAATCCAGTGAGTAGCAGTCAGGAATTTGAGTACTGTCTGGATGGGAGGTAGCTTTCTTTCATGGAGAGGCCATAAAGAAGATAGTTTACTGGGAATCTGTAGATGGATCTCTCAATTTAACAGACAAGCCCATTCTGAGAGGAGATCAGATACCTTGTTCAGTTTGTGGCCAGCTCCTGGACTAGAGCTTTGTCTGGTAGAAAGTCACCAGAGATGAAGATGTGGCCCAATAAAAGAACATCAGAGCAGTCAGTTTCAAGGTCCATCCAGGTATAGTAAAATCCAAAACACACAGCAAGCAAGTAGATCTCTGTGCCTTGAAAGAAAATATGCTTGTTTTGCTTTGGTTTTGTAGGAAAGTAGAGGCTTTTCCATGTTATGCCCGTGTAATTGGGTGGTTAATTTTGACTGTTTCTCTATGTGAGAAATTTGACTTATATGTGAAAGTTGAATGTAGGACTAAAGGGATCGGTCATTTACCTGCCACCCGCCCCCTCCCCCCAAAAAAACACAAAACCACACACACACAAAAAGACAAAAAAACCCACCAAATCCCACAAAAAAAACCAAACCAACAAACCTCCTGACAAGCAACTTGCTCCAGTATCCCATTTGCAAATTTATCAGGCTGATTAAATCTGGATGTTTGCTGTCTATTGAGGGGCAGTTTCAGAACCTCACTCCTCTGGCAGTTCTAAAACCTTCTCATTTCCCTCCTAAATGTGGTAGTGCTCAACCTTTCCAGGTGACATGATCATCCTGTGAAAACAGGGGTGTTTAACCTGGGTATCCTCTAAAACGTGATCCATCTCCTCAGCGTTTACGTCGGGAAGAAAGTGACTGGTTCCGCAGCTGAATTCTAACCAGGAATTATTCAGACCTTTAGGAAACATGGGAGAGCAAATGTTTACTGACCGTGTAATTAGCACGATGATTTGCTCTGTCTATTGGCCCTTAGCGCCATATTTCCTGTCTGAGCAGTGGAAAGCAAAAATATTAGTTGCTGTTTTACTAGAGGAACAAGTGTCTTCCAAATGAACAAATGATCTATTACCAGTCTTGCAGACTCTTCCCATGGGAATAGGCATTTTGCTTCTTTTTTTACAGCTAATTTCTTTCATACAGCAGGTTCCCAGACACATCAAATGCCTCACATGTTAAGCTGTTAGTTAAGATTTATAGTCTCTGTTTGTGTTATCAGAGTGAATTACACTACAGCAGGCAGAGTTCTTCTCATGGACTTCTGTAAAAATGAATAAATTAATAAATTGGGTTTTGATATCGGCTGCTTTCTAAAGCATGAGACATTAAGTCTCCTCTTCTGTTCAGAAGTTTCTTGTATTGCTGGGCAGGCAAGGCTTAAACAGCAAATACTGTTCCTTTGCCTGTTGCAAGAATGAAATATATGCACAGTGTTGGTGGGTCTTCCATAGATTAAGTCTGTTGAAGAGGTTTGGAGTGAAAAGCAGTGGTTGTCCATTATTTTGCTATTAAAAAAGCACAGCTGAGTGATGAGAGGAAAATATAGACTTAGCAGATATGTAGAAAGTACTTTTCTTCATACTTTTTTTTAGTCTAAATCTTTATCATACACTGGTAAAGTTGGAAAGATGTTAGTGCTTTTATACTAAGGTAGGGCACATGAGCCTTCGTCCAGTACTCTTCCTTTCAAGTTGTAAATATGTCATGGAAGCTTCTCTGCAGTAGCGTAAAACATAGAGAATAAAAGTGAAATTTGCTCTTTGCAAAGTGAAATAATATTTTTGGAAAGGACAAATAAGATCTCAATGTTTCTGGAAAATTTTCTTTAAACTGATTTGCTAATTTATATTTAATTTTATGGGGTAGCTTGGAGTTGAATGGAATGTCACTTCTAACCATGAGAATCAAGAATTGCATATTGAGGTGTAAGCAAATTATTAGTTGGTGGACAGAGGGGAAATGGGTAATGGAATCCGCGAAACTTCACAGTTCCTCCAGCTCTGCAGCCTTTTTCTAGCTGTGTGATAAGCCAAAAGGAATAAACTTTTTTCAAAATAAGAGAAGTGAAGCTGGCACTTATTTTCCCTCACCTGTGTTTTTGTCACTCTCCACCATAAATGCTGAATTCTCTAAACTTCAGTTAGATATGCTTTTTTAAAAAATAAACCAAACCAAACAAAATTTCAATATTTACAAGTTTTTCAAAGGGAGCAGGAAGGAAAGGGGAGGCACTTTCAAACCAGAAATATTTAATTCTACAAACTTTGACCAACAAAAGAGAGTTAATGCATTTCTTAGCTAACAGCTTAGCTCTGGTTTTATCTGTTCCAAACAAAGGAACCAATATTTCTTATTAATGCCTGCTGTTCAGTCGGCAGCCCTGATGCTGCATCACATCTGCTACTGCTTTGAGATACTTCTGTTCTCTGAGGTGAGACCACAAGATCTATTAGACCTGATAGTTAACCTCAGATTTGAGCTGATCCATAATAACAAAACTTAAGTGCTGGTACTTTAGCCACTCATCCACATATCCCTGATGTTTGCTGCCTTTCTTTTTCTCAGGGGAGATTTTACATTTGTTTCGTTTCTAAGAATTATGCTGTCTATGTAGTTCATGGCTATTACGTAGTCAGTTGTACATATTTATGTATATTTAGGTTACAGTAAGAATTCTACAGTAGTTACATATAAAATATTTCAAGTGGTAGGACAATTACTGACTCGTCCTGATGACTATTACTATTTAATACAGTGATAATTGCCTGATTTTTTTTTTTACAAATGTTTAATCAACATTTTACAAAAGGAAGTAGATTATCTTTTTTAGGAATGTGTAGTTTAAAATGGGCTCACTTTCACTTCAGTGCTTGGCAGAATAGCAGTCTGTTTTTCATGTTCTTTAAGTTACATTTTTTTGTAGTAGAAAGAAAACTACAAAGCTCTACTATTGTAGAGTGGTTCAGTTCAATTGCTTTTCATCTTGGAGACCTGATACTGATTTAAGTCATATGTCAAAATGAGCCTGTCTTATTCTAGTCTTTAGTAGCTGTGAATCTGTACCCCAAATCTCCTTCTCTGCCTCTGCTTCATCTGATTAATGAATTTCAGCACAAGAGAGGGCTGGAAGTTGAACCAAAGTATATTGGTGGGGCAATTTATCATCTGCCTTACACCTGTTTGCCTTGTTCTTGATTGCCTGCTCAATAACTTGAGGTCCTGATATGACAAAGCACTAAAGCACCTGTGCAACTTCGATATTCCAGGTAGCTGTATTGGAAGTCAAACTGCCACCAGTGACCGGACAGCTGATGTAATGCTATTTCATTGCATGTAACAGTGCAAGTTTATAGCTGTTTAAAATCTGGAATCAGCAGGCAAGGTTAAAATTATTATGCTACAGGCTTAGATACTGAATGTCTTGCTAACTGCGAAAATTAATTAAGAAATGAAAAAAATCTGACACCAACTTATTTGACTATGCTAAAATATTAAAAAATTAAATGTACTAGACATGACTTAAAGAAATTACTTTACCCCTGCTTCAATTATTCTATGGTTAATATAAAAGCAGAGCTATTTTTCTTTTATTAGAGATTGCATACAGTCTAATCTTTCTGCTTCTCTGACCCTTGGGGTATTAAAATTTTCTATTTATTTACTTTTATTCTTTTTTCCCCACAGGCAATGTCATGTCTCAGGATACCCTTCTTAAACTGAAGGCGGTTTGAGATCTTGTTTTCTTATATTGGAAGTACTGTAGAGTTTTAGTCTAGTGATGTTTACACAGGCATTTATATCTTAGTAAGTGAGTGACCCTGTGTAAATATGAAGTTGTGCTATAAAATTACAGTTAAATTTTTATAGATTGGGTAGATCATAGTCTAAACAAGTATTTTATATTGTTGAAGCCTCATAGCACTGCAAAAATAATTCTGCATTGTAAAAAGTTAAAAAAAGAGAGATTGTAAATCTACACAGGACTTATGTTTGGGCAGGCTGTAGTTATTAGAATATTTATGTCAACTTGTATTCTGCAGAAGTCAAAATTCAGATCTCTACTTTCTTATTGCCTATAATAGTTTGCAACTTTTTGTCATAATGTAAATGCTGGTAGAATTTGACAGTTGGATATACTTTTTAAACTAAACAACAAAAATATATCTTTGTTCTCTGTTGCTTTGCTGGACAGAAAACAAGAAGGAAAAAAAAAGCATTTTTTTGTTGTTGAAATCTCCCTAGAGTGATAGTTTGAAAACACAATAGGGTAACAATTGTATTACAGTACTCTTCTGAGATGTGACTGCAGGGTTTTGAGGACAGCAACAGAAGGGCAAAAACATCTGCACATATATCCAAAAGGTGGATTAGCCCTCCCATTCTAAATTTCTTTCCAGGGTTTGGGTATTTATCTGTGGGAAATCTTGTGCAGTAGAGAAGGATTTTTCCTTACATCCTGAGAGGTACAGCACAGATTAGAGGCCAGATTTTTAAAAGCATCTCAGTATGTGATATCTAAGAATAAGGCCAAGTCTTGTGAACGTAGCATAACCAGAAATCAAGTTTTGGAACCACAAAGAGAGGCCAAATTTGAGTATTGTAATGGGACCTTCAATGAGAGTGGACCTTGCCTTCCTTGAGCAGTTAAGCTATATTTCACAAAGCTTGACAAGCTCACAAGCAACCATAGAGGAGTGTCCTTTGTGGAGAGTTAGGCAATCCTGATGATACCTGTCACCTCTCCTGGAGATGATACACTGAGAAAAATGCTGTGTCTCGAGATATTGTGACATATAAGGCACTTCTTGATGTGAGAGGATGACTGTAGGAGTGAAAAGGGAGAAGGTAATCGAATGCAGGGGAGGTATCAGCAAAAGGGAGAATCACACTATATTTCAAGGAGAGAACGTCCAAGGAAAATGAGAACAAGAACAATATAAAGAGAGGACCTCAAACCTCGCTCTGC
Source organism: Tauraco erythrolophus (assembly GCF_009769465.1). Classification (NCBI taxonomy): domain Eukaryota; kingdom Metazoa; phylum Chordata; class Aves; order Musophagiformes; family Musophagidae; genus Tauraco; species Tauraco erythrolophus. Next base: position 126,606,246 of record NC_141466.1, on the reverse strand, counting down.
TGGGAATGCAATAGGTGAGCCTCTGGCAGCAGTAGTGTTTCTCCTACATCCGTTTGTAATGATCAGTTGCCCATACAGGAGAACAGCAGCATTTGTATTATATTTCTTTACCTCAGAAATAGTTAGTTTAAGCAAGGAAGTGTGCACAGTATGATCCATTAGCAATTTTCCGATTCACGCCAGCTCATACTGGGTTTACCTCGTTATCAGACAAGATAAAGCACGGGAGAGAAAGCAAGGAGCAAGCCACTTTGTCTTGTCAGGCAGCTTCTCCAACACGTTGACTGGAGTGGGATTCTTCCCCTGCAGCAAGCCTCCACATGTCATGTGTCAGGCTCTTTCCAGACGGTGGGAACCTCTCTGCCCCCCTCCTTTTTGCTTCTCAAGAGTCAAAGACACCCAGTGAGCACTTGTACACATGTAGTTAGTTGGTGGTCTGCCTGCTGGCTTGCACATTGGGCTCTTTCCAGGGGGGTTTGCTAGCATGTGGTTTCCATCTTGGGAGCTCTCAAAGCCTTCTCGCGGTGTCACATGAACATGCTTTAACAACTTGAGAAGAGCGCAGCTTCTTTCAGGTACTTGGGCTTTGGTAGCCCTCCATTTGCTAAGCTACACCCCTGAAAATAAATGTTTACAGAAGGAGCATAAGGCATTTTGATTCTCCTTTTGAATGCTTCTCTCAACTGTGACTGGTCGGCAGTTTTTCTCTGTAGCATCTGGTCTGCAGTCTCCTGAGTGTGCTCCTGCACTGCCAGGCCTGCAGCAGGGGCTGTTCACACATCCCCTTGACTTCTGTATCTGCTGAGCCTTCTTTTTTTCTTTTATTTTTCTTCTTTGAGGTGGTGTGGCTCACTGCAGAAAGGTTTTGCCCTGTATGATAACTTGAGAGAATCACTTACTTTGCTTTGGTCTCTACTCCTTTTCCTTTCGTGTGTGGCTAGACTAAACCCATGCCTAACCCAATATAGACAAAATATTCACTGAATATTCATTCGTTAGGAAGCATCTTCTCATCCTTCTAATATTTATTTGTTAGGAGGCATCTTCTCATCCTTCTATTATGTGGTCAGATGCTTGATAAATGTTCTTCAGCTTTAATACTTGAACTGGACTGAGGATAGCAAACCTAAGAGTAAGACAGGACTTTGTAGGACTTCTGATTTCAGCTCTTGATTCAGCCATAAGCTGTCTCGTCCTATAGGTGAGTCTCTCTGCTCTCATTACTCACCTCTAAGAAATGAAAATAGTTTTTCTTTTCTCCCATCTGTGGTTGTTCATGTCTGCCGTGACTTGATGCTTGTTTACATGTGCAATGCCTATCACTGCCTGTCCATTGTTGCTTGCAATCTAGTTAACTACTTCGATATAAATAATATTTTTGTGGAGAATGCTTCTTGATATAAGAAATCACAGCCCTGTAAAAAGTTTAGGCTTTTGGAATTAGACTTTAGAAAACCTTGATGTGCTGCCTGGATGATACAGATTGGTTATGGTGTTAGCTGAGATGTCTGAGCTTTTTCCATACTCTGAAATTGTTTTTTTTTCTTCCCTCCCCAGTCTTGCAGCTACATCATGTTGCCTCTCTGGTTTTATGAATGGAATGTCATGTTCTGCATCTGCATAAAGGTTCTTTCATTAGATGCTCCCTCTGTTCTTAAGACATTTATGGAGGTTAATTTGAGGAAAAAATTCTTTGCGATACATGACATTTTCCTTCCTTTATACTTCAGCTGTCCCAGATTTATGAGGAAAGATTACACATAACATCTTATTTGTAAGAATGTGTACACTCATCATTCACACAGACAAAAATATTACAATGTATTCTTTCTACAGAGGAAGAGCTCTGGCTAGCCAGAGCAAATTACATCATGGGGCTAAAGAGTTTTTATCAAAATCCTGAATTGACATAACTAATTTGTAACACTTCTTATGTGCTTTCCAAATCAACATTACCAAAAGACCAGATGCACAGCTCAAATCACTGCTGACTTTGCCACTGTCTTCTGCCTTTACCTCTTTTACAGAGTTTCTGGTAACATAAACATTTGCAGCCCAAACCTAGAAAGTCTTGTGGGAAGTTGAACCAACTTTTTTTAAAATGTCTTTCAGCAGCAGTTTGCTCATCCTTCTTTTTTTTTTTTGGGTTCCCAACATGTTAACAGATGTAAATATGAATCATATTTCATTCTCAGACTCCTTATAAAAATACACTCAGAACCAAAGTTTCTGAGTAATAAAAAATTTTGGATGCATCTCCAAACCACAATGAAACACCCTATCCCCAAACGAGTCAAGGCTTGGCTTGCACACCTCTGTCTGAAAATGAGAGGAGAACTCTTTTGACTAGCACTGCTGTTTATTTGCTTGTCTCTTACTTTTACAGACAAGCAACACTGATAAACGTGTACGTGTGTAGATGCCTGCTTCTGTGTGTGTGTTTAGGTGTATGGTTTCCTGTCTTCCTCATCCTCCTTGTCTGTTCTTTATGACTGATCTATGCTGTAGACATTTTTGTGGTTTTGATGGCTAAAATGAGCTGATATTCATTGTTTTCAGTCAGCTACCTCCTCCCTCCTCCTCCACGCCCGTCAAAGAAGATTGAGAATTAAGCTTTCTGAGCTTGCTTCTACACCAGAGGAGTCAGGATATATTAGAGATCTGGGATTGTATTTAGGATACAGAGTCTGCTATGAGTTAGTGTATTAGCCAGTAGGCAGGAACTGGTGCTGTGAGTTGGGTGTGAAGCTTGTTTGAATTATTGGAAGGAGTCTTGCTGGCTTCAGGCTTGCTGTAATGACCTCTAAGACAAGACTCTTCTTTTAAGCTCAAGATAAATTATTTGCTTTGGTTAATGATCTCAGGATGGATGGGCTACATACCCTTCTAATAAACTGAAAAAAGAATGGGATGGGAGTCTGAGAACAGGCTGATGCTGGTTGCTCATATTGTTTAATTGTTAGACAGTCGAGCAGAGCTGGCATAGTTTTGACATGCAGCAAGTATCAGTCACCCGAGCGACTTCTGGGCATGTTTAGGGAATAGCACCAGCCAGGGCTTGGTCCCAGTGGGCAGTATGAGTGAGGACACTGTTTTGAGAGGAGAAAAAATTCTCAGCTTCTGTGGATCTGAACTGTGCTGTGCATTCACTTGGCCTCAGGGCTGGAGAACAGGCCTGGCCCATTTTATTTGGTAGTGTAGGAATAGCTATTGATGTCTTCAATCAGAGCTTTGTATTCGGAATATTCTAGTTGTGGGCTCTACGTCCCCTTTTCCATCTTAGCAATACACACAGCGTGGACACCCACGTTTAAGGGTTTAGATTGGATACTCTGAGCTGGCAAGCTTCAGTCTCACCTGCTGAAAATATCAGCTGCTTTGAACAGAAAACTCTTAGAGTGGGCTTAATTAAGCATGGACTGTTTGACTTAACCCATTACAATCAAAACCCAGTTATTTTTTCTGGCAACAAGCCAACCTAGCAGAGGTTGTTCATTAAGTGTAAACGTTCACTTTCATCCTCCCTCACCAGTTCACAAGCATTGTGCTATTGTGTGTGATCCCGCGACGCTGAAAGATTCTTGCTTTCTCTGTGGACACTGCATGGACTAAACGTGTGTGTCTTGTGCCCCCAGACCTACAGGAATCCAAGTCAATAGTGGGAACAAACAGCAGTAATGGGAGGCTGGAGTGTGTAGAAGCATTTCTGAGGTGAGGAACAGGCTATTCCTCTATAATACTTCCTTCCATAACCTAAGCCTCCAGTCTTTGTTTAGAAATGAACCTTTAATTGCAATGGGATTTAATGAAAACACTTCCAGGAAGAAAAGAGTATTGCTATCACTTGGCTGTAAATGCTCTTGAGGGATTTCTTGTACATATATCTTAACCAAGAAAATAACCCACCCCAATGCAGCTCCTTCCCCCAAACTAAGAAACCTCCATAACTCCCTCCCCTGAACTTACAGTCAGGAACACTAAAATGGTTTCTTCGTTGTTATGCTTTTTGCATGGCCAAGGCAGAACCATATATGCTGTCTCTGTCCTCTAGATAAAGTCTTCAAAAACAAAAAAAAAAGTCAGCAATGATTCACTTGTTTGGGAAATATGCTTCTGTCTTTGCTTGTTTAGGGGTTTACTGTTACTTTGGAATAGGTCTGCACAAAGAAAGGAGGAGACGGAGGTTTTACTCTCCCGAACTTGGTTTTCTAGATGCAGGGCTCAGATGTGAGGGATAGCAGTGTGTCATGCCTGCTTACACAGCAAACTGGAGTAGAGCAAATGTGTCCTGCTGGTTTTCTTTTTGTATCAAATCACAGTATTCTGGGAATGCCTAGGATATCCCAGGCTTTATGTCATGAACTGAGTCATTTGAGGATTTTTCTGCTGTAACTATAGAACATTCATATAGAAAGATCCCTTGGTGGTGTTTGCTTTGTGTTTACCATGAACAAACAAGCCAGAGGACTATGTGGTCAGCATGATGATGAGGATTTGAAGTAAAAAGAAAAGCCAAAATGAGTGTAGACATGATCAAAGCTTTACTCTAACATGCATGCTAAGAGAACTTTCCAAGTATTTATGGGAAATCTATTTAGGACCCTGTGTGACTGGGAAAAGTTTTCAGCTCAGGGCAATGTTAAGTATGTCCTTATGTTAAATAAGATGCTGGAAGTGCGGCCATCATTACATCTTTTCTTTTGCTTAGCTAATTTTTGAATGTATGTGCTGCTGCAAAACTGTTTTAGTTTTCTACCTATTGATTTGATTATTTTTCTTTCATGCATCACCTTACCAGTGCAGGAGAGAGTAGGGGGATTGGGCAGGGAAAAAGGGAAAGTAGTTGGACATTCCTTTCTGAAAGCACTAGCTGGCTGAGCTGAATAGACTAAAAAGCTGGTATGAATTGTTTTTATAGGGAAACAGCAATTACTTCTTTCACTGCGAACTGGAAGAAATAGTACCTCAGCAATGTGATTCTTAGTCATCGTGTTTTGCAAGATCATTTGTATAGAGCTTTTGTAACAACTCTGTTTATACCCAAAACTAAAATCTAGTATTACTCTTATTTTTGCCTATGAATGGCTGGATGTGATGATGAGTTGGCTTTTTTCCTCTAAGGAAAAGTTTCTCTTCATTCTTCCCTGGCCCACTAACTTTCAACATCAGGGATCTCCCTATCTATATAGAGAAGAGAGGGTGTCAAAATCAGGGCTGAATGATTTCCTCTTAGCACCACCCTACAAGCTGCACACGAAGCTCTTTGATATGCTCAAGGTTACTGCATTTCCAGAGCAGAGAGTCATCGTTTATTTTGCAATGAGCCAAAATTTCCTCTGAGACTGGCTTTCTCCAAGATGATGAGCTTCTGAAAAGCATACCTCTTCATTAATGATACAATCAAGGAGGATTGCTTATTACTCTTTTCTTACTCTCAAGATATTCAGCAAATCAACTTGTATACTAGAAGCAATAGGGATTAGGGAAAGATTACGATCTTGGGAAAAATTCTGAGTGTAGGAGCCAGGACAATAGCTTCTCACCTTTCCACCACTCGAGGCTGAAAAAAAACTTGGTAGAAGTTGTAGCCAAATAGTAGGAAGAATTGGTGCTCTCTGCCACCAGCCTGGTTCTGCGTAGGAGGGGGTAGCGCAGAAGATGTGGTGATGTAAGTTTCCTGTTTTGTCTTTCATCCCTTTTCTATTGCTTCACCAGGAGAATTTGTGGAGTAAGAAGTATCCCACAAGTTCTGTCTTCCATTTATTGAATACTTTTCCTCCACGGTTTAACCTGCCAGAATATCTTGCCTTGGGAGTAGCAGGAATTTTCCTTTCCCAGAAAAGTTAGTAAAAAATTTTGTTTGTTGTATTGGAGATATTATGCTATTATAGAAAGCAGTGTTGGGTGAGATAGTTCATCTGCTTCACCTCAGTGAACTCATTCCATTGAGTGTATCTGTTGGTAGGTGATACCACCATGCATCTGAGTCGTAACATCATTGATCCACTTTCCCTTGCTGTTTAGGTTTCACAGCTCCCAGTTCATGGACCTGTCTAACTGCGGAGAGACTTCACAGCTTCCTCTGTGTGGTTTTCATACGTGCTGCTCCTACAAAGTAGTCTTCAAGCTGGGATAATTTGAATGTTCTCTGCAGATTCCCAGAAACTACATTATTGGGAACACCTCTGCCCTGACATGGTCTACATGACCTAGTAGGCCTTTCCATCCCTAATTACTAGGATTGTTATTTGCATGCCTTGAACCAAATAGCCTGAGGGAAGTCATGCAAAACCCCTTGCTATTCTCTGAGGTTGCTAATTAAGAGGTCCATCCTCTTGTTCCTGAAGTTGCATGACAGTCAGATATTAATGGGGAAAATGTACTGGAGTAGGAAGAAAAAGGCATCCTGACTAAAGCGGCATGTAATTTTCCACCAGCTTGCTTTTTCACTTCGAAATGCAAATTTAAGCCAATCAAAACTTTTATGTACTCACTTTAAATTTCCTACATCATTCCATGTAAACAGAAAATATTTGATTTTTGATGATTTAATGTCAATATTCAACCTAGATTTTATACACTTAAGTAAAAAAGTATTAATGTGCAAAGGTCTAGATTCAAGGAGAAAATATAAACAAAGTATCAGAGTTTTTAATATTGCAAATACTCCAGAATAAAGGGTTTTGATTTCTCTTATGACAATAAATATTTCAGAGCTTGTTGTCTATTGGATGATGTAACAGGTTAGTGTAGGGAAATGTACTGGTGCTTTGAGATAAAGGATGATTCAGGGCCTCTGGTCACAGTATAGTTCTCTGTGTATTTAAAGGAAAAGAATATTTATTCATGGTGCTTAAGTGGGATATCTAAAGTGGGACGATGGTGTGAAACTCACCCTTCCCACATCTCAGGTGCCCACCTTTTGTTAATGAAAAATCACTGTGCTAATGGCATAGTGACACCAGCTAAAACCAGGTCTGACACTGTCACCCATGCTCATAGAGCAGCAGCCCTGCCTTGCCCCCCATCAGCAGATGTCCCTCAGGACTGTCTTGTTTTCTGTCAGCTCCAAGAAGTATTGCAGGATTAAGGCTATAGGAAATCCTGGTGGCAAAGATTACTAACCAATTCCAGTTTGGGTTTATTTGCCAATATTATCTCAGGCAGCTTTTACTCTGACAATCTTAAATAGCTAAAGTCACCTTGTACAACAGCTCCCCTTTTTTGTGGCAGTGATCTTACGGTGAATTCTGTGTAAGAAAACTTTTTTTGATTCGTGTTATAAGATTTTGCCCCTTGATATTTCTAGCTGCTGTTTCGAGCAAATTATTGGAACATCAACGTACAAATCTTTCTCCTCTGCAATTGTGAAAAGTCTTTGTTACCGTATGTGCAAAGTAGTTGCCCAAAATCTTCCTCCACTGAAGTGCGTAATAAGCACACCAAGCCTTTTGTCCCAAAGAGGAATGCACAAATGGTCGTAAACAGAGAGTCTTTCTTTGAACCTGAGTAAGCAGTCTGAAAATACAGTAAATAATTCAGATAAAGCCAAATATTCATCAGAAAAAATAAGTAGCTGGGCACTAGGAGTCTGTCTCAGCAGCAGGCAAAGCTTTTTATGTGAATAGAAACTCTTTAAATAAAAATTTCGTCTCTTCCATCTCCTCAAAGCAAAAAGCGTTCTCTGAACCTGCATGTCTGGCAACAGACGTTGTCCAATTTTCAGTATTAAATGCAACAAATGAGACAAATGTACTTCTCGGAGGGAGAGAGCAGAATGAAATGGAAGAATTAGGAGGTAAGAAGAACTTGGAAAAGTTTTGTTGAATGTGCACAAGTTCCATTAAACCTGTGGAGGGAAACAATAAAGTCCTGCTGTGCCATGTGTTCATTGTAATGCAGTACATCTTCAACAGGTATAAATGTCCGAGCGTCTGACTTTTTGGTTTAATTGGTCAAGGGTAACAAGCTGTTATAAGCACTTGCATGTTATTAATTTGAGCTCTAGAATATCATCAAAGCTATTTAAATATGCACCTGATCTGTGAGATCTCACAGCACCCAGTTTCTGGTTGGTTCATTTTAATGGATTAACTTGACCTGGAAAGTTAAAATTTTGAAGGCTTTGTCAAAATGTAGAAAAAAACCCCAAACAAACAAAAAAAAACCAAACCAAAACCATTTTGTTCGGGTGTCAGCCTACAGTAAGGAGCACCTTTTGATGGTGGAACTCAACACCTTTTTGGCATCAGTGTACTGGCAGGTGGCTGCATGGTATGAGACTTTCTCAGGGGTCTCCTGAGTGCCTGGGTTAGCACATGCACTTTGTGATAAGACCTTGAAAGAGGAGTCCAGGCGCTGTAAGAATCTGTCATGTTGGCTGTCTAGTAAAAACCTCTTTTTAGCTTGGACTCTGCCTTTTTTAAACCCCGTTTCACCATGTTTAACTAACTAGTCATTGTGTCCTGAATCTCTTCTGGCGCTCTTCAGACAGTTAGTAGAGATGTGTATTAGTGACAGAGCTTGTAGATGTGTTGCAGTCTGAGCAGCAGCTAATGACCGATGCTAAAGCACATCCCACCTGCTTGAATGTCCAAGCACTTGCAGTGTCTGTTCCCATTCTTATGTATATTCAGTGACTGTGATGGACAAGGAGAGAGAACTCTGACACAAAAGAGGTGATTGGAGGTGTCAAGATGGCTGTGAAGAAGCACTTGATATACCTGGAACACATCTGGTCTGTGATCTGATCCAGGGGTGCTGCAGGCATGGGTTGTTGGGTTTCAAAGATTCCCAGACCATCTCACTCCACAGACATGATGTGGCAGCTGAGGACAGCCTGCTACTAAATATATCCTGGGACACTGGTCCTGTGCAAGGGATGGGCAAACCCTGTGGATCTTGAGGTTTTCTGCAGCATGACTTAAAATGTTTATCAGAATGGCAAAAACCAGTTTGAGCTCAGAAACCTTATTTTTCCTATAATTCAAACCCACAGTTGGCTTAATTTTCTTTTCCATGCCCCTAAAAGTGATTCAACTTCAAAACAAAAGTATAGTTTTCCTGAGTCTGTACTGAGTTAAGGTTAGAAAGGTATCCACAAAAGGTAGACTGAGAATGTGCCCATAAATATACACCCACCTATCCACAATTTCATTTTTTCACTGAATTTGTCTATCTTTGTGTCCATCTTCTATACTCATGCTGCTTCATCTCTCTTCCCACTCCATTCTGTTTGTAATCAATTTATCTGTGGCTTAGACTCAGAATGACAATCCAATTTGTGTAGGATGAACTTCTGAACCATAAGATGTAGTACAAAATTAGTTTGAATAAAGATTTCCCCTCACTATTTTAAAGAGATCCTTAGTTATTCTGCAGTTACTTTTTTTTTTCTCTGTTCTGAGTAGCAACTCTCTATCATAACTGTTCTGCTGTTTCTTTGTGTGTTAAATGAGTGTTTGTGTATGAAAAGGATGATAGTCCCCTTGGTTATTTATTTTCCTCAGAAAGCTCTTATGAGGAACTGTATCAAAGTCCCTTGGAAAATCTAAAACTATAATTCCAAGTTCATCCATATTTATACTTACATTAATTTTTAATAGAACTTTAATATATTAGAAAGTAAAGGTTTGCAGAATTTGTGCTAGCTGTGGGTTTAGATCTTGTACAGCTCTAGGGATGACTCTGGTTAGCTCTAGCTCACAAGATCTGAGCGTTTACAATGGTCTTTTTTTTTTTTCCCCTGAAGTTCCTCTCTTAGCAGAACTTTCCACTCTTCAACAGCATTGGCTCTTGTCAGTTCATTTTGTGTGTTATTTATTTGATGGTTTGCTGGCCCTTAGAGGAACAAGTCTGATATGCTTACAGCTCTAATATTGCTTGTGATTTTTGGAAAGCCACTTTCTCTAAGAAAAGCCATTTTTCTCTAAGGTTTTTTTTTTTTTTCTTTACTGGTTATTCTAAGGAAAAATTCTCAGTGGAATATAAATTTTTCCTACAATATTCTAGGAATGCCAAAGCTGTACCTGATGTATTCCTTATTTAGCTTTTGACACTTAATCCAGAATTTCAGAAGGACCAGAAGGTGATTCAGAGTGTTTGTCTGGAAAGCTAGAAGTGACCTCTTTGCTTCTTAGTGCTTTAAGATCTTTGTGCCATCTGTCTTAGTGTCTTGGGACAGTCGTTCTTCAGGTTCTTTGAAGCATCTGACTACCTTTTGTATTTCTCATTTCCCATGAACTCAGCAATATTTGTGTGGCATGCTACTTAAACCTTTTAGGCATGATTGCCGTTTTGTATTTAGACATGAATGCATTTGTGTTCTTTATCAGCCAACCAGACTTGGTTTATTTTTTCAGTCTTTCCTTTGTGGCAGGGGCTGGGGGATGTCTGGAAGGCGGGCAAGGGAACATTCATGCTCCACAGTGTAGAAAACAGAGGAACCCAACTGCCAAGTGCCCAATTCAGCCTTTGCAGTCAGGACCACAGAGGGATGCTTACCCGTTTTTTCATGGAGTACTTTGACATTTGTGGATAGGAGAAGTGTAAGAGAAAAGTGTTATATAAATGCTGATTAGTGTATTAGTTGCTACTTCTTTTTTTATCATTGATGTTGAGGGTGATGTTTACACTGTTTTACTATCTCCTGTTGAAAGCCACACATAACTTGTTTTCTCAGTGGCTGGAAAATAACTGCAGACTTGTTGAGTCAGACTACAAGTATATTACTCTGAATTCAAAGACTTGGAAGTCTTTTCAGCTGATATGCAGAAAGGTTGAGTGGCCTTCAGCTTGTTGCTATGATATTTTATCTAATTTTGTATGTTAAACGCAGTTTTGGATCACAGCAGTTGCCTGCCATACACTGCTTGCTTTCTAGTGCTGGTATTGGTAATCCCAGCGGTTTGCTTTCTGATGTTGGTTGATATTGGCTGTCAACATTAATGACTTGGTGGTTACCTGCTGCTGCAAGAAAGAATGTCTACTCTATCCCAACTGGGGTAGCTAAAATCGTAGGTAAAATATTTTAACTACCCATAGACTGGTTATTTCTGGATATTATCAGTAATTGTTCTATTAAGATTACTTTCTGTAGTTCTCACCTGCTTTTTTTCTCAAGTGTTTGTTTCGCAGCCTCTCTTTTGATAGGAAAGACAGTTTCTTAGTTTGTAACATTACAACATGTAATTGAAAAAAGTCTTGGTCCTCACTGATGTACCATGGATAACATTCCACTTGTCTTCCATCCCACCCTCCAAAAGTATCTGAAGATCCAAAGGTTCCCTTTGGCATGAACCTCTCTGACATAATCCATACAAAAAGCTTTCATGCCTCGTGATCCAGCCATGAAGACTGTAGACTTTCCAGTCTCCTTTGCTTCCAGCTATATTCTAGCAATATATTCTAGTAATTACTAGCACAACATAGTGTTGTGTTAGCCACGATTTGTAACACAGATTAGGCTGACAGAACCGCACGACTTTGCAAAGCAACAGACCCACAAATAGTATCAGATGGGCAGGACTATTGTAGAACCTTCTGGTTTAGAAGACTGTTCAGTAACCTGAAAAAGTACTGGGATTTGTTATAGTCAAAAGAAAGTCTCTCCTGAATTTCAGGAGACCTTAATACACACCCTAAGAAAGAGTATATCCCTAAAGGAATTTGATTTCAGGGCCCTATGCGCGTATTAGGATCAAAAAACCAAGATGAAATTTCATGATAAAACATGTAGTCTGCACTTCATATTTTCTATATATATCATTTAATTTTGGACTCTGCTTTTTGTAGAAGCCTGGTGCATAATGCACAATACATGTGTTTAAAGCAAACAGGTTATGTCAAAGTACTGATGATTTATAATTCATAATTCTTTCAGTCTTGTCTCCAGCTGGTGTCCATCTTCTGACATTCTGAATTGACTCAGAGAAGTGCAGTGTTTCAAAAATCATGGCAATGTTGTGAAAAAGAAATGCCTCTGAAAAAGCTCTATTTCTTTCCATTTTCTATTTCTATATTTTTCTTTCTTTCTATTTCTTTCCTAGCCCTCCACCACCTGCAGTTTGTCTCCTAAAAGCAAAACCTAAGAATAAATGAGAATTGAAGGATTTAATGTTATTCTGAATTTGCATGTTCCTTAAAACAGCTGTTTTCATGTAGCATAAGTTCACTTGTATGACCTTAAACATAGTTGCAAACGTATTTTGGAAATCAGTGTATTAAAAATGCCATAAGAGTTTTATGCAAGTTTACAGATTTGCCCAAAAGATGATGAAACTTTTTTCTTCCTTTCGTCTTGTTCAATTCCTGCTCTATATCTGTCTTTGTGGATGTGAACAGTTGAATACATCTCTACAAATAATTTTCTTTTTTTTTGAATTTTAAAACAGCTTTGTATAGAAAAATAAGACTTTCACTTTTCACTCTAATGTTGATTCTGCCCTGCCCTGTCTTTCCTAATCAGGATTTTGTCTGGTTTATATACATGATTGTTGCAACAGAGGCATTTCTCATTCCCTAAAAATATTGTGTCCAGGAAAAAAAAAAAAGTATGAAATGGTTTGCAAAAAAAAAATTAAAATTTCCCAAAGGAAAATTAAATGGAAATTAGAAGTTAAATCTATTTTTTTTTTTTGTATTTTAGAAATTCTGTATTACACTCCAGGATATTCATCACACAGTCAAAAACTGTGCAGAGTTCTGTGTTCTCCTTCAGTGGGCAGATGATGTAATTATGTCCTCAGACAGTTGTTGGCTCATAACATGCAGATGTTCTTTTCTGTGCTGGCTGGACCAACGGGCAGCCACTGATCCTGCTGACACGCATCTCAGCCGAGCCCCAGACCCCTCTGAGTGCACTCCATTGCTTTTTCTTTTCTCCTTAAACTGTTATCCCTGAAGATCACCAAAAGATAGCACACATTCATGACAGTGCAGCAGAGGAATTGTCCTGAGCACCCTGTTGAAGTTGTGACTAGAGACATGTCTAGGGGAAAGACTGAACACTTTTCTAAGCCATTATCTCCTGGAAGGCTTGTGTTTTGGTGCTTACGAAATGAAGAGTAAAGGAAATATTCAATGCAGCTCTGTAACAAATGTCTCGAATAGCTTCTGTCAGTTTCAAGCTTGATTTCTCAAGTGGCAGACTGGTGTTCAGTGGAGGATGGATCTTAGAATTCCAGCAAAGTAGGGCTGCTTCTTTGCAAGTAGTTGGAAATATAGAATCATAGAATGGTTTGGGATGGAACAAACCATTAGAAGTCGTCTAGTCCAACCCCCCTGCAGTGAGCAGGGACATCTTCAACTAGACCAGGTTGCTCAGAGCCCTGACCAACCTGACCTTGAATTTTTCCAGGGATGGGGCATCTGCCACCTGTCTGGGCAACCTGTTCCAGTTTTTCACCACCCTCATCATAAAAAAATTTCTTTCGTATATCTAGCCTGAATCTACCCTCTTTCAGTTTAAAGCCATTGCCCCTTGTCCTATCACAACAGGCTTTAGAAAGTCTGTCCCCATCTTGCTTATAAGCTCCCTTTACATATTGAAAGGCCACAATAAGATCTCCCCAGAACCTGCTCTTCTCTAGGCTGAACAATCCCAACTCTCTCAGCCTTTCCTCATCAGAGAGGCGTTCCATCCATCTGAAGATCACTGATGAATGTAAGTGTTCTCTAACTAGGAATAACCAAAGCAGGTATTTGCAACCACATTCTGTGTTTGGGAAGTATGGGACAAGTGTGAAAACATTTTAAAAGGTCTACTGTTTTCATGTCTCTGAAGTGATTCTAGAAAAGTTTATGGTCTGTCATAACTGCTAGAGGCAGAGGCTCTCACCTCAGCTAGTCATTATCTGGCTGATAGTAACCTTAGTTAAAACCATATCTTAATGCTTAAATAAACCTTAGATTCTTGGTGCATGAGATAACCACAAATTGACTTGCAAGTCTTGCCAGCACAGCAAACCCATTTTTTTTCCTTTACCCCTTCCCCACTCATCTCTTCATATCCTGCTCATATCCTCATTACTCAAACTGATAGGAGCTTTAGCTATGGATCTCCTCACACCAGCCAGCAGTCATCTTTCATAGCAAGAGAGCTCCTTGGGGATAAATGCTCTCAGGCAGTCTTTGCATCAGCTCTCTTATGGGCTTGTTGATCCTAGTCAACTTTTGGCTAGTTAGATAGAGCAGACCGGATCCTCAGCTGATACGGAGGGAGCTAATTCCCAGCTCACTTTCTCTTCTTAGTTTTCGCCATGTTTTTATTTGAGTACAGTATTCTTCTAAAGCGTCTTGAACTTTTGGGTAGCGGATATTTCAACTGCCAAATAGATAACGCATTTCAAAACTGAATGCTCGCCAGGTTAACAGGTCTCTCACAAGTTTTCTAAAGGTCTTGTTAGCTCTTGCTGATGAGTTGAATATAAGATTGTGGTTAACAGGAAAGGAACACTCACGCTTAGTATGACAGTGCCCTTGACATGCTTGTTACTTGATATGAAATTAAACTCCTGAAACTTACAGATATTCAGTTGTGTTGTAACAATCTCTGAAGAACTATCCTTCCTGAAGAACACAGTCAAACTTCTGACCTTGATTCTTTTGGTTAATGCTTATATCCATGTATAAAAACATGGGTTGTCCTCATCCACCTTTGCAGACATGGAAACTCCCGATAACTGGTATGTTTGCCTATTACCTGTAAATACTCCATATTGTGAGATTTGGGCAAAAAGAATCTCTATTTGGTACTCTTAATTGTGGCAGCTCTGGAGGAATAATCTGTTTCACTTTAAGTTTATAGTGAAAATGTACTGCTGTGGCTCCACATTTTTCCCATTTCTCTTCTACACATTACTCCCGTTGCAGAAGGAGGTAGTGATATGTTATCAGAACAGATTCTGATACATATAGTCATGTTTTCCCTTTATTACTGTAGCTCAGAAGTTTGCACTTGGTATTTAGGTAAAGTCAAGCTGTTCAAGTAATATCTCTACTGTGTGAATATTCACAGATCTGAAGAACCTATTTTTTCAGTGACATGGAAACATTTCTAACCTTTGTCGTGCTGAAAGTCCAAGAGATGGAAAGCTCCACCAAAATGAGAACTTCAACTGTTTAGACGTTTGAACAGGTGCCCAACTTTGTCCCACCATCTGTTACCTGTATCTGCTAGAAGAGCTGATTTGTCTGCTCTGGTCACCAGTTGAACCACACTAAATAAGACTGGGTTATTCTTTCACATTCTTGGTGATAATTTCTAGTACAACACGTCCCAAAATACTTCTCGTACTTTTAGAAGCTGCTCTTTTAGGGTCTGATCCAATACTCACTGAAGTTAATGAAAGTCTCCCCATTGATTTCAGTTGACTTTGGATTCAATCCTTATTTAGAGGCTATAAATACATCACCGGAGGGGAAAATCCCATCCCAGACTTCTTGACAGATTTTTTTTTTTTGTTTAGTTTTTCCCCAAATTTTCTTCTTTCTTAGTGTCTTGTATTTTTGTCAAATGAGATCTGTCAAGCTCCATTGCATTTCCTAATCTTCGTTCTTCTGACAGATCGCTGGCCAGCAGAAAGACAAGCTCAAAACCATGAAAATTAAGTGTCTTTTTTCATTATGCTGTCTAAGATGTTTTCAGCAAAGCAGAGAGATACCGCTTTGCCAAATTGGTGTCATGACGTTCCAAAGGTTTTGGCTAGTTAGCAGACTTCCAGTAAAAATACATGTTGCTCTTCAGATCTCTTGTGGGTGATCCACACCTCTCTTGGAGCCTCCTCTTATTATCTTGTGGCTTCAAATGGAAGAAAGTCTAAATTATTTTGGACCTATACTAACAGTTCTCATTATTAATAGCACACTGAGTGAGCTGCTTATGTAAAATGCTTCGACTGCCTCTTCTGCCTTCCATATACCAAGAATTTAGCAAACAAAAAATATTGGAGAAAACATGACTTGGTTAACCAGCTTCACATGGAGTCAAAAAGTAGGTGAAATATCTAAAAGAACAAGGTATTTCTGTAAAGTATAAAAAGCACATTCTTGAACTGTGGCGAACTGACTGAAGCCCCTTCCAAGCCAACATGTAACACACATTGGCATGGGATTAATGTTGCACATAGCTGTCCAGCTGATTTTTACTCTTTTTTGGAGAAAGTCACTTCTTCATATTGTTTTGCCTCCTACCTCTCTGACATGAGCTTTTTCTGATTCTACCCATTCCACATTCAAATTTTTGATTTGGAAATTAGTCACTGGAAGCTTTGTAACCAGCAAATTACTTCTATCACTTTTTGGTGTCTGTTGTCAGAGACAGTACCTGTCAGACAGGTTTTTTTTTAGCATGCATAAGACACATGCTATTGTGTATATATTTAATTATTTTGACAAAGATTATTATCAGTATGTATACAACCTCTGGGGTTTTAGATATGTGACTAATAATCATGTGATTTTTTTTTGATACATGGTTTAAAAAGGCGAAGGTGAAAGCAAAAGAATGTAATTGTCAGAATTAAAAAACAACACAAATCAAAAACCCGGACATTCCTATGTCTAACTGCTGTGTTGGATGGATTTAAAACAGAATTTTCCACCATTATCCGGGGAAAAGAATCTGAAATGTAATAATACTTCTGGCACCACCTTTCACAAATAAGGCAACTGCATTCAGTTAGTAGGCATTTAAAATTCTGCAATAGGATACTTGCAGCGCACTTCAGAGACTGCAGCTGACTTCAGAGACATCCTCACTGGAGTCTGGGAAGCAGCCAGTATCGCTGGAAAACATTTACAAAGAAAGCAGTATTAGTATGACTTGCTAAAAAACCTGAAACAGCCAAAACAAAACACTCAATGCTGATGCTGCTTTCCCTGTACGTGCCCAGAGGTTCAGCCAGGTCCTGAGCGGCCTGGAGCACTTCGTGTGGCTGACTGTAGTTGGAATTGATGAACCTGAGCAGAAGCTCGGCTCCTTGATGGGGAAGGCTAGTTCTGATTTTAAGCAGCACTCACCTTGAGGTTTTTGTAGTTCTTCAGTGTGAATGGTAGGCCACATGGTGGAAAAAAACCTTATTCTGAATATTTCAATGCATCCCTTGATTCCAGGAGTGGTCCCTATGCAGATGTAGAACAGATACAGAGCATCTGCTTAACCGAATAGGACCTGAAAACAGTGACACTGACAAAGATAACTTCCTGCACAATTTTCAAACTATATATTTGCATAGACTGTCTAGGTAACAGTTTGGAAAACTAAGACAGTGGAATGAGTGGGAGTCTTCCTGCTCTCAGGGAAACCAAGGCAAACAACGTACATTATTGTAGAAAGTACTCAACAATGTTGAAAATCATTCCATGAGCTACCTACATGAATTCACAAGGTTTCACAGCCTGTACAGCCCTTGGTGAGCCAAATGTAGAGTACTGAGACCAAGCAAAGTTTGAGAAAAGCCAAACGGGCGGAGCTGAATCTTATCTAAGGTTTCAATTTTGAAACTGATGTTCAAGTGCTTGTTAAAAGCCCAAGATCGGCTGCCTTAGGGTGGCTGTTTGAATAAAGACCACTTCAGTCCCTAAGTGCAGTGAGCCTCAGTCCTTTCTGCCCTACGAAGGCCTGCTAGCAGAGTATGGAAGTTACCAAGGTCAGGAGAGGTGGATGCGAAACTTCAGGTTGACTTTACTCTGGTTTTGGTGTATTGACTGCAGTGCAGTCACTCTACTTGAGTGCTAGCTGAATCGAATTACTGAGCCACATTTTTTAGAAAAATGTTGAAAGGAAATAGGTTTTTGACAAATGGATGAAAAATTAAAGTGAAAATGGTATCTTCCATTTATGAGAAACTTTTTTTTCTCTCTTGTTCTATGTTTTTTTTTCCTGAGTTTTTTTAATGCATGCAGAGGATGTACTGTGGTGGTCCTTTTTTCCTATTTTCTAGATTTTTCCATTAGTAAATAAAGGGAACTTTCTCTTATAGCTTCTTTTCACAAAAAGAAATTTTAAACCACATTTTCATGGAAAAAAGTGAAATTTGAATACTTAATTTGGCTTGTTTTGTCTATATTTCTTTTTCGAGTTTTGTCGTTGTAACTTTCTTTGATTTTCTTCAGTATAAAAATAAGACAAGG
Source organism: Tauraco erythrolophus (assembly GCF_009769465.1). Taxonomy (NCBI): domain Eukaryota; kingdom Metazoa; phylum Chordata; class Aves; order Musophagiformes; family Musophagidae; genus Tauraco; species Tauraco erythrolophus. The sequence goes on along the minus strand of NC_141466.1, from coordinate 126,588,114 downwards.
AATTTTTTTGATAAATCAAGACCAAAAAGCCTATCTTGCTTAGTTTCCACCTGTGACATTGCCTCTAAATTCTGAGGTTTTAAATGCTGAAATTAGCAGTAGTTTGTATATCAAAAGATGTGATCTGTAAGAAAGAACTGTTTGAAACAGTAATTTGCTCTTAAAGACTTGGCTACTTTCTTCCTTTCACCAGCTGTTGGCAGAACTGAGTTTCTCAGAAATAGTAGTAGGTGCACCTGGTGAGTACATAGAGTGGAAAACTCTTCCTTTTGAAACCTAATTTTCTTATGTAGAAATAATGAAGGCTTATTCTGTTATATTTAAAGCCTGCATCTTCCTATGGATTATTCTACGGTAGTCAAAGATGAACACGCATGAAACCAAAGGAATGCTAGAGCTTTTGTACTATGTTATAATCTCTGTATTTTTATTAATTGCAATGTTTGAACAAATTTCTGTGAGCTTCCATCTCATTTGTACTTGTGGAAGTTTTCTGATAACTACATTTGAGAAAATTAAGGGTTAATTATGGCTTCAGACATATAGTTTATCCATTTATTACAAGCTTGGTAGTAGGTAGAATACAAAGCCATATTCACAAAAAGGTCTCAGTGACATCATATGCAGTCGTGACATCAGCAAATTTTCAAGAGTGAATTCCCGTCTTTGTCCATGTTGAAGGAGAAAGCGTTGCTGTATGTAGTGCTTTGTACAAGAGAAAGTTTTGCTCTTAGCTTGAACTGCAGCATGAAGATTTAATACAGGCTCAGTGAATCATCACTTTGCTGTATTTGTTATTTTTTTCACAAATTTTGTGGAAGAGAGCAAGCTACAGGTAGCGTTTTTTTTGGTTCAAGTATGATATTGAGGGATCTTTACAGGACCATATAGTCAAGTTCTGTGGCTCAAATATACTTCTCAACTATACTAGAATTCCTATGTAGTGTTGCATGAAAGTACTGAGTTATTTACTACCTCCTAATGGCTGTTTTTTATAAGTATATACAATAGATGTTAAGACAATATTTTAATTGTTCATTGGGGTTGGGGAAAGAAAAGAATCCTTTGAGAGAGAGTATTCCAAGAGAAGCCAAACAACTTGTGTTCATCATCAATCACTTTATAAACTGTCTGATACTCAGAGAACAGTAAGCGCTTAGCACAAGAGAAATATTTTAGCACTTTGGGAAATCTGGACCATGTTCAAAACGCAGGGAAAATGATGGCAGCACAAACAAAATAGTGAACAGTATTTTGAGTGACTGCTTGCTGCTTCTTTGTGGACGCCGTCAAGGGTCTCCCTTTCATTAGAACTTTTTTTTGTTGTTGGTTTGTGTGTTTTGTGTTTTGGTTTCCCCACCCTGAAATGCTCACGTTACACATTTGTCAGACAAATTCAGTGTATTGTGATTCCAGGAAAATCTGACTCATGAATATGCTCTCAAATATTCAGCCTCTTTAGGTAGAAACTTTTAACCACTCCTTTAAAAGAATTTATCATTAAGCAGGAACCAGTATGAAAACATGTAGTTACCAGAGACAAAGATCAAACATTTAAAGATTAGTCTCTTAATTTATTTACAGATTAATCACTGGCCCCATCAAAATAATGACATTATTACCACAACTGCTACTACTAATTGATTTATAGATCACCTTACACATGTCTCAAGGTGCTTTAAAACATAGCCATAAAAATGACACAAAGCCACAAAGGCATAATAAAATATAATTAAGACAAATAATAAATCCAAAAGTTACTAGAATAGTCACATGGGAAACAGCTACAGTTTCAGGAATTACCTTTGATCAGTGAAGGGGCAATGGGAGCTGAATTTTCTCTTTTCTTATGACTCCAGCTATCTTCTCTATTTCTAATACTGACTAGCAGTATTGCAGTCTTGGAGTCTCACTGTCATAAAGTCAGAGACATCAAAAAAGACCAAGTATCAAAGGGTCTCAAATTCGTGCCTGTTCACTTTCACATTTTACAGTTGGAAGCTAGGTTTTCAACAACACTTTCCCTGAAATTAGGTAACACATTTCCATTGCTCAAGGTCACGGAAGGTATATCTATACCTTGGGATTAGTGTGCAACATGGACTCTTTTTAGGTTTGAAACCTTTTAGCAGATAAGCAGGAATCTGTTTTCTAAGCACTGGATGTACCTCTCCTTTCTTTTCTTATGTTTATTTTTTATAATGACAGGGTTTATAAAGTACTAAAACTGGAATGGATTTTTTCTCCGATTTCTATGAAAATGTTGATATTTTATTAAGAACTTTGATTTTTCTTGTTTCAGCAAAACTTTATTTTTGTTTGTGTTTTTTTTAAAAAAACAAACAATCAAAAAAACCCACACAACTGTGTTTTTTCTAGTCCTAGAAGGAAAAATATGTGGATTTGCTTATTGTTGGGGTGGTATTTTTTTTCTTTGAAAGAACACCACAAAAGTGTGGTAAGGTTTACAACACCACCTTCATAAAAGGTACATCCTAATATCCTTCTCCAGTATCTTGCGATACTCTTCTGCAACTACATATTGTGTCTATATCAGAAGAGCCCCCTTCTTCCATTTGATATCACGGTGTCCTGAGATTCCTTTTTTGACCACTTCAAATGCTTTAATGCTTCATGTCAACATTGAGATCATATTATTGTAGCCTTAGACTTTTGTCCTTAAGTTATTGCTGTTTCCAGGTAGAGCGCTTTATGCAGCTCTGCTTGCTCTTTCTACAGACCTGATGTGTGTTTGCCAGCCGTTCATGAGGCCAAGGAGGTAGACAGCAATGCTGCTCTTCTTCCCAGTCTAGCTAGGGAGAATTCCTGTATGGGACCAATTGGGAAGGAAAAGTACTAAGAAAAAACTGACTGCATGACGAGCAAGATAAATGGAGGTAAGAGCCAGGATCGTGAGCTCTTAGATGTATTTCTAGTTTTTGATTTATTGCTTTCATATTTTGAACACCTTTAAAGTTTTATTTTGATCCATCTACTAATTCTAGTCTTGGATGCTGAATCTGGAGTTTTGCAACTGAACATGAAGAGTACTCAGGTTCGAGTTCATCTGTGCTGTCACAGTAGTGAATTGACAAAGCCAAACCTTAAATACTCTTAGATCTTTATCATGAACTTTCCTGGACCTAGTTCCAAAGCTGACGTTTGTATACGGACTTTCAGAAATAGAAGAATAATGCATGCCAGCGGTTGATGTGGAGAAAATGCAACAAAGCAAAAATAATACCTATTCTGCAATAGTTCTCACTTAGTCTGGCTCTCTCTGACTTAACATTATTTTTAAAATGGCAACGTGTGTGTAACTAGATACCTTGATATGAGCGTCATTAACTTTGAGCTGGCGCAGTCTACCTCAGGAATGGAATGAAGCCCTCAAGTAACTAAAGTCCATTGCAAATTTCTTTCTGGTACAAGTGCAAAGCTCTCTTTCTGCTCTCATGTTCTTTAACATGGAATCACATAGTGTATGCACTCAAATAATTGGGATAAATAATAATAAATTTAATGGGATAAAGTAATGTGATGAAGTAGTTCATCAGGCACACAATTGTCCCCATAAATAAAAAATGAGAGAAGGACAAAAGATGAAATTCGAGATATGCTTGTCAGGCACTGACAGTTCGTGTATTTTTGGGGAAGAGCCATAGCAATGGTAGTGTAAGAGCCCTAACAGACTGGAAGAGTCTAAAATGCTGATATAGCAAACCAGTTAACTTTAAAAAAAAAAAAATAAATCTCCTCTTCAAAACAAAATCTTTTATTTCCAAGTACTATGTAAAGGCAAAAATGTCTCTTGGATTTGCTCTGCTGCTGCTAATGACATGTAAAATTTTAACTGTGTTTGAGAAAATGCAGACATTGCAAAATCCAGGCAAGGTTATTATCTCAGGCAGTACATTCTTCCAATCTGGTGAAAAAAAAAAAAAAAAATACTAGGGTAATAAAGCTTTATGATTCAAGTCAAAGACATGACAGCAAATGTTGCATGATTGCAAAATGCCCCAGTTCTTGTACTGTTTGCATTCTGCCCTTTGTGATTCTATATAAACAGACTCAATATATCTGTCATAAGTATCTGCTGTAGCAACGCTTCCCAGGGCACATCTGAAACACTGTGAAATCTGTGGAAACATTCCTATCTGCTTCCATGAGTCTTAGATGAAGCCTAAGCTTTCTGGGCTATCTTTTGTGATGTGCCTGATTTTGCTACCCCTATCTAAGGGCTGCAGATAGATGCTCAAATGAAGCAATCAAGTAATTGCCAAAGATAATGAAAGAATCTTTCTGTTGAGAGTTATTGATGTGGTCCCTGAGGTCCTGATGTGAGCTGGTGCTCTTTTGGTCAGTGATAGGTCATTCCTTGAAATCAGGCAAGCGTAAGAGTCTATGCTCTACATGCGTCAGCGAAGTAAGCTTGATATCATGTTTTGGATAGCATTAGAAACTGTCGTCTTGTTCTATGATGAGAGTGCTTCATTTGATTTATTAATTTTTCTATAGAGGGCATTAAGCCTTTTACAGTGGTTGAAGAAAAAAATCCCTGTGGCAAGGCAAAATGGTATTTAAAAAAACCCCAACAACAAAAAGAAAGAACACAAAACCAAACAAAACACACAAAACCCCTGCCCAGTGAGAGCTTAGCTGCTGTGATGGAGCTGTGTCATCCAAAGACTGGGGAAGAAATTTATACTAATCTGTCATAATGCCATAGCTGTGAAAGTACAACGGTCATCTATGGTAAAGGCATTCCTTGGGATCAGGGAAGTAGATAAAAACAGCTCAACTTGATTGTCTACTGATTGGAGTGAACTGTAATGCTGCGTTTCCCTGGTATCTTGTGGGGGCCGTTAAACTGGGAGAGAATACAGTGGCTGAAACGCTGAGCGCTGAACTGACCTGTGGTAGAGCGTGTACAAGTTTTTTCTTGGTCTGTGATCAAGATAACGCCCCTTTTCATTTTTGAGCTAATATTTAGAAATTGGGAGCTTTTGTATTTGGCTCCTTTTGATCTGTGCATGGTTTTGTGTGTTGTGTAGTTTGTTTTTTTTTAAAGCTCTGTAGATTTGGGTCCTGTAAATTAAGTGAAAATCTAGTCCTTCACTTGGAAGTAAACCATGTTTGCCTTTAAGCCGATGCTGAGGGGCTTGCCAGGGAGGGATGAGGTTATTCATGGAGTTGAACGTAAGCACATGCTGAAATGCTTCCTGGTTCAGGATTGTAGCTGGATACAGGGAAGCACAAATAAAGAATAAAATCAGTGCAACTGATTGTAATTTTTTACCTAAATGTAGAGATGACCATAAAGCTATGTACCAGAGTTTTCTGGAAGGAAGTGAAACTTTACTAAAATCAAATTTTTACTGATCATATAGTGGTTTTGAGATGTTTGGCCAAGAAACTATCCAGGCAAATAGCTCTGACATTCTTGTTTCATTTCGTAATATCATCAATGATTTAAAAAAAAAAAAAAAATTGAGAACAAAGTTGTTTTGACATCTTTTAAAATTTTGTCAGCTATTAAAACGTATGTTTTGGTATTGCTTTGCATTTTTTATTTATTTCAGTTACTCTGTAGTATTTTAGATCCTACAATAGTGTTACTGCATTATCCTGTCATTTTTGTGGTTGGTTCTACACCCTTGTTTTTCTGATTTAATTGAGTGATTGATTTTAATTGAAATTCTCTGATGTTAAACAAGTAATAGAATAAATTGAGATAATTGAATCTAGGCTGGTAGTTTCTAGAACAATGTAGAAGGATGTTTTGATCTTAATATTTTTGGGATAACTTCCATTTTCTGATCCAAAATCTTATCCTCATCATGCTCAGATCACTGTATTTTCTATTAGCTGTAAAGAGAAAACATGCCCAAATTTTTCTGTGTCTAGAACTAGAATCAGATGTTATGCTTTCACTCCAAACTTATGCATAGTACCCTTGCAACATAATACTGTGCCCCTTTTATGTCAAGATGTCAAATCTCTCTCTATTTTTACTTTCACCTATATGAAAATGTCATCAGGGCTAAAACCGAGCTGTTTTTCACACCCTGTGCCCTATAAAACATAGAAACATTACACTCATTAAATTTTATGAAAGGAATTCTTCTTTCGTAGTTCACGGCAAGTAACATTTTGTGGTGTGTGTTTCGTGGTTAAAAGGCACCAGCAATTGAGGACTAACACCCCATTCTTCCCTTACTAAAGCAGGGATATTCCACTTGTTTAAAATTACAACTTTGTTTTACACTCCAAGAGTGCCTTGGAGAATACTTGACTCGAGGAACATGGAGGATGTATGTATGTGTGTATATGCATTTAACAATAACCAGAGTGTGATGAAACAGATGGGACGTGATGAAATTAGAAGTATAGGACATATAGTTCATTTTTACTACATAAATAGCGTGGAGGAAACTGAGTAAGTTTGGATAACTGAGAGTTAAGAAACTTGGAAAAATGTTCAATATACTTGGGGAAGAAAGCAAAAGGATATCGTTGCGATGCTGGGAGATGGTTTGCTGAAATAGCTGCATCCCAATATCTTGTGGTGCGGACTATCAGGAAAGTTTGAGCAATTACAACTTGTGTATTTCAGAGTACACTATTTTTATCATCATTGTAATAAATAGTCAATGATGTGGATATTATATCCATTTTAGGATAAAACATATAGAAAAATAACCCTTGTTGTTAATGTTTTCACTTACTCTGCTGTTAGGTTTGGAAAATATAATAAATGCAATGGCCTAATCTCAAAGTATTTCGGAATAGTAAGCAACAGAAGTAAGCTCTGTCCAATGCACTCTTTTCAATCACAGAACAAGAAAGAGAAATGTTATCCTGGATACTAAATTCTATAGTATGCTACCTACAGCTTATTCGTCAATGAAGCAGCAGCTGTGTCAGTGTGACAGTCCAGACTCTGTGCTCTGGCTCTTAGGAAATTGTCCCTAATTTTGTTATTACTGGTATTGAGAAGTCTGGATTTATTTGAAGCTCCAGATCCTATAATTTTGAGAATCTCACCTTACTGTTGTGACTTAAACCAAAAATGCTAGTTTTCAGGGAAAACGGTGAGAAATGGTGTAGGTGAATCTAAAAGATCTGAAAATTGAAAGGGGAAGAAGAATCCAGGATACTTTAATCTTAACAATTGTAGGTGGTGTATAGTCTTGATTCATGCTGTTCAATACTTCATGTCGATGAGTGAATTTAGACTCTGTCTTTGGTTAGAAAATGTAAACAGCGTCCTGGCATTAAACACCTGGAATACCACGCTCTAAGGAGTTAATTCTCACCAGACTGTAGGAATTTAAAAATCAGGCATCCAGTCTAAATTAGTTGTCAAGGCTTTCTCTATAGCTGCTGGAGAGGGGTGGGAACATTTAGTGCCTTTTGGAGATACCTTTTTTTCTTTCCTGAATATAGAAGAGCCTTTTTATCTACCTTAGACTGGGCAGGTAACTTTTGGATGTGGGAAATAAACCGAGATGACTTTGGCAAATCCATCAAAATGCTGAAACAATAACAACAAAATGTTTTGTAATCTGTCATCATGTTTGATGCCCGTGCAGGAGGTGGCCTGCAGACATGGAGAGCTGGCGTTGTGTGCAGTTCCTTGCTCTCTGGCTCCGTGTCCTGACAAGCCTGAACAATGTTGAGTGAAATTGCTGCAGCTGCTGTCCCTGGAGGTGGATGCTCTTTGGGCAACGGCTTGTGCTTGAGGCAGGATCTGGCTTCTCTGCTCTCAGTATGGTAGAGAAGGAGTTGTTGGATTTATATTCTCCTCGATAATGTTATTAGAAAAAAGAAATCTGAAGGAGTGAGTGCATTGCCTGTTGCGTTTGGCTGTGAATCTGCTAATTTAAGAAAAATATTTCTGGGATTTTCAAAAGTTACTATTAATACTAGATTCTTTAAAATTAACTCGGTGATGAGAGTGTTTTTAAAAGCCATTAGAATCTATTGTATATACAGCCTGTTTGTTATTTTGGAACACTTTAAATTCCATATTACTGACCTGGGAGACTCTATTGGGCGCCACCATTATGTTTTATATTACCTCATCAAACTCTTTTTATATAGTTAAAATATTATTTGCTCACAGCTAAATACCCGAAGCTTGCCGACATGGCAACTGGAAAATATTACCTTTTTCTAACTAGCACAACAGAAAGGAATCCTTGACATCCTCATGCGTTGCTGACAAGGGTCTTAATGTTTAAGGTAATAAAAGGCCAAGGATCATCGAGATTTTCTTGGGCAAGCTTAGGTTACATCCTCAGCAGCTATATATTGATGCTCTGTCTACTAAAGGTCTGTCCCAAAGATGTCGTACCCCTGCAGATGTACAACCATCTGTGTGCCTGTAACTGTGTGAAACACGTAAGCAGAGTATAATTATTGCTGCTGAGCTGGACTGTGATGTTTAGATCTACGAAGGGAAGAGGTAAATGACAAGTTATTTTGTAGTCATGCATAACATCTCCTTTCATGCTAGATGGATATCCATCATAAGACCAGGCTGCATATTTTGAATATATATATGTACTACTTCAGAGAGCTTCTCAGCTTTTTCTTCATGGGTTGAAATTTATTTAGTAGACTTTCTTTAAAAGCAAATATCTGTGTTGCAGTTTAAGATCACTTTGTACAAAAGCAGAAATGTGATCTGGGAATAAGTTAACGTAGAAAAATAACATGCCTACATTTTCAATTCTCTAGTGTGGATTTGGCTCTTGAGGATGATAAAAATGCCACAGTTACTGAAGAAGGTAAAGACCCTTCTCAATATTGGTGGAAGACAGACTGGTGACAGGATACAATCAATTTGGAAATTAATTCCCTTCCTTGATCCACCAGACAAAGCTTGTGTTACCTTTCATGTTTTTGTACTCTGTCAGAGCCCAGTGAGAGATTTAGTGGAAGTCCCTCTACAGACTCCAGTGGTCTTTGGATCACTGCAATTTTACATAATGCAAATTTATGCAGCCCGAGCAAGACTCATTTTAAAAATTATGCTCTGTACTAACATTTAAGCATTGTATTTTTGTGTCATTCGGTGATCCATTCATGCAAAATGCCAGACTGTCTGATAACAGCTATTTCTTTGAACCTGGAACTCTGTGAATAGATAAGAATAAAGGAATAACAAGATTTAGTTTCTTGCAGTAAAAATAGTCTAAAGCAAATGAGGGCACTTCTGCTTTCTAGCTTGAATTCAGCTTTCAGATATTTATTTTAAAAGCTTCTACTGCTTAAATGATTTTCAGTCTGTGTTGGGGCATTGTTGCTTTATCTCCATAGTTTATACAGCTGTCAGATACCTGTGGAGGGTCCCTTATAAATCAATTCCCCAGTAACGTGCGATTGGCCTGAAGGGAGGCTCAGGTCACTTAATCCAAGAGGTGCAAAGAGGCATCTTATGTATTGTTTGGTTTTATTTATTTTTGTAAGACTTGAGGCTACTTGAAGCTTTTGTGAAGTGAAAAGGGAGTTTTAGCCTGAAGGAAGTACTATGAACTGTCACTAAATCATTTTGCATATTCTCAAGATGTACCGTTCTTTATTTTGAAGTTCTCCCCTTTTACTCCGGTCAGGCGTCTCTGCCAGCTGCTTTAGCTGAGCCTGGGAAAGGGATCTGAATCATGACTAGGTTTGTCTCAGTAAAGCACTGTGTTTGAGGAAGCAGATACAGAAAATACAGCAGGTATGTTATTTTCTAAATGTCTGGGAAAAAGCAGATTTGATGTCTTTAATTCCTAAATAATTTATTTTGTGTGTGTATATATATGTACATATGCCGAAGTAAAAGGAATTGGAAGGAGAAGAGGTGGAAATAATAACTTGAAAACTAAAGACATGACTTCCCGGCATTTGCTTTTCTTTTTATGATAGCATGTTTTGTTTTATTCTTTTTGGCACAGCATTTATTTGAGAACCGTTGGTCAGATCCAGTATTTGCTTTTAGTGATGCTCTCTGTGTGTGTGACTATTTTTCAGATAGGTAAGTGGAGGGACAGGAAGATACAGACCTGTGCAGGGTCCTGCAGTGCGTTAGTGGCTCAGCTGAAGTTAGGACCTGGTTTTCCTTTTGACTCTTAGTACTATTTAGATCGACTTCATCCCATCCTCTTGAGCTCGCCTGGTCAACACGTTTTGAAAATGAGGAATGAAGGTCTGAGTTTAAAGAATGCAACCAGACCTCTATAGAATTTCTGGTTAGACTTGTCAATGTGTTGTCATTCCATACTTGATCAAATCATGTTGTGTGTGTTGAAAACAGTATGGATGTACTTCAGAGCCTGCTTCAAAGCTCAGTGAGGTAGTGGGAATCTTCCCATGGAGTTCTCTGGGGTTTGGACTAGACCTCTGAGTCATATATAAAAATCATTTCAAAGAGAGAATGTATGATGTAGACACAAATCATTTCATATTCATGTGTCACAGGAACCTTAATGTGCTATGAACTTTTGAATATCTATTGTTCAACCATCAAACGTAATGTTTTCCTTTATTTCTATGAGTATTGTTTATACTTGGAGCTAGTATGTGTGGATGAAGCATTATCAGATAAATGTGTGCCTTTTAGGAACTGAATCTCATCAGAAGTCCACAACTTGTGTTAATTTGGCCCTATAAATGTCTTCCTGATACATTGAAAAGGCTGTAAAAATACAAAACCAAATGTAATAAACACAGATGAACATTATTCGACATACAAACACTAGATGTATAAAGGATTTAATTGTTATCACAGACTTTGAGGAGTACTACATCCAAGGTGATGAAAATAGGTTCCAAATTCCTTGTTATAAGTAAATTCACATCCACTGACAGAATAATTTTCTGCTTTGTGACAGGAGAGGGCTTAGCCCTTGATGTCTAATTGTCCTTTTACCCCACTCTATCAAATGGGCCCTGTTCTTATTTGCAGTGTTGATATACGTTAGAAAACTAGGCTGACCGGTGCCAGGTAATAGTAAGAAGAGAAATAAAGAAGGTTTTCCATCTTTAAGCATGTTGCAAACACACATGACTCACGGTCCTTAGTGACTTTTGTTATTTGAGTAGTACTATGGACGCAGATTGACATACATTTAAATACACAACCATATTTAATAGGCATTAAATAAAAGGTGGTATTAGTTCATAGAATCATAGAATGGTTAGAGTTGGAAGGGATCTCAAAGATCATCTAGTTCCAACCCCCCTGCCATGGGCAGGGACGCCCCCCACTACACCAGGTTGCCCAAAGCCTCATCCAACCTGGCCTTGAACACTTCCAGGGATGGGGCACCTACAGCTTCTCTGGGCAACCTGTTCCAGTGCCTCACCACCCTCTGAGTGAAAAATTTCTTCCTTAGATCTAATCTAAATCTGCCCTCTTTCAGTTTAAATCCATTGCCCCTTGTCCTATCATTACACACCCTTGTAAAGAGTCCCTCTCCAGCTTTCCTGTAGGCCCCCTTTAAATACTGGAAGGCTGCAATAAGATCACCCTGGAGCCTTCTGTTCTCCAGGCTGAACAGCCCCAACTCTCTCAGCCTGTCTTCATAGCAGAGGTGCTCCAGCCCTCTGATCATCTTCGTGGCCCTCCTCTGGACCCGCTCCAGCAGCTCCATGTCCTTCTTGTGCTGGGGACTCCAGAGCTGAATGCAGTATTCCAGATGGGGTCTCAAGAGAGTAGAAGAGTAGAGGGGCAGAATCACCTCCCTTGACCTGCTGGCCACGCTTCTTTGGATGTATCCCAGGGCACGGTTGGCTTTCTGGGCTGCCAGTGCACATTGCCTGCTCATGTTGAGCTTCTCATCCACCAGCACTCCCCAGTCCTTCTCCTCAGGGCTGCTCTCAATCCATTCTCCACCCAGCCTGTATTTGTGCTTCGGATTGCCCTGACCCACGTGCAGGACCTTGCGCTTGGCCTTGTTGAACTTCATGAGGTTCTCACAGGCCCATCTCTCCAGCCTGTCAAGGTTCCTCTGGATGGCATCCCTTCCCTCCAACATGTCCACAACACCACCCAACTTGGTGTAATCTGCAAACTTGCTGAGGGTGCACTTGATCCCACTGTCCATGTCACCAACAAAGATGTTAAATAGCACCGGCCCCAGTACTGATCCCTGAGGAACACCACTCGTCACTGGCCTCCACTTAGACATTGAACCGTTGACCACAACTCTTTGAGAGCGACCATCCAGCCAATTCCTTATCCACTGAGTGGTCCATCCATCAAAACCATGTCTTTCCAGTTTAGAGACAAGGATGTCGTGTGGGACAGTATCAAATGCTTTGGATAAGTCCAGGTAGACGATGTCAGTTGCTCTTCCACTATCCATCAATGCTATAACCTCAGTTCTGCAATTTTATTATACAAATTGATGTAGCAAAGGATCTGAACTGAGCTTTAAGGATGTGAAGTCAATGAAGCTGCACACGTACTTATATTTGAGAGCACACGTGTTTTGGTAAAATAGAAATGTAATTTGAGACAAGTAGACAGATCTTGAGTTTGAAGCAACTTTTCTCTGACTAGTGTTGCAAAACAACCATTATTTCTTCCTCCCTGCTCCATTTCTTGAGGTGGAACCAAGAAACCAAGCTACTGGAATTGGTTTTGGCTTTAGCAAGCTCTTGGGCAAAATAGAGGGCTAGCATGGGAGGATCTTTGCCTTGTAGCACTGAAGAGTTGGAGTCAGAAGGAGCCAGGCTAGTGGCAAAGATGCCTGTGATGTTGATTTCTTGCTACTATTGTGCAAATTCTTTGCTTCCCCATAGATGCAGAGTAAAGATGTTTTCAAATAACAGCTTCTGCATAGAAGTGGAAAAAAAAAAACACCACCAAGAAAATTCTGAGCTGTTTATAAAAACCTATTTTTGATCCTTGGTAGAAACCATTTCCAAACTTTCCCAGTCAAGGTCTGTGTTTTTCAGCTGATTTATTTTCTAGTTTCTAGGTATTTCAAATACTCCAAAAATATTACAGCAAACTAATTCTTTCTGACCTCTGGGGAAGGAGTAGGGATGATTAATTCCGCAACGTCCTTCGGTAGTGAGTCAGCAAGTTTCTTACTCATTTCGTTTTCATATGTGCCTTTTTTTTTTTTAACCAATGGGAATTTCCTCTGTTCTCCCTTCTCACACCTAGTGCAAAACCCCACAGTTAGGCAGGAGTCTGTAAATTGCTTGACCAGTCCTAAGAAAACCCATTGTAAGTCATCTTTTTCTAGCTGAATTGTCTAATCCTAAGGAATATCAAAACATGTACAAATCCAAGGAAGTGCTCAGATGTTGAGAGTCTATGGCGCTATTCATTTTTCGTTTATTATCGCTCGAATTGAAATGGCAGCTGTTCTGTTGTATCCAAGGCAAATGATAAATCCTGGTTTGCAGATAGGTTTGCATGTGTTTAGTTATGTCCTAAAATAATAGTTTTGCTACGGGCAAATAAGTCCATACTTATTTTCTAGGCTTCAGTTCTTGATACCTCCCTGTTTATTGTTTTCTTGAAGGTAATAAATAATCTTTCTTAATGCTCCTTAATAAGGTTTTTGCTGCTTCAGAACAATTCATGAAGTGGAGAATACATTTTTTTTTTAGTAAATGTTACTGTAAATAGCGTGAAGTATCTTGATCTTCGTAAGGGCTTTTTCCATGCAACTAAATGATCTGAAAGAAGCACTGACTGCAAGAAATATGGTGGTGGCTGCGGTTATCTTCAGATATTCAGTTTGTGACAAGGATAAATCATTGCTGACGTGTGTTAAAATGTTAAAAATGAAAGTGTTTATTGTGTTTTCAAAAGAAGTGTGCAAAGAAATGTGAATATTGGATAATGGTCACTGGAATTCCTTTGTAAACATGAATTGATGCTTTTCATTTTTCAGTGAGTGCGCTGGCAGTAAAACAATCGCAAATGAGACTGTGAATTGGGATACAGATTTGCTCCATTTTATATTTATTTCCAATGTGGTAATAGTTCTTGTTTTGCCCAAGCAGATGTTTGGATACACATTTGGTAGGAAAGATTATTTATGTGACTGACAGCTTCATTAAGCCTTGTAACAGCTTTATGTGGAATGTTATTTACCCCTTCCTGTACCTATTTTAACAAAATCGTAATTATTTTTTTTTACCCAAGTTAATTGACGTAAGGTTTTTGTTAGTAAATGGTGTTTTTCCCTGCCCATTTGGGCCTACCCCAAAATGCGAATTATTAGATGACAACAAGCTACACAAAGTCTAAATCTGGGACAAATTCCATCCCATTTGAAACCGCTTCAGGTTCAGTCCTCACCATTGACCAGGGTTTGTCTATATATCCTAGATAATTGGTAGATAGTTTTGTTTGTGGCTTGAACTTTTCATCTCCATTCAGGATACATTCTGGATTCACTGGTAAAGGTTTCTCTGCATGTTTTTGAAGTGAGGAAATGTCAAGTAAGTCCCTTCTGTTTTGAGCTTGGCTGTTTCATTCTAAATAAAGTAGTAGTATTGTGACTATTAATGACTTGCTTCTATGCCCATCATACCAGTGGACTGCTGTTTGAGAAGTGAAATAGGTTCTACTAGTTGTTCTGTTAGTCACGTTTAGGAGTGGAAGAAGGGGGTTTCTACAAGGATACAGAAATGGTCTAGTTCATTTACACCTTTTTATATAGAATGAGGAAAAGGACAAAGGGAGAAATGTTACAATGTTAAAGTTTCAGAGAAGGGCGATTTTCCTAGTGGTAGTCACAATAAATATGTTAGTTTAAAAGCAAAAAAGAAACCAAGAGGATACGCATGCCTGATGCCAAAGAACAGCCAGTGTGCCTAACACACTGGAGAAATTGTTCCAGAACAATTCATCCATGGGAAAATATGACCCTTATAATATTACCAAGGTCAGTGAAACCTATGGTGGTTTGCTGAGTAAGGGGTTCACTGGGCAAATGAAAGATGCCTATGGTGGGATACTTTTCTGGCATCCACTTTATTTAATATTTCAGAATTAAAAAACATGGGGAAGAGAATATAATTGGTAGCTTTTCTTTACCCTTTCTTGCACAATCCTGCTGATTATCTCTAGACAAAAAATAAATCCATTAGAGAAGTGGGAATTCTTGTTCTATACATACTGAATAAAAGCTGAATTACTGAAATTATCTCTTCGGTAATTTTTAACTTAATTTCATGTTAATTAAAACTGTTGTAGATTTGCCTTGAAGAAATTTGACTGAAGCAAAATCTAGAATTAGGACAAGTCACGGAATCTTTGCAGGCAATAAAATGAAAATATTTATTTTATTAAAGAAGAAATATCTTTTCATGGAAAAACTCATGATGGGAAGCTAATTGGCTGATTAGAAAAATGACACAAATGGCCTTTTGTGTGCGACAGAGGATGAAACTGAATACAAAAAATAGTAAAACTTGCACAATCAATTATAGTGTAGTGAAGGATGGTACGGATTTTTTGCCTCATATTTTCCGAGGATTGATGTGGATTTTCTTTGTGGCTTATTGCTGTGACCTGTAGCCAGTTCAGCTCTATAAGAATATTAGAGAAGGAAATAAGACAACATGTCAGCTTCTGGCCTCATCTCTCACAGAGAAAAAATTCTGGCTATGTGGACTTCCTTGACGAAAACAAAGAATCCAAATCAAAAGACAACAAACAAATAAAAGACCTTAGCATCTGCAAAGATCGGGATTTCACTCAAGGGAGCTGTAAAGAGTGTGCTGTTATCTATTGTGAAAGTTGCCACAGGGAAGGCTACACTGAATAATTAAAGCCTTACCATTTTAATCTACTTTGATTATTAAATATGCTTTTTAGCTGTCTGAAATCCAGTGTAAGCCCAAAAATGTAAGGGCTTGGGCCTATTTAGTCAGTGCCAGAACTTTGGTCAAGAGATAAAGTGTTGTCATTGAGATGAAGTGTAGGTTGTTGGTGTACATGTTGAATTTTGGTCAATGCTTGTACAGCTTTTCCTAGCTGTGGTAGTGCAGAAGCCTGCAGTGACCTGAGGTTTTTTTAGACTAATGTGATGAACCTCCCACCTCACTCCTTAGTGTAAATGAAGATATGTTGGTGTTATAATGACCATGTGGACTTTTTTTGTGTTGGTATAAGGGTGGGAGGGTCTGGCCCAGCATGCACAGGAGGGGAATTCAGGAGACTCTTACCTTTCCAAATGAACCATCACGGTGGCAGGTCTGTGTAGCTTAAGTAGCACCAGACTCTCCAAGGATTTCTGTTTAAATCAACAGATTACCCATGTGTTAGCATGATCTGTGTGGGAAAGAGGGCTGGAATCTGGCTTGTAATAACTAGCGCTACTGTGAATGGTATCCACACAGTCAGTGGGAGAGTTCATGTGGGGAAGTAAAGCTTTTTCCAGGATTCGGCCCATAATTAGACTAATGAACGTTTTAGTATGTGCTTTGCAACAATATTAAGCACACATCTGTATATTCAAATCCCAAGGATATTCGAATATTTGCTTCTCTTCTGAGGAGCACTGGCGTAAATATAGAATGTCTGTTCATTTCAACTGAGATTTTTTTGAGTTTGAATGAGAACTAGACAAAAAAGTCTAATCTATACTCTTCCCCTTTTCTTTTATTGGCTTAAGAAAAGTCCGTCTGAAAAAAAAAAAAAAAGAGTTCTTGCAGCACTGGAAATGCAAGCTAAAAGTATTTTCCTTTAGAAGGCTGGTTCAGTTACTGCCCATCAAGCCTCCATTATCACCAAAGACTGCTGCTAAATTCGTTTTGGACACTTTCACTTCTACAGAAATTTCCTTGCTCTGTTTTATCAGGAAAAGGTCTTGGCTTGAAACCAAGAGGGCCATTTGGATTTAAAATTTGACAGGTTTCAAAATCTCAGTTAGAAATACATAACCCCATAAATAAAAGATGACATTGTATTTTGAAAAGCAATTTTCCTCTAGCTGAGGTAGGGAAGCAGCAGTGCGCTGTGCTGCGTAGCGTACGTAGCTTCAGGGATGGAAATCAAAATGTTTTATAAGAATTATGCTGTGGCATTAAAATAAAAAGGATTGGAAGGTATTTGTGCCACATTGGACTAGGAGCTGGTGTGAAATGCTGGTACCATGAGAAAGTTGCAAAGTTATCTTGCCATTAAGAAGCTTTTTTGAGACATGGGTATCAGCCCACTGATAAGGTATCACAAAATAACTGCTATCCTCCACCCTTTACATCAGCAACTCTGGCGTAGTCAGGCTTGAGAGAATGTAGCAACTGGAGGTTCATCAAGTGATCTCAAAGGGAAAGGTGAGTTACAGGGAACTGTGATATTCGATAAGAGGTGAGAAAGAAAATTGTGTGAAGATATTGTTCTGGCCTTTAGATGCCAGGGTTCACAGAGCTGAAAAATGTAAAGGCTGACACTCAGAAACGAGTGTTTACGCCTCTATGGGATTAGAAAACTGGATGGATAAGATGGCTTCCTTTTGACGTGAAAAAGACGGAAAAAGGAGTTGCTATTTTAGACAACGAACAGCTGTTTGTTACAGACCAAAAAAGGTGGGGAAGAAAATGCAAAGTCATAGGATATGTTGTAGTTTCCTTCTAGGTTTTCTTCATGAATCATATAAAACTTTCTTCTAACTTTTTAACCAAACAAGGAGGATGAAGGAACATCACATTAGCCTGAGCAGCTCAACTGACACAGTCATTTGGAAAGTTTCTTTTTCATCATTCTGCACGTAAATAGGTTGACGTTGTTTTAATGCTAAGTGTTTTCTTTGCTAATCCGAGTGAGATTGAAGCATGAAATGCAGAGCTTTCTAGCCAAGTACTCTTAAGGGAAAGAACCATGGTCCATGAATAATAAATTTTAAGCAAGACTAAAGAAATAAGATGCTGTTCTATCACAGGCCAAAAGATTTCTCTGCTCTGAACAACAGCTGTAAACATAAAGTGTGGCTTCACTCACAGATTTAGGAGATTTAAATTACACGATTTATGCCTGGGAATTTTGGAGCCATGGTATTTGTATCTACCTTCCCCTCCCCCTCAGCAAAATCCTACCTTTTATCTTTGGAATTTTAAAATTATGACTTCCTAATAATGCATAGGATTCAAATAACAAAATCTTGACCTTGCAGAGCAGTTGTCTAGAAAATAAATATGAAGACTATCTTAACTAAATAGTCTGCGAATGCCTTAGCCCTATGTTAATTTTTCTTAGTGCCTTACACAGTACATTGTTGAAAGTCTTCTCTTTTAGCTCGTGCCTGGGACAGTCAATGCTCTGCGTCTCTGTGGCCTACAGGCTCAGTGCCCAAGGCACTGGTAGCAATAATTGCCCAGGTTTTTCCATAAAGTAGACATGAAACATTTTGGTAGCCTTTTTCATAGGGTCTCCATCAGAGGTACTGGGTGCTGCACTCGTAGTTTGGTCCTTGTTTTGGATCTTGAGACACAGCCAAGCTCTTCTGATGATCTGACTCTGGCTACAAGGCCTGACCATATGAACGTCTCCACATACTGTTGGATTGAGCTCAGGAAGATGGTCCCTCGCATGTGTGAATCATTGCTTTTTGGGAAGCACTCAGGCTGCCTTTTGGTACTATCCTCCCTTCTCTGGACTCCCGGAGAGGTCCATGAGACAGCCCCACACACGTGGGGGAATGACTGCTAGTGCAGTGCCTAGCGCAGAGGCCGGAGGATTCCCAAGGCAGGGAGAAACCTGGAGAGCGGGAAGTGTGGGAAGGGAGCGGCTAGCAGACTGGCCACCCAAAGTGACTACTGGGAGGAGAAGGGATGGAAATGAGAGATCCTTTCCAGTTCCCTCCTTTGTGGCTCTTTCTGTGGAGGAGTCTGGTCATGAGTGTGATGCTGTGTATGTTTGTAAGGAAAATTGCCTATTGTGATGATAGACAAGATGTTTGCCAGAATGAAAAAAACCACCACCATTAAGGAATATTTAAGTTTTTTTTATATATATAGTTTGATTCCGCTTTCCCCACCTCAGTGCACCTTGGTACTAACTCCATTGAAGCCCAAATGGATCCAGACTGAGAAATTTCATCATATTGGCATTTCCTTATCTACAGAGTTTATGTGCATATTCTGTGTTCTGTTTCTTTTTCCTTTCATGTTGGGGATTTTTGAATAATCAAATTTAATATCCAATTAAATTGCATTTTGTGGCCCTATTAAAGTTTCTCTTAGGGGTACCCACTAGAAAAGGTATCGTTGCCTTTTCTAAATTGTTGAAATAAGAAATTTGAGATCTTTTCTGTAATGATTTATTAGAGTCTCTGTGGCTTTGGTTAATTGTCACAGTCTCGTTTACCTCAGGGGGAGGAATTTTAATGTATAGAGCAAGATGGTTTATTCATACAAAAATATTTTATGGGAAGTTGCTCTGAGCTGAAGGAAGTCATGTAAAATGCACTCTTGGGGGCCTAGCTTTCTTATAGTCTCATGTCAGAAACAAAGGAAGAGCATCTACAAACTAAGAGCAGAAAACTCTTGGTCACAAACCAGGATTTCTCCCTGTCTTTAGGGTTGCTCATGTACCAAAACTACTGATTTTTCAGCATTGCCTTCAAGAGCGATGCTGAGCTGCGACATGATGTGTAGCACCTTAATGAATTGCCCTGCCTAATTTGAAGGCAGGATTCAACCCCAGTCGGCTGGAGGGCAACAACAGTTTCCTTGAAATCACAGAATTACGGATCGGTGGCGGTGAATTTGGAGTGCGTACGGAAAAGGGCCTAGGAGGTGGGCTGGTGTGTAATCGTGCCCTGCTGATAGGGCCTTGGCAGCTGAAACACCTTGGCTGCCACCTGCCTTTTCAGGCTTCCAAGAAAGCTGCTTGTGATGGGAAGTCGTGTGTTTTATCTGGCTTTTGGGGCGGGGGGAAGGAAGGAAGAAGGAAGAAAATAATTTACTTTTTGGTTTTCTGCTTAAATTAAGGGTGTCGGGTGGCTTTAACTGAGAGCGGGGAAATAACCACTGTAGGTGCACGTGGTCCCACTTGACCCGTTTTTCCTAACGCACTTAAACTGAGGTTGCGTTTGTTTTTAAAGCATCCCATCAGAATAAAGGAAAACTGAGTTTTCTTGTGACAGCTCAATAAGTTAAGTGCACTCTCCTACAGCAACAACTTCTCAAGCAGAGTGCAGGTGCGCCTTACATCTCCAGGCAAAGCATCTGTACTTCCTTTTATTTCTAAAGGAGTAATTATTCCTGACTACTCATTTGTTTTCACACGTCTTTTTCTTGCATCGTTTTTGCTGTCTAGATATATATACAGCCTTCATTGCTGCCTTCTGTGAACACCTCTGAGCTAGAATTCATTTTTTTCCTAGAGACTGCCTATGAAGTAGTGAAATGTTCCAGGGGAGATATGATTTGCTTAAGGTCGTATGGGAAATCTATGTCCAACCTTGGAAGCGAGTGCTGTTCTCTGGTCCCAGCCTAGTGCCTGATGCAGTGAAGTATCTTTCTGTTCCACAGTGTGTCGTTTCTTCTTGATATTTTCCTTCTTGCTAGCTGATGTCATTTGCTTTTTTCCCTTCAATTATGCTTTTAGCATAGAAAATAATTGCAGGGAGGAAGAGAAAAAAGCTTCTGAGAATTCCCATGGATTCTGTTCTACTTGAGGCAAGTGGAGATCCCTCTGGCATTAGTGGAATTTTCTTGCCTGCTGCTACGGAGAATCCTGAAGATAGTGTACAAAGAAATAGAAAGGCTGCATTTTAGTAATGGGAATTTTAACAGTACAGTCTGACTCAAAAGTCAGAGACGCTATCTCATTTGGGTCCCGATCCTGCTGTCGTCGTAATTCAGAGGAGTAAGATCAAGCCTGTAGCTGGTGTAGCTCAGTGACAACAGCCCTTACACAAAACCTTTAAAAGGACTCTTTGTGTTCAACAGACCCTGGCAAATTGAGTCCCAATTGTAAGTACAGAAGGACGACGGAGTTGGTAAAGTTGCCAGGGCCTGTAATAAACCCAAGGAGAGAACATGGCAAACTTCATGAAAATCTATGATGTGCAGTAAAAAGAAAAAAATAACAAACACCAAAACAATATAAATGTGTTTCAGATGTGAATGCGCATCGTGTCCCTGACGAGGCTCCTTGAGGGTCTCATTCTAATGGATCCAGCAATTTAAATTGAATCCATTGCTGGCACACATGATCTGCCTGTAGGAGCACCTGAGACAGCATTTTTCACTCTCCTATAGGTAGAAACACTGCTGTAGGGTAAACAGCACCACACAGCTTTCCAGTAGGATGAGCTGATCAGGGAAATGGAACAAAAATTGAGGTGGGTTGTTTGCCTGATTCAGGTTTGAAGCAATCACTGACTTCACTTCGAGGTGAAAACTAAAGGCTGTGGCTTTTTTCTTTTTTTTCTTTAGATTTGTATATAGGTGGCTTTAAAATTCTCTCCCCTATAATGTAAATCAGAGCTTCAGACTATTCTAATCAAAAAATTGAAATCCTTTCATACACCTTGCAGCAAAGAATGTCGTATTTACAAACTGGTGGCCTTGTGCTGGAAGGCCACCTATGAAGTATTAAAACTCAGTGTTCACTGTCATTTTGTTTTTGCATTTTGCTTCCCGATCCTCTTGCAAACATTATTGGTAAATTTCTATAGCAAGCGTAGGAAACGCGCTTATTAAGATTACATATATTTTAAAAAACAACAATAACAACAAAACATTGAGGCAATTAAAATATGCAAATGGATCTGTGTAATTCCTTTGTTTGCAGACAGTGAGGATTTAGTAGTAATGTCCATTAAATCAATTTGGGAGTTTTGGCCCTATATAATATACAGACACGTCAGGGCAAGGAATTGCACTGAAATCAGTTGCGCTGCAGAGACGCAGCAGGCAGGACTCCATCTGCCTCTGGAAATTGTGATCTTGTTTGCTAAGTTTTTATGTAAATTTTGCTTGAATTGTTAATCAAATAAGATACTCGCCAGCTGCTGCTCTTCATGGTATAATCAGCAGCTTTTACAGGGAATTCCATAAGAGAAAGGCCAAAACTGTAATTATCTCATAGAAGCAGAATTTTTCTCTCATGAGAACAGTTTTTGTCTATTGAAATTGAATACATTTGCAAACATAATGATTGTAATTCGCACGAAGAAATGAATTTACAGTTACGTACACAGCTATACCTGTCACAGCTCTTTTATTCTGTTTCCAGGTCCCTAATGAGTCTGGAGATATATTTTATGTGAAAAGGGTTTCTCAGCACAGATGAAAGATTTTAAATTAGCTCCCAGAGTTGAGCATCAGACATCTAGTTAAAGTTCCACTGGATTTTCCTCTGGTTCTCTTAGAAATAAACAATTTACAGTTTTAATTGAAAGTCCTAGGTAAAATTACAAAACAGAGGAGTGGCAGGGATTCTTTTAGAAGCAGCAAGCTTTTTTCCTCTGTTATTTTGAGCTCTGTGAGTGTGCATATTTATTTATACATATAATATTCTGCCTACATGTGAAAACCATGTTGGCTGTACTATTCACACAATACACCTATGTGTAGTGGCTTTATACCTCTGATTTCACCATGTGTAGAGGGATGGTTAGAGGCTGAGAACTTCGATCAAGGTGAGTTTTGCAATCACTTCCTTCTGTGAATATAGAGTAACACCTATATGTTACCTGAGAAGGATAAAATTCATATGTTCTTGCACAGCTTAGGTTTTTATGCAACTGCTGTTTAAAGCATAAATCAGACGAGAGGAGAGAGAGCAAAAAACACAACTGAGGTTATGTCTCGGCTGCAGATGTTTCCTTCAAGCTCAGTCTTACCATACAAGATCTTAGGCTCAGCAGTACTTTTCGAATCATTCTCTGGATTAGTTTAACCCACATTATGTTTGACAAAATAGGACGAGCTGTTTGCTTCAGTTGGGTTCTGCACTTGAGTTAAGCTACTCTTCTACTGTAACACTGCTTATCTGTTAGCCTGTGGAAAAAACGTAGACATTGGTCACTTCTTCCATTTTCAAGTTCATCCTTATTCTGGTAACGAGTGAGTATGATTTCTTTTTGCTTACTGAAAAATGGATTTTCTGCTTCTGGAAAAACTAAAATCTGAAAAGGAAACAAACCAAAAAACACCCTCCGAACACAAAAAATCTAACCTTAAAAAAACCACTTGTTTTCTTGGACTGTTTGCTTTGCAAATTAGCTTCCAAAACGTTTGCAGAACATTAATTATCACATAGACTAAAAAATAAAAACAGATAAACATTTTCAATTTAGACCACTTAAAAGCATTTATTTTCCTTAGTTCTTGGTTTTAATAATGAGGTGAAAAGTAGTATTTGTTGAAATTAATGCTTTGAAAAATTGAATTTTAAAAGGGAAGTATTTATTCCCAGTTATCAATAGGCTTTACTGGAACACAGATATATTTTGATGTATTATGTGATGGATGTAAAGTACTATAGATAGTATGCTATTGGGGGGGGGGGAGACATTAAAAATATCCAATATCTGGTAGTGTAGCAATAATAATTATAAAAGCATCTGTAAAAAAAATATATATAGTAAATGTGACATGTTTTTCAAAGGAAAATATAAGTTATTTTATAAATGATGTCACTCTTTCTTTTAGTTGCTGATGCAGTTTATAAGACACTTCAACTAGATTTTCTTGCCTTTGCTCTGTGAGGCTTCCGCCATGGAGAGTCAGGTTTTCAGTTTGTTTTTAAAAATCAAGGAAGAGGTGCTATCAGAGGATAATAGAATATATATTTTGTTACTGGAAGGATATGGTTTATTCTGTGAATGTGTGACTATGATAAATATCGTATAGAACTTGCAGGCAAAGAATATTTTCAGACAGTTTTTTTCAACGTTATTTTGCTGAGTTTCTTAATTGTTTGCAGTAGTGATAGTTTAATCCAATTTTCCTTGGAGTTCTTTTGACACACATGTCTTTCAACTAAGTCCTATCACTAAGCATTTCCTACTAAATTGTTGAAGGAATGTTTTTTAAAAATGGTAAGAGCAATTAAAGCATGAGGAATTTTTCTCTTCATTCTTTAAACCCTTATTGGTAATGTCAAAGGAGTTTATTTTTCCTGAGTCTAATGATTAACAATAAACCTATAGAAGCAGCAAAGCCTACCTAAGGAGTCGACAATTAGTGAATTGCACATAGGTTTAGACAGATGGTAGCAGTTACTGCTGAACCGTGGGGCAAGAGAAACCGAACTAAATGACTACACTGCCAAAAAGACTGCTAGATATAAAACGCTCCAC
This sequence comes from Tauraco erythrolophus, assembly GCF_009769465.1. Lineage (NCBI taxonomy): Eukaryota > Metazoa > Chordata > Aves > Musophagiformes > Musophagidae > Tauraco > Tauraco erythrolophus. Next base: position 126,563,833 of record NC_141466.1, on the reverse strand, counting down.
CTATAAAATATGTAATAAAGTATTTACAGAATTCCACAAGATCATTCAAAACTTAATATATAAAAAAAATAGAGGTTGGGAATCTAACCTGCATCTTGCCAAACTTGCTGTTCATACCAAGGAAGGGAATTTCATTTTCCTTTCCATTTTCAGAAGGGAATGTGCTCTGAGTCACAGGGCGCTATAAGGCAAACCACCTCCTGGAAGAGAGACAAAGAGCGTTCCCAAAACAAGTGAGAGCAGTTGCCAAGGAAAAAGGCTACACAAAGACTGGAAGTTCCTTACCTGGCTCTATTGTGTAGTATGATGGTGAAGAAACCTTCATGTATTAACTTGCTATCAAAAAATATGAATTCTAAAAAAAGAAGAATGTCTTAAAGCCTGTGGAAATGTAACCAGTGAGCTAACACTGAGTAATCCTACTGCCTATGCCAAACTAAGCATTTCCTATCTGATAGATTAAATTCTAAAAGATAAATGCTAAACACTAATGTTTCTTAAGTGTTGTGGCCTAAAAATACCAGGCGCTGATTTGAACTGCACGCCCACCAGCTCTTTGTTCTTTACCTGCAAAGGGATGTTTATCAGAGGCAAGTGTTCTAGGAACGCTATTCCCTTCACTTATAGTGAGGTCCATAAGTTACTTAGGTTCCCTCTTGCACATATGCACGTTGCTGTTTAATTCTATTCATAGGATACGTAGTAGACACTATGAAGGTGGTTGTTGAAGGTGTATTTTGGAGTGTAGCATCTGTGGACCATATTTTGATTTGAGCTGGGGTCTTCAGGTAGAAAAGCACGCATGGTCAGAGTGAAAGACAGATCTTGTGGCTATCTTGTTAGCCTTCTGAGAAGTGCAGCATCACTTTTATTGAGGAGATTAAGGAAAGTAACAAAGGTGTGAAGGAGTGGTCAACAGGAATGCTCCCCTGCAGGCTGTGGCATAATCCTATGTACTTTTAACCATCTCTTTGTGTTAAATACTATTTTCAAAGCAGGATAAGCTATAGGGTGAGACAGCTGTAGTATGACTCCAAAGCAGTGTTGATGTTAGTGTTTCTCCACTCCTTGCTCAAATGTTGTGATGAGATTTAAACTACATTCTCTTATATTTAACTAGAATTCAAAATGGAGTCTTAAGAGTGAAGTGAAATCTCACACAGAACCATCTCCTTAGATCTGGGAGTTTGCTTTGATTTTCAAATGCTTTAGAACCTGAAAATATGAGACACTAAAACCTAGACCTGCAAGGTATTTGGATACCTACTTCTACCTCAGACCAACAAGAGTGAATTTAGTCAGTAACTCTGAGAATCTTGTTCTGGATGTGTCCTGTTAAGAGATGCATTGAAAAGCTACTGGTTACGTTCAACTCAATAATGCTTCTATATCAAAAGAAGCAAAAGGAAAGCACAAGAATGATAAAATCATTTCAAGGGATTCTACAGTGTCTATTTCTGTTTCTAAGGTATTGTTTCGTACAAGCCGTGCTCAGATATTGCCTCCTGTCTCTCTAGGCAGGTGAATAATGGTGCCATCCCAATCAAATGGTCTTGCTTTCAGTTTCTTGTGGACACTGCCCCATGCACCAAATGACTGACTCTGCACTGAGTTGAGCAGCGCAGTGGTACAAGCCAGTCAACTTTAAGGCCCAGTCCCCCAGTCAATGGGAGTGTTGTCTAAGAACTGCAGAATCTGGCCTGTCTCCAAGTTTTTACAGGTCAAATAACATAAGGGAATATTTTAGTCTGAACCACTTCCTGAATTCCCAATGAAGAATGTAGAGTCAAAATATAATGAATGGTGACTGCATTCTACTCCAAACAATAGCTGCTATTTACCAAACAGTGTGTAGTGTGTAAATTAAATGTGAGATTCCCCCCCCACTGCCTTTTGAATTCTTAGAAACTTTTCCTTCTTAACAGTTGGAATCTGGACTGACTAGAGGATTTCTTAGAAATGCATATGGATACAGTACTGTAGGATTTTAGAGATGTTAGACTTCCTTGCAAACCAGTTTTTTAAGTATAATTTGAATACCACACATACAGAGCATATGCTGACATTAGCCATTCTTTTACTCAAAATCAGGTTTTTTCAGCTTAAAAAAAACACTCCATCAGTTTTTTGTTGCTTTTTTTTAAATACACTCACAGTCACTACTTCACTAGTGGCTTTTTTTCTCCACTGAAAAAACAAAAGTCATGAAGGATAACTCTTTCATTTACATCTCCATAGCATCAAACTCATGTTTACCAGCCTTAGTTACCACATTATAAAGCACGATACTGTTTTACCTATTTTATGAAAGTAATGAGGGGATGCCCTAAATACCTTACAGAAAGATTTGCATGACCTCCTTCACTTTGTAATGGCTTCATCAAGATAAGTATCAAGACTGCAGTCATCTTGTTCTGATTAATTAGAAAACTGCTCGATAACATTGGCTGGAAATATTCTCCAAGACCTGATCACTAAAATACTTTAACTGCTGTGATCTGCACAGTCCTTCCTCACTTTCCTGTTGGATGAGGTGGCAGATGAAAGTTCTATTTAGCCTTTAGTGTCTGCTCTGCATCAAAACTGGAGATGCTGGAGTAAACTCTGGGATCTAGCCCAAATTATGTTAGTCTTGCGTGTTGTATGTGCCATGGAAAATGGACAATATACCATGTAGAGTTAAGAGCTGTGTACACCACTGCACACTGGTACACATTTAAGAATTAGTGGAAATGGTTAAACAAGCCTTTTACAGAGCAAACAGGTAGAGCTTCAGGCCAGTTCTGCACAAATCAGGGAAAAAAAAGGCTAATGAAGTAATTACTGAAAGTGTGCTTCTAAGTATGTGTAAAATGCTACACAAAAGCCTGTAAGTCCCAGTTTAGCAGTTGCTTAATTTGAAGCACTGAATAAGTGTTGAATTAATGGGGTGCTCATACACTTAAAGGTGACCTGTGTTTAAGCACCTTGCTGAATCAGAAATGTAGTCATTAATTCTGGCTGCCAAACTGTTTTTGTGGTTTTGTACTGCAAAGAAGAATACCCAAAGAGATCAGATATCAGTATCCCATGGGAACGAATGAATACATAGGAATATCAATGTCTTCTTGGACTTAACATGGGGAAAAAAATGAGCTGTAGATCCAACATCTTAGATCACTATAAAGGGATTTGGAATAAAAAACATACAGGAGACATGCTTTGCTTGTAACAGTACAAAGCTGACACTATCCATAACCTTTCTGCAACAAGTTTGATTCAATGGGTATGAACTAATGTGATTCTAAGGTGAGCCAGTTAATATTAATTTTCCTCTTGCTGTGTTTTCTCAGGAGTGATGCACGCATTTTACTAAGCCTTTGGGATTTATCATCAAGTCAGGAGGTGCAATTATTGCTAGTGAGGGCTGGAACCTGTCTCTGCTAATTCTGTTCAATTTTTGTATTTGCCTGCTGGCAAACCCAGTGGGTTGTGGGTTATAATCCAGTATTTTTACTCTGTAGCTGTTACTCACATGAGCAATCCCACTGGTTTCAATGAAGTTGCTTACAGTAAGAAACACTCTGCAGCATGTGGAAGTGTACCATGAGATATTGCAGTTGTCAGTATTATTCACTGCAACAAAGAGTAGAAACTGCAGCAAGGATTTGGGTCCTTATAAGAATTTTTTTGTCTTTCTACATTTTATGTTTGGAGATACTGAAGTCTCCAGCACTAGAGATGACTATCCAGGGCTATTTCCAGGTTGTTTCAGTTGTTCTGCACCCAATGATGCTGGGAGATCCAGGAGCAGCATAGAAAGAGCGTAATCAATGCCTCTATGGATATGGATCTGCTCTCACATTTAGAATAAGGAAAGTGTCAGTGAAAGAGCTGTTGCAGGTATAGACAAAAGCTCAAATTTCTCCTCCTGACTCTAAAAGACCTTTTTGTTGTACAGCTCTTTAGGAGGCACTGCTTGAGTGGTGCATCTGAACTACCCATAGTCTGCAGAGGCATCAGTTCTGGCTGGACAGACAGAAAGCCAATGTGTGCATGTGTCCATGAAGAGCCAGTCTTTGGATTTTAACCATCAATATTTTCATATGTATGTGAGTATGCCATTTCATATATAACACTAGTTTGTAAATATGTGCTGCTACTTATGGACCAGAGCATGAGTTTCTTCAATGTAGCTTGGCTTTGAACTGTACTTTGAGTTTTGTAAGGCAGGAGTGTTTCCAGTTGTACTAGACATCTGCAAAAGACCACTGCGTTATGGCTGAGCTGCTCAGAAAATATTTTGATTTTTGTATTGGAAGGTAAAATAGCAGATTAAAAGAATAATTTTAATTGGGAAATCAAAAACTAGGACTGTTTCTTCATTTTGCAGCAACTAAACATGTTTTCAGGTGAGAAGTGCCAAAACCCCTAAAAGTTTGGAGGAAAACCACTTTAAGCAAAAAGAGAAACCTAACAATAACAAATACTTTCAAACAAAAGATTAACAATTTCTCCGGGATGAAATCAGACTCTTCCTGCAATACATAGGGAAAGGAAGGGGGAAAAAAAAAAAAAGACCAGTTTGTTGAAAACCCACTTTTCTGACAAAAGAAAGTTTAGAAAGAGTTTCAAAGCAGCCTAGTAACAATTATGAATACTGCTACTCCCCCGGTGCTTACAAAGGCGGTTTGGGCTGGACAGCATATGGAGTAATTAAGAGCAGTTATATGGTGTCTGGGCATCCCAACTTTATAGAGCTGCCAAAATGCATTGGCAGGGAGACAAATCCCTCTCCCTCTCTTTTGATCCTTCATCCCTTTTTCCTCAATGATGAAGAGAGGTAGGACCTGAACGTCTCCCTCAATCACCTCTTTTTCAGACTGTTTCAACTAGGTTAAGCTTTTATTAACACCTGCCTTGGTGAGAGGTGTGACTTACCCACAAAAGGGTATCCAAGAAGGTCTTGTGCTTCTTTCTGACAACTTTGCTAAAAAAACATCCAGAGTAACAATGATGATAAAGCGAACTGTTGGCTTAAACTAGCATTTTTGGTGGCGAATCCTAGCACCTCGTGGAAGTTTGCATCTCCTTTACAGAACACAAATGAATTTATGGACTTCAAATGGGATTCTCAAGATGGCTTTGTTTCTCAGTACTTTTGATGGAATTGGTTTGTAGGTGGATCTCATTTTTAATATTTTGGAGTTAGACTGCAGCTTTTGTCTCCAGCCTTATGTGTGAGCATTCAGCAAACACAGTACCAAGACAGTCATGCAAGATGCCCTTTTTAAGCACGCACATGGACCCAAACTGCTGTTTCACTGATGATCTGCGTGAGTCATAGGGATGTGATAAGAGCTCTTTAAATGTCTTGCGCTATGTATAGTAAGTACACAGGTATAGGCATCCAGAGACTTGGTAGGAGACTTTGATGTACTATATTGGCGTGTGTACGGTGGGCAGGCGGAGATACATGATGATTTGTCTGACGTAATAGACATGGTAGATGATTTGTCTAACATACCTGAATTAAGGAGCATATGAATATAGATGGGAACATTATTCCTCTCTCATGTTATTCTTTTTTTATATATAATCAGCTAAACGTAATAAAATACTCAACTTTGGAAAGGTGTTTTTTTTCTTTTCCTCATTGTATTAGACTTCATCTGCTTATGTAGCTAATTCTTTTGGAAGGAATCTCCCCCCACTATATTTTATACGCCATTTGATGCAGATTTGCTACCTCAGAGACATATAACATCATTTAAAAAATGGTATCTTTTAACTATTTTCTTTCTTTGAGGTATATGTTTTGGTTTCTTTTTGTGCAGCAGATTACAAAGAAAGCATTATTCCTTAATATTCTGAATGGTGGCATATCTATATTGGCATTGTCTCCATGCCAATTTTCTGTCTGCTGAGCTCCACCAACTTTTCTGAAGTGTCTACCAAACAATTTATCCAAAGAACAGAATATTCACTATATGCAACATTACTTAAGAACTTTGATGCCTAATCAGCACAAGTGGTTCTAAACCATTTCTATGATATTACCTTCTAAGCTCCAAGTTTCTTGTTAGCAATGGTTTCAATTAATGTGCAGTTATCCATTAACATGTCATGTGTCTCTCATTAAATATAAGCTTGGTTTTCTAAGGACTGGAGTTCATTGTCCCATCTATACACTTGGTATAATGTGGGTTATGGTTATGTGAGCAGGGGTTGAAATAGGCTAGATTGTCAGAATTTGCTCTTGAATTCAGTGTAGTTAGATCCAGGGTTTTGCTTGAGCATCTTCCTCAGCCTTCTCATGCACACTCAAAATCAGTCCTGGTGCCAGCTGCTGGCATAGTTGGGGGCAGGAGGGAGCATGTAACCTGGATCCTGCTATCCTTTGGTCTCCACTCCATGGCATTGGTGCAAGCTAAAGCACTTAGATGCTGGTAGTGTGCTCCGTTATCTTTCCATAGTCCCACCATTACACCTATAAAGGAGGACTAGTCTTCCCTCAATCACTGTGGAGGAAAAAACCTCAGACCACCTCATCCCACAGCACCTTAAAGTAATGGGATGTGCTGTGTGATATCCTAGGGAGATGACTACAAAGCTGCACCTGTAAAAATATAGTAATCGGCTGGATGTGTTTGAGTGTTATGGCCGTACCACATCCCAGGGCAGTTACTTTGGATTATTCTGCAGCAAAAGTACACTTTCAGTTATTTCAGTTTTCCTATTTGAGCCTTCTCCAAATACTTGTAATTTACCCTTAACTTGGAGTTCTTCACAACCCCAGTGAATCTACAGCAAAAAAACATCTACAGGCTTCATATGGCTTATTGGTAGAACGTTTCCAGTGTATTGCTCTGGCTTTAGGTTTACTGAGGATTTCCATTAATGGTTTTTGGGCACTTTTTTGGATGTGTTAGAGGCTACTCCTTTTCCACAAAAGTGCAGAGATACTGAATTATTAAAATAATAATAGCACTGTATTTCCTCCTTCCACAGAACACTATTCAATAAAGGAAGCAGTCTGCTGGCATCAACACTTACTCTTTCCTCTCTTTTGCTCTAGAACAACAGTGTTTTTCCAAAAGTCTAGTCGTCTGCTGAAGTTTAACCTGAAACCTGTTACTGACCAGTTATATCTATTTGGACAAGTGAGTTTCTAGAGATATGGATATCATTATTTGAGAACTTGTTAATGGTCAGATCCATTATGCACTAAAAGATTGAGAGGGGGGAAATCTTGATTCAAATCATATGTAGAGGTTGTCCTGATTTGTGCTTATTTGGTGGTGTAGTGGTGCAGGCGTCATTTCTGTGATCAGTAGTTCGTACCTTGATTGCTCTGCCTTTAGGTCCCCATGGGAATGCATCAATCAACAATGTCCAGCAGTTAGCTGGATCACCCCCAAAATATCACTGTCGCTAAACTCTTCCTTCCTTCCTGTAATCCTTACAAGTATTACAGCTCATTGTTGTCGTTCTTCAGTGTTGTCAAAATCTCTGTGCTTTCTACTTCACGCACTGCTATGTAGAAAGAATTGGAAATATGTTGAGCTTATATTACAGGTTTTTTTACAAATTAAAAACAGATTATGATGTGGGAAGTTTTTTTTCTAGCAAGCACACAAAGGTATTTTTGGCAGAGGGCTGTACGGAGTGTAAAAGAGCAGTAATGTGACTATATGGGTTATATGTGCTTAAAAAAAAGAAAAGGAGTACAGAGACTGAAATACCTCTTGACAATTGCTTACATGAGTGCTGTTCAATCATTTATTAAATCCCATCCTGCTCCTCAGAGCAGGAATAATTCTTGTCTTACACAAGTGGAAGCTGAAGAAAGTTTAATGAACTTCCCAAGGCCATTTTGGGAACAGATACTAAGCTGAAAGCTCTGTGTTAAGGGTACGAAGTTCAGCCAGAGAACTAGATGTTGGGAATTTTGTCCTCAATTATTCCACTTTCCTGTTAACTGCTTTGTTGCAGGCAGTGCCAGGCTTTAGATTCATTGAGTCTCTCCTACCCAGTGGTGGCCAGCTCAAAGACAGCTCAGGTCCTGGGTGCTTTGAGACGCATAGTCTGTCTAACATAAAATTCAAATTTAATCATATAATAAATTACATCCACTCCTAGAACAGTAGCAGGACTGAGAAACAGAGAACTGTGATTTGAGTTTCTGTCTGCTTCCCAGGATCTTCCTTCAGTAGAGAGACAACAAACAGATCTAAACAACACAGGTTTTGGACACAAAGTTGTGAACAGAAACCTCAGGGTAGCCATATATGTTTTATTCATGTTCACATTAGAAACATGGTTATAGAAAGTCCAAATGTATAGTCCATACCTATAATGTCCGTTTGAGTAGGCATGGCTAGGAATGCCAGCTTCATGTAGACAGCTGCACAGCAGCTGATTCTTGTTGGAGAATGACTTTTTTATACTGGCTGGAGATATTTAGATAATGAGCGTTGGCCTCAAGGTTGAAGTGTAAAACTGGCTGTTTTAACTGGACCAAAACACATAGCTATACCTTAAGTGGTGCATTTGTAAAATGAAGAATCATGCTTTACATTCACACTGGAATTTGAAATCTGGTTAACTGGAAGCCCTACAGTATTTTCAGGTTCTTGGACGGCAGCCACTGCAGTTACATAAATGCGAAATATTATTGGAATAGGTAGTAGGTGTCCTTCCTTCCTTAGGAATTGCCCCACTTAAAACCTCAGTTCCTGTCCCTTCCCAAAAGTTCTTTTTAATCTTGTTTTTCTAAGCTATGACTCAGTTCCCCTGCCATCTCCTCTTCTAGATTGAATCCAAGGTTGTCCGTTTCTTTCCCCTACATGGTCCGAAGCAGTGGATATGATGTATTCTTGTTTACGATATGCTAAAGCAGAATATTTCTGAGATGTTTACAGGTACTTCCTGCCCCAGAGGAAGAATATAGGATTTCCATCCTCCTCAGCAGCAGTGCTTTGGCCTTACTGGAGCCAAGGAACTCAAGCTGTGTGATCTCTCCCTTCCTGTTTCTTTTGCTTGACGCAACGTGGTAGAGTTGTTTGATGTCTGGAGTGAAGGATACAGAAGCTCCAGCTTGCTAAATTCACCACTTATTTCCTTTATTATGTTATTCCTACTAGGAAGCTGTGAGAATTCCCCCCCCCTCCCTTTGCAAGTTAACTGAAGTCCAAGATACATTTGTAATACTTAGGAGCTTTTTCTCTTTCCTATCAAGAAAGCTGGATTACCCCCTTGAAGGCTGTATTTTTTCACTTTATGCTTTTATGCCAATTTGGGATAACTAAACATTTTCAAGCACTCTTGCACATTTTCATGCAGGGGGCCTTTCCTTGAACCCTTTCACAGGTGGAAGAGGCACTTGAAAAATATTTAAATACTCTGTTTGGAATTTCACCTTGTATATTTATTTTCTGCTTCATTTACTTCCTTGCAGAAGAATAGTTCTGTCTCCATATTTTCTAGGAGTTTCTTTGAGCTTTTCTCAGATTCTAAATTCTGCTGTCTCTGTCTGCCATTACTGTGTAGTACTCTGGGCCCCTCTTCATCACTGCCCAGCTCCTCGTACTAGCGAATACCACAATTGACTGATCCTGCTGCACCCATCAAATTCCGCATCTCAGCCAAAGAGCCCATGGATGCAACTAACAGGATGTGGCTTTCTGAATACTGAGACTGTGTCAAAACATTCTATGCTAATGGCAAGTATTTTCACTAGCACTGCTGTCATCATTTGCTGTCTATGGCCTTAGTCATCTTTGTGACAACTCAACACCATTCCTTCCTCAAATGGAAGGTTAAAACTTCAGGTTAAGAATAAGCAGCAGGATACACGTATGAAATGGAAGAATCAGTGTATGAGTTGGCTTATGGATCACGCTGTGAAGTCCAAACCTGTTTTCTTCCTGATGTTTCACATTCTTGTACATTTAACAAAAAGACCAACTCAAAGCTCCATAAGCATCTCCATGTTACTCCCCTTGGAGCTGCAGTGCTCCTGCCTTCAGGGTTAACACCTCTCAGGGAAATCTTTTTTAAATCTAAGTGATACAAAATGGATCACTACATCAGCAAAGCCTCAGCTCATATCTTTGTATCAATATCTACATTATCTTTAGGAATGGGATACTTAGATTAGCATTGCCAATATAAATATTGCATAGTCATAAATTTTGACGATATGTGGTATAGAAACAAGTGCATGTAACACAACTTTGTAGAAGAAGGGTTGGCCTGCTGCACCCCTCCAACGTGGCATTTGCATGATGCATCAACTGCTTTTATTGCAGGAATGATATAATAGCTGACTTGTTTGTTTGTTTGAGTGCCTCAGCAGTATCTTACCTTGTGGTAAGTTTGGGTCAAGCCTTTAGATAACGTTTCCATTATACCTAAGGAGTCTAAATAGGGTTCTGAAACATTTTGTGCTGCGTGTTTTCTGATTGTTTTTCTTATCTCAAGTGTAAAATAGATTGGTTTGACATTTCCAGAAAGTCTTTCTAAAGCCAGACAGAAAAATAATAGAGAATATTTGATCCTGTTTTCTTGGACAGGGATCTACTGCATGAGCTTGAAATACTTATATGGGTGTGATTTTGGTCCAGATTTTTTTTGGCATTAATACTTGAAATCATTTGGATTGTTCTTAGAATATTCTAAATGATGCGTCCTTTCCTTCAAATCTGAGTGCTTCATGCCTTTATTTTCATAGATCTGACCTTTTATGCAGGCTAGTTCATGTTCCCTCTTGATACTAAAGGAGACATTTTGAGCATGTTTTGCATGCTGCAAGGAAGAAATTAATAGTGATTAGAGCTGATGTAAAGAAATTATTTACACCTTTATTTTGCTGCCCGTCATCCATCCTGTATTACTGTTTGCCATGACATATTGCTGTACAGTCTGTATCATAAGTTGTTTATGATAAACCTAACCCACTGTCAGGTTTTATTTCCATCGACTTCCTTAATTGCTTGTGTGGTGTCTGTACAGAGCTATTAAGACGAGGGAGTCTGGATAACTTAGAGTGAAGAGCTGATTTGGGAGCTATTGAATTTTTTTTGACAGAGCCTTGCATCAGGCCTGCTAGTACGGTCCAACTTCCTTGTGCGATGAAAACAAAGCATCCTTGATAAGCACAGGTTTAGATCCTAAGATTTTTCTGCTGTGGAAGAAAGGTCTCATTGCAAAATCTTTTCAGTATTTGCTTGGTAGAGTTCAGCTGAATTCTGTAACAGCACTTAAGTGAACCATGGTGTTCTGTTAGATTTATCTTTGGCACAGCTTCAGTTTTGGAAAGTTAAGGGGAAAGACAACATTGACGGAGTATAAGCCTTGGCATGGGCTATGCAGAGTAAAAGGTGGATGATTCAAAGGAAATCTCTGTTGTGGGGGTGTTCCAACACAAAAGGAAAGGAAGGTCCATTTCAGGGTCTAAAGCAAACTGTAGGATCCGTTTTGTATGTTTTAGAGGAGTATGGAGTCTACATAGTCTTGTAGAAATGTAAATATAATGGAAAAGATTTGAATGCTCCCAAATCTATCAGGTTGGTGCATAAAGATCGATAATTGCCAGGACAAGTGTCGTCATAGCTCAGGTAAAGAGTCATAGCCATGATATAGTATTAACTGTTAGCAAAAAATGTTGACTTGTATGACTCTTTTCCCCATCATGAAATGTGACATGGTTTGGCTCAGCGATACATAACTACAGACCACAAAGAGGTGGTCCACACATAGAAGATCATATCTAATAAGAAAAGCAGATGAAGGCAATAGAAACAGCGGATATGAAGAGGAGCCTTGGGAAATAATGAGACAGAACAGGTAATAAGTAACAAACTTATTCTGAGTTTGTACCAAATACCTGCAATCGTGTTTGGTTGATGCAGTATCAACAGAGAGCGTCATCTCCCTTATGTGACGGATAATAATTTTTATGTATTTTCACATTCTTTGTGGCCATGAAACATTTCAGGATGGCTTCTTTGGGAAGATTTCCTTACCACATCAGTAGCCACAAAAATCAGCTTTCCATCACTAATTAGAAAATACCTCATAAATATCTTCAATTCTCCAGTTAAAATTGGAGAGTTTTTATACCATTGCTCCCATTAGTTTTCTACAAAGTGGGTAAGCTCTTGGCAATGTAATTCTCTGTCTGTTTCTACATGCAAATGCAGCAGTTTGAAAATCCATGACATGCTGGACCTGCTTTACATTCTGCTCATAAATGCCTGAGTAATGACATAAAAAAGATGTGGAAAAAAAATAAGCTTCTTTCATGCTGATGTAGAATAATGTACTGTAAGTCCAAGCATTTGGATAGATTCTGAGGTCAAAAAGGACCAATTATGGTCATGGTGCCAGACCTACAGGCCATAGCATGTCACCTAGTGATTTCCTTACGGAGCCTAAAAACTAGGAAAATATGTATTTGAAGGAAAATCCACTCTAGTTTTGAAACGTACCAACACAATTCCCTAAAAAAGGTCTCTTAAGCATGTTTTTATTGAAAAGTACAAACCGAATAACCGAGTGCTTTTCATGTGGATTTTAGTAATATCAAATTTTTAATAACTCATTGTTAGATGCAGTTCATTCTGCCTAATAAGGTGGCATCATAAAAACCAGGACACAGAAAGAAAGATTTAAAATTAGAAAGCTTTGAGATTCAAAATAAATCACATAAATTCACATCACCAATCACTTGAAGTAAGAATAAGGGGTGACTAGGACCAATCGCACCCCCTTTGTCAAGGTAAAAATGACTCTGAACCAAGGGAGGTAACGGTAACGAGGCAGTTGACACATGGTTAAAAATTCAGAGCGATGCAATCCTTCCTGAAGTACTGTAACAAGGATCCAGCTGTGGGCATATTTTTGCCAAAAGTCCTCAGGAGATTGGCGTCTGCAATATTATGTCACGTTATTTTTGGTGGGCTCATATTTTGGAGGCATAATGCCAAATAATATAAATGACTGAGAGGTTTTTGGATTACTGAGGATTGTCAAGCCCATAGATTTACTGTCTTCTGCTCAGATTTGAGGATTGCATTTTCAGTGACGTGCACAGAGACTAGCTCTGGTGAGACAAACATCTGCCATCCTTTCACGTTGTGAATCGTAACTCTGCGCTGCCTTCACAAACAGAGGAGCCACCTTCTGCCTACGAATGTACGAGGCTCATATTGAATGAAGTGGAAACTACGTCCCCAAAACCATGGAAAGAGTTTGGCTGTGGACGTTGTCTGTATTTTATCTGCCACTGTTTGACACTCAGCCGTTTCCGGCATAGGATGAGGCATTCAGTTCCTTCTCACTGCACAACAAAGCACATTAGGAGGAAGACGGAAGCAGACAGGCAATAATCCACACGAGTGTCTTCCAGCTGAACGTCAACCTCAGCTTAACTGTTTTTCTCATGGTTTCTTTTGGGTGAATCAGCAGAGGAAACAGAGGAGAGAGAATGTGCATCAGGAGACAGAGCCCAATGTGACTCTCTAGTACAGTCTTTGCTTACGCAAAATGCCACTTGATTTTGAACGTCTAGTATTGGAAAATAGAACAGCAAACACTGTCTCCTGTCCTGTGACAGTATTGTCAGGTGTGATCGGTGATTATCAAGCATGATTTCTCAAGACATTCAGATCTTCTGACTTTTAGATGGGTGGGTGAATTCCCAGTCCCTTAAAGTCACTAGCAGCTTTGTCCTGAGCTGGGGCTCTTATCGGAAACGGTTAACTGTATTGGAGGTCTAAGTCTTTAATTTTATACTGCCTTATAAATGGCTTCCAAAAAACCCCCAAACTTTTCTCCCTGGAAGGAAGGATGCGCACATTTCTGAAGAAACTTAGGCAACGCTAGCTTTTGTACAATGTCTCCTGATCCATCCAAAATGCAACAAGCCTTTTTGGATGGAGAGCTTAATTCTTCTTAAATTCTTAATTTCTGTTCAGATTTCTTTGTGGTAGACACTGCTGTTTTTCAAAAGACTGCCTACTGTGCAGCCTATGCTAGCATGACTCTGGCATTTCTCTCCAAGTACTTTATCTGGAAGTTTTAAAGCAATATGCTCCCAACTTCTAAGTCTCTGCACAGTCAAAATAATAGGATGATTTGACAGTCCTGAAAAAAGGCCATGAGCCAGAGTCAGGTAACTTTCTGCTTCTCTCTGGCAAACTAATCTAATTGTAGGTTATGGCTCTGAACTCTTACATTTATTTTTTTTTCCATCCTTGTCCATCTTGGGCAAAAGCAGAGTCTAGCTTTACCTAGGATATCACCAAGTAACAGAGTTTCTAACAGAGATCTTGCAAGTCTCCAACACATTAGTGATTACCTTAGCATGCAATGGTTGTGAGATTTTTTTTTTTTGACTGATTGGTCAAAGATTGGTTAGTGCAGAGGGTGACACTGAATGAGGGAGCCTGGCAGGAACCTTCCATCTTTGCTTTCCCTAAGCAAATTGTCACTCTTCTGCAACGGAGGACATGGCCCTTTCTTTGGAGACAGCTATGAATTTTATGAAGCTATTCAGCACTGTAAACATTTCTGGCGGAGTCCTACAGGCTAATTATAAATTGGTTAAATGTGTGTTGTGCAAGTAGTCATTGTGTTAAGAAATACAGAAAGAAAGAAGACTTGTTTCCCTCCCCTTTAAATGTGGTGATGCCTTCGTGGATTTCCTAGGAAGTTGATGTTTTTTCTCCTTTCTTTGCTTAGGAGAGCTCCCTTATGTCCTAGTGCGGGTTTTAATGTCTAGATGTCTTTTCATTAATAAAGACGCTTCTGGGGAACTGCAAGGCATTTTCTCATGAATTTTTGTGTCATGACATTTGACAACATAAAAATATTTTGGGGAAAAAGAAAAAGGCAAAAAAGCCATGTGTTCCTTGGCTTCACCCATGATGGCTAGTTGCCATATTTGTTTATTGGCCTGAAAAGCTGCTTGAAGGACATGACAAGATCATAGAAATCCCCTTTCTGTCAGGCTTCCTCTGCGAAGTTCTTTCTAAGCTAAACTCCTCACAATAATTTAAAATAGAGGAATTCTTTCAGAGATCCACCCTTTTAAATGGAACTCACCCACTGTCTTTTTTGGGAAATAAAAGTGATTTTCCTCTAATATTCTCCCATCTTTGTTGTAAGCACATTTGATATAAGTCTTTTCTTTATCTGGCCTGATCCTGTTACTTATTTATACTCTTCTTCCTCCAATTGCTAGCAAGCCTTTTACAGCTCTATAAGAGGCAAATTCAAGCAAATACTGGGGTTTTCCCAAACAGTGTTGTGCCAAGATATTTAGACTCAAATTCTCCCCACGTTACGCAACTGTTAATTGGAAAAGATCAGCAGCAGACAGCTCTCCATGGGAAATTCAATCCCCACTTCTCATAGCAGCACATATAATCTTTGTGAGATGGTTCATGGACTCTCCGTTTTCAATATTTGGCAGTTCCCAAGCAGTTGCTGGGCTGGGAAGAACTATAGCTGATCATCAACCTCAAGGGTTTAAGCAAATATGCCTGCAACGTCTATTTGTGGAAAGAAAAACTCTCTGCATTCTTACAGCACCAAGTCCTGGGAACGAGTACGGATTTAGGAGGTCTATACCAGCACGTCCCCGTGCATCACAGGCACAGGACAGTTCTGCAGTTTGTTAGGCAGAAATATTAAATCTGTGACTCTTTTGTACTCTAGTTACCAAACTCCTAGTACAGGCTGTTGTAGCTGTATGGTTGAAAGAATCAAGATGATAATCTGAAGGAAAGAAAAGTCCTTTTTGTTGAGATGCAGAGAGGAATAGCAGGTTATGCTGGTACTGCAGATGTTGAGGAAAAGGAAACAGAACTTGTCTGACAAAACAGACTTTTCTAATGAGGTAGATTAGATGGGACTAGATTAATGTAAAAATGAAGCTTGGTTGTTCTGCAACCAAGTGAACTTACTATGCCTGCCAAGATCAGATCCTGGCTCAAAGTTTCCATCTATGACGTAATGTAATCTTCAGCTTTGCAGTGGTGGCATAGATCAGTAGAGTATTGGAGGAATAGTGAATACATCATAAAATTATAAAGTTTCCAGAAATGGCATGCGTGTGGAGAGTAAGTTTTAGTATAAATTCTTTCCTAGTTTTACTTCGGCTCTTCAGGTTTACTCGTCTGTCAGCTCTGTTCTCACATTCTCTGTGACTATTCTTTTGATGCTTTCAGACTCTTTCTAGTCTTACCACAGTAACTGGCACATAGTATTGTGAAATATACCCATACCAAGTTCTGCACAGACCTAATGCCTATATTCTTACCAGAGGAATCAGCTTCAGTCCATCTGTATGAGAGTGGAATTTGGCTCCTTGGGGCTCCTTAATGTGAATGCAGTTGTAATTTATGCTTATTTTACTTTTCCCTTATTGCGCCAGTGATGTGAAATATAAATGGGAATCAGGTCTCCAGTAACCAACTGAAACTTAGAAACAAAGTCATTATTTTTCTAAACCGTTGTCACGTTTTTCTGTCTTACTGCAAAAGGAAGTCTTTGAAAGCTGGTTAACTTCTATTTAATTACTTGCCTCTAAGTTTCAAATAACCAAGTGGAATCAAATAAATAATGAAAAATTAATACAAAAAATTATGATCTTCCCATGTCTTGCTAAATGAAAAGAAAGAGAAAAACAAGGAGTGGTGGCCTGAGGGATCAGGCTTCAAAAACAATTTCTGATATGTGACACAACCTTTCCTAAGCGTATTTAGTTCTGCTGCTGCTAATAGCATCAAAATTGTTAAAATGGGTTTAAGGGCGTAACCTGTTGTTACTACAGAAGTAACAGTAAGCAAGTAATTAAAACGCAGGACTTAGGGGAATGGAAAACATTGCGAGATGCAGATGTAAACCCTTATTCCTAAGTGCAATAATTTGTGTTTAAAACAGAATTTGCACGTAAAATACATCAATTTTCTCTAATAAAATGAGAGTCAGCTTTGGTATTGATAGTCTAATCTATTCCTTAGACTTTACTGATGGAAAACAAATGAAACCGGGCAAAAGAGTCCTCACTAGACCTAAGTCCATCTGGGACTGGGAGGTAACGAGAATAACCTACAAAGCTGGGAAACGCAGAAGGCCAGCCAGGACATCAACAGGTAGATCACGTCTCCACAGCAAATTTTTTGGTTCTCAAAACCCTTTCCTGTCCTCTGGAGAAGATTGGACAGCAATATCATCACTTGTTGTTCTTTAGAATTATGACCATAAACTCTGGGGGCTGATATGTGTAGGAGGTTTGACACAAACCTGTTGTATGATGATACATAGGAGGGGAGGCCTGTACACATCAGTGTCAGTCTACTTTCCACCTCGTTATTTCTTCAGAATGGTTATTTCCATCTAAGCAGTTACTTGAGATCTGTTGACTGAAGCATGGGCATATATAGGTCATTTCTCCCAAGCTTATGTCACATTTCCAGGACACTCCTTATAACCATGGTTGGGAATTTGTTATCAATTTCAATAAGTTCAGGATAAAATTGCGTAAAACTGATATTTATTTTTTTTTATATATGGACCTTGATCTTGTTTTCTCTCTGTTACTCTTTCTTGGTTGCCTGTTGATTTTCTTCCATTATTCATGTTGAAATGACAAAATAAGAGGGAATAGCTATTAACATTAATACACAAAGTTAAGAGTCAGGCTACAGAAGATGTAGGAGGGGGGCAATAGTGTTGAAATGCAGCAAACTGAAAAAAGAAATTATTTTGATACAGTGCATAATAAATTTGTGGTTCTCATATTTCTGAGGTGCAAGATTTAGTAGGGTTTCATTTCTAAGGGTAATGAGTGTTCACAATTACAAGAGCAGGGATAAAAGAAAATGATGCTTGTAAAGTCAGGGTACAAGCCAAATGGTTTTTGAGGCAGCATAAGGAGGAATGTGGCTCCCTCTCAACATTTTTTCAGTGTTTATCTCCTCTGGAGTATCTCGCACCTTCCTCTGAAGTGCTTGTGTTGGTCATAGTGTGATGATGCCAGATTGATCACTGGTCCAGTCTGGATTCCTGTAATTGTCTGTTTATGTGAACCACTATTTAGGGTTTGGTTTCAGTTCAAATGATTTAGAACAAAGCTGTTATTTTGGTTTTAGAATTAAAGATTATGAATAAATTAATTTGCTCTGTCTGCTTAACCTAATCTGTTGGACTGCCTAAAACTAGACAGTTTGGAAAGCAGAGAAATGGCAGTACCCAGGCTGTTACCTACTTTTCTGGACAGGAGCTCCTTTTAGATTCATAATCATAACTTAATACCAGACAGACCAATTTATTGAGGGAAGAGGAGGATTCTGGTTCTTCCTCTAGCACAGTTTGTTTTACTACATGCACAGTCTGCATCCATCCAGGAAACAATTGTGGAACCTGGAACTATCCTAAGCAAACCAGGAGATCTGGTCATGTTAAGTTCTAATACTGAAATTTTCCAGTGTAATTTAATTCCACTTTGGCTTGCCAGAAGTTTCAATCATTGGTTGATTATTTTCTTGTATTTATTCTGCAGTGCTCTCAATCATAGTAAAGAGTAATTTTAAAATACATGATTATGAAAGAACAGAGGATTATAAACCAAAGTAATATTTGTTAAAAAATTGCACAATATGTCCAGGGATTTCAAGCCATTTTACAGCTGTTAGTGAACTCTGTCTGACAATGAACTGATAGGGTGGGAAATCATTATCGTAAAGAACTGCTGCAGTGCTTAGCTGCAGTGTGGAAATAAATCTCTATTTTGTAATAAAGGCAGATGAATGAACTAAGCTTTTTAAACATGCAGGATAATTTTTTTTAATCCCTCTGCCTGGTAGCTAGTGTGAGTCAAAATCAGGTTTCCTATCTGCTAGTGCCTGGTCAAAGCAGTACAGGGAGTTAATTTAGCTCAAAGATGTCTGGGTAAATCTATAGGAAGGAAGTTTGCAGACAGGAAGGAGGGGTGTGGATGGGAAAGGCTTGCCCCGTGCTGGGCTGCATTGAATGCAGTCTCAAATCACAGCACATGGATAAGAAAGAATTTAGAAATTAATGTACAATCTTGAGAATTAAATTCTCTATCAAGTGACCTTCAAGTCTGGCAGCTGTTCTGGAGCTGATAAGGAGGGGACCCGCTGAAACGTTCCCATGGAACGATCTTGTCCCTGGCTGGCATAACAGTGACTTACAGAGCATGAATCAGAATCTAATTCTGTCAACCAGTGATGGGGCCTGAGAGCCACTGGCCCGTGCGTTAACTGAACAATATGCTCTGTTGAGTTATGGGAATCATAGAGTCCTTTTTACTTTTTTCCTTTTTTTTTTTTTTCCCCTTCAGCCTGTTTTTCCCACACTGCCTCCTGTCCTTTTCATTCCAAAGCATGCAGTGCATAAATACATATGTGCATTAGCTCATGTGTATAGTATATCAAAGTGCATTTTAAAATGACTTAGCATAACAGTGTTATCATACGAAGTAGAAGCAGCCCAATACCACATAACACATCGACTGTGGTTTTGACAGTCGGGCTCCAAGTATAACAAAATCTTATGTCTTGTTTTATGGGTGGGCAAATCTAAAAAAGTTCAGCTTGCAGAGAGGGTGAGTTAAAAGTGAATCTTCTCCCTCCTCCCCCTTACCCTTAATTTTTCAGTCTACTCAGGTTCAGTGTCATCATGCACGCCAGCCTTTTATCATGTGTGACAAAGTAAACATCAGTGCGGTGGCAGTGAGTAAAAACGCTGTGGGAGAAATCATTTGGTTTACTTTAACTTCACAGAAACTAAACTGTATGAAATTGAAAATGTTCAATTTGCTCTGCCTGAAGCCAAATACCAGAAACACATTAAAACATCTGTTTGCATTTATAATGTGATTGACTTTGCCAATGATAAAATGGATTTTAATATGATAATTTGAGTGCCCAAAGAGGTGATATTAAATAGTTTGCTGGTTTTGCCCCAGGTCATTTGAGTCCTAATCTGAAGCTCCCTGAAGTCAAAGTGTATCTTCTTGCTGTCAGGCTTTGGGTGAGGTACATTTCTTCCTGGGGGCTGTAGGAATGTTTTTGAACGCATCGTCGTTAACATAGCAGTTCTACTGGGTAAAGATTCATGCTAAACAATTTCTAGTGAGGTTTCAACACTGTTGACCTACTGCATTTTAAAGGAATCAAAATACAGAAAGTAGAAGCCATTACATGTTATCTTACTTTACATGAAAATAATAAAATGGGGAAAATGTAGTTGAAACTTTATTTAAGCTTGCTTCAAAGTTGGATGAGGCTCAGTAGTTCATTTAAAAACATCAATAAATTTGTTTGGCATCAAATCTGTACTCACACTTTGGAACTTGCTCTTCAAAATTTACTGTACTACTGCTACAAATAATTATTTGCTTAAATTTTCCAAATGTGCTAGGACTTCATAAAAGTCACTATACAAATAGCTTCTACTTTTAAAATTTCCTGATTACTATATAACAGCAATGTTTAGAACCTCAGATCACTGTGTAATGTAACCATCTTTCAGCTGAAAACTCATTGGGACAGAGATGGTTACCCATGTTTTCACATGTTACAACAGGCACAGTTTAGGGTTCTTTTGCAAACCTCTAGATGTAACTAGTCTGTGCTCTGGGCATCTGTTCCTGTTTAGTTTTGCTAATCTCGAAACTGTTAATATTAAGTTTCTGAAGGCTCCATCCTGTACATATATACTTTGTGGCGAGATTGCTTTTGCAGCATTTCTCTAAATGAGAATCCCTAATTTGAATCTTTCTTCTATCTAGCTATACATTTTAACAAAATTTATGGGAACAGTGTGTGTCTTGGCCCTGTATTAAATGAAGTTAAAATTGAGCAAAACTTATTGAACAGATAAAAAGATCATAGTCAATAATCTAAGCCCTTTTCCATAAGAAACCAGGCTGAAAATCCCATCATAAAGGTCTTCCTCCAAATATGCATGCTTCAGCTTGTTCTCTTCTGGATGAAAGATGATGAATGAATTGTATCACATCTTGTGCCTAGTTCTGAAGGCATTTTGGATTAGCAGTGAATCATCGTGCTATAATAGGAACATATGGCTTAACGTTAGGTTCTTGAGACAGGTTTTTGGAGAGCAGTATCTTGTGTGGATGCTCTTCTGTGATGGTAACCTAATCCCTAGTTGCTGCACCAATAGTAATAATCGATCTTCAGCCTGTAATGAGTGCATCAAGCTGATTTTGTGGAAGGAAACTCTCATACACATTCAGTAGGTAGTTTCTTGTGTACTCATTTCTCTCTACCCAAGGTTTTGCCTGCTCCAACGGTCTCCTGCTAGCAGAGCTCCAACAAGCTTTCTGTTAGCAAATAATACTTGGAGGTGAGTCCATTCCAGAGGTGATTTCATTGACAAAGAATTGGATAACATCAGTTGTCTTCTGCGGAGGCAGTGCACTCCACTTGTCTCACTTTTCATCTTTTTACTTTGTGCTCTGCTACCTGCAAATCACTTCCTGATTTTTCATTCTTTTAGTCACTCTTCTCTATTTATGCTGTAAGCTTTTAATTTGTTGGACTATTTCCTAGCATGTACGAACTCAGTGTATTCCACAGCGGAGCCCTTATCTTGCATGTGTCTCAGAGTGCTGCCATGACAGAAACAGTGAAAAATAGGAACTCTTTCATGTATATCCTTGGTTAAAACGGGCCTTCAGCAGACTTAAGGGAATCGTAATTCCCCCAGGGGCTTGCTTTCAGAATTTGTATTACTAATTTGTGTACCTATAGTTACATCATTTCTAGGAGGAAACAAGCTGGGCTTTCCAAAAATAGACCTAACTTCTGTTCATCCTCCCAGCTCTCATATTAAGGTAATAATCGGTGCTGTCAGCCTCATTTGCTGGACAGGTTTGTGACAGAGGGTTCCCGCCTCTCCTCACCAGTTGTCCCCACTAGAACCACCCGTAAACCTAATTTTCCAAATGCTAGTAGGGATGCTTGAGTGTGAGAATGTGTGTGACGCTACAAACTCAGTGAAGACCTGAAAGACCAAAGTGCCACAGGTATATTTTGTTTTTATTTGGCAGCAGTGCCAAATAAACGTAGGATTAATGAATGCCATCAGTTTAGAGCAATAGCCTGTGTTTGTTGTTCAAAGATGACATTATTTAAAGATTCATAGGTTTGAATGCCAGAGGGGACAGTGGGGACTATTCTGATCTCAACTCTGAGCGTGATTTAGAGATTGAATTTCTGATGATTTGGGATGGGGCTGTAACTTCGGCTTCAGCTAAAATGACAACTTCATAAATGCCCCCAAACTTCTGGTAAAGGCTTAAAGTGACTGGAGACTCTCTAGGCAGGTTGTTGCTCTCTAGTAATATACTATTAGTATTATCTTCCCTTCATCTTCCTCTGTTGTTTAGGACCAGGTTAAAGTTATATAGTTGATGCTGTCAACTACCAGTTTTGATGATATTGTTTGCTACAAATACATTAATATTAAACATTTTTCACTCTTTTTGGATAATTCACCAACAAGATTTCATGTGAATGTGAATGTCATGCATAAGTATTTCCTGAATAGTTTGAGGAATTTAATTTTGATGAATGGATTATTTGCAACCTAGGCATTTTGATTTTTAACGTACTATTTCAGTAGGCTAAAGTCTTCTGTTTTATTAGTACTTTCTAAATAATGTTCCGTTAATATAAAATGAAATAGAAAAATGAATAATAGTTACTCTGAAAAGAAGAATGAGTATTGATCTAAGTTAGAAGTTTAGGATGATTCATTATTTGTGAGGCATGTAAGCACAAATAAAAGGATGCCTATAAAACAAGCTAATGTAAACAGAAATGAAATCAAGACTAATCTCTCCACAGACCTCAGGTAACTGAGTTCTCTAGTAAATATACAGAACAACGAGTCATAATACATCAAAAAAATCCAGTCACTTCATTGCCCTTACTAATCAATATATTTGCATATCTCTGTGTGCTGTGTGACTACCTGTACTAAGCAGTGTCTCTGGCCATTTCGAAGACAGAGAGCTGAAGTTCATGTGACACCATTACTGCAGACCCTCTTCCAGGTCCTTCATATGGACAAACTTTTCTCCTAGCCGAAGGCTGCTGGCAAAGCCCTTCGACCTACTTTAGCGGAATGAGTGCCAAGCACTTTTTTTGGTCTGAGTATGAACTGACTCTTATGCAAGCTGAGCTGGGGAAACCCCATACAAGTCGTGTAGCAAAAACTATGGAAATCAGCTTTTGATCAGACTAAAATTTTAAAAAGGAAAGATCTGGACAGAAATTGTTTTCATTCCGTCCTCGCTTTTTTTAACATGAAGTGTTCCTTCTTTATTCCCCACATATTTTCAGAGGGAAATAGCTCAGTAACCAATTACAGGATTTTTCTCTAACGTACAGAGATCTTTCAGTGTGATGTTTTTCATCTGGTATGTCTTTGTTACTTTCATTGTGGGCCGTTC
Organism: Tauraco erythrolophus; assembly: GCF_009769465.1. NCBI lineage: Eukaryota > Metazoa > Chordata > Aves > Musophagiformes > Musophagidae > Tauraco > Tauraco erythrolophus. Next base: position 126,540,333 of record NC_141466.1, on the reverse strand, counting down.
TACTGAATAGAAGGCAGACATTACTCAGAATGAGAAGGGAGAATGTCTGTTTTTGAGCACTGAAGCTTTATTTCAAATGCATGCTTTGCCAGTGAAGTTTGCGTGCGCCTCTTTTATGCTGCAACTCCAGCCCTTCAGATGTGTGTTACAAGGCACTAATACTGCACAGATCCTTTGCCTTCCAACAGGCACTAACATCACATTTTTTCACTAAGTCCACCATGAGCAAATGAAAGAAGAGGTAGACGCTCACGCCTGAATCAACTTACCTGTTGCTCTTACAGTGCAGAAAATTCAAGATTCTGCCAAATATTATGCAAAAAAAAAAAGAGGTACACCTTTTTTGTCTTAATCAATTTTTGTTCTAATAGAAAAGATATGAATGGAAGAGCTGTAACTAAATAAACCTTGAAGCAGTTTCATAGCACTTCCACACCTGTTGACCTGGAGGGGGTTTGGCCTTAACTGCATCATTGCGTTAGCATGGACCATGCCCACACTAAGGAATCTGAGTGATAACGTGGATGAGGACAGAGAGACAGGCAATCCAAAATGGTTTGTCCAGTCTTGTCACCTCTTGTTGTCAGGGTGCATTTGGACCTGGTGTTTTACTTTCTGTCCTTGCCCATGAAGACAGGCCATTCATAAAAATTACTGGCCTCATAAGGAGAACCAGGATGTGTTACAGGGAGATATTGAACCTTGGTTCCGACTTCCCTGTTTGCTCAAATCCTTGCTGAGACAGTCTGGCAGTATAAAACAGCCTAAAAGCGGAGAGAAAGTGCCATGATGGCTAAAGTTAGAAAGCAAACATATGGTTATAACTGCTATCAATCTCACCTCCCTTTCTCTGTCTTTTTTTCATTGAAATTATTATTTGATGCAATCTTAAAATAGACCCCAAGTACAAAGCACATTTACCACTGGAAATTGTTTAAATTGAATTTGTGCATCCTGAGCTTTGCTCTTATTTCTTATGAAAGAGTTCCTCTGCATCCAGTATTGATGTAGCTAGAATAAACGCAGCTCTTAAGAGGGTGTCCATAGCATAGTGAAAAAAATGTTGGCAGCTGTCAGAGTTAGCGTCAAGCCAAATCCATGAAGTTGAATCTTTGTCATTGCCCTGAGACTGAGTGCAGCACACACGCACAGAGATGTGTGTCCCCAGCTGCCTTAACACTTGTGCTTCACAGCTGATCTAGAACAACATCATCATGTTAGCAACAGTAATTATGATGAGAATAATAATGGTGGTCACATCAGATTCTCTAACTGTTCAGTGCTTTGATGCTTGCCCAAGAGCATGAAGCAGTGCTATGAATGATACTTTTTTTTAATGTATTTTCTAATGTATTTTTTTCTTTTTGCTGTATTGCGACCACAGGTTTATTTTACTTAGGTCACTGAATGGTGACATATTTTTAGTGAATCAGTTGAGATCTGTTTGAAGCTCTGGCTGGCAAAAGCCATCACTGATTTCAAAGAGCTTTGAATCAAAATGAAGTTTACAAATAAACCTTCCTGCCTTTGGCCTGTTTGTGCACTGTCAAATCCTGAAATCTTTTATTAAGGTGCCAGCTTCTATAGATTTCCAGGCATAACAGTGAGTGAATTTTAGGATACTTCATTCTAAGACTTGGATCAATTATGGCATTTTAGAAGGTGGCTGTCATTCGCACATCTCTGAGCTGTTCATATCCTTTTCAGAATACCTGGGTTCAATCCGTGTTTTGGCCTGTGCTTGATCTCAGATAAGTCACTTCATCTGTATGACTCATTTTGCTCATGTGGAAGTGATGAACCTAATCTTTTTCATAAAATATTCCGAGATGTTTCATACAAAAATGCTGTCTAAGAGAAAAGCATTATCTTAGGCAGCTTGAAAACCCAAGGCTGAATTCACGGGGGAGAGGACATGTCTAATTCTTGTGGAGGCCAGTAAAGCAGGCAATATCTAGTAAAAATCACAAGATACAGAACTTGGATTTAGCTCAGGCTATAGTGATTCATGGTTTAAGGTTCTTGGCTCAGTCCATGCTGTTAGCCATGGTGATAGACACCATGCTGCTTAATAATACTACAACTGAGGTTGATTTTGCATGGCAAGATACAGTGTGTTGCAGAAAAATTTCATGTTCCCACCTTACTAGTAAGTAAACAGATAAAGTGTAGACTAAGAGCTTTTTAAATGATATTTGAGACTGTTGGAGCATTATAGATGAAATGCAATGCTAATAGTAAGACAGCCTATGTTCATTAATTCTGAGATACAAGGAACTGATTTTTTACACTGAATTGGATGGAGAACACGAAGGACTAGCAGGAAGTGATGTTTAAAGGATACGAACGGATGTAGGATGCTATCAAGTTTTATTGCCGTTCAGTAAAAATGATCACGTTACTGCCAAGTGGCAGACTTGCATATGTAGAATAGGTTTTACTCTTGTAAGCAGCAATGAAAGCATTATACCTCATCATACGTGTTGTGTGTTTTGCCCGTGTCTTGCATTTGTGGTGCCTCATCACCTTGTCATTGGGACGTTTTCTAAGCAACTCCTCCTTTTCCTTTGCATTTTTTATGGGAACATTATTACTGGCACAAGTATAGTTAGCACAGCACGAATTCAATTTATTTTAAGGTGTCTTTGATAAAGACACTTATGTGCTGACTATGCTCATCTCCTATATTGTTTTTGCTAGAGATGGGGTTGAATTCGAACTCCGAAGCTAAATATCTCTGAACTTTATGTTTTTAAACTCTGTGATGTCATTTTCAGAATGACTTGTATGTGTTCTCATCTTAAGAGCTTAAAAGCCCCATTGAACGATCTTATCTGGTGAAGCCAGCTGAGTGTGGAGTCCGTGTATCACATTTACAGAAGACTCCCTTAGGCTGTGACGGCTGTGTAGCCGGGGCTGCGCTGTACACCGTGCAATTGAGCATTAGCACAGCTTGAGAAACCCAGCAGATCAGCCCGTCTCAGGATTTCAGTGCTTCTTCCTCCTGCGCAGCTGCTCTTTTTGCCAGAAAGCCAGCTGTCTTCAGCCTTCTCTGTGACCCAGGTCCCTTCCCCATGGAGAAAGCTTTGGAAAACCCAGTCTGCTATTCTCCAAGACCAGTTTTCTTCTTTACTAACGGAACACAGAATAAGAGCGCGCTGGATTTCATAAACTTGACTTTGGCTGTTGGAAAACTTTAGTTTCATTTTGGTTTGGCTGAAACCTTTCCCTCCTCCAATTAATGAGTATGAGACTTATCCTGGGATGTCTCCCTCCCATCTCAGTAGGAGAAAGATCTTGGGTCTGTTACATTTTCTGGTGTAGGAGAGAGGAAAGCTACGTACTGCAACTCTCTTTCCATTACAGACTTGAAGGGTGTGATTTGTTCCCTCTTTCTTTCTTGGAAACTGAAGTGTTCATCTCTGGTTTTCATTGGGAAAAGTGTCTTATAGTAAATATTTCAGAGCTGTTTCAGTATAAGTGTTCAAACTTGGATAGATTTGAGCTTTTTGGGTTTCTTACCCATGCTTGACATCACTTTGGCAATAAAAACAGTTCGGCCAGCCTGTGAGAGAGTCTGCAGAGAATTCATGTTGGAATGTTATGCTACTCTTCTCTCTACTTTGTGATTCTTCCCGGCAAGATGCACGTTAGGAAAAAACGTATTCCAGTTTCTTTGTAACTAGCAGTTTTATTTTTTTCTTGTATTATAAAAATGCCAGGAGAAGGCATTTAGCTTATACATTAGGACCTTCTACACATCCTGGAACTACATCACAAACAATGAAAAAAGTGTAAAAGTAGAAAAATAACTTCTCTACTTTTATTGAGAATGTTGTAGTTCTTCATGTCCCAATTTCCTTGATCCTAGCATGTACTGCTTTCACCAAAGAATCTTAGTTTTAGGGAAAAGCTTTACACCTAAAGAGTTAACATACAGAAAGGGAATAAAAAGAAGTTAATATACATTTAACTGAGAGATTTTGAGGCTAGGGTTTTTGAGACCTTTAAGGTAGGTTATGCATAGACTTAAAACTTAAATTTCTAATAGTTTTCTAACATTGTATGCCAAATTAGCAACCACTTTCAGAGATTTAGTTAAATAGTAAAATAGTTTTGAAATTAGGCCAGGAAATTATAGACTTCAGTTGTTTTGGGCAAGAGAAAGAGAAATTCCAATGGCTGATGGTCTGTATATAAAGCATTCTGCCAATAATCCCCTTTTATTTGTTTAAATACAGATCTAAACTTCAGTACCACGAGTTGTCTCTAACATGGACAGATTTTAAGCTCAGAATTAACCTCTGATGTTTAAAATTAAGTGCCAAATTTCTCAGAACAGTACAAAGATGAACATGCTTTATAAATTGATGGTTGTGCCTATCTTACAGCCATACCATCTTGCATAGTATCTAACAGGTCAGAAAGCTTAACACTGATGGATCAGAAGAATGTTCTTGTGGAAGTTTCTGAGAACACAAGTATCTTGCAAGAATACTGATAAAGTAATCCTGAGTCCTTTCTGTCCTTTTCCATGGTTTAATGTGACTTTGAGGGTCTACTTCAGTAGAATAAATTTTGTGTTTAAGTTCAAAGACAGAAGAATTTATTCTCTTGAGAGGAAAAATGGTTTTTCTGGCACCCTTGTCAAGATGACAACTGTTAATGACTGTGTGCTAAGCCAGGTTGTAGCATAGTGATGACCCCTGCCTGTCTCAAGTGATTTTTTTTTTTTTTTTTCCTCAGGGTATATTTCCAAGGCAGTTAGCTACTTGGATTTTATTATTATATTCAATTCTACCTGAACACTAATGGAAATCAGGTGGAACTCTGCCTGACTTTGGATGATTGCAAGAGCCTGAGCTGATACTTTCAGGTGCCCTAGACACCTTTAAGAATCTATCCATTTACTGTTACAAACTGATAAGAACTTTGTGTATCTTTCCAAAGTTTTTGAGCAGTGCTGCAAAATAGACACCATGTTTTACCTAGGAGACTGCTCCATTTCTGTGGTGGGTGAAGTGATGCTTAAATAGTCTGTCAATTTGTTAAGCATGAGGGATCCATAAAAATGAAAGTTATTATTGCAGCAGGAATTTTCCCACAGCAAAAACAAATCAGAACTGAGTTTCATCCATAAAAATATTGCAAGTGAACCACTTGTTTGTTTCTTACCTCTGTTAGCTTGTTTTATATAAGGCAGCTTTCTACTTCTCCTTTATGAGGAGTTAGGCGAGTAGCACAGACATGTTGATCCTTGCATCTACAGAAGAATTATATGAGCTAAACACATGTTCTGCCATTGGCACATTACTGTTATCCTGCCAAAACCCTTCTCCGTGCTTGGCTTCTGCAGCAGTGAGCATGGGTGGAGGAAGGAAGGAACAGCTGGGAGGCGATTATGGTTTCCTGACGCCCTGCCCCACCCATGGCACAGGTTAGATCAGTTCTGAGTTGCAGGCAGCTGGTAGAAATCCCCAGGAGACTGTCCATTCATCTCCTGCATTATCTCCACCCAGTACCTGGCACACATCCTCTGCAGCAGGCTGCTGTTGGAGGAATCGGTTTTACCAATTCAGTGCTCCCTCTTGGGGCACTTTCTGTCTTTGGGGTTTTGCTCGGAAGAGGCACAAACTCAGTTCTGTTCTTTGGAGTTTAGAATAAGTTTGATTTTAATAGGACTTGTGTGCATGGAGCTTCATCTGGAAGCCTGAGGGGCCTCAACTGACTTATTCTAGTGATTTGAAGGGTATATTCCTGGAACTATTACCAGTTAGAAAGTTGAGGTCCAAGAAGAGCACAAAACTATTCGCTGAGGGGGGAAGAATGTGCTGGAAGAAGCAGAATGAAATTGTTAGAGAACATTGTCTACGTCTGTCCTGTTGGAAAGTTTACCTTTCTCAACAGAGAGGTAATCTTGGGCATTGAATGGTGGATAAAGTTTGTGCCATGTAAAATATTCTTTGTATTGCCTGCCAATAACACACACTGCCACAATAGTGTCAGCCAGTAACAAGGCCAAATTCATAATCGGTCGTCTTTAACAGTCTGCAGGGTCCCTTTGGCTGATAAGTATTTCAATACGAGAAATGTGGTGAGATGAGCTTTGTGGAGTAACACTTAAACATTTTACAGCCTAGCAGAGAGCAAAACAAATTGTGCATCAAAGGCTGACCAATGCTAAATTCAGGACTATAAGCTGCAGTTATCTGATGTCCTGCTGAAGGGCGAGCCACAAACAGAACTGTTGGCTGACACCCCTGGAAAGTAGTAGTAACAATAAACATCTGGAGGGTTGAACATATTCATGGTTGCCAGTAAATAATCCCTGGCTCTTAAGCAATTGTTTTTGGAGAAGCAGTTTGAGATATGGAGAAGCTAAGAAGTAATTGTATAATGGAATGATGGACAACATCCTGAGAAATCCTGATCCTGACCACTTGTGTGTCAGCATCAATAATGAACAGGGTTGTAGGAGAGAAAGGGGAAAAAGACCCTGATCACGTTGTAGCATTCAGTGAAATGGGTCAGCCATAGAAGGAGGAAGGGTCACGGAGGAAGGGTCACAGAGAAGAACAAGCAAATGGTACCTCATCTGTCATCGAGCACCTATGAGCGCAGCCCTTTGTTCCTCACAGGGACCAACAGCAATAATCATCAGATTGGTCTTGTGTGACCAGAAGAAATGTTTGTGTTCACTTAGGATTTGATCCAAATTTGATTGGGTTCAGTAGAAATCTTCCAGTAATTGCTAAGAGACTTAGATCTGGCCTGCAGAGGTTGTCTGTTTACATCTCTACCTGCAAACATGAGTCCACATGCCCAAAGGAGCACTTTACACTTTCATGACTACTCCCATTCGTTTCTCATACAGACATTCGTTTCGGTGGATGTCCCAGTTATCTGTTTGCTGCAGCTGTTGCTTACTGCCATGTCTATTGATCTCTCAGGAGCATACCAGTAGTGCTGCTGTCATGTATTTAAGGTATCTTGGTCTAGTTTTTTCCCTTTCTTTTACCCCTGCAATCACATTTCGGTTCATCAGGGCGTTTTGTGTAGATGAAATCAGTCTCATACATCCACACACGCATTAGTCTTTTACATTATAGCCTCATAACCTAAGTATTCGTAAGGTAGTTGTGGCTGGTGGGAAGCCCTGCTGTACAAAACCGATGGTGCTGCTTCCCTTCGGGTAAACCCTGTTGACAGGCAAAAGGTTACTGCTTGTATAGGCAAGTCCATTGCTCCGGTGCACATAACTCTATGGATACATCATCAGATTAGTCAAACGTCTGTGAAAAGGATTCTGTCTCTAAGGTTCCAGTTGCTCCTTGCCTGCCTTTGATATTCCTGTGGTTGCACAAGACGATTTGACCATGTTAGCATTACGCAGGTCTCTCTCATAGAGAGCTCATTGTGTCCTTTCCCCAACAAAGGACTAAGGTGTGGGGCTTAAATATAAGCGTGGGACGTATTTCCCATTAAAATAATAAAACAAAATGCATTTACTGCTCTTTACCTGCAGTATCAATAAACCGATAAGATAACTTTTACTGAAAGGAAAATAAAGCCTACTGTGTCAAGTCTTTGGTGTTAGAGGTGAAGCAGCAATTTAAAGCTTGAGGGCCAATCCTCAAACAGTGCAGATCATTACAGCCATGGAGATTTCCGGTAATGAATCCTAGATGAATACCTGCCCAGGAATGTGCTAAATGTCATGTAAGAATAAAAGACTTTGATTACACAGACGGTGTTTTCCACAGTCCAGAAAAGTGCCACGGAGAGGTACCAAGCTGTCTTTGTTGTTGCAAAAAGCCGTTACGTTCAAACAATGCTCTGCCTAAGCTCGTTTGAGTGACGTGTTTTTACTTTTTCCACATAGAATTTTGTTTGATTTTCTTTTTTTTTTTATTTTGTTTGACTCCTATAGTGTAATGTTTAATATTAAATGGTATTGATGAAATTTAATATTCATATCTCATTCAGTATTGTATGTCTATATCATGCTGTAATTCTAAGTAACGTTATATTTAGTATTTCATGTTTCCAAGCTAATATTTTTGGGGAAATCTTAACGCTGAAAAAAGTTTTACTTGTTCCAAGTTGGAGCACAAGTCATGCTTTAGAACACTGGAATTTCCCACGGGGCAGAGATCTTGTTTTCCAACCAACTCTGGTATATGGGCTATGAAGAACCCCTTCTGACTGCCCAAAGAGGACTTGGCTCACGATCACTTCAAAGTTTATTCAAGGGCAAAAGATGGGGTGATGATTATGAAGAGGTCTCATTTTGGTTCATTCCCAAAAGACCAAAGTAAAAGCCAGTAAAGCGCTTGATGCTGTCTCACCCACCGGCTGTCATTTCTAACCCAGATGCTCCACATTGCTTGCCAGCTTCTTGCTGGGGGGGATAGGAGGAGGAAAGCAGGGCTTAAAAATAAAATAATTTTAAAAAGAAGAGAAGGAAAGTTGAATATTGTTTGTGCAACCCGTGATTTGATGGCAAAGTGGAACATAAATATGGGCCCTTGGTATTCACGTGAGTCACGTGTTCTGAAGCTTATGACAAACTGTGTCTGGTTTTGCATATTAATGAGAGTGTGTAATAACTCCCTTATAGCTTTCAGCTATGAGGATCTTTCTGTTTCACTGTCTTGAGGAAGTTGTACATACAGATACATAAGTGGCTCCCGTTACTTCGTTAATTGAGCACGGATTAATGTAGTCATCCTCACAGTGATTTTCTTGGGTAGTAAAATGTTATCTCAAGTTTATGGATGAAAACAGAGAGACACGGGGATTTTAGAGGCCTCATCCACAGCCTATAGGCATTAGTGGGAACCTTTTAATTGACTTCAGTGGTCATGGATCATGTCCTTAGTAACTTGCCCAAGGGAAATGTTGTGATGACTCAGTCAAACTGCTCATCCGGTCTTCGATAATTTTAAAAATTTATTTCTTTTTCCCAGCTCCAAACTATATCCCAGTACTTATTTTCTGTAGAGTATACAAAGCTATGTTTTAAACTCCTTGCGTTTCCAATTAACAGGAGTAAAAAGCAGAATGATAACTCAGGTTATTATCTTTCAATCTTTAGCAGTTAGAACATAATCCCTAAGAAAAATGCTGAAATATTTAAAAAATGACTAATTTATTTTGATTGTACTTGAAGCCGTGGATGTCTGAGAACAGCTCATAGTTAAGTTAAAAATCAGTTCTGTCTATTTCTTGTTCTGTATGTTATGAGTTTCTATATAGTAAACATCATAATGGTTTTGAAAAAATAAATAATTGGTCCATGCATTTATATGAACATTATGCAAGAAGATAGAATTCTGCCTTCGTCCCGTCCCCACATTGGAAATGCAAATTACTTGCTTTACAAAATATTATACTGCCAGTACAGCTTACACTCAAGTCTGTAACAGAAGTCTAAAATGGGGTTCCTTGATGAGGGCTGAAGCATTCCTAATCTTTCCTTATATTACTGAGTTTTATCATGTTTAGATCATTGTCAGCCGTAATGCAAGTGTTAAGTGACGTACAGGGGAGCTGCCCACAAGTAATAACAGAATGCAAATGCCTCAGACCGAGAGAAAGTATTTCACCTGATACAGTGGGGTTTAATCTAGCACTAGTGGGACAAAACTGAGCAAAAAGGCTTATTTAGACTGTACATCAGGAAAACGTTGAGAGTGGTGAAAGCCTGTGGTATGTTCTCCCAAGGGAAGCAGTAGTAGCGGTGTGTGTAAGTTACTTAAAACTAATCAGAAAAAATACTCACGGGTATATTGTAAGGAGACAACTATTCTGGTGGTGGTGGTGAGTGCTTTGATTGCTATGATCATTACTAAGCTTTTTCCTTCTGAGTCAGATGATTCGTTTTATAGTCTTGAATGTATCGGAGAATTAAAGCTTGGTTTGGAACAATCAAAAAGGCATTGATAAGCTCGGAAAAAAGTCCTTTATTTGTTCTAGCGTACCATGTCTATAATGTTTGTCTAGATAACGAAAAAAACCCCATAAATTCCTTTGTAACATTTTGCATGATCTTTTAGATGATTCATTTGTATTTATTTGTTAAAAACCCCCAAACTCCTCTGTTACATTGTGACTTTATAGCCCGTGTATTTAATGTTATGGATTCCACCACAGAGAGAGTTGTGTTAGTTCGACTTCCTGGGAAATGTGCTAGAACACCTTTAAAACGCTGACCTCACAGCATCCAAACCCTACATTTCAAAACAGTGATGTAACTGGTCAAGAGTGGGCCAGAATGAGGTAATAGTGACTAAGCAGTGTTGCCAGTGTGCACCAATTTTCTTCTTTCATATTGTAGATGCCGGAGAAGTGGCATAAACGGGGTTCTGAGTGTGACTAATGGTTGCTGTCTCTACAGGGTGCAAAATAAAACAGTGTCGCTTTTGTAAAGTTGCATTGTGAACACTTGGCAAAGACCCTGAAGGAAACGCTTTCAGAGGAAAAAGTGGCAAAAAGAAATGCTAAAGATGTCTTCATTAAGTATGTGGATTAATGACTTTCCTTTTAAAGATGGAGTATCCTTTTTTTTTTTTTTAATGTCTCTTGCCATGCAATACTGTATGGAAGTCAGGGACCAGTCGTTCCAGCTGGAGTTATGAGACAGCTTTAGTAGGTGCACAGGCTACCAAGGCAGTGTATCTCTGTCAGATACACTGGTTCAAGAGGCAGTGGGCTTCAGTTGTGCAACCAAGATGAAGTGAGGGCAGATTTCAGATCAGCTAGTGTTCCTTAAATAGTTGGTTGAATACACTGAGCTTGTGCTTGCCTGACTCTGAATGGGTTTCTACAATCATAATTCAGGATTGCCAGGAACAGAGAAAGGATTGACAAAATAAAGTGGGAAACCCACCCCTTGTTTATTCTTTATTTTCCGTATACTGGGGTGCTGTCTTGTCAGGAGAGAGGTAGGAAGGGCTTGGATGTTGATGAGAATGGTGTTAAGCTCAATTGCCGTGAGCCCACCTAGCAGAAGGAGGGGACACCTGCTGCTGAGCAGTTCCGTAAACTGATGCTGACAGGTACTTCATAAAAAATAATCTGAAAAGTTGAAAAATTTTTATTTAATTGTTTTTAGTGAATAATTTATCCACAATTACAGTAGATATTAGAGAGCTTATTTGAGGTGGTTTTTGTTTTTTTCCCCTCAGAGAATTACAGAGTATTTGATTTGTAAGTTCTTCTCCTTCTGTGTCTTTGATCAGTTGGGAAGGAAAGTAGGTTGTTGTGGATCAAATGCTAGATATGCGTGTTGGCTTGGCGCTCAGTATCAGGTCGTTCTTCTGTTTTTTGTGTGCCTATCTCTAAGATTTTCTTTCTCTCATCTCTTGCCTGTCTTGTCCTCCTCGGAAAGCTTGCTCAAGAAGAAAGAGCCTCTTTCATCTCTTCATGCAATGTGTAGTTTAGTGAGACTTGGATTTTTAGTGAAGCATTTAGGTGTTTGTGAAAATAAAATGCTACGTAATAATAATGACTGATTTATCTGTATGACATTTCAGTGTCACTTGAGAAGTCTATTTTTAAAATTATGCTTTGAAAAGCATGTAATTTTAAATTTCTAATGCGAAACATTTTTTAGAAAGCAACACCTGTTCTTTGGGAATGTCACATAATGAGCTAATTCCGTCTCCTGCAACTTTTATGCCATTAACCTTATGCCTTCTGGTAAGAGTTTACAGACTTCTTTTTCCCTTAGGTAGCACATCATCTTTTTGACCTCCCCAGCAAATAGCAGGAGTTTATTAATTTCTATAACAGGCCTGTAAAAGAGACACAGTATTCTAATTTGAGAAGTAATGAAACCGCTCATGTCATAAGACACTCTTGCACAGATTTCAAGCATTGAGATGTTAGAGCATTACATAAGGATCATAGAATTGTTCAGGTTGGAAAAGACCTTTAAGATCACCGAGTCCAACCACTAACCTAGCACTGCCAAGTCTACCACTAAACCACGTCCCTAAGTACCACATCTACACGTCTTTTACGTATATCCAGGGATGGTGACTCAACCACTTCCCTGGGGCAGCCTGTTCCAATCCTTGACAACTCTTTTGGTGAAGAAGTTTTTCCTAACATCCAATCTAAACCTCCCCTGATGCAACTTGAGGCCATTTCCTCTTGTCTTCTATCACTTGTTACTTGAGAGAAAAGGCTGATGCCCACCTCACTACAACCTCCTTTCAGGTAGTTGTAGAGAGTGATAAGGTCTCCCTGAGCCTTGTTTTGTCTAAGTTAAGGAGACTTAGCCAAGAGACAGGCTAAGGAACGACAGTTCCCTCAGACACCACTTGTGAGACTTGTGCTCTAGACCCTTCACGAGCTACACTGCCCTTCTTTGGACATGCACCAGCACAGGATGTCAAGTTGTTTTCTGTTCTACCACAACCACCTCACAGAGCTTTTCTGTCTCATGAAGGAAAAAAAAAAAAAAAAAAAAAAAAGGGAGAAAAAAAAAAAAAAAAAGAGGAAACCTTTGAAGCTGTAGTCTTGTTTGCACTTGCCTGGATTTACAGAGGCATATGAGAACATACATTGACTACGCAGGAACTAAATGTCCTTGTGACTGTCCCTGGGGGCCTGTGGTGAGACTCCTGTTCACATTGCAAATCAGAATCTACAGAACAAAATGTTGGATTTTGTCTTAGTGCTTTTAAAAGGAATAACATTTTAATGATATGTGCTATTGGTGTAATCCTTCCAAAATGGACAATGATTTATATATTTCATGTGAGGACAGGATTCCTTAGGGGGTGACTCATTGTTTTAGTCTGGAATAATTCCAGTGGGAACCTTTTTCAGAACTGGTTGATACATACCTTACATGGTCTTAGTTTGGGATTTTTTTTGTCTTTCGTTTTGTCTGATAATGTGTGTGCTTGTCCTATTAAAATTAAACTGTCTCTTTCCCTTCCGAGTCAAATCCAGTTCGTATTTACCAAGACCTTATATGGAGAGGGAGTGTGTGTGTATATATATGAATGTGTATACATAAATATATTTATGTATGGATATATACGTATGCAGGAGAGAAAAAAAGAACAGAATCTATTGCAAAGGCAGAGTTTATTTTTTAATAAAGGAGTGAACTGTGCATTAAACACATTTTCACATCTTAGTTTGAACCCAAAGACAACAATTGCCAGCATAACTGCTTCCATTTATAGAAATAATTCAGGACTGTAGATTGTGGGACTGTGCTGATACTATGGCCCATGAAGACTGAATTAACAGCCAATGGGAGCAGTACAGACTTGTATCATCTGATACAAAAACAGACTCTCTTCACTTATACTCTTGATCTGGGTTGTAGTTTTGTCCCGTTTTGAAATTGATACTGCCACTGTTACAAATCAGTGCAGTCATGAGAGCTCTGTAGTGTGGATGATAAAAACGAACTGGGGAAGCATAGTCACCCTAGGGAGTCCTGTAAGGTGTTCCAGTGAAGAGCCTTCTGCATCAAGTATCTAAGGTGATCAGTCCCATTAGTTACCCTTTCTGAAGATAGATAAAACATTTACCTTTCTTCAGTCATTGAGGACCCCCCTTGATCTCCATGACTTTTGATCAATGATAAGAGTGTGACCTTGCTATATCATCAGTGGTGTGTGCACTCTTAGTTTCATCCATTCTGGTATCATGGACTTATACAGGTCAGGATTCCTCAACAGATCCCTGACTTCTCTTTGACTACTGATATATTCTTTCATCCTTGAACCCTGTCTGTGGGTGCAAAGATTGGATAGACCCTGTTGGTCTAGCCTGAGGCATAGAAAGCATTTGAGCACCTCAGCCTTATCTATATCTGTGGTTCCTAAAAGTCAGCCATCTCATTCCACAGTGGTCCCACTTTTTTTTTTTTTTTCCTTTTGCTACTGATGTGATTCTAGAAACTCTTATAGTTCTTAGTATTCCTTGCCAGTTTTGAGCCTAGCTGAGCTTTGGCTTTCCTAAAACCATCCTTATGTGCCTGAGCAATGTTTCTATGTGTATCTTTCATAGCTTATCCTTGTCTCTACCTCCTGTGTATGACTTTTTGCACAGGATTTCCCAGTTTAGCCACACTGGTCTACAGATATGCCTACTTGCTTCCCTGAGCACAGGGGTGGAGCTTTCTTGAGTTCAGAGGAGCTTGTCCCTGAAGACAGCTTTAATCTTTCAGAGCTGTTGCCTGCAGGATGCCACCTATCAGTTCCCTACATCAGGCAACATCTGCTTCCCTGACGTTCAGGGTCTATACTCTGCTACTTGCCTTCCTCGTGTTCCTTGGGATCTTGAATTCTGCTATATACTAGCACATGCCAAAAGTATTTCATTTGTATGTGGGCCAAAATGGTTAAAGTTCAGTTAAAACATTTTGAATGTCACTTGCAAGTATCGCGGGTTGAGTGTGGAGTTCTTCCTATGCTTCATGGAAAACAGGGACTGAGGAAAAGAAATTTCAAGAATCCTTCCCAAAAGAAACATAGAAAACAGTGGTGTCAGTCAACCAGCTGTAACTATAAAAAAGATTTCCAGTCTTAGAGACCAAATTCTCAAGACAACAGGTTACAAGATTTCAGGTTACATGATTCAAGTTTAGAAAGTTTCATCATCATCGGGTCTGTACGAGAAGCCTAGCCCTGATTTGGTCATGAAACCAAACCCCAAACCACCGACTAAACCTAATTTAGATCTGGATCTAAACACCCACTTCCTATTCCTCATTTCCAATCAAAACAGGTTTCAGTTTTAGTTGGTTTGAGTTCTTGGTGAAATCTCTTGTTTGCTTACTGTTAACTTTTTCTCCCATCACTATCTGTGATCTAAAAAAAAAACCAACCAAATAACCAACCACCAAAACACTCCCCTCTCTTCTTCACAGGCCACATGTTTCTATTAACCAAAACCACTGTCAACAAATGAAAGTACGGCAAAACAGTGGTGGTTTCCTACTCCTTGTTTTTATAGTTATTAATTATATTTGGTTTTGGTCCTAAAATGAGATGTAAGTATTTCATCAATCAGGTGAATTTATTAGTTTTATAATTACATTTTATTGGATAAATGACAGAGTATATTTAAGTGGGCATAGGTTCTACCCAAATACTTTGTGGTTGTGTTAGCAGTCTGTTACGGATGTGTTTGTTAAATCTGGCACACAGATAAGGATTAGAAAGTCATTCCTCTCTCCAAGTATTGTGATTTGAGAAGCAAATCTTGGACCAACTAATGCACATCAAACTTAAGGGTCAGCCTTGGGCAGAGCCAGGTGCATCTAAATCTCAATGACTTAGTTTGAGTAGGACATCTGACAGTCAATGCAGAATTAGATTTATCCATCTCGTTCGGGTTTGTTTGTTATTTGATAGTATACCTTTATGGAAATCTCTGATGCTTTTTCGGTATACTGATTAAAAGGAATCTAAAGTTTTTCTTTTCTTTTTGAGCCTCAGACTAAATCAGGCTACTGAAAGAAGCTACAAATAAAGTAAGCCAAGTTCAACTGAGAAGCTGTCTCTGATGTTTGCTGCTGCCAAACACCTTTGTTTTCAGATATTTCTACAGACTATGTCAATTTATAAGACTCATGTACTTAGACCATTATATGAAAGTGGTACATCCTGTGTCAAAAGCCTGTCTGATCATGTTCTTACCTAGTCTCAAATGGGCACCTCTAATGAACTCCTTCAGCAGTAATAATCTAATTTCAGAGCTCAACCTGTGCCATAGTGTTAATCTGGAACAATTCTTCAGATTGACACCTGAGCCATACAGGATGAAAACTGAAAGAAATGCTCTACCTTTACATCCAAGATGACAGTTAAGTACATGTGCTTTTTCTTGTTGTTTATATGTTCATACAGATGAATTGAATAATTGGCAACTGAATAATTCTGTTTTATTTCAGCTTAGTGTGGCTTGCATAAAGAATGTTTATAGGTTAAATGCATGAATCCAAAGGCTTTTCATTCCTTTTTGTGGTGAACCCCTCAGAAAAAGTAATCCCCCAAGAATGATCTCTCTGGAGTGTCCAAAAGATCAGAAGATGTGCTTCTATTTATTTGAACAAATTACTTAAACAGTATTACATCGGTGGGGAATAAAAGTCTGTCGTGAACTGCAGATTGGTAGGTAAGATACGTAATGTAACATACCAGGGGAAACCATGTGGAAACCCAGACTGTCAATGTAGGTGTAAAGGGATTAAGTAGATGTAGACCCTGTCTCTTCCCTTTCCAAAAGAGGTGCAGGAAGCAGGCAAGGTGTAGACAAATTCTTTTCTTATTCACTACGGTGAAGGAGGGACTTCAGGTTGGTCTAGGACAACAGGAAAGTGTTAGTCTGTGGTGTGAGGTCAAGAAATAACGATTGGAGGCAGAGATGGGATCTGAAAGTCCTGGTGGTTCTTAGTGGAGTGCAGCTTAAACACCATCCTTTACTCCCTAACAGCACAATCTAACCTTCACACAACAGTGTCAGTATGAAATTTAAAATTTTCTTTATTCAGGACAGAGGAAGCAGCTGTTCTTTTATCTTCTGTTCTGATTTGTGTGTTGAGCGAGCCACCCTTTATCGTGATGGAATTTAGCAAGCAGAAACAGAGCACGTACAAGATTGCAAGTATGTGCTGCTCACATGGAGGCACTGGATACAGGAAGCCCACGATTTGTTTTACATGACAAATTCATCAGACCTATAAAGCATTTCTTAAAAATTATGATTTTTTAGAGAGTCGGTGTTTACATACACAATACTGGTCTGTATGCAGACAGAGACTGGCATTATGCCAAACGCCTGCAAATTCAGAACCCCATCCTCAGCTGGTACGTATCACTGTAGCTCCATTGACTTCAGCGAACCGGCGCCAGTTTACATTAACCGAGGAGCTGTTGTGTTATGTGGAACGATTTCTCTTCTCCTTCCTTTTCTTTCTTTTTTGATGAAAGACACGGAAATGTCATTCTTGTTAGCTCAGAGGAGTCCTTATTTGGGAACTCTACTTCTTCTCTTTCGAAGATGTTCTTTCTTTTTTCTTTAGGTTATTCCTGTTTCTATCCCATTTATGATGTATTCATACTAGTTTTCTAAAAGTAGCGTGTTAAGGGTGTCTTATGGTTCTTGACCTAGCCCTGATGGACTCATGTAGAATTTTGTAAGTTAAAATCTCAGAGCTGTAGAGTAATAATAATTCCTTACCCTGTGATCACAACTTGAATTTTATGATTAAAGTGGTTTCACGTTTCTGTGATGCATAAACATATCCCACAAAAGAGCAATCAGATGAGTATGATTCTATGATTATGTTTCTATGTGAGAAGAAATAGGAGCCATTCTATTTTTGGTCATTTCCCAGGGAGTCGTGGAAGCAGTGTCTGAAGGGAGACTGCTGATCAAAACCAGTCTAAAAAGATTCTTCTCCTAAATTTAAATTCTCTGAAGGCTATATATAATAAAATGAAAGCTGCCTCAGGCTCTAATGCTGTTAGCTAAAATGGGTAATGAGGTCTGAAATCGGCTTTGTCACACAGTACTTTGGCTGAGACAAGTCTATTTACACTTATACCTCCCAGACCTGTCCTTTTATTTAGGAACTGGTCCAACCTGGGAAGATATTTCCTTTACATAAACATGTGTTCACAGGTCCGTTCAGTGTCCAACGGGTCTCACAAAGGTGAGAACCTTTTCCTTCCTGAGTTGATGGAAGTGTTCTAATCTAGAAAACTATCTAATTGCTAAAGGGCTATTTCATATTGTTTGTTAATTTCTTTTTAAAAACCTCTTTGGACTCTAAAGATCCTTTTTTCAAAACTTTTTCATCCTTAATTGTTATGTTGTTGTCTCTTGACCTTGAGAAGAGGGATACCTCGGATATCTTCTCTGCTATATGTAAAAATTCTGCTTTGTCTTCATCTTTGCTGTGATCATTTTGGACATTTTCCAGTTTTAAATGAGCTTGTAGTAAGCAACGAGTGTTTGAAGATGGACTTCATGTCTAACATTGTTTGAGTGTCTGATTTTTTTTTTTCTTCGCAATCTTTTGTTACTCTTGTACCTACCCTGTATTTTCTCATGCAGTCATCCTGAGTCACATAGCCACAGTCTGGCCAGATGTTCAGAAGAGCTCTGCTTCCGTTTTGGCATTTTAAGAAGTAGCCAGGTTTTAAGTGCCCACTGTGTGTCTGAAATGAGAGTTTCCGGGGAATGAAAACTCTTGAAAATTAATATCAGCTACATGCCTAAATTGGAGGTGAATTCTTTTGGAAAGTAGGCCTATATCAGGAGATTCTGAATCACTGAAAATCCAGATCGCGTAATTTTCACTACTATAATTTGTTAACTTGGGCTCTTAGTGGCTTTCTCCAAAGTGTCGTGTTTTCCTTAGAACTAAAGACATGGAAAGAAATTCCTAGATATAGGGAGGCGTGGAAAAAAAGTAACTGTTGACAACACAACAATTCATTCATTTCCTAACATCGCAGGTCATGTACTGTGTTTTAACTTAAACAATAAGGCCATTGTTCATATGGGAAAACAAGCACGGTTTCTGTAAAGGTTAGAAGACTGAAAAGGTTAAAGGCTGGCTTGTTTTTGGCAAGCTTGTGATTTGCTTCTCTCAGGTGAAATTTGGAGTGTTCATGGTCTGGCAATTTGCTGAGCTCTTTTCTGGAGTGCCTACAGAAGGGATGAGAGGCAGCTGATTTACTGGGATTTGGTTCTTCCCCATGGCCAATCCCGCCTTATTGTTTCCTTGTGTTATATCGAGCTCTGCTGTTTTCATTTATGTTGTAAACTTTGCAGGGAAGGGACTGCCTCTTTCCTGGATGTTTATACAGTATCTTGTTCCACACAACCCAGATAGCATCCAAAAGACTTCTTTTCCTTCATAACATTTTAATAGATACAAAGAGGTTTTTCAGTATTATAAAGGGGAAGCAAGGATCAAAATCCTTGGAATCTCAGTGGAATTTACTGTTTAACTGCCCTTCAGAGTCTCTCTGCTCTTTCAGCTGCCAGACAGCTAGGGTGGGAGTTTTTATTAAGTCACTCTCTAAAGCCTGTTCCTTTAAGGGACTTTGGAGCAGGACTTTTATTTCTCTAGCGACTTGGATTTGTCAGTGTCTGGGGGGATTTGTGAGGATCACTCCACAACAGAAATTACTTGTGTCACTACTGATAAAGTGGTATTAAAAGTTGCAGTGGTTCTTCCCGATCAGCTGTTTAAGTTCAAGTGTGTTTCTCTCTAGAGTATGCTGCAAATCATATTTTATAGCCAGCCTAAAAAAACCTTGTTCCCTAAATACTGGATTTGTTCTATATTGAAATTCCAGAGTAGAATTTGGTACTCAGAAGTGAGGTATAAATTATTATTTAGTCAGAGGTGTAGTAGGAGAGAAGAACTTAAGTTCAGTAATATTGATGTTTATGCTAGAAAGCACAATTTAATGCTTTAAATTGTATATATATGTTAAAGAAATGTAGAGTAGATTGTAAGCTACTGATTTAAAAATTTAGTGCCGTTGTTGTTTATACAATTGTGTAAACACTACAATTCTGTCATTAAGTTTGTAAAAACAAGTGCTTAAATTTTGGCACCATGAAGCGAACATTTCTAAGACATCTAAGAGTCTAATTGTGCAGAGACATGGTTTTTCAGTAGTTGCTTGCACAGCCTGGGTATAAGTGGCTCTGCCTTTTTGCTCCACTGGGAGCTGTGAGTTCCCAGTATTTTTGAAAGTCAGTCTGCACTTCTTCAGGTAGGTATGTAAAAACTTGGGTGGCTTTCCAGACTTGGCTTAGCATCTGCACGTATCCAGTGTGCTATATACTTGTACACTACACGTTATAAAAATAAGGAAATGCACTGTTTAATATAGCCTGTTTTAGACTTGCATTCTTTCTTCTATCATGCAGAGAAGCAGAAGTACAATGATTTCCTGCTCTTCTAGCTGTATTTCCCAGATAACACTGTTCTGCCCCACAACAGGTAAAAGCAGATAGTCAGGGCTGTGGAGGCTGCTCTCTGTGAGAGTGTGACGTGAAATTTCAGTATGATCCCACTGTAGTCTTCTGTTTACACAACCACGCTGCCGTGGGACGGAGAGTCACACGGATTGCAAGCATTCTTGCTACGAGGAATCTGGGTCTGACAGGAATAGCCTATTCCCAAAGCTCAGCTCTGTTTAGAAAACTGGCTCTATTATCCGAGATTATGGCAGAGAGCAAACACTCCTCCAGTTTACCATAGCTTTATCATCAAAAGAAGCTTTCTTTCAGGAGGTTGAGTTACCAAACAGAGCATATTTTCCCAGGAATGAGCATTTGCTTCAAAGACGACGGGCAGGATTGCGCTAACGGTGCAACGCCGTTAAAGTTGGTTTTACTTGAAAAAACCACGGAGCAGGACCAGTGCAGCGTGTGCCACAGAGATGTCTCACCAGACCACATGAGCTCGCCCGCACGGAGATGTAGGCTGTCTGCATACGTTTACAGCTGCATCCTGGCTAATAATTCCTGTTGAGAGGGGTTTTCGGCGTGTGGATGTCCAGTATTGGTTTGGCTCTAGGCTGCATCTCCACTGCATGATGTAGTCCAAAACCATGTCTAAGGGTACCCTCCGAGCCATTTGCTAGCACGGTGCTTTAGGGGACACGATACCACACGAGAAACCGGAAAACCGTTGACATAAAAAAACCCCAACCCTCTTTTATTGTAAAACATCCTCTTTCAAAGGAAGAAAACTTCTGTTATTTATATAGTCAAGCACGCTGTGTTTGGTGTATGAGGGGAGACTGCTGTATATCAACACACTCCACATCTGAATATTGCCCTTCAGCCATGTTTCTGCTGGGGAGTGATTACTTTGTTAGAATCGTAGTTCAATGAAAATATGGCTCCTCTTAGCAGATGCTCAACCCCTACATAGCAATTGCTGTCTAATGTTTATTTTGCAGCGGTTACTGAGAGCTGTTGAGTCACTGACATCTTTGTTGAGAGTCCTGGGTTTTTTTTATAGTGTCATTTGATGAAGCCAAGATCTGATTCTCAATGTCTGTTGTTTTTCCTGGGCTTTTAGAGGAGTCTCCTAAAAAAGGCAATGTTAACTGATTAGGGGCTAGTTAGCATGGCCAGGCAGAAACACCAGCAGGGTGTGTGAATTCTCAGTGCCATCTTCATATGCATGGAGGTCCACATACTGACACAGCATGTGCATATGGCAAGCTTTAAATAGATGCCAAGAGCATAAGTGTGTTTGTAGCATGATCCTTGTTAATCCTCTGTTCATTTTCAAAAACGTGAATTTCAAAAAAGTGATTTCATTTTCAAAAAAGTGAATGAGGAACCTGTATTCCATTGCTTTAATGCGATGTTATGCCAAAATCCTTTGGAAAGGTGGCTTAGGATCCTAATTCATTTAGCTGTTGCTGGACACTTTAGCCACTGTGCAAAGAAAAGAATAATACTTCTAAGGTTGAGTCAAGCAATCTGGATGTAATTTTCAACTGTCACAGGCTCTGTACTGCCTTGAGTAAGTCATGCAGAGATTGCTTGAGAGAAGGATGTGAACTTTTGATTGGCGCTCACATTTTCAGTATTAGATTTTTTAAAATCCCAGTTTATTTGTCATGTAAGCCTGAAGGTGCGTCTGTTTCTGCTGATGATTTTCCCAAGATGAATAACTAGATATCTGGCCACAGCCAGCACTGCTTGACTCTCAGTGTTACCACCAGCTTAAGGACTCATGACTCAGCTCCCCTTGCAGGTGCTGGGGCTCAACTTCCCTGCTTGTTCCCTGCATGGACAGAAGCTCCTTTCAAAGGCAGGAGAGATGGCTGTTCAGATTGAGATCGGTTTGCTGGTACATCCGAGCATTTCTCTAATGGAAATAAATAGTGAGTAAACGATGTAGTGGGTATGAGATGGTTACTCACATGGTTCTTTCCGTTTCCTACCCTAGAGTCCCTAATGTGCATTCTTGTGTCAAGAACTACTGTTGATACAGCACCACAATACCACAGATTTAAAAAAAAAAAAAGGAAAAAAGGAAAAAAGAATCAATTAGATGCAATTATAATTAAAGTCTACTGACTGCAAGTTTGTTCTGGCTGATTAGACAAGCTGAATGAGAAATTTCTTGATCATGAAACTTTCTATCATACCACTGCATGTACAATCCTTTGTTTACACAGAAACCTCCGTATTATGCTTTGCTTTGTTTATTTTAAAAATCAAGTTCTATTTTTAAAATATAATGACATGCCAGTAAAACCAAAAGGAGCATTGGCATATTCATTCACTCACAGCCTCCTTTTGTTACCATCTTTCCCCCTGGCAAATAAAACAGAAAATCAGGCCTTCTAATAGGTTCATTTGTAAACTCAGCGGATGTGGGCAAATGAGGGGCAAGTGAGGCGGCTGCATGATCCGGATTCCTGACTTGTGAAAGCAGCTTTTTGGCAGCGGTGACCAAGTCTTTGGTTTGTTTTGCTTTGGCTGGTCTCTAATAAGGCCCCCAGTTTCCTCCTTGTTCTGGCTGCTGCTGAATTGCTGATGAGTCTGGAAGGGCATCTCGGGGTCAACTGGCTGAGGGTTGGTGGGAGCTTGGACTGTTCATACAGCCCAAAAGGACTGATTCCATTGGTTTTTACCTGCTTCCCTTGAACAGTTCCAGGCATGATAAGCTGTCAGATGCTATTTTCCAATAACTCTTAGACACTTTTGGAGACTTGCAAATGAAATCCACTGCTAGATTTCCCCACTGTGGTTTCATCCATTCTTCTCTTTTCCAGTCAAGATGTGGTATCTTTCTCAAACGGACTCTTGGCTGAGCTGGGAGCTGTGGGCTTGATGTTTGAGTCACTTGGTGAAACTCTATCACAGTGATATGATTTAAGTTCCTTTGGTGCCAAGTACGAGAGGGCTTGGTGATGTTATTTTTAGGAATTGCTGGGGACTTGATGGTAAAAAGTCAAAGCTCAGCACTCCAGAAATGCTCCAGCAGGACCCTCTCAATGACTAGCACTGCAAGCCTGGATCAGCCTGTGCTTTAATGTGCCTTAACAAGCATTACCCTGCAAAAACTAATGCTCAACAAATGTGCACTTGTGTGTTGTTGGTTGGGTTTGGGTTTTTTTGAAAAAAAAAAAAAAAAAAGAAAGAAAAAGTCATAGTTCCTCAGTTAGACTAAAGCGATTGTGTACTTGACCAGCTCCAGGTAGTGTGGGCATTTGCCTTGTGAAACAACCACACGTTTCAGAGGCTGGCACAATATGATTGCTGTATTCAGCAGCCCAGGCGTCTTGGAGTTGCAAAGGACCATCCATTGAAAAGTAACAAGAGATCATGAGAAAGTTTGTGGGTGTTTACAGGAATTTGCAAATTTCCCATTCATTTTCTATGAGAGACTCACAAGGGCTGGCATTTCCTGACCAAAAAAAAAAAGGAGACGGATGCTTGGAGGGGAAAGAAGCACTTGTCTACATCATACTGCTAATCATGTATTCAAAGGTGCAAGAGGTATAGAAAGAAACTGAATAGGTCCGTGTGGATAACGGGACAGATAATCATAAGTGTGCACATAAGGCAGACTGAGAACTGTGAGATGTTGTGGCACGCAGATGAATTGTATTGCTGTGGGCGACAGCTCCAACTCAGGCTTTTCAGAGATTAGGTGGTCTGTGGTGTTGGCTCCTTCTGCACAGTACTGGTCTTGGATGTCAAGATTACATTCGCAGTTCCCGAGTTCAAACCTCAGCATACTACACACCCACAGATTCCCACAGTTTTGTCCTCAAGATGTCTCCTCTAGCAGAAATCTCCCAGTCCTTGTCTGCTTTCTTTTTTCACTGTTGCAATGAACAGCTTTATTCCAAACAGGAGATTGAACGTAGCATATTTTTTCCCCACTTATGACTGGGTCTCGTGCTAGGCTCGAGGTGAACAAGTATTACGAGGTCCCACCCTCTTCGCTTTTAGTTGCAGCAGCGTGTTTACCGCAACTGCACCTCTGAATTTCACAGCAAATCTTTCAGCCTTTTTTTTTGCCTGCCTGCCTCAGTCGTTCTTGTGGAAATGGCTGTGGGAGGTTTTGCTCACATTGCTGCTGGAGGAGTATCTTCACGTGAATAATTGAATTAGTACAAGCAAAAAAATTCAATAACACCTATTCTCTCTTCTTTACGCCTTTACTGTTTGTTTTGTTTTACTTTTTGTGATTAAAAAGGGTCATGCATTTAGTGATCAGTCATAAGCTATGAATAATTAACAATATATAGTTTGGGAACCATCAATTAATGATTATAGCTCATCAAGGCTCCTTCGTTGTAGGTGAAATACGGATGCAGAAGGAAGACCACATTGCTCTAAAGTGCTGGAAATCTTAGTAAACGATGTAGAAAAAGGATGGTGTGGGAAGGGGAAGCAAAGTCACAGAGCAGTGACTAGTACTACAGAAGAATTGACAGTAGACATCTAAGTCTTGTTTATGGAACTCTGCTACCTCTGTGTCTTTTTCATGTGACTTCTTTGCTCATGTGTTAGTCGAGTGGATCTTGTTCTTTGTGAAACATAACCTTCTGCTCAGTTTAAGTACATATATAGTCCAACTGAGGCTAAAGAGGCTTCTCATGTGGCTCCAGTTAAGAGGCATATGTATGTGCTTTGTTGGACTGGGGTTTGTAATACGTATTACAGCACTAATTAGACTTGCTTAAAATCAAAATCAGGAAAGAATACTTAGATAGTTTATCCACAGCAAATAATTCAGCAAGTCTGTCACCAGTGCACTTCTGGTCTGTATAGATATTGCACACAGTAATTCATCTCTATAGAAAGAGCCCATCAATAAAGGCCACCCATTCTTTCACAGCAAAGACCACCAATCCTTCAGTTGTCATGACTTCTCTGAGCCCATTGTTCCTTACTTCCTTTCTCATATAATAATTCTGACTTCCCTGACCTTTCTGTCTGCTCCTCCAACATAGATTTTAGAGCACCTACCACAGAAACAAAGCTGAATCCCAATGATTATTGGTCTTCATTCCTTTCACCCTAGATGGAGCTGTGTTTTCCTTTCACTCCATTTCCGTTTAGACTTTCTTTTCCAATTCCTCTAAACTGTCTGTCTTGGCTGCCCGGTTTGCAAAGGCTTCTTGTGCTGTTACTGTGTTTTTCTCACACCCCTCTGAAAGCCACAAGGTCAAAACAATGCTTCTAATCTCATTTGAAATCCCTTGTGTACTTTGTTTAGTTATGATTTTGTGCCAGTTTTCTTGACAGATTTTTTCTTTTAAATGGGGGTTGCAGTTTCTTCTCAGAAGTCGTTCTGGCTTCATAGAAATCAGTAAAAAGCTTCTGTTACCTTCTGTCAGGCCAGGATTTTGTTCAGTCCTGAAAGAAGAAAGATTGTTATTACTTCTTGTTCCCACATCTCTAGAGTTTTAGTAGACTGTGTAGAGGTTTAAGAAATACGAAAAACATGCTAGATAAGAGTACAGGTAAGAACAAAATTTCTTTTAGTCTATTTCAGAAGGATAGGTTTGATTTTTTTTTTTTTTTCCAGATGTATTGAACCACAATAGATTTTTTTTTCTTAGCTTTAAATAGTACATTTGTGGGTTTTCTGCCATCCTTATTTACACTGAGTGTGTTCCAAACCCCTCTGAAGTTAGTGGAAACATTCCCATTGAACTCAGCAAACTCATATCAAAAACACATTAGTGTTTCCCTACTCCACCTGAAGTCAAAGGGAAATTAGAAAGGCTGCCCGTGGCCTAAAACACTGCTCATTGCAAAAGGCAGAGAAGCCTTCCTTTATTCTGTGCTGTTTGCTGTCTCATTTGAGGGAATACCTGATTTATAAGGAAGTAAGTGTGCTGCCTGCTTGTGCTTTGATATCTGCATGAGACCTCAATCTTAATTTTTGCAATAGTGTTGACAATTAAATACATTTTTCTGCTTCCTGTAAAATAGCAAAAGGTGATAAAAGCCCAATTATAGTCAGGTGCTTTTTGGTTTTGTGTTTTTTTTTTTTTTTCACTCTTTGAGGCTTCAGTCTCCATTTGCTGCATTTTTAGGATTTTTCTTGTCTAATAATTCCATATAGAATATGTAGATTATAGGCAACTTTATATTTCCATCTGAACTGTGAGGAAGAAATTTGAGAGGTGATGCTCTGAGTACAGGCAGAGGTAGGAAACAGCAGTGGGAACCAGCTTTGTATTTTTTTCAATATACTGTAGAATTCTTATTTTAGACACTTGGCAAAAAATATATTGTGGAAAAATAGACGTCGTATTTGTGAGCTCTCCCTGTAAAGATGGACAAGAACAGGTGAGGAATTTTAAAAAAAAACACCTAAAAAATTGCACAGCTATTCAGCAGGATCGTTCTTTTGTAACAGGAAACTTATTCCTAACTAGAGCCGTGTATGAGACACCAGGCACTCAAAGTTGAATTTGTTGCACTAACTGTGCCTTAGGGGTTTGCCGACCAGTTAGGAGGATCAACAGAAGAAACAATAAAGCATTTTTATTAGCCTTGAAGTCAGACCAGTGGGAATTTTTCAGAGAAGGGCCTACCCTAGATCTTTTTCAAAAACTAACTTCCTCTAAACTATTTGATAAGAAGAGAAATAGAAACAATCAAAAGAAGTGGGGCGGGGAGAAAGAGAAAAATCTACCATTTGTTAATTACACAGATGTTTTGGAAATGTCAAAATGTGCCAGCTTCATACCATTTCTGTCAGCCATTGGGTAGAGTGGCTGCAGACATGTTCTCTTAGTCGGGAAACTTGAGGAGCAGGATGAAGTTTGTACGCACACGAAAACTACGCTGCTCTTTGGACCTGAACTGTATTTTGTCAAGGGCTTGTCGCCTCGTCGTCACGATTACTACGTTCAAAGTTCTCAGGCAAAACGAAGGGACCGTGCAAATGTACAATGAGAGACAGGGATTTCAACTGGAGAAATACTTGGAGTTATGAATTGCCTACGATGTCCTCAGTGGCAGTTCTGTATCTTCTGTCAGGTCAAATAGTTTTTTGTGTCTCTTACTGTCCAGGAACTCTGCAGCAAAGGAGGTGCAGGACGACTGCCCTTAGCTTAGTTTGCTGCCCTCTGGGTCAAGCTCTGAATTTTTTAATCTATCAGAAATAAAGATCAGAGATCTCAAACAGCGGTACAGTTGCCTGTTAGGTAACAGTACTTGTAGAAATCAGGCCTTTTGCGTTAGGCTTTTTTTTCCTCTTATGTCTTCCTCTAACCTAAATCATCACTGCTCTAAAAGATAAAAGCCCAAATCCTTGATTTCAATGGGAAATAGATACAAAAATACTTTTCAAGATTGATGTAATGTTGCATCTAATATGCACTGAAGTTAATAGCACTCTCTGAACTGACGCTACTGAGCATCAGCTCAGATCCTTTTATACTGATGTTGTGGATGAAGATTTAGACGCTGCAGAAATGTGACTCCCAAACAGGGTTCTTGTGCAAAGTCACCTGATTTTCAGTGTTGTCTCAGTTCTCTTGAATTCAATGGAGGTGAAGGTACTTGTTTTTTTTTAACAATGCAAGATTTTCTCAGATGTTTAAAAGTAGCATCAATGGGGCTTAATGAATTTTTCTTGTAACTATTGACTTGCCTGAATTTTGAGTGTTTTGGGGTTTGTGTTGTTTACCCACTCCCATATCAGAGTGAGAAACTTAGCTTGTGGGTACCTCCATATAATTTCTTGACCTTTATTCTTTAGAGATGATCATCAGGATTTCAAAACAATAAAGTTCTAACCATATAGTACTGCTTTCTCCAATGTGTTTGCACACTTAAAATACACCAAAATTATTTCTTATTAAATATGCTAGTCAAAAACCTGGAGACATTACAGCCAATGAACTGATGACAGGTTGGGCCAACTTTTCTTTTTCTTCTCTGCTTCCCCCCCTCCCCTTATGATTACCAGTCATTGATTTCCTTATTGTCAAGGTCACCAGAAAGCTATGGAAAACTTTATCCCAAAATGCTGGGATTACTGGCATTTTGTCCTATTTCTTGAAGAAAAAAATGCGAAAAACGTGAAGAACTTGCAAAGTCTCTGCCCTTAAGTCTCTTTACAAGAAACTGTTTTTTTATTATTAGATACTGGACCAAACTGCTCTGCAATTTTTCCACTGCTATTAACTGTAAATAACTTCCAGCTTGTATTAACCCTTTTTGCTCATGACAAGCAAAACTGTTTTATATCTGCTGAGCATAATGAGAGAAACAGATGAGCTGAGAATTTGAGGCTGGGTCTGAAGCAGAGCTCTTTTGTGTTGGGACTGTGTTTATGAACTTTTCTGCTAACATTCTCATTTCTGACTCTCCTTAGAGAGTAGAAATATTTTTATTGGGCAGAACATTTTGGGAAATATATCCATGGTAATGCTGGATTTGATCTTGTGCCCGCTGAAGTAAATGACAATGTTCTTGTTAGCCTTTGGGAAATGGCTATGGTCTGCAATGATTGTCCTGAAAAGACATTAGTATCTACGGGATAGGTCCAAGCTGGAAAGCTGTAAGTCTGAATTCATATTCCTAAATCTCTCTGGCCATGCAAAAGCAGCACGACCTCAGATATGACTGGGGTCTGTAGATGCTATCTAACAAAAAAATGCTAATAGGAATAAAAATATTAATACATGTGGAGTGAAGGAAGAAAGCAGCTCTTTCTGAGCAACTCTTGAGAGGGGAATTCTCTAGCCCTGTATATCTTCTTCTGGAATATCCATGTAATGCTGAGATCGTGTCCCAGTCTTGACTCCTAAATCCCTCTGCCATGGCTTAATTACAGAGTGAGACTCTGGGTGAGAATGTTCAGATGCCTTTATGGACACTAAAGACAATGGAAAACCAGGTAAAAAGTACATTCTTCGAAGTGCATGATGATTGGAAGTCTAAAGATTCCAAGATTAAGGATGCTGAGATATCTAGTGCAAGAAATCCTATGTACCTGCCAGGCTGCAGTTGACCTGAGCTAATCTGTATTTGAAATGTTTCACTCACACATATGAATCTGAAGAGTGACCCTATAGCGAGACAGATGATGCAAACTTCCCTTTACTGGGCAGGTTTTTATGTTTTTCTTTATATGCAACAGCATAAGCATCTCTTATATGTTTCAGAGAAATACAGTATGAAGTGGATTCATTTAAAATCAGTCTTGTCCACATTGATGCCACATCTTACAGATGAGGGAAGTTTTATGCCTACTCTCGCTTTGCCACAAAAGAGGGAAAAAGTGGTTACTATGACCGTTTAAAAATTCTTGCACTAAAAAGATTCCCAGGTACTATTACATTTTTTTATAGATATTATGGCACAGAGGCACTGGCCTATAAAGTTCATTAGATGTTTAAAATATATTTTAGCTTTTTGGCCAGACGAAATTAACAGTTGGCAGGAGGTCATGCAGGAACCTTTCGGCAGAGACGAAAAGTGGTTCCAGCCTCCCAGTGGTCCCCAGAGAAGGATTCTGGCTTTTCACTTTTTCCTCTGGGTCTTGAACAAAGTTCTTCAATTCAGCACCCACTGAAGCTACCAGAACCTTACTGCTGGCTTGAATGAAAATTAGATCATGTATCAAAAGGATGAGTAGCTGTACTATCACAAGTTATCTCAACTGTATCTGCTTATCCTGACAAGAAAGGTGGTCCTTAGAGTTTTACACATGACTTTTTATTCTCATTCAGGTCGTAAGTATCCTTGGTGGAATTTCTTCTGGTTTCTGTTACAACTGAGTGCCTTAATTGCATGTTTTTTGTTGTTTGCAACTAAATCTATCAGCTTTCTGTCTCTACTATAAAATAATCAAGACCTCTCCAGGTTGTGTCTTCTATGCTTCTGCCAGTTACACTCCTCCCATGGCATCCCAACCCTCAAAAATAATAGTGACATCCAAAACAACTGGTCTCTGTTGGAAGTTGTGACCAAAAAGAAATATTACTAAGTCAGTATTTTTACTGCTTGATTTTTTTTATTTTTTTTTTTTCCAGGACTCCCCTCCATAGGCTTCAAATCACTAGCTGAGACACTACTATGATCACAGCAGCAATAGCCTGATGGATAAATCCCCTGTCCCTTCCTGTTTGCTTAATCTGGGATTCTGAAACATGTTCACATATCAGAAAAAGTAAGTGTAAGGTTCTTTATCTTTTCATCCAACAACTTGGTTGTGCTGCTAGTGAGTCTGTAAGGTTTTGGGACGCAGTTAGACTCATGGGTTTCTGAAATGGAAGTTGTTCTTTGATTCTGCTGAGCCTGATGCACCAGAACAGATCTCATTACAGGTTTGGGGCCCAGGTCACAAGAGAAAACAACAGATGGATGAAATGCACATAAAGAGTAGGGAAGATAAAAGGAGCAGAACTGGGAAAGATTTAGGCTGGTCAGAGGAGGGAAGGCTTAGTCTGGCTATCTAGTCCAGTGCCAGTGTGATGATTTGCATTTGTCCTCTATGGAGGCAGACAAAGGAATAAACAGGAAAAAAATGTGGGGTAGAGGGAAAGTATGCTAGATAGAATACTACTAAGTTGTATTATTGATCTGGAAACTTTGAACATGTACGTAGCCCAGAACTGTACTTCAGCTGTGCTAATTTTGTCTCTGATAAGCAAGGTAACTGTGGGTCCAAATTGTAAGATAAGTGCCTTTCCAAAATTAAGCTAGAAGATGAAGATTTAGTGCTGGGAGACTACGCTGTGTAAGGTTTCTTCCTGATGAGTTTGCAAATCTTCCTCAAATTATTAATTCATCCTGTTCATTTGAAATTTGAAAGGTAGAAGGTTTTATTGTACTACTTACCTATGCACAGATAGCCGGGTGAAAAAGGGAGAAGAAAGAAGCAAGGGATGGAGATGGGCTCCTATGGGTTGTATTTTGCTTTGAAGTCATTTGTAAAAAATAACCCCTTCAAATTCAACTGTAAAACAGTGTTAGAATTCACAAGGGGCTGTTGTGTTTGAACAAGACTGCTCAATTTGTTTTTGATTAAGCATAATTATTTATTGCAAGACATGCAAGTATGGGTAATATCATCTGATTCCTGGAAGGGGGGGGGGGGTGTGTGTGTTTTGTTTTTGTTGTTTCTCTCTGTGTCTTGGTTGAAATTTATCTCAATCACCCAATTTTTTGGACAAGTAAAAAGGAATGTATTTGGGATACATTTTAAAAAGTATTATTTATCCTAACCAAAAGAACAGCAAAAAGAGCAATCTTGAAAGATTTCTATAATGGAAATGAAACAATCAACACAGAAATATGAGGAAGAAATTACACCCATTAAATACATCTAGACTGATGAATGATATGATGGCTGCCTATTCAAGTTGGAAACTTTACACATGATTGAAGCTTTATTTAGTCTAATGAAATGTGCTTCCTGAATGCTGCATCTGAGTGACGGCGTGACCTAGAGCACAAAAGAAAGTATTATGTGATTAGGCTGAGATCATTCTCATTTAAAGTCATTGTGATATAATTTTAAGTTTTTAATTGGCAGCATATACTTTTGTGTCCATTGCCTCTTTTATTGCGAATACCTTTTCAGGTCTTGTCCTTCTACAGGCTTGTTTGAAACTCAGCACGGATTAACAGCAAAGGGGTTTGGAGTTCATTGATCCTTTTTTGTTATTATTACTATTTTCCCCCCAAAGCGGTGAATGGTGTGGGGGGAGGAAGCTGAACTTTCAGAATAGACTTACCTTGTACTGAATTCTTCATATGGTCCATAGTACATGCTTTAATTTTTTTTTCAGCTTGGAATCCAACTTAAATCCCATTTGACCTATAAAATATTGATAGTCGCATCCTTTAAATTAGTGAAATTAGAGTTATTGGTGAAGCCACTGATCCTAGATGTGTACTCCCTTCACCTCCTTAGCTACAGCAGCTGGGATTTCATGAGCTGTGGCATTATGCTACTTTACACCAGCTAGGAGTTTGTACCTAGATCTTCTACACCACACATTTCTTACCTCACTTCACCTTTATGAGCTGGGTCTTTACTTTGAAGCTGTTTTGTGTACCAAGCTGGAAGGCAACTAGCCACACAGAAAACACCAGTGTTTTGATTAAAAGCTATTAAATCACATTTGACTTGTGCAAAATTTAACATGGTTCATAATACAATTTTATGAGCTATTGAGATTTCTGGCACCATAAAATGATTTTGTTAATGAGTTTCAGCAGTTGTTACTTAAAGTGATGTTAAAAAGTAATAAGGGGGAAAGCAAATGCAAGGGGTGAGCTTGCTTCTCAAGTCCACAGTTCTTTCCTTTCCTAGCTGGAGAGCATTAGTAGGGGTAAGCAAGCATTAAACAGATTCAATGTGCTCGCTTTGTGTGAAAGAGCTTGCTGCAGACCCCATATTTTTAGATGAATATGAACTTGCTGACCACAATTCTGAGTTTTAGCTTGTTAGGTTGACTGATGAACACCCAGGACCAGACAGATAAGCCAGACACTTAATCTATCTACTGTATGTGTTCAGTCAGACTAAAGCTTTATCAATCATTTCAAGCTGCGTTTCAAGAGCATATTGTACAGTTTCCCATTACCATAAATCACTGAATTTGAAGCCTGTAACTATTTAACCATCTTCATGAGGCTACTGGAGGTATGCATGTACCTGTAAGTACCTTATTTTGTGCCCATATGGAGGATTCATATCTCAGAATTCCTTAGGATATTTTTTTTTTTTCTTGTAACCCTTAGTTAAACTTTGGGAGGGAAACAGAAGAAAGTCAGGAACAACCTCTCAATAAGAGTTTTTAAAATATCTCAGTTTGAAATTTTGGATAACTTTCTCAGATCGCTTTTTAACTCACTGCATGGGTATTGTCTTGATCAGCCTTTTATTTCCTGCTACAGTAAAAAATATAAAGCTAAAAAAGGATATTAAAATGCATGTGTGAATTGCAGAATAAAATCCAGTGTGAAAGAGACAAAAGAAATTATCTTTTCTTAAAGGAGGCTTCCTCATTTTTTGCTTATTTTAATACTCTTTTCATCTCATTCATCCCTGGATGTGTTTAAGAAAAGGGTGAATGAACTACTTAGGGATATGGTTTAATGGGAGATTAGGGACGGTTGGACTGGATGATCTCTAAGGTCTTTTCCAACCTAGAAATCTATGAAATCTATTTTTACACATCTAGTTGTGCAAGATAATCAGATGTATGTTTCACACAGGTCAAGCAGCATGTTTATAGGTAAAGAGGAACAATTCACCTGATCATTTGTGATTCCATATATGTAAAACAGGCTTTAGATGTGCTCAGACCTCCTCTTTTGCCAGAGCGCTATGGATATAAGAACTACATCCCACTTAAGGTTCACTCAGTCTCGTAACCTGTTTCTGTTAATAACCAAAGGTCTCAAAGTTCATAACAGAAAGTTATGAGATCATCAGTGTTAGATCACCTCAGAGATTCCCTGCAGTTACTGTCTGGCTTAAACTTCAAGACATGAGATTTAATAACCACTCCAATACTAATGTTGACGTTCAAGATCATGACAAGCTGAGATATTCTCAACAGCAACAGAGATCTGTGACTCCTTTTGGAGTCTTGCTAAGATGGTCACCTACCTGTGCAAACAGCTTTCCAGCCTTTGGCTCCCAGAAATAAATTAAACACAATGGCTTAATTTTTAGAAACCTCCATGTTTATATCAGCAGAATTTTGTCTTTATTATTTTTAGCCATTGTAGTATCATTTTTTTTTCTTTTGGTGGCCGTAGTAAGTGTACATTGTTGCGCACAGATTGCCTTTGGTCTCAGAAATGACTCTGCTAAATGGCTGCACAGAGTGGATTGCTGATGAAACACGAGGAAGAAGTGGTATGTGAGAAGCTGGTGGAGCACATGCAAAGGCATAGAGCAATTGCATAAGTTGCAGCTTATCAGTAGCCAGTTCTTTCATTAGTTTCTCTTCAAATGATATTTTGTCATTTAGTAAGCATGATTTTCTAATAATTGGTGAAGTCTGAGTACAGTCTCTGTAGTAAATGACTGGTCTAGGTTTGGACCAGCCTTTGTGCTTTATAAACCTGTCAGCAAATACTATTTTTAGTTGTGGCATAGTGGCTAGCACTGAAGAGCAGTTGAGAAGGAGGCATGATAATGTCTATGGGACAAATTACACATCACAAACAAATTAATTATATGTAATGCTTGGCACAACAAACCTGAATTTTGGGCATTACCATAATACAGGATTTTGCTGCCAACAATTATCATCTGCTTAAGTCACATCTTGGATGAAAAATGGATCTTGTGATGTTATGGTAAATGTACTGAATATGAATAAGTGGACACCTATGGTTTTAAGCTATACACATGGAGATTAAGTACTTGACTGTGGATATACTTCAGGTGCACTCAGAGACATTTGGTTTCCCATGCTAACTGCAGCGAATGAGTGGGATTATTTCCATGGATTTCAGTGGACTTTTGGATTGAGTCCCGGAGCCTGCTCTCATATTTTGCCTGGAGGAGATCTCTGAGAACACGCAGACCTAAGCATCCAAGGGACTAGCAATGCCAGAGTGATCGTAAGGGGCCACGGAAAAGCCCTCTATTTACAAGTTAAATAACTTTCCAAATGTATTCTGGTGAACTTTAGGCAGTTGGTGGTTTCTTTCCCTTAGTTAAAATCACACTGAGGAAGAGGAGGTGCCATATCCTTTGATAGACAACAGATCCGCTGGTTACAAATGTTGGTCAGCTGTATAAAAGTGAAAAACGAGACTACGCTAAGATTTCAGTTTTAGATTCATGGACTGTGGGAAAACTAGTTATACAACCTTTTAGATTTCCTCTGCTGAAATACAACTCTTGATCACTGTAATTTTGAATGATACTTAAATGGTTTCTCAGACAACGTGAACCACAGACTGACCCAAGCTTTGCCAAAGAATGAAGAAGAGTCGCTGTGCTTCTTCACAGCGTGTTTCTGAGATTTGTCAGTTCTGCTCACACTCCTCAGGCCTGGGGAAATGAATGGGAAGCGGTTTCCAGGGATATTCCACTGATAATTATGAAGAAACTCACAGCCACAGCACAAAAAAAAACCCCTCATAATGGTACTTGTACTGACAAATGAATGATAACAATGAGGATGTAGTTTAAAAATACAACACAGGCTTTTTTTGTTGTAAAGCTTGTTTCAGGAAATCCTGCATTTTAGTGGGAGTCTTTCACCTTTTGAAAAATGCTGCCTTTTAAGAATTTATAATGCTGTATTATCTTTTCCCAAGGTACAAATTTTGGGCCTAATTTGTGATATGCTTGTATAAAGTGAAATTCAGTCTATAAGATACTTCTTTCCTGAGCACTTTCATTACATAGCTATGTAAATGTTCTTATGCAAATAGAGGCAATAATTACAGCTTAAGGCTATACGCATTACAAGTAGGGAATTCCTCATACAGTTAAATACATATTTTAGTAGCAGATCTGGATCTGATTTAAATATCTAGAGTGGAGTGACACTAGCTTACATCATCAGTATCTGGCCTTTTGAAATTCAAAGAACTCATTAAAAATGAATTTGCGGTGGAGGGGAAAAAAGCGTTATATAGCAATTGAGCACAGGAATGACTGGCAAGAGAATGGTGTGCTGCAGAGGAACTGGATGGTGGACAGATTTGCAGTGTTGTAAAACACATGGGAAAAGTCCCTTCTGTTTATTTATTTTCACCCTCCTTATTAATTTACCGCAACCACAAGCCATGTGTTCCAGTTCCTGTCTGGGAAAAGAGGCTGGTTAGGCCATGTTGTGACTTAGTCGAACCAGTGATCTAAAAGCAGCTGGAAAACCCCAAGAAATTCTGAATTGCTCATAAAAGAGGCAAGGAACATCGTTTGTAAACCGCTCAGCATAGGGACAAGTCCACTCTAGTCATATCGTTGCGTTCCCTGTTATGTACTAACAGCTGTAATGAAGGATATCAGAAGTTGAAGATCAGGTAGACAAAATATTTTCAATGAAAGCTTATGCCTTAAAATTATTTGGTTCATAGTCCACCCAAAACTTCATGTTCAATGTTAGCACAGCACTGACTTGTGTGAAATTTCCCAACAAGCACCCTTGTCAAAGTACGTCAGAGATGTGCTTCATATAGATAACGTTGAAACTTGCACTTTCTGCCATAGCAGCTGTGGCCCAGTTGAGTTGAGTCAGATTTCACAGCATTTTTACTGACAGTCTTTGCTCTATAGCACGGATCGTTGTCTAAATGCGTTCCCTTTTCTTGGAATAGTGCAGTTCTTTTGGGATGGCTTTTGAAAGAGATGCCTAAGTGGATGATATAAATTCTTAAGAAAAGAACATTGGTCACAGCTACCTTGTGCCCAGACTGCAAGCAGTAGCTCACCTGTAACCGTCCTGCCTCAGGAGCAATCCAGAAAACGGGCAAACTCCTGCTTCAGTTCCTCCTTTCCCTTCTTGCTTTCAAGGGGAGCAAAGAGAAGCATGTTCCTGTCCCTTGTGAGACACAGATAATTTCCTATTCTATGTTAAGGATGTCTGACAGACCTGAAGTTCCCTCTAGTCCTCCTACAGCCACTCGCAGAAGATCAAGCCTCTTGCCTGCCCTCAGCTATGACCTTGGATGCAGTATACTAGATAGAGATGGAGGCTTTTTATTGTGCATGTCCACCTCTTTGCCAACAGATATGAGGAGTAAGAATTTTCCATGCAACAAGTAAAAGGGAGAAATGAAAATTTAGAAAGAGAAGCGTTGATACTCTTAATTGTTCAAGGGAAGTTTCCCATTTTAGGTGTCTTTTGAAAAGGCAGTAGCTGAGGTTCAGTAGGTGGCATGGAGGACAAAGGATCACATAGACATTTTTTGCTTTGATTTAAGCTTTGCTGTGGACCTCTTCTGCTTTCCTGCACTGCTTAATAATGTACCATTTTGCTTATGCATATTTTAGTGGTTAGTCCTAGAGAAGTAACTAAAAACAAGCATTATCAAGTATTGGTTTGAAAGGCCTAAAATCCAGTGGATTGATTTTTTTAGATGGCTCACCTGCGATTAAGACATGATGAGTAAAGCGTGAGGTATCATCTGAGCACCAGTATTGTACCACGTGTATGTATTAGAGCTTCATCCTGTTTGTTTCTGGTGTCATGTACACCCAGGTCAGCATATGGAGAATTTCCTGTCAGTCAGAGGTTCCCTTACAATTCCTTTCCTCAGTTGCTTGCATGCTTTATGAACAATTCCAGTTTCTTGCCTTTCCGCATTACACTCCACAACAAATTCTCTCCTTCACAGACTTTCTGTTCTGTCATTGCAATGGTCCAGCACCAAGTGGAATGCCAAAGAGACCTTGAAAATCACTCTTCATACCAAAGAGAAACAGTAGATTCACTCAAACAGGACCAGGCTACAGCAAGTAAACAATATTTGAGCTTTCCTTATAAATAACGTATTTGTGAGTAGTGGTAAGCTAGGCTAAGCTACAAAATACTGACAGCAAGAGTTTCAAAGGTTTGGTGAGTAAAAAGGGAAATGTCCTGTAACCAGAAGAATTGAGAGAAACACTCAGAAACAACATCAAGCCAGTAGACTAAGAACTCTAAACTACTGATAACAAAACAAAAATAAAGTGCAAATTGCATTTCTATGAGTTCCATTTCTATAGTCACATGCAGTCCTAGCCTCCAGATAAAGACCTGGGTCTTCATTGGTACAGGACTGTAGAATGGTTCAGGTTGGAAAGGACCTCGGAGATCAGTTAGACAGCTTCCTTTTTGAAGCAGGGTATGTAAATAATGTCCTCACCTGAAAACTGTTTAACCTGCAGAACCAAAAAATATATAGCATGTGGCACATGTATGTTCTAATATAGCCTAAACGTTCACTGAAGGGAAAAGTAATGTGATTATTTTTGATTTTAACCACTGGAGTGCTCTTGCAACTTGACTTTTTTTTTTTTTTTCTCCTTTTGGTAGCTGTTGAATTCCAGCAAAAACCAAGGTGAATTTTGGGTGATGAAGAAAATGTAGGCGAGCTGACTGTTCTCCCTGTGACTTCAGAAGGCTAAGCGCTTTGAAAGATTGAGCATGGTAGATGCAAGAACATAGTCAGGCAAAGTGAGTGAGTGTAATCTTACCTACTGCAACTGGCAAGATAGCAATGCGTGTATATCTCACTGCTAAGATTGATAAGGGTGGTTGTTGCATGGTTTTAAACTTCTGTTGTGGCTGAAAACGTCTCTATCCCAAGTCTCTTCCCAGAGACTCAAATGAGATTAAGGTCAGATTTTGTCAGCAAAGACGGAGAGGGAACATTTGTTTCCTGGAATGCCTCAGCCACACAAGTCTTATGTGGTTTGATGAGTGTGAAAGGCTGGAGTGATTTAGTAACTTGGGTGTAAGGGAGGAAATCTTATGTTATAATCTACTCCTTTAAATTTAAAAGATTGCAATTAGAACAAGGGGTAACAAACACGTGTCATGAAGACAGACCTATTCAACAAAGCACTTTGCTGTTTACTGTTGGCACTAATATACTGTCTGCCAAAGAAAACACTAAATCTCTGTTGAAATATGTTTAAACTTTGAATTGCATATAGTGTATAACTGTATCTGACTACATCACATACACATGAACATATATTTTCTAGTATTATTTTTGCTCATATTCTGGAACTAAGACTAAAACACTTTCAAATTTGATGGCTTAGATAATGCAGATGAGGGAATTTGTATTTTTTAACATAATTAAGAAATTTTGCTAAGTAATTTAATTGAGGGGAAAATTTTGAGTTTTGAAGCATCAAACAGAATAATGTCAAAACAGAAGAGGTTTATTGTACTGTGTGCTGTACTCTTAGCTTAGGTGAATGATTAGGGTGGTATAAATAGGTAGCTAGACATGTATATACCTTTTTCTTTTTCTTTTTTGTAAAGAAATATCTTGACTTTTAGAGATGTTATGCTCCTTTTTCAGACGTAGACCTGTATGGTAAACATGCCACAAAGTCAGGCAAATTATTTAGGTGCTGTTTGTTAGGCAAGTTTTACCTTTAGGTATATAGGCATATTTACCTGTGTCTGTGCACTTGAAGTATAAAACGTTCCTGCGCATGAAACATTATCTTGATTTGAAAACTCTGTATGGGAAGACTTTGCAGTTCAGAATTATCCAGGTGTGTCGGTCTGTGTTTGAACCCACGTATATGATGTAGCTGATCACTGTGCGTGCCAGAGCTCTGGACCATATGCACCATGCATTGTACAGCATACAATCAGAGGCTCAGCCTACAGCTACTGCGACTCATGGGAAAGTCCTCCTCTGGTACAAAAATAGGAGGAACAGCCTTCTGACAAGAGCTGGCACCTTCATGACAGGCATATCCTTTCACACTGTGGTATAATGCAGTTCAGCTTGCTTTGAAGGCCCAAATTGGTGGTGGTCCTGACTTATCTTTCAGTAGATACTGATCTTTATCACAGAGTCATAACAAACTGTTTGGTGGAGTTGGAGGGGGTGAGAGAAGCCTTTGGCTTCGTTTAGAACAAGTCTGACGTGAACTTTGAGATATTCTGTACTTTGAGTGGCTGGCCTTTTTTAATGTCAAATTTTAAGATGTATGTAAAAATCAGTGTTATATTAGACCTGCTCCATTGCATGGGATAAAACAAAGAGCGCGTATCGATGAGATGTTCAAAATGTCAGGCATCAAATTCTTGTGCTTGAGGACGTTCTGTTTAATTCTTCTGTAACTGCAACTGAATGATAGGAAGTGAAACGATGTCGGTTCCAGTATAATTTCTCAGGCATATACAACTTTGCCTTCGTAACTTCTGATCCCCTAGATTCAGAGTTTGAAGAGAGAAAATACAAAATTATCCAGTGATTTGAGGAAAGTGAGGCAGTGTTATCTCAGAGCTGTGATATTTGGCTTCCAGTGGATGCAGAAACTTGACACAAATCGAACGTCAAAGTAGCTGATAATAGACAGGAAGG
Organism: Tauraco erythrolophus; assembly: GCF_009769465.1. Taxonomy (NCBI): domain Eukaryota; kingdom Metazoa; phylum Chordata; class Aves; order Musophagiformes; family Musophagidae; genus Tauraco; species Tauraco erythrolophus. The sequence goes on along the minus strand of NC_141466.1, from coordinate 126,500,295 downwards.
ATTAGTGTTGACACAGCAGACCTGACCCCTGCCAGCAGCGTAGCTGTGTTTAAATGCAGCCATGTCTATCTGAAATCACTCCAGGCATATGAGCAGTAGAAACTGTAGGTGAAGATATAGGAAACACGGTGCGTTAGGACATTCTCATGCCTAATTGGGCTGACAGCTCAGTCTGGATGGAGGACAATGTTTATTTACTCATTGTTGTGTGATGAGCAACTAGAAAGATATGCCTGCTTTAGCCCTTGCTGATATTGGTCCTAACACTGTCTGGCTCCAGCTGCAGTAAGCCAGGACAATGCAACACAAAAACTTCCTATTCACCATCACTTCTAAGTCTGTCCTGGCGCAGATATGCAATGACCTCAGACCACAGTTGGGTCTAATAAGGAATTTATCTTCATGGAAATGTGACCTGTTGCTACCAGAAGGCTAGAAAAATACAAGTAACAATGGGTAAATGAAGATAAAGGTTTATCCTGGCCAACTGTTGCATTTTCAAAACAGTTCAACCCTGCTGTGAAAAAACTACAGTTTGACACAGGGTGCTGTCTGAAGCTCTTAAAAAAGTTATCAAGGTCATGGTTGAAAGAACATGCTATTATTATTGTTTTTATAAGTGAAAATTACTGGATTGATTCTGTCTTTTTTGAGTGATGCAGACATTCAATATCAGTTTTCAAATCCCAGAATCCGCTTTGGCTACAGGAACGGAGATTTCAGGAATTTCAGTTTTTCACTGAGGAATTAGGGTTTTTTTCCTCTCTTAACCTCCACCCTCCACACTCGGAGTTCATACTCTGTATGTGCTTTTAATCTTGACTTCAATATATTTTACTGTGGCTAGCTTTTAGTAACAGTTTAATAACTTCAGCCTTATTTTGCCTCAGGCCATATTATAATGAATAAAAAGCTTTTCCTGTGATTTAGCTGAGTTTATACAGCTGCCTTTGAAACAGCTGCATAACTTCTCCTACTGACTAGGAAGGATGGCAGTTTACTCAGCATAGACTGATCAGCTGAATTCTACTTCCAAACTTAATTTTACCAAAAAGAATGTGGAAACGAATCGAGATCCATGAGTGTGCTTCCAGATATTTTGTGTGATGTTGTTACTTCTTAAATTAAAGTTATCCTGGCCCCTAAAAGTAATTTAGGCTGAATAAGGATCATATTTTTATAGGGTTCTGTATGGCACCTTGTGCAATGAAATTTTCAGTCTGATGAAGGCCTCTGGTACAGCAACAATAGCTACTTCCTAGTTTCCAGTCTTATAAAGGAAATAGTAAGTAGATTTGGGAAGTAGCTTACATCAACCATTGGGTATCTTATAATTACATGCTGCTAGGTTCTTCCTGTGAAGACAACTTAGAAATACGTCAGACTCAGCAACTGCTCCATCAAGATCTATACAGATCTTGAGTCACGAGTAAACTCGCAGAGCCTATGCAGGGGATCTGATCAGGATGATGTGACAAGCTCAGAACAGACATTGGCATCAAGCCTTTGACTTTGTTCCTTTCATGTCTTAAAAACAGACATCTAAAAATGAACTACAGACAGGAGCCTATGGGGATTCCAGCTGAGCAGGCAGCTAGGATGACAAATATTACATGCTGTGTGGGAACCTGCCTACAAATTGAAAGACAGCAGATAGGATGGAAGAGGCAAGAGGTCAGCAGTATGAAGCTTAGGGAGCCCGTGGTTTGAATGCAACCGTGAAACTTAAGACACCTCATCAGTTTGTGAGACTTCTTTAATAAGTGCCCAGCCTCATCTTAAAGCAGGGAATCCTCTCCAGAATTCAAGACACATGAAAGACATTAAGTCATAATTCCTAGTAGTCTCCTGAGTACCTGTTAATAATTATGGCTGGCCTTTTTGGCCTTAGAAGCTTTGAATTACCTGGTGTTAAACCTTCTAGAGTAAGCTGGAAACCAGTATGGGATACTGAATGGGAATAGGTATATTTATTAATGTTTCTGTGTATTGACAAGTATGAATTAAGTATATGGTTCTTGCTTGCTCACGATTAGCAAATATCAAATTGAAATGAAAAACAACTATTTACAGGTACTTAAAGTAACAAGTTTAAAAGAAATCTTGTAAAGAGAAGAAAAAAGAGCAGCAATAAACTCTAGTCTGAGATCATACTATTAAACAGAAATATTATTAAAAGAACAATTTTTAGAAAAATGAGAATGACCAGTTTGCACAGCTGTTCTAGTGACAAGGAAAATGTTAAAAAAAAAAAGTGCGCACACAGTATCCAGCTCAGTGTTAAATAGGTAAGTAAAGAAAGAGCAAGACAGATTAAATCCTGGTGTGGGGTGTATGCTCTAAATTTAAAAAGATTATAACATATGTGATAAAGGTGAAGCACCCGACCAAACATAGGGAGAGTGTGGCACATTGAGACACATAGTGAATCTTTTATTCATTACAGCTCTGAAGAATTTGGGGTCCATTCTCCATTCTAATATAAAAGAGCCTTAAACGTAGTGGGTTTGTAAAATATGTTCAGTTAAAAGCCCTCCTCCCAGCTTTCCACTGCCAGAATGAGGTAAAGAATCTGGAGATTTTAGAACTCCTAAGCCAAGCAGTAAAATGGTGCACATTTGTATGTAGCCTGATGAAGTATGGGAACGCACCCAGAGAAGGCTTGGCTTCTTCAACACAGATGCTGACGGGTAGACGCACTAGGACTTTATTCAATGAATCCTCGTGTCTCAAACCTTGGCAAATACTACCCATGAAAATTCAACAAGGAAAAAAAGACAAGAAAAACCTGACTCCAGTTGTTGTACAACACCACTGTACAGAATGACAGCTGGGCAACCCATCCGCCTACAAACTGACAACAGCTGAATGCTAGGAAATTGGGAAGGAAGAACTGAAGAAATCTTTGAGACCTGTGTTGAAATACCTAAACATCCTTGACCTCCACTAGTGTGGGAGAAAAAACTGAAGATCTGCTATCTCTGGGCAGAGAGAAAGCTGCATAATTACAGAATAACCCTGTGCTGCACCTAACAGAAAAGCTAAGTAAGGCAGTTACCATCAAATACTCCAGCTCTTAGTTGTCTGAGAGCCTTTGTAGGTCAGAGAGATGATACGGACCCTTCACACCCATCCTGTACAACAGCTCAGGCCTTTCCACAGCAGTGTGATGGAATCAGAAAGTTATTCTTTCAGGTACAAAGATCTCAGACCCATCCAGAACTCCTAAATGCTTCATTACTTAAAAGACCTTGATAATAATTAGCATCCTTTAAACATTCTGAATGCTATCTTTATACATACTGGGTCAGAAAAATGAAAAGTAATAAGGCAGAAAAAAAAAAACTTCTTACATTTTTAATGTGATAGAAAATATAGCCTTTCCTGTCAGATTTAGTGCTTACTATGAATGTGCACACTGTGTTTGTGATACTTTAAAAGCCTGGATAGAATCGCACTGAAGTGAATGTTCGTGAAGTTAATAGAAAATTCTGGGCCTTCAGCTCTGATAGATGTAACTCTTGAGTGCTATGAAAAATTTCATTTTCAAGGAAGCCTTGATTTTTTTATGGGAAATTTTTCCAGCTGAAAAATTTTACTGGCTCTACTCTTCATTCCCCATTATGGACCAGATTTGGAAATACCTGTGAAAAAGAATATATTTGGTTTCAAGGAAATCACTGGGAATGCATGGATGAAAGCATTATAATTGAGGAAATCCAGATCTGTTCTTACAAAAATGCTTTATGTTTATGTGGTCCGTTACCTACATGTGCTGAAGAGCATTGCAAACATAAAAAATAAAACTCCAAGAGGGTGAGAGTTAGCCAAGAAAGCCAGCTGCATATGACTTTGAGTCATATCCCAAACACTTGGAATACATCTGTATGGCCCATCAAGATATGCCATATTTGCAAAGTGACAGGTTTGGTCTTAGAACTGCTGAGACAATAGCGGTGGAGGCGTATAAAACCAGTGCAGTCACGGAAAAAGGAAATTTCAGTATATTTGTCTTTGTGCACAGAATTGTTTGTGTTCAGAATTAGCAAGATGGGTTACAGATGTACTTCAGAAAAACAAAGCAATTCACTTGGTCTTTTGCAGAGCATGCTCTTAAAAATTCTTTACAATGCTTTTAAAAGATGGGGTGGGAGATGAGAAGGAAATATATATATATATATATATTCCTGACAGTCACTGTAATCCTCAAGGCTATGAGAGTATGTTCATTTGGAGTAACTTACTTAGAATCATTAAGGTATCTTAGGGCCAACAAGAAGTTGAGAATACAGAGCAGGAAGTTGAGGGATTTGAGTTCAATTCCAGCTTCAGGACAGGCTTCCCACGTGACCATGGGGCTCTCATTTGGACCCATGTTTACTTACATAATGGAAACACAGTTTGTTTTACCCACACCCTGGCCTGCATCCCAACCTCAGATGATTTCTCTGTGTCTTTTCTTGATTGGGGAAAAGGATAATTCATTTCATTGTGGTCATGTGAGGTGTAACTCATTACTAGATTTTACAATTTTATTGCGATACTCAAGATGCGAGTTTTCCAAGTGCCTAGCAATGCTTATTGGTTACAGGAATCTTTGACTGGGGTCTTGTATCTCTGAAATAGATAACTCTGAAAGAAAGATGGTGCTGAGCCACTCGTGAATGCAGGCTATCTCTTCTCATTGGAAGAGCTGTAGGCATTTTTGCTCATTTCTACAGAAGTAGTAACACATACTTGTTCTAAACCAGAAATAACACCTCCTCCCTGTTCCTGCAGTTTTGCTAGGTGGATTGTGATCTCGGTTTTTGAGTCTGGCTTAGTATAGTAGTTTCTTCATGCAGCTCTCATTGCGTGCTATATTAAAATGTAGCTTGGTTGAGTAATGAAAGCCCTCGCTAAAGAAAGGCACGACCATATCCTCATACTGTTAGAGCAGGAAGTTCCCAGTGAGATGGTGTTACCTTCACAGTTCAGGGCAAATACCCTGCATATGGCTTTCAGAAGAAGAAAATTCACGTTAACATGATGCTTTGGATCTGTGTCTTATCATGGCTATTTACTGTGTTAGAAGTAATACAGTGCTATAACGATATATTACTTCTGGCTCTGTAAACATTATTTCAAGCTAGCTTGAACATTTCCATGTGATGTTGCACAGCGTGGGCTTAGATACCTGGTCCTTTGCATGGACCTGAAGTAAATTAGATTTTGACTCTACATTAAGTCCCTTTTAGTCATGCATAAAGAGATTGTAGGACTGTAGTCCTACATTACTGCAGTGCCCTCTCTGGATAGTCTAGGTCCATGTTCATCGCATCTAACTTCAGGCACCTAACCATTGTGCCAAAGTTAGGAACCTAAGTACGTGCATAGCCTGTTGAAGTGGTCTTATGTGAGTAGATGCATTCTGTGGAACTGACTATTGTGTTCTCTTGACAATAAGACAACCACCCTTGTAATTTAAAGGCACTAGTTAGTCCTTGACCTAGGCCTCTTCCAGAATATGATTGGCTTAGTTTAAGCTATTGTCCCTGGAGGCAAAAAATAATCTGAAAAAGAGGGGCAGAATAAATGTTTACATATGTGGAACTATACCAGTGTATCCGCAGTGCAACTAGTTTCACACCCTACCTTCACGTAACTCTCTTACATATGCAAGTCCTATTGTAATTGATTCAGTCTTTAACAGTGTGTGTTTGATTAAATCTGGCACAAAAGCTGCCAATTCTGAGTTGCTAAATCTTGAAGTATGGATCCATTTGGGATCTCTTCTTTAAATATCAGCTCTTCAGCTTTAGTGGAGTTCCTAGTTGAAGTCACCATCAGTTTTCAGTTCTGTGGAAAAAGCACTTGTTATAAATCTCAAATAGTCAGTAATTGATCGCAGTCTGGAATTGTAAAATTCTATCTAAGTGCCTTAAATAGCATACGTTTGTGGTATGGTATGTGGTTCAGTCCAGGTCAAAAAAAAAAGGGAGGCCTTGGAGAATATGAAAGTCTTAAGAAGCTTTCCATTAATAGAAGGGGTCAAGGGATAGCATAGTCAAAGCATCCATCAGTAATGCTATGTGGAGAAATAAACTGCTTTCGAACCTCTGTCCCAGCTGTTAGTCACAGAAGACTTCTCAGTTGTTCAGACCCCTGAGAAAACGGCTTGATTGTCTCTCCTTTTATTTAATTATTTATCCTACCTCTCTGCCTTTGAGTACCATGACAGTGTACTGACTGGGGTCACCTGGGATTGACAGAAGTGATGAGCTATGATCTAGCAATGCCAATCTGCCTGAATTTCCTCGAAGGATCATTTCTAAGTGGCAAAAATTAAAGCAGCTTCCTTTGTCCCCACTGCAATCTCCATCCTCATAAGAGAATCAAGTTGCTGCAGACCTCTCATGGCTGCCTGCAGTAGCTGTTGTAGTGTAAGCGGTGTGGTAAAAACTGGGATTGCTTGGGCATTTGGGAAACTAAATCTTGACCTGGGAAGTTAAATTTAGGTTTCTAGTTTTTTGAAAAAACAATACACAGTATGGGCTCTGCTTTCTGTTTTTAACAAGCTTTCAATAGGATCATCCTGTGGCTTTTCATTTATTCTAAAAATAGTTTATTTTGATGTAGAGATCTCCATCTTTTTGCTCTATAAAACAATCTGGGACAACTGATACTCAATGCTTTCACAATTTTATGAAGATAAAACCTTCTTCATTGGAAGAATTTACCACTATGGCAACAATCATTTTTTGGAAGAAGGGAAAAATTAAGACAGACCTCTCTGTCATGATGCTGAACTCGGGCACCTTAACTAGCTTTCCTTCATAACTGAGTAGGGATATCTGAATCACCTAATGGCTCTTTGACTTTACACACCCTTGTAACTATAAGTAACTTAGACCCCCATAGTTGTCATTTTGAAGTGGTGTAATGCAGGATATCTGTGGTATGGTTTCCTAATGCTTGGATGAGCACCCTAAAAGCTGGATCATTCTTCCTATTAGGCCAGACTGTGACCTTCATCACTGCACTGAGTGAGTGCATAGGACCAACGCAGTACTCGTGTCCAGCGTCGCTGTGTATCTAGGCTGGCCTGTGGGTTACAGGCTTCATTTTTACAATGGTGGGTAAGTAACTGATTGCCTCTGGTGCGCGCTGTATGTTGCTAACTACTCCCAGGCCATGGTGCTCAGAAACTTGGGGGTGGAGGAGAACAGAAAGCAATCTTCCCATCCAAAGCTCTCCAGATGAAAAGAACAAATCAATGAGCAACTCTGCCTGTTTGGGTTTGTTTTTTTCCCTGTATTCAAGAGCTTGTAACTTGAGTAAGGCATGTAAGGAGGAACTAAAACTTCATCCAGCAGTGAAAAAAAAAATCCAAAATAAAACAATGATCATTAAAGCTTCTATACATTTGTACTCTAATGTGCACAGCTCTCAGTCAAGAATCAAGATCAACTTCTTCATGCCCAGAAAGATTGTGGTCTACCTATCAGTCAAGATGCAGTAGACGAGAGAAGGTAGATGATAGTGGAAATAGGCAGTACAGTGATTCAGACAGAAGGGTGTGTTCAGAAATGTCTGTTCGCGTGGTCATCTGTCACAGACGGCCACAAGTTCAACCAACGAGAAAGCTTCAGAATTTGCATGAGAGAGGGACTGTACAAACTTTCATGTGCTGAGAGTGATTGCAATGCAATTCTTTCTAATAAATGCTCTTGAACAACCACAGACTTTTTAATATTTTGTTTTCTATAGGTCTGCTATCAAAAATCTTTTTACTTAGTATATATTTTGTAATAACACGACAATTTGAGAAGATTAATCAAGATCCTATTACTAAAACTTTACTGACTTTGTAATGAATTACCCTTTGTATCCAGCTAGATTCTAAAACGTGTTACAGAACTAAAGCAGTAGCAGGATGCTACAAATCCTTTTAAATCAAATATCCCACTCTTTGCTTGAGGCGAGTCTCTCTGTTCTTTGGGGAGAGACCTTCAGATGGAGCATTCCAGATATTCATGGCAGGTTTTATGTAGCTTGTTCAGGTTTTAAAATAAGAAGCTGGGTTTAAAATATGTATGGTTATTAATACATTTGAGAATGAAAATTTAACTGGGGTAAAAAAAAAAAAAGACATTCTGAAATATGGATTAATAATTAGCTAAACTGATATTTCGGTTAATTTCCTTTTCCCTGTGCTTTCTTTGCAGCATGGTGGCATACTTTCAGGGGAACATGTATTTAAGCACTGGCTGGTGTGGCCTGTAGAGCATGCGCATAAACTTCTGCCTTGCTTAAAAGATACACATATATTTAAAAGATACACATATATTTAAAAGATACACATATATTTAAAAGATACACATATATCTTCACTGGTAGAGTGCTAGAGCCGCTTAGCACAGCTCAAACAGCGTGTATGGCTAGATGAATTAATGGAGCCTATCTCCTAAGAGATGTGTTTATTCAGTGTGGCTATATTTAGAGCTATCCTGTCTGAAAGGGCTTCTAGTAAATTCCCCCCATTGCAGAAACATGACCCTTCATTAGCACAGAAGATGATGGTCAGACTTTGAAAGCTACCAGTAAAACTGAATAAATTCAAGTTTCAAGAAGTCACTATTGCTTTCCTCTGTTTTTTTCCCAGCTGCTGAGAAATAAAAAATACATTCAGCTGAAGAACTGACAAGCAATAAAGGACTTGCAGCTGATGGTGGCCCTGATATCCACCTCAGTGTTGCAGTCTGCCAAGCAGATGAAGAGGAGGGTGGTCTAATCACAAGAGAGAGTAAAGGGAAACACTGACATGTAGGACTGACTTCAGCCTTTAGCTTGTTAGAGAGGAGGAGATATTGTTAATGCCAGTTAGGGACAAACCTCTTTCTTGGCAATAAACAGTGGAGGATGCCTACAGAGAAATCCAGCTGCTGGAATGCCACCAAGTAGCTGGTGGAGCACCTGCATTCCAGATGTTTTCTCTGTACCACTCCATCTGCTGAGCACTCCATATGCTACTACTGGCTTAGGAAAGGGTACAGAAAGTTATGGTTTCCTTACTGATGATTACAGCATTAGACCATCTCAGCCTTCTTTGACCTACAGGCAAATCCTAAAACAGTCTTGAATTCTTCTGGATTCAGTTTACTAATATTCCTCTGGCAGGGGAAGGAAGGTCAGGTTTTCTCTTAGGCCATGGTAAATCCGGAGTAAGTCAATGGAGTTATACTGTCTAGAAAGCAGTGGGGTAAATCAGTCAGGCCTTGATTGAGGACCAACATGATTCTGCTATAGCAATGTTCTGCTCTCAAGGGTTGAGATCCTTTAAACAGAAAGTTGCCTGTTTTTCCTGTAAGCCTTTCCCAGTTCAGTTAAAGGGAGGACAAGTGAAAGGCAGAACAAGGGAAATCCTCAATGTGGCAGCTGAGGATGAATAAAACCGGATTATAGAGACTAAAACCACAGTCTTTATTTCAGAGGCCTCAGGTCTCCTTCACTATGTCTGCACCTCTAAGTAAAAAAGATGCAGAGAGCAGTCTCTGTGCCCAATGGCAAGTGGCACAGACTGGTTCGTGTTACCTTCTTGTTAGAGCAGAGTTGTGTTCCTGCTTCATGGCATTTTGAACCCAAATTCATCTGACACCTCCGGGGTGCCCAAAGGATCCTACAGAACTAGCGTTTGAGTGTTTTGTCCAGTGTCAAATGCCTGAAACATAGCGATGCTGTGGTCCGACTCCCAAGCATGTTGCTTTTATGGCATGAAACTGGTGATGCATGCACAAGGGTATGGCATGAGGGCCCGTGGCAGTGTCGGAGGGTATAAAGCCTGCTGGGATAGTATTGCAGAAGTGTGGAGGTGGCCAAACCGTGTCTTGTATCCGCTCGTTTGGGAGCAGTCCCTAAAGAGCAATATTACTAGCCTGTGCCTGGACAATGGTACTGGACGGGAGCTACTAGGAGGAGTCTGGAGATACGATCAGTGAGTGAACTGGTAATTATGTATTATGAATGCTCTAGTGGTTCTAGTGTTTGAGCTCACTTCTAGAACATCTTTTATTTATCTGAGTAAATGTATGCTTAAAGATAGTGTGGAAGGGAGTTTCCAATCTACAGCTGCATCCTTGACCTGAAATCTGCCCAGTACTGCATCACACTCTCCCCAGGGAGCCCTTTTCATCCACGCATGGACATGGGTCCTTGAATGGAGAGCCTTCTCATTCCCTCCCAGTGGCTGACAGGAGTCCAGGTATAGCAGACTTTACAATGCTTCTTGCACAACCCTGGCGTAGTTATCAAGCGTCAGAGCAGGATATACAAGCCTTATTCACATGGGAGCTAGTTTTAGTCTCATCTCTGTGCTTTCTTTTTATCTCTTTTATTTCTATGTAGTTGTTCTGGCTGAGGGGTTGCTGGTTTTGTGAGACACTGGGTGATCTCATCAAAGGAAATCCCATAATGGTTATTATTAATCTTGGATACCAAACACTCACTTTGTCCTCTTACTTTTCCGTTGACATATTGAGAGACCAGTCAGTGTACGACTACTTATGAAAAGGATGGTGCTTTTGATGGAACAGGGATTGATTTAGTATGAACTGAGTAGGAAACTATGGCCATCATAAGCTTTGGTGAAATCTGAAGGAAATTTGTCATGATTCATCCACAGTTGTTAATATGACAAGGCCCAGATCCACACAAAAGAACACCTGGCCTGCTATTGAGCGTATCTCTCGAGAACAGCAGTTGCCCACATGTTTGTTGCTCTAGCAACAAGCCTGAACATGGATCACTATTTTTTTAAAACAACACAAGAAATAACAGATTCTGCTATGGGAACTTTGCTGTCATAAAGGAAATTATATTTGCTCTGCAAACATTGAGTTCTCCCACTTTTTAAGGACTGGCTGCTACCCTCTGAATCATTAAAAAACAAAGAGGCCCGTTTCTTGACTCTTGAGAATCTAAAGATGTGCCAAAACATACACAGATTTCATATTTTCCAGTAGCTACAAATCAGACTCATTCTCTCAAGAAGATCCCATTTTAGAACAGCCTCCTAGGTCCCTTTACAAGCTCAGAGAGCACCAACTTTAGAAAGTAAAACAATTTGCCTTATAGGGTGAATTTCATCCCTCTGCTTAAAGCTTTTGCATCATCTGTCCTCTAAGGATAGGTTTGAGATGGTGACTTGCACTCTCGCTTCTGCACGGCCGTGCTTGCCCAAAATGTTGCCCTTCCTGGTGCACTTGCATGTGTTTGTGCACCTATGTGTAGGTTTCTGAACACGTGTGTTTGTGCGTGTGTATGTGAACACGTATGAGTGTTAGTATGGTCAGTAGCTTTGATTGTAGTCACTCTGCCCCCCACTCCCCCGACTTTGGAAAACTTGCATGTATATATGCATATACATACGTAAAGGAAGGCTGAAAGAAGCTTGGATGCCCTCTGGAACACCTGTATTACAAGTTGTTTCATAATCTATTCATATATTCTAATCTTTCTGCTGCCTGAGTTCCTACTTTATTGACAGACCGGCTTTGTTAATTTTTTTCTTTTTCTGTTCCGATTCCAGTTTTTTTACATTTCTCCACCTGGTAATGCACAGTCAGTACAATAAGGATTTATTTTTTTTTTTTAAGGCTTCACAACAAGGAGGATAAAAACCAAGAGAGAGATACTTTGAATCCCAGAGGTTCCTCATTCCAGTTTATTCTGAACTGAATAAATGGCTGCATGTAAATGTATTTCTTCTTCTTTCAAAAAACAGTTTGCTTTTTTTCTACTGACCCTGGGTGAGTCTGGAGTTACCTGAAACTGTTTGTAGCTGTTCAGAAATGGCAAGCTTTCCCACCTGAATTCCTCCCCTGTCAGCTGGAGGGGGCTTTCAGGTGGGTGTTTGTTTCATTGCGTCTCAAAGAGATCCGTTCCTGTGCTGAAAGACAAACCCAAGACAATGTTTTACAGAGCAGAAGATATTGTGAGGGACCAATTATCATGTAAGTGGTTCTCACGGCTTGGGCTGGTACTGTGTGCCAGGTTGCACATTAACTTCTTTCACTGCTTTTTACCCAGTTTACTCAACATTCTCAAGTGATGGCTTTGTCAATTGTTTCTCCTGCTGATATTTTGACAGATGATAGCCCCTTGATGCCAGCTTAACCCAGCTAATAAGAAATAGGCCAACGTGAAACTTTAGACCGAGTGACTGCTCTCATGGTATGGAGGAGCAGTAGGGTTGCTTCTGGTTTAGAACAGATATAAATTTTCAGCTGACAAATAGATCTCCCAACCCTGCTCTTGCAATATTCTCTACATGTACTCCATTAAAAATAACAATTAACACAGAGACTTTATTTTTTTTTTTTTTCTCTGCAACACCATGCTTAAGTATCCTCTAATGAATGTCCGGGTACATTTAGGGAGTATGTGAATCATATGAGCACAAATGTATTTAAAGATTTATAGTGTTTCATTGATTCCAAAGGAATGTATAATGACCAGGCAATTTTCAGTGCAGTGTTCGTATATAAATCTTACCAAAATTGCTGACATCGTGTTATTAACACTAGGGGCTGGTATTGCTGCAAAGTGAAGAGATTTATGTGGAGGATAAAGCAGGGATCCTGTGAAAGTGGAGCTTGCTAATTCACCTAGCTGTTCGTTAGTTTAAGAGCTTTCTGTAGTTTGTATATTGCATTGACTTCTTATTTTTTTTCTTCTTCTGATTAGGGATGCTATAGTCAGTGTGTGTGGGGGAACTTTTAAATTTTCGCAGTAGCTGGAGATGAATTTTAACTATCTTCTTTTAAGTATTTTCCTTCAACTTAATCCTGTTAGATGCTGAATGCTTTCCATGGTTTCCAGCAAATGTAGGAGCTGAACTCAGGCAGAGCTTATCATTATCAAACCTTTCTTTTTCATCCTTTAGCAGTTTGGTTGTGTCTTTTTGGCTATTTGTTTGTTTTTGTTTTTTTTTTCTCAGAGTGACATAGAAGAGCTGAGGGAATAATGCTTAAAACTGAAACAGTTCTTAATAAGAGCATATCACATATATACATATGTAAATACGTACAACATTTTTGTTTCCCTGTACCATTATTAACATTTATGATATTTGAACAGCAAAGATTTTAGAAAAAACAGTTTATCTTTTATTACTTATGCTATTAGCATTCATGTGTTTTTAAACTTAGCTGGGGAGATTAATGTCGATGAAACTCATGATATTTTTCTCTCAGCTTAGTTTGTCTTTCTAAGCTGAAGGAAGTATTTAATGGCATATAAAAAGCTCTGTTTTCAGTAAAATTTAAAGACTACCAATGCTAACGAGGAAGTTTTTGTTTAACTTCTGGTTTTTGTTTGTAGCTGCCAAATTATTTCTTAAGCAGACCTACAAACATCAGAGGAGGGGGGAGAGACTGCGATGTGATAGTAGGAGCTTTCTCTTCCTTTACTTTTTTGTGTGTATTCATGCATGTGTGTGTCTTGGGGTCTTCATTACAAGAAACTGTTTGCAATAAATAGTAGTACCATGAGAATGATCTGGCTTTTTCTCTCATATAAAAGCGTGACAGAAATTGTTGTTTTTTTGAACATCCCAATGCACGTTCACTGCAGACACACACACACAGAGCTGGAAAAAGAGAGATTTAAAGCGAGAATGCCTCGATGTGCTGGCAAGACCTGGGTCTCATCCTGCACCTCTGCGTGTGTCCTGTTACTGGCTCTGAGGTGCTGGGAGTTAAACACCTAAGGATGGGAGATGTCAGGTGCAGAGGATTCCTGGTTACTACACATCAGTTATTAAATTATTCAAGTTCATTGAGCATACGTTTGCCTAATGTTAAGCACGCACTTGAAATGAAGCACATCCTGGAGTCAGGGCCTGTATTCAGAAGCAGTAAGCTCCATGGGCTCAGTGCTGGTCAGATGAGAATGTCAGAGATTGCACAAATTTGGGATCCAGAGACTGAACTCCTCACCGAGTTCAGTGGGAGCTGATAGAGCTTTACATTGTTCAAGATCAGGCTTTGAATGTCTAGAGAACAGCAAGGTACATCTGCAGAAGAGTCTATTTAAGGAACTCTGATTTCATTTTTATTTCTGCCTGTAGTGCAGTCTAGAGGAATATTTTGTGCAGTCTGGTTGGCTGATGGACCTGAGAGGTCCTGCTCCAGGGGGCTCATAATCACAACCAAAGAGAAAACATACTGAAAAACCACCAGCAAGATGGACTTTAAAAAAATCTCCTTTCTCACATATTTAGCCTGAACTAGCAATAACAACTTCGATGCAGGGCATTTCCTGAGGATTAATGACTGTCTGGGGTCATCATCTCCTCCCAGTTAGTTATTAATCCCCAGGAAATACTCTGTGCCTTGATCATTATTGCTTAATTAGCATTGAGAATGTGGGGGGTTTAGGTTTCTTTTCATGCATCCTGTGAATCGCTAGGGTGGGGGGTTTCTTTCATTAACTTGCCCTTTTCAGCCTAGATGGGAGCATGGGCTTTGCTTACAGTTTGCAGGTTTGAGAATTTAGTCACAGGGTTAAACCTTTTCAAGCCATTTGAGTTCCATGTGAAAGCACCACTAACAGCCCACATCTGCAGTGCATCAAGAATCATCTCCCCCTCAGCTCTGCTGGAAAACATCGGGTGGCATGGGGGCAGTAGCCGGAGTCTGGGAGCAGAGGATGCTGAGAAAGTCAAGGAGAGTTGCGGGGTGGAGGAGGGAGAGGAAAGGGAAAAAAGGGAAGCTCGGAGAAGTTAGGCCTTTCCAATCTCAACAACCAACTTTATCAGCCACTGAAGAAGTCCTCATGTCCTATGAAATTTTGGAACTTGGGTAGATTTTTGGACTCCAAGCTGTCTTCAGGGAAATGCAGCCTAATTCAAAGGGCTCCAATTGGAGCTAACCAGATGTATTTAGTTAAAAGAGAGGGGAACATCAGTTCCAACTGTAGCCTTCCTTTCCCATTCCTGGAGGAGAGGAAGATGATGTACAAAATTCCCTTTCAAGCATTGTGCGGCAGGACTGAGCTCAGGAAGGCTATTCATCCCCACTAACCATCCCATTCCTGCATCCCTATTCCCTATATAGAGTAGCTACAAAACTGGGAGATACACACTGCGTGGTGTATTAAGGTTGCTTATGGGGATGTCCTACCATATCAGACTGTGACTCCATCTGCACGCAGTGATGGATGGAGCTTGACGCCCAGGATGTGGGCACTGCAAGTCTGCATCTCTTCTGGCACACTGTGGGTGATATCTGTTGATTTATTTTATATATGTAGACTTAAGTATATTCTGAAAGGAAAATTAATTTAAAAAAGGAAATATCAAGTTTTCTGCTCCAAAGTCATAATATATTTTTTTTCCAAGACTTTTGCTGTTCAAAAATTTTGTAAAACTCCATTGGGGAAGCAATTGGAGCTGGTGTAGTGGCTTTTCTCTAGTTGGTTCTGCTTCAGATCTCGTTATTCGCTTCTGTTGTTAGAACCTCTGCCCAAGTGTCCTTGGAGGTGGTCTTCTTGCTTCTGCATGTTTAAGTGAAAGTTGTAGCAATCTGGGCTCTGTGTTTAGGACCAGTAGGTGCAAATCAGTTTCATGCCTTGCAGTAACAATATTTATAAATGTTTTATGAATTTACTTATATAAACAAATATCTGACTTCACAAATATTTGTATGACTTCAGTGAAAATATACAAACATGCAGGATATGTACTTTGATCCTCCAAGTGCTATTCTTTTTACTTTCCTACCTAAACATCCCATTTAATACTTTAGCCTTGCAGAGACATAATGGCTCTAAATCAATGACAAATTTTGTTCAGAACTGCTGATTTCGAGCAGAATTGAGGTCTGCATTTTGTTCACAAACTCCACTCTTAATAGTGGATAAGCTGGATAAGCTTAAAAAGAAAAAGAAAATATCCAAGCTTGCAAGCTTGGGTGCTTGGATGTTTGGGATGCCATACTCCTCTTGGCTTTGGAAAACATATTTGTTTCAGGAAAGGTGATATTGTAACACCAAAAACCTGCTTGGTTGTTAGTTTGAAGAGTATGTGATTTGGAGAAAAAAAAAAAAAGTAGTATTTGCCTTTAAGTCAACTTTCAGAGTAGTTATGCTCTTTAAGTTTTGCCTGAAAAAGGATAGATACATACAATATCATGTATAAATCAATACAAATACTTATTTCCTGTTATTTTGAAAATATGCTTTCAAAGGCATAGAACCCACTGTAACTGAAATAACGCCACTTATCCAGATAGTATTTGTAATTAATTCAATAGATATAAAAAGATATGACTGGTTTTGACCTTAACCCTGATCAACGTTAAATCTAATCCTCATTTCAGCTCTTTCCTTAAATGTGGAAAAAGGCTTTTGACAGAGTCAATGGCAACTATATATTTTAGCTTCTTCATAGAGTGCGCTATAATGTTCTCATTCAAATCTTGGCCTCATAACTGACCTCTGACAGCCAATGTATGGCCAATGTCAAATGATAAAAGGCATAAAAAGGGGAGAGGGAATAGAAAAAGAGTCTTTATGCAGATGATATATAAATGTCCATTAATGAGAGACATTCCTTTGTGCTTTCAAGTTCATAGCAAAGTTCCACACTGAATAGGTCTCAGAGGGGTTTAAAGCTTCATCACACATATTTTTGCATGGTTATATTCTTACTAAAGAACAAAAATAAGAGACCTGCATAAAACGAAAGGGCTATAGCCCTTAATAGATAAGATCAAACCAAAATGTATGGGGGAAAAAAAATTCTCTGCTTGCTTGGGAGACAAAACAACATCATAAATATTGGGGGGTTGTATTTTACTGTAATAAGGCCAGCTGGAGTGGAAATCTGAAACTAGAATATCACCAGAACAATTTCTGAAAAAAAAAAAAAGTTAAAACATCAAAGGAACTGAAGCATAAGTTAAACAGTCACAAACCTGAGATAATGTCTGATACTGACTTCACACACGCCTAAGCCCAGCTGTCTCACTGGTGTCGCTGGGAGAGCCAAAGCTGGTGGAAGCGTGTGGGTACGCACTCACTGGCAGTCCCACACTCAGAGGTCTGGTGATCAACATGGCTCTGTTCTCCTGGCCCTTGGCCCTCTTAGTGTCCTCTGTTTGCCTTACCTTACCTCTTAGTCTGTAAGACTGAGCTCTTCAGAGATGTTTAGGCACTTCTCTTAAAAATCAATCTACATCTCCTTCAAGCCTCGATGGCAGAGAATCACTTTTATAATGTGTTAGAAAAGATGTAGTCCCGTAGCACCCTGACTTGCCTCAGCCCTCTGGTACAGGAAGATGAATAAGAGTTGATAAAAATAACTGTAAAGGAAGGCAAATCTTCGAGGATTTAACATGTGTAGGCATCAATGGTAGGAGCTGTATCTCTGCACTTGATTTCCCCATAGTCGTGAAGCTTCCAGCACACCTGCTGGCAGCTGGGTCTAAATTTGCTTGGTTAAATTAATACAGAATTAGTCAGAGCAATTATTCAGGAAATCAGAACAGGCCTTAGCTTCATTCCTCCATTCTGCAAAACAGGGTCTGGATCCCAGTTGAAGCCTGATGTAAAAACACTGTGGGAGCAAACTTCTGTGGTTTTAGCTGTACTGGGTAACTACGCTGTCTCCCAATTGCAGTGAGATGAGATCTGACTGGGGATTTGCAAGTCTATGAGCCAAAAGGTGGAATTATCTTAGAGTTTAACGAAGAGGGTACAGATTGTAATTCACTTTGACTAACATGATTCCCGTTGTAAAAACTACGTAACGGTCAGGAAGGCTATGCCAAAATTCAGTTAGTGGCAGCCTGGTTTGAAGAAGAATCTGAACTGCCAGTATTACGCCCCTGGCTTGCGATGGTACTAAACTACAGCGCTATATGAAATCCTGTACCCACTGAGCTCGATGGAAGTCTTGCATTCAACTGAAGTGAGGGCAGAGTTTTATTCTCCTCTGAACATAACAGATTATATCATTTCCAATCCACTCACCTCTGGAGAAAAGTTCTGTTCCATTTCTTGATATCACTTATGTGTCTCTGCTCTGTAACTTTCTCTCTGCTTGCCTTGAAGGGGTCTGCTCACAAAGCATGATAGAGACTCTGTGGCTATTTGATAGAGTTAATCAAAGGACAGTAATGCAGAGACGATGACTTGAATCAGGGCTTCTAGTTTTTATTCTCACTTCTGCTGGTGGCAAAGCAGGTTTATATCTAAGTTGTGAGGTGGATTTTGCATAACTGTTGTCCTCTGCCTGTCCAGACCAGGGACGTAATGGAACAGGTCTCTGGCTCTAGTCTCTTCCCAACAGGCTATTGAGATGTGGTCTGACAGTGCAAAGTATTATTCCTGTGCTAGAAAAAAATAGGAAACACAAGACTCGGATTCTCGTGCAGTGCAGAGGTCTATCTCATTCAGTAAAGATTGTAACTGCGATAGAAAACAGGATTGTGGGAACCCGAAGTCACCAGAGCAGGCCTGTACCAAGAAAAGGAAACAATGGAATCTGAAACTTTTTGTTTCAGCCTTCTGTTTCCTCATCTATCTTGTAAAATAGATGGGAAATGTCTTAGCACATGTATGGTCTGTCTGAACCTAGACGTTTTAGAGAAGCACTCCAATTCCTAGATCAGTGTTAAGCATACTGGTTGAAACAATAGTAGACAGGAATGGTGAAACCCATACTTATCTTGGAAAATCTGCCCCTGCTTATTCAGCAGTGGTCAAAAAAAAAACAGATTTAAGATTACTCTTTTTTCCGTTTTCTTGCTGTTTTGGGAGAAAAAAGTTATCTTTCATATCCCATACACGGTCTGAAAACCAGATGTTATCATCACTTGGTTATAGCTCTGCTGGTACAGCGTGTTTTGTTTATTAAAGAAAAAACGTTGAAATTAGATCTATGCACTACATGTTATCAATCTTTACGTATTTGCAAATAATAAAGTTTGCAAAGCGTGACTTTGAGCTTCTAGGCTGCAGCTTAGTGTCTTTTTAATATAGATTTCAGAACACAAGTGGCACTGTGGTATCTGAGTCTTTAAGTTGGAAAGCACCTTTGAAAAATGTTATTGAAAAAGGCATATTTCATGTGCCGCTTTCCTTTGTTTGGAAAGATGGACTCTGTCTTGTGGCAGCCATAGTTTAAGTAAATATAAACTCTGTCCCAAATTTCGTAACCATCGTTTCCTCAAAGCTGGCAACACTAAACCAAAATATAGTTTTATTTGGCTAACCCCAAAGTAGGATGTGGTTGCCAGCCTCTGAAGCCACATGATCAAGTTTCAAGTAGATGCCACCAGAGCTATGGCGTTGTCTTAATCAGGAAAGTCCTGAATGCTCTACTCCCAACGCCATCGTTGTGTTTAACAAACAAACGTAACTGTAACAACAGGTACGCTAAAACTAAAGCCTATGTGCTCATTATCCTGCACCAAGACACTCCGGGAGTGCCATGACACTGCTGGGCTCGGGAGATAAAGGATGTTAGAAAGCAATGATTGCCAAGGGAACAGACTAACTCATTTTCAACATATGTCCCATTCTGCTGCGAGCACAGAGCTCTGCACGGTGCTGCCAGTCATGAAGTACAAGCCCAGGACAGCTGGTGTCTGGAGGGCTTTCACCTGAACCCAGGCCGAGTTTCTGTTCCCAAAGAGGAAGATTGAAACATAAAAAGAGTGGCGTGTGGTGGCAATGTGCCTGGTTGCTCCTCTTTTTCTGCACATGCAAAGTGTGCATGTTCAGATACCTTTGCTTGACCTCCCGTCAACTGATTCACGTAGGTGATGGGCAAGAGCTTTAGGACAGTGCCAATGCAAGTGCCAGTTCCTTCTGGTATAAACAGCTGTTGCTTCATTGGTTGTGGCAGGAATAAGCTGATTTTGTCTGGCTGAGAACGTGGCTCCTTAGGCTTTTCTGTTCTCACTTTCTCCCCACCCACTTTGCTTTTCCTTTTATATTGCAAACACCTCAATGAGACGAAGGGATGAACAGATGATGGAGTCAGTGCCCTAGTTAATGACCAACACTATATTCACAACCTCGTTTGGTTTTGTTCCTATTCGCTGCTTCAATGGTGCCGATGAGAAGGAATTAATTTTATTGAGGACAACTCAATGAATTAAATGAAAAACTGCTCACTTGGCTGGAAAGGCTTTGACAGACGGCACAGCAGCCGGTCAGATTTGAAAAACTTTACATCTCCTGGACTCGGGGATAGAAGGAGGCAAGAGAAAGGAGGGGAGGGAAGGTCATTGCAGATAAGCTGCAAGGCGACTATTTCAAGGCCTCTGAAAAACAACAGAGCAAGCTGCAGTCTCTTATTTTGATTCATGGGTCTCCCCTCCCTTTTGTTCCTTGATGCACTAAATCTGTTCCTTAGCTCCCCTCATTTCAATAAACACCCAATAAGAAACTAATCGTCGTATGGTGAATTAGAGAAGAAGAAAAGGAGCTCAGAAGAAATGTTATGGTCATGGAAGACTCTTATGCATTGTAACCATCTGGTGCACCACAATTACTATGAATGGGATAATTGAGTCCCAAATAACTTCTTTTGGGTACAAATAATAGCCGTCACCCTAATTTGTATTCTTCACAACAGCTTCGCCCCATCATTTCACATCACATCTGCACATTTCATTGATTGGGCACTGCGCTACCAATAAGTTACTACACTTAATTAAGCCCACATAATTCTCTTCAAATGAGCAGAAAAGTTTGTGTATAGGCCAAAAAGAAAAGGAGCTGCAAATGAGACTTTAGTGACTCCACTTTGTATGAGGTATTGAGGTTGATGGTGATCCCATGCCACCAAGGTTTTCCTTCAACATAGGAAAACTGTGAAAGCATTAGGCAGCTCAACAGCTGTGTATAATCTGAGGAAGGCCTGATTTCAGACAAACGTTCTCCCGGAGGTGACTGAAACCCCATTGTAGCATAATCTCGCTTTTCAGAAAGTGTTACAATTCATTTGATTTGATTTCTCGGGTGCCTGGCTTTCACGGCATCATTAAAAACTCTGTAAGAAACCGAGAAATGGAGTCTTCTGCAAAGCAGCATTGTCTGCTCTTCCAGCGTGTTTCACTCAAGTACTGAGAGAAAGAATTGGCAGGAAACAGGCAAACGTAAGCCTCGAATTAGAAGTTACTGAAAATAAAAACTAAAAGATCAGCTTTTCCAATGGAAAGGAGTTAGAATGTCAAATCTTTAAAGATTTTTTTTTCCCCCTTTTTTTCTTTTATACTTTGGTTCTCTGTTTATTAGCTGAAGCAGGGAAGAGCACATTCCTTTGGTTACGTCACTGTGATATGTTATCATTTCACATGAGTTATTAGTTGGTTTTGAACTCTTCACACTGCCGAGTGACAGGCCACTGAGCCTGTCCTGGCAAATAAGCCACCAGGAATGTGCTGGCGAGCCCAGTTGCTCAGGATCAAGCCCAAGAAGCCTTACTGGAATGTCGGGGTCTACAGGAAGCACAATAGTAAACAAAGAACGGGGTTACAGGGAGAGAAACAACATAAAAGAAAATGAGAGTAAAACTCTGTCTTGCTCAAAGAGATTTTTTTTAAATCAATGTTTTCTCATTCCACCCAAGCAAATCTAGAGCGGCTTGAATACGTTTTTCAGAACAAGTGGCAAATATCCCATGAATGCAGCGGAGGTCACTTCACACACTCGCTCTGCCCCTCATTTGTTTATCTAAATGCTGACAAATTGCAGCATTTTAACAACATATCTCTGGTACTGAACTTCATGTGCATGGCTTGCCCTCTATCATTGAGCTGATAATGAGGCTAAGCATAAAGCCTTCATTCACTGCTATAAAGGCTTCTGACAGTGATGAATACCAAGGAGAAGAATTAGGTGGTTTATAGGAGAATATGCTATTGTGTAAAACCTCTATGCCTTTTATCAACCCTTCTGCTCATTTTCAGTTCCTTCACGTTAAGCCGTCTCTGCAAGCACTCTAGTAAGCTTTCCTCTTCTTACTTTTACTTTTAATGAGGCTATCTTCCAGAAAGTGCCAGCTAAGATGTTGTGTCAGCAATTATTCCTGGTTATACTTTCTGAAACACCGGAGACCCCTTTCATTTCAGCAGCTGATGATAAACATTCAAAATACTGGTGCCCGAGATGTTTCACTGCGAGGTAATTCCTGTCTGCAGTCTTCTGCGTGGCGTGGCGCAGCAGCTGCCTGTCACTGGGAGATCTTTCTTACAACAAAAGCAGCCTTGTCTTAGTGTTTCTTTGCAAAAGCATCAACTAATATCCCTTTTAGATGGGTATGTTTGTAGAAGAGGTGACTTCTGGGACGTTTTTTTTGAAATTGCTGGCTGTGATGGATCAGATTAACATTTCATTGTTCACGCTGGAGCTCTGGGCTGGTTCTGGGAGATGAGGGAAATGTGGGGAAAGGATGCTAACAGATCCTAATAGAATATCTTATTTGATTGAACCAAGGACCACACCACACCACCTCAGTGGTTTTATCCTTTGGGCCACATTTTATTTGCAAAATCAGCTCCTGTTCCTGTCTGCTCCCATTATACCCCGCGCACAAACACAACCGTGAAGTGTTTTACTTCTGAGTAGGATCTGGGTATTTCTGAATATTTGCTGGTGATACTTATGGTCCTGTAAAGATTTGCACTGAGCTTTATCTAGGCCAGAAGGACACAAGTGCAGAGTGATGGATGCAACCCAGTCTGAACGGAGGGACTACTGAGCTGCATCTCACATGAAGTGTAAGATGCTTTAACATGTGCTCAGTGCTGTCCTGGGCTCCTCTCTGCTTTTTTCTGAGGGTAAAAGATAGCAGCAGGGTTACCAGCTGAAGGTCATAGCCTGCCCACGCTCCTCTCTCCTCTTCCCTTTCTGCCTCTTTGTCAGCTCCTTCCCTTGTCTTCTCTACATCTTTTCCCCCTGCTTTTCACATCTCCACGCCCCAACCTTTCCCCAGCGCCTAGTCTTACTGTCAGACACTTATTTCCGTATTTGGTTTTCTTCTCGTTGTTGTTTTCCACACATGTTGTCCAAGTGTATGGTCCTGAACTACTTCTTGCACCCCTGGATATGCCACTTCACTATCCCACTTTCCTTCTCTGCAGAAACGCTGCTTTTCTCCTGGCACTTCTCTGCTACCGGTGTTGGCTCCTGGCTCCCCTCCTGCTCTCGGCCAGCAGCCTCTGGGTCACTGGTGGCTCTGGGCCCCAAGACAGGCTCCCGGAGTGGAGGCATCAGCAGTGACACCTCACCCAGCATCCTGGCTGTTTTCAAAGGTGCTTGTTGCCTTCAAACATGGCTGGGAGAAGTGAAAGTGCTCGGTCACCTGCGTGCTTGCTGCCGGCCACTTCTGCTGGCTCTTTTGGAAACTTCTGGTTATTAACTGTAACCACTTTGGAATTCCTTTTCCTTTCTCCATCAAGAATATTCCTACCACTTTAAGACACATCATCCCTTTTAAAAAAGGCTGGGGACAGAGAGGGGTATAGCATTTTATTAAACATACATGACACTGAGGATACAAAAACACCAGCTTGGGATGAATTTACTAATCAAATGCAGACCTGGTCTACATTGTAGTATGACACTGGAAAGGAAATATCTCTTCAAAAGGTTTATTTTAAATCCAAAAGAAAATTAAGAGAGAGAATGTTGAAATACAGAGGAGTCCAGGGGGTGGCAGGGAGGGAAGCTGGAGAATAATTGATGCAAGCAGGGAAGCGGAGCTTCAGCCCAGAAGGAGTAGTGGAGGGTCCATACTGTGTACAGAGTGCTTCGATCAAATTACCATGCCTGGAGAGGCAAAGCAATGGTTAAAGCTGGGTGAAGCTCACACATTTCTCTTACTGCTTCTACTGGAGGAATTCTAGAGGTTTTACACTGCAGACCCTTCATTCCTTACCCCAAATATCACCATGAAACCCAGCGCACCAGGCTGTAGTTGCAGCAGCAATAGTGGTTTAAGGAGCTTGCCTTTCAGGTGCTCGTTCTCTGAGCACCTCCGTGCTGTCCTGACTGCCGATCATGTGGCCTTATTTAAAATCAGATCAGTGATTTGATCTGGGTTTATTATTTTCCAGGTTTATTTTTAAACCTCGATCCGCCCACTGCCGCTGGTTTACAGCGCGGTCCCACAAGCTGCAGCCAAGAGGCTGGAGGCTGAGTTCAGTGCTGGGAACCAGCACATGGGGTGGGCACAAACTCCGTACGCTGGTGCGGCTGCCGGCCCCCCCGTGCCGCGCTCCCATTTCTCAGATAGCAGCGTAATTGTTTTTTCACAGACTTTGGTGGGAAGTTCCAATTCTTATTGTTCATCCTTGCTCTGCCTTTCATTATGAGGGGTGTTGGGTCCCCTCATTGCTGTAATGAGAACCAAGAAAAACATAATAATTCAAAGGGAAATATGAAAATGCTCTTCAAAATCAGATGTGTGAAACACTCTAGCTAAAAGATATATGTGAAGTGTGGGTTAGAGGATGCTGGAGCAAAGGCAGCTTAGAAGTTTTCTTTTTTTTTTTTTTTCCTCTTTCCATTATTCTCCAGAAGGATGAACTCTCAGTTTTGTTTCATGCAGAGCACTCAGAGCCACATTTTCGTATGCTGTGAAGTTGAAGAGAACTATTTTCACTTTAAAACTTTATTTCTTGGAGTCTTTGTTTCTTGGACTCATGAGATGTGGGATTTGGATGAGGAAAAGGCTTTCCCCCTGTATTTCCCTCTGTCTTCAGGCAGAAAAGTCACATGTTTACAAGTGGGAAAAATGACACAAATTACATGGGGCAAATAGATTAATTCCCTCTCTTCTTCAGAAGACTCTTCCAAATATTGTTCTTTGTTGTGTTTTTTTTTTATTTCTCAAAAAGCATTGCTGTTTGCTATATAGCACGTTACATTTGCCATAGAGGCTTCAGTGCCCCCAAAATGCTTATAGGCAGCTATCCTGCTTCTTTGCTTTTGACCCCACCAAACCAGTTTTCTCTTCAGTATCTTGCACATGTTCTGAATATAACCCTCTGAGAATGGATGTGATGAAGGCCTATTTGATTGTGTTACGTGAGAGGAAACTGTGCACACCACATTTTCAGAGGGGAGGGATGCCTTCTAAAGAGGGCAGAGGGGGGTTTCTGTGGATCACAGCAGGGCAACTGTATATGGAAAACCAGCCATTCTTGCTGGCTTCTTATGAGCTGCCCACAGAGTACAAACAATGCCAAACACATGATGTATGGATTTGATTCTTTTTTTTTTTTTTAAATAAAAGCAATAAAACCCCTTCAAATTGTAAACTAGGTTACATTTTTCAGACACAGTTCCTGCAACAAATTCTCTTCAGTCTTATTTATGAGAAACTAGTGACTTCTGTAAATGTACATGGCTGAGTCCCAAGTCCTCGAGGTTTGCTGGGAGAAAGAGCTTTCAACAGAGTTGCTGTGGCAATGGGTTGTCCCTTATACCAATTAATCACGGCGGAAATCTGCCACACATCTGTCAAAGCAGGTTCCTTTCTCAGCCACTGCCTCCAGTGCTTCAAGACAGCAGGGCCGATGGCGACAGGAATAACAAAAACATGGGATGCCACTGCTCCGGCTGGGCTCTTTTCCCGAGGACAGGCTGGTGCTGGCATCTCTCTCTGCTGCTTTCCCTGCCCTTACCGGTGTGATGCTCTAGCTGGCCTCTCCCTCCAGATAGGCAAGGTCTGCCCTCTGGGTGCCAGGGGTGAGACAGAGTTGAGCAGCAGTTTTGCTCAGTCGTGGGCCTGAATCTGACTCTGCTGTTGCCATTTGTACCAGCGGTCAGCCCCCATCCACTACTGCCCTTCGCTTATTCTCTGCTCCTTCTGCTGCTTTGCAGGGCAGCCCAAAAGTTTATAACACAGGCAAGTCTCCCTCCGCTCCTCCCCCTTGCTCTCAGTAACATAGATGTGCTGTAACGGAGATGATTTCGAAGGGATTTAATCAATCAGGGTGCCAAAGTACTTGATGCAAGAGAGATGTGTGTAATGGGAAAGCTTTTTAAAAAATAAGGAGGATGTGTGCAGCAGTGAACAGCTTCAGATTTCACTGCTAGATGTGCAGGAGAGCAAACCTTGGCACTGAGCAGCGTGTGACTTCACATCCCTGTGCCGCTCTTAAGGATGTTTAAACTTCAACAGGTAGTTGGACTCGCAAAATGTTTTAAAACAAGGAGAAAACTAGATCATGTATAATGGGCTGTCAGTCAGCAGAAGGACTCAGCCATGTCTTTTTAGTCTGTTTTGGTAAGGGAAGGTCAGGAAGGAGATTGGAACCACAGGCTGATTCCAAAATGTTTTATTTTTTGTAAACAACTACATCTGGAACTAGTAAACTTTCAAAGTTTGAGCCAGCCCCTCACCACCTCCACACACCCTAGCCTGCCTGAAATGAATCCAGCAGCAACCATTGATTTCCATTGCCTTACAGAGCTGGGATATGATCACACCACCTCTGGGCCAGAAGAGAATACAATCACTCACTCTGAGTCATTACATAAACTAAAGTATGTGATTTATTAAACCACAAAAAATAGGTTGTACTAACGTTGAGAGTCTGACTTGAAACCACAGAAGGAGCGACAGGCAGAGTTAAGGCTGGGACTCCCTCCTTGACCTATCTGGTGGTGCCTGGGCATTGCGTGTGACCTGTGAAATCAGCCCTACTTTGGAGACTCCCTGAAAGGCAGCAGACAGAGGCAAGGATGGCATTTGAGCCGTAACGCCACTTTTTCTTGCTTTTGTGGGCTTGGGTCGTGTTTAGCAAAGTGACGATTTAATTTTCTTTTCTGGTTTGGTTGGATCCTGTTCTAGTCTTCCTAGACTTGGCCCATTACCTTGGAATTCAAAAGAGCAAATATATAAAATGATAAATAATAGGAAACACTTGGAAATCTAAAATGTTTCAGTGAAACATACAGGCAACTCTCCCAAATAGTCTGTGTTTTATTTCTCATTTTCAGTCTCAGTGGAGCTATATGAGACACCACCTATTAATGAGTTCTTAGGGATTCCTTACTCTGTAGGTCACTGCACCAAGAGCACATAAAGTTTCCAAAGTGCAAACAGCATCTTCAGTCTTCTCTGTCTACCTAAAGTCTGCATATGTCAGGCAGAGCTTCTTATTGCTAGAGCATACTCCAGGTTATCACCTTATTTTTCATAATCTGTCCCTAGGTCTGTGCTACTGGTCGTTATTGGAGACAAGACCAGTTCTGGGGCTGGGTAGTATCCTGCCCCGGTGGGGCTGTCCCTGTGTTCTTAAGAGAGTCTTTTCTGGAGAAGTTGTGTACTTGGCAGCATGCGTGTTTAAGGTAGAAGGGGCTGCAGTAACCAATTTGCATTCATAAATGCTTAGTATAATGCATGGACGTTCCTGAGCACATCAATTGTTGGCTTCTGGTCCACGTTAGCGAGCATGAAACATTTGTTACAGACACTCAATGTTTTACAATCTTTCGTTCCACTTAGACAAGCAAATTTGAAAAAAAAAAAAAAAAAAAAAATCAAGGATTTCTGTGCATTAGAGTTAGAGCACAAAATCTGCCAGAGTATTAGGCGATGAGCTAAGGGAAGGTGATCACTGGCTTCTGATGTTGGCCATAGAAGTGACTCTGACAGCACAGAACGTCATTTCAAACCTGAGCAGATCAGGGATGTATTCCCACTTTGCTGTGAGCCTCATATTGGTATGCAAACCCATTTTGCAGCAACTTTGTTGGCTTTGTTTTTTTCTGTTGAATATGAGGCTCTGAATAAGCAACAGATATGACATTTAAGACTTCTGTAGAATCTAAGGGGATGTAACAGCTGTTTTACCCATTCTTGTTTCTCATGTTTAGTTGTGCTATATGGGGCTGTTCTGGATGAAAAGACAGTATCCCTAGCCAGGCAGCACTGAATATGCTACAAGGAGAGGAATTACCCTAGACTCTGCCTGCAGTAGAAATGTTTTGGAGATTCATCATCATGTAGTTTCTTCTGGCACATCTGTATTGAATGTCCTGGAGACGTTCTGAAATGGTCCCCATTGATGTACAGGGTTTGAAACCACCATTTCCATTAGACCAGTTTTCAGTAAGTCTGAGCTCATCACGCCCGGGGAGTGTGTTAGATGTAGTGGATGCAGCTTTAGTGCCAAAAGGAGAGTCATATTAGAAAGCTTCTCCTTTTGTGAGTGAAATGCCTGTGAGCTCATCTGTGTGAGCGACGGCGATGCAGAAGACAAGTCGGTGTTCATCTAATCTTTCCTCCATCTGACTCCTTATTGCTAAACATCCTACCATCTTCATGTCCCTATATAAGAAGAGAAAACATCGGATATTTCACTAGGGTTGGTTGGTTGGTTTGTTTGTTGTAGGTTTTTTTTCCCTAGCTCCGGAGTCTTGCTCTACAAAGCAAAATACCCAAACACATTTTCTCAAATTACAGTGATCTCTATGTCACCGTAAGACTGAAGACCCGTTTGTAGCAGCACCTTCCATTTTCATGGGCTCTGCAAAATGTAAAAATGGAGCAGTGCCAAAATTGAAAGTATAGGTGGCAAACCTACTCTCAGCCTGTCCTTAAATAAATCCTTTGTAAACCCTGCTCCTTCATTCCCCTTTTATACAGCTCCACTGCTCTGCAAACTCCACCCCAGCTGCAATCTTCTAGGAACAACGTATTGCTCAGGATTTCCCCTACAATTTGAATCGAGGGAAACATCCAAAGAGCCACATGGAGTTGCCAAAAGGAGCACGGTACAGCCAAGCATGGGGCCAGATCATCACCAGCAGCGTGCGCAGGATGATCAGGCAATGGGCAAGGAAATCTGAAATCCCAGTGTGTGGGTGTGCAACTTTAGCCAAGTAAGTCTCTTTTCAGGTGGTCTGCTTTTTGGGAAAAAGCTCTTAGGAAGTGTTTGCGGAGCACCATCGTAATCAAGCTTGACTCTGACCCAGAGCTCTGATCCCAAGAGTGGCAGATAAAAGAAAGCATAAAGCAGAAAGAAATTAAATAATCAACCAGCAAACCTCCTGACAGCTCAAGTTCCTCCACCCTTCCTGGATATTGCCAAGCGCAGGACTCTCGCTCTCAAAGCATGGCGTTCCGAACAGGGCTGAGGGTGTGGCAGACTGCAGAGAGGCTCCTTGTGCAGCCACCTTCCACAAAATGGAAGAAACTAAATGTGCAAGTGGGTGCGATGGGTCATGGCAGGATCAGTGTCACTTTGCAGAAGTCCTGGACAAACGCGCTCTCTGCGCTGACACTGTGTCCATCAGGATTAAACCTCTCCATTGCAATGCTGTCTCCGCGTGGCTGCCATGAGCTGTGGCAAGAGCTTTCTTCAAGAGTAGTTTGAGTTCCAAAAAGTGTTTGCCACAGAGAGTGGGCTGGCCAAAAGGCTTTGGGGACATGTCCTCCTAATTTTCGGCAGGCAGAGGTGATTCCTGATCCCTGGAGGGTGATCTTGTCATGCCCATCTGGACCTTTCCCTCCTTCATCTCCACCACCTTTTATCAGGAGGTCCTAAATGTCACCTGAGCCCTTTGGATAAACAAGGTTGCATTGTACATTGATTATCCCCGTGAAAGAGCACAACAGCTCCTTTGAAGTCATTACAGCCTCTTGTTGGAGGGCTCCTGAGACAGAGGCACAGGGGCTGACTCCTCCTTTCCCTGGCAGAGATCTTACACCCATGTGGGTCTGCTGCTCCTGGGAGAGCTGTCTGCGTTTACAGCGATACAAGAGCGAGGCTGGAACAAAACTCGCAGTTTGTTTACTGCACTGAGCTCTTGTCTGCAGTCTGTCGTATTAATTGTGCAGAGTCTTCAGTTAATAAAACGCATTGTAAAATCACTCTTGGAAAAGCAGTTGCTGCGCATGGGAAGCAGTTACTTTCCCAGACAAAAACGCTTAATAGTTTTTGATATTCTCCCCCTATGTACTCGAGAGCAGAAGTCTGTGTTTACGATTTATAGAAAAAAAGCTTACGCAGGATTTATTAGTCTTTAAAAGACATAATTTGCTACTACTTAGCATTTGTGTATTTATTTGTGTAGTTAAAACAAAGAGGGGAGAAAAATCTCCACCTCTGCCTTTCCCTACCCTGTCCTGAGGCCCTGTATGCCAAGTCTCATCCGGTACGGAGTTTTTCTATAAATGAGTAATAATAAAGCCCTGAAAATAGGTTTGATATTTTTAATGGAAACGCTGACTTGACCTTAGCTGTAGAGGACCATGAAAGGTGCTGCTGTCATAAAGGAATGACTTCATCAGGAAATCAGGAAATCCTCATTCAAACCTCCAAATATATAAATATATCCATTTATTCCATTGTGAATCAAATGATGCCATGTCCTGTAATTAAGGATGCTGGCAGCCAAGTCGTATCATGCACTTACTTCCATCGCAGTACATTAGTGGTTCAGCAACTTTGGTTTCTTGGTCACCTGCTTCAGCAAACATCCTTGGAGCTTTGTTTCACAGCTTATTTGGTGGTGACAGATCCTTTATTTATTCCCTATGTGAGGGGCAGGGATTCCACTAATTGCCTCAGGCCAACTGCTCGGAGATGATTATATGTGCCACAGGGCAGTTGCAGTACAATAAAAGAAAGCAGTGTAACAG
Organism: Tauraco erythrolophus; assembly: GCF_009769465.1. Lineage (NCBI taxonomy): Eukaryota > Metazoa > Chordata > Aves > Musophagiformes > Musophagidae > Tauraco > Tauraco erythrolophus. The sequence continues at coordinate 126,469,643 of NC_141466.1, read as the reverse complement.
CTGAATGAGTTCCTGATGTGTTGATGGCAGGTGAACCATCACCTAGCCTACAGTATGCCTAGATGGGAAAAACAGTCGTCAAAAACGGGCTTTACTGGCACCTGCTTTGAAGATAATGTGAGCTTTTTTCCTTTCCGAGAAAAGCAGTTGTAAGAGCATTAGTCAGTGGAACACGGCAAAACAGCTTCAGCACGATCCCAGTAACGTCAATGACAAAATCCAAGGATATCCCAACTGAGTCTTACAAGAGCTGACCTTGGGCCTGACAAAGGCTTATCCGAACCAGCTGAGAAATCTTTCCACTGATTTCCTGGAGAAGTAAGTGGTCTCTGCCTGTTGATGTGTGTTCAACAAACTATGCAAAAATATGTGAGCCTTGTGTCGTGATGTTTTCTAGAAAAGGTAAAGTCGTAGGGCCAAATTTTGACCTCAGTGAGACTGCCACTATTCAGAGCAACATCAGCAACCTTATTCCTCTCTTCTTCTATGTCTGGATCACAACACTTTAGTTCCTTCCCCCAGGCCTAAACACAAGCCACTGCCTTGATAAGTCATCAGCAGTCAGCAGCAAATGTGCTGAAGGAGACGGCTTAAAGCAGGAGGGTGCAAACTTCTTTTAAAAATGGGTTAGTGTGTCTGAAACCAGGACATAGTGGAAGAGATTTCCCAGCCTTCAAGGTGTCCTTACAAAGTCCTAGTTCAGTCTGATCACCTTCGACTTTTTCCCCAGTACAGTAGCTGATTCGATAGTGATGTACACTGACTACTGAAGCGATACTTGAGTTTCAGGACTTGGATCATGAAAACCATTAGCCTAAAAACCAATAGAGAGGAGGGAAGAAGGCTTTCATGTACAGAACAGGGTTCAATATCAAGGGATAGGCCAATGTCTGTTCATTGTTTGTATTTGCAGGAGACCCTGAAATCATGACCAGAGCACTGGACAGATAAACCTCAAATGCAGTGAAGGGAGAAAGCTGGTCTGTCTGCATGTGCTCCTGATTTCCCTCTCCCTGTTGAGGCTTGTGAATAGCAATGAGATTTGACGCTCTTCCGAAGTAGAAAAATAACCACCTGTTTTAAATGACGCTGGAGTAAACAGGTCTTGTGTGGGTGATATTGTCAGAGTAGAACATTGGTATAAGCAACTGTCTGGTTACTGTTAGAATCAATACCTTAGTTATTAGGCTCCAGTACTGTGTGCATTTAGTACACACCTCAGTATAGGTTTTATGTGCAAGATCTGGATGTGGGTATCTCTTCAGTCTTTGGTTCTAGCAGCTGGGGCCTTCCTGTCCTCACTCTATCACTGAATCCCCCCTCCTTGCAGGTCTTAATTACACCTTTAGTGCCTATTGCTCCATGGTGCCTGATGCAGACCTTTGTACGTGTCTCTTCCAAGCCTGCCTTCCTATGGTGGGACTCCAAAGGTAACATTTTTGTTGAGGGCTTTGCAGTGCCCTAGAGGGAAAAGATAGGTTTGGATTTGTCCTTTCACATGTCCATGCAGCGCTTTGCAGATGGATGTGAGAGGATGTATTGTACGTGGACATTTTGTAGCTGTTGAAAGTCTCATAAGGATCTCCTATGGGACCATTTTTCTGTGGAACGGCATGTGCCTCGTTTACAAGACACGGGGGAGGGAACACAGTCAGCTTCCAAAGCCCAATTATTGTTTAACCATCTGGTCAGCCAAGAGTTGGCTCCTCAAAACCTGTGGACACATTGTGCCGGGGCTGATCTGCCAAGGGACTGCCAGAGACAAGATCGAGATGTGGAGATTGCCAAGGAGAAAGCCCAGGGCAGCCTTCTCACCATTTCATGTTTTTCACTCCTTCACAAATGATTTTCAAAGCCTTTTTTTTGAAATCACTGAATTTGTAATTATACAATGCTCTTTTCATATGAAGAAGAATTTTGAAGAATTTTCGTATTTCTAGGAGAACTCTGATGTTTTTGCAAGTGGCTTGTTAGGTTTCTTTCTTTCCAGTGCTGTTATTTCTTTTGGTAATTATGTACCTAGAAAATTAACACGACAGAGTTGCCCATCTCATTTTGGAGCTGATCAGAAGTGGTAGCCTGCAGCGATGCATTAGATATTAGATAAAACCTCTGGAGCATTTGTAGCGATACTCAAACAGGATTTAATTTGCTGAAGAATTTATTCTGCCCCACTGTTCTAATTAGATTTTCTACATACTGCTGAAATTGAAATGATTTTATTGCTGAACTGAGGTGATCAGCTGCTGCAGGAAACTGAATTGTTTTCTGAACTAAGCCATGGCAGAGTGAAGTTGGTGTGGAAGGAAGAGAGTAGAGTATGGCAGGTGCTGACTCTATCCGTAGTAGAATAAAATGGATTATTCAAATGATTGCTAAGAATAACAAAGGTGATCTGGTTTGGGACATAGAACAGGATGAGCATTGCAAAAAATCACTAGTGAATTGTGCTAAAAAGAAATCTACAAAATATGTGAAAGTTTATCTGTGGGGGTCTGGGTAAGCCTTGATAGGCACTATGGACTTCTCTCTCTCCAGCAAAAGTTTACAGAGCTCTTTTTTTTTAAAAAAAAAAAAACAAAAAAACCCCAAAAAACCAAACAACTGTAGAATATCTAGAGATAGACAGAGATGAAAGGTGGGCATTAGCACTTGTCTTCTGACATAAGTAATTGGATGACATTGGTTCATTCCAGCCAGCAATCTGGTACTCTGTACCTGGGCAAGTAATGCATAAATATTGGTATTATGTTGGAATTTCTACATGAATGCCTTTTGCAATGACTGCTTCTCGTTCATGTTCTCTCTGAGTATTCAGTATTTCAAATCAACTGTGTATAAATATTTCTTGAAAGCAAATGTCAAAATCACATGGATAAATGTTTTTGTAGACCACATTGTAAATTTACATGCATTTGCAGGAAGCTGGAAATGCTCAGATACTACCCCGGTCACAGGACAGAGATACTGCCTTTTTTTTTTTTTCTTAGTGCGAACAAAATTCAAATTCAGATTTTATCATGGGGAATTTTCCGTGCGAAGAGAAGACACTATTTTTTCCTGCAGTCTTTCTATGCCTTGTGTGCCTTGATTCTAGTTGTTTACCAATAAGATACTGTAAGTATCTCTTAAAGTATGTGGACCTATAAAATGATCCTTTATTCTCTTATATTGAGTGGATGCTGAGGATCAAGATACTTTAACCTACGTTTGCCATTCATTGTGTTTCCCACACTTGAGCCTGTCTTGAAGTCATAAAAAACTCTTTGCAAATGTATCATCTCTTATACAAAAAAAGAAAGTGGTTTATAGAGCTTCCTATCTAAAATTGTTAAAGAGAATTTTAACAAGCTCTAGTAAACCTAGATGAATGGGAAATCATCTATGAACATAGAACCAAATAAAACCTGCTCGCCAAATTCCTAACTGATGTAAATCAGAAGTCTCTGGAGTAGTGTTGTTTTACAACAGCTAATATCTGTCCCCGTGCGTTCGCTTCAATTCCTTGTGTGACTCGTGTAATTTAATATCTGCGAATGTTTAAGTAAATGAATTTTGTCCAAAAGGAAGTTTGCCAAAAAGCAAAAATCACACAGCTATTTTCAAGTATCTTTTAATGAGAAATTGGTGCAGCTGTCTTGAAATCACTTTGATTTTCCCTTTCTTGTTCTTATTGCTTCAGTCTCCAATTGGAGAGCGCAGAGATTATGTGGCTTGGTCAAAAATCTCACAAGATACTCACAGAAAAGTCGTTGTTCGAAAGACATTTACGACATCGTCAACTGCTTTCAAACGTGCATATGGACAATAGATAGGAATCTATCTGCTGCTGGGTAATTCGTTAAGGGTAAAGAGCTTCAATAATACACTAGGATAGCTGGGTCTTAAGCTGGCTTTCTCTTTAGGCTGTTTCAGACTTGTTGGAAGATCTAAATTTCAGCAGGGTGGATCCTGGTTGCATGGGATACCTGTGCATGGAGGGAAGGGGCTCACTTGTGAGTGCACCGGAGCTCAGGAGGCTGCTGTGGGTGTCTTCACTGCACCCTTAGTTCAGTTGTGATTGTTATCAACTCGAGCTGTAATTTAGGTTTTGCTCCTTGACTGCACACTGGAAGCAGTAGCTCATGGAAAGGTGTCCTTTAAACTCAGCCGGGTTGGCCCATTTGGGGCCAGCTCTTCTGCTTGTCGAGCTTGAGCTGGAATATACTGAAGTGGCTAATTAGTGGAATTTTCAAAGCTAAAAGAAAAAAAATAAATGATTCCTCAAATGAACAGTGAAACATTTGTTGCAGAAGTGAATAAACCTGCTTCTGCTGCAAAATGAAGTGAAAACTGAAATGGACGCAAGTCCAGATGAGCCAAGTAAAAGCCAAGGAGCAGGGCTCAACTATGATGTTCCTCCTTCCCGTGTCCTCAGGCCGTCAGCGCCGGATTGCCGGGGGTCCCAGGCACACGCTTGTGGGTACACTGACATCTAGTGACAAAGAAAATACTAAGTGAAAAACTGTCCGCGGGACATTTTACCCAGCACAGTCATCTGAACAGCGGGAGTTCCAGCTGCAGGACAAATATCCTTGACTTTGGCAGTTCCCTGAGACTAGTCCGGAGGTTTTTTTAAGGCATAGAAGTTCCTACCTGGTCAGGTTAATGTTTAACCTTCCAGCAGCTGGCTGCAAATACAGGGACTAACTTTATAGTCTTACCTCGGTGTGCTGCAAAAGATATTTTTTATTCCAGGTACCATTTGCGGCAGCATTTGTTGGGCTTTTTTTTCCCCAAAAAATTATTTCTTATGTTACTTCATCCTTGGCAACTGGATAACTGGACATCAGATGAGTTTATTGTTTCAGCTATCACGCAGGTAAAAGGAAGTCTTTCCAAATGGAAGTTGATGAGGAAAGTCTTTTAGTAGTCCTTTAACTTTATGCTTTTTAAAATGCTTTTTAAGCATGAAGTTTTTGAAAGAAAAATTGAAAATGATATTTTTAATGTATATATTCTTTGCTTCCTTAGTTGTGGCTTCCTTAGTTGTAGAGAGGATGGGTACCTCTCTACATCAGACCTGTTTAGATAAATGGCACTTTATTTTGACTTTAGTAGATGTTTTTCATGGGGTTACCTACATTCACTATACAACTATCTCATATTCCATAAAGGCTTCCTAACTGAACAAGGTATGGAGTGAACTGGTGAACGTCACTGACCCTGGGAACGTGTGGAGAAAAGGAAATGTAAAGAAATATCCCAAAGCATAGAAAATTCAGTGGGATCAGTCAAGTGGGTTTTTCTTTTTTTCAGTGGAGCCACCCGGGGTTTTCATGGCAGCCAGACTGAGATCAGAGTTTTGCCTTTTCAAGATACATATGGGTGGTTTTCAAGCCTTGTTTCTAGAACGTCATCTGAGATACAAAGCTGCCAAGCCTCCACCCCTTGCAAATCAGAGATCTGCTATTGTCTTGGATTTGAAAATCTTGGCTAATTTTAACTTAGAGTGAAAATTTATTGACTTATATAAACAATGGAAAGTAGAGGCCCCCAGAAGAAAATTGCTTGAGAACATGCTTTATTGTAGGTCTAAATGTAGTTCCGTTGAGTTTACTGTGATCACTTAACTGTTTAAAGCGAAGTACGCGGTCAAGTGTTTTTCTGCATCAGAGCCATAAGTGCCTAAAGCAGCACAGTTGGGACATTTGGTGACCAGTGCCATTTGTTTTGTCAGCATAGAAGAAATTCATAAACATAGAGAAGATTTTTAAAACTCATTTTAGATATTCACACACATTTTATTAATTTCTCCTGAAGGCACAACTGAAGAGGGATGTGTTTTTCTTTGTATGCACATGAAGTGCTGCTTGGATTCTTGGCTCTACATGAGTGATTTTATTAAAATCAAGTATAATATAGCTTAGCAAAATTGTTTCTTAATTATGAAAGCAATTAGAGGGATCTAAGAACGAACTTATTCCCACTAGCCTAAGTCTGCATATAAAGCCTCTCTTTCAGCTTCCTATTTCACAGAATCATAGAATCATAGAATGGTCAGGGTTGGAAGGGACCTCAAAGATCATCTAGTTCCAACCCCCCTGCCATGGTCAGAGAAATCCTCCACTACACCAAGTTGTCCAAAGCCTCATCTAACCTGGCCTTGAACACTTCCAGGGATGGGGCATCCACAACTTCTCTGGGCAACCTGTTCCACTGCCTCACCACCCTCAATGTAAAGAATTTCTTTCTTATATCTAACCTAAATCTGCCCTCTTTCAGTTTAAATCTATTGCCCCTTGTCCTATCACTACATGCCCTTGTGAAAAGTCCCTCTCCAGCTTTCCTGTAGGCCCCTTTAAATACTGGAAGGCTGCAATAAGATCACCCTGGAGCCTTCGCTTCTCCAGGCTGAACAGCCCCAGCTCTCTCAGCCTGTCTTCATAGCAGAGGTGCTCCAGCCCTCTGATCATCTTCATGGCCCTCCTCTGGACTCGTTCCAGTAGCTCCAAGTCCTTCTTATGTTGGGGACTCCAGAGCTGAACACAGTGTTCTAGGTGGGGTCTCACGAGAGCTGAGTAGAGGGGCAGAATCACTTCCCTCGACCTGCTGGCCACACTTCTTTTGATGCAGCCCAGGATACGATTTGCTTTCTGAGCTGCCAGCGCACATTGCCGGCTCATGTTGAGCTTCTCATCCACCACCACTCCGAAGTCCTTTTCCTCAGGGCTGCTCTCGATCCATTCTCTGCCCAGCCTGTACTTGTGCTTGGGATTGCCCCGACCCACGTGCAGGACCTTGCACTTGGCCTTGTTGAACTTCATTAGGTTCTCACAGGCCCACCTCTCTAGCCTGTCAAGGTCCCTCTGGATGGCATCCCTTCCCTCCAGTGTGTCCACAACACCACACAACTTGGTGTCATCTGCAAACATTTCAGTTGTTCCACATTCTTATAAAATGTTACTAATCACCCTCTAATCTCAGGCAAACCCAAAAAGGATGAAGCTCTATCAGAAAAAATATTGAACCACCAGCAGCATATAGTTAGGCTAGTGATATGTTCCTGCAGTTGCTGTAAGCTGATACATGTACAGAAAAGGCCTTTCTTCCACCCATGCAGGAGGTCTGGAGACAGAATGGACTCATCTGAAACCAGTAACGCCAAGAAGTACACGTTCTAGCCAGACAGCTTTTCTGGCTGTACCAGGCTGGTGCAGGAGATGGGCAGGAGAGCCAAAGTCCAGCTGGAAGATATAATCCCTCCTTTTAGTTGCTGCTTATTCTTCTCTTGGCTAAAAGCATCAGTGGAGCCCCAACACAAGGATTTGCGCAAGCTCAGCTCTTCTTTAGCTTGTCCAAAACCAATTGCAGGTGTTAGCCTTGAAGATTTTAAAGAGAAATCACGCTGGTCATCTTCATCTCTGCCAATAAATATTTTCTGATTCACTTCATGCTTGTTAGAGGAGTATTCCCAAATTGGCCAATTCCCAAATTGTAGACTTTGGTCATCAGTTGATTTAGTAGCTTTCCTTAATAAGTGCATCCAACACACCTGCTCTGCCACAGAAGCGCTTTACTTGCCCAGACACAGTGGGGCTGTGGAATAGCTGTAGTTGTGATAAAGCCCCCAAAGGGTCCTATAAAACTAATGGGGTCAAGAGAGTAGTTGCCCTGTGCAGGTACCACTGTTCCCAGTGTTGTCATTTGTTTCTGTTTAAGTATTATGTTTAGACTGGTAGCAATTGCTACAGTTCAATCACTGAAATGTACCTGTGATTAATAATTGCTATAATATAAGATGTGTAAAGTTTTACCACTATGTCCTAGAGGGCTTGTAACAAGAATGACCAGTTTAAAGCTGAAGCCAGGAATGTGGTAATGAGTGTGTATAATAGAAATGTTAATTAAAACACTGGAAGGAGAGAGAAGGGAGGGGAAAGCTCTGTGGCCCATGTTATCATGTGATATCCCTGTGCCCATTCACAGAAGAAGGGAGCCAGGGAAGCAGGAAAAAAAAGAAGTCCTTGTACTTCAGCTAAAGCCAGCAGCTCTGAGCAAGTTTAAAAGCCGTCTTTAATGACTGCAGCCTGATGAGCTCCCAGGATGTCTCTACACAGAAGTCTGAGACACATCATAGTACGAATTCTGCAGGGAAAGCCAGCCCCAAGTGACTAGGAGGGGACAGTTAGACAAACTCACAAGCTGAGATGCAGGAACAGCTACAGAGGATCGTTATTGTTAAGGATCTAAATAATGCATGTGGTTCTTCTCTGACTTGGTCCCATTATTGCAGATCTGTGCTTTCTAAATAACTACATTTTTTAATGCCCAAGACTTTTCTAGCGATAGCAGTGACTTTGAGGAATCTGACAGAAACAGGGCCATGTGTCCCTTTCAGCCCTGGGTGACCATATTGTATCTGTACGCCCCAGCACCCTAATTCACCTAATTCATTTCTCACAAACGCAAGTCCCTGAGATGCACTAGTGAGTTTAGGAGTTTGTTTGTAAGGATCACAACAAAAAAGGGGGTTGTGGATGTCTGGCATTCATCAGAAAAGCCCTTTGGATTATAGGGGAAGTGCCCTAAGGCCAGGGAGCCTGAAGGAGCTTGTAAATGCTACCATCGTTTTCTTGCTCCAGTGTGACCCTGGCAGGAGACACTGAGAAAAGGAAAAAGATGACTCCAGCCACTAGCGAAGGCCAGAATCAATCACAGAAATCTTTAATAACCTATAGAGGTGCAAGCGTCTTCTGAGATAGAAGGTCACATGAGAGTCTTCTGTTTGAAGAGATCACCTCTGAACTTCAGTTGCCAGAATTCAAAGAATTCAAGGCCTTTGCAAACATACTTGCTTCTCACATTGGAGAGTTGCCCTCACCAGAGAGTGGAGGTGCTGGTGCTTGGAAAAACACTGAAGCTGATGTTTAATTTTAAACATGTCCTCATGTCCTGGTTTGTTTTTTTTTTTTTTCTTTTTCTTCTTTTTGTCTTCTGCTCTGGCCCCCCCCCCCCATTTTTTCTGGGGGAAAAATTAATTCCTTTAACCATATTTAATAGAAATGTTTTGCGGGTTTTTTTTTAAGTGGGCTCTAGGATACTTCAGCTTAGCATTGCTGCAGTTTATTCAGACCTAATTTAAATCCCAACTCAAATCTACTCAAGACCAAATGGGCACAGACTTACAGTCCAGCAGCTATCTATATGTCACAGATGTGTTTTCTCCTTCACATGGTAGGCACTGATTTCACAAAATTCTGAAACACAATTTAATTCAACATATGTGCTAATAACCAGTTGCAGTTGATTTCAATATACGCTTAAAACTGTGTAGTTAAATGCTCGGCTGAATCATGACCTGTATAAATTATTCATTTAATTATTCTCCAGTTAAAAGAACTCTTTGAGTTTTTCGTGATTGTTTGCAGTTGTGTCTGAAAGTAACTGTTGTGAATCCAACCCTTACAGAGAATTGTCTAAGCCAGTTAGTAGCTACTTATCTCCTGCCTCTCCCTGTAACATCTGGATCGGTTTCTGGTAATATCATGCTAAACGAGGGTGAGAAACCTGAAGAATTAAATTAAGGGGAAGTTATAGAAGTTTCCTGGACTGCAGTTCCTTGCCAGATGGTGACTCATGTTGGTGAGAAACAACAACAATAGTAATTATGGATACATCCCAAGCCAGGAATTAAAATCTATGCAACCAGGTTTATATTCTCAGATGAGCTTTTGCTGAATGATTTGGAACAGAAGATGTGCTACTTAAAAAGAAGAGCAGAAAGTCTTTCAAAATTCCTCTCTGAGAAGGCGAACATTTTGGGGTACATATAATACATTTCTCCTGCACCTCAAAATAACAAAATGGGATGTAAGACTTATAGCTCTGGTTATGGGGTTCAGTCCTTTTTTCTCTTTCCCCCAGTAGGATTTCGTAAGCCAGTAATTCAGACAAACCTGAAAGCATTTCCTGGGATGAATACTGTTCATGTTGTTTGTCCTGGAGAAGAAAACTACTGTTTTCTGCCTGTGTTTACTGATTATCTGTTAAGAGTATGTGCACTTGAGTGGAGGGGCATAACCCAAATCCAATAGATATAAAGATATTTAAAACACGTTTATATCAAGTTAATTTTAGCTAATTTTTATTTCCTGCCTTAAAAACACTTCAGTGCCAGTGAAGCACGTAACATTTCAGTTTAGCTGAAGCACAGGAGAGATGGTTATAGTGTTTGATACTTGATTTTACAGTATTGCTATAAAATAGTATTTTTTATTTTGTATTTTTTTAAAAAAAATGTATTTTATATGTATAGTTTTACTATAAAATGGTGAACTTTTGCCATCTTTGCATCTCATTTATAGGAGCAGTGACTGACATGATCACTGGATTTCCTTTTCAGTCAGGTTGCTAAAACTGTTTAGGAGTCAGAGGCGAATACAAATGAGAGGTGCAATGGGGCTGGATTGTCATTCTTGCATTCACATGTTCATTCTTGAAAATGAGGAAATTGCATTACATTAAAATTTCGTCTTGATTTTTGGCAGAGACCAACGCTCTAGATAACCAGCAGGAATACAGGTAACAGGCAAGTTGGGGCCTGTAACGCAGGGGGGTTTTCCTCTTAATTTCCCAGTCTGCTGGCCTTGTAGTAATTACACGCTGATTTATCTTCAGGGAGGAGAATGTGTATGTGCTTCTTTATATAACTACTAAACCTTGGCCAAATATCTTAATTAGGCCTTCATTTTGCCTTGAAGACTTGGGAATTAACTTTGCAGTGTTCTTCCCTTAAAAGCTGTTTTGTGATGTTAGTGATTTCTTTCAGTTTATCACATTTTTTTTTTTTTTTTTGCAGTATTTCAGCTTTATTTGCTCTGTGCACGTGCATGTGTGTATAGTGATGCACTGTGAGCCCGGTCATGGTCCAGTTTAAATCTGTCATAGATTTGGCTCAATGAGTAACATTTTGGCTCAGGTTTAGAAGGAAAAAACTGCTTTGAAAAAACCGGTTCACATTATTCCACTTAAGATACTATTTCATTATTATTGTTTTCTCTACTTTCTTCACTGGCTCAAGTTGTGGATTATTCTATTTATTCCATCTGAGAAAGAACATACCATGAAGCAATCTGAGCTCTGGAGGATGTTAGTGAGGAAGTAAGTAAAAATCTTTCAAGGTTTCTTTGCGTTCATGTCAGTAAGGCTACACTTGTTCAGAGATTTGTGCTGCTTGGCTTCTTCAAGAAACTGATGAAGTTACTGAAGAACATTAAGAAGGAAATAATTGAGGAATAGATAATACAGCAAAGGAAGTGAAATGTTGCTGAGATGAAGGAGCTAGCTGACTTTGCTTTTACTATCTTTCTTTAAAAAACAACAAAACTTGAAGAGCTATATAAAGATAGAAGTGTATTATTTTCCATTGCTTCTGCTTTCAAATATTCTGGCAGAGTACTTCTCAGTTCTACTTTTTAAATTATATTTTTCAGTCCATGTCACGACAGTCCATTAACTGGAATGAATGAAAATGAGAACCACCAGGCCAAAATTTGCACCAGAGAAATTATATTACTGAATGTATATAATGATCTTGTAAAACTTGCTGCTCTCTGGCTTCACCGAAATCTTTTTCACACATTTCAACATGATATCACGGGATTTGCAAAGGTGCCATATCACAAAATAAGAAGCCTTTGTTAATTAAAAAGTGGCAATCCCTAACATGACTGGGTTAAGGCAGAAGATTTTTGTGGTCTGGATTCCAGGTGATAAACCTTTGCACTTTACATAATTTTGGTGATACAGAGCTACAAACTGTCACCTCTTCTCAACCTCTACATGCCAACAAGTTTGATAACCATCACATTTCAAGCTTTAGCAGTATGTTAATCTTTAAACTTACTGCTTTGACTGAAGTCTTTGAAAGCTTTGCATTGCAATATACTGATTGCAATTTGGCTAATGTGAATATATAAGTGACTAAGCCTGAATTTCTTCCTGACATAGGCTTTGCTGGCATTGTCATGTGTTGTTTGTATGATATTTCATCTCCCTATATGAAAGGGTTTAGACTAGTCCTATGACTTTAGTATTAGTACAGATATGGAAATAGATGGATCATTGCTTAGGTAGTGTGATGTTGCTCAACAGTTCTTAAATTCTCATCCTAGCTGTAGCCACGAATGCTGGACGGCTTTGGACAATTAATTGAAAACTAGTTTATACTCTCCTTAAATCAACAGCCTCATTTAATAATATAGTGCTGAGTGCAAGAATATGTTAGTAGAATTTCCTTCTGAAACAGAAAAGTTAAGTTTTCTCATCTGCAAAATGAAACCAGAAAAAGTGGTCAACAACAGCACTGCAAGAATTTAGGCGCTCTTGCGTAGGTCATTTTTAATGTATATAGTTTCAGTAGCACTTAAAGTCAGACTTCAATTAAAAAAGAAATACCCTATGCACTGTATCTGCCTTAGCTGTGGCCTTGCTTGCTCGAACCTATAATATTATCATCTGATTGCTCTGATCCATAAACATCACATCTAACTGCTACTGACCTGCTGAAGAAAATAAAGCTTTAGAAATCCTTTGTTGACAACCTCCTTGCACTCCTCCACAGTAATAACAGCAGTATTTAAGTACCCTAACAGCATTTAACTTAGGTTTTAGAGTTTTATTTATCAATTCCCCCACATTATAATAGTAAGGCGCAGTAAGATGAAATGGTTAAGGAATAATATTGTACAGCACAGTATTTTTGAATTTGAGGGCAGCACCCGGTGCAGTAATGGTGTTGCACCTCATTGCTGAAACATAAAATCATCAGCCAGTGTAGCCTCAAAGAGTATCCAGAACAATTCACACCAAACTACTGCCGTAGAAGATGGATCAGTGTTGATATATTCCCTGGACTGTGAAGAGGTGTTGGTCATGAAGGAGGGCTAAAAGCCCTGTTATAGCTCATGTAGACCTTGACATTATGGCTCACCACCTCCAGGTAGGTGTCAATTGAGAGGAGATGAGTGTGGAATCAGGCTAGATCAGGGACTACTAGCATGGGGATGGCAACTGAACTCGTGTTTGCTGAGGACTCTGTGATAGCAGAAGGACAGGAGAATGAAGCTTTTAGGACCTTCACAAAAAGTTGGAAGGTAGGAAAATTACTTGGGCATCACTCTAATGATACTAGAGAGAAGCAGAAAAGAATAAAAGTGTAGGGAAGAGAAAGGGAGATAGATTTCATGAAAAAAAAAAAAAAAGTGGTTTTGGCTGTGGCATAAGTAGCCAACAGGACACAGAGGATGAAGAGCTCAGCTAGTAATTCCTGATGCCTCCTTTCCAATGTATTTCCACTGGCATTTTTGGGTGTTGCATGTAAGCCAGACTCCACTGTGACAAATTTATATCCTTGGACCTGCTATAGCTTTAATGAATAATGTACCTATCTTTATTGGTGTGTTATTGTGGCTGTCAGCAGCTTCGATGTTGTTTTTCCACTCGTCTGGCTGAACTTCAGCTCATGTGGAGGAAGGATATTAAGTCTTTCCTGTTCTCTACAAGTTTGATTTGCCATATGGCAAATGGCAAATCAAGTGCAGATGGTGGCTTACGAATGGAGATATATAAATCCATTATTAGTATTTCTTTAAGATTGTTTAAATCATTTAGTCTTCTGCATTATCTAACTGTCCTTAAGGTGTGCAAGAGTTACTGACATTTCTCTATCTGTCATGGCCCTATGGGCCAAATTCTCCTGCCTTCAGTGACTTGCAGACAGTTTCAAATTATTCTCCAGGCCACTGTGAAGAACATATGAAATGGAAACGAGCTATGTATGTGTTTAGACATACACACTCACACATGCACGGAGCATCAGATTCTGGCCAGTTCTGCTGCGGTTTATGCCAGCACACAGGGCTGCTTGGCAGAAGCAGCTGCTGCAACAGAAACTGGCTATAACTTCTCAGACTGGTAACATCAGAGGCAGGGTCATGGCCAGGACACCAGGTAATTGTGCTGGTTCACTGTGTTACCTCGAGAACTCCCAACAAATTGGGAATTGTCTGCAAACAGGAGTGGAAGGTAAAACCAGCACCACCTGCCCTCCTTAACTGTGGGGTGACTGCACCTCGTAGGCAAATCGCCAAACCCAGACACTGTGTCTCACTTAAGCAATTTGGTGTAGTCATAAAGTGTATCATTAAATTGTAAGTATCTGCTTATTAGCGTGGTAGAAGAAATAAGCAACAGTTAGTTGAGAACTTCATAAAATGTGTTTCACAGGAAGTGGGAAAAGGCCCAGTAAAGTTTCTTCACTCTTGCCAGAGCTTCCAGCGACTCTCACACATGAAGGTATCTTATGTTCTATTCCTAATAAAAGTCTGGCAGTTCAACATCCTTACCAGATGCAACCTGAACCTGTAAGTATGTCAACCATACACCATCAAGGGAAAATAGTGTTATAGATCTCGTAACCTTTTTGATAGTTATCTAATAAGCCAGGTTACCAAATGGCACAGGAAGGAAGCCTAATATGAATGAAATCCACCACGCCACTTCAGTGGTTCTCACTTTTATGCAGGGAGAGCTTGTTTCTTAGCAGAAGACGCTGTAGGGAATGGTGTTCTCATAAAATGTGCAGCTAAGTGTTGAGTAATGCACCTATAAACAGAAAGCAATTAGTAAATATCTGATCATGGATAATTAACAAGGAAACAGGACTGTGTTGTTTGACTAAATTGTTCAGAGAAACACTCAGCTCTGGCTTTTCAAAAACATCTCCATGTATTTTAGTTTGACAAAATGATTCCATTTGAAGTTACAGCTCTTGGTGTTTTTTGAAGATGTTAAGAAGCTTTTAAGTATGAATGATCTAAATAATATACTCTGCATGGATTCCCAAATTGCTTTTGATAAAGTTCCTCAGAAAAGGTTTTTATAAGAAATGAAGCACAAAAGGGATGCTGCTGTCATGGATATACAATTGGCTGAAAAAGACAAAACAGCAGATTGGTGTCAATAGGTGTTCTCCTCGAGAAGGTCTGTAGAGAGGTTTTGCAGGGGTCTGTGCTGGAGAGATGAGATGACAAGGTTTGGTGATATTATAAAGATGATAAGGAGGAGGAAGGACTGTGTAGAACTGGAGAAGATTCCTATAGCAGCAAGTGACTGGGCATTAAAGAGGCAGATGAAATTCAGTGTAGGTAAATGTGAAGTGGTACACACAGGGAGATACAGTCTTAGTATCGCATACGAAATGGTGCGCTCTGAGCTGACCGTTACCACTCTGGAACAAGCCCTTGGGGTTATGATAGCTAGTTTCAGCAGCACATCAACTCAATGCTTGGCTGCCCACAGAAAAGCAAAGCAAATGAAAGGAATGAAGTACAAGCCAGAAAGCATTGGTTTGCCTTCGGTGTAGCTACGTCTGAAATATAGCGCACATGTCTGGGACTCTTAGCTCAACAAGAGTATAGCAGAACAAACAGGATTAGAGAAAGGCAACAAGTACTATGGATGTTTTGGAAAAGTTTCAATGTAAGAAAGGGCTCAGTGCACTAGTGCTCCTCAGCTTAGCAGTCAGGCATTTTGGAGAGCGTAACAATCTGGGGAACTCCTTGCCAAAGGATGCTGCAAATGCAAAAAGTTTACTTGAATTGAGAGTAGATTGAACAAGTATTTGTAAGACAGATCCTTTGGGGATTCCTACATTGAAAAATAACAACAGGCTCAGAAAATCACCTGAGCTGAAAATAGTGGAAAAGAGGAATACAGTTTCAGGTTTTTACAAAGCACAGAGAGATTTTCTCATTACAATTAAACTGGAAAAACTTGCTGCGAGGCAAACACGATTTTTTCTCCTGCCTGAAGTCTTTGCTTCTCTTTAAGCTCTGCTTATAGCAGTTTAAAACTCGTTGATAAATAAAATTGATTTTGTTATGAGATATGGTTTTCATTTTGAAAATAGGCAGAGCTGATTTCTCTGTCAAAAGCTAGACATTGCTCAGGAGTTGAAAGGCATGAGGAAATCATTAAAAGCAAAGCAAAGAGCCCTGCAACTGCGCAGGACCTTCTGAAAGTGCAGTTTGGTAGCTGGGTATCTTTGAGTGGTGGAAATGGATGCTGGGAATTCCCCAAGGTACCCACAGGTATACTAGTTGCTGACCAGGACCTGCTTGAACTGGGAACACGTTTTCACTCCATCTCACCCATTCTTGGGCAGAACGTTCTTGGGCACCCCTTCTTTTCCTCTGGATGCTACTTCTTTCACTAAGGTTACACCTTTGTCAAGGGGTGTCTGTGGGGCACATGTTGAGGAGGAATGGCACTGCCCCGTTCCATCGGTGGGTCGGTGCAGGAGCCTCATCTCTTCCACTCATGTACTGGGCAGCTTTGGGGACATCATTTTGCTCCTGCAAAAGTAATTCTCTGACTGCAGTCCCAGAAGGGTCCAATTGTACTCAACTGTACAATCTGCACATTTTAGGGTAATAGCTGTAAGTTATTGTAATAGTAAATGTGTGGATAATGACAGCTACTTGAACTTACACAGCCAGGCTTGTTCACAAAAAGTTGGAAAACCTCTTCGCTGCCAAGTTAGTCCTATCCCTTAGTTTCTTCAGTCACAGCAACCAATGTTGGGGCATTTTGCTTAGGATCCCTCCCAGGGGGAAGGAGGTCTTTGGAAGCACTCATAAAACAAGGAGCAAAAATGATGCCTTTTACAGTCAAGTATTTCATAGCAATAATGTTATTTTTCCTTGTAAAAATTGATTTCAAAGCGTGAGAGCCCAGAAGTATGTGTGTGAATAACTGAGTAGAGCTACCCCATATTTTTGGAGTGTGCGTAGCCCCAGAAGCCTGAATTTGAGGCAAGAAGAGGAATTAAGAAGTCTGATTTAGCTATCAGCTGCACTGCAGCTCCCTTGCATGACTTGGGTACTTCAGTTTCCCCATCCGTAGCAGCGTGGTGGTTCAACTGCCTTCCTTCAACCTCTTGCCTCGTCGGTTCAGCCTGTGGTCTGTTCAGGGTAACAACTCTCTCGGTATGTCGTTGTGCAGAAGGCTTCACCCCTGACTGGGAACTTGAGGCATAACAGTGAGTGTAACGTTATGTAAAATCAAAGTGAGGAAAAAGGCTTTATTACCTTCATGATTCTACCCTAGAGGCTTTCTCTTTGGCCTAGATTTGATGAAAGCGTTATCATCTGTGCTACACAGACCTCCAGAGCTTTACGGTAGCTGGGTCTAGTGGGGAAATAAATTAAAAAAAAAAAAAAAAAATCCTACCACTGCAGCACTAATAGAGGCAAAACCATTGATAGTGTCACAGTAGAAGTTTTTCAGTGTGTCTGTGGTTCAGAGCAAGGTTAAAACTGCCTGATGCTAGTGGTCTCCTTTCAGAGCTCCATAAAATAACAGCGAGTTACCTGCGAATCATGCCTGGCGTTCAGCTCTCCGCGTCCTGGCCCGAAAGATTGCAACGTTCACTGTCAAGGGAAATACCTGGCTTCTGAAGTTACAGCGCTGCGGTAATTTAGAAGGAAAACCGAGCTCACAAAAGCTAAAGCTAATTTTCAGGCCTGGCTGTCATTCACCAAGGGTGCGTTCCCACACAAAGCCCGGCCAACAAAGGGATCCTTGCGCTGCCGTGTGCCGCATTCCCTTGCCTCCCCCTTCTCACCATGGAAAACATTCCTCTTTGTGCTGGAGATAAGTGAAGAAGAAGGTTTTACAGGACAACAGTAAGCTATACCAGAGACATCTCAACTGTAATTAAATCCTTTATTCCCTTTTTCTCTCAGTGTGGGCCAGTATAAAAAATATTTAAACAGTGGTCAGGTTTAAATGCAAATCTACTGAAGCCAGGGAGCTTGGGTCGATCCCTTTCCCGTGCAGAGAAAGAAGGGGCTTTGTGGCTGAGGTTAAAGGAAGGTCGGTTTAACTAGTCAGGATTACAGCTGGAGAAGGCTTTTCAGCTCTGCCTGAAAACATCTCCCTGACTTAAAACCCCACAGCTTCAGTGTACGAATGTTGCCCTCACCCGAGAGGCTGGTGGGTTTTGCCATGTGGCAAAAGAGGTTGATGATTTTGGGAGTGCCCTGTGTGACCAGCCGCTGTTTCAGCTTGCTGCCAAGTTATCAGCATGTGGATTCTCTAAATCAGGATTTCGACGTCTTTTAAAACATGTAGTTTAGCTTGCTTGCAGTGCATTGGAATCCACGTAGGGATCCAGGTGATCCTTGGCTTTGATTACAAAGATAAACTTAAAAAGCTTGAGAGTACCCTCCTGGTCTTTGAGTCTATGACTCCAGTAATAATTAAAGATCAGTTTTCCTGTGGAGTTGGCAGTTTACTCTGGGAGAGGCTGTGGCTTTTGGTGAACAGCAGGTTCACTTTCTACCTTTTCTAAATTGCCTTTAATTACAAAACTCGCTAAGTAGCCAGCAACAGTGAAATGCCCAGGAGTTCCAAATAGCTGCCATGTATCTTTTTCTCACACTTGTAGAGATTTAGGACATCTGCCAAAGTCATACAGCAGTAAAGAAGCTTAAATATATTAAATGAAATTAAATGCCATCGAAGCTTACAGTGCCCTCTCCTCGAGTCCTACAGCTTTATCTGTTTTTCTCCCTCTCCTAACTCAAACTTCAAGCTCTTTTGTTTGTAATAGCCTGGTTTTTTTTTATTTTCTCTCTGTTGTTTCTTTTTTCCTTCTTTTGGGAGGAGAAATAGGCAAATTGAGGGAGCCCATCCTGCTATCTGCACAGTGTTCTTTGATGTTGCTGTGTCTTTTCATACATGGGTATCCCTTAGCTTTCATTCATTGCTTCTTTCCCATACTTTCCATCATTCCTCTCCATCGCATCTCCATCTTCCATGCTTCACTTCTGTATGTTTTGTATTGCCCTCCCTGTTTTCTCCTCCAGCCGTTTCAAACATCTAAAGTCAATGTTGGCTACATACAGGGTACACAAGAGTGTGCTTAGTAGGTTCGCACATGCATTTATTCCAGTCATCCATCTGAAATGCGTGTGTGTATTTATGTGTGTGTTCAGCTGTAACTGCTTGGCCTTGATCTCTAGAACCCCTTGCTCTGCTGTGGATACTCCCATCCATGCTTTGTTATGTGCAATTACTATGATTACACAGACAATTTTGGTAATTGTGCCGTATACAGATGACTCATTAGTTCTGCGATTATGCATTTTCCTGAAGAGTTACTGTGGATGGTGGCCTGACAATAGTTCAGTGGTCTGAAATCTGACCTTTACTTGTTTATCATTTTACTATGAGTAGCTTGAAAAGGAAGGCCGATCGGTTCTTTTCAGCACTGAAAATGAAGCATTTTTGCTCAGCCTGAGACTCAGACCATCGATGATGGTTACAGCTGCCCTGTAGAGCAGCTTCGCATGAGCATGCAGATAAGAGTGCCGGATGCAGCCCCAGTTCGGAAAGGTATGTGTGCCTTGCTCAGAGCACTTGAGTTGCCCCATTGAAGCCAAAGGAGCTATTTCTGTCATTGAAGATGAGGAGTGACTTAAGTACCTTACTGAATGGTGGCGCGTAATGGGGCTGACAGATTTTCTTTCTGAAACAGTAGGCTTTCTTATGCTACAGGTGTTGCTGGATATGAAATCACACTTTTTCTAGCACATCCTTGGAGGAGGAGATTAGGAGGTGCCTGTGTTTACCTTCCCAGCTGTTACTTTACACAGCTGTTTGGGAGAAACCGAAACAAAAAAAGCTCAACGCAAAGAATTTCTGAGGCTGTCGTCCAGATTTCCTGAATCGCCTGCCTGAGTGCATCTCCCAGCTCCTGTATGAGAGTGGGAGGGGAGAGATTAGTCGGGTTACACCGGCTGTGAAGCGCAGAGTAGACCTGCATGAAGATGCTTCTTGATCAAAAGGGTGCAATGATAAGATAGGAGATGTTGAAGTCTGGAGAGCTGGTGCGGACACCTGTAGCCAGATGGGACCAAAGCTAAATATTCCACTTAATGGAAGTCTTTGTTACTCAACTGATAAGTGGGGAAAATGAAAAATAACTGAACACTGTAATTTTCAAGCAGAATTGAGCTATAATATTATTGAGGAGTTTGAGGCAGTCTTGTTCAGAGTATGATTTCGGACTGCAGAGTTAGGTCAGACAGAGGAGCTCCAGTGAGAAAGTGGAAAATCAAGTTTGTAAATTGTACCTGATTGAAGGAAGAACAAAACACTGGGTAATTTTTCAAAACTTTCCTTTACCCTAATCTGAAATGGAGAGGTGAGGACATGATAAAGGCTCATTTCAAGCAAGTTTCCATTTTATGTGAAAGTTCAGGACTAAGGAAAGGTTACTGCCTTCTGTGAGTTGGGCTTGTTATTTTCAGAATACTGTGCTCAACATTTACAGGTTTGATAATTTCTGGGCAGGGTTTTTTGGAAGATTTTGGAAGGTTTGTTTACTTATTCTGGGTGTACACAGCGATTTGAGGTTGGCTTTGGTTGTAGATTTCAAGCTCTCTTTTGTGATAAAGGGTCAATATATTATTAATGGCATAACCCTATTATGTATAAAAAAATAAAGGAAATGATGTTTTTCTTCCTATTTTGAAGATTAAAGAGGCACACTTAGGGAACACAAACAGCTACCTACACTGTGGTCTTCAACGTTGCTGTCTTTTCATAGATACGTGTGTATTCCTATGTATGTTAAATAAGGTTTACTATTTTTCTTTCCAAATTAACCTAAGATATTCCATACCACAGCATGAAAAATAAGATATTTTGACATTATCAGAACCCCCTGCAATTCATACTACAGAACAAAATTTCATTAACATGAAATGTTTCAAAATAGGCTGTTTCATCTTCTACTGGAAATGCTTCTAAAGTTTTCTGAACAGCTTTTATTAACTTATATCCATTAAAAAAAAATGATCATGCTACACTTTTCCATGTTATAAAGCTTGCAGCAACTGGCAGCAATGAGGTATTATTCCAGAATATAACTACATGAAGGGAATGGAAGGAAAACAGAAACTTGAAAATAATTTGCACAAACAAAACATTTGGCAAACCAAACCCAGATTTATTTTTTGAGTAACAGGTCAGTTCTTTTATTATTATTTGTTTGTATCTTGGCAGCATATAGAAATCTGGATCAGGGTCTTTGGCAGAGCACTCTTGTGGTTGGTGCTCCACACCAGCCATGGTGGGCTTCCAGCATGGTTAGAAAGTTGGTGGAGAAAAATTCTGTGATCCAGAGAAATTAGAGCATCAGCAGTCACCGGCAGTTATGTTAAGTGAGTTATTGCACTATTTTTCCCATTAGCATCTCTTCCAATTGCCAGAGGAACATCAGAAATAGCTTTACAAGATGTTTAGAAGTGAAAAGAAGAAGCTGTGAACATATTTAAGAGAATATTCTTGACTATTTCTCCATTTCTAATAGTCATTACTAGTATTGACTATTAGTATTTCTTAAGCTGCAGAAAGGCTTCTCCATCTTCAGTGTGTTGTACTCATGTGGGGAAAGTACACTGAAACTTGATATCTTCATCTGTGCAAATAAGTGTGAACGGTGATCCATTGACCTTGGTTTTCCATTTCTGGTCATCGAGTTTTTTGCGTCCAATTTGAGTTCCGTATTTGGACAAGGAAATATGATTTTTAGCAAATTCTCCCTATCTTGTGGGAAAATGATTCCTCCATAATTTCTCCATGTCTGTCCAACTGGAATAATTCTTTAAAGCTACTAGGTTTTCTTTATTAGAATTTCTGAGCAACAAGTTAATCTGGTTTTATGAACATTTTACAATTCCCTACATAGAAACGTGAGCAATGAGGAGCTGATCCCAAAGGTCCTCTGTTGCTTCTCTCATTACTTCTTGGATTTACAAGTCTTTCCTGTCATCTTAGCCTTTTCTCCGTGAGTTTGACTTCACGTCTCAGTGAATTTTGACCAGAAATATCGGTCCTTTCCTTATTCTGTTCTTTGAGGATGGGTCTTACGACCCCAAACTAGCTCTGGGCAATACCCTAACTCTTTCCAGGCACCTGACTGTCTTACTGGCACCTCTTTAAGGGAAGGTCTGCCCAGATCTGCCAGCTGTGATGGCACTTAAAACTAGTGAGCAGGCTGCTCATTTTCTCAAAATCCTTCACTATTTCCAGCCTTTTTGCCCCAGCCCACATTCCCTCTTTGTAATAATTAATTCTTTTGGTGAAAGCAGTGTAAGATACTTTGTAAAATGAAAAGTTACTGCCTTGTATCTGGCATTAGCCTGTCTGTGAATCACAAGGTACTGAGACATTTTCATGGTAGACATATCTTCTCTCCCATCTTTATCCCCATGGATATGTACTAATCGTGTGGTTGTTGAAGCCCTGACTTTTTGGCTCCCCCGGTATCAACTGACAAAAGACACACATTAGCATTATCCCAGATTGTGTCTGTCACCCAAGGTCACGCAAGATAAGCCGCCAGCTGTCCGCTTCACCAAGGCACGGTACATTGGACATTAATTAAACTGTATTCAATACGGTTCAGATTGATTCCGAATGCCAAGATGCCTCGGCTGAGTCGTGCAAAATGTATTAGCACAAATCGCTCCGCCAGTACAAAACGCATTACAGCAGCATCCAAATATTTTCAGAATCCGAGACATGAGGTTTAATAAATTAGAGGATAACCAGATAATTGATTTCTGACATATTAGAGAAGAGATCCAAGTGCCTAAAGGGGTAGGTATTTAACCAAGGGAATGCTCATTTTTTTCGTGGATGAAAAAACCTGGTTCGTAACAGCCAAAAGCTGAGTATCTCTGGATCAGAAGTTGCTTAGTAATCTAGAAATCTGCAAAATAAATTTAATTTTCATTTCAGTTAACTAAAAGCAAAAGCAAACTACTGTCCTCTTTATTTTTGTTTTAATTCTTATGAAAGAATCAAATAATTTTTCTGCCTC
Organism: Tauraco erythrolophus; assembly: GCF_009769465.1. NCBI lineage: Eukaryota > Metazoa > Chordata > Aves > Musophagiformes > Musophagidae > Tauraco > Tauraco erythrolophus. Next base: position 126,446,704 of record NC_141466.1, on the reverse strand, counting down.
TAAATGAGCAGCAGGCATGGTAAGGGGAAAAAAAATATTTTTTTCACCAGGAAATGTCATCTTTGCTGTGGAAATGCTTAAGTTTCTCCATGAAAATGGAATTTCCCTTCAGAAGTAATTTAGCAAAGAAAAATGATGATTTTGTCCAGTGGCTGGAATTATACCACCTTCCATGCGAAAAGGTTTTTGGCATGAAGTCTTCACCACAGAAACCTGAACAGAGCTCTGAGTAAAACTCACAGTTGTTCCTGACATAAAACCAACTTCCCAGTTCAAGGAGGGTTTAAGTGCCTGTTCACATCAATCTGTGTCATAAGTTCTTCAGGGATCTGATTTTTTTAGAAAGTGTAAAAGAAAGACAAATTTTGAACAGGTAGAGTCTCTATCCTCGTTGTTAACAAACACCATCTTGATGGGAATGTGCCGGGGTCCTACATGGGGCTTCAGTACGAGGACGTACCCTTCAGTATCCTTCCTCTACCAATTATTAATACCATTACAGCTGGCCCTAAAAGCTCCAAGTAGTAATAGGTAACATACAAATGGTCTTTGTTCCCTAAAAACCTGGCAGACTAACAAGAAAAAAAGTAAGTATTGCTGTTACCAGTGTGTCAGTGGGAGAGGAAGGGGAACACTGAAATCTTTATTGATTTGTCCCGAAGGCAGAGCTGGCCACAGGACCTGGATTATCGAGGTGCCGCCTGACTCTAAGGTCGGACTCCTTGCACTTGACTGTGGATTTTCTAGTACCATCAGTCCATCTTCCTCAAGGTTGGCCTGAACAAATATAATGTGCTTTGTACTTTTTTTTCTGCAACTTGTAAACATACTACCTACCCCTGCTACGCTGTTAGTCCCAGTTCTCTTGACCTGACCTTTCTGCATCCTTCAGAGGAAAAACCCTCAGCCAAAGGAATGAGCGTTTTGGATGTTTCCACAGTAAAAAAGCTTTCCTGAAACCAAGCGCTCTTATGATAACGGTGCAATCTGCACATCCTGATGGCTTTACTCCCTGCCTCTTTCCCTGGCCTGTCCAGATGTCCCTACTTGCTGCTATAAATGAAGGTTATTACTCCCACGCTGACATTAGCCATTGATTGAAGTGTGGTTTTTCAAGCTGGAGGGAGGAGGAAATAGCAGAGAGCAATAAAGCCATAGTTCATTGTGTTAAAGCGGTGTAACATCTCACTAAGAACCAGGTGTGAGCTGAATGGACTGAATAATAGGCTCTAGTTAGCACTTTGTGAGCGCTCTGCATAATAAAGTTAAGACAGGAGGCTGGCAATCAGCGTTGCACATTCATCTTGCACAGCCACCTCAGAGAATCTGGGATGGAAGCATCAATAATGTCTCCAGAGTTAAGTGCACAAACCCTTCAATACAAAATCATCCTTCACCCTTCCATTTTTTTCAAAGCAGTAAGATTTTCCCCTGAAGCTAATTGCACTGTAGGAGAAAAAAAGAAATCTGGATGTTTTTTTTTTCTCCAAAATAATCTCATCTGCACTTTTCAAATTACAGGAGTTTTTTTACATGAAAAAGTAGCGTTTCCTGAGTCTTTGGCACCCTCTTCATTCAGGAAATTCAATGGGAACATCAGCATTCACATAGAAATACGTGTGCCTAAGCATACAGTCACTCTGACTTATTTTCCACCCTAAACCACAAAGATATTAGCACTTTTCACCACTTCAGACCAAATTTCAAGTGCTGGTGCTGCCGTGGAAAGAGTGAGACCGTGTTTACACGAAGGAAACGAGCTCTGCCATAATTTTATTGAAATAGTAACCTGGGAGTGCAGGCATTGGTATAGCTATTTGGGTGCAAATTTCCTTATTGGAAGTCGTTACCCTTAATTATCAGAAAGGACCGGTCCTCTCATTATGTCAGCGAGATGAGGGAGCCCCGCGGTGCCCGGCAGCCGTGGCGGGCAGCGAGAGCTGTGTGGTCCAGCTGAGGAGCCCAGAAACCCTCCGGAGCTTAGCAGCTCTGCAGGGCAGTGGAAGTTAGCGGACTCTGGCTCTGCTGAGCCCTTTAGAAGTTACGCTTGTAAAGCAGCCACGATGTATTCCAGTTTAGCGTTTCAGTCCTTAAAATTTTATGAACGTCAAGCTTGAAGGACGGAAGTTTTAAACTGGCTGAGGTCTCGGCTGTTTTACCATTATAATCATACAAGTATCCGTGGCTCAGTTCAGGCTGTGTAGCCCCTGCTGATGAGGAGGGTTCCTAAAGACCAGACCTCACAAGCCTACCTTATGACTTCAGTTGTTCCGTGTCTTTGCATCTTCTTCCGTGTCTTTGCATCGTTCATGCTCCATAATTTCATGTGAGAATCTGCTTCTGCGTGAGAATAAACTTCACAAACATTCACAAACTCTACAATTTTACTGCTGGGATCTGGTTTCTTTGTTTGCTCAAAGTAAGTATAAATTTGCTGGTATTTTGGGAATATTGCAGAGATAGGAGTTTTAATAAGAGTTTCGGCAAGAGCTGGAGTTACGCTTCATGGGTGCAATAAAGATGGCGAAGAGTTTCTGTAGGTCTCTCTATGGCTCAGTTTTGGCCCAGACAATTACTTCAGCACTGTTGCTATTTCTGGTTTTAAAAATGGTATGGTCATCTTTTTTCATCTAACATTTAAATGCAAGTGAGGAAAAAGAGAAAGCTTCTCCCCTGTTCTACTTCTCTCCCATTAGAGATGAATCAGGCTCCTCAGGAGCTTTGCAAGTCCCTGTTGGCATGTGTCAACCGAGACTCCATACTAGGTGTGCTCATTTGTGAACGCGTGATGCTGCTGTTGACTCATTCTGATAATAAACACACAGAGAATCTTAAATCTTTGTCCAGTGCTTTGAATCTCCAGTTCTTCGTGTGTTACCCAGAGGGAGTCACCTTTCAGAGCAAGAAATGCCCTACATGATGGTGATGAGTTTTGAAGTGTCAAGTAATCACTTCCAGATTGCCACAGGAGGAGTATCCGGAGTCAGGGACTAAGTTTTATATTTTTTGTTTTTGCTTAGCACCGTATGTAGTACAGAGCTACCCAGAAAGCAGAGTCTCTGGTTAGTAAGAAATAAACAATTATCAGCAGAAATAAACTATTATCAGCAGAAGTTAAGTGTCTGCTCATGGGTCAGAAGTATGGGAAAGAAAAGGTCAGGATTAGTTCATGTTTCTTTTGTCCTGGAACTAAGCAGGCACATTCATTCACCCGTCCCTGATGCTTCTGGCCACGGACTGGGGGATTTGCGACTGGTGCCACAATGTCACTGGGGCACTGATTCAGTTGCCATTTGAGCCAAGGCAGTCTTACCAAGTGACGTGAAGCTGATGACCAGCCCTGCCGCAGTGCTGATACACGTCTGAGCAGCCAGCTGGTATTAGTTGCAAGTAACTTGTGTCAGGTGGTAGCCAAAACATATCTCTCCTTTTGAAATGCAGGTTCTGTTTTGTCTTTTGACTGCCCCCCAGCACTGTACTATATTTCACACTAAAGAAATCAAATCATAAGAATCAAAGAATAAAAATAGAAGTAGAGTGTACATCTGCTATACAACTGAGATAAGCATGCACCTTAATTTTGAAGCAAGCCCCTGATTTTCATGAACCTCATGCCTGGCACCCATTTCTGATGGTCAGAGATCTATCCTGTGGGCAGCTGCAGATGCAAGAAAGCTTCCCATCAGCTCATAGTGTAAAAGCTTTCTCTTTTAAGTGGAGAAAAACTCTAGGCTAGATTTTGTTCTGTGGAGCATGCAAGCAGTTTGCAAAGCAACCAGAAGACAGCCATGCAGGTACATCCATGAACGTCTGGTTTCTAAATTACATCCGATCTTGTGCCACCACTCAAATGCTTGGCTTTGCCTCTGCCCTCTTCAAATCTGTGGGAAAACTCCTTGAGTTACAGTAAGAGAGAGATTAAACCCTTGAATAAACATTGGGAATAGCTTGGCACTTCTAGTGTAGGCACATCTTTTAATTTCAGTGACTGGTTTTGGATTAAGATACTTCTTGAGATAAAATTGAGAACTTTGTACTGGGCTGACTTGGCTGCCTTAAGCTGCAGCTATTCGTTTTTAAGCAACAGGGTCAATGTAGGAAGACTTTAAGAGGATGTGGCCATCAGTTCTGAATGATAAATGTACAGATCAACTGCTGTTTTGAAGACCAAGTGTTAGTCACGTGGCAACCGTTACAGTTGGCAGAGCTGCATGTTCTGGGTCGGACCACCACCAGTAACAGTGCTGACTGTGCAGAGCAGGACCCTTCTGATGCCACGATTTTGTTGACGAACATCAAATGAGAATCGTGTTTCTTTAGAGACCAATGTGTCTAAACAATACACAGATTTCTAGCAGGAAGTAAAGCCTCGATGTTATGTAGAGAAAGACTGTTTGGCAAAATATTTTGTCTGGGGTGTTCAGGAGCACCATGGGATTTACATCATTATTTCCAACTTGATGTAAATTGGGTGCCTGACTCCATAGGTTCTTTTGAAAATGAAATCCATCTACTTGTATCAAACCCTAGTGCAGGGTAAAGGTATAGGTACCCCCGGCTTGAAAAGATGGTGCACAAAATTTAAGCCATGTTACTCTATGAGCCTGGACTAAGGAAACACCATTTAACTAAAAAAAATCCAACTCTTCCCTGGAAGCAGGGATTGCCAAACCAATAAATTTCCAACTATACCTTCAAAAGAATTGATAGTGATCTCTTCAGAGAATAGGGACTGGCTTCAAGAGTATTTGGGTTAATGTTTTCCCAGAGGAACATTTGAAAAATTTATACTAGTTCAATAGCTAGTATAAATGAGAGCAAACTTTGAAACTGCTCTAATTTATGGGAGTACAAAATGGACTTATAGTAGGTCCTATTTGTAGAAAAGTAAAATATATAAGGTAATTCTACTACTTCCCTCATAGATTTTGAAGGCCTTAAAGAGTTGGTTTCGTTTGATACTTTTGGTTACTCTTACAAGCAGAGGCAATGAAGATGGAGCTTGTATGGGCAAAAGGGAGCTACATGGGTGACAGAACTTGGACCACGGTCCTGAATAGCAGAAGCTGTTTTGGCAAAGAAACTGTTTTAACAGTATATCTTACATCTATATGAAGACCAAGTCACACAGAGACAGTGTTTAAGGTCTGATTCCCCCTCCACCCCCTTTACCTACCCACTGTAGCATTTTATGCAAACCCATATAGTGTAGACCATTCTTCCAGTCTCCTTCACAGCTGCTGAAGTGGAGCAAGCTATACTGATGAAAGATGGTTTTGTCAGGACAACTGTGACTCCACTTCCGCACAGGCATCACTTTTGACTTCTCTCTCCACCTTAGCTGAAACATTTATACCATCAGAAATCTGTCATAACTTCAGAAATATATCTCTTAAAACTGACCAAAAGCTTAGGAGTTATGAAATTTATTCTGATGTTTTTCAGAAAATGTTGGCAGCTCAACTCATGGCAGACCTTCATATTTTGTACTTCCTTTTCAAACTCATCCTTCTCAGGGATCTCTTAGGAAAAAGAATTTATCTGGTTTCTCTTCACTGACTTCAGTAGAATTTTTTGGCGTGTGCCTGATCTCCATCTCTGTAAATTGGAGGGACTTCTGAAACAGTAATAGATCTGTTACTCTCTGCAAGGTTTGGAAGAGCTGATGTAGTGGGTAAATCTCACCTTCTTCAGTGACTGCAAGCAAGTACAGAGCAAATCTTCTGTGATAGATCCTTGTAGGATCTTCTAGTTGGCAGATCAAGGGACTGGTGAGACAGAGGTTGCATCTTAATAGTCATCAAAGGTGTTATTTTCTGTGAATTTTCCACCTGAATCCTTCTGGAAAAAACAAAGTGTTTATAGAGTTTTCCAGTCACATATGAAGGTGGTGACAGGGACATTAATTAAAGTTGTAGGTTATTTCTCCCTGACTGCTCTGAGAGAATCATATGAACGTGGTCAGTAGCCCTTGAGTGATGCCTTTGCTTTTGATTTCAAAGTGTGCATCTTACGGCTGTGTTACTGGAAATTTTTTATTTTATTGATCACAAGACGGTATCTGGATTAATGTGTGTGCTCAAAAAGGTGTCATCATTGCTTGCTAAACATATCGGGCATATCTTCTAGGTTTCCACTGGTTCCAGTATTGTAATATGTGGGTAGAGCAGCAGGTGCAGAGCAAGAGCAGTGATGAAATGGTTAATAGAATCTTTTAAAACCAGAAAAATTCTAAAAGACCTTATTGCTTAGTTTTAAATTTAAGTAAGTGTTTAAAAGTGAGCACTGTGACTGGTAGGAGAAAAAATAACAAAAAGAAAAAGAAACAATAAGATTAGTTATTGAAAGAAACAGCAAAATCATTAAAATACAAGGCTAACTGTATAAAAGAAATGATGTGTTAGGCCTTGGAGTTACATGGTTCATTTCCTGATTCATTAAAACCTTCCTTCCTCAAGAATAACTGGCAATTGCAAAGTTCTGCCCTAGAGGGATGTTCAGGTAGTAAAGGAGAAAGGATCCAGAGGCAAGTGAAGAAAGGACTCACAGGAAAATCCTCCAAAGCTACTTTGCTTGTTTAGGCATTCAGAACGAAGGTTGATCGCTTTGCGTTCACAGCTCCGCGCGTACACATAGGAAGTGCTGTATCAGACAATATTTAGGGCTGTGTAGAGTTTAGAAAGCAGTTAGGCTAAATTTAATAGCCAAAAATATCCCGGGGCCCAGAAGAGATTAAAACAGCACCATGATGGTGCATTCTGTCTTAAGGGTCTGAAGGGATGCCATCGCGCTGCTCTTTGCTGGTTCTGTCCGACTGAGGTTAAATATCTACTTTAAAAACATTTATTGCTCTTATGCAGCCCTTCTCATGCGGAAGTTGATCTCGGAGCGTTTAGTCAAGGAGATTATTACTCTAATTCTGCTTATGCCTGCTGGGCAAGCTGAGGAGTAATACGTGCAGGGCCACGCAGCTAAGGCAGATCCAAGAATACCAGGGGGACTACATTACACGTGGGTATAACAGTAGAGAGTGTTATATTTTATATCACTTAACCACCATTAAGACATCTCATTATAAACAAAAATGAGGTCTTTCATCACCAAAAGCAACATTGCTCACCAATGATCATTCCATGTTAATGGCTTAGGGTAATCCATACTTTTTTCCTTGTGGTGTGTCTAGATTGTTAAAGGGATTTAGGCAGCTAAAGTTGAAGTAAAACTAATGAGATACTGTTGTTTAAAAGCAGATAAAATCTTGGCCTGAGTTTCATTAAGCATTAGAAGTCAACTTCTGGGTTTATGTAGCCCTCTTGGATCGCATGGATCAATAATGTCAGCTTTTAGACTTTGGTTGCCCCGTTTTCCGTTCAGCTTAAACTCTCGACTTCTGTCAATGTTCCTAAGAGCCATCCTGGAAATGTTGATAGCAGTGGATGAGAACAGAGACCTTCATACACTTTTGCAGGGGCTGACCTCCTTGCCTTCAGTGGGCTTTGGCTCAGGCTGATGAACGTTTGCAGAAAACTTACTACGCTAGTCACCCAGCTCCAAGGAGAGAATGTTAAATGGATCACACTGATTTTCTCAAGGCTCCTGGATTCTCTGGTGTGTCAGAAAACAAACCTTGAGGCCTGTTATGTGAGTAATCATTGTGTGCATGGAATGCGAAACATTTCTAATTTGTGAAGGCAAGCTCGGTTGCGTATACTGTGCAAACACACACACAAACACCATGTGGAAATAATAAATGTATTTATGATGGAGATCTTCGCTTCCTTTATTATTTTAGGATTTTGTCTGGATTTGAAGCAATTGTTAAGAACATTATCTTCAGTCTTTCATTACTAACGTACTCATAATACTGACCTCACCTAATAAGGCAGCTGTACTCCTCCTCCTTAAGGTATATTCAATTATTTTTAAACATACCTGTTGTTCATACACAAATATACAAGATTTAGAAAGCTAAAGAGCCAAACTGAGATTAAGTAATGCTCTTGAGTATTCTTCAATTCTTTTAAACATTGACTGTTGTATTCACGTTTTGACTCAGATTAATTCATATACTGGATTTTATGAGTGGGAAAGTTGTCTGGTTTGTAAACTTCTTGGTCATACAGATCAATGACAGTTTCTGAGTCAATACTTCCAGTTTTGAAACTTAGATTCAAATTTGGTGTAGCTCCAAAGGTGCATTTGTAACATACTGCCGGTGGTTCAGCTCCTCTATGCCTGGCGGATGTGAGATTGCACAAGATCCTGCAGCTGAACAGAAGGTGCGTTGCCCATGCTCTCAGCTGCATGAAAAATGGCTTTATCTAGTGCCGGGAAAAAGTGGTTTCCTGCATGTTTTTCCTATTTTAGCATTAGTCTGATTAATATATTTAACTAAAATTTATTTTCCAGAAAAATTGCAATACAGTTCTTTCAATCATATTTTAAAATTTCCTTGTAAAACACTTAATTCTAAAATGTAGTATTTCACTTTGGGTTGACAGCAGCGTTTAATTTGCTCTGAAATGAACTTTTTTCCTTCCGTTTTCTTTTTTGCCTCAAATTTAAAAAAGATAAATTTCTGCATTTCTATTTCAGGTTAACTCAAAATAGTTTGTAAGTTGTCAGTGAATGAAAAGAATTGGTTACTTGTCCAGCAACGTTAATTGCCTATTCTGTAAAGTGCTTCAGTAACGTTACGAGTGTGGAGGCCTTTACAAAGAGCCAGCGTTTCTATGATGAAAAACTTACTGATTTTTTCCAGCTACAGGAGATTTTTCACTAGTGTGGATGAGAACAATGTAGGCTTTTAGATATACAATCGTCCTTGGTCTATGCGCAGTGTAGCACCCTCCTTCTGTTCCCTGCCCAAACTCACCTGGGCAGTGGGATATGGGAAGAGCAAAGACCTGAACCTGGTTTTCCTACAGGAAGGCGTGCGAAATAGATGGGATGGAGGAACCACAAGTTGTTTAAAAAGTACCATGAATGACGTAGGGGAGGTATAAATCAGATGTATACCTTCTGTAAAGCTGGTACACAATACTCACATATAATCTCTACCTTTTGTACTTGGAGAGCCTTGAAGACAGAAGATGCTAAGTGCTCTTAACTGAGCACTGCTTTCCATCCACACACTAAGCAACCGTTAAAGAAACTCCATACAAGGACTGGGGAGAAGGATGAAGCCCATTTTTAGGATGGGTTTATTTTTATCTTTTTTGGAAGAGTTTATCATCCCATTTTTTATTTCTCTCACCAATGAAAGCTCAGAATGACTGAAATAGCACAGTGTGTTGGAGTGAATTCTTCCCCAGGAGACTGATTTTGTTTTGTTATTGCTGAAGTGAGCAGGAATTTATTAAGCCTAGAAAAGTGGAGGAATTGGAACTTTCCTGCCAAGGTAGACAAATTCCCAAGCTGCTCCAGTCACTCCTGAGAAGCTCTTTTACTGACTTTCCCGTGTAGGGGAGAGGCACTATTTTGTCCATGTTATCAGCTGACAAATAAAACAACCAAATTCAGAAAGGAGGAGGAGAGGGAAAATTTGCTCAAAAATATATTTAAAGACATGAGCTTTCCTGTAGAGGAGTCTGGTGAGAAATGGATCTCTAGCTACAGGCTCCAATTTAAACTGGCTGACCTAGAAGGAAGAAAGTGCCTGGGAAAGAAGCAAAACCAAATAAATAAAAAGTAAAGTAAATAAAAAGTAGGATTTGTCTTTTCCACTTTTCAAAACTATGTGGGTACGATGGGACTTTTCTGTCCTACCTCTTAGGGAGCCAGCAGCTTTATGTATGTCCATACCATGTAGCGAAGGGCACGACAGGAATCTACTACACACGGAAGTGTGTGTTCCTCCTCCCTCACTGATGCATACTAATGATAGAAAAGTTAATTAAATCAGGCAATCGGTGTTTACCACTGGTTCAGAGAATGGAAATTTCTAAGGTTTGGTGGCCTTTGGTCAGCAGCTGTCTGTTTCTAGTCTCACCCACAGCTACTGCTCGCTCCTCCACTTCCGCTTCTTGCTCTCCAGTTTCCTGTGCGTTTATCCTCCTCCTCTTTCTTTTCTTCCTTTGCCCAATACTGCTCCATCTATCTCCAATCACTCAGGTTCTTACACTTGTCTCCGACAGATCCTGTTGAAACAACATGCAACTGTAGTGGTGGTGATGATGGTTCTAAGGAAAGCAGAGCAAGATAAGCCAAAGCTGAGTGAAATATTCCCCCTTTGTAACATACGGGATCAGAGAATTTGTTTGGCCGTTAAAATGGCATGGTCTTGACCTTAAAACAAACCAAAAGTTTCTTCTAGGTGTTAAATATGTCAAAATTCATTAATTTCCTCCTTCCTCACTATCTGGATCTTCTGTTTTGTCAAAAAAAAACCAACTTGAGAGACTATTTAGTCATATTCAGATCTCTTAAATTTCAAAGTGTATAAGAGTAATACTTTGCACTGCAGTCAAGAGGTTAGCAGGTGTTGCCACATCTTCAGTGGCTTTAAATTGCCTTGCTTGAATGTAGTGACAGAGGAACTGCGATGTGGGGAGAGGTTCACTGGGAGCTCCAGAGGTTTTTTGGCTAAATACCACTAACCCATGCACAGAGCGCCACATGGACATGGTCACCTCTGAACAGGCTGGATCAGAGATGTCTGTCTGATACGCAGTCATGCTTTTGAGTTGCAGTGATCTGCAGAGTTCACAGAGTCAACATCTGAATGGGAAGGCTGATAAGCATCCTACCCGTTGGGCCACCTCATCTCCATCTGTGCAATGAAGAAAGAACTACTGAGGCAGTAACAAATATGTAGATGTGGGAATAACAGCAATAGAGGGGGGAATAGGAGCTCTGCATTTCTTCAGAGACTAAATTTTCAGCCAGGAGGAGGCAGTTAATACTCTGAAAGGTTGTAGAAATTAGGAACTGGCTTCTTCAAAGCCAGCCAAATCTGCTGGCTTTGCTGTGATTTCAGGAGGTGCTGCTAAACTGATAATAACATTAATCTCTAAGGCAGAGAGAACTGGGGGGAGAAGAGGAACACCCAGACTTGCCTTCTGTCTCTGGGTTCCTGTTACACCAGCCCTGCAGGTGTCATCTCTTTGGAGGACTGACCTGCAAGAGTGCACTTAAGCACAGAGACAATTTTCCCTCTCGTCCTCACCATGTGTGCAGATTTTGGAGGAGGGAAAGCATTGCTGTAAGTTTTCTCTGTCCTGCTCTTTATTAGGGAGCTTTGAGCCTCCGCCCGCTGGATATAACTGTTGCATATAAAAAACCTGTACAGAAACAAAAGGGAGCTGATATCAATTATTCCTTGAGGTTTCAGTGGCCCTTCACCTCCCTGCAGCTGAGCAGTGGCTAATGTATAGAAGTTGTTTGGAAGCTAGGCAACCTTCTACCAGAATAGTGCATGAGGCAATGTTCAGGGAGGTGGTTCAGAGTATACATGTATCCTATCTTGTGGTCAAGAGGGGAAATCAAATTGCAACATCTGCTTTGCTCCAGAATTTTTTCCTGTACTCTGCAGCCTCAAGCCAGAACAGCCCTTTTTTCCTTCCAAAAGTGATGTAAAGTAAAAGAGGAGAATTGACAAACCACATTCTCACTCTTTTGTTAATACAAATGCTTGGAAATGACCAACAGAGCAAGTAAAAGTCAAATTAACTTGAAGAAAAAAAGACTTGACAAGCATTTGCAATGAGATTCAAATGCCCAGCGAACACTTCTTTTCCAGGGGCTGACTGATGTCACCCAACAGAAACCTCAGCCCAGGAATGACTCCTTTATGAAGGGCAGTGCAGGGGGAAGAAGGATTTCCAGCCAGCAGTAATGATGTGCATACAAGGATCTGTGCTCCAGCAGATCACCAATCTTAGATGGGATGGGATGGCAAAATAGTGATGAGTACTGGTCACGGAAACTGTTAGCTGTTAACAAAGGCTTTTAACTTTTCAGCTGTTACGAAATAATCCAAGCAATGTTTTTGTTTATTGTTAGGAGGAGCCTTGGTGAGAAGCTGCTGTAATTCTTATTTCATTTTTAGAAGAAGCATGCTTTAAGATAGGTATCACTAAAATAGAGATGGGACCAAACTGGAGTTTCATATCTTCCCTACTCCCAGAATGAAGGGTGGTTTTGTTTTAGCATGTCTGCCCGGATCCGAACTTGTTTAGAACCCACAATGGGTTTATTCAGATAATAATAATTAAAAAAAAAAACATCCAGGGGCCTCCTCTTGCTTGCTTTTTGGATGCTGTCCAAAATGGCAGAGCTCTTGCAAGACCAGACTGCCTCCAAATGAACTTAAAAGATTTCCACTGTTGGGGCCGAATGTTGGCTCAGTTGTTTGTGGGATGCTTGTGCTGACAGACTCGAACCTTAATCTGGCTCCAGCCTCAGACCTGAACCTCTGAATTTTAACCTAATCCTATTCCAGACAGAACTGGTATATGATGGTTTTCGCCTATTTTTCATATTTTAAAATCCTGTTTCATTTTCAATCTAAGGATGCCACAGGCCTTCATTTAGCAAAGAAATTTAGAAACATGTCTTAGCTGCGTTAATTTGGAAAGACTTTCAGGCAGGCCTTACTTCCAGATTTTGGCATTTGTGTTTTCTGATGTGTGTGCTTGATGAAACACCTGTGGAAAACAGCGTATGAAGATGACAGTGAGACAGAAAATGATACCTTGCATTTTTCCTTGGCTAGAGGTAGTAAGGGAGCCCACAGGACCTTTGCTGTGATTTCACAGTAAATGCCAGAAATTACTTTTGGTTTGTATGTGGGTGTGTGTCTTTCTCTGCCCTTCCCCCATTATTCCCTTTCCCTTCCAGTTCTGCAAAGGAAGTATCAAGACGAGCGTTTCTGCAGCAATTGTTCAGACTTGCGCGTGTGACGGCGCTCTCCTGCCCACGCAGCCACTGGGGCATCGGTCCCCCACGTGCCTCGGAGCCCAGGTCTGTGCCCTAACCCCATTCTTCTCTTGCTCTTTGCCAGGTTGCCCATCCTGCTGTCTGGATCTCCAGTCCTGAGGGCAGGGTGGAGAAGCTGGCCAGCCTGCCCTCCAAGCCCTGTCAACGAGGACGGCAAGCCTGAGCCCAGAAACTGCTCCCAACTCGCTCGCGGCTGGCGGGACGGGGCTGCCCGCCGCGGCACGAGCAGCGACACAACTGGTTTGCTGTCAATGTAAGCATCCTTCGCCCACAAGGCAAATACATACATCTCTACCTTAGCTGTGCATTAATAGTCCTTTCTTGTGCCTACCATCCTTTTCCTCTCTGCATATAGGACTTAGCACAAAGGAGGCAGAATTCGTGTTATTAAAGAATGAATGTAATTACTATATACGGAGGAAAACTGCTTTCTGATGGTGATTAACAGGGTAGTTTATTGCCCAAGAGCAAAAGCACCTTTCCATATAGACAGGATATCTCCTGGATAAATAATGCATTTTTTAAAGTTGCTTTGATTTGATTTTCATTTTCCTAAAACTCTTGACAGAGACTTTATAATTTCAGGAGTTAGTCCAGACACGTAATAAGACCTAGTCCTTCTGTGATTGATTTATGGGAAAAAAACTCCATCATTGCCAGTCTTTGGGTGAAGAGATTTGGATGTGTTCACAAAGTTAGTTACTCAGTGTTGCTATGGTCTTTCATTAACAGTTTGAGTGTGGTGCTTTGTTACATGTAATATTCTTTTTCTAGATTTGGAAGTACATGACATCAGAATGGTTTTGCTGGTAAAATCAGACATAGCTGTGGTATTAGGAATTATTCTAGACACAGTTAAGTCTCGCTGTGGTTGTACTTGCTGCAATACACAGCTGAGACTGCCACTTGCCACAGAGGGCGAACAAGAACAGCTTTTCCTTAAAATTAGTATGGAGAAACTCCCATAGGAAATGTTTTTGTTTTGATTTTTGGAATCTGTGTGTGGCATAGAAAAGGAATGGGTGAAAGAATGATAACAAGAAAGAGCATGTCTGTGGGAGAGATAAGATTGAAAAGGGCTGGTAAGCAAAGTGCTCAATGTTGAGCCTGTTTGCAAAATTGTGCAGCCTTTAGAAAAGCTGATGATCATTTAGTTGTGTAACTGGTAGTGAGGTCCTGGAAAATCCAGCCCTCAAAATTAGCAAGATAAGGAACTAGGCTTTAAAAATCCTTTAATAAAGATTCTCCTTTCTCTGTGTTAAAAACTATGAAAACAGTCTTGCCAGGTGCAGATTTTTGGGCTTTGTTTCCTTTCTATAAAGAAACAAATTCTGACTCTGCTTTTCCAGTGGTTTATACATGAGCCCCATCTTGTGTGTTCCCTCCAAAACATCTCACTGGGTCTGGAGTTCAAATGCTTTGCCTGCAAAAAGCTTCCTTTCCATTAACAACTCACAGAAAGCCAGAATGGGTGACAGTGACTACTTGAATGACCAGCTGGCTTTTGAAGTACAATACATACATATATATGTGTGTGTTTATGTATATGTGTGTATTAAATATATACATGTATGATTTATGATTGAATAAACATCCACCCTTTGGCTCTGCTTTCTATGATTAACCTCTATTAGCATTGCAATTACAAATACCTGGTGAATGTCTGCCTTTGATCTAACCCGCCTGTCACTCAATAGTCTTTAAACTCTAGATTTCCTCTTTCTTTCTTGACATTTGTCATTGTCTTCCTTCTGAATGCCTTCCTTGCTGTTCTCAAAAGCTGGCCAAAAAGTGCTAGGAGGGTAGATTGTAGTATCAAGTACCACGCTTGAGGCTCAGAGGCAGCTGCCATGTTCTAAAAGGTCTCTTTATTCTTTGCAGCCACAGCTTTGCAATTCCCCAAATAAAAATATTCACTTCCCTCCTCTTTATCTTTCACGGAAAAAAAAATCCCCCAGAATAACAATGAGTTCTTCCCTCTTTCCAGCCTAGCCCAGTGTGCTATAATACACCTTGTAATTGCTTGTCTCTATCGGCTTTAGTCCTTTGCCCTTTACTGCTCCTTCTTTTTTTATTTCTACTTCATCATTGATCTATTCACTCTATTCCCAGTGCTGAAATCTAAGTCCCAAATGCCAGCAAGAAATACTCAGCCATTCATGACAAATTGAATGGCTCAATTTAAAGGGGAAGATAGCACCTCATCTACTGTTACTATTCACTACAACAATCTCCATCACTCGTTCACTGGAGAAAGCGGCATGTCCTGGGCTCAAGTACAGACTATGCTGATGATCTGTGGCTTGAAAGGACTAGAAGGAGCATTGCATACGACAGGGAGTCACCTTTCTGCCTTTGAAGGTTTTTATGTATTCACATCAATACAATGGTCAACACCACTAAGAGCCCAGGAATGCTGTTCTGTTCACCCCGCCCTGGCAGCATCCCAACCCACTTGCAGCAACATGCCAAAAAGAAGTCGAGAAGGCTAAAATAGGGCCAGATCCTCAGCTGGTAGAAATGTGCTGTCAGTATAAACACTATAGGATCAATGAAGAGGCAGGAGAAAAAGCAAACTTCAGCGTTTTAGCAAATGCTCCACCAAGGACGGTCTCGTTAGATGTACGTGCATGTCTTGCTGGCTTCCCGGTAGCTCCTGATGTTCTCTCCCTTGGAGAATGGCCTCCACAAAGAAGCCACACAAGGGATAAGACCTGTCCATGGTGCATCATTTCCACACGGGGTGCCAATGTTTCCTAGGCTGATCAAAACTTCTTTGTCAGCAGTTAATATTGTTGAAAAATGGAGTTTTCAACTGAATATGGATGTTCAGAGGAAGGAGCCTGTGCTCCTTGAACACTTTTTTTTGTTGTTGTTGAATTTTGCATGAGATAGCTGAAAATCTCAAAAAAATTTCACTGAGAAACTGAAAAAAAAAATCAATTCATTGGTAAATTTTGTCCACAGGGATCTGATTTTGGCTCTTCTCCACTGAAAATATTCTTCTGGCAGAACTTAACTGAATATTTTTCAGCCAATGAAACTTTATTCCATTTTTTCCTTGTTAACAAAAGCTAAAACATTCATTTTTTTTCCCATGTATCATTTGCACAGCTGCATAACCCGAACAGTTATAATACAGGATTTGGTTTTGGTTTTGTTTTTCCCTGTTAACTTCATTAGCCGTAGCACAGTGGACCATAAATCCCCATTTCCATGCGTTTTGTCAGCAATGTGACTATGTTGCATACCAGAAAGTGGGCACAGAGTGGAGATAAAATTATATTGGTTACAAATAGCAATGCAACACACTGATTTCCTGAACTGCAAACAGTTGCAACAGCTATTCAGGTTGATGTGTTTTTCGTAGTGGTAGTATTCCCATTAGAGAAAGCTATGTCTTGGTGAGGTAGGTTCCAGCCTTTCTCCAGAACAGCTGTCTACAGCTATCCAGCTCACAGATGTTTTGGTCTACTGAGGGATATTAGGAAGAATGGAAATCAATTCCAGATCATATCCTTGTTTTCCAGGTGATAGTGTCTCTCCAGGTCTTTTGATAGATCTTGGGTAGCCAGAAGTCTTTTTGGGTTTTTTTTTTTGGCTACCTGATATTTTCCGTGCTTTTCCCAAAGAAGAGCAAATTATTAGAAGCCACATCTGCCTGCCAATTACCCGATGATAGTTCCCACTTGAGTGCAGTTCTAGTTATTGCAAGGTGCAACGAAGCAGGGCAGAAATAAATGCTAATGCAGACCAGGGCTCACCAGCAGGCTGTCCCCACTGACGTTCAGCTCCCTGAGCTGCAGAGCTTGAGCCAGTTGAGTCTAGACAGTGTGACCAGAGAGGGCTGGAGAGCCTCTGCTGTGGTGCATAGTGCTCTGAGATGCTGCAGCAGAACCTCATTTTATGAAGTTTTTTTTTTTTTTAACACTATATACTTCAATCTCCAGACTTCGCAAAGGACCAGCTTTCAGTGCTTGCATTCTGAATGAGAAAATTTGTTTTAAAAAAAAGACTTTGAAGTGTAGCGAGCATTTTTGATGTTGCTTTCTAACTCTGGGCTGAATCATCAGGGAATACTGGAGAAGATTGACAGTCAAATAACCAGTAAAAGGAGGAAAGTCTGTTTTCCCTAGAGATTTCTTGTAGGTCTTGGCTTCTGCTGAGTTAAACACAGCACGGAAATAGTCTTTTTCCAAGGTACTTTACTATCTCTAGCCAAAATCAAAAATGATATTTTGCGGGAAAAATATCATTTTTCAGGCAAAGTATCATTTCCTGATTTCTGCTGGAGATAGTAATTGTGGGAAAAAATATATAAACATATATTAACTAAACTTTTTTAAGATTCAGGAATTTGGCTTTTGGATTTGACCAGTTTGTTTTCTCTAGACCAATCTTATCCTCTGCATCTCGGAACAGTTATTCTCTGTTTTGCGTCATTCAGAATGTCATCTGAAATGTCAGGAAGAAGTGTATGGGTCTGTATAGGTCTCATCACTGCAAGCCTTAATTTTTGATTAAAAATCAGATCTGGATGAGAAATCACAAAATTATAGCATGCTATTCAAGAACACTGCTTTCTTGTCATTTTTTCTTGTTTTCAAGCTTTTAGGGTAGGTAGACACTGGTCACATTTGACAGCATTATTCTACCATCATGAGGGCTGGAAATGTATTTATTTATTTATTGCAATCATAGCTAAGATTTTTAAATAACCTTGTGCCTCTGTTTAGTCATGGTAAAATCTTGAGCTATAATACCATTGATGCATTATCAGCTAACACGAGGCTTAACATTTTAATTTTTGCTTAATACAAAATTACCACTTTTCCCCTCCTAGTTCAGAACTGAGATTAAATTAATTTAGCTCCCTTGGAGATCACTAGCTGGCTATTCCCATCTAAAAAACTGAGACTGCGAGCCGAACGTTTATACTGAATTGCAGAAGACGTTCCTCGATGCTAAGCCCTGTTTCATGTTGCAGCTCTGTGAAAAAGGGGAGGAGAACAGCTGCCTTTGAAGGAGATGACCAAATTTCTTTTGATCTGTTTTTAAGAGTACAGAACTTGGTCTGAAGGCCATCCTCAGGCATTGCAGACATGACCAATGAAGTACTGCTTCAAAGGGTGTAGGAGATAAAATTATAGCATTGCTTCATCTCTCTATGCACTGAGTATGCGGGAATGGTTTGCTAAAACTCATTTTATGCCATCTTTAAATTAAAAATAAAGAAAGGATTATTTAGCAAGCTAATTGAGGAATTTTCTTGTGGGCAATTCCTGTGTATACCACACTTTCTCTTTAGCTCTTTTGAACTTTAGATGGAATATTATAGATTCTTGAATACAGACATTGGATGACTCTCTTCTAATCTGGAAGGTGGTTTCAAGGCCTTCCCAAACACCTAATGCAGCTCTTGCACCGAACCTGTTACCATGTGGTGGATGTGATGCCCATCTTTTAGGATACCCAACTTGATGGATAGCGTCTGACTGATGGAGATTCCAAAGGATCCCTGATAACCTGTTCTAATTTGGTCATATATAGGGCTGTTAATATCCAGCTACATTGGCTCTTCTGGCATTAAGATGTATTATCTTTGTACCTAAATAAAGCTGTTCATATTACATTGCTGCTAAGCTACCAGGACTTACCCCTTCATGGAGAAGAAAGTCATTACACCTGCAAGATTCCACTAATCTGAGTCTTGAAAGCCAATCCAAACATAAAAACATGAGGAAGAATTTCCATGATTTATAATGAAACCTTTCTTGCAACCCCATAGGTGTTATAGCATTCTCCACATGCCATGATCAGCTTTATCTCATATCATCAGGAGATTATTTTTCTTAGGAATATTTATGTCTTATCTTCTGAAGTGGACTGAACATGGATTGAAACAGCTGCTTTGACAATTGCAGTTTCAGAAAATTCTGATATTTCTCACCTGCAAAACCTTCCCTGCTGCTGTTGCCATCCTGTTCATCGCAGCAGTTTGGTCTAATAGCTCCTAACACGTAGCATTGATTAGACCTCAAGGAGCTGCTGCAAGCTGCTTTAACACACTGTGCCTTTTGTAGGGCAAAAGCTAGGGTCTCAGCTGGTGTCTCCTGATTTAGAAACAATTAGAAATGCTTTAATTGAAGTCAACAGAGCTACCTAAACTTACTACATTTGAAAAGCCAGCATAGACCGAGCAGCACTTGCAGTTAACAGGGCTCAACTGCTGATTATGACTCATGTGCAGACTGGGAAAATAGTGACTTTTTCAACAATATCCCTTTTTCTGTCGCAAGCAGGTCAAATGCTGTCCTATTTTTACGATCCAGCAGGGAGATGGAGTTTAGGAAACACACAAAAGCCCTAGAAAAAGAGTTAGTGTTGAGGTCACATTTTCATACCCGCATTATTGAACTATACCTTTGAAAGACAAAAGAGCAGGCGGGTGTCCAACATGTAGTTGTTGCTTAATGATTGTGTTGTCGGTCTGGAGAGGGCGGAGTGGTAGGTGCTTAACAGTTTACATTTCCCATGGTATAATACTGGTGATATGGTTAGCTATAATTAAAGGGTTATATAAATAAGCCATTGGGAAACAAATTAATTTATTTCCTTGGTGGGGCTCGTTATGTAATTTGGGGCTTACACGTTGATCTACGTTCTCTTGAAGCACTCAGCCCCCCCAACCCTGGTCCTCCTATCCCAATTGTTTTAAAATAATTTCAAAACACGTCAAAGGAATGCAGATGTTAAATGTGCTGCAGCTTGAACTTCCTTGAAGCAGCCATGCCCTTAATGAGAAAAAGCTGGAGAGTAGAGTGAGACCTGGCTTGTAAAACAGTTTTATGGTATGTTTATTACTTTATCAGAAAAGGCCTTTGAACAGACAGAGCGGAGTAGCGCGTAACGCAGGGGAGCCCTCGGTGCCAGGGAGCCACTTCTACTCGACAGCAGCACTCACCCGCTGCCCCTTGCTGGCAGTGGAAGAATCGGTCACTCGGATCTCATTTGGGGCAGCTTGACTGGTTTTGGTGGTGCTCAACCTTTTTGTATTCACTTAGGATCTGGCCCAGCTTAAGGATAGCAAAAGGAAGGGTAGGCTGGTTGCTACCCCACTCAGAGAAATTACCCTTTTCCAAGGAATAATGTCATTAAAAGTCCGGCTTTAAAAAAATAAAGTATAACACTAAGTTTCCTCTTATATCCATGTTTCTTTATGACCTTATAAGTAACATCATTAAGCTACTTGCCATTCTCTAAGCAAATCTTTATTTAATCATGTTTTTTTTCATCTCTTCCCTAGAAATGTAAAGCCTTGAGCATTAAAAATTTAAAACAAATTCCTAAAGTTTAATTTTGGCGTACTAAGCTGTAGAACAGAAAACAAACAATTTCCATGAATGCTATTTATACTTAGAGCTATACTAGTTTCCTGTAATAGACACCATTTGGGCTTCACAAGAAAAAATAAAAGAAAAAAAACAGAGGGAAAAGTAGTGTTAAAATGTCTTGACAAAAAGACTGTGTCTACACTTCAGACAACTCTTCCAGGCCCCAGCTGTGAGAGTCAAACAAACTTCACCAATCGAAGGGAAGTGTACTTCTGTGATATTTCTGGTGTTGAATGAAAAGACATAAAGCATTAAATTAGTGATGGAACGTCCTGTCATACCTTTCCTCCTCTGACATACATGCTTTGTTGTAGAAGATCTCAACCCTAACCTCTTGGACTTGCCATTATGGAAGACTCTACTGGCAGAGAGGAAAAGGCAGTGCTGGTTTCTCTAATTCTAGATTTTAAGATTTCTAGTCTAAGATAATTCCAAGCCCCAGTTGGCTACAATAATTTCCTTTTAAGCTTTTGCTTAATGTAGTGCAGTAACTTCACAGCATGTGCCTTAGGAATGAACACCATCCAAACTGCTGATCATGTTTGTCTTACACTACAGGGAAGCCACTGATCAAAGCAATGTATGTTTTAATCAAAACTCTTCCAAAGTGGCAGCTTCCACTGCCAGCACACTGCCAGTGTGCCTCTGCTAACACTGCAGAAAGAATAAAGAAAAACAGTTCTCCCAATTAGCAACAGTCTGGAGGCAAATTCGAAGCCATCCAGCAGAGCTGGATATCGAGTTGAAGACTAGGACAAAGTTGGACTGGGGCCCAGACTCTCTTGTCTCTCTCTGGTGGATTTTGAAGGGAGTAAGACTGTGTGTTTGCTTATAGAGTGTCTGTCATTTTAGCATTTTGAAGATTATTGGCTTTGATTTTCAAATCTTAATCACAGACTGAAAAGAAGGGGAAGGAATTATTGTGAATTAATTAGTAGGACCATGTTGGGTTGGAGTCTTCTGCGGGGGTTTGGTTGTTGTGGGAGCTTCCTACTGTTTGCAGTCAGCATTGGATTAGGCACTGTATATGCAGAATAACGATTACAAACATTCAGTCCCTGATCCTCCTATGACTTTGCAGTAGAGCCGGGCACACGACTTTGATGTCTAAGCTTGCCAGTGTCCACAAATTGCCTTGACCAACTGTTCTCAGTAAAGAAGTTTTTGGCTAATTCAGCCCAGCCCCCTCCTCAAGCTGAGCCAAAGCAGCCCCGTTGTTCCCCTGGTTGGATTTCCAAAAGGCATCACGAGAACGTGCAGAAATAGGCAAAGTGTCAGTACTGGAGGGAGAGGAATGACAAGATTTTAGACATTTGAGGGGCTGAGACTGGGACTTTTGAGATAAGAAATGGTGGTTTCCTATAAAACTTACATGTAAATTTAGACAAATTGCTTAAACTTACTGTCCTTTCATGTTCAGAATTACCGAAACATCTGCATTAATCCATTTATCTGAAGAAACTGAACTTTAATCGTACTTACTTCAATCATATACTTGTGTCCCAATTATGCTAATAGCATTCAAGTATGTACTTGAGTATTTCGCTGACTGATGTTCTTCTGAATTGCAACTGCAATTCAGTGTCTCCCATTTCCAGGGATGTTGCACTTCCCCCCGGAGGAGCAGAGCAAGCTAACGTGGCTGAGTAGGAACTACAGGTTTGTTTACATTTGTTAAATCTTGTTTGTGACTTTCAAAAAAAATGGCTTTCCATTGAAGTCCAAGGGGGCCCCTCTTTTCCTTCTCTTCTCTATTCTCTTCTTCTTCTCTTCTCTTTCTCTTCTCTTCTCTTCTCTTCTCTTCTCTTCTCTCTCTTCTCTTCTCTTCTCTCTCTTCTCTTCTCTCTCTTCTCTTCTTCTTCTCTTCTCTTCTCTTCTCTTCTCTTCTCTTCTCTTCTCTTCTCTTCTCTTCTCTTCTATTCTCTTCTCTTCTCTTCTCTTCTTTCTCTTCTCTTCTCTCTTCATTTTTAAATAAGCCACTGAGTTTTTTTCTTGAAAAATCTTTTATGATTGGGCAACGAATTGTGGATCTTCAGTTGAAAAAATGAAGTGTTGTTTAAATTACTGCTGCAAGAAAAAAACAACCCCGTCTTGAAATACTAATCTTATGCGCTTTATATACGTTCTTAAAGCTTAAAACAACTTTAATGTTTTTATTGAAAAATTCTGAAAATAAACTGCTCTTTGTCTAAGATCTTATGGATCGGGTTTCAGCACAGGCTGAATCTTACTGCTGGCTTTTGAACCTCTGAAGATGCTGTGCTTGGACTCCGCATGACTCTCCTCTTAGAAGAAGAGTAACATTGTAAGTCATATATATGATGTGTTTTTTCTATTCGCTGTTGAGAATCCGCTCACAAAGCAAGGGCCAAAAATATTTTGAGCAAGGTCTATTAGTTTACTTAGCTGATTAAAACTCAATGGCACTGTTTCTTTGTTGAAATAGTATCCACTATCCATCCCAACAGCCCGCCTAAGCCGTAGGGGTAAATCACCTTTTTGGCAGCCATATTGTTAAAACTGAGCCTCACACTGAGGTGAGAAAATAAACTGAAGACCCTTTGAGGAAATTTTTGAAGACTGTGTGTAAACTCAATATCTTATTATTCCTTGCTACAGCTGACTGGGTCTCTGGTTTTATATGTCCATTGAAACAACCGCACCAGCAAGTTAGCTGTCGCTGCTTCCTTCCTATCACACAGGAGCAGCGAGAGGCAGCGTGGGCTTTCTGGCAATTCCCAGTGAGATTTGAACTTTTAATCTTCTGACCTTTGAAAGGGGATGATTTTTACACTCACAGCAAATACTGCACACCTATTAGCCATGGGCAGATGTGACAGTGACACAGATGAGCTGTTGCCTTCCCAGGAGGTAATTATCACGTGCATCTCGTTGTGCAGTCGGCAGGCAACATGAGAAGATGCACCCTCAGGAAATATAGCCTTGCAAGATGGGTTATTGTTTGTCAGCAGTAAACAAGACACTCTCTGTGGGAGTGCAAGTAGGACAAAACTGAAACAAGGCAAGAAGAAAAGCGGCTAGTATTCAAGCTGTCTCAAAAGCTCCTTTTAATGCACAGGACACCAGGAACAAATGGATACTGACTACAATCAAGTCTTTTGCTTCCTGTAGTGCTTGACATTCCTTAATATGTATCGATGGCTTTGAATTGCTGTCCTCCATTGCAGCATCAAAGAGTAAATAGGCTGAGTGTTGCCAGATTGGTCATTTGAACATCATCCTTTTTAATGTGCCTCTCTCCCTTTCTTACTCAGATGTTTTGCTTTCAGATGCAGCCTCAATACAAGACCACCAGCAAGTGATGCTTGCTTTAGAGTCACCTCAGCCTCAGCAGCATACCACTGATCATCACCAGGGTGCATGACCTTGCACAAGTGAGAGATAGACTGTACTGGGAGAGCTGCAGAACAAGCAAGTGTTGTCCTGATATACCACAGCGGGAAAAGACACTCAGCTCCTAGTGAACGTTATTACAGTGGAGAATTGGTAGAAGTTATCATGCCTTGTAGATGACATTTTCTGTTGCAGGCTCATGTAAAGACTAGGAGACTAGGACCCAAGTCTTCAGACATGTCCAATGTTACTGAACACTGTACTGTTTTGAAATCAATCTGCCAGTTGTAGTGAGGCACACAAAGCTGAAATAACCTCTTCTCTTTATTTCCATGAATATGTTACAGATCATCTCTCTCTGTTTCCTTGAATATTCCGAGAGTGCCAGCCTGACCACACTGGTTTTTTGCAAGAGGTGCCTAGAAAATATAGATGCACTAAGTAAGTATGAAACATTTCTTATTTCTTACATCAAGCATATTTTCACGTGACAGTTTTTAAGTATCCATTCCATTTTGGCCCTGTCCTATATTTCCAGGAGAATCTCACACCACTGAAAATTGATTTATTTAAAATACAACTAATGAACTTCTTTGTCTTCTATCTCAGGCTGAAAATCCCACCTGATCCCTAATTAACAAATTGATTTATTAAAAGTATAACTAATGACCTCCCTTTGTCCTTTTCTTCCAGCTGCCAGAATCCCACCTGATCCCAGATTATTCACATTGATTTATTTAAATTAAAATATATGCATTGCATAATTTCTTTATCATGCCTCTTGGTGAATGCCTCAGCCATATGTTCCAAGTCAAGTGCTGAGGCTCTGATTTTACCGCTCAGAGATCAAATACTTGAAGAAAAAATAGCTGTTTAAAATACCCTATTGTACCCCTAGATGTTCAAGTATTGAGTGTTCCTACTACTAAGGTCAATACGAAGTCGCTGGTGGTTAACTTAGAGGATCAGCCTCGCAGATTCCTCTTCCAACAAATCACTTGAGCACTTATTTGTCTTCAAACACTTGGGTCAGCCCACTGGTGTGGGTGAATCTCTGCAGGTCACTGTCTATAAGTCTCATGCATCCAGTGTTTTGCTGGATAATGGATTTTTACTGCAAAGCACAGGCTGTGTTCAGTGGTGTTCCTGCCTCACACAGAATAGGTAGACAAGAAGCATAGCCAGAATTGGTGGGAGCAGAGCAGAACTTGCATGCCAGGGCTGATTCACCATGGGCTCAATCTCTTGTAAACAGCTTGTGGCAAGCCTAGCACTGTTGGAAGCATGTGTGTGTATAACAAGAGCTCACAAATACCACTCATCAATAAGATCTGACCTGGACTTGCACTGATATGAATATGTCTGCAGGCAACACGAGGCCATAACATCCCAGTATGTAACACTGAGGTATCCTTGGCCCTCTTCCCCGCAGTGTTTTGCAAAAACAAGCAGCAGGTCACTCACTGTAGGCAATGCCTTCAGAGAGAGGAACTGGAAAATACTGGGCCTGTTTTAGATGAAGAAATACAGAAAGACATGGTCTCTGGTAATAAAGATAAGTGGTTACAGGTTACATGAATTTCTTCATCAAAGGAATGGCAGAGAAATATCCCAATTCAGTGTGCCAGCCAGACAACCTCCTTGTAGCATGGTACAAGTAGCAGGGCGCATCTCATGCTGGTCGCCACTCCAACACACATCTCCTTTTTTCTCAAAGCTGGCTTTCAGCCTCACTATTTCTCTGGGCAAGAAAAAAGAAATCAGGTTGAATTCAAAGGAAAGGAAAGTACCCAGGGGTTACTTGTCCCTTCCCCTCACAGACCCTGTTTCCTAGACTGACAAGACCCCACATAAGCACTGGTAACCCTACAAGCTCTTGATGCTCTTACTGAGTAGTATGGTGTAGGTCCATTACACCAGTGTTATGCAAAGCAGTCATGCTTGAAAAGGACCTGAACAAGACCCAGGACTTCTGCCAAAGAAAATTTGAAGCAGTATCTGAGATGAAGACCTGAGGTGTGAGACTGCCTTGCAGGAAGGCTCTCAAGTTTTGGCATTGTAGGCCACGTGAAGTCATGGTGCTCTAGGTTCCTGAGGAGGGTTGGTGGTCTCTCTAGGGTAGCATAGTGTGCATTTGTCTCCAGTTCCTGACTCAGGTTTCCAGAAAAAAGCTATAGCATGTCTGGTTCCATGACTTAATTGAATGGTAAGCCCTTTATTTCACTTGGCCAACATCTCCTCGGCTACGTCCCTAATAGTGAGATTTTTAGTTAGTCCATCAGCCTTCTACATATCTCCGTTCCAGTCTCCCACATTTTCACAGGTTTATTTCTTTAACATTGTAGCTGTACTCCCGTACACAGTTGCGTCTGCGTACAAGAATACAGCTACGTGCATCAGGCAAAAATGCCACAGTTTAAACATAAATTAATGAAAAGAAAAAAGGAGCCGAAATAGCTTATTTTCACCTTATCTGCCACATTGCTTTGCACAGTTTGGAGTAGCTAAAGCCTCTCATTTTAATTCTTAGCATGCAGAAGAGTGGCGTCTAGCTGCTTAGCCTTTAAAATGCATTTTTCCTACTCCCTCCCTGAAAACAGTGTGTGCACATCATAGATCCGATAGGAGAGAAAAGGGAAGTTCCTTTTCATACGAGGGATTTATTCACCTGAATTCCCGTCACGTTTGTCTTACAACATAGAGCTTAGCCTACAACATCTCCCTGCGTGCATCCCGCAAGGCTCCAGCTAGCCCGTCTGGCAGGCAGCTTTTTCAGTGGAAAAATGGTGAAACTAAGTGCTGCCTTTTGCATGTAATAACCCCGTGGGGAGGCAACTCGGAGACCTGGGAGTCCCGGATCAGCAGCTTCCTTGCCTCAGGGGTTCAAACCCACATCTCCTATCAGGCTGTGAGCTAGGCTAGGGTGGGTGTTTTTCCCAGCTCCATCATGAGCTGTGCACTTGTGCTGAAAGAGATGAATAGAGCCAAAAGAAGAAAGTAATCATGGGTGATGAGGGAAGCTGTCTGGGAAAGGAGGTGCAGGAGACACCCTTGTTTTTGTTTCTTCTCTCAGACTGTTTCCAGATTTGTATGAAGATGATTATGTTTGAAATTCATAATTACTTTTCCAGAGAGGGGATCTTTCCTCTCAGGTAGCTAGAGTCATTCCAGATTCCCTTCTCTTCTGGAGACCTTCCTTCCTTCCTGTACAGCCCAAAAAACTCAGGAAGAAGATCTCAGGTGCCGCCAACAGAGACTACTTGTATGTAGCCACCAGGACCCTTGTCAGATGTTTGAATTTTCACCTCAACCTCTTTTACTGGGCATGGGATACTTGTCTGTCATTGTGACTAACAACAAGTAAGTTTCCTGCTAATTAAAAAAAAATCCCCCAAAGCATAAGAGAGACTGTTTCTGTGAAAATTTCTGTTTCATCAGTCGTCCCCTCCTTAACTTCCATCACTGCATTCATCTCACAGAAATGAATTACACAGAAAATGTTAAAGGAAATGCATGATTGCCAAGCCAGTCACTCCAGGTATTATCTTATTAATCTTAATTGACGTTTCCTTGTTTGCCTCTTTTATTTTTCCTCACTGCAGCTTTGCATAGCCCTTTTTCTAAAATTCCAAGTGATAAGTCCAGAGAAAGGCACTGTTTATTATCTAATGAACCCACTACTAGTGGAAGATGCTTTCTGAGGGTATTGGATATTATATTATCAAGAGAACGTGTCCAAGGAAACTATAAGTAATAACCAGTACCTTTAGAGTAATGAAACCTTGCATTTCTTTTTACCTTTGTTTCTAGCAACTCAGCTCGAGCATGTGTTGTCTCATCAGATGTTAGTTCTTTAAGACCAACCTCTGCTTTCAGCAATGGTCAGTATCTGATGCGTTAGCAAGAAAGTGTACCCCTGCCCCTAGTGGTAGTACGTATCTAGGTGACACTGCAAATCTCAGCAGTGGCAAAGACAACTTCTTCTCACTGTGGTGGTTTACAACTGAAAGCTGTTTCTTTTTCTCTTTTCACTTAGCCCTAGAGTTAGATGATACTTGAGATAAACTTTTACGAAGAATCACTTACCAAACTGATTTTAATGTATTTTCTGGTTTTATATAAAACATGGAAATATCTTCAATTAGAATGTCGTTTTTCATTAGAAATTGTATGTGTACCTCAACTGTAACGCTATCAATGGACCGAACTCTACCCAGATTTTAACAAGAAAAACAATTTTCACAGTTTAAATAAGGTACATATTTTCAGTTTTTCTTGTTGGTTTAACCTCTGTAGAAATCAAATGAAGAAAAGCATTTTTCAATCTATTATTTAGCCCAACAATACCATCACAGTGAAGTACAATTACATTCCCAGACCTCAAAGCTTACTCACTGTGAGACAGGTACACTTGAACTCCAGAAACTAAAATTGCTCAAAAGCCTAGAGACGTTTTGGAAGAGGGAATTCACTACACTGAACAAATCCTTTACGTTACCACATCAGCGGGATGAAAGCAC
The DNA here is from genome assembly GCF_009769465.1 of Tauraco erythrolophus. Taxonomy (NCBI): domain Eukaryota; kingdom Metazoa; phylum Chordata; class Aves; order Musophagiformes; family Musophagidae; genus Tauraco; species Tauraco erythrolophus. The sequence continues at coordinate 126,418,497 of NC_141466.1, read as the reverse complement.
ATAGACAAAGCTGTGCTTAGCGAATTACCGTGTTATACAGCTTACCTTTATGGTTCCCTCCATGTTTAAGCAGGCAGCATATCTTCCTAACTCTGCAAAATCCAAAAAAGAAAGGCTCTTTATTCCACTATTAACATTTTTCTCTGCGCTCAATGAAAATTTTTGGAATATAAAGAATGTTCTCTGTGTAGTCATTAACATTGTTCCAACAGCTTACACCTGAATCCCATGGGTGAAATTAAGTTTTCACACACCTACTGGAAACAGGGATAAGGAATAATGCCGGTTGCACTGGTAAAGAAGTAATTGTGCATCTTCAAAGCTTGCAAAAAGGCTTGCTTGTTTTTATGAATTGATTATACTTAGAAAACAACGTGTCAGAGCTGAAAAAGCTTCCTTTGGGAAACAAACCACAAGATTTACTTGGTAACAGTTTACTTGGATGATTAAATTGTGATCTCTCTTCAAGGCTTGCCTTCAAGGTCAGCTTTCTGTTTTTACAAGTATTTCTTTCTGCTGCACAGGTATCTTGCACGATCTCTATTTCTATGGGTACCTGAATGCTCAACTATATTTTCAGGAAGTATGGCTTGTTTTCCAAATGGGAAAACAGACACGGTATTCTAGATACCTTGTCCATGGTTGGGTAGGAGATGTGTGGTGCAAACACGAACTGAGCTCTTAATTTCTAACAAAATAGCCTTCTGTAATTCCAGGTAATGAAGAGAAACCTCTTCTACGCATTATTTAAGAGATGTTAGGAAATTATGGGAAAACACTAAATATGATGCAGAAGCCTTTATTTTTCTGTGCTCAGATCCATCAGGACTGCAGACAAACAAAATGTCTACATCCACACTGCTCCTGTGGAGTAATGGTATTTCATAGGCATAACTATTTATCTTCCCACAAGCCTAATGTCAGTAAAGTAGTTCGAGATCCTCAGATACAAATTATTTTTGGCCAAAGTATAATTAATAAGCTTCTGTAGTACAAAGGATGTTAGGCTTCATTAAACTAACTGGATAAACTGGTTCAACATGAACAATATACTAAATAAGAGCACATCCCAGATTGTTTCCAAAGTACATTTGTTTTTTCCATCTTGGATTTCCCTGGAGAAAACAAATGAATGCAGAGTATAATTCTCAAGCCAACGCCTTCCTGGTGGCATTTCTTCTCTAAAGAATCAATAAATCTACTTGTCTCTCTTGCAGATGGTTCAGCTTTGTGAGATAAAACTCTGACTGCTCGTTCACAAGCCTTGACATTCGGATCCCTCCACCACAGTAAGTAAAGAAACTTTCTTGCCCAGTAGACTTTATAACTGAACCCAACAAAGGTGAGCAGTGCCTTTCATGGGAGAGTAAAGAGCTCTTTCAACAGGCTTTATTGGGGCCTCTTCAGTTACTCAAGAGCAAGCAAATCACAGGGACACTTCCTGGCGGTAGATGTGCTCTGACGTTGCTTACCAGCAAGACAAAACATAGCAGGGTCTGGCAAAGGACTGCTCTAGTACACTTATCTTTGAGAAACGTCAGAGAGCAAGTAGGGAACTTGTGCTCTATCAGCAGGAAAAGACATTTCTTCACAATCAGAGGGTAGAAACCAGTTCCATTATATTCTCCTGTTGTATTTTGAGCAGAGCTTTGACAAAGGAGTGAATTTGCCCCAGAGCAGTTAAAACAAAACCAAAAACCCAAGAGAGCTACTCCACAGGCATTTTCCTGGCATTCTCTGACATGCAGATGACTGATAATATCACCATAACAGCTGTTATCTCAAATGTCTGCCTCCAGGCAAATTAAAAGTAAAGAAAAGCCAAAATACTCAAAGAGATGAATATAGAAGCTATTTGCCAGTCATTTACTGGCCCTGGCTGCCTGCTGTCAGAGGCAAAATGAAGCATGTTTGCTGTATAAGAAAATTACAGAGCTGTCATCCGTGCAGCTCATATGCGTGGACAATGAAGAGCAACACAGTTGCCAGGACTGAAGGCAAAAGGATTGTTATTTTAACCAGAATCTGAACATCCTTTCTCAGGGATATGCTTGAGCCTTTCTGCCAGGGAGCTGCAAAAGCAGGGCTGACCTCAGAGTGGGGGCTAAGCTGGTACCCAAGGTGGACCCTCATGCAAGCAGTACATGACCACAGCTGTTGCAGACATGGCAAGTGGATAAAGAGGGTCCAGCCAGGACCAGCGGGAGATGGGGCTGGGGACAAGCGTGGATCTAAGTTCACATAGGCTCTGGCCATCATCTCTGGGCTCTTGGACATGCTCCTTTGATGCAAAAGTTTTCAACTTTGAGAAGCTGCTTGTACAGATTCCTCCCAACCAGCTCGTGCAGCGGCATGCTGGTTTTATAATGGGAGCCATGTAGCTGAGTGGTGCACCCTACAGTGCCAAAATATATATGCCTTGACATCAGGTACAGGACTTAGCTAATACAGTGTGCAGTTTACGTGCTGGTTAAGTTGGAGGGCAGGTAGAGAAACTTGGATCTTCATGGACCTGTGCTAGTAAGAGATGATAATTTTTCTGATGATGTGGGGGAAAAGTGATTCGTCTGGCAGGGAACAACAAGCTTCTGAGGAGACGTGTCAGCTTGTAGAGATGGGTTTTTCACTCCAATTAGGTAACGTCAAGCCTACACCTGTTTGCTGCAGCCACAGATCCTTGAAATGTCCAGTCTGTGAAATGTGTAAAGGATCCTTCAAAGAAAGTTTTCTGGACCAGACTGAAGTCAAAGCCAATAGTGATAACTGAGCTATTAGAGATGAGGTGAGAGATTAAGGGCTATTGCTTTCAGTGTCCTAAGAACATGCTGAGCTCCACAAGAGAAAACCCACGCGTTTGTAGAGGGTTCTGATTCTGGACCATACCGTACCTCAGTTAAGACTCTGCCTTTATAAAACTAACTCCCTACTGGATTGTTATCCATTTAAATTGTGTCCACATGTAACAAGCCTGGCTTTTGCATACTTCTGACGACTCTGGAAGTAGAATTACCACAGAAATCTGCAGTGTTTTGTGGGAAGGGGGTACTACTAACCATAAAGCTCATATTGAAAATCCATCTGTCTTCTGATTTGAGTGCAGTAGGCTAAGACGGGCCAAAAAAGCCACATGGGCCCCAGGAAGAGAAGTACCAGGGGAAGGGGAAGAGAAGGTCATCTTGGTTTTGTTGGAGAGGGAAAATGAAAGCTTTACAGGTGTTCAGGGAATAGGAACTTCGCCATTTCTCTGATGTCAGATAACTGCCTGTAACTGGGATGTTTATTTTAATATTCAAACCTTCAGCATTACAGAGTGCTAACCATGGGATAAAAGATGTCCAGGAAAGGCCATGATTTGTCAAGATTTAAGATTAAATTCAAGAAACAGCAGTATAGATAAAACAACGGAGAGGAAATTAGCAAATCCTAGTTCAACTCCTGCTTCTGCCCATGGTTTTGAAAATGTCATTTTTCTTCTGTGTAGTTGGGTTTCTCAAGCCTTTAGCATCTGGTTTGCATTTGTAGCAGATCTTCCCACTAAGAGTGCATCTCCATGAGCATTTTCATAGGCTCACAGAATGGGTTAGTTCAGATCAGATGCACGCTTTGGAAGTGAACCTCCCATCTCCCTTCTTACAGTGCCTGGGTTCACAGGCAAAGCAGGGCAGAGCCTTGTCCCACAGAAAGTTGAGTAGAGCCTGGTGAAACGCCACACTTCTAAATGTTTTTTGTGTCACTGAGCCATTTCAAACCAAGAGGGATCCATGTGGTCTGAAACAGCAGCAGGGGGATCTGCCCTGCGAGCTGCCTGCTGAGCATCACTTCATCTCAGTCCTTCCTGTGACTAGTCCTTTGGGACTTGCCAGGAAGGAGCACTTCAGTGAAAGGCACTTCCAGGAATGACATTTTCCAAAGAAAAAGCTCTGGAGCTCTCTGCTCCAAGAATTAAAGTTCTTCATTGTAATTCCTGGAAAGTGTGCCAGTTTAAAAAATCCTGGAGATGCTTACAGGACTAAGAAAACAATCATGGTGGAGGTTGTGTAAAACAAACAAAAAACTTGGAAAACCTTTAAGTTCAAGAGTATGAAATTCTGGACGTTACCAGCATTTTGTAAAAATGCCCTGACGTGATTTCTTGCAAAAGTGTTTGTGAAACTTTGGGTAAACTCAGGCCATTTGACTCTCCTCGTTGGAAATAATACAAAACTCTGTGGTTCTTGCTTTTCGTCTGCCAAAATTAAGGAAACAATTGTACTGCGTTCCTTGTAAGTGTTAGGAGTTGCACTTAGTAGTAAGTAAGGCTCAAGACTTTTAAAATGTATACAGATTCAGTATATGTGTCTGTTATATTCTTGTGGTGACTTCTGGTAGATATTTGAACTGATGAGTCTGCAACCTGAACGAATAGAGAATTTTAAAATGTGTATCACTGAATATTATGGGAAGCACTTACCATAGGTTTGCTCAAACTTTAGCCTTCCTGCTATTTTCACTGGAAGCCTTGCATAACATTGGAAGTTCTAAGGAATCATGTGTCTCAATATTACAAGCAAGATGCTGTTCCAGGGTAAGGTAATTTGGGAACAAAGTAATTGGAATAATTCGTTGTAGTATATATAAAATTGTAATGAGGAGAGCAAAAAAAAAAAAAAAAGCTTTCTTCTCATCATCTTTTGGGTTTTTTTAGTACACAGCACCTGTACGGAGCTGTGGTGGCTTGCACAACTTGTAATGTATTGATCAAAAATCTCTGCTGGCCTAAGGGAACATGAGTCCGCTGCAGTTCATGCATCTGTGCCAGTTCACACTACATTTTCTCCAAAATGAAGGAAGCAGTGCAAGAAAGTAGACACTGCTCTGAAAAGTTTCTTCTTTTCAGAAATAACAATATTCACTAATCAACAACAGCTAATTCCCTTTTTGACTGCCCCCAAACCCTTGTCCTTACCATCTCTGTGAGACTATAAATTGATCTTTGTACCATGTCCAGAAGATTAAAAATAATCCAGGCTCTCACAGAACGCAGAAACATGTCGCTTGTTCCAGAATTGAGAGGTCCTCAGGGAAATGCTGCTTTAAAGTCAAACCAAGATAACTTTAGCATGAGTGTTTGCACCAATCTTAACTGTGCTATGTCCAGGAGGTGATTCCTAGGCAATCAGTTTCCTAAAGTTTCACAGATTGCCAAAGAGAGCTTTTAAAAAAGCACAGAAGTAGACTTAGCAATAAAAACCTTTCTTTACATTGAAGTGTTCCCAGTAACTTACTGGTTGAATGAGTAGAGGCCACATCAGCTGTAGAAGCGATGATGCATGCGTGGTATAACGTTTCCACGGTCCCCAAGGAGGACCTGTAAATATCAAGTAATGGTTTATGTGCTCGAATATCAATGCCGACTAGATTTTCAGGTCTGACAATTTCAATCTTTGTCTCTTCAGATAGGACAGATGAACGTACATCAAGTGATTCACAGATGTGCCATAACTATCAGCCAAACCATGGTGCTTTAAGATTCAAATAGCACAAAAGAGTCAACTTGCCAAGTCTCACAGCATCCCCCACCTTCCTCAGGTGAGCTTCATGGTACAGCCTTGCTTGCCAGCAAACGAGCCCTTACTGAGTACAAAGAAGCTGCCCTTGGCACCTGCAACTGTTGTAGTGCCCTTGAGGGTACCTTGGCTCTGGATCGTGCTATTCAGAGCATGGAAGTTTGTGCAAAGCCCCTGAGGTTGGTTGTCTTTTGGGGAAAGAAGATGCCATGGGAAGGGATGACATGGTTGCAAAGACCCTGTTGAGTCATTCAGAGCTTCTTCACGCCTCTGTCACAGCAACCTTTCGGGTCTGAATAGCTTGTTGCTGTCTTTGAACTCAGTTTCTGTCCACATCTAAGAGCAGGAGATAGTGATCACCAATCTTTTAATAAAATAATTGGAAGCTCTACCTCTGGGTTAAAGAAAAAGATTTCATTTTATTAGAAAAGTAATTCTACCTCTCCTCTGAAAACTGTTTCCAAAAACACACATGCACAAATCCAGCTAGTACAATCATCCATTTGCACAGCGAGCCCTTAGACACTGCTTTCCTTCTTCCAGATTACTTTCGTAGCCCACCTGGGAAATAAATTACTGGGCAGTGCTAGAGTTACTAAACCTACATACACTCATAAAAATTAACCAAGTGTGATCATCAAGTACTTATAGGTCAGTAATCCCACCCTTAATTTTCAGAAATAATTTAGAGGAGATGGTATAATCCAGAGAAAAGGTCCTTCCTTTTCCTTTCCAAATATCCCATTATAAGCTAGTAATAAGTATAAAAATTGGGACCTGGCTGAATGTTTGCTGAAGCCAATGGAAAGTCTTTACTTAATCGCAGGGCACTTTGATGGGAGCCCTTCAAACCTTTCAATTCAGAAAATCACCTATGTCATAAGCACTTTATAAGGTCCCAGTTATATTGCCCCATTTGATGGGACATAGCTACAGCCTTGAAGTTAATAATATGCTTAAATACTTTGCAGAATAAGGATGCACTTAGAGCCAAGTGTAAGCATAAGATCTGTGTCAAACAGGGCCTTAATATTTAGCAGACCATGCTGTTTGCTGTGCACAGATCTTTTGCCATTTGAGCTACGGGTGTTGGATTAGTTTCTGGAAAAAGAGTCTTCTAACGTGTTCTTCAAAAAATAGTATCTAAGAACACTAGCTAGAGGTAGTATGATGGACTCTTTCAAAAGCAGGCTTTTGTAGGAAGTGATGTAGTTACGTAGTTCTCCCAGCTCACTCTCAAGTCGTGCTGCTGCTGTGCACGCGAATCCCGATCTACAAATAAAATAGTTGCACGGTTCCAAGAGTCATGACAACACAGACAGACATAAAGCTGCAGTCTGTTCCTTACAGCTTTTTTTACACCATTCTTTTTTTCCTTTGCAGTTGAAGAGTCTAAGCATGTTCCAGTGGTTCTGTGCTCCCAGCACGCAACGTCATCTGCAGTGGCCAGAGTCAGCTGAAAAGAGTCTCCCATAGGTTGGCTTTCGAGCAGAGTTTCTCACAGCACGATCAACTCGCCCTTCCAGCAAATCACAGGTGTTCTCCACATGGTGTGAGCAGGTGAGAGCACGACTTTGCCAAACCATGATGAAGTTTGGTAGCTGAAATACAAAACCAGGTTTGGCCCGAGATCTGAATCTGGCACTCCGCTTTATCCTCTGCTCCGAGCCAAATCAAACTGCAGCACGTCATGAAAACCAAACACCACTGTGCTCTGGATTGCTTAAGATCTGGATCCAGTTACAAGCTCCAATGAGGAAGCTCCTCTCTATGCACGTTACGGTGGTGCCGATGTGCAACATATTCCCCATTAGTTGGAGGTGGTAGCACTCAGAGAGAAATTCAAACACCTGAAAGTCTACACCTAAACTCTATAGGGAAGAAACTAAAACGCTGAGAAGGCATTGAGGGTGCAATGAAATTGCCACTTCGTGTAGCTTAAAAAAAAAACACACGAAAGAAACACACAAGCAAGATTTATGGGTGGTTCAAGTTCTGAGGCAAAGCACCCCTCTGTCTTTTGGCTCCTAAAGTCTCTTATTAGTTTAAGAGCTGCCAGGCAGACAGGTAATTCATTCAGCCACCCACCTGTGCTTTTTTTTTGAGGGGAAAAAAAAATGCAAAGGATGTGTTCCATACTCTACAGGAAGGGCTCCTCACATGGAGCCAACTCTGCTGCAGCCTCATGAGCATCTCAGGACATCTGTGGCATGCCAGTGGCCTGCTGCCAGGCGATCCCACTGCCCAGGTGATACTGCTCGTGCATTCTCTCTTGCACTCTTTTCTTGTTTTGTTTTAATAAGGAAGGATATGAATTTTTCTTTTAGTGTGTTGGCGCTTCTGGTAGAGCCTTTGACATGGAAAAAGGCTCATCTTTCAAATGCCTGTGGTATTCCTTGTGAAAGGTGATTTTTAAAAAGCCATTTTATTTTGCTTCCTGGCAGTGATATCAAAGGAACAATCAGTGCCTGAATTAGAGCCAACAATTTATTTCCATTATAATAAACAGAAAACAATGGCATGCTGCCTTATTATTCACTTTCCAAGTCAACAAACTTGGAGGGTGGGATGAGATCTAACCAGAGATATGCTTTGATGTTTTCAGTTTGGAGAATCAGTCTGCTAGCCAAAATGCTGAGTGATGCCAGTTCTGGGGTAGAAGAGAGGAAAGGAAGGGTGGAGGGAAGGGAGAGAGTCACTAAAAGTGCAGGGCAGGGGGTAGCTACTGGAGGAGCTGGGTATGTTGTGGCATTATGGTGCTGGCTATAAGAAGACATTGGAGTATGATTGGTGTACTTAGGAGTCTCACATTTGGTGTAACACGTGTGCAAAGGGCAGCAGCCAGATTGATTTTGATGTTGCTACTTTGGTTTATCCCTGTTGAGGATCTAGTTCAATATACGCTCAAGATCTGCTACTGTACTTCAGAAGCAGAGCCACTTCTGTGGTGTTTGTGGTGTGTGTCGCGGAGGTTCATGGATCGAAACCAAACCAGATGTGCACAGCAGCCCTGGGTACTCATCCTTCTCTCCTAGGAGCAAGCTTTTAGTCTTCTAGTGCTGTCACATAAATACTGCTTTGTAGGGAATGCTGCTGAGCAAAATGAGTTTCAGTATTTGTCACTGTACTTTTGTTTTAGCACTGGTTTCACTTATGTATAACATTGCAGGAGTGGAAACTCCTCAGTAGAAATGTAAGAGTTAAAGTGCTTTGAAGTATTTTGTTCTATATGCCTTATGGGACAGAGGCTTGTAGGTGGATTAAACATGAAGAGTAAATATCTGCTATTTTTCTATATAGAAAATTGTGATCAACTTCTTTCTTGGCATCATGCTGCCAAGAAAAGCAAAAAAGGCTCCCAATTGCCTTAAATGCATTTCACCGAGATTCCCGGAACAATCAGAATATCTATATTATTTAACAGAGCAGAAAGCCTGTGTGCAAAGCAATGATCATTGCTTGTTAATTAATCACATCCTTCACAGATAAGGCACTCCAGCTGTTTTAGATTCTTTTCTGATAAATACATAAACACATGAAACCCCATTTTTTTCTCACAGAATAGATACAAGCTGCCCAAGTGGTTTGAAACTGTAACCAAATAAATAGAGACTTCAAGAAGGCGGACTTCGGCCTCTTGAAGCACCTGATGGCAAAGTGCCGTGGGAGGTGGCCCTGGAGGGACAAGGGGCCCAGGAAAGTTGGTCCACATTCAAGGAGCACCTTCTCCAAGCTCAGCAGAGGTGCATCCCGACGAAGAACAAGTCGGGCAAAAAGACCAGGAGGCCGGCGTGGATGAGCAAGGAGCTCCTGGACCAACTGAAAATGAAGAGGTTAGCCTACAGAGGGTGGAAGCGGAGACAGATAGCCTGGGAGGAATACAGAGAAGCTGTAAGAGTGACCAGGGATCAAGTGAGGAAGGCTAAAGCCCTGAAGGAATTGAATTTGGCAAGGGATATAAAAAGCAACAAGAAATGCTTCTATAGGTATGTAGGGGACAAAAGGAAGTCCAAGGAGAATGTAGGCCCCCTCCGGAAGGATACTGGTGCTCTGGTTACCCGGGACATAGAGAAGGCTGAGGTACTCAATGACTTTTTTGCCTCAGTCTTCAATGGTAAAGCCTCTTGTCTTACCACCCAAGCTGTGGAAAGAACTAGCAGGGACTGTGAGGATGAACCACCGCCCACTGTGCTTGAAGACCAGGTTCGAGAACATCTGAGGAACTTGAGGGTGCACAAGTCCATGGGACCTGATGAGATCCATCCGCGGGTCCTGAAGGAACTGGCGGATGAAGTTGCCAAGCCACTGGCTATTGTATTCGAGAAGTCGTGGCGGTCTGGCGAGGTCCCCGATGACTGGAAGAGAGGGAACATAACCCCCATTTTTAAAAAGGGGAACAAGGAGGACCCGGGCAACTACAGACCGGTCAGCCTCACCTCTGTGCCTGGCAAGGTCATGGAGCAGATTCTCCTGGGAACCATGCTAAGGCACATGGAGAGCAAGGAGGTGGTGGGTGACAGCCAACATGGCTTCACCAAAGGCAGATCGTGCCTGACCAACTTGGTGGCCTTTTACGATGGGGTGACAGCATCGGTGGACAAGGGTCGACCAATGGATGTCATCTACCTGGACTTGTGCAAAGCTTTTGACACTGTCCCGCACGACATTCTTCTCTCTAAATTAGAGAGTCATGGGTTTGATGGATGGACCACTCGGTGGATAAGGAATTGGCTCAATGGCCGCACTCAGAGAGTAGTGGTCAACGGCTCAATGTCCAAGTGGAGACCGGTCACGAGTGGCGTCCCTCAGGGGTCCGTGTTGGGCCCGGCCCTCTTCAACATCTTTGTCGGTGACGTGGACAGTGGCATGGAGTGCACCCTCAGCAAGTTCGCCGATGACACCAAGCTGTGTGGTGCCGTCGACACGCTGGAAGGGAGGGATGCCATCCAGAGGGACCTTGACAGGCTGGAGAGGTGGGCCCGTACCAACCTCATGAAGTTTAACCAGGCCAAATGCAAGGTCCTACATCTGGGTCGTGGCAATCCCAGGCATAAATACAGACTGGGTGGTGATTGGATCGAGAGCAGCCCTGAGGAGAAGGACTTGGGAGTACTGGTGGACGAGAAGCTCAATATGAGCCGGCAATGTGCTCTTGCGGCCCAGAAGGCCAACCGCGTCCTGGGCTGCATCAAGAGGAGCGTGGCCAGCAGGTCGAGGGAGGTGATTCTCCCCCTCTACTCTGCCCTCGTGAGACCTCACTTGGAGTACTGCGTCCAGTTCTGGAGTCCCCAACATAAGAAGGACATGGACCAGTTGGAGAGGGTCCAGAGGAGGGCCACGAAGATGATAAGAGGGCTGGAGCACCTTTCCTATGAGGACAGGCTGAAAGAGTTGGGGCTGTTCAGCCTGGAGAAGAGGAGGCTCCGGGGTGACCTTATAGCGGTCTTCCAGTACCTCAAGGGGGCCTACAGGAAAGATGGGGAGAGGCTGTTCAGGAGGGCCAGTTATGATAGGACAAGGGGTAATGGTTTTAAAATAGAGGGAGGTAGGTTCAGGTTGGATATTAGGAAAAAATTTTTTACTATGAGAGTTGTAGAACACTGGAACAGGTTGCCCAGAGAGGTGGTGGATGCTCCATCCCTGGAGACGTTCAAGGCCAGGTTGGACAAGGCCCTGAGCAACCTGATCTAGTTGGAGATATCCCTGTTCCTTGCAGGGGGGTTGGACTAGATGACCTTTGAAGGTCCCTTCCAGCCCTAACCATTCTATGATTCTATGATTCTATGAACTGAAGTAGACTGTTTGCTTTAGTGGAGAACTGCCTGTGCATTGTAAGTAGATCTACATCTGCTGCCTACCTGTGGATTTTTATTTTAAGGGAATTTCTGTAGGGATCTTATAAAAACCTGAGAAAATTGAAAACTTCTCCAGAGCCAAAAGGAAAACTTGCTATTCTTAAAAAGAGCAAGACAAGATGCAACCTGTTTTAGAAAAGGTATTGCACAGTGATCATAACAGCTATCTATGAGGTAACCAAATTCAGCATAGAAAGACAAAAATACTTGTTAGGAAGCAATGTCTCCTCTGAGCAAAGCTGTTTGGTAATAGTTTTGTGTGGTTATTGTGTTACTGCCTATAAATAGCCAAACCATAGTTATCACGAAGGAGACAACTTGAAGCAGGTGATATTGCACAGAAGATCACTTCGTACTACACTGGGCCACAAGAATCTGTGTGATGATGACGATTTCAGAGAGCAAAGTCATCTTACTGGATCCAAGCCTCAGAGATTTTCTTGAAACTGGCACTTTTCCAAAAATATCTACTTGTAATGACCAGTGGTTGCAGTTTGTCACTTGCACAGGTCAATTTTCAGTGCAGAATAGTACTCTCAAATCCTGCTTGAGCAGTTTCCTCTCCTTGAACCCCCTTCTTATTGCCAGATGCTCAGTCACAGTCTGGCCCTCATTCTTCCAGTCCTCCCATAAATGGAAGCAAGTTTCCTCCAAAAGCTCCTCGGGGCATGAGGAAATTAGAGAAAGAATAGACCTGGAGTCCTCTCAATGTAGATAAAGGCCTCCAGTCAAACATTGTAGCCAATTTCTCTTTCCTGTACTCTGTGCAGCACGATCAGCCCTTTTCCTAGCCTAGAAATTCTGGCTCCTTGCTTTATTCCAGCTTATCTACCTTCAGTAGCCTTGATCCTCCTAACCATGGAAACCCAGGCATCCCACAAAAAGGGCTGCGCTTCTTGCCCTTCTGCATTTTTCATGATTGCCTTCTGGACGTAATAGATGATGCTGAAATTCTTTCAACAGAGATACGAGCTTATCCTCCCTCCATCAAATGCTGTTTCTCCCTCTCCTGTCTTTTAGTCTTATCTCATCAGCTCAGTCTTTCTGCTGGTCTCCACTCATTTCTCTAGCCAAAAGTTCTTGTGTTTGTAGCCATGACATCCCAGAGTGCAACGTGTTCCAGCATGAAGTGGTTTCAGGTTGGCGATGGCTGAGGCAGCCTGAATGCTCCTCCTCGTCTTGTTAAATGAGGCTGAGCATCATACAGTAAACAGTTACAGTGAGGAAGCTGCAGCTGGAGCCGTCACCATGGCATAAAAGGAAAAAATACCTAATTAATTCCAGAAAGAATAAGGTTGGTGGTTCACAGGGCAACAGGAACCATCTGTGACTTATTTGTTGTTTATTTGTCCTTGCCATGAGTTCAGTAAATATTCTTATTAACATATGGAGTGCAAAGGTCTTCAATGAGGTAGGTACCTTGATTTACCAGTGCCTTGCCTCTAAAATCTTGCAAAACAGATGAAGGCAGGCAAGGAAGCAATATTGTTCCTTCCGTGCCACAGGCATGGAGAGCCAGGCAGCAAAGCTTTTGGGTGAGGTCCTCAGAGCCACGCAGAGGATCTGCTGAGGAAATTGGAACTGAGAACAGGTACTGTGATCTTTAAACTCCTCTACATCCTTTTGATGCAGAATCAAATCTTACTCCTATGAAACCCCTCTGAAGGCAGTGTAGATGTGCATGGGCAGATGAAAGAGACATTGCCTGTTCTCATTTCCAGTCATGTCAGATTTCCCTGAAATCTGTTTTATCTGTCTGCCAGACAAAGCTTCTCCAATCTGCAGCCAGCGTTATTTGGTCAGGGCATGGGGTGAGAAAGCCCAGCATTCAACAGAGATTCCTTGAGTATCTTTAAGATCTTGGATCACATAAAACAGTCCCCTCTCATAAAAAAAAAAAACCACACACCACACAAACTTACCATTGTTGAGTGTTTCTTTAATAGAATCAGAAACAAATTTGTGACCTTGTGGCCCAGAGGTGGGAACACCATCTATAAACTTGCCCAGACATAGAAATGCATTCTGCCTGTCAGTAGGAGTTTGCCATTGAACATGTATATAAAAAAAAAGCTGGTGTTACATTAGGCCAACGTTTTTTAAATGCCACAGCTCACTTTATATGCCGTAAACCTTGTTAATGTTTGCTAACAAGAAAGTTAAAAACTCAAGCTATAAAAATAGGAATGCCACTGCTAACTAAATAAATATACGTGAGAAGCAACTATTCAGATACAAGTTCTGGAATGGCTCATGTGTCCAGCGAGGAAGAAGGAAAAAAAGCATTAACCTGAGTTGTTGCTGATGTTGTGAAAGCTCCCTATAGTCAGCAAAATCGTCTCCCCTTGCATGTTTGACTTAATTTCAAATGGTTCTTGAGACCTCAACACTTACAGAACGGACAAAGTAGCCGGTCATTTCAGAAGTCAGGGCAGGTGGGCATTGAGAACCATGCCAGCAAGGATGATTCAGCCCAGGAGACTGGATGGGGCAGGGAGGGAGGGAGGTTTCTTTCTATCTGACTCAACAACAGATTGTTAACGTGGCAGCAGTGGGGAAAACGTTTCCATCAAAACAGGCCACCTACATATTCTGGCCTCTACTCTTGACTCTGGATCCAAGTTAAAGACCCAGTTTGTGCCTGTTATATGCAATCTGGGATGTATCGTGAATCTTTTCGACAGCCTGGACTCTATAGAGGTTCAGGGGCTGGAACTTCCAGGGATTATTTTTGGCATTTCTGTCCTAGCTACATATGTTTATTGATGTAACTTTTTAACTTTATAGTGTAGAATTGAGACCTACTCCTAACGTTGAGCCTTCTGACATTGAAGTTACATGAGCTCTCCTCTCTGTTTGGCATTGGCAATTAATTTTGTGTCTTCTAGTCTTTGGTTGTGAAAAGCAACCTAATTTATTTCCTTCTGGAAATTACGAATGAAAGATCTTCAAGATATGATATTTACTCACATGATGGACCTTTACTTAAAGATTTTGGCAACACAAAATAATATAAATCTTATACATTTATTATGTATATAAATCTAGAGGAGGTTATACAGTGAAGAAAAGTGGGAGAGAAAAATGTGGTACTTTCACCTTCCTGTGAATACAGGCCTTTGACTTTTCTAAGAACAATTCTGTACAGTCCTTTTCTCCCATCAGTGTGTGGAATGCCATTATTGTCAGACAGATATGAAACAACTCCTATTTACTTCAGCATTAGTTTCCTGATCCCAATCCCAAACTCTGTGTATGGAAGTCTTATGGACTGTAGAACAGCTGCTAAGAAAGGCAAACTGGTGACTTAATCCCATAAACAACAAACACACCTTCCTCCCCAAAGGGATCTGTAGCAATAGGGACAACTCACTGGGGCCCCCAGTGCATTAATAGGTCTTGATTGCCCTGACCCACCCCACCTAGGACCACCAGCCACACCTGAGTCTCCTACCTACACACCTTCTTCTTCATTGGTCTGAGGATGAAGTTAATCTCTGGCTTGGGTAACCAGTCCTTGCAGAAGCTGCACTGAGGAAGGATGTTTCTCTAATGCTAAAACTGGCCCTATGTTCTCAAGAGACCCTCAAACCTACTTTAAAGAGGTAGGTCATTTGCTGATCTGTTTTCACTCTAGAATGTTTAAAAAAAAAAAAATCCAAAACAGAGCATGCAAACCAGAAGAACCATTTGATGAGGCCCTAGAATTGAAAACTATTATTTTAAGGCATAGATCATGTAGGGAGGTTGGTTTGTGAGGCAAGCTCTATTTGCCTACGATCCTGGAGGACCTTACAACTACTCCTAAATTCATCACAAAATTCCTTTTTTGCTCTGTGTCTTTTTCTTATCCTTAATTTAATGCCCTAAAGAAGAAGCAGAAGAGTGAGCATGCTGTCAAGAGTGGTCAGTTAGACTTGGGTTGCTGTGAAAGCAGCAAGACTCAGACTCTGGGGTCCAGCCTGATGACCAGTGCTCTTGGACACCACAACCAGGGGAGTACTAAGAGCAATGCGGGTGTTGCAGAGCTGGAAGTCCATGGCTATTACCAGGTACGGAGGAGCAGCAAGCAAGGAGGATGGTGTCCAAGGGCTTATGGTACTGATAACTCTAGGCTGTTACCTCACAGGTTACCAAAACAGGAAAAACTGTTACAACAAAGACTGTTAATCAGGAAAGCTTGTTGGCAAGGGTTTATGGGGACCTCAAAGCAAGTCGCTTTTTCTGAACCTGATGTTAGCCTTGAATGTGTCTCCAGCTGGGACAGAAGATGATCCCCATAACCATGGCTTCCCAGTTACTGCAGCCCAAGGCTTATGAAAAACTTACTCAGGGTGTAGAGCATGTTTTCCTGGCATTTTCTGCCAGGTGTTTGAACCTGGCGACTATGCTCTGCTTTGTCTTGAAGTGTCTGCATGCATGTCTCTATAGTGTCTCACTATAAATTTCACTATAAACAGAAATTTTTAGACTGGATCTGTGCTCTCCTAAAGCTGTTGGGTGAGGAGTACGTAGAACTTTACAGCCCATCCCTATTTATAGGCAAAGAGTGGTGATATTTAATTAGTGTAATAACAGGGATGATCTGTTTTGCTGGGAGTCTCACAGGGCTTATATCAGTGACGGATCTGATGCGTGTGGTACTCTTAAGTAGGGCAAAAGAGCTACAGAACGAACAGGAGGGTCACACCAAGGATCTGCTGTGTGCTAATACACTCATCAACCTGCTATTTGAGTGGGAGAGAGGTTTGGGGGGTGGTTAAGCTGAAAGACAGTTTGAGATTTTTCAAAGATCTGTTTCCTCCTTTAACATGATGAACATATCATGGTATTAGGAATCCCTGGAAGATGTTTAGGATGAGAAACACTTGTGAGCTTTGTCATGCACTATGTGATCATGTTCATAGCTGTAAACAGTATTGCTGGCAGTGGTCCGATGTGTGACTGTGTAGTTAATGTGGGCACGAGAACAAGGTGCCTCAGCTGCAGGCTCCTGTGCCAGTCTGGAGAATGCTTACAGACTGACACAGCGGCACAAGGTCATAGCTATTAAAATACAAACTGGTTGTTTAGCTTCTCTGTGGACTGCAACATTTGAAACAATTTCTATATAAGCAAACCTTGGAAAAGCTCAGTAAAGGCTTTTCTTCACACATTTCCTCCCTTTTCAGTTCTGACATTGGAAAGGCCATCTCTGGGATAGCTATAATCCATGGAGGTCAAGGAGTTACTTCATAAAAGAGGCCAACTTTGAAGATGGAATTTGGAGATTTCCACCAGAGTGCAAATCAAACAGCATTGCAAACACCACATGTGAATTCTGAGAATACATATACACATGTGCTTGCTGTGTGAAGGCAGTTATTTCTATGTAGGTCACCTTTTGACAATATAAAATGCTCAGTTAAGGACAAGTCCTGAAAAGATCACAGCTTTCAGCATCTTCCAGGAGTTTAGCAAGATCCGAGGTAGCTCACCAGCTTGCAGAGTAAAGGCGTTGTTGGTTGTTATATGTTCAAGTTCTCAAATATCATTATCATAAGCTTTATCTGGGGTAACTTCATGTGCGTTGTGAGTGCTTGGCTTCTTGTCTATCTTCAGCAGCTAAATATAAGGGCTTTTTTTTCTCTAAGTTTGTCTTCCCTTCCTGCCCCCATGTTCTTTTAAGTGATTTTTTTTTTTTCCTGTGGTGAGGGCTAGCAGTTACCTGTCCTGTGCTTGACTGGTTTTGCTTTTCTCCCTCATCCAGACCGTTTTCATCTAGACCATTTGCCATCCTTCACAATTTTTGGTCAGACACGCTAAGCCTCCCATCATTGAAGGCTATAAAGCCAACCTTCTCCAGCATGGTAAAACTAAGGGAAAGAGTGTTTTGGGCTTTGAAGAGGGTTTGGCACCAGCTCTTAGCAATGATTCAAAAAAAAAAAAAAAAAAAAAAAAAAAAAAAAATTACTGCTAATATAGGTGAGTATTTCATGCTCAACCTTTGATTGTTGTAGCCACCTATAGGTCAGAAATGAAGAATGGTTGTATGACGGCAGTGTGCAGAAAGCCCATGCTCTCTTTGACTTAAACATAGCCAAAAGAGTACATTTTTAATCCTTTTGTATTTATTCAACTATACTTCCACAATGACAGAAAAATTATTTAGAATATCCTGCTTCAGGGAGAGGGGGAAGTAACTTCTCCAAGGCTATGGTAAAGCTTAAACTGTTTCGTAAGATGGTTGTCTTTCTCCATATAGAGATTATGTGCATGATTAACAAACAATGACTAAAATGAAATCTAAACAGTATGTGGGGATGACATATTAGGACTATATTGTTGAGGAGTGAGGACAGTAGGTAATCCTACTGAGAAATCTACAATTTTATTGTATGGCTAATCAAAAAACCAACCATTTTCTTCAGCTCTTCAGAATTTAAATCAAATTTGATGCAACTATTTGATCCATCTGAAATAATGCCTCAGTTTTCTACAAGACTCAATATAGTGTGCTCACAGGAGGAAAATTGGTGGGATTTAGCAAGAATATTTCATTTTCAAGGGCTACTGGTTACAACTTGGTGAGAAATTTTCCCTTCCCCACCACCCCCCCCGCCCCTGCCTGTTTATCTTAGCGCTGACTGCAATTTATTAAGCTATATTTCTAGGATAACATGCTGAGATGATGATTTTGTTGGAAGACCACACTCAAATTACACAGAAATTGGGTGCAGCATGGGAACCATCTTCACCACTGAGGCCTAGGAACAATTTTTGCAGAGGGTCATGTTGCGTCTTGTCTAGGGCTTTCACAAATTAAAAATCTATTTATATATGAATTTTAAATCAAAGCACAACCATTCTGTGCTTTGATTTAAAGCACTTACATTTTTCTCTTCGCCTCAAACATGGACTGTGTTCAGCATTCTTATTTGAATGTTCACCAGCCGAAGTCCTGGGAAAGACATTTTTCTTCAGCAATCAAATAAACTCTATTAATGCTGCTAAATTTCAAACATAAGATAAGACATGAGGATGGCAAACTCTTGAATTGTTGTTATTGTAAACACTCTCAGAGTGGAACCAAGGCAGATGTGAGACCTGAACTTTCCAATAGGATGTACTGCTGTAGACAGTCTTTTCACCTAGTTTCCCTTTTTCCTTTGCCTCAGGAGTTTTCCAGTTGGGTTAGGCAGGTCCCAGTGTTTCTGCATGTATGGGTTTTTCTCTCTGTAGATCCTTGCCTATTCAGATTGCAGCACTGAGGCTTAAGCATTTTATTATAGAGTAATGGCTGCTGTTTTCAAAGGAAAAAAGAAAACCTAGAGAAGGAAGAAAATGGAGTAAGCAAAGAATTTGGTTCTAGTTGATTTGTACCTCAGGAATCCTAAAATCACTCTGTAATTGTTCAGGTAAATAACATTCCCGTTCCAGAAACAGGGTGGTTTGCAAGCAAATTCAGTAAGTGGGGTTTTCTTGTGCGTTGCAAGAAAGCCTGTGAAATTTTTTTGGTTGTAAAGCCAAGATACATAATTTCATTTGGAAATTCTGACCAGTAGCACATTGCATGTTCTCCAGGTGTTGCAGGCTTGAATAACAATTCCATTAACCACTGATTTATAGTGCTCATGAGTCTGGAGGTAGCAGGGGAAAGGGCAGAGTCTGTGATTCTCTCTAGCTCGGTAGCCGCCTTCTGGATTTATAAATGTAACAGCTTGGATCCTACTCAGTCCTTATAACTCTTCAGTTCCTGGGTCCCTATTTCTTCAATAAAAAGAAAAAGAGGATGATGCCTAGATCCTTTCTGGAGCGTTTTAGAAACATTAGTCAAGATTTACAGATATGGGTACCTCAGTGTGGCTTATCTCCAGTAATGAGTGAATTATTATTCTGGAATTTCCAGAAATTGGGTCTCCTACCTTGATTCCTTCCTCTGTTCAGATACTTACACCTTATGTTATTTGATGGCAAACTCTTTCTTCTCCTGGTTATAGCTTAGGAACCTATCCGGACTAATCACCTCTATAGACAGAGGCATCCCCTCTCAATGCCTTCTTCACTCTTAAACATTTCTGAGAAATGTGGAGAACTTAATTCAGCATGAGAAGTAGTCTCGGGACCAAATTCAATATCTGCAGGCAAAGAAACAGTGAGGGAAGGCAGATTTCTTCAAAGTAATCCATCAGCAGGGTCCAGTGCAGAGCTTAGCAGTTAGGACAGAAGTAATTTCCATATAGACTGAGTCCGAAGTCATCCATGAGTAGAAAAATAATTGGAAAAACTTTTAAAGTTTGAGTTCATCTTCTGATGTGGCTTTTTTTTTTTTTTTTTTCCTCCCCTGAACTTATGGAACTCAGTTTCTTTATGGCATGCTAAGTGGTGGATGCAAAACACTAGTTAATGCTTAACTGCTTTTCTGATGCTGTGGACATTAGGTTACTGAAATTCCGTGATATGTTGTATTAGCAGCACTATATATTTGTATGTGAGTGTGTAGAGACATTGTGTTCAGCAGAAGGGTTGCTTGGGTAGAAAGAGAGGAAAGCATACTCTTTTTATGCCTCTGGCAAACTTCCCGAACTGGCTCACCCTGACTGGGTAAGATTTGTTATTTGCAGAGCAGTGCCTGCCTGGAGAAATGCTGTAGCAGCGAGCTTAGCCTGTGCGTCTAGCAGCAGCCTGTATTAATTGCAGCAGCGGGTGGAAAATGCATTACCTCATATATTACTGTTCAGGAACTGGCAGTATCCATTCTCCCAGGGCTGCTACATGATTCTCAAACTATATCTACATGGAATTTGCTCTTCATTCTCCTCTTCTTTTCATTTCTTTGAATTGAGGCATTGAGCATTGCCTGCGGTACCCCCGTTTCCTGCGTCCTTTACTAGCAAAGATACAGAATGTCAGAACCCTGATACCAGGCTGAGGACCTTCATGATGCAACAAAGTGAGGAGGTAGTTTTTCGGTAGTCATGTTTCAGTTTATTGTTTTTTTTTTTTTTTAAATAAGAAAGAAAGTAAAATGAGAATTTATTGTTAACAATGTTCTCAAAACTTCCCGCCTTTCTTCATCTTACCTTCCATCGAGATGTCTGGAAACATCTCTATGTTTCAGTACTGCCTGAGCAATTCTGCAAAGGTGTCTGCTCTTAGTAGATATAGGAAACAGCAAAACCTGCCAATGCCTTCTTTATATATCTGCCCTCAGCAGAAACGTTGGCGGTCAATGTGTACCAGCATTTTCCCAGCAGCTGCCAGTGCGACTACACAGGTGATGTTACAATGGGGAGGGAGGGCTGGCAGAAAGAATAATTTAAAGAACTCATTCAGGCAGCCCCAGCTGGCTGTGTCACGAAGTCTGCCACTCCAGCACAGGTCATCTGGATGGATGAGAACCAGCCTTGGAAGAGCAAAGCTCAGCACTAACTTCCTGAGGGAAAAGCTGTTTGTGCTGTGTACCTGCAAGACATTATATAGCATTATTCTGTGCATAGTGCATCCTCCTGCTGTCTGGTGCTACTAGCAACAGAAATATTGACCATGGGTAAGATCACACTCTATTGGTTTTGAAGGTAAAAATGTCTTCTGCCCTGTGGGAGCCTGCAGATACAGGGTGTTGGTAAGCATATCTGAGTTAAGGACAAAGGCCCATTTTTTACTCGTTATCTCTGAAAACTTGCAGGGAAAACACCAGAACCCATAAAAAGCACAAAGCTGAAGAAAATCTGCCTCTGTTTTTGGCAGCTCTTCAGGCTCTATAACAAACTTGCAACAACCAGCACTTTTCCTGCAAACGTAGATGGGAATCGTGCTTTTGAGGGGTAAATCTTAACTTTAGTCCCTGAACAAATTTAAAGGCTTCCAGCTTTTCTTATTTGGGAGATAAACTTGAAAATGAGACGTTCTAAATTTTGGAAGAGAACTCCCAAACTATTAATTTTGAAACCTTACAACTTCCAGACCTGTCTCATGAGGGGTCCAACAAATGGAGTGGTGAGTGGCAGTAAAAATTTCAGATCAGATCCATGCAAAATGTGGTTAATTTGAAAACAAATCCTTGCCCTTCAGATGTTGGACTCTGATATGAACTGATATGATAACAGTGGTAAAGAAACCCTGAGTTCATTTCAGACCAGCATGTGGAAGGGTTTGAAAGGCATTAGCTTGTAGTTTGAACCCCCAAGTGATATATAAGCTTCTGCTTCCAGTGGTGCCATTTTTAACAGAAATAGCTTCATTTGGTCTCATCTTCAAGGCTGAAACAGGAAGTTGGTCTAAGAGAAAGCTGTGTAGGTTCCCTTGCCAGCATTATTTGCTCTATTTTATGAGTGCATGTGATGACCTCATGTCTTCATACAGGCTGTTTACGGCATGATTACAAAGATAAATGAAACCTGGTTAAAGCTGTTAATTCCAGTTGCATAGTAAGTCATGAACTGTACTGAACAAAATGAGTATGGAAAGAAAACCGATCTAAAGTGCATCTCTTCTAATAAGGACATATCATAATTTCAAGAAATACTTTCCTTTATGAGTTGTTAAGGTATCGCATCTGCTTATGAAAACTAAACTGATATTGTGAATCATTCTATAAATGCTAACCAAAACAAGATGGCTCAGTTTTAAATATCTGTGTGTCTCTTAACGTTCCTTAACGTTTTTATTTGTGGAATTCAGAATTCAGTTTAAAAAAAAAACCAAACAAAAACCAAACCAAACAAATAACACACCAAACCGCAACCAGCCAACATAACAAAGCAAGACCCTTCTCTAAACTTAATTTTTCATCATCCGTCCTCCGGTTCTGGAAGAGGAAATTCTGCAAACCAACTCTGAACTCAGGAAAGGGAGGTACTAGCAAACTTGCTGTGCTGAAGGAAAACACAAAAGGTAAAATATAGCGTCATCCAGAAGCCTCCGTGCTCAGTCACGCAATGTCTTGAAAGCTACAGCTCTCATCTAAGTCACAGCAGCATAACTGCGTGCAGAACGCTTTCTACCAAAGAGCAGAAATTATTCAGAGCTAATACAGATGAGTATTTAAAAACTGCTAACATGAAATGCTCTCTTTGTATCAAAACATCAGTGGGTGGAGTGTTTCCTTTGTGTTTTCACAGATAAAATATTTGTTTCGTCGAGTGACTCACTAATATTACTGTTTCAAGAACCGAGCAAAGGTGAAAGGATTTTTTTTTTGCCTTTTCTAATTTATCTGCCAAACATGTTTATTCTAGTCAACTTGCACGCTGAGTAGCATTTACTGTGCTTTCTTACTATGTTCTGCTGTTGGTCTTTTTTTGCAGCTCAGTCCCTGGTATGTGATTGAAAGTTTGAAGTGACACCTAATGCCCTGTTAAGTTGTTAAGTCCTACAATAGCATCTGGAAATGATATCTGTCTCTCTCTAGGTGGATTCTTGGAAGAGAATTCACTTTAACTGTAATTCCCCCTTTACCTTCCTTCCCAGCCTTACCTTCCCTCTTTCAAGAGCTGACCGGGAAAAATAAAGACAAGTTATGAGACAATTGATATAAAACCTGTGTACACATAAATCTAAGTTACTGCATACAAAAGGAAGGAAAAACAAAATCAGAACAGTACTGGGAGTTATGTGATGGGAAATCTGGAAGGTTTTTGTTCCATCTTGAATCTGAAGCATAGAACAAGAAATTTGCAGGTGATGGGAATCTTGATACAGGCAATGAAACCAGGCATGTACAGCTCTGCGCCAGGGGTGAGAGGAGCCAGACTGAAAAACTAGTGGATAATTTTGTTTCTCTGAAGGAATTAACTTGATTAACATTATACACACAAAGGTTATTACAGCTAGCATGGGTCAATCTGGAGACAAAAGCTTCAAAAGGAGCTAATGTTATACAAAAGACATGCAGGAATCTTTGCATCAAAATAACACTTCCATGTTTATACTTCAGAGCTAAGCCTTAAAGTTTGCCAGTGTGTTTTGTGTGGGTTTAGAATAATGATTTCTGGGAGACTGTTATGGTCTAGCTGGGAAAAATAGTGCTTCTTATGTGAGTTTTTGTCACTTTAAAATTTATGCAGCCGAAACTACATGGAGAAATTATTGGTTGTAGATAGCTATATTTGGTGGTATGGGCTGGTTAAGAAAAGGTTTAATAATTCATTCTCTTTGTGATATATTATTGACTATACATTAAACCTACACAAAGGTAGAACAGCTGACATGGCTGGAAGCCATTGGATCCCACCTCTGAAATTGAGGTAAGGATTTATATCATCCCTTGCATCTGAAACAGAAAACATGACTTCAAAACAGGAGTCAGAGCAGCAGCTCTCTGGTCGTGATGGAGGAAGCTGGGGCATAATAGTGCTCAAGTATTTTATTATGGTGTTACAGGGAACAGTGCCAGGCTGCTTTTGACTTCTCAGTTTATCTAAATTGTTCTTCAGTATTATGACCTGCATTGTCTTACTACAGAGGTAGTAAAATCCCAAACATGCAGACCCTGTGTTAGCATAGCCAAGCTCCATGTAAAAACTCACAGTAAATCAGCCTTGCTGCAGCCAAACCACATGTAAAAGCAAGCTGTGAAACACGCTCCACATCGCCAAACCACATGTAAAAGCATGCTGAAAACCACCCTCCACATAGCCAAATCATATATAAATCTGTGATGGAGAACAGTCGAGGCTTGTGTGTTTTACTGGAATAAGTCAAGGCTGCGGAGAACCCCCTTGCACAAGTCACCTTCCCTCCCACCTACTGTCTGAGCAACTCCATCCACCAATGCACCGGACAGACCCACTCCCAAGTCTTAAGTCTTCAGGTAGGAAAAGTGGCTCCAGTAAGACTAAATACAGCACCGTGGATTTGAGATCAACCTACTCCGTATTTGAAAGTAGTGAGTGAGCAAAAGAATCAAGCTCAGAAAAAGTGAAGGACTAATTTTGTCTTGTCTGATCCAGACAGAACTGATATTGCAGAGTTATTCCCACTAATACATCCTATTAACCTCTTTGACCACATAAAGTGAGTAAGTCAGTCAAGGGCCAGAAAAAAACATCTGGCTCTTGTGATTAATCTTTCCAGCTAGAAATGAGTGAGATGCAATTAGTAATCCCGTTTCCAGTTGTCCCGACTTCAAAAAGCCATCTTAGAAATTTTATTAGATGAGAGGGAAAATTATGAGAATTGAGCTTCCAGTTCACTGATGTTCGTTGGCTTCAAATGCACTGAGCTTTTAAATGGATTTTTTGTGACACATTTCATGTATTATTTGAGGGGCTTGCAGACTTTTTCTCACAGTAGGTCTCAAAGCACTTTACAAAGGAGTTCAGTATCATTATCTGCACTATATGGCTGTAGAGACTGTAACAGGGAGGCACGAAATGACTTGCCCGACGTCGTGCAGGAGGTCAACGGCAGACCTTGGTAAGGAACCTGCATCTTTTGAGCCCGCATTTCTAGCTACTGGATATTATTTTTGTTATCTGCTGTGGTGCAAAGTCCCAGCAATGGCTGCTGTTTCGTGCTAAATTAACAGAAATCTGGCAAATAACAGTGTTTGTGACAGCATGTTTCTTATATCCATATGAAATATCCAATGCTCTCGGAGCCAAAGGCAGCTTGCATCGGAAAAGGCTGCTCACAGAAGCTGGTAGGAACGTATTTAAGGGTGTGCTCAACCAAGAATTAGTTTTGCTTTTCTCTTGCGCTGTTTTGTTTCAACATGTTGTTGTTTCATAGCCGGTAGGGAGTTTGGGAACCAACTTCCTGTGAGATAATCCAGGATTCCCAGCCTTTGACACACAGCATGGTTGTTGAAATTAGGGATTCACAGCTTCCCCCCGTGTAAAGCAGAAAGACTTGGCTGGCTTAGGTGGAGAAATTTCAGCGTATGTATAAGTTGAGGATTTGCCTAGGGGAGCAAACTTGGATTCAGTGTAAGGGGCTATTAATCTATTAAAACCTCTTTTAAGCCTTCAAAATTAATTTATTTGATCAATAGGTTTTCTTTTTCCATTTCCAGTTCCCTGGCTGAGCAGACTGTCAGGATATCAATACCATAACTTATTACATGCTTTGCTAAGTTGTCTAAATGCAGTACTTGACTGCTCATTTTTCTCTTACTCATTCCAGGCTCATCTTGCAATTGTGCCTGATTGAACACTACCAGTAAATACAGAAGTGTGGAGCCAGACTGGTACAGAGCAGTACAAGGATAAGGTAATGTGCACGGCTGCTTGCGCACTGTATGGTCCTGGCTGATGCTTGCCCTAGTCCCTTGCTGATTCTAGTCCTAAATTGTAGCTATTGCCAGGTGGAAAGAGGAATCAAGAGCAAGCCTTTAAACATGTTTTGCTGTCTTTGCACCTTCTCTACCCCTGTGGAAAAAGACCACGGGTTCAGGCCTGTGAGACACTGGCAAGATACCCATGCCCTTGTTTTCCCAACTTATACTTTTAAGTCTCTTTTCAGTCCTTAATGCATTGACCAAAACAGCAGCAATCGCACCATCAGGCAGTGTTACCTGGGCGTCTCTCCCAGGGCAATGCCATCCAAAACGGAGAGGAGGAGGATGACGACATGAGTACCATGAAGTCAACTCTCTACACGGCATCTCTCCAGCTCTGGCAGAAGTTGGTACACTTGGCAGAGGCCTGAGCATCTCATTAGCATTAAGAAAGAAATCATGGAGAGGTTGATATTTAAAAGCAGAACAGAAATTCTTTGTCATCCATTGAAAAGTTCAGTATTGTCTCTAGAAAGTATCAGCTAGTATATTTACCATTAATATGTGACGTAGTCATGCAAAATATTTTCTCAGGAAAACACTGACAATGACAGTGAAAATCCTCAAAGTAATATAGGCAGTAAAACAGCCCTAGGTCTTAAAAGTGATCTTATAAAGCCCACTGACATTATAATCATTTAGCACAGCAACAGCTCTGAAGAAACAGAGAGCAGGGTGGCAAGGGAGGGAGGGGAACTACCTCTATGCAGCACAGAGATCCAGGGTAAAATCCTGAAAGCCAGTTTTGCTATTGATGTGAATTGTTTTTTAATTGTTTTAAGAACAAGAGTAAACAAGTAGAGGGGGGAAAATACATGAAAGTGTTTAAATGTGGAAGGTTTGCTTTTGCTCTTTGTGATTATGCTTTTATATTCTGTTTATTGCTTCGGTGCTATTCTGCTGCTCCCTATTATATCCCTATGTATGCTTTTACATCTCATTATCTGATGTACTTTAATGAAATATGTGAACTTAAGAAACAACAAAAAGCCAAACAAAGCCCACATTTGCTTGTGCCAAATCTTATCTCTCTAATATAGAAGGTTAATCGTGAATACAGCCACAGTGTGGTTAAAAATATTCCGTCTCCGTGAAAATTATACTTTATAATCAGCTTTTAACTACCTTCACCACCACCAAATCAACATATATGAGTACATTCTTCTGCTTTATGAAGCTAGAGGCTCTGCAGATCATGAGGTAGATCATATCTCCCGAAATGCTTGTCACTTCAATACTCCATCAAATCGCTGTGGACAGAATTAGTTTTTCCCCACTTGCAATTCAGTGGGAAAATCTTTCCTGGATCTCAGCAAACGCCCCAAGCCAGGGACTGATTTGGCAAGGTCAGACTGAAAACATCTCTCCACACTTACTTAAAGCAAGGCACGGCTCAACCCTGCTTTGTCCAGCTGTCAAAAGCCTGAAGTGGGAAGTCACTTCAGCCACAAATACGTAGAGATTGATCAACTAGAAATACATCCATAGGAACTTAGGAACTGAGGTGTCTCGGGATACTTCTCTAGGCTTTTCAGCAACCATCCCTGCCAGAAATACAACAAACACCCCTTCTTTTATTAGCCCCTTTGGTATCTAATAAGACGTGGGTTGACAGCTCCAGCTTCTGGATTCCTGCTGCAGCAGCCTGCTCCTGCTTGTATGCTCTTAAGATAGGAGTCTGTGGGGGCAGGACATGTTAAATACAGAGACACTGGGAGAAATGGGTTCAAAAATGTTTCCTCTTCAGTGGAGCCGGGAAGGAAAATTTAATTGAACTAGTCTAACCCCCTCTCATGAGGCCAGGAGAGAAAACTCTTGAGGACTACTTAGGACTTTAGAGACAGATAATTAGGAGTTCAGAGCCACTGTGTCTGTGAAAGAGCAAGGCTACTTTTGTCATCCCCTGCTCACCTTGAGCAGACTCGGAATTAAGCCTGTACCCCTCCAAAATCCTCCATGATGGAATGAAATCTGAAGGAGAAGGAGCACAGTCTGTTCTTCTGTTCTTGGGCTAGAGCTGTAAATCCAGCACTGGGAAATCGTGTTCCTGATGTGGGAGCTGAAAAGATGAGGTGGGAATGAAATAAATAGGAAATTCCATGAAAACCCTTACGCAGAGGGTTTTCTGACTGGGCTGCAAGAGGTTATCAAAATGGGAGCAAAGGTCCATTTCCATCTAGCCTTTCATAAAGCCTACAAGTGCTGGCATAACTCAGACCTCTATTTATTTGATGGAGAGACTCATTGAACTTGTCCTGCTTTGAATCAGGCACAAGAAAAACAAACAAACAAAAACCCCAAATATAAACCCACTAGGTTAGGGGTTTCCCTCCCTAGTTCAAAAATATGCTAACCTTACCAAAGACCTTGATGCAGATAATTCCTTTCACATTAAGCCCTCCCTCAGCCACTCTTCCATCCTTGATTGTGCCTTTTGCCTTCATTCTTATTTTTGGACAATCAGACCTATTTCTTGCCTGCCTTTGGGGCAGGTAACTTCAAATTATCAAACTCAGGAAAATCGAATGGATTTGCTTCAGAAAGGAAGATGCTCAAACAAAAAAGAAGTGCTTTTAAATGTACTGACTCTAATTATCCCCGCTTCTTTTTTAATATCTCTTCCGTTGTTTCATACAGAATTATCACATTTCCAGCAATATTTAATGACCCTATTCTTATTCTTGAATAGTTTTATCTCCAAGTCTGTAACTTGTATTCTGGGTACTCCTGAAACAATTGAACTCTAGACTGTCAGCTCCTGGAGACTGCTTTATTTTGTGTGCCTCATCAACATATGTTCTAGAAAGATCACCACTGGACTCAGGAGAGATGGGAGAAAGCTTGAAAGTGCTACTTCATAGTGGTATTTCTTATAGTGTTCCTCAATGGTGGGCTTGCAGCAGTGAAAAAAAAAAAAAAAAAACAAAACCATAATTAAGAAATTTATATCAATCAAGGCAGCTAATCAGAACAAAATGCCGATTTCTGTCTCCGGTTCTGTTTCTTTTTGGATGGAGTATAGTTGCTGATATGTATGCTGGTCTTCTAATCCTTTAATGGGGCATAGGCTTTTGAAGACTCCCTCTCAGAGGTGCTATTACCAAATATATGCTTCTAATTTAACTTCTCATGCCGTATTACAGTAGCCTGAAGCAATTTTAGGTGTTGGGTTTGTGAGAAAAGCCCAATGTTGATGTTTATCAGATGACCTTTTAAAGGGTAATGGGGGGGTTATCCATTGGCATGATTAAGACCATATGTAGGTCACTTTTCCCAGGCATTTCTTACTCCTTTTCAAAATCCATCTATTTTACCCAAATTCAGCCAGGTACCATATGTTTATGGGCATTAGAAAATGAGACTGAAGCAAAGTGTTTGCTGCTTTGGAGTGATTTCTACTTGAAAAGTCAAGAAAGCTTGCGTGCACAAATATATAGTGTCAGCACAATGCTATTACAGATAAACTTCTCCTTTCATTTATATTTGAAATTTTCAGATGTTTATAGCACTTTTTTCCCTTTTCCTCTCCCCTCCGTTGTTCCTTCTTACAAAGGTTTCTTGAAAGACTATAGAGAGGTGAGTGTGAGAATCAGCCTTTGGTCCTGAACCTGGACTGACACCAAAACCTAGGCTAAGTGCAGCTAAGCAATCTCTATGCTCAATC
Organism: Tauraco erythrolophus; assembly: GCF_009769465.1. NCBI lineage: Eukaryota > Metazoa > Chordata > Aves > Musophagiformes > Musophagidae > Tauraco > Tauraco erythrolophus. Next base: position 126,389,172 of record NC_141466.1, on the reverse strand, counting down.
GCAGCTCCCTTCTCAGCGGTATGACACATGGCTGTTGCTGTGTTCAAGCGATAACCTTGCAGTGATGTCCTGCTATGGAGCTGCTAAGAGCTGCAGTTTTTGAAGAATCCATTATCTCCGTTACAGAAGAGATGGACAGAAGACAAACGTGCCTCAACGTTATGTACTGCCTTGGAAGTTCAGTATTTCCCTGATGGTCCATCATCTTGATAGAGTCCTTGCTGAAGACCAGCTGCCAGGGTTTCCTGCAAGTCTTTGAAAACATATTATTAATAAATACGGTGTTTTGTTCTTTTTTTCAGTCAGAAGATCTTTATGTTACTGAGTCTCTGCACCATCAGCTGGGATTGAACAAAGAGTTGGCACAGCAAGCTTTACTGCAAAGTGCAGTTTGATGCAGGCAGAGATAAAAAGGCCAATATGGTGCTGATGTCGGCCAAGGAAGTAGGTGATGTGACAGACGATCACAATAACTATGAACGCTTTTAGAAGAGGAAATAGGGCAAGCACCTTATGAAGTCTTTAGATGAGAAAAACAGACTTAAAGGGACTTTTTTGGTGGATCAGGACCTACTCACTTGTGTTCATGTGAGTAGTTACTCAATATGTTGAGGTAAGGTTACAGCATGGATTCTTTAAAAGAAATGTACTCCATTGCAGTTAATATTGAGCATTTGGTGATATGATAAGGTTTTTGTGCTCCAGATTTGTAGTTCATTATTGGGAAGCCCTAATTACTGCCCTGTCACCAGCCATCCTAGTGCTGAGGCATGTTCAGGAGATACAGTGGAGAGGAACTCAAACTGAAAGGTTATGTATGTGTTGCCTTCAGAAACAAGTTAGAGGAAAGGTAGTATGTATGGTACCACAAAAGGTGGTACTAGCACAGGAAAAAACATTTAATTCCTGCTGACTTATTTGAGATAGTTTTTTTGTAAGTATCAGATACTTTTAAAGCTTAGTTTATGTGAAGGTAAGCTGTAGTCAGACTCAAATTACTGTACTTAATATGAGGATAGTCAGTGAAATGTTGGGCCTGTGACATAACATACCTGAATAAGGAGAGCTCGTGGCTCATTTCCACTTGAAATGCTATGAACTACTGATGTCTTTACATCACAAAATGAAGCACTTGTTTCCCTGGGGTTAGGATGCCTGTGTCAGTGCCCTGAGGCACAGGCTGTAATGTTCCTGCTCAGCCTCCCCAGGGCTCCCCCCACCCTGTACATGGCCCAGGACCCCCTTTCAGCCCAGCCTGGGACCGTTAGTTCCCTGTCTCATAAACATGTGCCATTTCAGTACCGTCTACCGTCAAGTATGAGGTTCAGGTTACGGAGGGCTCGGTCGCAGGCAAGCTAGCGTGCATCGGACACGCTGCAGGTAGCTCATCCCACGAGCCCTGTGCATGCAAAGGCAAAAAAAATGACTTCTTTACCTCTGTTGCCTTGTGGAGCAAAGCAAGTGGCATTGCTGGCATGTCCTGCAGGCTGAGAAATATGCACATGAGCAGTCCCCACCGCACAGCCAACGTGCACTTACATGTTAAGCCGCAGGAATGTGATTATGAGGCAGAGCTTTTCATCGGCTTATACTACAAAGGCAAAACGCTGCCCCCACTGAAGTCAGCGGCGAAACTCCTGTTGGCTTTGACACAGCCAACATTTCACCCTTCCGCGGCGAGCCTGCAAAGCCTGACTGCAGAAGGTGCGGTTCACGACTTGCCTGTTCCGGAGGACTGGGGAGCTCTGAGATTTGGAGGAGTTTGTGGCAGCGCAGTAACCACGGAGGCCAGCAGCCACGTTTTGCATTTGCCATTGCAGTCACAATAGCTACTTGTCTTAGAAAGCGTAACACAGGTAGGGGCTTTACTGGAGAGCAGTTATGGATCTCCCTTTCGTCCAAATGTATGAATTATGTTCAACTAGCATGAGAATGACCTGTCCATAAATTCTAGTAATAACAGCCGTGAATAACACTATCTCACCAGTTGCACTGCTCTCCCCGGCTTTGTTCCCCAGTAGCTTGTAAAAGCAATCAACATCAAATTTAGGGTAGGATTTAGCAAGGGGATTTAGACTTCTTAATGTGAAAGAAGGCTTTGAAAAACTCAGTCTTAGCAAACAGCAGCTAATAATAATGATAACAATAACGGAGATAAGCCGATTCATATCTCTCCACACAAAATATTTATATAATGAATTAGTTAATTGTATTTTATCTTCTTCTGATGGGTGGGTTGCTAGCCTTTGCATTGCAGCAGACCCAGGAGAGCTCTTGTGCAGCCTGATGCCAAGAATATGTGCTATTTCATATTCTGTTATTTGCTTTGGGTTTAAGGTGGTGAGAGCAAATTCCCCTACGATCAGCCATAAGTGCCTTTGCAGTGAACAAGTCTTTCAGTGCTTTGAACATCTCTTATTAAAGTGGGGGGGGGAGGGTGTGGGATGGAAATTTCTTTATCTGCTTTTTGTAATTCGGACATTTACCATATATCTAGACGGAAGCATTTAGAAAAGAGAAAAAAAAAAAAAAAAAGCAAGCGCAAGCATTAAAGTGTACAAAATTAATTCCGGTGTCATTTTATCTGCCTAATTGGGCCTAAAAATAGCCTGTGGGAAGGAGGACCAGCAGCCGTGAGTGTCTGAGGCAATTTGTATCAATTATTTCCCAACGTACCCGTCACAAGTGAAAGCCCTTGCCTGAGTGCCTGCATTAGCCAGGTGTCAGAGCTTGCTGTTTTCATTTCAGGCTTTTCTCTGGGAACAGGGTGTGTGCGCTCCGAAAAGTGCCGAGGAGGAACCGAGGCCTTGGCTGATCCGGGAGGGTGCCCAGAGCAGCTCTACAAGCGAGGTTAGTGCCTTCACTCCTCCGTCATCACCAGTCCCCGAGAGCAATCACCACCCACCAACAGTTCCTCGAGATAAGACCGAGCCAGCTGGGAGAAGAAAGCCTTTGATATTTCCCTGCCTTGCTGGTAAGTATGCCATAACAATAACACTTTGAACTTTCGCAGCACCTTTTCATACCAGGGTCTGAGCGCTCCACAAACATTCGTTCCCCAAGCCGCATACCACCCATTCGAGGGAACTATTTTTTTTATTGTACCACTTTTGTGGGCCAGATCTTCCAAAGAGCTTAGCACCCATTTTGCCTTCACTGGAGACATTATTTTCTTTGCATGGAAGAACTGTAGTATCTGAGTTGCCACTTTAGATACCCGTGGCCAATATCAGTAATGTCTACCCAACTCCTGCCCCAAAATGCATACATCCTGGACTTCTGCACGTGTGCACGTATAAAGCTCAAACACTTGTAGACTGCTTGTCTCCTGCTTCTAACCCACAGGGACGCTCATGAGCCTCCTGATGAGAATTTTTCTGACAAAGCGAAATTTCATCAAAACCACCCTAGTTTTAGTCAGGCCTTTCTGTTGTCTGTAGCTGTTTTTTTTTTAGCTAATGTAAAACATTACAAGAAAAGTAGATATGTTTGTTTTGTTCATCAGAACTACTTTCTGTGATGCTATTATATTTGGAAACAGAGCAAGAACATAGTTGTCACAGTTGTATGCAGGCATACAATAGATAAATAAAAAGAAAGATGCTACAGCCCAGATAGGCATAGTGTTTTGCTTTGGTAAAGCATGCAACGGATTAAACTTTGATTTTCATCTCCTGTCTGCTTTCTCAGTGAGAAAATACAGTCAAGGCCAATTCTGAAGTTGATCTATCTCTATGGAAAGTTGATTTTCAAGTGGTGCCAAATGTCAATGAAGAATCACAGTCAAGGTTTCCACACTAAAAACAACATTGTTTCGTAGGAAGGGTGAGCTAAGAGTACACTCTGCAGCCCAGAGGACAATATACATGTTTTCTAGTTACTGGTCCATTCAGGGAGTAAACAAATTTTCATTTCTGCAAGAACACCATCTGTATAGCATTCACAGTCTTCAGCACCACCCTGTACCCCACGTCTGGCCAGAGCATCCAAAGGGTAAAACCTCTAAGCTTTACACGGGTTACAGCATTTGAGTCCTTCTCTCCAAAGTAGAACAATCCACTGATGCCGTCAGCTCTCCTTTCTGCTGATACTACTGAAAAAATCACAAATCCCCTTGCCCTGTTTAATTTTTGGGCACTGTAACTATGTTGCTTGCTTCTAGGAAATACAATTATTTGCTGTTCCTCTTCCTGAGGTACATCAAAGTCTTTGGTCATTCAAATCCCATGAATTCAAGGCGTATAATCATATGCTTGTTGCAGTGACCCTGATCTCTTAAAATTGAAAAGTGAACTTCAAACATACAGTTGCTTATCCAAGCCAACTTGTAATGTTTGGAGATTACCCATCACAAATCATAAGTGCAGAGTGCAAAAAAAAAAAGGGAAATGCACAGTGATAGAGCCAAGCTAAAATCTGTCAAATATATCATCTCTTCAAGTAAGGCTGGACTAACATGGAAAACAGGAGACAGCCTGATGATTGGTTGAACTTCCTTTAACGTGTACTCCTGGGAAAAGAGAAAAAGATACCAAAGACTGAAATAAAAAAAAAAAAAAGAGAGAGAGAAAGAAGAAACTGTTAAAACTGTTGGAATAGTCTTTGAACTTCTGGAAAGATGTACCCTCTAAATCACTTTCTTAACTTTCCTATAATTCAACAGCTGCATTTCTCACAGCTCGCATCTGGGAGTGGACCAGCGGAGGTGACTGGGCATATAAGAATAACACTGACGGGAAGGTATGTATGGAAGGTGCTAATCTTTTGTCATGTGTATAGGTATGTAATCATTTAGCAGATAATCTCAAATTTTGAAAAGACAGTTGTTCATTTTAAAACAAAGACCAAACTTACTGTTGCCACAAAGCTCTAACCAGTTTAGAGTTTAGCTTAAGCTCTCAAAAAATCCTCCTAACTAAAATGAAAGATACTCACTTTGTGTAAATCACAATAGCCTCGAGTTCCTTGCAACTCAGACTGCAGCAGAGCACCAAGTACTCCAGCACGAATCTCTGTCCTCTAACTGAGCTTCTCTGCCACTGCCACCAAATGGCAGTTGTCCTCCCTCTAGACAGTCGCCCCATCAATAAGACAACCGAAGGTGAACTCTTAGAAATCAATCTGCCTCTCATTAGTGAGACGAATAGAAGTATGCTGGTGAGAGGGATCGATGAAAGGGTGAGAAGATGTGTTAAGAATTGATTAAAAGAGGGATTGAAGGAGGAAGTTAATACTTTTTCAGATAGTTTAGAATAAACTTTGGAGTACTTTTGGATAGCAGTGTCTCACATGAACAGCATTACATACGTTCTGAGTATACACGCTTCTAGATAAAATGAGTTCAGGGAAGATGTCTCGTGTCTGACTCTGAAGTGAGGCAGGTGCTGTTATGTTTTCAGATGTTTCCTGAAGGGTAGTTTTAAAATAAGAACCATACATTTTTCATATAATGAGCATCAGAGTATATAGGTATACTGAAACAGCCACAGAACACGCACAAACCTTCTAGTTAGAAGATATTTGTGTATGTTCATACTTGCTTGCCCTCAGACACACACAAATAGCGTGCATGCAATTGCATGACAGCCACTTATAAATATTTATTTCCCTTTTTACTTCTAGGTTGCACATTCCTATATTTGTAGCTCCAATTACTCGGAAAGAGCAAAAAGCGATTTTTCTATAAGCACAGAGATGAGGATATTTTTCACTCCGAACACAACGACAAGTATGTTGTTGAAGTAGTTCTGGAACAGCTAGTGTGGACACAAGGAAGAGTATGGCAGTGCTGCTGGGAAGGCACTTTTCTCAGGCTGAGCACCTTGCATTTTTCACAACACAAATATGGCATTGCTGCTTCTGGGACGCAGGCCAGCTCATTTAAATGTGTCATTTAAATGACACCTTTTCCATCTTGCTGCCTAGCTCACTGCTGCAGTTACAGATGGCCAACATTTGTGTCTTAAACATTTATCTTGCAAATTATAGGCTTTTGTATAAAAAGTATTTAGTGCTGCAAAATATTTCCCTTAAATTTAAGTTTTCATCTTGTTTCAATTTTTAGAAAACATTTTGAAATTTCAGATGTTGTTTTTTTCTCCTTTTTATCGCCTTCCTTCTGTCTCACACTGTTTCTGAACACAGTAGATGTTTGCCAAGGTTCAAGAATTTGGGAGGGGAGTGTTCATTTTCTGTTTTTTCCCACTTTGCAACTGTTTAAAGCTTTATTTATACTGTTAGCGAAGTGCATTCAAACTTTGATTAGCACAGGTTCTCAGCATCCAACCACACCTCACCATGAAGTAAGTAGAAGGCAATTAAAAGGTCATATTAGTTATCATCTTTATTTCTCTTTTACCTGCTCTGTCAGTGTTGTGAAGCTTGCAAAATGACAAAATGGATGTAAATATAGGTAAGCATTTTTTTAAAATTTGGACGTTGTTTTTTTTTTCTTACAGCAGATGGAAAACATTATTGGGAGAGAAACAGAAGTGAAAAATTTTACAAACATTTTGGATGAAAGAATGCACTTTGTCCCAATTTGAACTCTGAAATATAAACGACTTCAAAACGAAATGAGTCTTTAGAAGAGTCCACTAATTATTTCTGCGCCTTGTACATGCAAGCTGAGAGCAGGATCTTGACAGGCTTTGGCTGAAAAGCAAGGTTTCAAGTTCACAAGAAACCAAGAAACCTTGTGTCTTCACAGTTGGGCTATGTCCTGAGTCAGACCGAAATGAGTAGCTTTCAAATTCTTGGTGAACTGGAATTTCTGAGAATATTTTCTTATGAATACACCAGAACATGTTGCTTCTAAAATAAAGCCTGTTTCCTCAGAGCTCCAGATTCCTAGGCCTGCAGCAGTCCTCACGGAATCAAGATGTATATGTTTTGCTGCTAAGTGTATTTGAGATGTACCAGTTTATTTTTTGGCAGAATTCGTTGCCGGGCTCAGCGGCAGCATATAGATTTCAAGATGAGCTCCTTCAGCACAGTAAATCTGTGTTATACAACTTAACTTTGCTTTCTCAAAAAAATGCTAATTCACCTGTCTTGGAGTGGCTGGACTTTGCTGCTGTCTGTTTAGAGCTGCCAAGATATTTGTTTAAAGATTGTATTAGAATTTTTGACTAATTTCAAGGCTTGCACTGGAGCCTGTGTGTGTCTCGTGCTTTTTGTGTGTGGGTTCACTGTTTTATAGTGAACAAGTAGTTCAGGTCCTGCAGAAGTACTGTGAGAAAGGGATGGATTCTGCATGTCCTTACGAAAGGTTTGTAATAATAAGGAAAAACCCTTGTAAGGAGAAAGAGAGCATGCATCTGATGACAAGTATTTATTCCCATCAGGTAACGTGCAGAGAAGCATATCAGCTGTTCAGTCACACAAGACAAAATCAGGCTTTTATGTGAGTCTTACTGTGACACTCATGGATGAAGCTCTTTGAGAGCAGTTCTAGAAAGCTCCTCTGGCATTTAACATCCGAATGACGGTTATATACCGTGTGTATAAGGTGACTAATGACTCCTTTTGCCAGATTTTTATAATTTGTGGCTATTACGAGCAAGTGTCGCTTCTTTGGCCGTCCGTTTGAAGATAGGAAAGGCTGCCAGTGGTCTGCCTCTTCCCATGGCTACACGCAGCAACGTGAGAGCGCCCGGGCTTTGTCCTCGGTTGGGTTACGAGCGCAGGGTGGTCACCCCGCCGGGACCGGCGGCAGCGGCCCCGCCGCGGGGCAGCACGGGAGGAAACGCAGAACAATCGGCAGGGAAATCAAACCCAAAATAACAAGCTGGCCTCCACGAAAGAAAGGTCACTGCTTGAAAGACTCTATTTGAGAGCTGGGGGTCGGGGGGGTGAAAAAGAGTGAGCGAAGGAGACGCAATGCCTCTGCGGTTCCAAAGAATTCCTTTTTGTAAGAAAAACAATGCAGGAGAACAATGCAAATACTTGCAGTGCTTTCGAGGCAGTAGATTAATTTTTAGGATTTTTTTTTTCTTATAGAAAGTAAATTGGAACTGCTTCCATAAACAATAGGCACTGGCTACAGAAGAAAGTGTGAGCTTTTGCAGAGATTTAAAAATAACCGAAAGTAAGGAGCGCATTGGCAAAGCGTTGCGTTTTCTCAGAATAGAAAACGCAACGCAGTCTCAACATTTGAGGAGAAGAAAGGCTAAGAAAGCAGATTGGGAGACATAATTTAGTAAACTTAAAATCTGGCAAATTTGTTTTAGAAGCCAGTGTTTGATGATAGGTTACCTCATGATGGGAAGAGTGAAATGGATTACAGACTTTGCCAGCTCTTTTCCCAAACATTTAAAATCTTTCAAAATATTGTTCTCCAGTAGACCAGTTTATTCCAACAGATTATACTGCCATGTTCTGTGTCCTGATTCAGTTTGGTGCTTAAAGCTGCCCACAACGGAATATTCATGAATTCCAGGCAAAAAAATCATGGTTTGCTGTGTTCATGGTATGCCTGGCACAGAGTGCAAGAGCACAGCACAAATAAAAAACCTTCTAAAACCCCAATGCATTAACCTCAGCAGCTTTAACTTTTTAAAGGCATGAACTTTTCTTTATCTAGCACTAAAAAAAAAGAAAAAGAAAAAAAAAAGTTATATTGGTTGTGTTACTTGATTCCTGACCTCTGTAATTACACCAGTGTTAGCGTCACGGCAGCTGCCGTTCTGCTGCTGGAGAGGGCTCTTGTACTGGTAAAGCTTATTTGATTTTTCTGAATGAAAACAAGCTGCCCGGTATGCCCTGATATATAGCAGTAAAACATTGGCTGCAGTAAAGAGGATTTGGTGCTTTAAAGCAGCAATTTTTCATTTTAGTTTAGGCAAGTCTCCAATGAGGTAACAGTCACAGAAATGTCAATATTACAGCCAAAAGGCCTTTATCAGATAGATGTTGAGAAAAAAAAGAGACACTGATATTTTTGTGCTGGCTATCTGTGTTGGTAAATGCAAGTTTAATTACTCCGTATAGCTTTCATTTGGACTAAGTGGCTGTATGCTTCTTTATTTCCTCCTGCCGTTAGAAATATAACATTGTTGAGAAACAGTTGAAGTTTATAAGTATTTCGATAGTAGCGTCCACCTTTCCTGTCCCTTGCGGTTGTGCATAGTCTGTGCATTTTAGTTTTCCTTTGACTTTTGCGATTGAACTTCTCTGAAGTTCAGAATGACTTAAAATTACTTTTGGGATATGTGTTTTGTCTTGTAAAGTTTCCTGGCAAACCGCTAGTCTGCACCCATGAGAGCTCGCAGCAACTGGCCATCTGAACCTACTCCATCCAGCTTTAAGCAGAGCAGGGATGACTGGAACTCGGTTTCTTTACAATAAACCTCAGGGAACAAGATAACTGAAGGGATTTGGAGCTTCCTCCCACTGAGGGGATGTTATACTGCACAATCAGCTTGAATCCTGGCCTTGACTGGTCTCCTGGGCACAGCAGCCCTTAAATTCAGGATTAGACCCTTTGGGCCCCTCAGGTCATCCCAGAGGGGTCTCCCAGAGTTCCTCCCTTTGGTATCTATGGATAGACACACATTTGCAACCACCTTCTTTGAGAAACAGCAGAGAAGCTGGACTGTGTAGCTGTTAGCAGAAAATTTGGGTAGAACTGCTCTATCAAAATTTGAGATTCAAGCACAGGCTTCCAATGGTAACACTAACACAGTCTAAGTGGCTCACTCAAATCTCTTCCAGGCTGGGACGGCATCAAAGACTGCCTGTGCTGATGGGTGGATGTGCACGAGCCTCTATTGACCAGAGTACCAACTCATGACAGGTGAACACCTTCTCACAGCATGGATGGAGACTGAACCAGCCCCGACACATAGAAACGGTCCTCTCCAGCTTAACAGTCAGGTAAATTGTCCACAGGCTAATGAGTGTGTGTTCAACATAATCAGAAGGCGTTCAGACCTTCAGGGCTAATGATCTCTTGCACCTTCAGAGCTACAACATCCCTCAACCTTTTTCTCAGGCATATAATCATCTCTCAAACAGACAATATACCTCCTGGAGATCCCTGGCTGCCATACCTTGTGCGTTAGAAAACCTGGCAGGTAATCCAGGTGGTGTGAAGAGGGCTGCAAGCAGGTAGCCATCAGGAAAACAGGAGAGTTTCAGTAGTTTCTGAAGCCTGAGGAATAGGAAGGGGTTCCTGAGGAATAGGAAGGGGTCCCTGAGCTAAGCAAGAGCAAGCACAATCGTACAGAGGCCTGGCTGTTATGATTTAAGGCAGCTTTGGTGATTAATTGTAAAAGTAGGATAAAGGGCACTGTACAAGAGACAAATAACTCTTTATGTAAGAAACAACCCAGGGCACCTTGCCAGGCTATCACTGCCAGATTGGGAAGTATTCAGTGTTTTGTATGTCATGAATGGAAACTTTTGAAAAATAAGATTTCCTCTTCAGTACGCATGAGTGACAGCTGGCAGTTTGCACGCTGCCATCGTGCTAACCTCTACTCCTCTCCTTCCCTCCCACCTTCTCTAGGTGCAACACTGGAGCAGCAGTAGGGAGGAGCTGATTTGGCCCAGGGGGTTGTGGCAGGCAGCACATCTTGTGTGTAGATACCGTGGCAAACAGTCTCCAAGCTCCAGGAGGACCCAAGGTCTGTATGCACTAGGGCTGCTGGACAGGACCTCTCAAAAACGTGAGCTGTAATGATTGAGACCTAAGGACAGTGTCAGCTTTGAGAACAGTGACAATTTCCAACCATTTCTTCTGTCTATGCTTCCAATGCTCCATCAGTCTAATTACTGCTGGACCTTTGCCCATCATGTTATGAAATGCTTCAGAGGTTAAAGAAAAAGAAGATCAAACCGTGGTCTGAACCTCAGGAGGAAGAAGGATCTGTCGGGACAAGCTCTTACCAGAAATGGCATAAAGAATCCTTGTTTACTAAATCTTTCAAGTCTGTAGCTAGTTCAAAGACACCTCAAGTCCTTCTCATTAGAAGAGCAAAAGAACAACTGAAAAGCCCTCAGCTTAACTAATTAAAAGCAGTAGCTTTGTGTGCTGTGGTGTGGCAGGCCTTGGTATGCTGGGTTTTTTTCTTTTGTGTCTACCGATGGTAAAGTTCTTTCCAAGGTGATAGCTCTGCCTGTGTATGGAAATGTGAGCAAAGGGAAACTTTCTCCATTGGATTTGGATTTATTCCCATCATTTGTAAACAGTGTTGACATAAAGATAACACAGGCAGCGAGTGAGTGTATCATGAGTTACCATGAGTGATAAAAGATCTTAAGGCAATTAGAAGGCAGTTTCCTCTTCAACATACTGTGTTTTCTTGAAGATGTGTTCTTGAATAAGTACGTGAGAACAGAAAAGAGTTAAAATAGCATTTTAACTGCACAGAAAATACACAGGGAAGTGAAACACAGCTGAATCGTGGCATTCAGCTGCAACATAACTGAGAGCATCAGTCAAGTGAAGAGGCCAGAGCATTGCAGCAGCTCTTCCCAGTAATAATGACAACCAATATCAACCTTTTCCTGAGAACTGTGGTAGGGTTGGGGACAATAACCTGCAGGGACTTGATGTTTCTCACAGCTGGCATGGCGCCTGCCCCAGGATGGCCACCACTCACCGATTTCAGTGAAAACTAAACTGTGTACAGCCACGCTGCAAAATCGCTAGCTTAGATCCCACTGAAGCATGGCTTTGGCTCTCAGGCATTTCTTCCCCACCCATCCCTTGTATAATTTCTTCTGGGAATTCATTATGAATTAATTCTTTCCAGTTTTTTATTTCCAAGGAATATCAGTTGACATTCACAGCCTCTCCAGTGCTCCCCAAGCTTCGTATTACACCTGAGCAGTAATTTTCACTGCCTGAATCTGGCTGATATTTCAGCTTAAGGGAAAAGCTACACGTGGCTTGAGTTTTGGAGAAAAAGACTGAAGCCTTCAGCTGTAAATTTAACTTGTGTTATATGTCTTGAAGGTTCATTCATACTATACTTCCCAAATGACAAGATTGTTATTTGTTAAAAACAATAGTGCTCTCATAATTTTGATGGAAAAACAATGGCGCAGGGGTTATGGTTACTAAATAGAACTCCCACGTCTTCCTCAGGGCCTGGGCAGAGCGAGGTGGAGCTCAGCAGCGGAGTCTCCTTGATAGTTCCACGGATATCAGCATCTGCAGCATCTGGGGTCCATGGCAAAACTCTTTCCTCCGGAGACCAAGAGCCTAGTCTACAGTTTCAAGCAGGGTAATCACTTTTCCCAGGCAATAATAAGCTCTTCCTAAAAGCAGCTAGTCTCAGAATGTCTCAGAAGCAACGACAAGGATGTGGTTAAAAGTTTGGTCCATGAATCCAGCTTCTACACATGGCAGGGAAGCGACACCTTTTGATAAAACACCAGTCAGACACTTTGTATTTTTTGTGATTCATGTTTGTCTGTGCTCCCAACCTAATCGCCCCTTCCACTAGTATTTTGCAAAAAGATGTATAGGAGATAAATTATGCTCGTTCAGGGAGAGCCATATTTTTAGGCTCTTTAAAATGCACAGAGTATGTTTTAAGGCCTGTAAACATGACGAGGTCAGAAGCTAAGAGCTCCAGAGCCTCTACTGCAGTTATCTGCAGCGCTGATTTCTGCTGCGCTTTGTATTAACCGTGCCCTGGGGTATTAAGCGGGTATGTTACGGGGCGTGGAAGAAGCAGATCTGAGGAAGGTGCGTTGGGTACGGCACAGCACAGAGCTTTTCTGCAGCCTGCAACTGCTGGCCTTGCACTACAAACTGGTCTGCTGTTGCCATCTGCTGGAAAAATCCTCGTGTAGTCAGATATGGTGAGGAGGAGCGTTATCTGTTCTTGTTACAGAAGTACTTGCGTCTTTCTGCACTTTTTAAGACAGGCTTTTTCCTTGTAGATCCTGTGTGATCTGTCAAAGTACTACCTATGCATCAGACGTGTGTACACATGCATGCTTGAACGCACGGTGTCTGGGCAGAAACTGAACAGCTCTGGGGTCAGTCTGGTTTCTTATGTACTCTTACTGCAATCTGCACAGTAGAAACACCTTCAGCCAAGAGCAAGATGAGAGCAAACCCATTCCTCCCTGAAACACCAGCTACTAGAGAACCAAAAAATTATCCTTCCAAAGGAAATTATCGTTCCTCTCTCTTGCAGCTCTTCCCCTCGCTGCTGTACTGTGCCCGCAGGCCTGTCACCTGAGCTGTGCAATGCCCATGCTGCGTGTATTCATACATGGACCACACAAACTCTTACACAAGGAGGAGGCCTAAGGGTCCTGTCCATCCTGGCACATTAAATCTAGAATTTATTTCTATTTCTACACTGTGTTTTCACTTATTTCTTTCTTAAACTATGACACCTGGAGAAATACTTCTGCAGCCTGCTCCTATGGGATTTTCAGAGGCATTGGATATAGTTTTCTTCTCCCTTGGATAGCTTTTACTCACAGTAGGAGTCTTCAAAAATCCATTCTTTTTCTTAAAGATTCCGTGGCTAATCATTCTGCAAAATGAGCCATAAGAGCACATAATACCTTGGGATAGGCAAAATCTCTTCTTGCTTGCAAGCAGCCTTAAGACAGGCAGGTTGCTGGTTGCCACAGGCATTCTTAACACCGTGTCATCAGGCCCCAATTTAACCTACAGGGTGTAATTGCCATGGCATTAAATCTGTTGCTCATGGCTGATCACCTCCGGCTTGCTGGATTGCATGAATCTGAGCTGGTGCTAACAAAGGCAGGAAGGTTTTAGAAAGACGTCTCTGCTGTTGGCAGGGTTTTAAAGTCTCGTACTCAAAGTAGAAATCAATGGGATGTGAATCCACCCACACCAAAACTGAGAATAACAGGACCCATGACTGCTCTGTCTCTAAGCTCTACGTATAAACTGTCCTGTAATGTGCCTTTGACTTCCAGAACAAGGGGTATTTAAGGCTGAGGCTCTGGCCCAAGGTGCTATGGACTTTTCCAAATAGCAGAGGGAATTGGCACTGCCATTTGACCAGATGGAGAAGGTTTAAAGGCAAGGCAAGTTAGCCCAGACCCAAGACAGTATTGACTATGTTCCTTGACCTCTAGTTGGGGGTCAATGTCCCCCCTCTCAGCTTGAGGACAGAGGCAACTTGTACCTTTACAAGCTTATTATTTAAGGAAGTTCTATTCACCTTCACTGGCAGAACTAAGCATCTTCAATTATGCTGATCCACTGATGTCAAACTAACATACACAGACCTCAAGCATCTACTCTAGCTTGTAGGACTTCTCATATGAAACAGCAAAGACTCTGCAACCTCTCTATGTCCTGCCCTTCTTTTGATCCCCATTCCTTTTTTCTCTCTTACTGCTACTTTTCCTGTAGATATCAAACACTGTATCAACGCTTTTGTTATTTGATCCTGCCAAGAAACCTAATGAGCGGATACTTGCTGCTCAGTTCAGAAGAAGAGCCTGTGACGTGCTTTTACCCTCCATGCAAGGACTATTTTAATCAAATATCCATCCAAAGAGCTCTCGAACTACATCTTTGGGACATACATATTTCTCCTCAGATGCCTATCTTGACATAGCTAAGATGTACAGGGAAAGCTCAGAACATCAGCCCATCTGCTGTTTTCAAGCTCCTACTTTGTGCTGGGATAACTGTGCTCAAATGGATTCTGACAGGCTTTCAAACATCGGCTCTCCAAGCAGATCTGTTTCTTCTGGTTAAAGGTTAAAGGAGGCTTTCAAAAGTACTCCGAGCATGGAGTTACTTAACTGTTTAAGTGGAAAGTGACCTGCCAACTTCTATGAGTGGAAAGTCCCTCAGAAGTTCATTGTACCGCTGTTAAGAACTCACCATTTAAATCTTGGTGCTGCCATGTCTGCTGAATATGAATGGACAGTCTAAAAGTGTCCTTAGAGCTAATTGTGTGCCTGCTTTGATACATCAGACCATTTCTGCAAAGACATCAGGCGGTACAATTCTACGAAGGCAAATTAGCACTGGATAGACTTTAGAAGGAATGATTTTTATCCAGCACTGTTGCCTGCACTGGTTTATTCAACTAGATTTTTGTAATATACAGGACAAAAGATATATTTTATCTATACTTATATAGATGTATATATATAAACTGTGCCTGGCATCTTGATCCCATTACAACAAATCCAACTGTTCTTGTGCATAAGCACTAAATCCGTAAGCGAGGGTCTAGGTGTGCAATCAAATATCACTTCCATTTTCAAGGATTTAGCTTTTTCATCAAGCCAGCTGCTCAGAGAGAGACCACATAGCTAAATAAAAAATTTCATTAGGTCTGCACTGTAAGAATGCTGTTCTTATTGCCTGATATCCTTTAATTCCTGTTACGATGGACAAGAGCTTCTGCATGCACTATTTCCACTGAATCTGCCTATCTCTACTTCTACCACTAACTAATTGTTTAGGCTGTCTCAAGACAACCTCTGAAAAAATACAGTGTTTTTACACTTTTTTCTCTACAAAAAGACCCCTATCATCTAAAAGATGAGGATGGAAAAAGATAAATAATCATAGTTTTATTCCTCCAATAGTGTAACACTCCCACCCCAACTAAATCCTGCTTTCCAGCCTGACAGGGCTAGCCCAGCTAGATGAAAGAGCTGCAAACGTCACGTTTCTTCAGGTTCTTGTTTCCTGTAGATTATTGCACTGAAAGTCTTGGTGACTGAGGTGTGCAGGTGTAAAACAAGTTGCAATGGGTCAGGAACCAGTCACCTTCTCTTCCTCCTTATCCTTCCTCAGCCCTAAATATATAGGGCATTCAGCACTGTCTGCTAGTTGTTGCAGTTGTGTCCTACTCTGTTGAAACCTTTAATTACCATTATGTAAGATTTGGACAAATTATTTGCTGTTTTGTGTAGTGCTTTTTAAGGCTGTATCCATGCTATTACATGATGTGGAAGCTACATTGGTGATATTCTTAAGGCATGTCCTCAATGTGTCTCTTATTATCTTGCCATTCGTGAGGCCTGAAGTTGGCTTGTCCTAGTTAGATTTCTGATGTAGAGGAGCTGAATTGCCAACTCATACGGAAGTTTGCACTCACTGTGGAGTGACTTATCCTGTCAAATTTCTGTTATAGGTTTCTGTGGCTCTGCTCCATAAAGACTGACGTGGCCCCGTTGTTGGCAATTCTTATTTCTACAATAGCACAAAAATACCACTTTTAATACTACTTACTGTTACTATAAAAGGATTATTTTTAAAACTTTGAAAGATATCTAAACTCTTGCCTGAAAGACAGCTGGAAAAGGGTAAACATATATGATACTGTACCCTCTTCATATAATTATTTTTCATTCAATAATTTCCTGATGGGGATGTGGTTCTATATATTTAGTGACCCTTTGAGGGTTTCTTCTCCACATTCTTTTGAGCCTCCCCTTGAGCCTATGTAAGCTGTTTGTGGCCACACCATCCTGCAGCAATGACTTCCATAGGCCTCTAAGCTGTTTCACAAATAACTGTCTCCTTTTGTTGTTTGGAGCCCTGATACTCTGACTTACTGCCCCTTGTTCTTACATTAGCAATGATGGTGAACCTCTCTTGGCTCTTCCCTTTCTTCCTTTACTCAGCTGGTTACTTTTAGGGCCCTATAACCACACATTTTGTCTTCTTATTGATGGTGAAACCAACCTGTTACTGTTTCTGTGGAAATCTGAGCACCACGGTGCTGAGCAGAGCAAATTCTTTCAACTGCATGTTATCATTTGTTGCTGAAATTTGCCAGTCCCCTTCTTCGTCTGTGTTCCTGATGGCCTTATTGATGTCCTCTGGAGCCACCAGTGAGCTCACCAAGGTAGTGGGCACCCACTTTATCCAAATTGTGAAAACAGACAGTTGACTATGGTGGTCATAATTTTTATCTGCACACTTAGCCTTAGCCAGCATGCCTTTAATGGCTCTGTCTCCCTGCAAGGAAATTTTCTAGCATGCGATTACTATTGGAAAACTCTTGGAATGAAAAGTTCTTCCTTCAGATGTTTGCATCTCTGCAAAGCAACCATTAAAGAAGATAATGCACCTGTCTCACAGAGGCAACATCTCATCCTTTATAGTGTTGGAGGCAAAAACCCGTTCGTGTGCCCAGTTCTATCAGGTGCAGTGTGAAGTGAGCTGGATTTCTTCTGGGACAGCTGGGTGTCAGTGGAAGAGGAAACCCCTCTCCAGCTGGAGCAAAGGCTGCTGCAGCTTGTGTAACGTGTCACATAGCATGTGGGGCAGGAAGGCCCTTTCCATCAAGGGCTAACGGCACTAAAAGATCTTTTGCAGGAAAACCAGAACAATGGAAAACCAAAGTAACCTTCAGTTCTCCTGGCAGATTTGGGACAGAAACGGAGGAGGAGCAGCGCTGGCTCAGTGCCACAGCTCTGCATGCAGTGGGGATGGAGAAGCTGTGATAATGTGTCTCCTTGGCCAAGGCTTTAAAAATAAGACACTCACTTTTTTGTTGTTTTTTGGTGTTTTTTTTTTTTTCAAAGCATTACATAAAAGCTCCCCTTGGAAGGCCAAAAGCAGCTGTTTTCTTAGGACAAGGAAATCAGGAAGAGGCAAAGCAGGCGAAAACATCAGATAAGTCTGGATAAAAAACTTGGCTAACCTATTTTTCCCCTCTCTTAAACAGCCAAGTTTGAAGCACTCTGCAGAGCTCAGTCTAGGAGGAAAAGCAGAGCCAACCACTGAAAAATGATATCCTTGCTGTCCGGTAAGGACCACTGCCCTCACCGCCTCAGTGTGGGAACTCCTTGAGGTCCCATTCTCTGTGGTGGGAGTGTTTCTCCTCTTGGCCAGGAAGCCCAGAGATCTTCTAAAAAGCGTCAACCCCTGGCAGCTCCTAACACAGCACCTGGATGTGGGCAAAACAGGGCTTGCAATAGATCCTGGGTGCAGGGAAAGGCGAACCATCGTCACCCGCAGAGAAGGTCCAGTCCCCAGATGTCATGCCAGGGACTTCATCCCTGCCTTGGGCTCTGCATGAAGCCCAGGAGGTGGACACCTGCCCTTGTGTTTTCCTCTGGGCATCCTGGAGGAGAGGCAGGTTCATCTGAAAGCTCCAGGGCTTGCAGGCTTTGGGGTTTTGCAGTTGTAGCGCCTTGTCACAAGGTGGCAGGGACGGGACACTTTCTGGCAGGCTCCTGCTCAGCCTGCCACGGGCACCTTCTTCAGAGCTTCACCGCCTTCCTCCTTGTTATCTAAAAATATATGGAGTTATCAGCAACCTTGTCGTTTTCTTTGAAACTGTCCTTGGGATAGCTCAAAGGGAGGGTAATTAGTTGTTTCAAAGCTTAAATATTTTACCTATCCGCACTGAAAAAAAGAAAAAAGAAAAAAGAAAAGAAAAGAAAAGAAAAGGAAAAGAAAAGGAAAAGAAAGGAAAAGAAAAAAGAAAAGAAAAGAAAAGAAAAGAAAAGAAAAGAAAAGAAAAGAAAAGAAAAGAAAAGAAAAGAAAAGAAAAGAAAAGAAAAGAAAAGAAAAGAAAAGAAAAGAAAAGAGAAAAGAAAGAAAAGAAACTGCTTTGCCTTCTGCCTGAAAGCCTGAAAGCCATGGTGATGTGGGGGAAGCAAGGAAGGGTCTGGCCTGGGTCAGCCTGTGCTGAGGCTCAGCCCTGGCTGCTGCTGCTTTCCTGGGAAACCCAAAAGCTGTGTTAATTAAAAAGCTGGCAGCCCTTCTGTCCTGAGTCACGGGGATGATTTCTCTCTAAATGACTAAAGACGGAAACAATTCTTGTAACTTCAAAAGAGAAAAAATATATGCACATGTATATATGTGTGTGTGTGTATATATATATCCCTTAATGCAAAAAAAAATCTCAAGAATATTGTGTTAGCTCTGGCTTCCTGGAGTGGGTGCTCAGCTTTGGGCTTTTGGAAGCAAACGTCTGTGCATGGATAGGACCAATTCCCTTCTTTTCATGTGCTTCCCACAGTTTTCCCTTTCACATTCTAGGAGCTTTTGTGATTTTACTGCTATGCTTTCTCAAGGGCGTTGCAGGCTACCGTGGCAGGGAGTGAAACCTTTGTCAAAACTCATCAAACATTTCCATACAAAATTCTACCTGCAATGATAAAAGTAGATTTGTGTTGATAAGCTACTAATAACCATCAGGTAATTATTTAGTTTACCTCTAGAGCCCAAGCTGGTCATTGTTTCTTTAGGCTTGCTTGCCTGGCAGTCTTTAGAGACAGGAGATTTTCAGTTTTTTTAAATCTGAGGTACATGCAGCGCGAGATTACTCAGCCATCACTCTGGAGAAAATGTCCCTATTGTGCAGCAGGAGGTAACAATAACAAATTGCTGACATCCAAATTCAGCTTTGCACAAATAGCTGTGCAAGATGCCCGCTGCTCCCTGAGTGGTAACCAGACCACGGCAAATCAGAGGCATTGACACAGTAGGAGGAAATGAGCAGAAAATGCACCCAAGTAGAGCAGGTAACATTATAAAATAATTATCTCTGAGCTGCTGTTCACTGGAAAAGATTTCTCTTCTAGGGACACAGCGTTGTGCTCAAAAAGCGGTTTTTGTGGGTCATATGAATGGGCTCCTTGCATCATCCTGAGGTTCTGGGATTTGTTTTATCTTTAAGCTGAGGTTTAAATTTCAATTTATGCGAACAAAATTGTAAACAGAACTTTTGCCAGCTATCTAAAGCATAGACCCACAGAACTAAGTAAGTTTGAGCTGTTACATCCTTATTATGCACCTGGAGTTAAACGATGACTGCATGTATTCCCTTGCAAGCTTCCAGGATATTTAAATACACTGAGGAAACCAGCTTTGAAGTTCAAGGCAGGGTCTTAGTTGGGAGGGAGAGAAGAGAATCTTTTCTCAAGAAGTGTGCAATTCAAATGTGGAACTCCTCGCTGCAGGACAGCATTAAGACCGAAATGGGATAAAACACAGAGAGAAATGGAGCAGCTTACAGGTCCGTAGCACATCCAACGCAACAGTGCACAAATGGTTGCATTTAGTTTGCTGGCTTTGGTTTAAACTCAAAGCTTATGGAATTTGGGAAGGAGATGCAGATGAAGGTCTTTTTATCTTTTAAAATTAACGCTAGGTGAACTTCAAGGTGAAATGGTTTCAGAACAGCAAGTCAGAGCATTTCATTTCAATGTAGAGTCTCTCCTATTTGATGGTGTTGTGTGCTTTTTTTCTAACCAAGGAATTTGACGTGAGCTTGTGCATTGGTACAACTGAAATAAATTGACATTTTCCAGTGAATGCAATATCAGACTGAAAAGTTCCAGTTTTCTTCAGTACAGCTTTATCATATTTAAGGGAAAAATACAAAATAGCAAGGGCTGTTGGATTGCCCAACACTTGTACAGTTGGGAGTTAGTTTAAACTCTTACAAAGATGTGTTCGCTCTGCCTTAGGAAAATGTCTTTCATCATCTTCTGAAGTTGGCTACCTTCAGATACAAGGAATTGGATGTAAAATATCCTTGTGTCCACTCCCAAACACCAATTCCCATGTCCTCCAAGGCTATGCTGTAAGATTCCTCGAGGGCTAACAAGGCACCTCCTGTGTCCCTCTGTTTTGTCTCTTTGGGCTACTTTTGGTCACAGCTCTCAAGAGAGTCCCCAGGTTCAATTCAGGTGTTTAACATTGAAATGAACTTTCCTGAGAAAATCCACCCCAGCCCTGAATCTGCTGCCAGGGAACAGCCTCCAGATCTCAGACAGGGCTTGTAAAGGTGATTTAAGTTCCTGGCAAATGTACGTTTGGGTGGAATGGTCCACCACACCTCCTGGAAGAACATCAAAGAAATTGTCAGGAAAAGCAAAGATCTGCGAAAATCTCTATCTTTTGTGATGGTTTGGTTTTTAGTTTTGAGCATGACAAACTGCTTAAATTGACCGCAGATTTCTCACCAGCCTGGACAGGCTGAGGTAATCCTGGAAGAAAAACTGTCCTTTTACTAAATTCCAACTATTTGCAGCCAGGCTTCAAGTCTGAGATCTGAACTTTAGGTCAGAGCCTGTGTGATCTATTAGTCAGAACAATTGATTTATTCCTTTGAAACGCTGTGCTAAGCTATCACCGACTGCGTTTTTCTCTGGTTCCTGGGAACCCTGCTTCTCTGGCTGTTCATGGCCATGGCAACTGGAAAACAGACTTCATAGGAGAAAATGCATCAAAGAATCCCCTCTGCCAGTAAATGAGGTAAAAAAAATAATATATATATATGAGATACAGAAAAGTGAGGAGCTATTCACAGTCAGGCTGAAATCCAGTTTTGAGGGACAGATTTTCCGCTAGAGGACAGAGATAGTTTAGGGTAAGAGTAACAACAAAGTCAGTAACGTGGTTTGCATTAGTGCTTTTCTGCCATAACCCCTTTTTTTTTTCCACACCTACCTCCCACTCGCAATGTCACATGTCGGATTTTTGCAGGTAGCAGCGCAGCCGAGAATCCCGCTGGGAAGTTCAGTGCCCTGGACAGACAGACGGCTGCGCTGGGTGTGTTTATTTCCACAGGACAGCTTGTCAATTTAACAAAGACAGTGCTATAAAACCAGAGAGAAAAAATATGTCCTATCTAGCCACGGCGTGTATATATCACGCTGAGGAGGAATTCGTTGCTCTTTTCCTCTGACAGTATAGATTTAGCCCATAGCTCTATTTTCACACTCCTAAAGCTATGTTAAGATCATCAAGGGGTCAGCCACAAGCCTGTACCACTCAGACAGTTCACCTTTAAATATAAGCTGTCAGCTTTTCTGCATTACGTAAGGATGGCAAAAGCATCCCTAACAGCGGATCGCTCGCTCTTTAGGTATGCATTAATACAAAACTGAGCACCAAAAAGGAAAGGTTCAGAAAATAAAAAGACATCTTTTTTTTTTTTTTTTTTCTGGAGATCATGTGGCCAAGTTCCAGCCTCACAGCTATTTGTAGCTGAGAAATAAAGCTCTAACTATACAGTTTTGTAATGAAAAAAACTGACAGACCTTCAATTTTAGCCGCTTTTGTTCACCGTATACCGAACGCATTAATATGTCTACTCCATTTAGCAAAGGCATTGCCTAAGCCATTTTCTTTCACATATTAAAAGAGAAAAATGTGAATTTGAGCGGCCTGGCTCAGCAGACCCTGGACTTTCTGCAGCTGTAATTCACCATATCGGCAGAATTGTTAAACATGGCAGGACTGTGTTAAAACCCATCCCAAGGGGACTGGAGTTTGGGCTTCAGAGGTGGGGGATAGACGTGGAGAGAGGGATGGATGGAGGGAGGGAGGGAGAGAGGGATGGATGGATGTTGGGCGGCCTGAGCGGGGCAGGTCTGCTGCCATCACAGATAGTTTAGAGTCCCAGCTGACGTACAATTGTCGATACTTTCTGTCCCTTGAAGGGTGTGTGTATCAAGGGCAGTCTGAATTGCTCTCTGTTGAGATCCCCACATCACTTATGATCCCTCTGTTTCTGTTTGCTAATGAACACTGGGTGATGCCATGAGGACTGAGCATCTCATTGCAGCTGCCAATGCAAAGCCTCTGAAGCAGCAGCAGCTGCCTGCCTTCGTTAGGCTCCCATCATTTGGGGATGATTCCAGCCAGGTCCAGGTTGTAGGACAGGCACAGCAGGGATTTTGCCCGAGCGTTTCTGGGTTGACTGTGTTATTGCAGTTGAGCACATTTTCTCCTTTCCTGCTTGGTTCTTCACAGCCCTGATAGGAGAAACGTTACCTCTTTTTCACAGGTGAGGAAACTGAGGCGCAGAGATTAACCTAACAGCCAAATCACCTGAACATCTTATATCACAATGTCAGGCCCGCAAGCTGAAACAGGCGTTCGGCAGCGTGGCAAGCTCAGGGGTGCGTGGAGCCAATGGCACAAGCACGTGCTTAGCGTCTCTTCTACGTGGTAAGCGTTTCCTCTGTGATGTTCTACTTTTGCTGAATTAGTCTTCTTTTTCTTTCAATTTTAATTAGAAAGCCTGGCGAGAAAAGCTCTGCAGCAGCTCTGGTCACAACTGGCTGGGCATCTGGCTTGGTGGGCTCGGAGCTGGCTGAGGTCAGTACCCCCAGTGCAGTGCTGCAGCGTGCCTGCAAGCAGCGGCTGCCGAGATTTTGCTGAGATGTCTTTTTTGAGTCTCTGCTCTCTTCCAGATGGTGCTTTGGCCAGTAAATGAAGGGTAAAATGTATTATTTTGCTGCTTTGGGTGTTCTGTGCAATCCCTAGCCTTTAGATGAGAAAATCTGGTTTCATAGGGTTGTTAAAAACAAAACAAAACCAAACCAAACACTAATGTAATACCACCCCCTCCGTTAATGCATGTGGGGCAGTCAGCAAAGGCTGCTCCTCTGCTTTGATCAGTGGATTTGCTGGTGAGTTGGGTAGTGCCATGCGTCGGGTGCTGGCTGTGCTCAGCACCGCGGGACAGCGCGGCTCTGGCTGTTTGACAGCCGAAGCGTGCGGAATGTGCATTGACCGATGCCTGCACAGCTTCATCGGTGTTTCCAGCTGTAAGGTTTGTCGTGCGTCTTCTCCCAAACACCTCCCTGCTGTCACAGCTCAGCACTTGCCATATGTCGCAGCCCGGTGCCAGAAGGCACGTGTTCCTTAGGCTGCGTCGGAGCGAGGCCGGGCTTGGCTCTGGGCTGGGCACCGCGTTCAGACACTCGCGCGTCCGTCCCGATGAGGGGCTTGGGTAACTCTCTCCGAGGCACGCAGATGAATTCAGGATGCTTTTAATCTGAGGAATGTTCTGACACCTCACATTTAGTGATGTGACAACCATAATTAAAATGTTTCTTGACTGTCCTTCCATGGTAAACAAATATTGTCCCAAGGAGCCCTAAATTACACTGAAGCTGTTGCATCATTTCACCTCTGAGAGATATTCCTGTTGCTAACAGGAGACTGGACAAACCCAGTAAGAGTGCTTGTCCTCCCAAAGGCTGACAAGTGCTGCGGGGGTACCAGGGCAGCAGTAAGGCAGCTGTGGACCTGCATATCTTTCTCCTTCCCTGTAGCCAGAATGTTTTACAAACCACTTCCTTCGAAAGAAATATGTATTTGATGTGAGGAAGATTACTTTAGCCTCAGGTTAGCAAAATATTTATTTCTCAAGTGGAAGAATACAGAAAGTCTGGTGAAGTTACTTTCTTTTGCCCTTAATTTTGAAGTTACAGATTCAATGCAGTGCTTTACAGAAGGACCTTGGGCTTGCTCACCTTGTTTTAAGACCAGGAAAAGTGGAGAAGTGAAGCAACTTGCCCCCAAAAAACCCTCTCAATGGCCACACCAAGGTTATCCCCATTCCTGTGGGTTCTGAGTAGGGTCTGAGTCTGCTTCGCCTCTGTTAATGTGCCTTTTGTAGAAGGGAAGAGTATTTTGTAGGTAAAGGACGCAAGGCTGTACCATGTCTTTCGACACAGATTTCCAGCAGAATTTGAGCTAATAGTTTGGACCCCAAAGTGGTTTAATATCTGCCACAAACTCAAATCTAGGGTCTGTGGCTGCACAGCAGGTTCCACGGGAAAACGTTTCTAAGTATTTTTGTTTCCCTTTAAGAGAATTCGTCAGCTACTACTAATTTTATAGGGGAATGGTGTTACATGGTGCATGGCCAAGACTATTTTAGTTTTTTGAACAGTACATTTTTTGCTTTCCTAAACTGGAGTATTGAGTGGCAGCAAAGCAATAGAAGTAGTTCTTCAGGAAGTGCTGATACATGAATCTGTTTGCAAAAGTAACTCCATGCAGACACTGTTTCTTTAATGTTAATTTAAAAAAAAAATCAAAATCAAACATGTAATTCCCAAGCAGATCTAAGCAAGGGAGGATCATCTCCGGGTGTAGGCTAGAGTTCACCAGCGTTCTAAGCACGTCAGGGCTCCTGTATACCTTGATTTCCGTAATTATGTATGCTTTTGATATGGAAGGTGAAAGCGGGCAGTTTGACTGAATTCAGCTTGGAGATTTGGGATTTGTTTGAACTGCTCACCCCGAGTTCAGCTCTGGAGCTGCACGTCTTTGTGCAACTGGAACAAACGCAGGGTGAGCAGTTAACAGGCAAACTCTGTATGTCCTTGTGGTCAGCAGCTTGTCTGCCTATAATCTATGCAGATACATCAAAAGCGAAATATTTTTAACAACTCTCTGGAGAATCAATGAGAGAAGAACCAGTGGAGCCGTTCTTCCAGTCCGTGTGACTCTCTGTGTGGTTGCCGTATGCAAAAGCTGTACGTTTTTCTTTGCACTGCGTAGTATGTCCAGGAGAGTCATCCTATTTCCTTGTCCTTTGGCAGAGGGAAAGACGACACGTTGCTGTTTTGCTGTGGGAGGTACAGCTCCCTCCAGGAGACTGAATGCCCGGATTTAATTTGTCAAGAGTTTATTAAAAGTGCCTGTGATTTACAGACATGATTCCAATCCCGCCATGGGCGAACACGCTCTGAGTGCACTTTGCCCTGTGATTCCCCATCTTCCAGCTGTCCCCAATCCAAGCTGCTTCACAGTCGGAGCAAAACCTGGCCAAGTTTATCCTGTAGCACACAGAAAGACATTTTGAAAGGAACAAGCTGGAGGGGGGGGGATGTCAGAAGAAGCAGTTCTATACAGCTAAGATGCTCTCTAATGCATGCGGACATTTGGATACCGTCATCAACATTGGTGGCAAAGTGAGCAAACAAGCATATAGAAAACAAAGACCAAGGTATTAATACTCGTGTCAGAGTTCATTGCACAAATGACTTAATCTGTCACTGAAATAAGGATCTGGAAACGTTGTCCACATCAAAGGAAATGTACGCTTTGATGGGTTTTGGAGGGTATTTTTCCTTCAGAAAGCAGCATGTGGTAAGTGAGTTACTGACATGCCAGTAATTCAAAGGAGAGTTTTGCATCCCTGCTGTGAGGCTGAATGACAACGTAATACAGTTATTAAGGGAAAAAAAGGAAGCCTAAGTCCTGGGTCTTCTACACTTTACATTCTGTAACAACAAGAAATGCCAAAAAAAGACTCACACATCAGGCAACCTTGAATTTCTACTGCAGTTCTCAAAGCAGAATGAAGGTAAGCGAGTGAAAGATTTTAGGTGCAAATTGGTTTGCACCTGGGTTTTGCCAGCCAAACTTTTGGAAATGAATTTGTTCCACAGGAGATTAAAAATAACTTTACATTTATTGGTTTTCGATCTTATGAAAAATAGCCACTGGTAAATCACTGGAAGAGTAGACTTGGAACCTCTTTACTCTTCCCTCCCACCCCCAACCTGTCTGAACCACCATTTTCCAGGTAAGCATAGGTGCAGAGGAATACCAAGTGGAAGGACAAACCCACAAGCAGTTAAACAGTGTTTTTCACAAATTCAAAAAGCCTTTAAAGACAATACTTTCTTTTCGACCTACTTTATTCCATAAAAAATGAGGTGCGAACGCTTGACATGAAACTCAGACTCACAAGTAGCACAAGGATAAACTGCACCTAAAGGCATTGGGCCACAGCGTCACTCGAGCAGTACAGGAGAGATGCATCGCCATTTGCTCCAACCACTGTGAAGGTGAACTTCAGTCCATTGCTCGTGGTGTTAGTGATAACAGAGAACGTGTTGTTGGAGGAGATGTAAGAAGAACTGACACGCTTTCCCTAGGCACCGTGGAATAGCTCAGTAACCCTGGTGTGAATTTATAATCCATCCGTCTGGATTTCAAAATGCAATATGCAAAGAAAAGGGAGGGATGTGATGTGAACCTCTTTGCTGAGGATCGGGTATGTTGGGTTATGTTCTGCCTTACACAGAACACGAAAATGAACAATAACAGGCGGGTGCAGCACTGCACTCCTGTGCTGCTTCTCTGTCTGCCAGACAGAAATAGCAGTAAGAAACGGCGACGAATTTCAGGGGGAAAAATATACTTTTTGGTTTTCTTCAGCAATTAAAACTCTTGGAAATTTTTTCAAAATTTAACATCTTAAATAACAGTGTCTCTGCTTTTTCTGTGATTGCCTTATTACTGGCAAATAAAAACCAAACCAGAAACTTGGAAGAAGCGTCAACGTTTACAAAAAGGCAGCCAGCCCTACATCTATATGATTGCTACTGACATACGGGTTAGGACCTTCAGGTTTTCCCAGAGAACATGTTGTCTCGTGGTATTTCTTGCCTAACCAGTGAGAGTAATGGAAACAGCGTGAGGGTAAGCTGTAAGATAAGCGTTTGCCAGCCGTCTAGTTTTCTGGTTACTTGGAGCGATCTGTTACATATCCTTCTTTGTGAATTATATTTCTCCCTTTAAAGAGAGTTTGGTTAAGGCAAATAACTTTATATTCCACTGTCAGCCCTATTCATCCATGCCTGGAACACGATGGCAGTTGTCTTTGAACATGAGTGGGTCTAATTTCTTATCAGCTTTACTATGATGTTCTCTTTCTTATATAGTGTCATCAGAGCTGAGTAACGACTGTGAGGTAACAAAAGTCATAACCTGAATGTTAACAGTGTATAGGACTCCAAGCCACAACTATTTGTAGAAAATAATCCCAAGCTACTAGCATCTGGAACTACAAACACCCATCTTCAGATATACTAATCTCATAACTACGGGTAATAACACCAACCAGCACCAAATCACCTCCCAGAAGCAAGCAGCCGTGCAATCAACTGAAGATGGGAATCACAGGCTCAGAGGTCTCTGGTTAGTAGAGACCTAGACCTGGAGTTTGGCCCTGGAAATCTGCTGCTCCCTCTGACTGCCAGCACCTGGCTGGTGCTCAAGAGAAGACCAGAAAGATGAAATCCAATGGTCACTGTTTGTCCCCCTCGCTCTGAAAAGGTGCCCTGAGCGATTCCTGGGCAAATGCTGCTCTACGTGATGTCCCTTGCTGTATTACTGCCAAGGAAGGACCCGGAATCTGATTTTTCTTGTCTCAGCTCAGAACTGTAATTTCAGGGCAACTGAAACACCTACACTTTTGGTTGGATTTCTGCGTGTTGCTTTGCTTGGGGAAATAACATGATGTTAACAAAATGAAATTTTCCATTTCCACTGAAGTGAAATGTACTTTTATTTAAAAAATTACCTCTGCTTTAATTTAACTCTTCTCCCTCTGAAACAAAATGTTGATTTTGAACTTCAATTTAAAAAAAAAAAAAATAGTAACTACAGAAGCTTTTTAATACATTACTTAGAGGTGAGATGAGGAATCAGGCATCCCTGACTGTGGTTTTGGAGAGGAGTTGCTACTCAGGACTACTTACTGCCTGAAAACTTCCCATTTTAAAGACCCTCTGAGGAGTGCTGATACCATCAGCCAGCTGGGAGTCCTGGGCAATGTAATGCTGGTTCAGCGTTGCATTGGATTCCAGATGTTTCCAGCCCTAGGAGGACATAATGGTGCAGAACGTATAAAATTCAGATATAAATACGTAATATAGAGAAAATGAACCAAGCGACTGCTGTTTCATTCCAGCCCAGTAAGCAGTAAACTTCGCATCATCACAAAATAGTAATTACCTGGTTGTGGCTGTCACGTGCACAGTAGTATTATCAAGAGATAGAAATGCGTCAAGAAATATTTGGCAACTTCGAGCATGACTGACAGTGTTTTGCAAAAATCCTGACATATTTACAGGGAATTCACCACGTAATACCGGTGAGGGCTACTTGTGTGAGATACATGGTGGAGCTGCAATGTGCAGATGTTTACATTTTAATTACAGTGATTCGAGGAAACATTATTCTTGTGACTTAGGGGTGGATTCCTATGAAACAGTATTTGTTGATAGCAGGGGAGAAAACAGGAGTTGTGCCTTCTGGTTTGAGAAGGAGAAACCGGAGAGCAGATCTGTGCTATGCTGCTGAGTTTCACACCATCTTGAACAACTGGCTTTGCAAATTGGTTGGGGATAGTGTGACGTGGAGGTGGGGGAAAGTGCTGACTTGTTGGTCTAAGGGCTGAGTCCTAAGCACTGCCCAAAGTGACCCATTTTGGCTGTCTCACCTCTTCTCTTCAAGAATGATTCTGAGAGCAGTGAGTGCCAGGCTTGTCTATCCCCTGTCCTGCGTGCTGCTGAAATACCCCCAGAGCATGTCCACAGCATCCAAACCACGAGCACATGTGCTAGCACATGCTCACGTGCGTGGTCACTTACTTCAAGGTCAGTCTTAGAAGCTGTTTCCAGGTCTCTTGTCTCCAAAGCTGGTATCTGGGCTCAAGACATTCCTCAAAACTGTCATACAGTGACTGTGTCTGTAAAATTATGCTAGTGTATAAGCCCTGGGCTGCAGGTCCCTGGCTGAAGGGCTTGGACTGTATTCTTTTATTTCTGAGCACTACTTCAGGCTCTAAGAGTGAACACCACTATGTGAACTTGAAGCTTGCAGAATATTTTCTATGCGATTCCCTTCAAAAGCGTTGACAAAATCTGGTACTTTTGGGTATTAACCACCATCCGTACACGGCATTGAGGTGATTGAAGCTGGTAGGGCTGGTCTTTACCTTTTTTATTTTTTCACAATTCTTATTTTATCCTGGCAATACAATGTCCATAATTTACAGCAGTGTTGTGGTTTTGTGCATAGCTAAAAGCTGTTAATTAGGCAACTATGGGAGAACAGTAACTGAAAGCATAGGAGGGAAGAAAAAGGATTGGAATTCATATTTTGTCGTATTTGAGCACCTCTCAGTAAACAGGTAGAGAAAAAGAAAGACTATCTGAAAAGGCTTTGTTTTCTGGCAGCTGTGTTTGGGTCTGCTCAATAGATTATAACTCAATATACTCAATATACTCAATAGATTATAACAGTATTATAATGCCTAAGGGAAAAGATCCCGCTGTTAAATATCATACGGACCCTGCCTGGATGTGTGAGGCAGACAGTGAGTATGGGAAATGGATATAATACAATTCCTGTCATTAGGATACAGGGGGAAAACTTCTGCTGCAAGATGGTAGTGGTGTGATTAGGACATTTTAGAGCAGGGCAGGGGAAAAATATCAAAATGGAATAATTGGTTTTGCTTTTTTATACAAAAATCCCTTTGGAGTAGACTGGTACCAGTCAGAAATTGACATCAAAGTCTTTAAGCTATCTTAAAGGGAGGAAAAAACTCTTGGAAAAATTTAAAAGACCATTCAGACATTTTTCAGGCAGAACTTTTAAAATTTTTCATGTTGAAGCAGCGTTTTTTTAGAGATGAGCCTAGATTGAATTTCTTTTAAAAAGCTACAATGAAGCCACTTATTTTCAGGTCAAACAAGCCATTTCGTTCAAACAACCTTTTCTACTTTTATTTTGCTAAACCCCTCTGTCTTCCTTTGCCCCCACCTGCCTGCTTTCTTGCCCTCACTTGGAGCTGATTTTAAACTTTTTATTTCAGGTTATTTGCTTCATTCAGAAATCTTCAAGACTATTTACAGTTTTGCTAGGACTCGGGAGACCTAGTTTGGTCTCCAAATGAATGTCTGTTGAATTGTGAATTTCATATATCCCGATCTATTGTTTCAGCCATGCCATGAAGACCCTCTTGAGCCTAGAAGAGGCCCATGACCGGCGCCTTCTGCCCTGCTCTTGGTGGTGAGAGCTCCCGACTCTCTGTGACTGCACAGTTATTTCAACTCCATGTGCACGTGTGCGTGAGTAAAATGTTCTTTGGTTCAGATAGGAGAAATGTTTCATTTTACCTCTAGTTAAGTATAATCTTTAGTTGCAAACGAACAGAGAAAGGTCTCATGAGATTGATGATTCAGAATGAAAATAAAACCACTGTCTTCAAATTACATGAGAGTCGTGTTAGAGAAAGCTTTTTACCTATAACACAGTAATGGATGATACAGACTCTTCAAAGACAGTAACAGAATCAAATGTGTTTTCTGTACTGTTGTAGCTGGTTTTGCAATGGATGTTTAGAGAATCACTAATGAACCATAACTGATGTCATCAAATATGTGAAAAACTGTTGGGGGAAAATTGCTTGACTGACAGGAATAAGGGCTTTGGAAACTTGCTTAATAATACTTGATTGCATTGAGGGGTGTTTTGAAATCTAACTTCTGTTTATAAAATGTTCTGCAGTTTTAAGATGAAAGCATGGAATATTATCAGTGAAAGAATATTGAGAAGATTGTCCCTTGGCAATATGTCATCAGAAGTATCTCAGCTGATGAGCTGCTGGTCTTTATCCCTGAGATAAAGTCTGCCTTGAGATCGCAGGAGCAGGTGCAAGTGGAAGTATGTCCTGCCCCAGGCCAACCAATATCCTCCGTTCTTTCTTCTCCTATGTGGTGGGCACAGCAGTTACGGTAGGTTTGGTTGGACCTGGTTCAGGTTGATCTCTGCTGGCTGCAACACAGCAGGGGTAGGGTGAGTCTTTTCTCCCATGAGGGCAACTGGTAGGTACTTATTTTGCTTTGCGTAGGAGTGTTGGATCAATGTTCCAAACATTGTTGCAAACAATAAGAACTTGGTTTCTCCCCACTGAGGATTCCTCCTGGGACAGAGGCAGTTGGACTTCTCCCTGGAGAGCTTGGCTGGCTAGATCGGTGTGCCCTGAAATACCCCTTGGCCTATGTGGACTACTAAACTTTTTGCTTTGTTACCCACCCTTCCCCAGCAGTCTACTTCTTGCCAGTCACGCTTGAAACAACCACGTCAGCAATAGCACATAGGCAACGTCACCAGATACTGGAACTAATCTGGTGTCTTGACCTTGTTTGAACCTCGTGACGCACGCAGTAGTGAACAGGGAGGAATCAGAACAGAGTTTGTCTTCATGCAAATACATGGACAGTTTATAATCACCCAGGTAACAGCTCACTTTTCCCTGACCCATCTGCACAGTGGTTTGCTTACACAGCCAAATCAAGCACTAGGTGAGGGATTAGAAGATGTACAGTACCTTCAGATTCAGCAGTAATTTCTATAATATTTTTCAGTTTGGTTTTAATTTACGTGTTTTCCTTTTAAGACAAAAAACACTCCACACATTACAGTTGCTCTCAAGGAAGGTGAATTCCTTAACGTGGCCAGTGGCTCCCTCTGTACTTCTGTGGCTGATTCATCAGATGGTGTGGCCACACCTGCCTTCCGAGTTTGGATGATGTTGTTTGCAAGCGTGGGAGCAAATGTTCCCTCGTAGACATCTTTATTATTGTTTCTCTCTTACATAATCTCTGGAAAGAAGCTGTGGCAAATAATCTTCCCTCTGCTTCATTCCCTACACGTGGAACTGATTAGAGGGAATGCAGTGTTTTCTTAGGACTTGATATCCTGCACTGCCTGGTGTTCCTGGAAGAAGAGCTCGCCTCCCTGTGCGCGACTGCCTTTATTCTGGGGTGGGCTCATTGGCGTAACTGATGCTGCTTGCGGTGTGGGTATAACGGGATCCGTGCAATTGACTGATTTTCTCCTGAAATGTCTCTGTCTTTTCTCTTTTAAATTGAGTGCATACCTGATATGTAGAAATCTGCACTGTTGATTGTGTAAAATTCATTACAGCATTGTCCAGAGGTTTCTGCTGGGTTTTGGACTCTACCACTCTCTGAGGACTTAGAAGTCTTAGGAGGAGCTGCTGAGGGAACTGGGGTTGTTTAGTCTGGAGAAAAGGAGGCTCAGGGGAACCTTATCGCTCTTTACAACTACCTGAAAGGAGGCTGTGGCGAGGTGGGTGTTGGTCTCTTTTCTGTAACAAGTGATAGGACGAGAGCAAACGGCCTCAAGTTGTGCCAGGGGAGGTTTAAATTGGATATTAGGAGAAAACTCTTTACTGCAAGGGTTGTCAAGCATTGGAACAGGCTGCCCAGGGAAGTGGTTGAGTCACAATCTCTGGAGGTATTTAAAAGACACTTAGATATGGCGCTTACAGACATGGCCCAGTGGCGGACTTGGCTGCATTAGGTTATGGTTGGACTCGATGATCTTAAATGTCTTTGCCAACCTGAATGAGTCTATGATTCTATGCTCTGCTCTAAGCCAAAACAGGTGGCAGGCAGCTTCTAGGCAGCCTGAGCACAGGAAGAAAATAGTAACGTTTTGAAGGTCAGTCCCAAAAGTTACTCAACAAACATTAGCATGTCAGCCTGCCCAAGAGGTACAAGACTATTGCTCTTTTTTTTTTCCTTTTTTTCCTCTACTGCTTCAATTCTCGATGATAATAAAGGACATAGTGACTGAGGGAGGCTATAACAGCAAGTAAACATCCCATCACAAAAGTATCAGCTGCACAGGGAATGGTGTGGGCAGTGGCAAGAAGGATGCACAGTTTTGGAGGTGACAAGAGATGTTTTTGCTTCCTCTGACCATTTAAAGATGTGCTGGCTGACTTTGCATCATAGTGTAGGCTCAGAAAGCAGCTGCCTTCTCCACATCTTGCTGGAAAGGAGAGGACAAAGCAGCCGTGAACAGCAGCTCAAGTTTTGGTGCTGTTCAGATGAAGCCTGCCAGTCCAACCCGCCTGCTCTGGAGTGGTTTGGGCAGTCGGCCAGGCAGAGCTGCTGTTCTCAACTTTATTATCTAATAAACGTGCTCTGGCAGTGCACCAACTGCCTTATCTTCTTGCAAGGACAGAATCCCTTGGAGAGCCAGTCTCCAGGCCCAGCTAGGATTATGCTAACTTCTCCAGGCAAACGGAGTTAGTTGCAATGCTCGACACACCAGCTTTGCCTTTCTAAGTCTTGCTCAGGTTGAAATAGAGAGAGTGCAGGCAAGTTCGGGGAGCAAATTAGCCAAGGGAAATGTTCTTCTATCTGTCTTAATTAAGCATTAATAAAATCTGTCATTGACTCTCCCCTGCAGTTATCAGGGAGCAGTCAATTGTATATAGTATTTCAGTCAATCATCTTCCCTTCAGGGTCACTCAAGGACTGTCCCAGTCACACTGACGGCAGTGGGACCCAGTTCACCAACATCAGCTCTGTTTGTTACTGTCTTGTACGCAAAATGCCTTATGATTTACAGAGGCAGAAGCGTTACCCAGCAGTAAATCCCCTCCATGTGCTAAGATAGATCAAAGGGTTTTTGTGGATCTGGCCATCCACGTACCAAGGGGCATCTGTGCCCAGAAACCAAATAACTGCACGTCTCTCCATATACATAGACCTTGTATTTGGTTCGTCCTGCCTATGCTCGGGAAGATTTTTCTCCTCCCTTAGGGAAATAAGGCTAGGTAGGGGTTAAATGAAGTGTGAACATATGCCTGCAAGAGCCAGAGGAAAGCTTCTGTCATGTCAATTCTGGCACCGGACAGTAAATGCAGACTTGAAGCTCAGGGTGGAGGGGGCAGAAGGAGGGAAAAAGGAGAGTGAAACGTTCACAGAACCTGGAGACTTCAGATCTTGGAATGAGAATATTCAGCCTGCAGCTCCAGATCCAAAGGTGGAGGCATGTGGCCTTTTCCATGGTAGGTTTCTGTGTGTTATAGACCTCAGGCTGTTCTGAACCAGCTTAGAGGGGCAAAACTGCACGTGCAGAAAAAGCTGGGGGACTGTGGTTGCACTGCTCTGTCTGGGCAGATGCATATTAACAATTAAACCACACTGGACTGTCCTTGTTAGGCAGCTCAGACAATACACAGCCAAGTAAATAAATACAGAAAATAAAGCCCAAGTTTTTGGTGCTGTGTAAAAACAGAGTTTTGTACACCGTACGTTTCATTCAAATTAATTTTTGCACGTCCTCGTGCCAGTTAGATATAGACATTGTGTGAGCTCAGGAAACGAGATATCGGCATGTGTGTTTGCCACATACAGAGCCCGGGAACTGGAACAGCATTTCTGCGTTCGGTTTCAAGAAACAATGAGCCTGGAGAAGTTCAATCTCTTCAGTTTCCCACTCTGTCTATGCTGTGAAATGCAGGAACAAGCAGTCTGGTCTTCAGAGAGCAGCAGCAGACAGGGGCTGAAGCTCATGTTTTAGCAGAGATTTTCAAATGCTTACTCACTTCCCAGCCACAGGAGCCAGCACATAAATCAGCCCTGTCTCTGCCTGCCTGGCACTGCTTCCCACAGCCTCTCTTTGTGCCCTGCCTTGGGCAGCCCAAGCGCTGTCTGTGACGGGCCTCCTGTAATTCTGCGGGGTCAGCGTTCCTGGCAGATGATGGTACCATGTGTGTGATAACAAACCTCCTTTCTTTTGCACAAAAGGGAGATTTCATCCAGCAACTCAACGTATTTCAGTTCAGACCTGAAGCTAAAACCTCTTCTGTTACTCTGTTTGTTTAATTCTCCGTATTACTTAATGTTCTATTAAAAGTCTCTCTTCTTAAATGCTTATTGAAGCAAGCCAGAAGCGCATAAAACTCCTAATGCAATTAGCAATAAAAATAATTCCAAACCCCAATGACTTCATTAATATGGAAAGAAGTGCAAATTGCACAGAAGCAGATTTGCTTACAGGTACAAAGCCGGTGCAGCACCATTAATGGTAATGGACTGTTAATGACCAGAGACAGGGACTCTTCTTGCTCAAACTGGACCCACTTTAGGAGAAGGACATTCAGTTTCTGGCCAAAGTTTTGTGCTGTTGTTTATTGTTCTTTTTTATTTTAGGTTGTTTGGTGGGGTTTTTTTTTGTTAAAGACTGGTGACATTTGCAGGGTGCAAGATTGTTTATTATTTTTTAACCAAATCTACAACAGTGAAGTACCACTAACATCCTCCCTTGATATTAACCCATCCTTCCCACTACGTTATTGCCTGCTTTGTACCAGCCATGCCCCCAGGAGATAATTCTTTTCCTCTCTCCTCCCGTGAAGAAGCAATTCCTTCTTGTCAACATTGCAAGCAGCACTTTTCAGCTGTGGCAGCATCCAGTAGCTAAGCAACAAACAGCATCCCCCAACAAGAAATCAAGGTGTAGGGGAGAAAAAAACCCCGCTGCGCACATTATAGTGTAATCCAGAGAAAATTGCTGCATCACTGTTACTTTTGCTTCGTGCTAAAAGGGAATCAGGCTGCCACATCTTGGAAAGAACCCATTCCGTGAAGCGTGAGGGTGCTTGCTACCTCATTTTGCATTAGCCATCGGCAGAGTTTTGGCCCTGGCTTGGTCCAGACAGACTTTCAGAGGAGTCAGCTGGGCACATAGGGCTGAGAGCATTGCCTTGATTCCCATCTTCTGCAGGTAGCAGAGAAGAAAATTTGGATGTGCGTGGAAATGCCTTATGCCCAGTGATTCATCATCACCTTGGCAAAGCTCGGGAGGAGAGAGCAAGGCTATGAGAGCACGGCCCCCAGAGCTGACATAGTGCTACAGCACTGCGCCTGGAAACACTCCGGCGCTATTGCTCCCAAATACTATTCTATGTAAGGAAAAAATACTAGTATGCTTACACTCATGGATCTTGCTGGGTGGTGATTGGAAGTTTTTTTGGTTGGTTTTGGGTTTTAACCCCTGGACTTAAAAAATACTCTTCACATTGCTTGGTTAAAGTGAAGAGACAACACCAATCTATGTAGCTGTGTCTTAAATGTCTCCTTCCACTTGTTTCTTTGTCCTCCCCCCATTTTCTTTTCACTCTCCCACACGCACTGCCTTGACTGAATGGACTGAAGTACAATTTCGTTTTAATAGGCAAGTGGCTTTTAGCTGGTCCCTGAGTTATGGCCTAACATGTGTTTCATTATACAAGCCATAATAACCCTTCCATATATTGTACATTTCGTTTTTAACACACTTACAAATGAGAAAACAAAGTTCATCATGTTAACAGAGTAAAAGCATCTAATGTGCAGAATCCCTTGTGTAACTGACTGGATTAATAGCTCAGCGTGGCTACTATAACAAGCAAATAATAGGTGTATAATGAGCTGTTTCTGATTCTCAAATCAGGCTCATTTGACTTCTTCTAGAGAAGATATTCAGATATTAGGATGAGCTGAGCAGTCTTTGGTGGCTTTATACTTAGACATTCGCTAGGAGTGTATTATTGACTACAGTCAGTAAACAGGATGACCTATACGTCAGCAACATTTAAAGAGGATACTCTGGATCAACAGACTTCGCAGTCAGCCAGGGATTACTTGTTCAGTTGTGAACCTGAGTGTGAGAACAAAAATCTGTGCTAAGAAACATGCTTGGGATGGAGTTTGGTCAAAAGAGCACATTAAACACCAATACTCACCCAGAAAATGAAAACACAAATGTAGTCTGAAGAGTTGCATCTAACACGAGCGTGCAGAGAACAGCAAGCACCTGATGGCCACCAGCCCATGTAAAGCAGGGGAGCAAGGGTCGATCCAGATGTTTGTCCTACTCCTGCATGAAGGTCCTCATGAATTTAGAGGCAGCAAATTCTCATTCCTTCAAATGCTACGATCATCTCTACAATCTCTCAGCGGGAACGTCCACCCCAAGAGCACTGTTGTCTTCTTGAACCAATAGAGGAGATGTGCCCCTTTGGGCACAATGAGGTGATAAAAAACTTGGCAGAAAGCTTTTCTTGACAGGAATACACACACTCGTGCCTTCTAAAATACCAATGATGACATTGATGATAATCCCTGGCCTCATTCAAGAGTGACTACAGTCATA
Organism: Tauraco erythrolophus; assembly: GCF_009769465.1. Classification (NCBI taxonomy): domain Eukaryota; kingdom Metazoa; phylum Chordata; class Aves; order Musophagiformes; family Musophagidae; genus Tauraco; species Tauraco erythrolophus. The sequence continues at coordinate 126,351,665 of NC_141466.1, read as the reverse complement.
GCAAAGGTAGGCTGGCCTTCAGGGATGGAGGTCATCTACACAATTGTGTTGTCCATTGAATCCTGGAATTAAAAATAATATTAGACAAATGGCTGGCAACCTTACTGTGAGGATTGCACATTGCATGTGAGACCCCTGAGCAGCCCTTCCTTCCCCAGGATAAAGTATATTGTGTTTGAAAGAAGTTCAAAGCATTTTGTTGCCTTAAGTTATGGGTGAAGGGGACTCCTTTTTGGATTCAGACTTGGCACCAGCTAGTTCATCAGTGGAGCTGTGCTGATTTATGCTGGTTTGTCATCTGGCTCCTATGTAGGAAACTCTTCAGAAGCAGCTAATTTCACTTTTTTCATCTTTACTTAAGGCTTTTTCCCAGCTCTAGGAAGCTGCCATTCCTGACTTTCCCTAGTCCTCATCAGAGAAATAAGTTCATCCGTCACTTGCCAAGGTGCTAAGTAGTTTCTTACAGCATCACTGTGGAAATCATAAATCCTTTGCATTGTCCGACCGTTTGGAAGGCTGTCTGGGGATGGGCTGAGCAGTGTGGATGGCTGCAGTCTTGGTTTGACAAATTCACTCTGCCAACATGATGTTCCCCGTGGCTCATGCCAAACCACACTGCCTGCGCCCCAGAGCCGGCCGTTGCACTCTCACGGTGTTTGCCTGAGACTTTGGTGCCAGCACTTTGCAACTCCATGGTCAAAGGAACTGCTTGGATTTAAAAAGGAGAGTTAATCTGGAAAATCACAGTGTAAAGGTAAAATACACAAGAACAATGGTGTTACTGCACTTGTACAACACGAAATGAATATTTGTTTATTTACATTTTTATTGTGTTACCTATGGCTTGAGTGAAGCTGCTCTTCCTGTTCATGCATGTACTGAGCCCTTTGATTTCTACAACACTGTGATTTCATTGCTTTGCCCCTTGGAAGCTTTTCCTTAATTGTTCCCTGCAGCTTAGCAACCTGAAACCACCTGTAGAACATGAGTCTATTGCATATAATTCCTTCCCTGATCCTCTTGCTCATTTTTAATTCCTAATTTATGATTTTCTGAAGTTTAAGTGCTGACTGCTCCTTTGGAGTGGTCTGAAATTGGCTTTGCCTTTAGATTTGCACTGGACTTGATGTACGTCAGGGGGGTTAATACAGAAGGCTATGCTATGTATAGCTTTCTATAGGGGCATGACTCACTGAAGTCAGACAGATCAGACAGCCGGGACGAGTGGGACCTGCATCACTTACAGCAGGTTACATGGCTGCTTTGGCAGGCAGCTCTCCGGGCTGAGATGTTCGTCTCGGGAAAGAATTGCCCTTGGGTGGTCCGCATGACTCCCAGGGACCGCGGAGGGATCCTGGACTCGGCACTTAATTCCCAGATAGCTCAATTAGGGAGAATGGACCCCATCACAAGCACCATGGAGCTCTGCAGTCATGACTGGGTTTAAGGAAGATATTTAATTGTGGATGTGTTATCAGGCACTGAAGGAGCCTTTGGCAGTAGGGCCAGAAACAAAGTGGAAAGGGGTTTAGGCCATCAGGCTCCAACCTGCAGGTCTAAAATTACAGAATTATGTATTTCTTTTTCAAAGAAGTGCTTGGACCTTCACAGGGGCAGCGAGGCAGGTCTGGCATGACCAGCCATCGTGTCTCAGTGTGACCGAGGTGGAAAAGAGGAAGACTTTCCAATAAGGGCAAAAAAAGAAATTCTGCGTATCAAGACACTTCAGTCGCTTGTGCTTGGAAAATTGCTCTGCTGTTTCTAAACTTTTCCCCCCAAACAATCAGTCTGTTTCAACAACGGCCTCTTTGAAAATGGGCTTCTCTGGAGGGGGCGATGGGAACGCCGGGCTGCGAGGGACTGACCTCATTTCCAGCACACATCGCCGCTCAGCCTGGCAGGGCTCTCTGGAGCTTTCTGTAATATATACTGCCATTTTCCTGTTTTTTCTCAAAATAATACTAAGAGCATAACTTGCCTCTAATAGTCCCTGACACAGCTGCATATGCTGCTCGCCCCCAAGACTGCCCTGGCTCTCGAGAGCTGCTGTGGACAGGGTGACATATGGAGGAGTTGTGCCAAGAACAGGGTGGGTTTTTCTCCTCTCCGATCTTGTCTCGCTGCCCATTTTGCTTTCTTCTGAAGAGTGTGTGTGTGGGGGCCGAGGAGGGGTTGATGATGCTGATCTGTCTGGGAGAGCCGCTGCTTCTCCTTTCACCATGGTAACGAGGAGGAATTTGTATGCAATGGGAATAGGAAGGTTTTTAGTATTTTACTGGAGGGTGTTGGAGACTTTTTCCTGTGGAAACTCTTTGATCAAGGGGAGCGGAGGAGGAAATTGCCTTTTTTGTAGATCCCTGCAATCTCTTGCTTGGCAGAAGCCGGATCGTGTTTCCCTCAGCAGGTGCAGGGTCTGATCAGTGCTTAAATAAGAACTCAGAGAAAGTAGCTGCCCCTGTGAGCCAGGGGAAATCCCCTCCATCTTCTTAATTTGCTGTCTCTGGGTCTTTTGAAGGAGCACACACATGCATAGGACCAGAGTAGTCAGACCCTATTTACTGCCTGGTGGGGTTTTCACCTATTTTCCAGTCTATTTATTCTCTTTGTCTTACAATCTTTCACTTTCCCCTTCTCATTTTCCTTCATTATTTGGAAATCTGGCCCATGCACCGCTGGAGCAAAGTTTGCCATCTGGAAATGCTGCCAAGGCTGCGTGCCCATGGCAGCAGCTGGGGTAGGAGGCTGCGCGGTGGCCCAGGACTCCCTGTCCCAGGCACCTTCACCTTGGAGGAGAGAGGGAAGTTGCTTCCAGCACCCCTGGACTGGGTTAACTGGGAGTCCTTGGCTTGGAGAGCTGCAGATGGGGCCAGGACAGAGGCAGCAGGCGAATTCACAACTGGGCACTACTGTTTTGGCTTTGCTTTCAGTACTAAAAAATGGGATGCTCTTGGAAGGGAGGGTTAAAAGCAACGTAACAAATGCTCTGTGGTGATCATCCCACTGGACCGTCGCAGAAACAAGCTGCCAACGCCAGAACTGCCCCGCAGTCGTCCTTCAAACACTGGTGGCATCACCCGGGAGCCTCGCGGCCAAGGCTGGAGTGCTGCTCCACTGCGTTTCTGCCAGACTAGGTGAGTTTTTTGTGCAATAAATCACAGCTTCTTCTTCAAAGTATCTTCCTCCCCCTGCCTTTTCCTCCATTTGGCTTCCCTGAATTGCATCCTGAGTGGTTCCCATGCACTGGCAAAGGAGAGTATCCAGCTGTGAAGATTTACTAGCGCAAACACCTTCCCTCTGTTAAAAATGCTTCATTGACTGGGACAGGACTCTCTGCTCTGGGGAGAACACTGCCAGGCAGTCAGACGTGTTGTTTTACAAAAATTAGAGCTAAAATACGAAGCAGTTGTGGTTTTTATCACTCAGCTGTAATCTCCACTTTACGCTATTTGTCCTTTGGAGCTGGATAGAAATCGACTCTCTCCCTGGTCTGCAGCCATTCTTTTGTGTTGGCAGCAGCTCTAATTATGCACCAATTAACCTTAATTAAACCAATTCCTGTGTAACTGCACATGCAGACAATGCACTGAACAAACGGCCTGACAAATATTGTCACTTAAAAGGCACAGAAAGACGTCAAAACCTTAATTGGAAAGTCAGATTGTAAATTGCTGCGGATTTGTAGCTCTTTGTTCTTAAAACGATCAAACAGGAGTAGCGGCCAAACACCCCGAATGCTCCCAAAACCTTGGCTGAATTAATTTTCTCAGGCTGCTGAGGCCAAAATGTATTATTTGTGTAGGAAGAGGGGCTGGTGGAATAGCCTTAATGATAGCAGCTGGCAGGCTGGTCTAGAGGGCATCAGGATGGCGATGCCAGGTAGAGAGCCACCAAGTTCCCCTTCTAAAGCCTGGATGGCTTTGGGCAAATTGCTGGATTATTTGGCAATCCCCGCTGTCCTCTGCCCGGCTGTTTGTGCAGAAAACGCTCTGTAAAGCTGGGACTGTCCCTCGTGTCATGCGATGGAGCTGCAGTTTTGTCGGAAACGGGATGCAGTTTGCACCCTGTAAGCAGAAACTCAGCCAACAGATGGTGCTCGTACATACGGTTCCTCCAGGTTTCTTCTGAAAATGCCTTGCAAGCTTTCTTCACTTCACCATGCGATATTTTTTCTGAGGGAGCTGCTGCAAGCAGCAGAGGTTTTACCTTCATTTTCCTGAGCAGAACGAGCCCCTGGAACTGCTGGTGTGTGAAGAGAGTCCTTGCCAAAGGGGTTACATGTCTCCAGTCTGGCCCTTTTTCAAAGTTTGCTATAAGGGAAATAAGTTAGACTGAGAAAAAGTCCAGGCTTTGCACCACTTATTTATCCTCCAGTGCAAAAAAAAAAAAAAAAAAAAAAAGAGATTGCAAGACTCTGAGATTGGTTTGCAGCAGAGCAGCAAGGAAAAAAAAGTCATAACTAGCACTGAATTCAGAATTTTGTCTTCCCTGCTGTTCATAAAATGTCTTTAGTTGGGGGAAAAAAAAAAAAAGCCTTTCAAATCCTTTAATATGTATTGACTTTCTGGTGGTTCAGTTTTATGCTACTGAACACTTTCCTTTCTGTAGTTAATCAAACAGGCTCTAGGCATAGCACTTTGCGGTAAAATATTCTGCCTTGTGAATACTGCAATTAAAAGCAAAGCTAATTAAGCATGTAAATCATGCCCATATAAATTAGTTACTAACACGTTTAGTTGGCCACCGGCACTGATTGCGGTGGGAAAGGGGGATTCGCACGATCCGTGTGCCTGTGCAGAGAGCCTGCTGTGAGGAACTGCTCGGGAAAGGAGGACATGCGGCCGTGAACATGCGTAGGGCGGTGAGATGATGGTGGTGGCTCACAGTCGGACACAGCCCCGTCGATGGAGAGCCGAGGATAGGATGGATGGTGGCAGAAGCTAAAGCAACTCAAGTTGGGAATGGGGACAAAGATGAACCGGCCAACCACGCAGCTCTGTTTATGAAGCGATAAGACCTCATCCATTGCTGACTGAAACGGATGGAGACACTTCTCTGGACTGTAATAGAGTTTGGGATTGGGTTCAGTAAAAGGAATTCAGCTGCGGATTAAAACACGCTCCCAGGAGAAGTGATGGAAGCAGTCCCGCTTACTTCTTGCTGGCTGGGTTCAGCCCTGCAGCCACTGTGCGGTGCCCAGCAGAAGCTGGGGGCACTTGAGAGTGTTTGATGAAATTTTGTAGAAACGTTGAGCATTTCATGGCAGGTGCAAAAGCAAGATTTTTCCCTCCAGGAAAGAACCAAGATTTTCCCTTCAGGAGCATCATTTCTTTTTCTTCCAAGCCATTCATCCATCAGCCTGCATTGGATGGTAGGAAATCTCTGCCATCTGCAGGAGGGCACAGAGGAGGTCCCACAAGTTCCTCCATGGGTGGCTCTCCCTCTCCTCCATGGTCATATGTGCCCTGCACAGACACAGCAAGATCTTGAAAAGCACCCAAGGGCATCCAATTTGCTTTTCATTGAAGTGAAAAGAATGGGCACCTGGATGGCACTCAGCGAGGCCAAAGGGATGGGGGCAGTTGGCTGAGCAGGCTCTGGGCTCAGAGGCCAGAAGATGTTTCTGAAGAGCAAAGGAGAGAAAGTGCCAGGCTGAGTGGGAAGCCATGGGTAGCTGGCTACAAAATGCCAAGTGCTGAGCTATTCCTGATTTACTGTTTTTAAGGTTAAATAAAAAATAAAAACCGTATGCACCTCTTGGAAGAGCTGGGACCTTGACATCAAACTGTGCATTTTATCAATCCCGCCTGTTTGACAGCGAGAGCTTACAGGTGTCTTCTGAGAGCAGGGCTCACTTTTCCAAACTTGCCAAGCTGACCTTTGCTGGATCAGGCCCAGGAATCATCCACTCACCAGGACCTGGGCTCCAAGCTGTCTTCTGCTCGAAAGCAGCCAGCACCATGTTCTCTTCTCCCTGGAAAGCATCTTTGCTGGCTACGGCAGCAACTCATCCTCCTGCTTAAAGCAGGACCAGTGAGCAACCACAAACAGGAGTAGCCAGAAGATGAAGGAGGAGGAGGTTTGTCATCAAATGGTTGGGCTGTTCCCCAGTCTGTGCTGCCTGGACACTTCATTTGTTGTTTTACACCACACTGGCACAGGATGAAAGCTAATGGTTCCTACTAGGACATCGGTGTGAACACTGGGGACAAACTACGTGCTATGACTGCAAGTCTAAAATTAATTTTATCTTGTCTGCCACAATGGTGTATTTTTCTATGGCAAACTCTTGAATACTATTGGACTGTCTGGTAGCAGTGGAAGGAGTAGCAGTGTAATTTCCAGTAGCTCTGGGCAAATACACTTCTACCAAAATTAAATAGCCACAGGAGCTATTTGACAAATTTTTCCCAGCTCAAGCTCAGAAGGCACAAGGAAGAGGCTCTCCAAAAGCTTATTTTAACCACAGACACTGACAGGTGAGGATCCAGCTCTGCAGTTACAAGATCCACACATCTGTGTGAGATTCAAATGGAGGCAACCTAATTGCAAATCAGGTTGTCAGGCAAGTCCTCCAGTATCTCTTCCCCTCCCACAGCACAGTCTCAGCACTGTCATTACTGCAGGCGGCTCTACTGTTTGCATCTCCTGCTGTGGTCATTGAAGGAGTCGCAAATGTGCCAGCCCAAATGCATCACCCTTACCCTGTGCCTCTTGATGCCCCAAAAAGAAGTTTGTGGTAGACTTCAGCAGAAGTCTATAGATGACCAGAGAAGAGGAGCCTGGGGAAGACACTGGCGCTGGCTATGGGCTATTCGGTGGTGTGTCCCAGGGCAGGGATCTGCAGTCCACAATTACAAGCTGGAGAAAATATCTAAGGAGCAAATGGCTCCCCGAAATGTACCCGCTGTTCACAGGCAGGTGCGAGTGCTGGTCCTCTGGCTATGCTGAGACCTAAAACTCTCTTGTTCTGGAACAGATATTCTGGGTCACCTTGAGGAAGACACTTCATCTCCCTGTGTTTCCATTCCCCAAGTGAAAGATGGAAATAGCAGCACTGCCTTCCTTCCAGCAGAGTAAGTGCATTAAAGATTGCGAGGTGATGGGAGCTCTGGAAGTGCCTCGATGGAAGAGATTCATTTGAATACATTTGTTGTGCATTACTCACTCAGCCCTGAGTTTTAATCTTCTCCTCCTCTCCATCATTGTAATCTAAATTTCCTTGAGCTCTCTCACTAGAGCTCAGTCCCAGTTTAATCCCTGCCTCGTTTGAGTGATTTCTCCAATTTCTCCTTTAGCAAATGGCGAGGCTTATGTTAGCCCTCATCTCTCCTCTAAGTCTATCGCAGGAGAGCTGCTAACACTCCCTTTGCAGGGAGCACCTGCAGTTTATTTGGAAGCTTGTGAAAATTCTCGGAAGGATTTCTCTTCTGTTTTTCCAGCCCGGTGACTTGCGTTTCACAATCTTTTCCAGACCTGCCCTACCGTCTCGTGTTTGGGGCATTGGAAGTCCACTTTCCACCAAAGCGGAGGCAGCCCGCCTTTCCTCTTCCTTCCCAGGTTTTGGTCCAGGCAGAGGGGTGTGGGGCACCCCTTGTTCACGCTGATATTTTGCAGAGGTGCAGCTGGGCGAGTGGCAGGACCGAGCGCCAGGGCCCCACGTTGCATGTGATAGCCAAAGCCGTTCTGCTTTCCACGCTGTCGGGTTTTCAGCAGGGATGAGCGCTCAGGATGCTGCTGGGGGTACACCAAGTCTACAGCTTGTTTCTGAGGGTTTGTTACCACCGTTGGGGCTGGGGCAGAGGTTCTGCTTTGCAGCCGTCTTTGCAAAAGGTGATTTATTTATTTTTTTGCGTACGCTGTGTGTCCTTCTTGCACATCAAGCAGCGCTGCAAAAGTCATTTTCCTCCACGGCAGGTGCTACGTTTGGAGGTTTTTTGGTTTGTTAACTTCCAGCTTTCTTGACTGTTTTTCCAGCAGGATTATTTGTTACTCTATGAGCGAACAAGTCCTGGCTCACACAGGCAAAAATGTGCAGGAGGCGTGTAATTCCCAATTTATTAGCTTGGTTCACATGATGTTGTCAAGAATTGATTGTAATGCTTAGTGGCATTAGCAGTACCTTCCTATCACAACAACGGTATTTACTGTCAGGAACACTATTTGTGCAGCAGTTGTGTTACACCACAAATAATTCTATTACTTACGTTCAATTTGTATTGTTACACATAACACAACTGTGCCTGCTGCGTAGAATCATACTTCATTAACACCCGAGACAGAACAGCATCGCATAACTACCCTCCTCAGCACTTCTCATTTGAAATTATATTCTACTAATTATTAAAATGTAGATCAAAAATGACATATCTCAACTATTATAAATATAGAAAGGAAAGTCTCTGTTGTATTCGTAGAGAAAGAACACCAATTAAAATTCATTGCTCTGAAAATGATCGCGCTACAAATTTAAGGATATGCTGTCAAGTTTGGTAAACCCCAGAAATGACAAATCTTATTCTTCTGCATTCCTCTGCAAATTTCCCGCAATTCTGTGTGTCCTTGTCATGATAAAATGCTTAAGTGAGTTTTAGAAAGCAGTGAAAATTCAGTTATTTATATGCAGACCTGTGATATGAGGACAGCACCATCCTGGCCTTGAGGGGCCAGTACCTCTGCTCTGTTGTTAGCATGACCCTGGCACAGCATCCCCTGGGCGGGCTGTGAATAACACTGCAGCAAGGGGACAGTCTGTGTTAGAGAAACTTGGCCAATGGTCCCTCCAAGAGGGTCCTGGTCTCCCCAGAAACCCCACACAAGCCCTTCGTGTCCCGCAGCTCATGGGGGGCTGCTGAGCTATTCAATAAGTTTCTGCCTCTGGGAGCAGCTGCTGCATGGCTATAGCTGGAGATCCCTTTAGGGCTCCTCTAGCTATGTATAGCGCCTCCCAAAGGCAGTTTAAAAGGACCTATGTAGCCTATATCTATACTTGACTAGAGGAGCAGATAGTAACAAATAAGGTTATGAGACATTTCACCACATAAGCATGAAGTTTCTTTCACTTTAGAAAGTTTTCTACATGGGATCTACTCCAGTAATAGAGCACAGTGCTTGTAATTTCACCTGAACTACCAAGACACTCTAGAGAAACCTGACAAAATCTCTTAAAAACCCAACAACAAAAAAAATGCACCTTGACTCACAGAGCTGAATCTTGTTTGAGGAGGTCTAGTTATTCTGAAAGTTGTTAGTGGCATACCAAACGGGGTTTGATCCCAAGAAAACCTGATTAATGGTGCATAATTGCAGTAGAAGTTGTTCGTGAACTTCTGTGCCTACTAAAGAGAGATTTAGGCTCTGGGATGTGGGGTACAAGTTACAAACAACGGATGGTGGAGGCCATGGGTGAGCTCCTGGCAGAAGGAGGAGCCAGGAGCCACATACAGTCTCCCTGCGTCTCGAGCATGCTGCTCACAGGGAGACTGTATGTGATGGTTTCTACCTTATTCAAGGAAAAGAAGAGCTTGCAAAAACTGTTATCATCAGATTTCTCTATCCTCATGAAAATAAATTTACGAGGTGTCAAATTTAAGTGAACTTTTTGTGGAAGCTTTTAAGGGCACATTATGTCATCTGTGCCGTGCTGTGGGAAGGAAGAGATTTCGAAGAGGCTATCTGCAAAATAAGGTACCAGTAGCTGAGGTCAATTGTCACCCCAGCTCATGGTGAGGAGCTTCTTTTTCGTGTCAGCAAGTGAATATGGATATCGAAGTCTAACCCATGCCAAGGGTTGAGGGCCAAGTCCACATAGTCTTGTGAGACAGCCATATCTGGAAGGTTTGGGGCAATTCAGAGGGGAGTGGGGTGTATTGAACTAAACTAAAGAACTTTGGAGCATTTCCAGGAAACAGGAGGATTTTCAGCTTTCAGTATAAGGCGAGGTGAACCGGGCAGAATGCAGATGGAAAATAGTTGCACGTATATTAAAGCACACATGAATTATCTTTTTTGTAAGGCAGATACCAAGAAAATAGAGACAAGACACAGCCCATCTCTAACTTTGCACATAGTTTAAAAGTAATTGAGATTTTGAACATATTCCTTGAATAACTCTCTAAAACTAATGGCAGTTGAAAGCCAGATGAAGTAGCTATTTTATCTGGCAAGCTTCCATGCAAAATTTCCTGCTGATGCTGGCTCAGACAGATGGAGATTTTGGGGAGGGAAGAACAAAGAGCCATAGGGCTTTATTGGATGAGCTTTGAAAGGTTTCTTCAAGCTTCTATCACAAGGTTTATGAACCTTGGGCTTGTTAACTTCAACGCAGTTTTGTTCACTGTTTTAACCCTGCTTTATTTCCTATGGTCCAGATGACACATTTATACATCCACAGAAAATTTAGCGGGATGCTCCTCAAAAGATGCATGATCCTGCCCAAGGAAGGGCAGAAATTTGCCTTAAAATATAAAAGTTTTTAAACAGTGCTATATAAAGTGCTTTTCTCTTGAAATGCCTTCTTTGGTTAGATCATGCAAATTTAGTGCTGGCTGATGCTTCTTTAAGATGAAAAGTATGAACAACTCATGAATATTTCATCATTTGTTTCTGCACTGGTCAGAAATGGTAATTTGAGCTCCAGACTGTAGAGATTTAGCAAAAAGAGTTGGCCACTCAGAGGATAAAGACAGAAAAAAAGCGGTTTTGACAGGATTTCTCCTTGACAATGCTGGTATGTAGACAAGTTTCCTAAAGGATATGAAATTTGGATAATCTACTGAGGGCACATATTTGGACTGTGCTACTGAAGCAATTCTTGATCTGCAATGCATTTAACACTATAGTGTTTTCTTTATTTCCTTTTTTTCCCCCCGTCTCTCAGAGAACAACTGAAAGCACCATTCACCCAAGATCACAGGCAAAGCATCATACAGAAGACAGCCTTGGACAGGGTCCTCATTCACCTCAGGCTTTATGTGCACCATCATCTCCCTCAGGACGTGAGCGCTGCCCTGGAAAGGCTGTGAAGGGGAAAGTATCAGCGAAAGGTGCTATAACTAAAGGTTCATGAGCCTTGATTCTCCTCTTAAGACTTCCTTTACCTTTGGCTGTAATGTCCGTGCCAGCTACCTTGCCCTCTTTTATGCAATTGGCCATCCTATGAGAGCTCCCAGGGGCTAGAATTTGAAAGCAACGTTGTTCTTTGTCACCAGTATGCACTATTATGCACGAATAATTTGTATGCCAGATTCAACCTTTCCCAAATATTAAGGGCTCTATCTGGGTTTGGGCCATGTTATTTTGGGAGTGAGAAATGCCATTGCCCCATGTTCTGGCCTCACAGTAGCACTTGGCAAATTGTTTTTTTCCTGTACTACAGAGTTCAGAGTTTCTTTTTGTTTTGTTTTGTTTTGTTTTGTTTTTTAAGGAATACTGATGGAAATCCTGTCCCATTGTTCACTCAATGCTGACGCTTACAGAACTGTTTTCAGTTTCCAATAAAAGGAATAGTTACAGTGTCGTGGTTTTTGGACTGAGGGTCGAGACAAGAACCGAGAGGGAGCACCCACCAACCATGGTCCCGGGCAAAACATGACTCAGGCTTTCTTAATAAAACAAAACCATTTATTAACAGTTACTTAACAGGAGACAAGGGAACGAAACCGGTTACTTGAGAGGAGAAAAGAGAAAACAAGGCCAGATCTTAAAACAACACCTCCCCACCCCGTTTCCTTTCGTTCCTGGCTCAACCTCCCCCCATGGCGGCGCAGGGGGACAGGGAATGGGGAATGCAGGTCAGTTCATCCATGTTGTTAACTGCCGCTCCTTTCTTAAAGGAGGAGGAGCCTTTACACCATTTTTCCCTTGCTTCGGTGGATCCCCTACTCACGAAGAAAAAAGTCCCCAAACTTTTCCAACGTGAGTCCTGCCCGCAGGATTGCAATCTTTCCCCATGGACTGCACCAGTTTGGGCTTTACCAGTCTCGGCCTCTTAGGGAGCTGCTGCCACTCGCGTCGGCGTGGGTCGTCCCACGGATTGCAGATGCCTCCACGACCTCGTCGTGCATTCCATGCCCCATTATTAACAGTACCTGGTCGCGCATCCCCTGCTCCACGACCTCTCCTGGGCTCAGGCATCTCCTTCCCGACGTGGGTTTCTCCACGGGCCACGAGTGGGTCTCTGCTCCGCCGAGTACACCCTGGCTGCAGGGGGGCCGCCTGCCATCTCACATCGATTTGCAAGGGAAGCCTCAGCTCCAGTACCCCTCCTCCTGCTCCATCCTTAACTGACCTGGTTGTTGTGGTTGTTTTCTCTTAGATCTTAATCTCCTCTAGAGGAGCTCGGCCCGGCGGGCACCCCGGGAGCGAGGCGCTTCCCGAGTCCCTCCCCATGCGGCTCCCCCGGCGCCATCTTGAGCACATGGCGCCGGCCCGGGCCCGGGCGGCCGCTCGGCCGGGAGCCGGAGCGAGGGCAGCGCCCTCCTGCTCTCTCCTCGCTCCTGAGCAAAAAGCCCCTTCCTGCCCCTTTGTCCCAACTTAAATAGGGCCATTCGCAGAGGCGCCAATTTGGCTCAACCTCCCCCGGGGGGATGGGACTCAGATCTGGTGGCACAGGGAGCAAATCCCCTCCCCTGCCACCAGAACACCCCCCCCATCAAACTATCACATACAGTTTTTAAAATGACAATTTCTCCAAATTTCCAACTGGCTTCCTTTCTATGGAGCATTCCACTAGCAAGAGGAGAGGGAGAGATTCTGCCATAAGCAGACGAAACCTTTTTTTTAGTGGCTCAGATGCCGACTCTCGAGGTCTTTGGCATCCAGAGCAGGCTGGCTGTGGTGGACTGAAAGTTGTCTCATCAGACTCACGTTTCAGCATCGCCACCTGACATGTTATGACAAGCTTTTAACTTTTGAGCAGTGGTGGATGGAAAAGTGTCACTGCTTTGAAAGCAGCACAGCACAGGCTGCCAAATATAGTTCCTGCTGCAGTGGTGTCAGCCCCTCCAAGGCAGACACCCATCCCAGCCACGGCGCTCGATGAACAAAGAAGCCAGGACTCTTCAGGCAGCCTAAACAGACCTAAGGCAAATAATTTTCTGCATGAACTACAACAAGTAAGAGGTTGGGCACAAAGGAAGGAAGCTGAGAGGCATTTTCCAAGAAATAGGTGTTTATGGGTTTGCAGTGCCAAGACTGTGCAAGAACCCTCAAAGGGGACATTGGAACTGGAAACTTTCCATGGGGACTGGTTGGTTAATAGGGGCCTGTACGTGCTCTGCTAGCTCTTCTGTGCTTATTGCTGCTGGTGGTGGAGGGGAAATAAAACATCAGTCTCAACAAATTCCCAGAGATGAGAGTCTGTCCTTCACAGGGCTCAGCTGGTGAGAGCTGCCAAGTAGGAACTGGTGCTGTTCTCAAGGTGTTTTCATGACTTGTTCTGTGCTTTCTCTCTTGCTGCTTTTTATCCACATGGACACACCTGAGTGACACAGGCAAGAAGGCTTTTCATGACAAATTGTCCCTTCCTTTCCAGCTGACCAGTGCATTGCTGTGGGTTTTTCTCTGCTGTGGTGCTACAGTGGCTCCATTGTGCCATCAGGAGACAGTCAGCTCTGAAAGAGCTGGCTCCTGACACTGCCGAGCATCCCTTGGTGCTGAGCCCATCCCACTCACTGTATTTGCCATTGCTTCACTGAAAGAGGTGACCACAGCAGGTAAGCAGGTAAGCAGGCCTTTAACCAGCTTGAGGGCAAGCAGCGTGACTCAGCTGAGACTTCTTCACCCCTCAACGAGGGTGGCCTTACCCATGCCTGACCACAGTCCAAGAGTGAGTTTGCACAAGCCAAATCCATGCCAGGGAGTCCGCTCAGCACAAAACCAGCACTGGATGATCCCCAGGCAGTGCTCAGGCCTTGGGCATGTTCAGTACGGATGTGATCTGGGAGATAAGGATGAGCCATGGGGAATCTGTATGCTGCAAATCTCTCTATCTGTATGCAACATGAGAAGGGCAGGTTGGTCATGGCCAAATTTCCACGACAAATTTCACTGCCTTGTTGCTTTCTGAATTTATGGGAAAGAAGAGCTTGATCTCCCAGCTGCAGGAGTAAGGACTTGGCATGGGAGCTCTTCCTTGGGCAACTCAGAGAGCTACTGTGATGGCATCAGCCCAGACCACCCAGGGTTGATCCCAGCTTGCCTGTTGTGGACCATTTCATGGGCATGGTGGGGAGATGAGATGCTGGAAAAGTAGCAGATGACTTAGCTGTGTCCCTTTGGCACTAACTGTGTGGGCTCTCTGGCTCTTGCTGCCCCACTGCCCTGTTGTGTGGGCTCCTGTGACTCCTTCCTTCAGGCCCTTAGGAGGAAGGGATGGCTAATGGCTCACACACCTATGCATCAGGAGCAATGGCTGGTGCTACTTGGGAGAAGCAGAAGTCAGGTGGATAAAAAGGGAAAATGAATCTCTGGCCTCTCAGCGCTCCCAAAGCCAGTCTGCAGTAAGCACTGCATCATTGCAATGCTGCTGGCTTTCTCACAGCCAAATGCCAGCAGCTGAGTTATCTTCATTTTTAACTGTATGATGGGCTTTTCTGCTATTGTATTGTTTTGATTGAATATTCCTTGGGTCTAGTTCAATCTTCTACCGACATCAGTCCCAAGCCAGACCTTGGAGTCTTCTAGTGAGGTCAAGAAGCTACCGCAAAATTTAGAGCAAATGGGAAAAAAGAAACATTGATGACAGGTCACTTACAATTTTAAAGAGCAAGAGCCATCCTCCCTGGCGGGCTGCCCTTTTCTATCTGTAATCTGTCCTACAAAGCGGATGGGAGATAACTCACTGGCAGATCCCTTCCCTGTACTGATAAAAGGGGTTTTAATTTACCAGCATGTTGGCTTGGCACTGCAGAGAAATATTAGAATGGTGACTCTCCTCATGCTCAAGGCACTTGCAAACCCTATTTATAAATGTAAAAAAAAAAAAAACAACGAGCTAAGGATTCATTGTCCTTTGGATGAAGAAGAGGAAGAAAAATGACGCATATGTCTTGAAGTTTCCCCCATTTAATATCCACAAATATTTTGTTCTGATGTTCTACCTCCATCAAGAAAATGTACAGTTTTCTTAAGGTTAACCTCCTCTTTTCTTAGGGAAAAAAATACGGAAAATTATCATCTCTGTAGATAGGAAAGCAGAGGCACAGAGAAGGCAAGAGATCTGTTCCGCAGAGCTGCAAAAAGATCACATCACTGATTATTAGAGCAGTAATTTGATCACAAGTCCTTTAACTTTGAGGGTGGATTAGCTAATGATGCAATTAGCAAGGAAAATACCCACATTGCCGCTTGCAGTGTGCTGGGCTAATCTGTCACTTATTTTGTTATGCATCTGTCTACCTACAGCAAGAATCAACACAGCTTACAAAATCCTTTTTGTCTACCCATATCCTTTGAAGTTTAAAAAAAGCCACTTCACTGGCTCTTTCCCCAAGCCCCAGCATTTGGGGTAGGACAGGATGGACTTTGTTCTCATCAGCATGGTAGCGTTTAATACATATGTTAGAAAAATAGACATGTTTTTTCATCTTATTTCCTGCAAGAAAACAATTGGCTTTTTATATAAGGTTGTCCTGCTTTTCTGCCTGTCAGATCCCCCTTAAAAACTTCTATATGCCTTGGCCAGTGTTAACCACACCTGTTGGAAGCATTGAGCTCTCGGCAGTAATTTCGTTCCTATGAGTTTTGTGCAGTTTAGCTATGAAGAGAGGAGAGGCAGCAGACAGCGCCTCCTGGAAGGACATGTGAGCCAGACTTGAGAAAAAGCCTTTTGGAAATGTTGAAAAGTTGGGAGAGTTTGTGGAAGAAAAACCAAACGACCAAACCCCAAAAACCTGAAGACTCCAGGGGTCCAACGTAGCATCCATGGGTGGTTGGTGCCCTTGCACGTGGCTGAGAAGGGCCCACCAGCAACTCCTGAGGATGGTCTGGTCTACTGGTGGGA
The DNA here is from genome assembly GCF_009769465.1 of Tauraco erythrolophus. Classification (NCBI taxonomy): domain Eukaryota; kingdom Metazoa; phylum Chordata; class Aves; order Musophagiformes; family Musophagidae; genus Tauraco; species Tauraco erythrolophus. The sequence goes on along the minus strand of NC_141466.1, from coordinate 126,335,665 downwards.
CATATCCATCTACCTTTCCTACCGTAGTAAATTTAAGAACCCATTAATGTTAGAAATGACGCAAACGGAGGAAAAGACAAAGAAAAGTAAATCTTTTGGGTGATTCTGATAGCTCCAATTTCAGACTCAGACAAGGTTTTTTTGTGAGTGTCCAAACCTTTTCCAAAACTTCTGAGGCCAGAGGGTTCCTCCTCTTAGTCTCAGGCTCTGTCTCCTGCCGGACAGACTGACTGGACAGAGGCAAGGAGTGATTTTTATTTGTAATGTTTTGCATTTAGCCATAATGGGAGGTGGTATGAAGTGAGACCGAGAGGGTGGAGGCTCTTCGGTTTTGACTGAAGCTCTCTGAAGGCTGCTAAAAACCCCATAATTGGAGTTTCTAATTGGGCCGGGGAAACAAATGCCTGTGTGCTAATCCTGTTAGAGAGTGAGGCTTAAGCCTGGGTTCGTGTCAGCATGAACCTGTTCCCCCAGGCCTTGGTAGTGCTGACGTCTTAGCAAACGCGTCCTGCTGCGTGTAACGTATTGTCTCATTAAGCCTACGAGCAGAGCAAGGGCGCGTCAGCTTTTCCCACGGTGCTGCTGAGACCGCCTCCGAGCTGCGGATGACACGTTGGCAAACGCAGCATCAGCTCGCCGAGGTCACCATCTCCTCACTGCCAGCCCAGGGATCAGTGCAAGGAGGGGAGAGCTTCACCACAGCCCTGCCTTGGGACTGACCGTGCGGGCAGGAGCGTTGGCGGCATTTGGGGACACTGCGTTTGATGTCCATCAGCTGAAGGATGTCTTACAGGAATTTAAATACACTTACCTTTGGGTTGATCCTGAGCAGAGCGCAGTAAAAAGAAAGGCAGAAGCCCACGTTGCAGGCCAGATGGATCCAAGCAAAGCTGATTCTGAGAGCAGGCGTGTCTAACAACGTTTTATTTTCCACTGCTAGAATTGTACATGGACAGATTTCAAATATCTTTCTAAGTCCCAGTAGCCTGATTGGAAGTACTACGTCTTTATCAGACTGGTTATGGCTCTTCTGAAATGTGAGTCTCACCGGCTGCATCCGAGTCTTGTGCTTTGAGTACGTTCTCAATTAAAGCAAATTGGGCCTTTGGGGAAAGAGGGACTGCAAAGCATTTCCTAAAGCACTTTCTACTTGAATTCCACGTTGAGAAAATATACCTGAAGGATGATACAGGAACCAGGATGGAGACAAATTTGGGTTTGGTGGGTGAATTACACTTTTGTAATAAGTTTCTGAGGGACAGTGAGAAACACAGGAAGCCCAAGTGCTGAGCCTGAGGTAGCCTAAGGGTTTGACACCGAGTTTTCATCCTTTGGAAATACAAGGCATGAACTTAAAGCTGCTGTTAAGTTGCTGACATCTTTTTATTTTAGAAGCGCCTTAGGGCTGTTTTTTTCAATCATTTTGGAATGTGAGCGGAAAAAAAAAAAAAAGCCATTCAGGCTAAACCAGAGGGATAAACTGCCTGTCTCCCCAGTGTGATAAATACGAGTTCAAACACAAATGAAATCATCTCTCATCAGACGGGCCCTGCAATGTTGTGCCATAGACTTTCTGCTGCCACCTACGCAAGAAACCATCGAGCAGGAAATAAGAACATGAAAAACAGGTTTCTGCAGTAGTAAAGCAGAGCCGGTTCGAGAGCTGATGCAGGATGACGCAAGCATGAGCTCCAAGGAGGAAAGTGTAGATGTATCTGAGTCACCTCCCTCCTGGCACCATCAGCCTTAGTTTAGACATAAAATAGTCACTTTGAAGTTGTTGTTTCTACTGCTAAAATTCTTTCTCTGCAGAGATCTGGCCACATCTCAGGTGTAAATGATACAAGCTGGTTTCATGCTGCTGCTGGGTGAAAGACAGTCCTCATCTCCCTCCAGGTGAGGGATTTGGCTTGCCCAGGTGATGCTGCTGATGAATGCGAGGAGAGGGGACATAAAGAGGGAATAGAAATGCTCCCATAGTAGTAAAGTTGGATGGTGTGGGATATCCTCTTTCCTCTGTACTGCTTACATCCACGAAAACTGCAGAGAAACTCTTTGATGTTCCTTTCCTTGTCATCTCCAACTACTCTTCAAAATGTTTCATGGTATCTGAGCACAGCTCCAGAACTAAGGATCTAGCCCTGTCACTGGGAGGGTGATGAGGTTCAAGGTGATGGCCTGTCCTAGCTAATGCCATGGGAGACCTCAGACTTGCCAGCCCTCCTTGCAAAGCCCACCGGCAGCATGGTCCTAGATGGGCATTGCTTGCTCCCAGAGGGGAGTTTCCCAAAGGACCCTCAGGCTCAGAGATAGAGCTGACATGTTTCATTGCCAGCTTCTAATGCGATTTCTACTTCAGTGTCACCTTGGGGACATGGCAGCCTTGGTGAAGTGTGATGTGCTGGGGAGAGGAAAGGCTGCAGCGTGCAGTAAATGTCTGGGTAAGTGCTTGCTTTCCCCTCTCCTCACCCTTGGTATATTGGACTTACCCACAGTGCCATAAAATAAACATGTAGCATCAGTTCTACCCCTGAGCGCCTTCTCCTGTATAACAGGAGTCTCAATAAACTGGCTCTGCAATCACTTTGGTCCAGGAGGGTGGTTGTGGAGGGTAGAGGAAGGGTGCAGATGGAGCACTGAGCACTCCTGTGTCTTTGCTCCAATGTACCTGAGAAATGAGGGACACTCATATGGATGAGCTGCCCTGGGTGGTGATGAAGTCTATATCTGTCCAAGTGTAGAAGGCAATGAGGAAGCAGGAAGCCCTCTTGAATGATCATTAGAAGAAAAAAATCAATTTGTTTGATTGCTTAAATGAGGAGAATTTGCATGGGCAATGTAAAATAATGTTTGTTAAGGTTTTGGCTGAATTGCTTGACTGAAGTGCAAAGCAGGTGCTGGAACAAGGTGGAGGATCTCATGCTTATTTGCACCTGCTGTGGATTTGGCCCACTGCAGTAATCATGGAAAGGATGAAATGTAGTTTTTCGTGCTTTTCCTACCCCCATGGCTTCTGAATGCTTTAGTAGATGTACAGCGAACAGCTGCAAAGTGTGTTTCTACCTGCCAACAGCAGCAGCAAATTTGTGAAGTTAGTGGTTTATGAACGCCAAATTACCCCGAACCGGGAGAATCTGCAGCAGATGTAGAGCAGAAAGAAAAGACAATGAAGGCTGGGGATGAACAAACAAGTCTAACAGTAATAACTGTCGAAGCCAGTCTGAATCATTCTCTAGCTTGATTTTTAAACCTTAGTATTGCCTGGGCCACTGGCAACAGTGTACGGGGATGTACGTGGTGGGAAGGTTGCATTTCTGAAGGCTTGGGTTTATCCATTTGACCAAACAAAAAATATGAATCTTAACCAGGGGCAAGGAAAAGTTGGTTGGAACAACACGGTTTGTGTGCTATTCTGCTTGCAGACTATAACTCACATCAAGGGCTATCTCCCGTGGTCACTTTAAGGCGTGTGCTGTGCTAAGCAGAGTGGGTTAAAGTACTTACTCTGCAAGGGGGAGAGCTTGACAAAGGATTTTCATCATGAAATGAATTTTTCATCTCTGCTGAACGTATCTGGTAACAAGAGAAACGTAATCATCTGAGGAATCAACTGTTCTCTGCTGCTGGCAATGTGACTCATGCCTCTCCCATGTGATACCTCTCTCATGTTTTTCCTCTCAGGAGGAAGAAAAATGCATGTAATATTTTATTTTGGACAGTATAGTTTTTCTTTAGTTTTGAAATGGCTATTTCTGGAGCATTTCTTGTTGATTTCTCATTTCTTATGAGGTACAAAGTGCAAAATATCACTGGTACATCTGTGTTGCCTTGAGATCCCTAGTGCTTATTGTCTGGATAGAAATGTAGGTGGAGAGGGCATATTTCTACCACATTACCTTGGAGTTGCTCTTGCGACTCAAGTTTGCAGGGAATGGGTGGGCTTTGCGGTGCTTAACTGACTACAAAGCCTACTGCTCCCCAAAATAGTACATCTCTCCTTCTGGGAAGACTTGGGATGGCGCAAAGCTGGCAGCGCCATCTCTAGTTCTCAAGTAAGTAACAGTGGAGTCCATAAATGACCTTTCTCTGCTGGGTCTGGGAGACGAGCTTAGCATCTGGCTGAAAAGCAGGGGATGATCCAGAAACAACAAGGCTGCCAGCCTGCTGATATCCCTCCTTGGCCAGGTGCTCTCCAGAAATCAGTTGCTGGGATAACTCATGCATGTGCTTTGGCCGATTGGACAGGCGTATCTTTCGCAATGTTTTCTTTCTGGTGTCTTTTCAGACCTTTCTCTCTCTTCTGATCTCGCTGTAGCTGAATTTCTAGTCTGGAGGTCATAGAGAAGTTGATTTGGAGCCCTCAAGATGCTACCTAATGAGGCAGGTCTGCTCTAGCCAGGTTAGACATCCAAGCATCACATTTTCCTTCCTTCCTTCCTTCACCCAACCCTGAGGGACCTAAAGAAAGATCTTCTGGTATCAGCTCCCACTAGATACCAAACTGGATCGACCTGTTTGGCAGCGTTATGCTCTGAGGATGCACGTTGGTCCCATTTCTTGAGCCCTGTGCTTCTCATGCTGTTTGGTCTGGCAAATATTAAGCTAATCCTAAAAATCCTTGCCTCTTAACGAGCAAAGTATACGGCATCTAGATGGAAATTTAATGAGAGGAGGCTGAGGAGCAAAGCTGACAAAGCAGTGACCTTTCCTCTGTGGTGAGTCAGACCGAGTCTATCCTGAGGTGCTGAGATTAATGAACATGTTAGTTCCAGCCAAAAGCAAATGGGCATTATTTATATCATAGGGCCGTTTTATTGGGATGCAAATTTCATAGTGCTGAGCTCTTTGCTCAAGAGAAGCCTGAAGCTGAGCCAGCACAAAGAATCATTGAATTATTCGCAGTTCCTAACGCGAGCATGCTGCAGGGTCAGGGTTGGAGCAATCTGAGTGTGGGGTTGGCCATCTGATAGGATTTAGCAAATAACTCATTGAAGAGGAGTACAGGTGTTCTGTATTTATTTCAGTTTCCAACATGAAGTAATCTGCGTACATTTTAGTCCAAAGAGGAAAAAATGATACAGCTATACTAAGAAAGAAGCTGCTGTTAACAGGAATTCTGAGCCATCTATTTCCTGAACACTAAAACCTTCCTGTTGTAAGACTGCTTTGGAATTGTTTATAAAGTGCTAAAGTTTAGCCCTTTGGCCTATTTTGTGTTTTAAAGAATGGCTTTTTGCCTGCTAAACTATCTGACCAAACATTCTATAACCTAGGAAGCAAAAGATCTCTGTAAAGTTCATTCGAGGCTCGTATTCGTTGCAATGTACTTCTGAACTCCACACTGGGTAACGTGAGCAGGGGACATTTCTGGTGGTTTCAGAGCTCCCTGAGTGGCAGTTGGCTCCCTGCAAGGGGAAGCAATGCCACCAGCAAACAACAGTTGGGTGGAGAGGGACATTGCAAGACAAAAATAATTTAAAAATAATAATAAAATACTTTTAAGAAAAATCCCAGCCTGGGACATGAATAGCGGTTGAGGGGACAACACTGAAAACGAGGCAGACTGTGAGATTAGAGACAAGGAGACGAAGTGTGGTGGCAAAAGCGGAAAGCTGCAGGGGAGAAGCAATGTAGGAGCTAGTTTTCATGCACTGAATTAGTCTGGAAAACTAGTAAAGGGACAGAAACACTGGAGTGTCTGGGACAGAAAGGTATATGCCAGATACTTAGCTATTATGAGTACAATCTGCTTTCAGCTACAACTGCCGCAGATCCATCAACAGTCTGGCCTTGGCCCCTGTTGTTCCTGCCTTCCTCTAGCCATCCAATGGTAGCTGGGATTAACTTTTTTTAAAAAATACAATAATTGAAGCTATGAAGCTGAACTTGATGCATATTAAATGTTGACCTTTCAAGCCTACTAATATTAAAAATGAAAAAAATTAATGTAGAGACTGCTGGTGTGGCATTAACTCCTATCCCTGAGACATCCATACAAGAAAGGAGGTGATGCCTTGTCAAGGTCCTTTCTTGTTAGGGTCAGACCTTGTTAGGAGTTTAAGATTAGCCTTTATTTACTGCAGCCTGCTCAGACCTTGTTGGGAGATGGCAAGAGATCAGACAAGAGGATCAGAACGGTCCCCTTTGGTCTATTCATCTTCCTGTATGAGTGGAGAGTAATTATCTTCTCCACAAGCCCTTCTTGGCTTTAGACTGAGTTTAAAAATAAAATAAATAAATCCCCAAAACATCAAAGTTAATGAAATTACTAATGCATTTAAGAAATAAAATTGGTTGACTTGGGGTCAAGTGAGTCAGTACTCCACATCCCTCTGTGGCGGATGGGAAGGGAGGGCAGGGGGAGGTGATGCTCCAGCACGTTCTCATCTGGGCAATGCCCAGCCACAAAAATTGCATCAGTATTTCTGAAAGGCACTGAAGTGTGTCTTGTACATGGCTTCATGTTCTCAACGCCTAATTAAGCACGAGGTCTGTGGGTTTGTGGAGATGATCTACGGGTCCATGTCTGAGTCATACCACGTGTCCATTTCTTTTGACAGGTTTCAGTTCCATAAATTAAGTCACTTGACTTTTATACGTGATAAAGGAAGTCATTTAGGTGCAGCAGGTTTCTGGGGTGGGAGTCAGGGGGTGGGTTTGGGTCTCACAAAGATTAATCTGCTCTTTTAAAGTGCTAATCCTTCCATCTAAGCTGACGTGAGAATCCTAACCACCTTTCTATTACACCCCATTACCCAGATACATAAATCTGGTCAGGAAAAATCGGTTTCCAGCAGCTCGAAGTGATTCATTTTTGGTGCAAGCAGAGTGCATGCAGGTTTGACATGAGGTTTCAGCAAGGTAACAGGAATTAAAGGGCACATCTTAAGCTGATGAGATGTTTGGATATCAGGATTCTGAATGTTACCATGTAAATAATCTCTTACCACTCCACTAAATGAGAGGCTTTCAGGGCATGCAGCTGTTAATGACCGCTTCCTAATGCTGCCCTTCACAGTGTGCTAATTCAAGGTCTCCCAGTGCTTTTTGCAGAAAACGACTATTTGCATGTTAGGACTGCACAGGGAAAGGGATGTGAGGCTGAAATGCAAAATGAGAGGCCAGCGTGTACAATGAATCCTTGCTGCCATTGCTCAATGATGCTTATTTACCACACTTGAAGATAAAGCTACTGCGGAGATAGAGGAGGAAAAATCCTTTCCCAGCTTTAACTAAAAAGGAAGAGGAAAGCATGTTGCTAACCCACAGAAATGTCTATTGACACAAAGCCACGTCCAGAAGACCTTGATTTTTGGAAAGATGTTGAACTGCTCCTCTAAAGGCTTAATTTTAGGTACTATCAGCACTCCCATTTTTTTTTTTTGTTCTGTGAAGAAATCAAATAATTATATAAAAACTAGTTAAACCCAGCAAATATTTGCAGTGCTGCAATTCCTTGGGTGGTGACATGACTGAGAGTAGCACAACACTGGAAGAAAACTGATAAATTGTATTCATTTAAACTTCCAATTAAAGAAAAAATATAAAATCTTCATTTGATGCTTGGAACAGTTTCACACAGATGGTCAAAACTGTCAGCACATCTTGAGGGTGGTATTTGCCATACAGTGACAATTGCAGGGCCCTTCCTGCCAAAGGAAGAGGAGATAACTTTATCCCCTCGTCGCACTAAGCTGCAGCACTGCTTTTCACCTCTCAACAAATCCAGCTCTTGTGATGTGCTTTTATGATGTTATAATATGGAAGTGAAAGGCACTCTTTTAATGTGGAGGCAGAAGCAAATTACCAGTCCTGTGGTGGCGGTCCATGTCGGGGCTCACACCGACGTACCTGCGAGGTGTTTTGCTTGTTACTGCTGCCATGGTCTCACCAGTGGAGAGACTCTGTCCTTTGCTGATGTGTTTAAAGGAAGTGGAGGGAAAAGAGCTCGGAGTCCTTTTTGGACAAAGATGCTCTTTCATAGATGCCAAAGGAAAGGGAATCTCCTGACTCAATCTGCAAAACCCCAGATTGCCAAGGATGAAAATGGATGGTGATGGTGAAGATGCAAAACTCATCTGTTTTGCATGCTCTGAAGGACGGGGAGTATCCTTGTTCCACGTGTAAAATGCTAGCTTATCAAGTACAGAAACGACCTTGTTCAGGTGGCTGTGCTTCAAAGGACATCAGTCTGTGGGAAAGCTGTACCAAAGCTGATCACTGCCACCCAGTTATTAATTTTTGAGGGGTTTTTTTTGATGGGGGTGTGATTGGTGCTTCCATTAAAGTATCAGTTCAGCTCAGCTTGCCTGGAGCCTGCAATTTCTGATGGATCTACAACCTCCTCTTCTGCTGTTCACTGGTTCTACCGCTCTGGCCAGGTCTTGCTCATGTCTCCTCAAACACATTGAAGCGGTACAAAACCCACCTTTGTCTGTATGGCAGCACGATGAGAGTGGGCAGAGATTGCCCCCATGGCTTTTTCCAGCACAAGATGCAGAAATGTCTGCTTGTGAACTCCATAAACAGCATATAGTTGGAGTCTGGAGGAGTATTTGGAAGAAGCATAGCTGTATGTTTGCTCTAGCCTTGTATCTTCCCTGAGGCATCTGCTTTTGGCTTTGTTAGAGATGGTTTGTAGGGCTACATGGATGCTTAAGCAGCCTCAGCTCTTAAAGCCTTTGGAAAGTATCTGCTTTTGGTTTTGGTAAGGATCTGCAGAGCTATGAGCTCTCAATCCTCCCAGATCAGCCTTTTAAACTAAACCTTTCGGATCAGGAACAGACCTAGTGCCTTGTTTGTTCACTAGTGACAAAGCAACTGCTTGTAAATTCCCAAATAACCTCTGTAAATAGATCCTTCCTGAGATCCTCTCCTTCAGATTTTGGTTTAAGGGGAAAAGGGTATGTGAAAAGCAAGTAGCTCTGAAGCAGGCAAAGCTCTGTCTAAGTTGTAACCAATAACTTTAACTTTCTGTTATTGAGTGAACTGTATGGACAAAGACTTTGTGTAAAGCTTAGTAGCCTCATCTATGTATGTGCATATATGGAGATTGGCCAAACACAGAATGCTGGGAGCGAAGCTGCTCACGGTCACTGACTACAGTTCAAGGTGTATTAATACTATTCATGGACAAGAAACCCATTTAGTAACACAAAGGCTGTGACATTAATGACTGTAAACAGAGAAACTTGTAGCTGAGGTTGGTGCTCCATCCTGGCCTGGCCACTTTCCAGCAAGGTCTCTTCTGGGTGACGTAACTACAGGAGTGGAGGTCACAGAGACTCCTTTGACCTCTGTAGCTCAGAGTGAGGTGTGATGAATCCTTGCTGGAAAGAGAAAAAGTACCTAAAACTAGTGAGACCTTGTCAGAGATAACTGTTTGTGTCTGTAAATTCACATAGCACGGTATTTTATAATACCCATGGGGAATTTGGTCAAAAACGTCACTAAGAGGTGCAGGGTAGCTAGTTGAAGGGAGAAGAGTCTGAAATATGGAGGTGGACAACCATATCTTGTATTGGGACAGCACCAGCTGATGGCATCAGCAGTGATCTTAAACCTTAAACCCCTGATAGTGTCTTACCAATAGCTGCTGTTCAGGGAAGCTGAGCTTTGGCTGTAGTCCCAGCAAACCTTAAGAGTCTGGCAGGACCCATTTCTTCGTGCCCATATTTGGATCAGCTCAGAAGTACCAACGTTGCGTGTGAGGCAGCAAGTCTTACGTTTGCATCCTGTACTTACAGTGTATTTAGTCAAAACTGCAAAAAATACAGCAGGGATAAACCACTGCTGACCAATTTCTCTGCCATAGTGATGCTTGTCTGGAGTGAACAGAAAGCCCAGAATCGATAAAAAGCTTTATTTAGAAAGCTGAGGCCAGAGGAGAAAGAGCAAATGCTCTGCAAAAGGCAGAAGGGTTAAACAAGAGCAATTATGAAATGCAGAAAATTACACTCCACCTTTAGAGACATAAATGAGGTGCAATGTCAGCACTTTCATCATCCATCCTATTTTCAGCACTGTGTTTGGGTTAAAACCTCCCTCAATAGGATGTCCTGAGTAAATAAGCCTGGGTCAGGGGCATATTTCCCACTCAGCAAGTGAGTTATATATAGAAACAAGTTTTTCACCTTTTGAAGAGAGCTTTTCTGAAGGAGGAGGAGTGGGAGCTCTGACCCTGCTCGCAAGTAGCGCCTGTTGTGCATGTCTCTCCCTTTTTTTTTTTTTAATATTTTTTTTTTCCTGAAGGATTTTCGAGCTTTTCTCTGCCACACGCTCAGACTCCTGGTGTTAGGGACCGAGGCAGGGCTGTGCTGCAGCCTCCAGCTCCTGCGTCAGGTCGGATAACTCGTGGCAGTGTATGCAGGCAAAGGTCATGCCAGGCTTGGGGTCTGCTAAAACCAGCGGTGAGACACTTCTCCTCTCACTTCACCAAACACCCTCGGGTTTCCACTTTGACAAAAGGCAGCAAAAATGTTTTCCTGCAATGTTTCCTTTGCATCTTGAAAGCAAAGAGTGAAGCCCTGTGGGCTTCAAACTTGGGCAACTTCATTTGCTGCCTCTAAATCCCCAACTGCCATTCCCTGGCTCTTAGTGGTGTATATCGGATAGAAATGAAGGGTATCAAAGAAGGCAGACCCAGATCAGTAGTCAGGGTTCTGGACTCTCATTTTTTTATAATTGCAGGGTGAGGTACTTCAGGGTTTCATTATGCGCTGTGATGTTACATTGCTAACGAACAGGTCAGCGGTCCCCACGGAGCGGGAGCAGCTCTCCAGTGCTGGCCCAGGGAGAGCATCAGCAACGACACCTCTTGAAAATTGCTTTTTTCTTTCATCTTCTTTAAAGGCCACATATAAAGCTCTGCTTACGTGCAGCACAGCTGATGGAGCTTACCACGAAAATGCAGCAAATGGGTAACTGCATCTTACAGCTCACTGCGGAGGATTTTCCTCTCGTAGCTCTTGCTGGGACTCCATCCTTGGTTTATGTACTGTTGCGGCCTGGTCTGGCACCCTTTGAATAGCAGGAGGTTTTATTCAAGCATTTATTGAGTAGAGTGTAAATCCTCCCCAGCTGCTGCAGACGTTTCTGAGATAAACAAAATGGAAGTGGTGGATTTTGTTTAAATTAAATCTCCCAAGTGACTTAAGCCGCCATTCAAATCAGGATCCGCTTTAATTGATTTAAAATAGCCATGAAAAGTTTTAGGAAATGAGAGTTTAAGACATGAAGAGCAGTTTGTCTTGAATACAAGTTTCAAAATGGATGTCTTCCAGTTCTTGATAAGCAGCTGCTCAATGGAATAAAAGCACTGGGAGTCTGGGCACACCCAGGTACTTGGTTCTGTAGCGTTACTCTCACTGCTCATGACAGAAGAGCCTGGCACAGCCTTTCCCATTTTCCAGAGGGGACAAGTCAAGGTGCAGAGCCCAGAGGTGCCCCAGTGGGGTGGCAGAGCCAGGGGTAGCGTTTGCCTTGCTGACTGCTGCGCTGCTAAGCAGACACAGTGCCAAAAAAATGGAAGGGAAATATCTGAAGAAAATGTTTGGATGGTTTTTATTTTAACCTAATCCAGGTTAGGTTAAGTTGCTGACGCTTTTTAAGTACCATAGGATCTTACACCATATGCAGGCTGGCCATAGACTTGACTGCTGTTTCTAATCATCCTCAGCTTCTCTCTGCTTTGTGTCGCTCCAGATAAGACACCCCAAGAGTTGTGCGAAGTCCAAAGCGTATTTCGGGTGCTGTCAGGAGGGGACAGCCGTGCAAAACTTTATCTTGGTGAGGAACTGTGGAGCGGAGCTAGTGAGCTCCAGCCTTTCTTGTCACTTCTGCTGCAGACTCCATGCAGTAGAGAAAAGCTTCAAATGGTTCTGAAAGAGGCAAGTTTGGCAGAAAACAGATAAGAATGAGTACATATAAAAAAAGCGGAGCATAAATTCCTTAATTGGAATAGACACAATGTGGGCCAAGAGTGAGGCTGTGGCCTCTCAAACGAGGTAATTCAGACCTTGTGGTGTTTGATGCTCTGAATTCTTCCCGTCTCCTCTGTGGCATTTGTTTGGTCTCTTCCATTTTGGCTGCTGTTTTACTCTGGGTAAATACAGAGGAAACGTTTTAATGCACACAAGTAGCCGTTGGAGCCTAAGGATCCGTAGGGTGCCTGTGAAGGCTGAGCACCTGGGAAGATGCCGTCAGCCCCGCCGCGGCCCTGAGCAGCGGCTGGGTTGCTCCAGGCTATCACACCTTCTTTGGCTTTTGTTACAGCCTTGACAGCATATCCAGTAAGGAAATGATTGTACTACCTTATATTTTTTCCACTCGATTAATTATAATACCATTACAATTACAGGAAATGTCAAAGATTCTTATCAAGTCAAATCAAGCTTTTCCACTTTATTGTTACAAATTACTATTTTATACATTAAGCTCCAGTTAGTTTGATTATTCGATCTTTTGGGTTCCTGAACTTTTAAATTTTTCTTTTATACATTTTTCCATGACAAAAATAATTTTAAAAATCTAAATCGTTGTCTCTAATTGACAGACCTTGTATTTTGACCACATTTTTTTTTGAGTCCTGATTTATAACCTGTATAGTTCAGCATATAGATGTCCTTTCTGTGCAAGTTCTGGCTGACTGCTTTCCTCCCACGGAGTCAGCACATTTTGTAGCTGCAACTACGGCTTGTCGGATGGTGGTTGCTTTTGGTTACAGACATGGAGAACAGCAGGAACATGAGCAAAGAGCAATACTCTGGTATGAAGAGTCTTTCAGACCAAGCTTCTTGTCCAGCTCGTGAGGGTGAGTTGTGTTGGCAGCTGAAGAGGTCGGAGACATCTAGCTGAGACAAGGGACCTCATATTTAGGTAGCAAAGGTTAGGCTGAGGTTGGTGGCTTGCTACTTGGGAGATCTGTTGGCCACAGATGTAATGTAACTCTTAGAAAAGTATCCTCTTTAATTACAAGGGAATAAGCTTGTCTGCTTTTTAAACTATTGGGATTTTCCAGGAGTTGCTTTGTGGGCATGTACCTCCTTCTAGCTAGCAATAAACCACGTGGCATTGAAATCTCAGTTATGAACCCTCCTGAACTTGGAGAAGAGTTTTCATTTGTCTTACTGTAGAATGAGGTTTTCTCTGCTTTCAGGATCCTCAGTTTCTCCTGATACAGGAATATGTCCTTAAGCAAGTCACCTTAGAGAGGAGGAGGTCGGCTGAAGGACAGAGAAAGGCAAAAAGACGAGGTTGAGTCAGGATTAGCTTCAACAGGTAAAAGTCCATTTCGGTGTTAATGCTTTCCTATCTGGGACTTTAGCAATGAAAGAAATGAAATATTCAGGAAAACTAGAGCTGGTGGGGCTCTGAAGTGAGCTATTGCTTGTGCTGTCACACTATGTCAGTGTTAAGGAAATTGAGTCACTTCTGCACTGCAGCCTCTCGGGGTGTGAGAAAGGCTTTCCTGGCCAGCTGACTGCCGCAGCAATCAGCATCTGTCTTGCTGACACTGCCCAGCCACCATTGTCCCACCTTCCTGGTCACAGCATAACGTGAATTAGAACCTTGCTGTGCAGCTGTGAAACCAAGCAGTGCCAGGATTTATAACCCGGCCATGCCAGCACCCAGAAGGAGCTGCAGTGGTGGACGGTGGCGGAACGAGTCCCGGAGCAAAGATGCATGAGGACCACCTGTACAGAGCGGTGCTGAGGCATCATGTGTTTGCTCACGAGCTGCTTTAATAACAGTATTATTTTTTTTTCTTTCAGAAAACACGTCCTAAATATTCAGCACACAAATTCTCGCAGTGAAAGACGACAACAACAAAATCTCAACAGCTGTTCCTTTGTTGTTCTAACTCAAAAAAACCCCCAAAACAATCTACAGAGCAGCACTCCAAGGTCATGTTATTTGTTTACGGGGAGGGAAATGAAGAGGCATGAAGCATTTTCGTGAGCTTGAGAATTTACTGTTGTGCATTTCTAGATGTGAGCTTTCATGCCTTGAGACGAGAGTCTCGCTGAAGGACATGCAGCTGCATTATTGCTGTTTGAACTTCTCCACAGGAGTCCAGGAGCTGCAGCCTGATCCACTGAAGAGGGTCCTATAGCCATGAAGGATCCTATAGGAGATCCCAGGAGGGGAGGGAATCCCCTCTGTCCCCTCTCTGGAAACAGCAGTAAGGCTCATCTTAATATCCCTCCTTTAAAAATGGCTCACAACTTCTTCGTACATAGCAATTGTGCCTCTTTATCCTATCTGTGCCAACAAGAAAATTTCGCCTCCAGACAATGGGAGCGATGGTGTGTGCTCATCTAGATGTCTTTTTCTCAGACAGATGAGAGGTCCAGAAATGTTTCCCAGGTGCTTTAAAAACTTATCAGCCTTTCAGAGCAGATTCTGAGCGCTACTGAAGGGAGAAACTGCTCCAAGCCGTAGAATTACCGAGGTGACAACATGCACGGCTGTGGATTTAGTCAGCTCATCAGAAGATGCTTCCTTGCAGCAAAGTGGGGGAAACTGCTCTCTGCTGTTTGACAGGCGATGTGCAATCCTCCGATGTCAATCTGCCTTCCTGCCAGCCGGGAGGTGCCCCAAGAGGTGCAATGCCCTTGCATATCTCCGTTTGCTCCACCGGCACCTGCTACCAGGATGGAAGGATCTGAGTCCGCTGCTGCTTCTGCAGCAAGCAAATGGTGCTCTCTCCAGCTGATAATTTTCCTGTCGCAGTTGATTATGTCTTGTGGCTTTGTTTTTTTGTGAAATTAGAGTATCAGGCTGCTTCTGAATCATTTTTATGCTGTGTGTTTGCTGCCAACTCTTCTGGCTCATGAGGAAGCCAGCCCTCCTAACATTCATTAGTAACAGGGTAGAAGTCTCTCCTCCCCTGTGGTCTTCTGTAGTTAAGTCAGACAAAACCGCTACTTACTTGGTTTGGAGAAATCAGAAATTTGCTTTGAGTAGCTGACAAGTTCAGTGGTTTATTGAGATCACTAAGTAAAGGTTGCTTTTGGGGTACAGGCAGCTTTGAAGCTGCAATGAGCCCTGTCTGCAAACCTCAGTGTTTAAAAAAGACATCCTGTGCAGTCCTTTAATCCTCTTGGGTTTCAGATGTTGCCCATCCAAGCATTAAAGGCAAGTGATGAGTTGATGCGGTTCAATGCAGAAGAACCATGAGACACCAGTTCTCCTGCTCTTGCCCATGTGTTACTTGAGGATTTGTCACGACAGAGGGAACCACGTATAGCTATAGCTCACCTTCGCGCTCAGTATTAGAATAGCTGGAACTAAGTTCAGTGCTCCTCAAATCTGGGCTCTTGCCATTTCCAGGGTAATCCAGGCTCTTCTGGAACCTTTCTGAACCAGAGCAGAGGAGCGCACTTTGCTCTTCTCTTCTGTTCTAGCTCCTGGATACTAGCAGGATAACCACACATATACCTTGAAAGCACATGAAAATATATGATTGCAAATACAGCTTGTCATGTCAGCTTTGAGGGAGCCTCTCAGAGCCTCCTTGTTCTCAAAAGCTTTCTGGTGATCTAAGTTGGTACTAGATGTGAAGGTGAGCATCTCCTAACAAATGTGGCTGGAGGGCTCTGAATTTGCAGGCAAGTTCTCCATTAAAATAACTGTAGATAAGGTTGCTGATGTGGCCACCTTGATTGCATTGTCAACGGTACGTTTTTCAATGTGGCTTGACAACTCAATGTTTCACTTCTATAGATTGGGATTCATAAAAGGGACCTGTTTCTATAGGGGACCTGAGTGCAAAGTGGTAGGAGGAAAGTTAAACTGCATAAAGTTGGGTTTCCGGATAGGTGCCTGGAACTGCCATTGCACCTGTTCATGTTGACTCAAACATTACAGGGGCTTGGTGGGGAGAGTAAGAAATGCAGGTGCACAGGCTGGATCTTATTTTCAGTCGTTCTCCTGTAACTGCATATCTGAGGAGACCTTTTGGTCTCTCTTGTTCTACTCATGAGGTGTAACATCCTCTTCCCAAATCCCAACACAAGTGTGCTATAAACTGAAATAAGGAGAGACCTACTTGTGCTAATTTAGAGTTGTCTTATTTAGGGCTCCTGGACAGAAGAACCAGTGGTTAGACTGTTTTCTGGGTGCAGGACCAAACCCTATGCAGTAAGTGCAAGATGTCTGAGGCTCAACCTGTGCACAGACCAGTTGTGAAATGCCTCTGCAGTGAGTTTTCAGAAGCAAAGTACTTTGATGTTGGAGGCTATGGCTGGATCTTCACACATTTCTGTCAATAATTAATTCCATAATGTTTTTCTTTGGCTTGCATATATTGTTTTGATCCCCAGACCAGTAGATATGGATTTTTAAGAATTTCTTGGTAAGGACTATCATTATGGACCTGTGGGGTCCTTATGTTTGGGTATCATTCCTTCCGTTGACCAAACAATGATGCTTCGTGCTGTGGAAATGTGATTTGTGCAGAGATGGGGGGGTCTCATTTCTGAATCCATTTGGGCATAGAGGCTTTTTCTGGAGAGGGCCTAATTGCTTAAAAGATCACCAGAGTTTATATTTGGAGCAGTGCCTCGGGAACCGACGGGGATCGGCAGAGCTTTACAGGAAAATCTGCCCGATGCCCGTTCGCATTTGTCTGCCTTTAGCAAAAGCCATCAAGTTAATGCTAATTTAAATTCTCACTTAGGCATCTGTAGGTTTAATTGCATAAAGCACTGTGCATTAAATTGATTCCAAATCCATGTTTGGATGTAGAGTCTTCAGAAAGACTACATATGTCAGCCTATTTCCAAAATACATTGGCCACTGAAGATCCAAATTCATCATGCACCCCCTTTTTTTTTTTGCCCGAAAACATAATGATCGAAATTTACCCTGGGTTAGTAATACCCTTGTACAAGTTCAGTTCCCACAGATGTCCCATCAATGTCACTGGGAAATAGAGCTCTTAATATTTTTATGAACCATTATGCTGATGGTTGCCAAGCCCATGAATTACACAAGTTGATCACACTGGATAAATAAAAGCTCAGAAATTCAGGAGAAGCTACTTAAATCGCAGTTGTAACATGCTGTAATTAATCACTACTGCCATGTAACGCCTGGAGCCGGGCAGGAGCCTGAAGGGAAAGCAGATGAGCCAAAGCCACCCTGAAACCTGCATGGAAAGCAAGGCCAGAGGGCAATTCTCACCTGCATTTACTTTGTTCTTATGGTGCCAGAGTTGGGGTTGTTTTCATTTCATTGTGCAAAGTGCGATCTTAAAAGTGCCCCTTTAAGGCGAAACAATTCCTGTCACTTAGAGCTCCCAGGGCGGACCCTGTGTGAGCATGTCCCTTGATGGTACCAGCAGCTCTCCAGTCACCCTGCCAAGGGGGTGAGGAGCCCTGTCCTACAACACGGTTGCATCACAGCAGGATGCAACCTGTGTCTGATGGGCCAGTTTGCAAAAGGGGAGTAGTAGTTGTCAGTGGAAACTTCACAAGTTTGTCCTTGAAAAATTAGTAATGCTCAGTTTTGGGTCTTACCACAACTTCAGTGACGTTCTGCAAATTTTGTTTTCCAACAGAAGGAGAACATGGAGCTGTGGGAGCAAGTCCAGAGGAGGGCCGTGAAGATGATCCGAGGGCTGGAGCACCTCTCCGACGAAGACAGGCTGAGAGAGTTTGGGGTCATTCAGCCTGGAGAAGAGAAGGTTCTGGGAAGACCTTCTAGCAGCCTTCCAGTATCTAAAGGGGGCCTACAAGAAAGCTGGAGGGGGACTTTTTACAAGGATGTGTAGTGACAGGACAAGGGGCAATGGCTTTAAGCTGAAAGATGGGAGATTTAGATTAGATCTAAGGAAGAAATTCTTCACTGTGAGGGTGGTGAGGCACTGGAACAGGTTGCCCAGAGAAGTTGTGGCTGCCCCATCCCTGGAAGTGTTCAAGGACAGGTTGGATGAGGCTTTGAGCAACCTGGTGTAGTGGAGGGTGTCCCTGCCCATGGCAGGGGGGTTGGAAGCAGGTGATCTTTAAGGTCTCTTCCAACCTAAACCATTCTATGATTTGAAACCTTTTTTCCCCAGGTTGTGGGTTTTTTTCCTCTCTCTAATGATGGCCACATCTGGCGTGCTGCTCTGCTGGAGAAAGCTGTCTCCTACCAAGCAGCAACTGGAGAAGCTCAGCCAGTGTGCTGCTGCTCTGTGCTGAGCTGTCTCAGCATGGTATTAATTTTTTCTCTCCTTTGTGCGCATGGGTATAATTGAAACTCCTCTTGGGGAGGAAGATTATTAAGTTCCTAAATGATCAGCTGAAGAAAACCCTGGAATGTTCTTTCACTTGATTTAATAATCCCTGCCGAATGCATATGTATGCCAGGTTTTTAACTCTATACTGGAGCTGAATCTTGAAGAAGGATCTGTCTATGCATGCCTCCTGCTTCAGTTTTGGGGCCCAGTGCTAGTTTCAGCCAAGCTTGGGGGGAAAGCAGTAATCACAAACACACCGTGTTTCTGCATGGGTCATGGAAAATGAAGGGCATGTTTAGCCCTGAGGAAGGTGCTGTGATCCCAGTCAGATCCTGCCTGCTGGGCACAGGGTATGTGCTTTTGGGCTCTCTGGGGACCCCCTCACCTGGGGCAAGAGATTGTGTCACCAGTATCTGCTGCTGGACTTCACTCCCGGCCACTCCATCAACAGATTTTGAGGCTTATCTGGCTTCACTGGCAAAAGATCCTTCTGCTGAGACACCTGCTTGTTTAATTTCTTCCAGGTCCCATTAGATTTCACAGCCTTATGTATTTTTAAATCCCTTCTTTGACAATTGAAACTGTTCCCCTGCAAGGTCTCCTCCTGAATCCCAGCTCTTCAGAAAGCCCCAAGGGGACAGTGTTTGCCAAGGGTGAAGCTGTTCTGGATTTGTGGGTGATGGCTTTTAGGGAATAGCATGTTCAGAGCCATGCTCTGCTGGTTCTGCCTATCGCTTTTGCAGGGGAGGAATGAATTGGAATATAATAAATCACTAAATTTTCGCTTCCAAATGCTGCTTGGGATGTAAACGTAGTGCATAAATTCCTCCAAATGGTATTAGCTTTGTCCCTCTGTATGTCTTCCCTCCCACCACGGCACTGCTGCTCTGGAGTATCATCTCTCAGTAGCTCAGTCTTGTTTTATTTGGATATTTATGCTCACTTTTCCCTTGTCTTTGGGGGTTCTTTTAAACATTTTCATTGTGAATTATTTCTCCTGTGTTTCATTCTTGTTGTTTTTTTTTAAAAAAAAAAAAGCAGATGGCCACGTGTGGCTCAGCCCTGTGTGGTACAGGAAGAGCGATGGCTGGTGGATGATTCTGGAGAAGGCCCTCTGCAAGGCTGAAAGGAGTATCCAGTCTCGACAGATAGCTTTTTGATGGATTTTGGTACTGTGAGGATTTGGAAAGACAATAAGTCCCTCATCCCAGGTTGGATGTCTTGTTCTTCAAAACATGCTCTTTCAACTCTTCAGAGTATAGTTTTAGACTTATCCCCATGTCCACCATTCTTGGTTCTTCTGCTGTTTCCTTACTAAACCCTCGTTTCTACCACCTTTTCCCCAGCCTTCCCCTGCTAGCATTGCTCTGTTGACATGATGGCCGATAGCCACAGGCAATGCGATTCAGGTGCTCTTCACCGAAACGTGACCCTGATGTTACAGTGTTAAAACTGGCCATATCTTTTTCCCTTCTCTGATAACAATGATGCAGAGCAACACGTGGAGGGGGGGAGGATTTCATCTGCTCGCCTGGTTTGATGTTTAATGCATGAGGCAGAACCCCAAGCCCTTGATCGTTACATCAGGGGTAAGCCACAATGGAGCATGTTGACAGCAACACAGCGGCTACATGACAACTGCAATCAACCTGATGTATGGAAGGCTTTGATACCTCTAGCAGTGACACTGTGACTGAGCTGAGCCCCAGCCTGGGCTTAACTTGGTCCCTGATCTCCATGGCACACTTACGTATGCTTTCTGGAGGCTGAGGCGATCGGTGAGGTTGCTCTCGATGAGCTAAAACTGGCTGAGCTGCCTCCCCAATAAATGATGGATCAATGATGGATTTAAAAGTAAAATTATTACAAAATGTTGTTGTTAGCCTTAAATAAATCAGGAGAGAGGCTCGCCTAAGCTGACTGTTAGTGATTTGGGACTTTTTAAATAAAAGCAAAATGTTTTCACTTTGTAAATAAATATGCTCTGAAGAGGGCTTCAAAGGAGAAATCAATGGCTAGTTAATACTTTCTGTTGCTAAATTCATAGATAGAAGGTCCATATTCTGCCTTGTTTAATGTCACTTATCCCTGATACAGACTATTAACGAGCCATTTGCTAATTCTTGATCAGCCATCTGCATTAGGAGTGGATGTGATCGAATGACACCTCCAAAAGCAGGAATGAGAGAAAGGGGTTAAACTGGAGGCAGGAAGGAGAAGGCAGAAACCAAGCAGCAAACAATTGGCACCTGGGCTCCACTGAAGACTAAAAGTGGAGACAAAAAAAGATGACTTAATTGAAAAAATCTGCCTATTGTGTGTGTGACTGCTAGCTTCCAAGGGAAACAAACCAACCCATTCAAAGGGGGAGGGAAGGCAAAAAGCAAAGAATTGGAAAATCCTGTGCTGTTGTGCAGACTTGAGGTGTTTAACTCTTTCCAGCCCAGCACTATGGGTAGAAATATTTTTCATAACCAAACCATTATCTCCCTTGTTAAAACATTCAGTTGGATGAGCAATTTCTTAAGTCCTCCTGGCATCTTCCATCAGCACCTGGAGCTGCTGGGGTCTCTCAGGGCAGTGCTGGATGTATGGAAAACCCTGGTCACAGCGGGACGAGTGGAAGGATGGCTCTGATTTCTCTTTTTTTTTTTTTGTCTTACAGGTGTCATAAAAATATGGATCTCTATTTTCCCACTCACTTCAGTGTTGTTCAGGAGGTCTCCACGTGTTGCCTAGAAGTGTTTTCAATACATTTCTACTTTAAATTAACATTAGTAATAACTTTCTCTAGAGATTGCAGACTACAGCGGGTTTCTGCTGCAGAGCCAGGCAATGGGGAATTGGTTTGCTTCCCTGCCATCAAGTCCAACTTTCCTCAGCAGTGAGTTGCTGAGACTGCCCTGAAGACAGTTTGAGAACCCTCATATGTTTTTCTTGGACCTCATCCATAGCGAGGATGGCTCACAGCAACAAGCCTGGTGCTCTCTGGTACGTGGCATGTTTCACTTTTGGGTTATCAGCTAGGAATAATAACTTTTTTACACAGGGCTCGCCAGAATTGCTGCTTTGATAAATATTGGATAAGCCAGGCCAGTCCCAGCTTCTTTGGACACGCAGCTTTTGTGTGAAAGCTCCTAAGAGTGCTGGGAGGCTGTAAGGTGTAATTTCATTGAATTATCATAGACAATTGTGTTTTGCAGAGCGCATAGGTGCTTCAAACCAGTCGTCTGCCATATGACATGCCATAGACCTACTGGTGTTGGCAAGCATTACCTCCAACTCTAAAGATTCTAGGCTTCAGCAGGCAAAACGCTATTTGCAATGAGATATGAGCCTCAAAGAGGTCATTTCTTCCCAAAACACTACAGATGTCCCTCATTCTGTTTATCCTGACTCTTAATTTTTCATTCATCCTATTGCCGAACTGCTCCTTGTACATTTTTTGTAAAGTTATGTCTGAATAGGATTTGTAGGCTTTTTGAATGTGACTTTTTGGGGTGTCTCTCCATGTTTAACCTTGTTGTTGAGAAAAGTCTAATGTGGACAGTGTCAAAGGCTAAGGGTCGAGCTAATTTTACATTATTCATACTTGAAAACAGAAGACTTTCCCTTCCAAATTTGGCAAAATGAGCACAAAACAATTGGGTTTGTGTGCTGTAAGGTATTTCCAGCAATTACTTCATTAGGCGGTGAATTCCATTGTCCTTTATTTTCTATAATTCTTGTGAGGGCTCAGTATTTTCTATAAATATTTTAATATTTAGAGTTTTGGTAGCATGACTTATTGTTTCAAAGACTTTTTAAGATACAAACTAGAAGAGATTCTTTTATTTTGCTCTTTCCTCTTTAGTTTGTCTTTGGTTCAGCTAAAGCAGTCGTGCTGATTTTGAGGTTTTAGGGCATGAAACGGTGGTGGTGGAGGGTTCCTATCATACCAGATTTCTCTGGTTGTGTCTGGACCTGCTGCAGCATCTTTGTGATGTTCAGGTATTTGTCTTAATCCTGTTCTATTAAGCTTCAAGCAGTGGTGTAATTTAAGAGCATCAGAAAATCTCTGTTTGTGCATATGCCCCGAAGAGCTGCTACCCTTGAGGCACTAAGAAGGGTCCATCCCATGTTGAAGCCCCAACAATATCTCCACATTTCTGTCCAGGGGTGCTGTTGCTACACTCTTTTTTAACTTGACATCTCCCATGGTTTGAGCAGAAGCCCTGGGTCTCAGGCTTACTCCATGGAATACACCTTCATTTGACATCGTATCATCATATTTTAGACATATCTCTGGTGCTCCAAAACTGCAATATCTTTTGCATATTTTCCCTCTCCTCTGGTCTAACAAACCCTTAATTATTCTATGAAAAGTGCCAAAGCTTTAACTGGAGAGTCTTCTCCTACCCCAAAATGTTCTGCAGCTTGGGTTGGTGCATGCGAGTCCCTGGGCGGTTTCTACTGGAGTCTCTCCTGTTCTGGTCGATCCCTTGATGGCTGGGACCACCTTGATCGCTTTGCCTAGAGATCGCCATGCTGTTGAAATGCAGATGTGGGAGCGAGAACGAGTGCAAAGGAGGTCTGTAGAGAGAGAAAAAAGGCTTTTCCACAGAGAGGAGCTTGGCTAGCTAGATGACTGCCCATTGAGAGAGCTAGTTGCTGGCAGTCCTACCTACTCTGAAGGGACTTTTTCTCATCTGTCTTTAACAGAAAGCATGTATGCCAGAAGTTCGACTCGCTGCGTTTCAGAGATAAGTCACCTGCAAGTGACTGTAGTGCTCTGTGCAGACCAGCCCCGGGCCCTTCTCTAACATTATCATCTTTCATACTGTTAACGAAAATAATAGTGCCAGTGTGTCAGGAGTTCAACTGCCTGGCTAAAAGCAGCCCTCTGAGCCACGGTAGACGCCTGCCTTTTTACCGTAACCTAAGACTTTTAGCAGCGTTGAATTATGAAAGCGCTGCCGGCAGAGGCAGCAACACAAGGCTGTCACGGAGCTGGAAGCCCTGCTCTTGTTTCCCGAGCCGTGGATTTTAATTCCTGTTTGTGTCACACATAAAGCAGGTTCAATATCAGGTCCATAACTGCATTATCCCCATTGCAGACTTGCTCCGTGTCTGGGAAAGCGTGGAAGAAGCCTGGGCATGGGAGAGGAGGAGTGGCACGGGCTGCAGTGCTCAGGCACGGCTGGGAAGAGGAGAGGGGTATAGCTGTTTGCTGGAGCATCTGCCCATGATAAGCTTTCCTCTAGTTGGTACCATCAGCCCCTTATCAGCCAAGGTTTTACCTTGAACTTCCAGAAAAGCTGTACTCCAGCACCCCATCGGGAGGATAACATTATTAGAAACGTTTCTAAGTAATTATATTCGAGCTTTAAGATTCCACAAAGAAAAAAAGCCATAAATTCACATCTGTTTCTGCATCAGATGCAGCTCACCTCTGGTGCCATTTGATGAAATTGCTCCAGCAGTACTTGCAGTGCAATGCCACCTCCTTGAGAAGGAGGTCGGGGCAGGACTGAGCTCGGCAGCGATGTCATTGCCAGCGCAGCAGCAGATTAACGTTTCAGAGGACACGAGCGAGCAGGGACTTTGTGGCAGGTTAAACCAACCCATGTCCCACGTGCTCCCGTAAACGCTGCCACATCTGCTTCCTCTGCGTGCCGAAAAGGCAGCTCTGATCCATGTTCCTCTCAAAACCGAAACAAATGGGAAAATGTATCATTTTGATATCGTACTTGTTTGCATTAAAAGTAAAGGATTCTCTGTTAGGATGCGACGGCGGCGCGCAGTGTGCAGCCTGAACATGTATTATTAACACCATCTATTTGGCTACATCTCTAGAAAACAACATGAAGAGGGAGTTAGAGTTAAGTTTACGGGTAAAGCACACGACAGGAATGCTCCAGCCCCAAGAAGATGCAGGAATTTAAATTTAGACCTAAATTTAAGTCACTAACATTTTGAAGAGAAGCACAAAGATGTTAAGACACAGAAATGCAAAAATAAGTACCCAAGCCACCTTAACTCTGCCCTGAAGTAATGGTAGGAGTGGAAATGTTAATTTGGGATTATTCTCTTTCATTATTTAGTCTCCAACTAAATTGACTTAGTCATGGTTATGTGTCTAATTTGTGATGAAGGAAGAATTAAGGCCGTTGGCTTCAGTCATGAAATG
Source organism: Tauraco erythrolophus (assembly GCF_009769465.1). Taxonomy (NCBI): domain Eukaryota; kingdom Metazoa; phylum Chordata; class Aves; order Musophagiformes; family Musophagidae; genus Tauraco; species Tauraco erythrolophus. The sequence goes on along the minus strand of NC_141466.1, from coordinate 126,311,273 downwards.
AAAACAAAAGTTGCTTCCAACCTCAACTATCTGAAAACAAGCTCACGTTCCAGATCATGGGGCAGGCTTGCTGTTGCCTGCAACCTCCCATCAGAGGGAAGCAGAGCTTGTGCTAGAAAGGGATGAAAAAGATAAGCAGCCTTGATAGCAGAAGTACACACTGGATTATACAGGTAGACTGATGGGGTAAACTGATCGCAGCCAGCTCAAAGGTAGGAAGTCTTCTGCTCTACTGGGATCTCCTGCTGAGGTCTGGGGACACTCTGCTGTGGGGAATCCTCCCCATGCTTTTCTCCTCCCCCAATCGGGGCAGTACACAGGGTGCTACGGTGTTGTGCTCATCCCACCAGCGTTGGCTGGCCCCTCTTAAGAGGAGAGATCACTTGTTAGATTATTCCTCTCTCCAACATTATATTCCCCTCTAGGTGCTCTTTCTCTTTTCCGACGCCCTCTGATGTGCCAGCACTTATTAAAGAAAAAATGAGAAATTCATACACGAAGGATTCTGAGACATAAAAATGTTATGGATAATGGTGCAAGAGTCGTCTCTTCTGCCGTTGGCATTTTCATAATGTCTAAAGGTTTGGGGAGCTAGTTTGTCTTTAGAGCATACACTAGATAGCCAAAAGACTTATGTTGCCTGCTTTGCTTCGCAGAGCCTTTCAATTTGCTCTTTTGTCCTCTCAGTGTGAAATGAAGGTCTATTTTCTCTGCAAGGCCACTGTCTGAAGCATGTCAGAGCAAGGTGACCAGCCATAACCCTCCCCAGGCACTCTGCCAGATGGCCACTGCTGCCATCTCTGCAGAGGAATCAGAGCTGAGGGCAAAAGATATTCATTTGGTGGGGCTTAGGAAGCAGACGAGAGACTGCTGTTGCTCCTTACCTGCTGGTATGGTCCTGGAGCGAGGCAATCAAGCTTCAAGAGCCTTTTTCCTCCCATATTCATATTTATAATTCAAGCCGTTGTGTGGCAGAAGAGCCCCTTGATAGGCACCTGATCAGGGAATGGATGCGACCAGTTTTTGGATCAGGCAGTGTCAAGATGACAGGGTGGGTATTCAAAATCTGCATGGCACCAGAAGGTAGGAGTCTCCTTCCACCTTGCAATTCATCCCTGCGCAGGATCTTGTGGGCAACAATGGAGCTCTCTTCCCCCTACCCTTAAGAGGTTTCACAGCCTGAAGCATTTTGCCAGTCCATGAACCCTCACATGATTTCCAAGTGCTGCTCTTGAGTCTACACGAGCACCTGCATCTCAGCATCCTTGGGCAGGGAGGCCTCAGATCTTCTCCCTGCATGTGAAGAACCATCTCTTCTTGCCTCTTTTTGAATTTGGCTCTTATTAACGTCACTCAAAGGTACGTCCTTCTTGTGTTGGAAGACGGAGCAGACAACCGATGTCTCTTCACTTGCTCTGTGCCACTCGGGGTTATGCAACTCGGTAGTTGGTGAGGGCTGGAGAAAGACTTGGATCTTGGTGCAGCAAAATGGACTGCCATCGCCTTTGACTTTTCATTGTTCTCCTTCAGGAGCTACAGCTGTGCAAATGAAGAATAACTGCAGCTATAGCATTTCAACAGCTGCTGTTGACAGGGCTAACAAACATGATTTTTAACTGCTTCCTGGGAAAAGTAAAAATGTGTTTCATACAGGATGTGAGGCACAAAATGTGGTTTCCCTGAAAAACCCATGGCTGTAATCTGGAAATTAAACTTATCCGTGTGATTGTGAAATGGAAGTTTTACTCATGGTTTAAGTGCAAAACTTCCAGGCAGAACTAAACAGGGTACTGTTACAGTATCTCCCTGAAACCAGTAACTAAAATAAAGATGACATCCAAGAGCAAATTGTGAAATTGATTTTTCAGATATTTAATAGTTTCTGAGTAAGAGTATAGCATTTTAATTCTGAAATAAAGGAGTCTAGGGTCAGTTCACCTTAAGGTACAAGCTGCTGGAACAATAGGTTTTGTGAGAATCTCAGTTTGACTTTTCATTTTCTTTTTCCTTTTTATTTATTTTTTTTTTTTTAAAATGAAACACGACTTTCAGGACTTATTGAAAAAAACTGAAAATGTGACCCAAACGTACGCTTGGAAGGCTCAAGCATGTCAGAACAAATAAAAGGCAACTCTGTTATTTCTATTTAAGCCACGGCACTTTTGGAGGCGCGTTTTGGCACGATCAATTAGTTCCTCTGCGCTTTTTCACCTTCCACAGAAGCAGCGGGAGCTTCGCAAGTACCATTTTAACAATCCTCAACCAACTTACTAATGCTTTTGCTTCCCATCAATTTGTTGCCAGGCACAAAGGGGTTTAATCACGAAATGATTGATAACTCTATTTAAACAGAACATTAGCCTAATGGCGTATGAAACCGTAGCAGAGTTGTTAGCTTATGTACCAACGTAGTCCTTAAAGAGCGACTGGAGTTGCCCTGTCTGGTGTCCGAATCGGTTCGCTAATCTCGCTGCAAATTTCTCCTTCGCGTTAATCTTCTGCTGATGAACGCTCATTAGGCGCATTGCAAGCGCTCGCTCGGTGCCCGCGGCTGTTCCCAGCATCTTGGGAGAGAGCTGGTGGTGAAGAAGACACCTAGATGATAGGTGACAACAGGACACCCATGCTCAAGGCTTTGAAAAGCTGCTTGTAGCCCGCGCTGCTCCCTACTTTCTCTCCATACGAGGCTGCTCTATCTCAGAGGTCATGAGGCCACGACTTTGAAGGCTTCCTGAACGCTGCTGTTCTTTGAATTGTATTGTGGTTCGTTTTTTTTTTTTTTCAATCAAGGTGAATATTTTAACTACTTTATCCAGTGGTGTTCTTCAAAACACCAGTAACTAAGAGCTGAAAAGACAGTGCAAGCTTTTAGGAATCTGGCCAGCATCGTGCTCTCCTGGATGCCACACCAGCTTCATATGACCTGGGGTCTGGGCTGAAGTGGCTTGCTGCAGCTGGGCTCTGCTTGAGCCCTCCAGAGCATCCATGTTACATCAAGGACTCACATCCTAGTATTTTTTTTCCCTCCCAAAGGCTCTAGCTGACAAAACTCATGCGGGGTGAGCAATACATGGAAATAATGATGAAACAGCAAGAATCTGACACTGGTCGCACAACAATGTTTTGCAGTATGACATCGTCTACTTAAGACTTTACTCATGTTGTAGTTGTGTTTTGCATAATTGGGGCCTGCTGATCCAACAGATGTCTGGCTCCGATAACTATAACCAGTCAGCGGTTATTGGTATATGCCTTAAACCTCCACGAAGCTTTGATTTTTCTGGTGGTCCCAGACATGCAACTATCAACTATTGCCTGGGAAGTAGCAGCATCTTGGTGCCACCTTTCACCCTTCCCAGAACTTCCCCAGCAGCAAGTTTTTTTCACAAAGAACTTGGCCAACAGGACCATGCAATCGCTGCAGACATATTATGGGTTGTCTAAGGGAAACCAGGCTTTGCATTGTATGCCTGGGCTCATGTCCGAAGCAGCTGGGCTGGTGAGGCTTCTCCTGAGCCCTGTGTTTGCCATCTTTAATGGGAGATGTTTCGTGAAAGACTCCCAGCTGTAATGGAGTTAATCTTTGCATGAACCAGAACTCACCTGACCTCCATTTGAAACCTCTGGTACTTTTCCATTATCACACACTTAGAGGAAATCAGGGGGTTTTAGCCAGTGCATTTATAAAGATTATGCAGGCTACATCACCATTTTAGAAAGGCTTTTCACTGCACATTTATTTGTCTTCATTCCTTCTAATTAGTATTTGGCTAAGGAAACCTTCAGCTCCACTTCTAATGCTACTTGTCCCTGGGTGACCAGCTAATACTTCACATGTCTTTGCATGGTTATCCTCTGTCTTCTCCCTAAACATCTCTCTCAGGGATGAAAGAGTCCCTCCCAGTAACTCATCCCCATGAATCCTGACAAGTCTGTCAGTCCTGCTCTGCAGAACATGTGTCCACCCCAGATATCTGATGACAAATGAACTATGACTGATACTCCCTTTACACCCTGCAACAGCAGCCATTAACCAAGCTGGAATTGCTCTGTTGTGCTGAAGACTACTGGGAGGACGATTTTGCAAGTCTTTTCTATCTAAAACACGGCTATTTATATCCTGAATACTGCACAGCAATGATGGGAAGTGAATCATCAAAGATGTTTTGATTACGTGAATAAGACTCAATTTCAGGTTTATCCTAATGATGCAAATATTCTTCCCTGGAGATGCACACGTAGGTCCCACCACGCTGGCAGCTGTACACGGTAGGGCTTCACCCCCTTTCAGATATGGCTAATTAAAGAGAAGGGCCTGGTCAGTAATTTGGTGGGAGACCTCTAAGCCACCTTTGGCATGAGGAAGAGAGTGGTCACTTTTATTCATTATGTCATGGATTTTTCTATCTGAATTCATACCAGACCTATAGACCACACCATCCAGGAAGGAACTTGAGCCTTGGATGGCTGGAGCTGCCACCCAAGGGCAGAGGTGGTTTATGTTGGCAACATTTTAGTACTTCTTTCCTCTCGGCTTTCTGCCCAGCTCCTACCACCTTTTATCATCTTCCACCTGGGTTTCCCACTCTCAGAACACCAGCTGAGTGGCCACAGCCCAGCCTAGGAGAGAAAACCCATAGTGAGGAGCTGGGATGGAGAGCCCTGGGGCCACCTTGAAGTGCACCATGCTGCTTCCTTACTCGGGCGCTGGAGATCTGGGTGGATTTTTTTTTGCAAGATGAGGCTTCCCAGCACTGATGCTCTATTTTAAGTGTTATTTTAGACAGGGATGTGTTGCCTCCTCCCAGTCCTGCCTGCAACCAGACAAGATTTTTCTCCTTGTATTGTAGCAGTGCAGGAGCTGATGAAGAGCTGAGATGTTTCAACCTGGAGCTGGTGAGCCCAGACATGGTTCCTGTACAGCAGATGTTAGCTGACAGCATTTGTTACTATTATTTATTATTCTCTTTGCAATAAATTAATAAGACCTCACTTTTAGAAGAGGTCAAAAACATGTCATAAATGTTTGTGGGAAAATCTTGGGGAAAAGGGAAAGAGACACACGAGATTGCTGGAGGAGCTTCTCCTTTCCCCCACCTTCTATAAATAGCCTCACGCTGGGAGCTTGAGGAGAGGTCTTTAATTAAACAGGATGGTTTATAGTATTACGCAAAAACATGAGTCTGGAGATGCTGATGCCCTCACCTGGTACATCCTGCCGTTGTCCTTGAACTCAGTCATCTTTAAGCCTTGAAATATTTAAGGTATTTTGGACAGAAACAAGGAATGGCAGGTAACTCTCATTTTCTGTGTGTTCCCAGGTGGGGTGCACCTATATCATGCATATATAGCAGGGAAACTAGCTTGAAATGAGCCTCTTTCATGCAACCAAAACACCCGTGATGAACCATTTCCCACTAGTGCCGTGCTAGGTCCGAGATACAAATCAGTGGCATTTCTACATTTGAGGAAACATTTCTATTGAATGGGGTTTGGGACGGTTTTTTTCTTCTCTTTTAGCTTCAATCCTTTTCTCAGCTCACCTACCTATAGCAAACGCTTAGTTTTATTCATATAAATAGTCACCCTTGGTTTCAGCAGGAATGGATGATTGCTACAGCACAGGCATCTGCTGCTCGTTACAGGCTGGTAGCCACCCTCTGTTTTTAACACAACTACAGTTATAAGTAGCACCTGGAGGTGCACTAACTAGCACCCCATCCCTTTTCCTCCTCTTTTCCTCTAGCCATTTTTGACAAGCTCTTTCAAATCCCTGCTTCCACCCCCCTCCCCAGATCAGTTTTTCCCATTTACGTCTCTTTGTAGACTAAGAAGCATTGTTTCAAAATCTGCATTGCGCTCGCATGGAGGTGACCTGACAGCAAGCAGAGATGCAAAGGATTCGGAGATGCGCGTGTGATGCTGCAACAACAAAAACAAGACCCCTCTGATTTGGGAGGAGAATCCCCAAACTGCCAGGAGTTTTTTTTTATACCTATTTAGGACATCTGTGGTCCTTCATTGCATGTTTTTCTGGTTTGTCCCTCTCCTGCTATAAAGTTCTGATTGCAAATAATAATTTACGGAAGAACTATATCATTTTTTTATTATTTTATTTTATTTCATTTAAAAATGAAGTGAAATAAATACTCATTTCTGTGGAAGCATGTTCTCTACCATGCAGGCTGCCACAGATCAATTAGCCCAGTTTCATGCTAAAACAAACTGTGCTGATGGTAACATTCTTCCACCTGCCTGCAGGAAAAAAAAAAAAATCCATTTTTTTTTTACTTGAAGAATTGAAAATCAATGTTAGTTTTACTGGCTGGAGCTCAGCTATAGCAAAACTTGGGCCAAAATCTGCGCAGGTGTAAAGCGGTACAGCTGCTCTGGCTCGAGGGCACTCGCACCAGCTGAGCCAGCTGGGTGTTATTGCTTATTTGATCAAATTAAAGGATATTCACGTCTCACGTCAATTCTGACAAAGAGATTTGCAAGCAGGAGCATTAAGGATGGCAAAAAGTCATGCATATGACCACTTACTATTTGATAGAGTAAAATAAAATAAATCAGGCTTGTGTTGTCAGCACAGCATCCCCAGGCTGTTACAGACCCTCAGGCCTGTCCTGCTCCCAGTGAGGTCAAACTGGGCTGTTACTGGCCTGGTGTGAGCAGTGATCACCCTAAAAACAGAGAGGGATCCCACTGTTTGCACCAGCGAAGAGCTTGTCCCATTGCCTCCAGTGGCTCCCCGTCCTGTAAAATCCTGGAAGCGCATCACTTACGGGGACTGGGTAGTGTCGGTGATGGGAGACTGTCCTGACCCAGGAGGGATGTCCCTGGCGGGTACCAGTCCTGGCAAAGGCTGTGGGGATCTTTATTAATACAATTTCTCATACCTCTGCAGAAAACCAGCTCAATATCTTCCCCTAAACCCAGATGCTCAAACTAGACTTGTCATTGTACCCAAATAAAAATTGCAACATATCTGCCTGCAGGTGATGAGTACAATTATAACCCCCCTCCTCTCCTTTTTCTTTCCACCCAAAGGAAAAAGCATCTTTCACTGAAGAAAAATCTGTCCTTCATGTAGCGAAGCCGACAGCTGTCGGGAGAGGAAAGCCGCAGATTGACAGAGGAAAGAAACAGCAAAAGAGCTCCCAGAATGTTGTACAAAAAAAAAATAATCTGAAGATGTTGACCTCACATGGAAGTGTGTACAGTCAAAGGAAAACTAGCAATATAATGTCCTGGTTATTTCCTAAATGCGAGTACTGTATACACTGCAAGAGATCTCACTCTGAGATCCTGCAGTTTTATTTTTCTTGTAATTTTTTCCTCCAGAACAGGCAATCTGGCATGTTTAGAGAGTGGCCCCCTTACTTCTGAAACCCCTGCACTTCTTTTTTCTCATGTCCTTGATCACATTATGGTCTGGTTTTATCAAATTACTTGGAGGTTGGTAATTTGCAAGGGCACCGGGGCAGTTGCGTTAAATTTGTGACCTGCGTGAGGAATCACACGCTATATCATTAAAACTCAAATCATTAAAAAAAAAAAAAATTACTTTCTTCCATCTCCTCTCCTGGCGCTCACGTAGTCTTTGAATTTTTCCTTCACTTCAATATTCTTTCTGTCTATAATCGGGTTCACTTACAGACCCTGCTGTTCAGCTGTTACTGAAACGTTGTCTTCAGAAACACCGAACGGGGAAACGTTGATTTGTTTTGATCTCAGGGGAAATAATGTAACTCAGTGACAAGCCCACCAACAGCAACTCTTAATACATAGCTAGACAACTTGCAGAGAAATCACCTTGCTGTTAGGCTGCGTTCACATATTTAATTGCATTTAATTCTTGAATGCTGATACAACTTGTTTCAGCTGTATGAATAATGGGTTTGGGGTTTTTTTGGTTCGCTGGCTGAACCAAAGGAGGCTAAAGGAAAAAAAAAAAAAACCAACATAAACTCTTTGGTTTCATTTTCAGGTTCTTCAATCTTTGCTACATGGCCTTTTAAAACTCTTTTTGTAGTTTTTATTACAAAACAGATGAAGAAATGTAGTTTCAAAATGAAAAGCTGAAATGTTTCATGCAGTTGTTTCCTAAGGGTATTTCAGAGAGGGGGAAAAAAGGTTAAAAGGCAGCATTTGGGCACGGCTCCAACTAGGCTTTTGGGTAACTTCTGCCCAAATCTGCACCATTTTGGCTGTGAAAGTGCATTTTGCCAGGCAGAGCTGGGGCGGGCACAAAGGCAAGGCCAACGTGCACCGAAAAGACCTTTTTTCCCCTCGTAATCGCATTGCACTTCTCCCACTGGTATTCTTAAAAATGCTGAATTATCCTGCAGTATATTTAGTTCCAATGTGAAGCTTCTTCTAGACAATCTATTGAGTTTGAAAGTCACTAACCCAAGTATCTCCAACGCCAGTTAATTTCAAGGGCTGAAAACCCTGCTTCCACAGCACTTGGAGTTGAAACGCTGGCACTTGGATATAACAATCCTGAAATACTCCACGGTGCCAGGGTCCTCCCCATACCTCGCTGTCCCCACGCTGCTCCTGCTGCAGGCAATCACCCAGCCTCCGGTGAGGGGCTGTGGACTGTCAGGGAAGAGACGTGTTAGCAGAGAGGAGAGATGGAGGAGAGGAATGGGGGAAATCCAGTGTGGAGGATTTCCAGGGTGGAAAGATGTGAGCTGTCAGCCAGGCTCAGGGACCTTGGAGCAGCTTGCTACAAAACGAGACTAACAAATAAATAAACCCTGGATTTTAATTAACATGTTCTTTCATTCATGCACAAAATTAAAAACCCATCCACCCTCAATCACCATCATCTTTTTTTCTTTTTCCTTTTTTTTTTTCTTTTTTTTAATTAGGAGTTTTTGCTGTACTAATTGTTACATTTGTCCAATTCCATCAAATCAAATCAAACTAATGACAGCCAGATGGTCACGGCTCTCAAGATGCCTCACTCAGGGCTAATCCATGCCCTCCGCTGTGCAGAAACAAGGAGCAGAGGGAGCCAGTGCTCCTCCTTTGGGCACGGACAAGACGGAATTAAAAAACACAGTTAGTCAGCGGGAGGCAAAGCTGGTGAAGATTGCTGCAACCAGCAATCCCCACGGAGCTGGGTTGGATTATCCACCCTGTTCATCCACTGTCGTCGAAAAACACGCAGAGGGATGGCTGGGGAAGAGTAAGCTAACGTCTCTGGAGCAGAACCAAGGTGCGTTTGATCTCTTTGCTGGCTCTGAAGGATGTAAAGATTCCTACGTGCCCCCTGCCCGCGCGCTGCGTACATGCTGTGTGCATCATCTCATGCACCCTCCACCTCCTGCTTGGTCCATAGCCTGTGCACACAAAACCATTAAGGGCAAGATTCATACCTGTGTCTTTTGCTCTGCCATAACAGACTCGAGATGATGTTACTGGCACCTCCTGTTAATACATGCATATGAATAATTACAGCAGTTTATTTAAGAAGCAGAGGGTCAAACCTGTTGTGATCACTTGAATGATACTTGAAAATCATTACAGGGCACACCCGTTGTAAGTTAGGATGATTAAGGCTGTTGTTATTAACACTCTGCCCTTCCCTATTGCCAGTTTAATTTCCTTGAACATTTTTACACCCTACTCCTCGTCCTGCCTTGGGGTTTTGTAGTAAAATTCAATAACCATTTTTCTTTCTAATTTTTCTATTAAAGTACCATCTTATTTCACCATCAGAGCTCCGAAGTGAGTTATGCCTTCGTGAAAACTCATCTGCTGTCAGTGCTTCCCCCTGCTCAGGGCTGATGGCCCAGCCAGAAACGCGGGGAGCTTGTGCAGCTCTTTTCATCCCATGTCACAAGCTGTTTTCTGCAGAGACCTTCCCAGTTAATCAGTGTCTCCAAGGTCTCTGAGACAGGGTTTAACACCAACAGATTTTGGGAGGCTTGACCAGTGAAGCAGTGGAGCAGACTTTTCAGAGTCATCTGTTGACCCATTAGTTTTGCTGGATTATTTTTTTCTACACTGGTAGATGCAGCAGGCATGTGCATCCAGAAGATACACCACCCATCCCATACGTTGCACTTATACAAAGCCAAGAGTCCTGGCTGAGGAGTGCTCACCTCCTCAGCACACAGGGCAGAGGCGCACAGCCTCTCGCCACGCCACCAGCATGCCTTACTGGGATTTGGTCAATCAACGTACTGGGCAGGGCTCTGCCTGCCACCATGTTACACCCATGTCCAGCCCCGTGCCAGCGCATGGTGTGCAGAGCCAAAAACCTAGGAGACATCTCCCCAGTGGAGGAGGTTTTCTAATGCTCTGCGTTGCCAAGGCGAGGAGGAAAACCACCGGTCTGCTCCAGCCATGTCCATCACCAGCCTCAGCCTGCCTTTAACAGGAAAACCTCAGCTTTCCATTTTTCCCTTTTTTGATGGACAGCCCTGCTAGGAAGAAAAACCACAATCACTGACTGTAGCTTGTAGATCTTAGCCACAAAAAAAAACATGGCTCATTTTTTTATTTATGTTTTTTACTGATGCAAGAAGCAGCTTGTTTGCTTGGCATTCAGGCAACACTGTCACTCTGTAATTTGAATGGTTGAACCAAAGTTTCAATCTAAGGGAAGCTTTCCTCCATACTTTTTAATCTCTGGGAACATTAAGGTTCCCTCTGAGAAAACCCTTGAGCTCTGTCTCCAAAAGGCAATGATGAAGAGCAGCTTTTTGGAGGTTTTGGATCCCTTGGCTTGCATCAAACACCTTATTCTGGCACGTTTCAGAAGAGGAGAAGCTCCCGCAGATACCATAAGGGCTTCAGCTCTTTCTCAAGCTCTCAAGATCCGGCTGAAGACAGCAGGAATCGATCTTCAGGCTGTTTAAAAGCAGGTATTGCTAGCAAGGTTGTGATGGGATTGTCTCTGCGTTCAGTCTAGGCTGACCACCCCTGTTAGCAGCTGGCACCGGGAAGGCTTTTTTCCATATCTTCAACTGTTTTTCAAGTCACAGTGGCCAAGACTTTCAGATGCAGACAGCAAAACAAGGGGCACTGCATCCATCAAATAGAGAGGCAACACCAGTGGCCACCACTAGTATCACTGAGCCAGGTGAAGAAGGCTTAAAAGACAATTGGGACTGTTGCACCTGGAGCCTAATGATGAGGAGCTTCAGCTATAAAAGGCTGCAGGAGGAGCACAAACCCTTAAAGTGGAGTCTGGGAGCTGAGTCCTGGTGTAGCACTGATGTGGGAAATGTGTGTGGCTGGTGGGAAAGGAGGTGTGAGAACTATCTGTGCTGCTAAAAGTAAGTGATTTGTAGCGGGGAAAGGGCTGAGGTGCTGGTGGCAGGATGGTGTGGGGGGGAGGTGCTGGACAGTCCTTGATAGGAGATGTTGGCTTTCAGGTAGGAGTCAAAAATTCCCCTGCTCATGCAAGATTTTTTCCACTTGTGATGAACACTGGTATCTGTTTCTCTGCATATTTTTATTTTGGAAAGTTTAACAGCTGTTCAATTAAGTCTGAAGGAGTTTCTGCCCCAGCTCTTGGTGGGATGGCAGAGCTAGGAGAGATCAGGAAAGTTGTCTGTGCTAATACACTAGACTGGAAATCAGTCTTCCAGCTGCAGTTTTTCAGCTGCCTGTGTGACCTGACCTCATGGGTCAGGGGGCAGACAAAATTCAACACCATCTCCTCTTAGATAGTTAATACTTAACCCAAAAGTTGGGGTCTGCAGCCTTGATGGGCTATACCTGTGCTGGAGAGAATGGATTTGGCTTTGGCAGGCACCTGATGCCTGAATAAACCCAGGGGATGTGGTAACCCTCTGGGGACATTTGGGATGGTGCTGAGCTGATTCCCAGCTCTGCTTCGTGCAAACTTCCCATGGCCTTGGGATGCCAGTGCCTCTTCCTCTGTCTGGTCCCAGTTTGAGTGCCCAGTTTTCAGCCTGTAGAGCTGCAAAACACCTGTGTGTTTAACCGTGTGTCGCAAGGATCTTGTCCTGCCTGCCAAAAGCTCGTAGCAGCTGCCCAGGCTAATTGTACAAGTCAGGTGTTTGCCTCTGACAGGCAACTCTTCATATCTTTATGACTAGACATTATTATATTGTTCTTTCATTTGATAACTGCACCAGTTATGGCTTCCATTTGCAGTAAATCTCTTGCACTGTATTTTTCCTCCCTATTAAACACGAGATGATAACCTTTGCGGGAGGCTGTGCGCAGAAATTCAGCGAAGCTTTAAGAGGTTGGGGAGGAGGGAAGATGTGGAGGGGGAAACGTGGTCAGCACTAGCAAAGCACCTGGTGGGAAGATGCTTTTGGAGAAACTAATTATACCCTGGAGCACTTGGAAGAACCTCCCCAGCATGCAAGTTGAACTGGAAGATGAATATTTAAATGGCTCTTCAAGCTAGTAAGACTTTGGAAAGTGCTGCTCAATACCTGGAAAATATGCCCGCGACATGAGAACAGATGGGTCTGTGACTCAACACAAATATGTGGATTTATTTTACCGCCACCACCATGGAGCAGAACCTAGCCCAGTTAAACAGCTTTGCAGACACCGACTAAAATACTTGGATCAGGGCACCCCAACACACGGCCGGTTCAGCTTTACCTTGCCAAGCATTGTAGCCCTTGATTTGCAACTGGCAATGCTGGAGCTTGCCCAGAAACCTGGGCTGGGAGCAGGCAGGACCCCAAAGCTGTGAAGGGGCACCCCAAAGACTTCTGCAGCTGCCTGTGGGCTCCTTTTCCTCATAAGCTTTTTATACATATTTGTGTATATATAGTCACCCTGGAGGGCGACAGCCCAAGGAGAGAGGACATCAATACCCAGCAGCACCAGGAGCTTTGTACTTTTTGTCACCTGTTGCAAGATGGTTTTGGTGGCCCAGTACTGCAGCTCTGGCCAAGCCTGTCTTATCTGGTGGCTTGTTTGCTCTGGAGTTGGGGTGAAACTTGTCGGCAAATTGCAGTGCAGGTAAATAAACACATTCCTGAGAAACACAGCGAGCTGCACAGAGGTCTGCTTAACTCGGGTAACTGCTCATCTGTGTGCTTCAAAGCAGGTATCTAATACCAGGTGTGCAATTGCAGGAGGAAGAGGAGAGACCACAGCTCTGAATGACAGTGTTTTCATGCCAAGGAGCAGTGCTGGGAGCATATGTTTGGGCTGGACCGCACAGAGGAGGTGTCACCCATCATCCCACGTCTGTAAGTCCCCACAAGTGAAGAAGGCTGAGGATGGGGTGGGACTGGTGCTCCAGTGCTGTGTGCAGCCTCCTGCAGCACTGGCTGCAGTGGAACAGCTTCAGCTGGGTGTGCAAAGTCTGCTGCAGGGTGGTGGTGACTGCTTCAGTTTAATTCAGTGTTGATATCTGTATTAAACCGAAGCCTGGAGCTCTTTTGAGGTTGCCAGATAGTCACGGTCAAGCCTCTGGGCACAGCTGAACGAGCTGGGCTGGAAATGCAAGAGCGTTCTAAGGAGCCCCCAAAGAAGTGAAATAAATGTTATTGAGTGGAGCCTCTAATTTGGGCAGCGCCTGCTGCCCCTCAATCAGAAGCGCATGTGTGAAAAATATGTCAGGACTTGATCTTCTAACTCCTGGATCTGTTGGGGTTATGGCCAGAAGATGTTTTCCCACTATGAGATTTCAAATTCGGGTTGCAAAATAACCTCCCCTAAACCAAGGAAAGGGCTTCTCCCCACCACTTGCCCATCTAAATCACTGCAGTTGCCAAAGGGCCTTTCACCTTCAGCCTGAAAATAGGCTGGAAAATTGCAGTGGTTATCTACAGCACGTTGATGTTCACTTCAGACAATGAGTGTTTTGCTGGCTTCCCAAGTCCCAATTAAATCATCATTTACACGCTCTAATTTAAAGCGTGTACTCTGCTGCTAAAATCCATAAGAGCTATAAAGAGCATATGTGTGTACAGTCGTTGTTGTTGCTGTTTAGTTTCTTATCTATTTTAATAGCTAAAATATTAAAATGGAGAAAGCAAAGTACTGATTATCCACAGATATGCCTAATTTCACATTGGGAACGGATCTGCTAAAATAGCATGTCTAAAATACAGGTAAATGAATGGTCATGGGAGACTAAAGCTGGAACGCAGCAGCGATTCCAGAAATAATTGTTTCTTCAGGGGGGAAAAAGAAAACAAACCCACCCTAAAGCTTCAAATAAAGCCTTTTGCGAAGCTTTTAAAAATAAATGCTAGCAACGCATTTTAATTTCCCATGTGGTTAGATACAGCGGCGTTATGAGAAATCCCTTATTTACGAAGCTCCTGGATAAACCCAGGCGCTGATTCTGGAAACGCCTCAATTCCTGTTGATTATTTCTTCAGTGGCTCAAAAATAAAGAGTTTTTTTTTTTTTTTTTTTTTGAACCCAGTAACCCTATGAGCAGGATGGGAACAGCACATGCAAGGAAGGATGTGTGGCATTAATCTCTTATTTTGTGATTGAGTTTATCTGTGGGGGGGAAAAAAACCCCAAAATCGACCTCAAATGTGAGAGGGAAGGGTGGTTCATCCCTCAGGCTGCCTGTTGCTGGCTCTGGGATGAAACATGGATGCTGTGGCTGGAGCGTTTTCTCCTGCAGGATTTATTTTTATCTTTTTTTAAAACTTTTTTTTTTTTTCCTAGAGGTGTGGAGAGTGAGAGTGGACAAACAAATGTGATGTTTTACATGGAAAAGTATTTGGCCGTTGCAATTCAGCAAATCCGAAAAAGCCGTTGCCTAAAGGGAACAGCGAGCTCTTGTCCTCACGGGTAGTGGCGCACACAAGGGGGGGAAAAGGAAAAATCAAAAAATCACTTTTTTAGAGGGCGAAACCTCAAAACTGGTTGGTTGCGGCAAGCCAAGAACGCGCTTCTCTTTCGCGCGCGGAGCCCGCGCGCTTCCCGCCGCCGCCACGCCCGGCTGCGCGCTCGCGCCCGCGGAGGGCGGGAGGAGGGGAGGGGAGAGGACGCGTGCGCGTTCGCGCGGGGCGTGCGCGGGCGCGTCCTCGAGGCGGGGCTGCGCGTGCCGCTGCGAGGGGCCGCGCCGCCCCGGGAGCGCCCTCAGGTCAGTGAAGCGGGGAGGGGGGGGCGGGGGGCGGCGCGCGAAGTGACCGTTACGGCCGTTACCGGGCGCTCGCGCCGCGCCGGGATGGGCGGCGGCAGCGCGGGGAGTTGTGAGGGGGTCGGGGCGGCCCCGCTGGGCCCCGGGTGACGGAGCTGCCGCGGCGCCGGGCGAAGGGACGCGTCGGAGTGGCGGCGGCCGCTCCCGGCGCCGAGCGGGCCGAGCCGCGGTGGCGGCGGGGGATGCGGGGCCGGCCGGCGGGGCCGCCTCCGGGCGGGGCGGAGCGGGCGCACCTGGGCGCCGCCGCAGCCGGGCGCTGCCCGCGGCCGCCGCGAAACTTGGGAAGAGAGAGGCGGGAGCGAGGAGCCCTTCCCGGTGCCCGGGCCGGCTGCCGCGGGGTCGGCGCCGGCGCGATCGCTTCACCCGGCGCAAAGCGCCCCTTGGAAAGCGGTCTTTGCCCGAACAAAGTCATTGTTTGTGTCTGCAGCCCTTTCTAGAGGTTTCATTCTTACTTCTTTTTTCTTTTTTTTTTTCTCCTTTTTTTTTTTTTGGTTGTTTTTTTGTTTTGTTTTCCTGAGTGCATGCAGCCGCCTTTTCGTGCAGAAGCAGGTTGGCTTCGTCGCGCTACCGGGAGCGAACCGGCGGTGATAAACCGCTCCAGTGCTCGGGTGGTTTGGGATCAAACGGGAAGTACCGGGAGCACCGAACTCGGGACCCGGCCGTGCCGACGCGCCTGCCCGCCTGGGCAGGGGACTCCTCCGCGGGCCTGTGCGTGCGCCAGCACTGCTGCTTGGAAAAACTCCAAGTTATGTAAACCTAAAAGTTGGGGTTTGGGGTTTTTTTCCCTGCTTAAAGTACTGCTTCTTTTAAAGAAGTGGTATTTAAGTATCAAATTCAATAAACTTCCTAGAGGAACAATTAATAATTGCACCTGGTTTGACATAAATACCACTTCCTCTTTCCCACGTTCTTGGCTGAACTTCCTTAGGTACATAAGTCTGAAGACTGAGTAGTTTCAGTGAAGGGCCCACGCCTTTGCAATTCACTATTTTCCTGTTTGTTTTGAGAAAGTTGCCTGTGGTAACTTTCAGGTTTATAAATTAATTTGCCTGTACTGTTTCCTGAGTGGTGGTGCATTTAAAAACAAGAGGGACTAGCGAGTTGTTTTCACTTCAAGTGAGAAAAAGTTTGAAGGGAAATTACAATATTTACGTGTTCCTAAAATGATGATTACTAACATACCTAAATAAAACAACAGACTGACTATGTCTCATCTGAAGAGTGCTGATGCAGGTTTTCTGTATTGTTGTTAGTCTTCACCATACTTTGTTTTCAGCATGTCATCTATATCTCAAACTTTAATGTGTCCTGTTTTTTGCAGAGTGAGGTGATGTTGGATTATAGGTATACGATGCTATATTTGATGCTACTTTAACTATTTTATGCTAGGGTCAGGCTCAAAATAGCTTGCTATTTTGGTGTGAAAGACTAGTCTCACCATTTCCTACAGAAAGTGTGTGCAGTATGTCATAAAGCGTAGTATTAAGTTCTGCAGAGTTGCCAAAGTTGAATGTAGAGTGCAGTACTTTTTTTTTTTTTTTTTTAAATCCCCCACAGTAAGTACACTGCAGCTGACTGCACAATAACTTTCCCTGTGTTTCCTCTCCAGTGATCCTCAGCTCTGCCCTGGAGGAAACGCTTTTCAGAAGCAACATGGAATTCCTTTGCCTTGCCCTTTAAGGCTGAGAAAAGAGATGCAAGTTGCAACAGTACTTTTCATTATTTGTAGCTTGCTTGTTAGAGCTTGTAAGCAAATGTTTTTTCAAAAGTTACCAAGCCATTGTTATGCTTATGATGCAAGCATCGGTGCTAGGGTAGGCTCAATTAAAACAAAGGCCTGACGATTGTAGGCTGTGCATTATGCTGTCAGAAGAAATTTAGATCTTCATCTGTTGTGTGAACTTGTGCAAATGACACTAGTTTTGCAGCAGAATGTCATTCATGCTGAGCATTAGCTTTCTCTGATAATTCAAGATAGTCCTCCTGTGGTATTCTCTCTACTAACTCCTCAAACCTCAAGCTATTGTTTTGTTTCAGTTGAGCAAATGTTCGGATACCTGAGCTGGAAGCCCTGTTTTGTGAGGCACTATATAAATAAGTGATAAGCAACAGTTTCTATCTCAAAGAGCTGATTGATAAGACAAAAGAAGGAAATAAGAGATGGGAATTTTGGAAGGAAAAGATTAAAAGCTTTATGTGATGGAAGTTCTCCTCAGTTCTGTTTTCTGCCATAAAGTCGAATTCCGATCCCGTGCCTTAATTACAAAGCCACATTATATGTATGTACGTTAGAAAACGGGGGATGGAAGGGAAGCTTAAGTAAAAGATCTCTTCATTTCATTTGCAGACTTCCCATTTTCTGGGCCTGGCTTGTCTGTTTTCTGATCCTGCTGCCCTATCTGAGTTTCATAACTCAGCAAGCAAGAGTAAAAGAAAATGAAGTGAGTCCAACATCTGGAAGGTGTTTGCATTTTCAAACACTGGTGAACTGGTAGGTAATCTGTGAATGTCTGCTGGCTGTCCTGTAGAGTGTAGAATCGCAGAAAACAGATTTGGAAAGCATCTTGAGACATCACCGCTTCCAGCCCTGCTACCTGTATCCTGAGGTTACCTGGTATCCTGAATAAATATTTCACCAGAGCATCATGTACCACTTCAGTATAGAGCTGAATGACTTCTTGGAAACATCCTCCTGTGACAGAATATTCAAGTACCAGGTTACACTCTGTATCCACCCTAGCTGCCGTTTCTCTTGTTCACATCCAAAGCAATTTAAAGGAGTAGTTTTTTGTTAAAAAAACCCTGCATTCTCTGGAATTACAGCTTTGCTGCCTCCCTGTTTGCTGAAAGCATGCTTGGTTGCAAGGGTTTTCTGAGAGTATGAAAAGAAAGCAACTCTTCAGTCAGGTAGCGTGTTTGCTTGTGCCTGATAGATGTGAGATTTTATATGTCAGCTTGCAGTAGTTGGTGGAACAAAGCCCCTTTAAAATCTAATCCATAATATAGTCCTTTAAAATCTAATCCATGTGTAATTCATAACCTATTGGAGCAGGTCCAGAGGAAGGCCAGGAAGATGATCAGAGGGCTGGAGCACCTCTCCTATAAAGACATGCTGAGAGAGTTGGAGTTGTTCAGCCTGGAGAAGAGAAGGCTCTGGAGAGACCTTCTAGCAGCCTTCCAGTACCTAAAGGGGCTACAGGAAAGCTGGAGAGGGACTTTTTACAAGGGAGTGTAGTGACAGGACACGGACAATGGCTTTAAACTGAAAGAGGGGAGATTTAGATTAGATCTAAGGAAGAAATTCTTCACTGTGAGGGTAGTGAGGCACTGGAACAGATTGCCTGGAGAAGCTGTGGCTGCCCCATCCCTGGAAGTGTTCAAGGCCAGGTTGGATGAAGCTTTGAGCAACATGATCTAGGGGAAGGTGTTCCTGCCCATGGCAGAGGAGTTGGAACTCGATGATCTTTAAGGTTCCTTCCAACTGAAACCATTCTATGATATTCCACATGCTGCTTAATGGTGTGTCACCTTGCTCACTCAGCGAGAGAGGAAAGTGCACGCCATGCTCTTTAACACTGGGGAGGAGCTGAATCTAGCTGGGTGTTATTTACAGCAGAAATGTATGCAGTGGCTTACACTGTCCCTTTGTTGCAGTATTTTGCTTTTCTTTGGAGTCCTCAGCATACGGTTCAACTCGGAGATGAAAGGAGTCGCTGCCCTGTTAGGCAGCTTGCTCAGTTTCTGTCAAGGAGCGTGGCTCGAACGAATACTGTGTGATGTTAGGGTAGCGTGATGCACTTAAACGTGTGCAAAGTGCACCTAGGGGCATTCGATTTCTTAGTGCTATTTGATTTATGTCTTCAGTAATACCCTCCTGTCAGACCAAGGTGATACTACTCCATGTATACCAAGAAAAAATAAAAGTTTTCATAGTGTACAAAACTTCATAATACATAAAACTAGTGCATATGTATGTTTACCTTGCATGCTCCCGTAATTGTGCTCTTATGTTTGATTAATTGCTCCTTCATTAATTTTTTTCTTTTTCTCTACCGAAGTTTTGACGTGTCCTAGGGTCTCTGAAACAGTTATTGTGGAGGAGAACAGGCATTTAGGAGATCCTAACGTTGCTAGACAAATATATCGTAATGCTTAAAAATATATTCTGAAACCAGAATTTGAGAACTGTGTAAATGTTTGTCTTGAAAATTTATTCTTGCAAAGTAGCTGCCGTTCACTTGTATAGAGGAGGAGAAACTGATCGAAATACTAAAGCGTAACTGATCTAACAGGCAAGTGTGATTGAGATACTTGTGGTGAAGGAAAGTAAATCTGATTTTCTGAAACAGTTGATAAGATAAAAATTTGGCAACATCTCTATCCCCCTTTGGAATGGCCGTTCAGTCAGCGGCTGCCTGTACTGTGAGAGTCTGGAAACAAAGTTAAAGGAAAGTAACAAGATCCGCAGCTTCTAACTTGTGGCAAAGGCAGATTAATTCAGTACAGTGCAGTTTGGTGGATGCAGTGTTTGGTTCCATTCCTGGAACTGTTTGGATGCAGCTCAGGTGAGCAGCAATCAGTCTCTCATATCTAAAAACTGGGTTATTAAACAATTGTAAAAACATTGCAAGAGTTGTTACTCATGGGTTTTGATTTCTCACTTTGAGAAGTGAGAGCCGTGGTGTTTGAGAATGTTTCTTACCAAATGCTTGTTTTGCCAGTGGACTGACCTGTTCCTCTTTCACTGACTGGGGTAGTCTTCCTCTTTTGTCATTTAAAATGCGGTGGGAACAAGAAGCTGTACAGGGTTTTCCTCATTTAAAATACTGAATGCTTCCTGATATTTTCTGCTGTAAACACAAGTGTGCTGAGTTGCTGATCTGCTTTGGTTTTTTAAGCCACAAGTTCCCTAAACTTTGCTAGATGTAAAACTACAGACTGACATAATGTTGTTTTCCCGTGACAGACCACCTAACCAAGCTTTCCAAAAGTCCCCTCTGTTTTTCTGAACCTTGTTGGAAGATGCTGGTAGTCTGGCAGACCCAGGAGACTGAAGTTTGCAGGCTATAGAACAGGTGTGGTGTGGGTCATAGCAATATCCTCTTCCCCCTCTTTTGTCCCACAGGGTACTTCAACGCTATGGTTTGACGTGGTGAACGTAGGTTATCTCTACATGAAAAATACAGTCCTTGAATTATATGCCAACGTAATCACATGTAATGCAGTCCCCCTGTGGATACTCACAGTGTAGGTACTCTTCTAGTGCCATCAACTCTCACAAGTGAGGATTCACGGAGAAAGTGTCTTCATCTCTGTTAGCATTTACACTTTGCAGACTTAGCGTGCGTAAGGGGACAAAGACGTTTGAGAACCACTGATGTAAAGGAGCAGGACCAGTCACCTTACAACCTGCCCTTTATAGAGCCTATATTAATCTAACTATTCAGTTTAAAAAGAATAGTTTCTGAGCCAAGTTAAAATTAGTAGAAAGGTTTGCCTTCGTAGGCAAGATCTGTCTGTAAGATAGGAAATTCTGTCTGTAGTCATCTGATCCTGATCCTTCCCTTGAAATAGGCAGCATGTGAGTACTAATTGTAGTGGTGGTTTTTCTGAAGTGCACCAAGATCACTAGCTTCTTTCTCACAGGGCACTGAGCGATCATTAAATGCTAATGACTTTTGATTACTGTTGACCTCGGTCAATTTAGAATTAGTGACCTAGAGACGAAAACCACTGTATCTCATTACCAATTTCCTGAGCTATCTGATCTTTCCTTTGTAAGTCAGTTTTGGTAAGAGGCAGAGTAGAATTAAAGTTGACCTCTGTCTCAGAATAAGGGTTGAATCCTTTCAGGTTTGCAATATCATGTTTAGAAATAAATAAAATAACTGACAGCCGCTAAGAAAGAACTTATTTTTTGTCCCCACGTATCGTCAAGAGCAAAACTCTACGTGAAATGAAATGGACAAGCTAGAGTAGTAGTGATGGGGAAGAAATGCATAATTTGTCACTTTTAAATTAGTAGAAAAACAGTTTATCTCCTGTAACCTTGAATTTAATTTCTCATTTTGTAGTTGCAGGTTTTCTCATCCTGGAGTTCATTTATAATTCTGGTTTTTACTTTGAACTATCAAGAAGCAAATTAATGTTTATAGAATAAATTGCAAATTCTGCTCTGGGATATTTTCTACCTGCAGTTCCCAAACTATGACATTGGGGAGTATGCCTCAGCAGGCTGGTAAAATCATGTATTTCATGTTGTAATGAAGCATTTCACATTATTTCTTTCCATATGTGCAGAAGAGAATGTTTGTGTGATAATTCACTGTAACGGGATCAAATATGTTGTTTTGTTTAAACATAAGCCTTTCTTTATATGGTTGTGGTTTATATGGACTGTCATTCATGTAGCAAGCATGGTATTGAAGTCGTAATGAAAATACAAGAGAATCCTAAGCACTTTTTCCCCTGTCTTCCTTTAATACACTAGCTATATTCATTTGGACCCAGCTGGAACAAACCCTTTACTTTTAAAATCAAAACTCAACAATGTAGACAAGTCTTTTGTTACGTTGTGTTTGGGCTGTAAATACTGAACCTCTTACTGGGGTTAAATTGGAAACTTTAAGCCACTAAGCCAGAAACTAACCCCAAAAAAATGACGACGAGAGATGTTGTGCTTGGTGTAGGAACAGATTTGTGGAGAGCCAATTGAAATCCCCACAGAAGGCAAGTGGATGTTTATTTGCAAGTAAACATAGGGATAGATGTTAGTCTTAAATACAATGTTTTGCTTTGATTGCTTTGCTTCAAAAAGGGTATTGCTGTAAAAAAAAAAAAAATAATTGCAGATACAAAAAGAACATGTTAAAAAGATTAAGGCTGCTTTGGTAGGGAGACCAAAAAGAAGTGCCATGTGGAGACATATCCTGTATGCTAGCAAATAATACGAGAATGAAAGAGCAAAAGACATCTGAATACTCATTCTTTAAGCTTTTCTTTTATATAAGTTTGTATTTACCTGTTGACTGGGCTGCTCAGGGCTTTCTGCTTTTGTTTTCTTCAAAGCATTAAGAGTATTTAGGAAAAAAAAAAAGTAAAAACTGTCTTAGTGGATAGTATTATGCCAAGTGTTTAAATCCTCATACTTGAAGCACTAAGCAGTTAAGAAGCCTGTTTACCAACAAGTAGGTTGCTAGTGTAGCATAAGACCTGTAGCAAGATACAATTTAGCTTTTTTGGACTTTGGTTTCTAGTGTTGGTTCAAGATGCAATTCTACTCTGATACTATTCTACTCTTTCCCAGCTCTTGGCAATTCTGGGTAAGAAACACTATTTTTTACCCTATATTCTGGCATCTCTGAGGTTCTTTACGATTCTACCCATCTTTCTCTCTGCTTTTAGTCATCTTTTATTTTCCCATAGAAGACTGTACTGAGTAAGACTTCAGGGCCAGCTTTTCCGTGCAACAGAAGTGAGTGTGATCTTGGTTACTTTCAGTGCTGCCCATCAGAAACATGTGAGAGAAGAGGTTGGAAGATTTTGTCAGCTGTAATGCATTTTTTTTACTTGAGGAAATCAAGAGTAGAGCTATCAGTCCCCTTTCCAAGTGAGTGTTTTGACAAACAGAAGGGTTGGAGTGGTGATTGGGAAGGATTCTTCCAAGTGACTAAATAATTCATAGATAGGTAAACAGAACTAAGCTCCTCAGCTGTGTGGTTTGTTGAGTTTTTTGGTTTTGTTTTTTGAACTCGTACATTACGTTTCTGACTGAGTGCTTCAAGTCAACTTAAATTCAATTAAAATTATCGGTGGACAGGTAGATTTGTCAAACGGGAACGTTGTGTGTTTATTTTGTTTAATTGAGATGTATTGTCTGAAATTTGTTTCCTTGTAAGGGGAAATCCAGGATTTAAACAAAGAATGTTAATAATGCATAGGTATAATAACTGCCAAGGGAGAGAGTTGGCAACTTTACAAAAAAGAGATATGTGCATTTTTTCATTGCTTACTTGGAATTCATTCATTTATTCATGGTCTGGTTGTAATAGACGATTGGGAATTTGATGAAAGCTTGGTTTTTATGGAATTGTCCTGTTCATGTTAGTACATAAAGAACAGACCTGTAAATGAGAGATACAGAAAAATACCTGTAGATGAGAGATGCAGAAAAATACAACTTCTTAGAAGAAGGAAAAAAAAAATAGAAAAACTTGGGTGCACTTGCTATTGTGGCAGGATAGACTGATGTAATATGAGGAAGAGTACTCCCATCAAGCCTGGAAATTAAATGATTTCTCGATTGGAAGTTACCTTTAGAAAGGTGTAATTATAGTACTATTAAAGTACTACTAAAAGTTGTACTGAGAGTTGGGCTATAATACGACCCCGGTGCTAACCCTCACAGTGGTGTCAAGGTGTATTGTGGTGATAAGGACTAAATGAAACTGGGATTGAAGGTATATGGCACACGTTTGGATTTGAGCAGCAAAATTGGTGGTTCAGTTGTTCACAACGTTTAGTCAAGAGCTGATTTCCAACAGCTTCTAACTTGCTTCTAATAATTTGAAAGGGGCTTGTAACTTGATGCATAGTATCTCAGCTTTGGAATATAGAACTTTGCTTTATTCTTCACCTCTGGCATTTTGGATTTTCGTTAGGCCAGCATTAAGCTTTAAGCGTGGAATTTCCGACACCCTTTAAGTTAAAATCATTCTGATTTGACTACTTTGCTTGTAAAATAAAGATTAATGTGTCTTTGAAGAACTGTATTTCCCTCTTTCTAAGTTGTGTATATCAGGTTTGGTTCTGTTAATATATAATTAATGAAGAAAAATGAGAATTGCTGAAGAAGATTAGGAACACACTGTAATAAGCTTTCAGAAATGGATAGCTGTCTGGGTGAGAGAAGGTCAGTTTCCTTGATCCTCTTGCCGGAGACAGACTGATTTGGATTCAGGACTTTGACTAGTCTTTCAATAGGGAGTAGTTCATAGGTTGCTTTTACTCACTGCTAGCGTATTGATTTGCAAATTCATTAACAGTATGTGTACAGTAAAAGAAGAAAGCTATGTGGTAGGAAAATAGATGGAAGTTGCTGCCAAAACAGAAAGAATAGTGAGTGCAACCAGCACTAATTCTTTGGGATTTTTTTTTCCCATTTCGCATGCATCTAGTGATTCATTTAGGAGACTTAGTTTTACAGCTAATGAAGCGCAGTGAAAGGTGATGTAAAGCCTGTAACAGGTTCACATTTTTTTGTAGGAACTTTGGGAGTTGTTGTGGAATCGGCACTATTTTCCAGTTACAGCAGACCAGATTTTGACGGGTGGCTTAAGAACAAAGATGGTGGCTGGGCTTTTTATTTGCTGGGGTGGATTTGTATCCTGTCATGCAGATACTTCTGTCTGCCGAGAGTCTGACTGACTCCTGGATTCAGGCAGAACATCATTCAACTGCAGCTTCTCCCTCCCTTCCCCAAGAAAGCACAGCGTGCTGTACATGTATTGTGTTTTACAGAAGTCGAAAGTATGGTGGGCTCCTACGGCTTCACGTTTATGATTAGTCTTTCCCAGACTGAGTTGACTGGTCAGCCCATCCATCATTCTGTTTCTCTTCCTGTAGCCTCCCAGTGAGCTTATCTGGTGTGTGTATAATCTTTGGGTTTGTACTGGTCAAATGGTTTGAAAAAAAGGAGTGAGGACCTTGATTTTTATATAGTTTGGCAGTCTATAAAATGGATTTCTGCAATGAAAATCAAATCTCCCATATGAATGTCCTAACCTCTGCTATCTTTCTCCTGCCAACTCTGGATGGTTTTCTGAAGAGTGCATGGCTTTTCTGTATCTCTAAGGGCTTTTTTTTTAAGCTTCATCCTTCTGAAATGTTTTTCCTGTGCAGTGGCAAAAGGGTTATTGTTGTAGCTAGGAGGCCTGGAAATTTACATAAGGAGAAGAAAAAAAAAAACTTAGCAAACTCAACATACTCAAATTTTGTGCTGAGAATACCTGCTGTGTCCCTGTTACAAACTCTCAGCTGTGAGCAGTTATAAACATCCCATCTGTGGGATGAGTTTCTTCCCCTTTACCCCTTCACTTACCTCTGCAGTTCATTATGGCTTAGATTCTTAGTCTCCTTTCCAAACCAATCTGTTGCAGATAAAAAAGAAAAAAAAAAAAAAAGAGTGGGAGGGAGAAGAGAAGAAAAGCTTGCTAGAAATTATTTCTTTGGAAATTACATAACTCGCCTTTCAATGTATTTAGGAACGTATCTCTGCCTTTCAGCCACGCCAGGCATAACCCACCATCTGCTCTTAAATTAGCAGTGAAGGAGATTTTAGACTAAGATGTTGGGTTGTGAAACGTAGCGGCTGAGGCATGGACGTGTATTCTGTTTCCCTCTTCCATGAGCGGTGCCTTCAGACAGAGGGGACAGATGTGTGTCTGGAAGTGGCATCATCTCAAGCCACTGCAGCAAAGTCTCTAGATGGCCACTGCCAGGGTGTTTCGTTAGAGCTTAATATGGAGTTTCTGCCCTGGAGACCTGATAATCTTTGAAATACCTGCACAGTTTGAGGTTTAAAGGCATTCTGAGGTTGCACGTTACAAAGCCATAGCTGTGATTCAAGCAATTGTGGTGGTGTTTCAGCGAGGAACGTTTCTGTGCTTCAGCTTAAGTCAGTGGCAGATTTCTGTCAGGGATTTCAGCAAGGTCAGCCATTTCTCCACCAACCTCACTGTTGTACTCCTGTCCAGCAAAACTAATTAAGGCTGAAAGTGGCTAAATTTGCTTTGAAAGCAAGGAGGATTTTTTTTTTCTTTAAAACTCAACAATAATTAGGGAATTGTATTTTAATAATTATTCCCCACCCCCTTGTATTTTAAGGTGTGAAATGTTGACACCTAATATTTTTTATTTCTGTGCCTTTGTTTTTAAGTGGCTATGCTTGTGCTTGCTTGTTTTTTTTTTTTATAAGCTTGACTTACTGTTAAGGAAATCTGATTTAAATTTCAGTTCTAAGTAATCTAATGACTGAAAATTAGTTGTCTTCCCTATTGAAATGTTTTGGTTGGCATAGTTTATGTCATGTTTATTTCAGAAAGTATTTATGGATAAAATCAGAGTGTGTTTGCATCCCAAGGAGTGATTTCTGCCCGAGACTTCCTAAATCATTCGGACTTTTTCATTTAATACTTTGAAATATTGATTAAATATATTCGCTCTGGTTTGCTTTAATCTGATTACACGTCTAGAAGTTTTCTTCTGATGTGGTTCAGCCATGTCTGGTGTAAGCTGCCTTAATTAGCACTGCTTAGCGGTTTGGGACCCCTGTCAAAGGCTGTTATGTTATCTGGAAACATAAGGAGTTAAAGCTAAAGCTGTGACCTCATCTCTATTCATGTTACGCTGGAGTAGAAGCTGCGCTGAGAGGGATTGTTTAACTGCATCGCTGTCTTTGCTGCTGCTAGTCGATGGCTTTAATTTGGTTCTGATCTCCGTAGCGTGCTTCTGCTGAGCTGCAGCTGTGGTAGGGATTTGTGGCAATACTGGAGACGCATGAAGTCATGCTAGTATCGGCTGCGTGTGGAAGTAGCTCCCGCGGAAATATTTAGACTCAAATACGTCTCTCTACCTGATTTCAACTTTTTATTGCTTCCCCTGTGGAAATTTAAGCAGCATCCAAGGGAGCCAAAACAGACATGCTTCTGGCCAGCCGTGGGCTTAGGCAACTGCGCGTGCCGTTTATTACTTTATTGCTCCACGCGGAGCGACGAGCGCAACTGCTGTCGCTTTAATGTCGGAGCGGCGTAGGGTACAATAGGTGTCACTGCGCGGCTGGCTCCAATCGTGATCGGTGACTTCAGCTATTGGCTCCGCACGCCGGCTGGCTCCATCCGCAGGGCTGCAATTCCCACTCTGCTCCCATCCCTTCCACGCACAAGTTCAGCTCGCCGAGCAGGCTCGCCGCGCTGCTGTCCGCATCCTGCTCGCCCCCTTCGGAAAGCCGGTGCTCCAGCCACGCGTGTGCCTTCTTCGCAGGGTGCAGCGCTTTCAGGCGATTCCTGATCAGGAGATCTGGAAAGAAATAAAAGTGGCAGGAATGATGGGGATGTATTTAACGATTCAAGTACTGGATCAAACTTAAAGCCAGTTTCTTACGCGGTGCACTGGAAAGGTCACCTTGTCTTGCTGGAAAAGAAGCAAACTCTCAGCTCTGCTGCTCTCTATTTAACAGCTTCCACGTGCATTTCTTAATGTTCCTGACTCGTTAGGCTATCTAGCTTTACAGACAAGTATACTCATGGTAGATGAGAAAGGAAAGAACATGAAATGTCTCACCTTCTTCTTGATGCTTCCAGAGACAGTCAAGAACAGGTCCAAGAAGAGCTCTAAGAAGGGAAATAGCAGCAGCAGCAGTAGCAGCAGCAAATTGCCTCCGGTTTGCTATGAAATCATTACCTTGAAGACCAAAAAGAAGAAGAAGATGGCTGCTGATATTTTTCCCCGAAAGAAACCAGCTAACACTAATACAACTGCTGTCCAGCAGTACCACCAGCAAAATCTCAATAACAACAACACTATTCCAGCACCTAATTGGCAAGGACTTTATCCAACCATCAGAGAGAGGTAAGTTCAGGGCAGTTTATTTTTGCTGTTTGGATGGAGTGGTGAAAAGCAGCACAATGTTCATAATGCATATGTTTAGTTATTCATTTATTTGCTGAAGAAAACACAGTTCTCTTTTTTTTTTTTTTCTGTGTGTATGTGAAACGCGTATTTTGGTAATGGAAAATATTTTAATACCTCTTTGCCAGACAGTGCAGCTGTTTGTCTTGAGTAAATAAAAATGTTACTGGAAGCTGCAGCATATCCGTAAAGATTTGCTTTTAGAGCTTAGCTGGGTTTTTCAGTGAATACATGCTCTTGACTTTGATTTCCATTTTTTGAAAAGTTCTCATAAGTTTGGGGTTGGATTTTTTTATTGCACATACATGCACCGCCTCTTCAACCCCTCTATCTCTGCATACTTTTTTTTCTTTGCTACATTTGTGTGATGATGCATAAAGTAACTTAAAACTAAGTGTGACCTGTTTGTCTTTACTAACATGCAACTTTAAGTTATTAAGAAATTTAATTTCTTGGGTCTGGGGCAAGCAGAGAATAACTGGGCGCCATAAATTAACACGCTGCCTCTGTTTGTAGAAATGCAGTGATGTTCAACAATGACTTGATGGCAGATGTTCATTTTGTGGTCGGGCCACCAGGTGGGACCCAGCGACTACCAGGACACAAAGTAAGCAACAGCTGCATTATCAGCTCGGGCGGGGATAGCCAGAGCGAGCTCCCACGGTTACGCTGGGACATAGCGTGGGAGGCTCGGCTCTTCTGGGACTGGGATGGTTCTGTATTTTAAAAGGCTGCATCCAGTGGATAGTCTGTCCCTTGCTTTTCTTTGTGTTTTTGGTTAAACAGTACACTTGTACTGAGGCAGTCGTTGTAAAGTTAGGAATACTGCTTTGTGCTGCTGATTAATATTACTCTTGAGATTTTCTAGAAATAGTTAACTTCTGTAGAGGATATGAGTGTTTTCCAGTAGCTAATGCGTATCTGCCCATGAGAGTAAAATGCAGGGAAAATGTGCAATTCCGTTCTTAACTTTGACTTCATTTCTTACTGAAGTGTGTCTATAGAGTCTGTCAGTGAAGCCCAGTATGCTCAGAGTGGCTCTCCCACATTGTTTTTGTTGGCAGTGCTTTCAGTTTAAAGCATGAAATAAGATTTCCCTTTCTCAACAGTATGTCCTGGCTGTTGGGAGCTCTGTATTCCATGCGATGTTTTACGGAGAGCTTGCTGAGGACAAAGATGAAATCCGTATACCAGATGTTGAGCCTGCTGCTTTTCTTGCAATGCTGAAGTAAGCATCATTCTTCTGCTGGATATGTTTTCCTTTATGGTGTATACATACACTTATAATGTCATAGTTAGAGTATTAGACTTGCATACAAACAGAAAGCAAGCAGTTGCTTAAAATATTCCTCTTTTTGTGTTTCAAGTATTTTAAACTTTTGCCTCATTTTGCTCTTCCCCTCTCCTTGCAAACACGCATATATTAGACTAATGTAGGCAGTTATAAATAATGACTTTGACAGGGGATCTTTGGGGACATTGTATACTGTAATGCCTATTGATCTGGTTTGTCACTACACATGTTACACAAAGGAATGGAGTTACTAAAAAGAATTGTCAGCTGTAACAAAAAAAAACCTGCTCTACTTTGGAAGCATAGAGAAAAGTTAAAAACACACACCAAAAAAACCCACCCCAAACCCAGAATTTCTGGCTTTGTATATTGACATCATTCCAGCTCTTTTATAAACTTGCTGTATGCAGGTCTTGTCTTAGACAAACGACCCTAAGTTATTGAATATAGCCTCTGAAAATTAAATTTCTCTCCATCTATCATATTGATGCATTTGGAAAGTGATAAAAAGGCTGTTTACATGAATAGGGTTTTTTATTCTATTGGGAAAAACAGTCAGTTTACATGATCATTATTTTTCTTCTTGCAAACTGCATAAGAAATGCTATCTTTTCCTAAATGAGTGTAATGAAGCAGCTTCCCTGCTGAATTGTCCTTGAATGTGTCTATAAACTCTGATTATTAAAGAGAAATGCCCCATCACAGAAATGCTATGGCTTTGAGCGCTTTTTCCCTTCAGCTTTAGTAACTGCCATTGCTTTCCGATAAGGAATATACATTAGTATCTGATAGTGATCCTTTCAATATGCTGCAGATTTTCTTGCATGTAATGGTGTAATCACTAGCTAGCAGTTTATTATATTTCTTAGATTGTTTTGACTAGCTTGTGATTTACAGAATGGTTTCATTTTTTCCTCTACGTTTCAGTGTCACTGTAGATGAGCATTCAAAGTTGCATGTCGAGTTTGTTGCATAGAGTTTTTACAGGTTATCATGAACATCAGAAATGTTCTGTGCAACTATTAATAACTGCCAGGAACAGCTGAAGTGACATAGATGTTCTATAGACCTAGAATATAAAGTTAAGATATGACATTCTCTAAGTAGGTGCATTATAGATCCCTGCTTTGGGCCCTTCTGGTTTTGCAGGTGTTTTCTGCAGAGCTCAGACTTGTGTTTTACTGTCATGCAGAATTTTACAAGGCACAAATAACAAGATACTTGGATTCCCCCAGCCCCCTTCCCTTTTGAACAGCAAATTTCACTATGACTAAACATGATTTGCCATATAAAAACTGAATGTTTTTTATCGTTAAGAGAGAGAGAGCAAACCTAGAAAAGAGTAATACTGACATCTAGATCTTGGCATATTATTTAGCCCATGGCAATTTAGGAAACTGTCTTTGAGAGCATGCCCAGATCCATGGAATTCTTCACCTTCTCAGCTTATATTTAAAAAACCGAAAGACCACAAAAAAGTTTGTGGTTTGTGTGGATGTTGAGATAACCTTGCCAGAGGCAACTTCTCCTGATGCAGAGTGCCTGAACCTGCAGAGTGCTCCTCTGTCTGCGAACACCAGGGGAGTCTGCAGCCGTGATGGTGCAGGGAAGGGAAAGGGATGTTGCTCAGCAGCGCAGCATTGCCCTCTTCGCAGGACCCAGTGCATGTGCTGCACCAGGTGGAACGTGGGGGAAGCTACGGTCCCCTTCTCTCCTCTCCCCCAGGAAATCATCCCCAGGAGTGTTGCTTGCAACTGCTGCGAGCAGTGGATGGCAGAGGGCTCATGATACTGTTGCTATAGAAGGAAAAGACTTTTTACCTATCCCAAAGCAGCCCTCTCCTTCATATGCTCCTTCCCGCAGTCAGGAGGGACGCATCGTCATCTTGGTCAGAAAATACATTTGAGTTTGATTTTGTGGGCTTTGGGGGTTGGGGTTTTCTTGGAGAGTGTTGTGGGTTTTTTTTGCCCCGGACAGTGAATTCTTATAGCATAAATGTTTTTTGGTTTTTACTATATAGTGGGCATTCTGACAACAAGCATCAGACAGGTATTGCCAGATGTAACATAGAAAATAATACCTCAACTGGTAGATACTAATTATTCTCCCAGTAAAATTGATTTGGCTGTTCTCTACAGTTTTAAAAATAGGGTTAAATTCATAGTTCAGCTGACACTGAATTTGTGTCTTTAATGTATTATGTCTTATCTTAATTTTGACTGTTCAAGTTAGAACTGCAGTTTCGTCCCGGGATGAATGTGTTACTAAGCCATCAAACTCTGTGGTTTAGCAGAATCCTCAGTAGAAGAACAGGGTGAAACTGGAATATCAGTTTTTGCAGACCAGAATCGAGGTGCATTGGCAGAGTGAGAAGTGGGGAATATTGCTGACAGCCGATCTGTGCTGTGGCTGTTGTAAATCAGTGATATTAGTTCTTCACTTTCATGAATATTAAACTAGCAACTTTTGTACTATTTCAATTTAAAGCAGATGTCATCATTCTCTGCAGTACTAGCAGGCAAAGAGAAGTAATGGAAGGGAGAAAAGAGTTGGAGAGCAATGAGGAGAATCGTAAAAACGAATGAATTGATAGATTGAAATTTTTTTTTGACAGTAAAGGAGCTAAATCTGTAACCAGTGATATATAGATGTGCTCTTTGTTGTTACAAAGCTGAACCAAGTCATAAAGGTGAAAAAAGAAAAAGATTTGGGTCTGTGTAAGTATTTTTTTTTCTCTGTAACCCCTTAGATTTTATTATATTGCTTGAGCAGTATCTGCTCTGAGCATGTTTTCTAAGTGTGGCTTGGAGGATAGTACCCTACACGTGCAAAAATACAAATAAAGATACTTACAGCTATAATCAGATCAGTGTAGGTAATAATTCCACTTTATAAGCACATCTGTTCCGAAAAAAAATCATTGTGTTGGGAAACCTGCTAACTAGAAGATTTTAATTAGTACAGGGTCGCATACAACTTCAGCTTTACTGGAGGAAGACACCTTTATCAACCATAACCATCAAGACTTGCTTATCCCTATGAAGAGTAAAATTGCATTTGGCATGGTTTTAGCACATTGCATTCACCAGCTGCAAATGGGGCCCTGAAGCATGAGATATTAAAAAGAACAAACAGTACAATGCTTCATTTCTCTGAGCAATGACTCCCAGCAGTTTAGTCACATAAATAGAATTTCACCTTCATCTCTTCCACCACGCTAGCATAGCAGTAAAGCTTTTTTCCTCCTTATGCAATGAGACTGAGAGAAAACACTGTGCTAGTGGAGCTAGGATGTTGTAAGAAACCTGAAAATTAGAATTCTGTGCCTTTTCCTTTTCCTATATGCTTCATCACTCTATTTAAAGAAAACAAACAAACAAACAAAAACCCCAAAAAGCCACCCTCCCCAAAAAATACCCAACCCAGTAGTTATGAAAATGGATAGCACCTGATATACTTTGATAGCATTTCTCTGCTTAGATTACCTAGTTGTTCCAAATAAACTTGTTTTCATTCCTGTGTTTATATATACACCTCAATAAATCATCATTCATCATCACGGGACATACAGTCCAAGTACTCTTTGTAACACGTGTTCCAGACTGTTGTGTGTTAGCCAAGTGAGGTGGCCCTTCAGGAGTTACCTCGTGGGGCAGGTACCCTGTCGTTGGCCAGAACATATATGGAAGGAACCTGGTGCTGGAGGGGCCATAGTTTGTAGACACAACCATAGTCTACATAGCCCAAATGTGAAATTTTATTCACCTTAGGTTTAAGTCTGTTCTCTTCCATGGTCTTATGTGAGTGATGAATTTGGTTTGTACTTTCTTTCTGGATTTAGTCAATGTTCCCCAAAGCGCTGCTTAATTTTAATGTGGAGCCATTTAAATATTCTTTGTTTATAATTGTCAGGTGTTGTTGACAAATTCCGTTTTTGCATGAAGCAGCAGTGTTACATGCGTGTGTTTTATTTCAGATACATATATTGTGATGAAATCGATTTGGCTGCAGATACCGTACTGGCCACTCTTTATGCTGCCAAGAAGTATATCGTCCCTCACCTTGCCCGCGCCTGTGTCAACTTCCTAGAGACAAGTCTCAGTGCAAAGAATGCCTGTGTGCTGCTTTCCCAGAGCTGCTTATTCGAGGAACCTGACCTGACCCAGCGCTGTTGGGAAGTGATTGATGCCCAAGCTGAGCTAGCTTTGAAGTCTGAGGGCTTCTGTGACATTGATTTTCAGACACTTGAAAGCATTCTCCGAAGGGAGACTCTGAACGCCAAAGAAATTGTTGTTTTCGAAGCAGCTCTGAACTGGGCTGAAGTGGAGTGTCAGCGACAGGAGCTAACGGCCACCATAGAGAACAAGCGCAAAGTCCTGGGGAAGGCGCTGTACTTGATACGCATCCCCACCATGGCGCTCGACGACTTCGCCAATGGCGCCGCTCAGTCCGGGATTCTGACTCTCAACGAAACCAATGACATCTTCCTCTGGTATACGGCTGCCAAGAAGCCAGAGTTGCAGTTTGTAAGCAAGCCCCGGAAAGGCCTCGTTCCACAGCGATGCCACCGTTTCCAGTCCTGTGCCTACCGCAGCAACCAGTGGCGTTACAGGGGCCGGTGTGACAGCATCCAGTTTGCTGTCGATAAGAGAGTCTTTATTGCTGGCTTCGGGCTGTACGGCTCCAGCTGCGGGTCGGCAGAGTACAGTGCCAAGATCGAACTCAAACGACAAGGAGTCATCCTGGGCCAGAACTTGAGTAAATATTTCTCAGATGGTTCTAGTAACACTTTTCCCGTGTGGTTTGAATATCCAGTGCAGATCGAGCCTGACACCTTTTACACGGCTAGCGTGATTCTGGATGGTAACGAACTCAGCTATTTTGGACAAGAAGGAATGACAGAAGTTCAGTGTGGGAAGGTGACTGTTCAGTTTCAGTGCTCTTCGGACAGTACAAATGGCACTGGGGTACAGGGAGGGCAAATTCCCGAACTCATATTTTATGCTTGAATGAAAGTGCGTGGAGAAGAAGCGTTTTGCTATGAGGAACCTATCTGGTTCAGGCCTGCTGACGCTTAGCTTTTTATCTCAGATATGTGATCAGTACAGGTAATATGTAACTAAATGCTGTGGGCAAGTTACTGGCTTGCTGTACTTGTAGCATCGTTGGTGATTAAGTGTAGAATTTAACTTTAAACTGGAAGCTCTTAGGATCAAGCGAGTTTTAAAGGCTTTGTAAGAGAGGTGCCTGTTTTTTGGTGACACTGACCCTTTCTTTGATGCATCTGTGAATCACCAGAGGATGTCCCCCTCTTGTATCTCACTAAATGCTCTCTTCGTTAATCCGTTCTCTCTTTCTCCATTTCCTGCTTTCTGCTTGTAATTATTTGGGGAGGTAGGGGTAGAAAATGAAGAGCCTTGTTTTATAGCTCTCTTCTGTCTGCTCTTCAGACTTAAGAGATTCCAATAACGAGCTGCTTTTGATCATGGGAGCTGAAAGATGTGCTTCAGTTGTAAGCAGGAAAAGTACAGATTTAAACCCTCAACCTGTGAGATGCTCCTGTGGCCAGCTGTTTGGGATGGCTGCAGGGGAAGATGGAGAGAAGTAAGCAGCTTTCAGGAAGCTACGCAACATGCTGACCATGTCCACAGTGCATGGACATGTTTACAGTGAGGGGGAGGATGTGGGCTTGGCAAGTTATCCTCAGAGTTCGTTTTCTACGAATCCCACCTCGAAGGCAAGGAAGTACTTGCACATGTTCGAATTGTATATGCAGCTCTTGAAACTCTACTCCCATGACCTAGTGTTTTGTTTTTCTATTTAAATGGCTTTTCTTTGGACTCATGCTAAGTAAATGGGAATTAATATCTATCATCTGATGCAGGATAGTTTTTTGTTTGTTTGTTTTGGGTGGGTTTTTTTCTTTCTCCCAAACATGGTAGAGGCAAATTATAGAGGAACAAAAGAGTGTACCAATCCTGAATTGGACTTTTTTCTGTAATATGAGATTTCTTCTTTTTATTACCGTACATTTTCAGTGGAAATTGAGACAAAGACAGAAGTTTCCTGACTATGGTTGTATTACACATAGTGTACATCATCAGATAACAGTGAGGAGGAGGAAGTCTTCTCTACTGTGTGGATGTTGGATCTCTTGCAACTGCTTATGGTTACACGTCAATCAGAGGATTACGTGGTACAGAACCTTTTCCTTGTCTAATTTCCACCCCCCCCAAAGTTCCTGTCGTATGTCTGTACCATATAGTACAGTATGGTACAGTACTTTTTGGAAAAGTATTAGGGATCATGACTCCTTTTATCAGGGAAGGAAGCCAGTATAAATAAGAAATACAGGTACTATCAGGTACTATTTAAATATAAGAAGGTCCTTCACCATTGCATTGGGACAGTTGCTTCACACTACCTGTTGTAAAGCATCTCATTCTTATTTCACCTCTGAAATGGGTTCTGTTTGTTGCGTATGTTTTAACGAAATGAGAGGAACAAATGATTCTTTAGACAGGCTGAAGATTAATGCTACAGGATATCAACACATTAATGTAGCATAACGCTAAATTCACTTGTCAGTTTTGTAATAAAAATGTTTGTCTCATATGATTTCTTACCAGTTTAATACTGTTACTCTAAGTGTTTCTTGACGGTTGGAATCCTGGCCCCTGGCCATCGTAAAGTGCCCGTACATCTTTGCAGTGTCCAAAATACCATCTCAAGTAAGGAAGACAGGAGCGTAGACGTCAAATGCTTTATGGCCAAAACCCAGATCTTCTCTCTAGGTAATAAAAGGAGAGACAGGTAAAAAACTACCTTGCAAGATCTATGCTTTTCACTCCTCTTAGTGTTTAATGTTTTATATACATACATACATACATGTGTGTGTGTAAGCAGTGTTCTTTCTGAAATGTAAATACCCTTAAAATATATAGAAAAATGTTTTAGTTTTTTGTAACAGATGTAGATAATTCAGACTGTTAGTGAAATCTAAACAGAATGCTTCATGGAAAACTCCCAGAGAGAGATTTTAAAAAACCTCCATTTAATTATGTTTAGATCTGCAGCCTAAAATAGTCAAGAGTATAAATTGTATGGACTGGAGGAAGAGTTGCTGAAGAGACTGCAAAAAAGAATCTAAGATTGTGATGAGGTAATGGTCACCTACTTTTAGACAACATCTGAGCAGCAGTTCTGTTTATTTAAATACATTTGAAAGCCGAGAAAGATGCTAATCAGCTGATTAAGTTTTCTTACAGCAAGCAGTTGATGTAGATGTAATTACTCTGAGTGATGATCAGATTGACAAGTTGCTTGCAGTAGCAAGCTGCATTCTGAGTTGTTTGGAAAAAAATCGGGTGCCTCAGCTGGTGGGACAAATCAGCGTGGCATTGGTGTAACTAGACTTGAGTTCTCACTTTTAAGTTATTTTTTTGGTTTTACATATCTGCAAATAAAGGTGAGGTATCTACTACGTTCACTGGCTGGAACAGAAGTTAAGAAATCAGAATACTGCGTAGCTGTAATATGTAGAAAACCTGTTATTTAATTACTACTTTTATTTGCTACTTTTATGAAATCTTCTTTTTGACAAAGTAGGATGAAAGCTACCTCTAGCTTAATTCCTCTGAGTCCATTCCAGGTTTTAGGAGCTGGCGCATGTGAAGTTTTTCAATCCGGATGAACAAAGATAAGCACCCCAAAACACCTTTGAAGTTTACAGTGCGACTTGATTCTGAGCACTGCTTGATGCTAACAAGTACTGGTATATAAGAAGGTGGCTAGTACCAGGACATCAGGGCACTTAAATAGGTATCTAAATGTGGATTTGGTTGGTTTAGCAGTAGCATCCAAGCTTGAATACATTGACTGACATTTTTGCAAGCATTGGCCATATCAACCTGGAATGTAAGTGTAATGTCAATAGAGATCCTTTCATAGATGCTGTCTTAAACTGTACCTGCCCATCTGCTACTTGTATATTTCATTTTCCTGGTGAGGGGAATCTGTGATAAGAGAGTATAATGTAATATACTTTCTGCATATCTAAAATAGTATTTAAGTAAACATTTTAATTTCTACCTACTTATTGCACTGAACTGTTTTGGGGTTTTGTGTTTTTTTTTTTTATTTGTTGTGATAAACTCGGCTAACTTCAGGTCTCAGCACCCATTTGTGCTGGAGCAGTGTTTGACCTTAGCAGGCTTACAGCATTATTTATAAAGGACAGATATATATAAATATGAAGTACCTCATGTTGAATGTTATTGTACTGTATCTTTAATGTCACAGTGCAGATCCTGTTGGACTCATGAATGTGTATAATTGCGTTAAACATACAAATAAAAACGGTTCTTAAATGGTTGTTTCCTGCAGTATCTTTGAAGCATGAGCTTAGTTATCTCTTTTAGCAGTTTCTATTGTTGTACAGTTTTGCACAGATATTTGTTGAGCTTATGTATTCAGAGATCTTTTGATCCCCAGAGAAGTAAAAGTCTAAGGAAAAAACAAGGAAGAACAATGAAAATGTTAATCAGTTACATTGTAAAAAGGTTGACGATTAAGCTAATGAGCTAGAGTGAATGAATTCATTTATGTGCTTTATGAAAGACCTTGTCTACTAGCATTAATATTTTAATGTTCTATTAATATTATTAGGTATGTAGAGATGAAGGGGGGAGGGTCTCGTGTTTATTCTAAAAGACAGTTGACACAGGCAAGGCCATGGTTTTCAGTCTCTCATATATCAGAATAAAGGACATGGTTAGTGCCAAGAGGCTGTTCTCTGCTGAAAAGTTAATTTATGTAATAATATTCAGAATTCTGACTATTTTCTTACTTAACAGTTTTATTCCAGGAGATTTGAAACATCATTTTAAATACTTTTATGACCAGTGAAGCTGAAGCCCCACTTCATGATGTCCATCTCCAAGACCTTTCAGGTGTTACTAGCCAATGATAAGAAATGTTCCACAGTGTGATATAGAGACATGGAAATTTAATTGAGGAAGTCTTCCCCAGTAAAACCAGTACCTTCAGACCTCATCCAAAATTCTGATTAAAGCATGGTTACAGGCATCAAACTTGTCACTTCTGGTAAGTTGTTTTTCTAGAATTCTTACTGCAATAGTCGGTACCACACTGCTACATTCTTGATCCAAATTCCCTTCTGTCCCCAGTGCTTCTCATTAGCTTGGAACTACCTTCGAACAGGAACTGTCCTGTGCCTTATTTTGTTCTAATGATACCAGCCCTTAAATGTGTGGTTGATATCAGTGTGATTTGGTGCAGGAAGGACAGCAGCAGTGTAGAGATTGGTGCTGCTAGCAGCTTCAGTTTCTCTGCTAAACAGGTAAGAAATAAGTGAACAAGATGAATAAAGAATGGCCTGTCTCATGCAAGGGGACGTTCTTCTCTATTTCTGGCTTAAATCTGACAGAAGTGCTAGGACACTTGCTTTGGATATTGGTGTTGGGTAGAGCTGTGTCAGTCTCTTGTGTTCAATGATGCAGAGAAACACCATAAAAAAGGGAGTTTGAAGTGGAAGGAAGAAGGTGATAGGATGTTTCTGGGTTCGTGAGGAAGAACACTGCAAGAGCTGAATTCAGTTGTTTGTCTCATAGGTAAAATAGTTGGAAACTTCTCAGGAGCTGACAGCCACTGCCTCTCACGAAGGCAAAGTTCCATCTAAAACAGGCTCCTTTCGAGTGCTCAGCTCTCTGGAGTAGGAACCCAAGATTTCTTGGCCTCTGATAGGCAAGACTACTTACCCCGCCATCCAGGACAAGCCTGTACCTCCTTAAAGAAGCCAGCTGAGACTGCTGAAACAAGGGTGTCTTTTTGGACCTTCCGAGCTCAGCACTTGGTGGAAGCTGAGATCCTGGAGGCAGTTCCTGGCACAAGGGTGAGACGGGCACTTCAGACCATCAGCAGTATTTTGGCCACTGTGAAAAGCAGCAGCTTTCAAGCCAGCCTATTCTACCATGCTTGCAAGCAATCAGTGGGAGCAGGAATACCTGCTGATTGCCTGAAGGCAATGAAAGGAGTTACTTCTCTCATGGCAGCGTGACCATGTTCAAATTAAAATTTAAAAAAAAAAGGCTTTTTGGCATGCTGCTCCATTTCCAGAAGTCTGAATTTATTTTCTCCCCAAGACTTCTCCTTAAAGTGAGGCCTTGGCCCAATTGAAATCGGTAGGAGTTGCCCTGGTGACCTCAATAAACCCAGGATTTTCATTTGCAGTGTTCAATTTGTGTGATTATTCCCAAAACACAACATAAAACTGCCTAAGAAAGGGAAATTAATTTTGAAATCCTGCCGTAATCTGATTATCTAAAATACAGGTAGAAACCTTTCTATTAAATCTTTAAAAACTCCTGTTCATCAGATTTTATATGCCTGCCCCCAGTCTTTTCTACTATGCTTTATCTTCAGCCATGAATTTACAGGTAGAAGAGTAAATCTGTATGAGACTTTATGTGGCTTTTTACAATCTGTGTATGGAATTCATAGCACATAAGAAGCATAGTACGGATAAAGTATTTTTAAGATTAGAAAGTGTGTGTAAGTTATCTGGAGTCTGTTCAGCATGAAGGAAAGACAAGAACAGCTATTTTGCTTGAAGGCACTGGTATTTTGAAAGGGCTGCTTGAAGTCTGCCGAGCTTGTTGATAGCATCAGAAATGCATTTATATTAAGCCTTTAATTGTAGTATTTTAAAATTAGCTTTCTAATTGTTTTCTATAGACAAAGATAATGTAGTTGGCCTTCAGGTATCCTCCATTCTGGTCCAATAGGGTTTGTGTTTGAACAGACACTAGCAATTGCAATTTTCTAGATCTGATTTTAAAGCTTCGCAGTAACGTTAAGTGCTGCTTGGGGAGCATCAGCATTTCAAAAATAACCACGGCTGGTTTTAGTCTAACAACAAATAGGGAGATATCTTCAGTGGTGATGCTGTGGGTAAGTACAGAGGAAGGGTTTCCATTTCCCTGAGGGGGAAACACCTTGTGTTGCCTTATGCTGACAGCAACCATGTGCTGAACGTCACGTCTAACAGTTCAGCAGCCATGTAGAATTGGAAGGCATAAAATGGGATGGGGCAACCACTGCATGAAGGCAGCAGTGGAAGCTCCTAGCTGCAGGGAAGAACAACTGGGATCCTGTATCATGATGCACTTAGTGACGGAAGTTTATAGCTGGACTCCTGAATGGCATGTGATCGTGATTTTTCACAACTGTGAATCCTGTTTCGCATTTTGTTGTTATTCTGGGAGAGTCTCCAGCTCTCCTCTACCCTGAGCTGCCTATTCCTGCTCTGTGCCAAGGCTTCCATGTGATCGAAGCCCAGCAATTCCTTGTGTGCTGAGACTGAGGGGACTGGGAGCACCTGGTGCAAAAGACTGGCTGAGTGAGGGTGCGACATCTCAGTGCTTTGGTGAGCTGCTTCCTGCTCTCCTGAGCGTGCCGAATGCTGACCTAAGAGGGCAGGATAACTCTTGTGTGCGTATATATATGTATGCCAGCATTCTCTGGCCTTACTTTCTCCAGCCAATTGCTAGTTGTGCTTGAACAGCAAAATGGCATTAATTCACTTTTTTGTAGGCTATAGGAATTGTGATTCTGCAGACGCTAATTCATGCTTCTATCTTTACAAAGTTAACAGTCTCAGTGGACTCAGGGGAAGTGGGGGACGCAGGACTCATGTCTACCTTAAAAGCATACATGGAAACATCTACTTTCTTCTCTAATGCCTTGTTCTTAGGAAATTGTGATGCAATGAAATAAATTCTTAGCAAACTGGAACTTGGCATGTCTGGTTTGTTTCTGTATCGGGACTTTTTATGAATAAAAGAACCAAGGAACTGTATTTAACTTAGAAATACTAAATCCTGCAGAACTTCCAGAACATGGGGGTAGCACAATATAAAGACACTTCCAGATGGGAGGATATTGCCCTTTCGTTGCAGTCTTAAGCTAAGGTGTGACATGTTCTTGCTTTTCTTCCTACCCACCAGAGCATGCTAGTAGTGATATTTGCATCAGACACTATTAGTGCTTGGGGAGAAGTGATGCTGAGGGAGAGAAATGAAGGTCAGAGATCTGGAATACAGAGGAAAAGTATCTAATCAGAAGTAACAGCTCTCATCAGACACAGACAATAGACAATAAACTGGCTTCAGGAGAACTATTCAGGCATCATGGGAGCCAAATCAACAGACATAAGGTAAGAATACAGTCATGACGACTGTTTAAATGAGTTTTTTAAAGTTGCTTATGCTTGAGACTTTCCTAGACCCTACAAAGGAAGAAGTTGTTTTGCTGCCTTAGAATAAAGCTCGTACATGTTTTTGCTTTTTGTCCTCCATGCTTCATTTACTAGTTTCTTTACAATATATGCTACATAAGCTGTTTTTCCTCCTGAGTGCCAGGGCATGAGCAGGCTGGCTGACCATGCTTAGGAAAACAATTTTCAAATATAACCTATAATTGTCATATCAAGCACTCTCCTTCACCCCTCTACGCACAGTCTTTGTTGGCTCATATAAGATGGCGAAGAGCAGGAGACACAGTTGGGAGAGGAAGCTTTCCCTGCATCCCCACTGCGTTTCCAAGGACAGCAGTAGTAGGGTACTGTGTTCACTTCCCAAATACTCATACCAACTGGATGTGAATCAGGCATGGACTCAACATGATGCCTTTCTGGTTAATCAGCTGGGGCACACAGTATGACCTTTACAAGTTCTGTGATTTCTGTGTCACCTTTCTGCCAGCTGTGGGAGGGGATGGATGATCCCAGATCTGGCATAAAGCCTGCTGATGTTTTGAGCAAATACGAACTGACAGAGTGAGTTCATACTGGGTCAGCATTTCACGGCATTTCTGAGCTGGTATTAGGAGCTTTAAAAGTAATTGAAGTGCAACATGAGTTGTTTAAAAGTTGGGGTTCCTACCAGCTCATCGCAGTCATTTTTGTTCCCATTTTGCAAGCAGCACTCCCCAACAGAGCAGTCACAGTGGTCCTGGATATCGCTAGCTCTGGGATACTGGGAACAGGCAGAGGCTTAAAACTGAGAACTGGAGCTCTAAAAGGTGAGTTGTGGAATAGTCAGTAAAATCAACTGAAAGATACTGTGGTGTTCTGATTCCTTCCTAGCATTTTCCAGTAACGCAGTCTGCACCGTCAGGCTTGTCATCACTGTTTGAAGGTGGGTTTTCATGTAATGAAATATGACTCTCAAAAGCTGAGAGCATACACCTACTGTTTCCCACCTAGGAAAGCTGGCATTCAGCACTCCATATCTGCCCGTGTAAGAAGGAGTTTCTTTTCAGCACTGCCAAAAAAGTGAAATTAATTGAACTAAAGCTTGGAATGAAATGTGAGCATGACTTGATCTGGGAGGCAGGCTTACAGAACAAAATTTAAAAACATGCAACACAGGAAGGAACTGATGCATTAGGTTACAGCAGGACTGATGAATTAGTAAGGATAGTGTATCCATAATTTCAATGATCTGGGACAGACAGGTAGGAGAGAGGAAGATGTGCATAGAAAAAGCAATACCTGCATAGTCAGGCCAAGATCAGGACCCTTCAAAGGAAAAAAAGTAAGCCAAGTTAAGGAAAAAGAAATCTCCTACCCTTGGTTTCTGCCATTTGTCATGCTGCTCAAGTGATTGTGTAGAGGACATGCTTTTACTGAGCTCCTGTTAGGACACCGTAGTTAGAGAAATGAATTACCCTAGAAGGCCAGAATGAGATCTTTCAAAGGTCGTTATCAGAACTGGTTTCTCATCAATACACTGCTTGATTGGAGGAAAAGACTCAAAATTGCAGGGCTTTGATTGCTGAGGGGGAAGCTTTTAACCGCTTCCTGCTGTTCTGTCATTTTGTGCTAACCCCAAATGGCCCCGTTAAATTGATGTCCTGTTTCCCATTCACTGCCCACAAATCACTCTTCTCCTGTTAATATAGGAAACATTTGCACATGATAGGAATTGGAGTGGCTAAACAGTAAATCTTGAAGCCTGTAAAGAGCT
Organism: Tauraco erythrolophus; assembly: GCF_009769465.1. NCBI lineage: Eukaryota > Metazoa > Chordata > Aves > Musophagiformes > Musophagidae > Tauraco > Tauraco erythrolophus. Next base: position 126,268,117 of record NC_141466.1, on the reverse strand, counting down.
CAAAAGCATTTACCCAGTGATCAAGGTGTTGATTCCCTCTGCCCGCCTCCCCCCCCCCCCCCCCCCCATAATACTCAGTTGTGATCTTTATTCAAAAACACAGAACCTCATGTGTGCCTTAAGAGAATCTTTGCGCAAATACTGTTCCCAAACAACGCAATGTGAGTCAATCTGGTTTCTGTGTGATAGCTAATTTCTTGCAGCTAATCAGAAGATAAAGGCTGGGAGTGATGCAGCTGTTCAGGCAATGGGGTGTCATCGCCAGCGCTGTGTGACACTGAGTGTTGCTGCTGTGGGTTAGGTCAGCAATGAAAACAGCACAACAGCTCTGTTATAGAATCATAGAATCACAGAAAGGTTGGGGTTGGAAGGGACCTCAAAGATCATCTAGTTCCAACCCCCCTGCCATGGGCAGGGAAACCCTCCACTACACCAGGTTGCCCAAAGCCTCATCCAACCTGGCCTTGAACATTTCCAGGGATGGGGCATCCACAACTTCTCTGGGCAACCTGTTCCAGTGCCTCACCACCCTCCGAGTGAAAAATTTCTTCCTTATATCTAATCTAAATCTCCCCTCTTTCAGTTTAAAGCCATGGCCCCTTGTCCTATCACTACAAGCCCTTGTAAAAAGTCCCTCTCCAGCTTTCCTGTAGGCCCCCTTTAGGTACTGGAAGGCTGCAATAAGATCACCCCGGAGCCTTCTCTTCTCCAGGCTGAACAGCCCCAACTCTCTCAGCCTGTCTTCATAGCAGAGGTGCTCCAGCCCTCTGATCATCTTCGTGGCCCTGGACCCACTGGTCCAGACCTCCTCTGGACCCACTCCAGCAGCTCCATGTCCCTCTTGTGCTGGGGACTCCAGAGCTGAACACAGTATTCCAGGTGGGGTCTCACAAGAGCAGAGTAGAGGGGCAGAATCACCTCCCTCGACCTGCTGGCCACTCTTCTTTTGATGCAGGCTGTCTCAGGACAGCAATCCCATGAGAGAGTCCCTGGAGCCTGAAAGCTCTTTGGCCTGAAGAGGAGCTGGTGGCTGAGCCCCAGAAAGGTTTTTCTTCACTGTGATGGATGTCTGCACTTAAACAATCTTACAGATTTGCACATACATACACTCTTCTGTCCAGAATTGAATCGTGCCTCAGGTCCTTCCATTGACAGCATTTTACTAAAGACTGATTTTACTGTCAGATTAAACTAAGAGATGCTGACTGTGCACTGGTGTGATACATGGTCCGCTTTTATACCTGCTCTGCTGCAGAGTTCCCCCAGCAGCAGAGGGGAGTGTAGGTAATTGGACGGTGAATCCTAAAACAAGACTAGGTAGCGCAGGAATACCCTACTAATGGTCTCAAAGTACTTTGACATAACTGGAGAGGACAGAGTGAGTGAGCACCTTGTAATCTGTGGTGTTTGTTGTGAGCAAACAAGAAAAAAATTAACCCTTCTTCTGCTGACCATCACAGTACTGTTTCCTTCACTCCTCCGTATCTCTGTTTCCCCTGCCGCAAAAATGGGAGGATGGAATCGAGCACCTCTGCAAAGTGGTTTGATATCTGCTGATCAAATCTGCTCTATAGGCAGCAGGTATCAGGACAAGCTTTCCTCAGCCAGACGAGACCGCTGGTGCGCTCTGTCGCTGAAAGATTTCCAATATCCTTAAATGTCACTAAACTGAGAAAAGTAGCATTACTGAAAATCAGGATGAAACTGGCCTCAGATGTAAATCCTTTCTAAAATCTTTGTAATCCTCAACTGCTTTAGTTCCAACAGATCTTCCCGTAAAATGAACTGCCAGCCAAAAGGTAAATATAAATGCAAAATATCCCCAAAGCAAACCTGTTACTGGCTTTTTAAAACAAGTCCATTTAAATAATGTGAAAATATATTAAAGAAAGGGAATTATTCAGCTTTATGTTTAAAGATGAATTAATGCAAATATCACAAGTTTATCCTGCGTTACTCCCTTGAGAGGAGTCGCTGGGGAAGCAATTTGTTTCTTGTTAGCTAAGACAGGGAGCTTTGAAGTTAGTGAGTTGTCTGTCTCTGCGAGTAGCCCATTTAATCTTGAAGAAAAGTGTCAAATCTAAGTTGGAATTGTTAACTACTTGTGTGTCTGTGTGTTATTTAAAGCTCTGGCAAGAAGAGGTCGTCCTTGGCATGCCACCAGCCAGCAGTACAAGGGACAATGGAAATGGCACAAAAAATTTCTGGAAGAAATTTTTTATTAGCTATTAATGACAGACATACAGCCCTGAAGAGTGGGTATTGTGAGAAGGGCCTCTATTATGCCTTTTTTAAAAAAAAAAGAAAAAAAGAAAAAAAAAAAAGGATTACTACAAGGCAAAGGGCTCTCATCAATAGTTTTTTGACAATAGCAGATGAGGATGTTTTCAGTGAGGACTGGTTGCTGGGAAAGCCACCAAAAGTGGTTTTTTCCCCCCAAAAACAATATCCACAGTTTTAGGTATGTTCACACACTCCTTGCCTGCTCCCTTGATTGTGCTCATGAGATTGTTTCTGGAGCTGTGCTGAGCTGGATTTTGCTGATTTCATGTATAGGATCACCCCATGATCAGTTTGTTGGCACAACTGTGTAGGCAATGAGTTGTGACTGCTTAGGTGATGGAAGCAGGTAACCTCTTCCAGGCTGTTTCCCTGCACAGAAAATTCTAAAAGCTGTTGTTGGCAACTCCAGAGCCATCGAGTTCATAGCAAACTCCACCTTCATCCCAGAACTGTTTTTCAGAAGCCAATTTTTCTACCCTTTAATTAGGAATCAGACCCTCAGCTATCAATCAGCACAGCTCCACTGAGCTGGTGTACAGGAGCTCTACACGGTGTCAGCTTTTAGCCCAAAGATACCAGCCTTGGGGTATCAGCTGCACAGAAAATCTCCACACTGTGAACAGCCTATAAAGCAGTTCATGGAGGTCAGTAGGCATCTGAAGATATCTCAAAACAGTAGCTAGAGGGGGAATATAAACTGTTTACTACAATTGAATTTGCACTGAGATCTACTGATGCAAAATTCAGAGCCAACATGAATTAATTTGTTCCTGATCATTTCTTACAAAAACTCCAGCTTCTCCCCCCTTCCCCTAATGACTTTTATTTGACAGCTGTGGATTTGGAAAGCAAACTGCAGTAGCAGAGTAGACATTAATGTTTTGAAACAGCACTAAAAACCTGTGAACTGAATTGCTTTTGAAGCTTTAAAGTTGCTTCCAGTTTATACTGAATTAAATTTGTCATCTTTTTATGGACTGTACTTGATCTTTGAGCATCTTTCATCTCATTATCACCTGTATGTGAGGGAGAAGAATTAACCCTATCTTACAGATGGAGAAATGAGGCACGGGACATCTAAGTCCTGGAAATGACCGCTATGTAGCACAGTCTTGCTCACAAGAAGGCACTGTCTTGCCTTTTCATGTCAGTTGGATCAGCTGCAAGATCTCAGATTGGTTCTCCTGGTGTGTCACAGAATTTAGTTATTGTTGGGGACCAGGCAGTGAGTGAGATGTGCAATATTTCTCCTGGTTTGTACCAGCACCTCTGCAGGAGAGGAAAGTAGGACGTTGCTGCTTCAGATGTTGTCCCTGTACCTCCTCTGAAGGGTGAGCAGAGGGCTGTAGCTGAGTTAATGGCCTCTGAAATACACTTCAAAGTCAGTTTATGTAATGAACTGGAATTTATATCTTTGCTTATGGAACAGAAGTTGGTGGCTGTTTTAATGACTAGCATGTAGTATAAATACTATACTGAGCTAAATCCTTTCCTCAGATAGTCCATGCATGCTGGTGAAGTCAAGGAGAACTGGGCTGGTATCCGAGGACAGAAGCTAGTTGCTTGACTACTTAGCATATACTGAGAGCATAGGAATGAGATGTGAGTAAATAAGCCTGTTTACCACGTGGGAGAGAGCTGCCTTACAGAGAGTTAGCTGCAGAATGACTAGTTAAGAGCATCAGTCAATTGCCCCTCCCAAAATTGCAGGCTCACCTGCCTTCTCTTCCCTCATCAACCAAGGAGTGAGCCCTAGGAAATACCTTAAAAGGCCAACTCTGCAGAAAGGAGGTCTAGTCCAATGTTCTCTGTTGAAAGATCTCTTTTTTCTGAAGAGCTGAGGGTATGAATGGTGATAGTTGTGTGAAGAATTGCAGTAAGAAAAAAAAAAGCTGTAAGAATATTCTGTATTGGAAAAGAATGAATATTAAATAGTTCGTGATGTTTGCTGTAGTAACCTCTAAAACAAGTCGGAAAGAAATGAGGTAAAAAGATGTTTTACGGATACATATATGTTCTTTTTTTTTCTTTTTTTTTTTTTTTTTCCTTAAATCCTGCCTTCCTGTATAAACTTATGTAAGCAGCTGGTGCAGCAGAGCATCCTGGCTCTGAACTCTGACTTTGGTTTGGCTTCTTTGGTAACATAAGCTTTCAGTGCTACTGCAAGACGACCAGCTGGATTCACTATTGAATGCTGGTGAGCTAAAAGGAGATCTGTCACACCTGGCTGTGAAGCCTGCAAGGATGGGGATGGGAAAGCAGGGAATTTCAGTGGTTCTGTGCTTGTGTGCAGGATGTGAGCAAAAATGAGGTCTGGCTCTTCCCTAGGCTGGTTGCAATGGCTCAATGCTGAGGAAGATCACCTGCAAACAGGGTTAGAGTTGAGGAGGAGACATAGTATCATACAGACTCTTACACTCCAGAAACAGGGTATTGGATGTGAAGTTATGGGCTGGTTCAGGACTGACAATGGTCTACAAAGCCTTGGGCCATGGGATCTAACACAAATTGTCACTATATGTTGAAGGCTAATTCAAGTTTAGAAATCTGTGCAGCATGAATTTTGTGTCTGCAGTTTACCCTTTAAAAGAGAGCTATTATATTAATAGTATAAACCAGGCACTGTGCAAACTGGGTGGGAAAAGAGAGCTCATTTCTCGTGGCTAAAAGAAGTCCCTCAAAAAGATTACGGGAGCTGTGAGGGGAAGAAAAGAGAGCAGTACAGAGCCACAGCTGGGTGGAAAGCCTTGTTAGCCAAAGCAGCACCTTCTGTAAGGCCTTCACAGCAGAATTAAAAATACATCAGGTCTAAGACCTTAATAACGGATTTCCAAAGGAGGCATGTGACAAAAAGAGCTCAACAGAGCAGGCGGATCTTGCTGGCCTGAGTGGCTGCAAGCCAGGAGCAGGGGGAGTGTGGATCTGCACTTCTGCTGGAACATTATAAATAAAGGAACAGTGGGAAAGGGAAGGTGTAAGTCATGAAACAGCCAGAATTTGTTTAATGTTTCTCAGGATTTAAAGCTAATCACAAGCTAAGTTTACCCTCCTGATTCCTCCTCCCACCTCACACCTCCGGGATCTTCTAATTTATAGCCTACCAGATTCCCGTGCTTTTCATGAGCGTGATGTACATGAATGGAGAAGTCTAATATCTCAGTGGCTCCAGAAGCCTGACAGTGTTTTCGCATTGCTTCTCAACTCCAATAAATCAAAGCACTCGGAACTATGGACTGCATATCCAATAAAAGTCCTGTGGTAGGGAACGGCGGCTGTTTATGCATTTTTATGGCTGTGAATCTCCTGGATGGCATTCCTGCTGACTGGAGTGCCTTGTAGCGGTTATATAATTGCAAGTAAAAATTTCCCTGGTTCGCCAAATTGCTGAACCAGAAGGGTTTTCTTACTAAAGGACCGGAGGGAAGAAACTGGAAGGGAAATGTGAAGGCAAGAGAAGCTGTATAGACTGTTAGGCTGTGATCAGCATTTTGATCATTTTAGGAATTTGTCAAAGCTGGGAGAGGAAAAGTTGTGTGGTGAGAAGATGGGTGAATAATTAGCCACGGATGATTTAGTCAATGAATTTTGCTGATTGGGGACTATCTACAAATGGATTTGTGTGTATGGCAAATAGAGCAACAGCTCTTTTCACTGAATAATTTTTGAGTTGTAGCTTTATCTTGAGGAGTTAATTTGGGTATTTGATAATTAAATACTGAGAAAGAAGCGAGAGTAGTAGCACACCAAAAAGTAATCACATAATGGTGCGTGTATAGTCTCATTGGCTTCTGAAGGTGTAGGATAGGGAAAGTTTGTCTGATTTTATCTTTAATCGCTGTCTAGTCTCTGAAGAGGTCACTTTAAATCTTGAGATCAATGAAATTTGAGGCATTTGAAATGAATTACCCAGTCACAGAATCACAGATCAGATCAGAATCACAGTCCTGTCATCATTGGATAAATCCAGCTTTTGGGGATCTGAAAACCTGTCTGCCTGCACCTGATTGTGTGTATGAAACACTCATCTGCAAATCTTGTGCAGAAAACTAATCCTATTTCTTCGACTTATTACTACTATTACTCTTACTTCCCTCCCATTCTTTCATTAAACTGCTGTGCTCCTCTGTTCCAGTTTTAGCTGGGACAGTGTTAGCTCTTCTTTTTTTTTAACAGCTAGAAGAGCTCCGTGTTTTGGTTTTACTCAGAGGCTCGCTCTGAGAAGAATGCTGATAGCAAGTTGATGTTTGTGGTTGGATGTGAAACTCCAAGGACTTTTCAGTGTGCTGGAGTGCAGAAGCACGGCGGGATAAGGAGGGAGCATAGCTGGGACAAGGGGGACACTATTCCCCTTGTGATTTGTGGCGAACTTAAGATTGAGGGCCAAACTGGCCAATTAGTATTCCATATCATGCAGCGTCATGCCCAGTATAAAAGTGAGGGTCAGCCGGGAAGAAGGGCTTTTGCGCTTTGGCTTTTGCCGCTTTTGCTCTTTTGCGCTTGCTGTGTTTTTCGCTCTATTGCTTTTCTTTTTTTTTTTTTTTCCTCTCTCTCTCCCAGTACTCCCGCTCTTGGAGTACTATCTCTCCCTCTCTGCCCCTCTCTATTTCGAGGCCTCGCGTTCGTCCGGGATTTGCAGTTTCAGGACGAGACGGGCTTCGCATACGAGGGGGTGGTGAGCACCCACATTGTATTAAATCATCTGTATTAAATCACTCTTATCTCAACCCACGGGTTTCACATTTATCCTTTAATTCTCTCCCTCATTCCTGGGGGTGGGGGAGGGTGAGTGACCGGCTGTGTGTGTGTGGGGGGGGGGGGGGGGGCGGTTCAACCTAACCCACGACATCCTCCTAGATCGCATTAGTGCTTATTCAAAAAGAGCAGTTTCCTATAAAATATTTGCAGTGGAGCCTACACATCATTCTCAAATTTAAAGATCTTATAATGATCTTTAGTATTAATTTCCAAGGCTCTGAGGAAGACGCTGATATTCTTTAACTCTCTGCTCCACTGTTAACCTCCATGGGCTGCAGAGGCACAGCCTGCCTCACCATGGTCTTCACCACAAGCTGCAGGGGAATCTCTGCTCTGATGCCTGGAGCACCTCCTCCACCTTCTTCTTCACTGACCTTGGTGTCTGCAGAGTTGTTTCTCTCACAAGTTCTTACTCCTCTCTCCGGCTGCAATTTGCCATTGGGTTTTTTTCCCCCTTCTTAAACGTGTTATCCCAGAGGTGCCACCACCATCACTGATGGGCTTGGCCCTGGCCACAGCAGGTCCATCTTGTAGCCAGCTGGCATTGGCTCTATTGTCCACAGAGGAGGCTTCTAGCAGCTTCTTGCAGAAGCCACCCCTGGTAGCCCCCCCTGCTACCAAAACCTTGCCAAGCAAACCAAATACACCAGCCAAAGAGATCAAGTTGGGAGAGAGGAAAATCAGCAGCACATTAAAATAAGGAAATCTGACTTTTTTTTTTTTTTGTGAAGAATACAATTGCTTGTTCGCATGTTGCTGAAAGGCAAAGATACTTTTAATAACTCTTTAAACCTCAGCTTTTTCTAATAATCTTCATAATCCTCACCTAGGATTGCCAGGGAGTAATTTGCAGCTGCAGCGTGTGTGACAAGGAGAAACGCAAAGCTGCTTGACAGAACATCAAAGGTTTGTGCCACTGAAGTTTTATGCAGCCACTGCTAAATCTTCCGTGCTTGAAACAATGATGAAAAATGATTGTCAGCTATGAAACCAAAATTATATCAATCCACTGCAGGGTTGTTGCTTTTTTCCTCATTTGAAAACATGACCCAGCCTAGCACAGTTCACTTACCAAACTCAAATGTTCTGTCAGGACTGAAAAATAATAGAACTGAGTCAGAAAGGGTGAATGTATTTCATGCTTCGCAAATGTATGTTGGGAGTGGGAAGGAGAGAATGCCGAAAAATAAAATCAAGCAGGTCAGTGCCCAAATGCTTCGTTCTGATTGTCTTCTGTAACATATGTAACAATGTACCTGCCCTCTGGATTTCCAAGGGGAATATTCCACGTAGAGTAACTGAAATAGATGCTAAACATTACTCTAGGCTTTAGTTCCCCAGCAATACCACTGCAGGTAATTTTTGTAGCTGTAAATAAAGTGATCCTTACAGCTGGATGCTGAGAAACAGAAGTTTGGGGGTGATTTGGCTTGTCATCTCTGTCAAAAGCTCATCTTAATGAATATTTTGTTAGTTGCTTCCACACCTGCTCTTTCCTACACAGAGACCTCCAGGATGTACCAAAGAAAAGGACCAAGTAGAGAGCAAGAAGAAATATGAAGCTTGAATTATCATCACCCCTGTTTAAGTCATGTAGAGTATGCACATCCATTCTGCATTGCAGGTAATTTTTTTTGTGATGGTTGCTGTAAGGAAACAGGAGAGATGCAGCCTGGTTACTGCACTCTGCGGATAGGAGGGAGAGGTCCCTCTGCGAGGGCTCGTTCCCTCCCCAGGCTGCACGCTGATCAGCCAGAAACTGATGGGAATCAAATTCTCCTCTCCAGAGCTCTGTTTTCTTCTCACTGACGAATATTTGCTGATCTTCTCAGCTATTTGCTTAGCAAAGTCGTGTTCTAATATCCTGATTGTAATTTGAAGCTGATTAGCATACATGCACACAGTCAGCCTCAGACATATCATAGAATCATAGAATGGTTAGGGTTGGAAGGGACTTTAAAGATCATCTAGTTCCAACCCCCCTGCCATGGGCAGAGAAATCCTCCACTACACCAGGTTGCCCAATAGTGAACCCAGCTAGATTCAGCTCCTCCCCAGTGTTAAAGAGCATGGCTTGCACTTTCCTCCCTCGCTGAGTGAGCAAGGTGACACACCATTAAGCAGCATGTGGAATACCATAGAATGGTTTGGGTTGGAAGGGACCTTAAAGATCATCGAGTTCCAACTCCTCTGCCATGGGCAGGAACACCTTCCCCTAGATCATGTTGCTCAAAGCTTCATCCAACCTGGCCTTGAACACTTCCAGGGATGGGGCATCTACAACTTCTCTGGGCAACCTGTTCCAGTACCTCACCACCCTCAATGTAAAAAATTTCTTCCTTATATCTAACCTAAATCTGCCCTCTTTCAGTTTAAAGCCATTGCCCCTTGTCCTATCACTACACGCCCTTATAAAAAGTCCCTCTCCAGCTTTCCTGTAAGCCCCCTTTAGGTACTGGAAAGCTGCTATAAGATCACCCCGGAGCCTTCTCTTCTCCAGGCTGAACAGCCCCAACTCTCTCAGCCTGTCTTCATAGCAGAGGTGCTCCAGCCCTCTGATCATCTTTGTGGCCCTCCTCTGGACTCACTCCAGTAGCTCCCTTTCAAAGATTATGTTAATTCTGAGGAGATGCTACTCGGCGATCAGTCACAAAGTCTGCAGTATAAATTGATGCTTCTCTCTGCCTCTGCTCTCCTTCCATTGCTGCTGCATATTTTCTGTACCACCTCTGGCAGAGGCGTTGGAGGTCAGGCAAAGAAAGAAATGAAATACAGTCTAGCAAGGAAAGGTTATAAAGATAAATGATACCATTCAAATGTGGTGCCCTTGCTAGTGCGCTGCATAGTAAGAAGCGTTTCATGTCAATGAGCTGCGTCACCTTACTTGTTTGCAGTGCTTCTTCATCTTCCATTGTTTTGCTGTAGCGCCAACGGCAAAGGTGACGTTAAGCCGTTTTATCTTGAAAATCCAAATGCTTCATTTAATCAAGGTTTGTTCTGCTCTTTGGCTAGAGAGGGCAGCCCTGTGCCAGAGCCTTGCAGAATTTTTCTATGAGGAAGAGAATACTTTCAAGCAGTTAAATAGGTGGATATTGTCCTCTTTGTATTAACTTACCTGTTCACAAAAATAAATAAATAAATAAGTAAATAAGTAAATAAATAAATAAATAAATTAATTAAAAATATCTGCTCAGGAGGCTCCTGTGGCAAGACCTGGGCCTATGAAGCCCTGTGTCTCTGCTGCTCCTTCAGGGACTGTGTGTCTTGGATGTTAGGCAGCGAAAAATCAGCTTGTCCCTACAGATAGCATCCTTCAAAGGCAGTCCCCCTGCAGTGGGGTTGGGCTGCATGGCACGGGGAGAAGCAAAGGGGTAAAGCAGCATGACAAGACCAGAAGCCAGCAGCTGGTATTGTTTTACTCGTGCATCTGTACTATAAGATTTTATGTGATTAGATTGTTCCACAAGGTAGCTGTAACGAAGTTATAAAAAGTCTCATCAATGTTCCAGCTGGTAGGTAGCAGAATATGAGATGTAACTGATGGTCAAATGTACACTCTAATCAGTCATGAAAAATTATATTTAATTCACTTAAGTTGACTTGAGAGAGACTTTAAACTAAAGGTTCGGCCAAAATACCCTCCAGGTTTTGAACTTTTTTTGGCTTAATTCCTAAAATCTGAATACTCAAGAGCTTCACGTTTGACGTTTCAAGCCAGAACACAGCTGATCCTCATGGCTTAAACCTCTAATTATACAAATGAACTAACAACATTATCTCTTCTACAGTGATACTCCTTTTATCCCCATAGCGTTGCTTGGAAATCACCATAACTTTAACTAAGAAGGGCCTTGTTATAAGCTTGTGTTTTAAGTCTTAGGGGATTTTTTTCTTTAGTAAGCTTTTATTGAACATGTGATTCTGACTTTTTTTTTTTTAATCTTCCTTACAAGTTTATTTTTAGAGATGTCCTACTTCTGTATCACCGAAGATTGTTGCTTTGGACGGCGTAGCCTGCTGAATTTACATGTAGTGAGAAATAGACTGTCTCTATCAGCACCATCTTGTGTTATGTTCTATGTGAATCAACAGTGCCTAAAAGGGGGTACCATATTTCAGTGAATAAAAGGTGAGTGTTTTTCAGGGGTTTTTTTGGTAGATGCAAGCATCCATAGGAATAGTTGCCCTTCAGAATATAAGTTCAGTATCTTGTAAATTGTTTGTGCTTCTCTCCTGATGGTTTTCCAGGATTTTACATCCTCCAGTCCCTAAGTGCATTGAATCCTCCAGTTTGCTACCCTCATCCAGCATTTCAGTTTCTGATGTTCACAGTTACCTTTAGGCCAAATATACTAAGGTAGTGGAGCACCTTTCAGGTGCGCGGGGAAGAACAGGTCTCTCCACCTCATTCTCAATGAAAGTAATAAGACAGGGAGAAGATGTACTTCTCACTGTTGGTCTCCTCTTTATCTGGGTTTGGTTTTGCTGCAATAGAATTCAGGGTGAGGACGGAAGAGATTTGCTCCAACTTAATTTTGAGTCAAGGTGTTGCTCTAAATATCCTAATATTACCTAGATAACAATGATACAAGCCCTATAATACTGTGAAAGAAAGGAAAAGGGGGGAAAAAAAAATAAAAGCCCACACCTAAGGAGTAAGGAAAGGCTTGCCTTGTGGATTTTCTGATAGTATTAATTCTGTGGGGCTGGCCTGGGATGTCCTATCTTCAGCTTTCTCTTGTGTCCACCCCTATCGGAAACTCCTTACTCACCTTTGGCTGTACTCACATTAGCAAGTCCTGAGACTTGCAAAAGTAGTTGGGTGGAGTGAGGCTACCACTGCTGGGAACCCCATGTCCATGCTACTGGGATTTTAAGAGAGTTACTATAGACTGGCTGGTGTCTTGTATTTGATGTCTGTTCACAGTTGGGACACATTAGCCACTCTACTGGAGTGTGTCAGGAAAAACTCCCATTGATTTATTCTTCACCAAAAATTGTTTTCTTTAAAATGCTTTTTATTTTTGGAAATTGCTAAATTTTAAAAGTTTCAAGTTTGTTGATAAAATCAAATCTATATTTCATTTTCTCCTATTTTTCAGAACTCTCATGCAAAAAGTATGCAATTTGGTCCCCTAACAAAAACGCAAAAGCAAAATAACATAATGGAATACGTGCATGGTACAGTATCCACTAACACTGTTGATATCCAGAGGCATCCAGATGGTCAAATACTTTTCTGCATTTGAAAGTGTATTTTCTCTGTTACTTTCACAGGAATAAACTTCCACATCTTAGGTCTTCTGACATGGCTGGACTGTACAACATGCCTGAAGTGATTGCGCAGAACACTTCATAAAAAGAAAAAAATGAGGTAATCTATGCTAATCAGGTCTTACCTTGAAAGGGTTGTTAAGTCCTTAAGTAAAACAGTTTTCTTTCTCTTCCATTGTACTTCTTTTTATCATTAGCTGTTGTAACTGAATGTTGTTGCTTCTATAAAGTGAAGTCCTCCTTCAAATTTGTCTGAGTCTTTGGCCACAATTACGTTGCAGTAATAAGTTCCGCTTAGAGTTCTCCCTCCAGATTTTTCTAATCACTGAAAGTATCTTCTTTTTAGAAAAGAAAAATTAGTCTTTTAAAACATTTTTTTCATTTAAGAAAAATGTATTGAAAAATCCAGGATGGACTTATCCTGTCCTGTCTTTTCAAATAAAGTCACACGGAGCAAAAGGCTTCATTTGGAAGACGTCATACAGAAATAGAAAAGATTTGAAAAGCTATTGGAGTTTTTATTAGAAACTGGTTGTTAAAGTTAGAGAACCAAACCAAAATAAGTGATCCAAGACAAACTTTCCTTTTTGGAGACCTCGTCATCTAAGTTGCAAAACCAGGGTAGGGAGAAAAAGTTTTGCCCCATCACTGTTGCATCTAATTCAAAGTTAATATTCTGCAAAGGAATTACAGTAATAAGGAAGACTATGTCAAAGCAAGGAACTTGGGCAACAAAGGACACAGAAAGACTGGAAGCTCCATATCATATACACCTATGGATTTTCCAATTCGCTATTTTCTCTTTTAGCAGGAACCATTACAGCCATATCAGAAGATGATTCAAGAAACTTTACAGCAGGGCAATTTATGGAAAAATGTGCCTGCACAGAGTTTCTGGCCTTATTGAGTAGAGCTTGCTTTCTGCTGTTCCACCTGTTGTATTAAATACATAAATACATACGCGTGTGTGCACACATACAAAAGCCCCTCTAGGTGTTTTGGTTTGCAATACACTATGGGGTTTTTCATGCTTTTTGGAAGCCAGCAAAACTGCTGACCTGTTTGCTAATTTGTGACATAAAATCCTCAGGCTAATAATACACTGTTGAAAAGCACCTCTCCTTCAGTTATCTCTAAATGAGTTGCCTTTCATTTTGTTGAGTGCCTTCTAGTTATTGTAGTAGAGGATGACTAGACATGCTCGTGTGACCTTCATGAAATTTTCATATTTGCTTCTGTTTCCAAGCCATTTTAAGAAAATATTTTTTACTTTAAGTTTTTCACTTTAAATTTCTCTGCCTTGAATACTTCAACAACCAATTGAAATTTTATTGAGAGGCAGGGAGGAAAAGAAACAAAACTAATTTAATCATATCTGTGGGAAGCAAGTTCGTTTTCTCAACCCAGAGAACTGTTTTCAAGCTCACCGCTGGTGGTGGAAGGTCCATGAGTTTCAGCACTGCAGGTGAATGACTCTGGCCCAGAATGATTTCATCTATCTGAAAAGGGAGTTAAGTGTTTGTCAATTTTGTCTGAACTGCCAGGTTTTCCCAGAAATAGTGTTCCAGGTTTTCATAAGCCTGGAGACGTTTTTGTCATGTCAGCCTCATTTAGCTTATTATATCCTGCCAGCCATGTTTAGATAAGCCACAGTGAAGGCTGCTGCCTCCATTATAAGCCCCCATCTACTCTATCAACCAGCCTTCAGTACCATGACCATTATAAAAACCCTAAAATTTGATCTGCCATTGATGATAGGCAAGTTTCAATTTGTTGCTGCTAGCCTGCAAAAACGATCTCCAAATGGCATGTTGCAGGCTGTTATTTTGTATCCTGCGGGATGGTGTTCAAGTCCTCTCTCTTCCCTTCAATGTGAAGGTCATTCCTCCACATCTGAAATTACTATCGCTCTGAGTGACATGGGGAACTACACTAGAAGCTTAATTTAGAATCAAAATACAGATAGTAGAATAATGTTTTGTGCTAGTTTCTTTTCTATGATTTGACAAAAATGTTAATTTCTCAGTGAGCTGGAGATAAGACCCATTCTTAAGAGAACAGCGTATTTGGGAATATGTTTCTTTAGTGTTCAAATTGGTGCATCCGTCCTCAAACGATTCTTGCTTTATTTAGTAGGAAATATTCTCTTATTTCCTCCATTACCTTTTTTAAAGCAGCAAAGTGCTTACTGACTGTCTTTTCACGGCTTTTATTTTCACCAAGCTTTCCTTAGGCTGTAACTGTTCAATATTACAAATCCATGTTTCCTAGTATTGATGAATCTGGCTCTTGGAAAGTGTGAGTTACAATGATTAGCTATCTGATTAAACCAAGAAAAAGGGCTGCCTTGAGGGTTTGAAGCAAGTGCCCTTCGGAAGATTTAATTTCATGATCTCCCTAATCGGTGTTTTGTAAGTTCAGCGTACATCCTATGCACATCTTTCAAATCAGTGCAGATTGCATATTGGTTTATATTGTTATCACAAATTAGCAGCACAATATCAGTTTCTCTGACGCGGGGAACTCTGAACAGGAATCGTTTGCGTTTCTGTTTGAGTGTCCTGGGGAAAAATATAATGAAATGAATAGCCTTTTAATTTAATTGGCTTGCAATGCGAGTCTGAGAATAGCAAGCACAACACATCATGCAGTTACTGTAGAAACAGTTGAGGTCAAAAGCTCAGCATGCAGACCCTGCACCAGTCACCACTGCTCTTATGCAATAATTTTTTTAATTCTTACTGCATCTCTGTCAGACCGCAGGAAGCCAGATAATTCGGCGTTAGTATTCCAAGTGGAAGTGCTGGCTCATTTGTCACTGGTCAGATCATGCTATGGAATCCATTTAAAAAAAAGCTGCCAAAATGAAAAACTACGTTGTATCAGTGGTCTTATGTATCACCCACAAGAATAAGATCAGACCAAAAAAAGAAAAAAAAAAAAAAAAAAGACAAAAGAGAGGGAAAATGTCTGTTTCCTTCTCCTAGAAGAAAAAAGAGACAGAACAAGGCAAGAAAAAGTGGTACAAAATGGATAATAGTCTGCCAAGAAACTCTTTTTCAAAAACATCTTTCTATTACAGATTACAGGCAGTTAAGATTTATGTGCTATTTAGTGGAGCCAGTCTTGCTGAATGCAATGAAAGCAAAAAGGAAGATAATATCATGCTAATATTCAAAACTCCTACACTCTTTTGACTGTAGAAATAAAGAGATATAGCTCTTGTAAAACTTCAGCTGGCCGAGAAGCTCATCAATGAACACATAAACCCTTCCACATAGTGCTAAATGTAGAAAAGGGATTTCTTTGCTATTTTTGGACTGGCTAGTGCAAGATCTGTGCTGCTGCTGCTTCAGCTTGAATTCATTCATCTGTCTGCAGAAAAGTTCAGAACTCCTCATCTGTGTCTGATCCCATATGCTTACGCTGGTACAAAAAACCTGACACAAAGCGCTTGCACGTGTACAGGCTCATCCGCACAAGTGGGATCACATTAACCTCCCACTTAATTTTTGGATTGTTGTTTTTTAAAAGCACGAAAGTTCTTTTTAGGATGTCTTTCATGAATGGTTGTTGGTGTTTTTAATACTTCCTATTACAATACTAAATGATTACATGTAACTGTATTATTATTTGCTGAAGGAGATAGAGGAGGTAGTACTTTCCAATTACAAATATCCTCGTGGTCAGTGTTCTTTCCAAGGAGGTAGAGGACTTGGGTTCAGTTTCTCTCCTGTCTAGAGGAAATTGCATCCCTTGCCTTATGTCTGTGAGTGAGGTGGCCAGGCTGTGTGCAAGCTCTGGCTCTGTCCTCTTGTGCAAGTCCAACTACTGTACAGAAAAGCCAGATACACTGGGCTGAAAATAGGGCACAAGCTGGTATGTGATTTTGTAACTTGGCAGCGAAGATGCTCACTTGGGAAGGGCAGGATCCATAAGCAGTCTGCTCATTTTGTCTGCATTGCTCAGCACTGGCAGGGAGGCAGTGCTGTGAGCAGAGGTTGAAAGCCTAGTTCTCCAGGTAAAGTCACGGTCGTCCAACTGTTTGTAACAGAGTGGTCTGCAAGGAGCAATCCAGTGGGCAGGGATGTGGTCTCCTCAGTAAAGGGAAAAAGGGGAGATGGTTGGAAGACACTTTATATGGTCATCTCTGGCACTGGAATGTCTCAGAAGCAGAAGTGTGCAGAAGAACTTTAGATGGTCCATGTTATTTACGTTCCTGTGTGCAAATAATGGAGTGGCATTTTGAACCAGTTTGGATGTGGGTGTGAGGTTTCTTTTGTGAGCAAGGAAAACAGACCAGCAGCTTAAATCTGTCCTTTAAAACACACACACGCACACATTTCCCTTGTTGGCTATAACAATCCGAGAGAGGACAGTGGGCTTTGAAATCAGTTTGTGCTCAGGAGAATGATCAGTCCCTGCTCAGGAGAATAAAAAAGCAGCAGTTTGCAACGCAGCTGCTCCTGGTCACAGTAAGTAGTGACACCTGAGAGCATAGCCTTTGCTGCTCAGGGATGCTTCCTCTGGACTAAGCCCTATCCTGCGGTAAGACATGTTAATGCTCCATGTAGATGTTCACTGGGAACTAAAGGCATTGCAGTTTGATTTAGGTATAGAAGTATCTGAAGTGCGCGGCTGCATCGAGTGCACAAACCAGTGCTTGGGGTTTTTTTGTGCTATCATGGAGAGGTTGTCCTGAGCAAGCGTGCTATTGCAGGTTTTGTGAAAGTTTGACAGCTAATGCACCCAGACGAATAGGACGTGTCCTACACACACAGCCTACGTTGTCCACTGTGGAAACAAATTCTGCTTAATTGTGGTCAGGCTGCTGTGAACAGCTATCCATAAGGTGGACTCCCGCAGGTTGACTCCTCTGCCTTGAATTTAAACCCTTAATTAGTTTGATTGATTTCTCTCAAGTACCTGCACGTAGACAACCCTCAAATCAAAGGGATTAGCCTCCAGTTTAACTCTATTGGAAAAAGCTGGTTGGGAAGAAAATGAAAGGAAAAAATGAAAAAGTGGATTTTTAAGAGGAAAGCTTCAATGCCCTGGTGAAAAAGAAATGTCATCCAAGGTGAATTTGATACAGGTGGGATGATACTGTGTTTGCATGGTAACATTGCATGGTGTCACCTACCTTTCAAATGGTTTCTGTATCTGCTAGGTTTCACTAAGTCCGAAAAAAGTAGTATTTGTCACTTTAGAACACATTATCACTCTGGTAAAATTGTGCATTTCTCCCTCTTTGATAACTGATATTCCTCAGATAATGGTGGAACCGGAAGCAAAGCTTTTCCTTTTCTCGATATTCAGCTCTAACTCCTGAGAAATTCTGATCTTCAATTGAAGAAGCCGAGCTTCACATAGGACTATTTCCCAGGCCCTTGACTAGTCCCCTATTTCTAAGTACTCTGTCTTTCAGAGGAAATCCTGGTGTAGTGACCTTTGAATATTTATCAAGTGGCATAAGGTAACTGAGTGTTGTAGCCTACCTGTAAAGAAATGTTCTTTGTAGAAGCAGATTCGATAATTACACAGAAAAGAGAACTTGTTTTCCTGCAATATAAAATGATTCACACCTGGCCTGTCCTCACTCTGCAGTATGCTAAATAATGCATGCATTTTCTAAAGGATGTTAAAGCATGGCTGTAAAAAAATGAAACTGAGAGAGGAGCTCATATAATGCACTACATCAGGGAAAAAAAAAATCAGCAAGTATAAATGGAGAAAATGGCTGTGTCAGCCCTCATGGAAATAACACATTTTCTTCATAATCTCCTGATACTTGGAACAGGCAGTTCTAAAAAGCAGCTGTCCTGATACTGGCTTGAAAAAGAAAGGAGGCTGAAAAGCAGTAGAGCCTGCTAGCTGTAATCTGCACAATGCCTAAACACTGGGAGGTTACTTCAAAGCATGAAATGCAGCCATGTATGTGTGTTAGGGTGGTGAAACAGTCAGCAAGGAGACTATAACTATAGGTGTCACCAAGTAGACCTGGGAGAGTGCTGGTGCTGCAAGGGTTAAGAGCAGAGTGGGGCATTTCTATCAGGACCTGCTTTAGACTAATGGATAATTGGCCCAGGTGCAAATCTCACTTACCACCACCTGAGAGATTGAAGAAGTCTTCCCCACCCCTTCTTTTAAGTCATGGTGGTTTTTGTTTTTGTCTTGTGATTTCAGACTCCTAAATCCAGTCAAACTACCTCTGTTGGAAAAAAATAAGTATGGGCAGAGAAATACCTCCTTCTTCCAAAATCCGCTTTAAACAGGAGGACAGCACAACTACTTCATTGTGGTAAGTCTCAAGGCAATTGGCAGAGAGACAACAGTTACAGTGAGATGTCTTTCAGGCAGTGTGATGTATACCTCCAAAATCTTTGCTTTGCGTGTCGGTATTTGTTTTTGCTTAGTGTTCCCTTCGTTGAGTGCCACGTTCTTTTGGCTTATCAAACTGTTTTTCAGGATGCCTCTGCAGCTTCGTGGGCCTTGGGATGATTGGCACCTCTCGTTTCCCAGGGAATAAGGAGATTCCCTAGGGGTGCTCTTGTCTCTGCAGCAAGTTTGGTACGGGCTGACTGGCCTTGCTAGGAGGCATTGTGATGGTGGCTCTTGATTGCTGAGGACTGGGTGGCAAGGGGAACAGCAAAAGACTGTGATGTCTACATGGAAGTGGGGTTGCAGCAGCAGAAAACAGGAGGAATAGGGCTGAAGGATGAGAAAGGTGGAGAATGCTTGCAAATAAGGCAATACATTGGTGACTTTGTCTAGACTAGGTGTTAGTAGGAGGATGGATCAATGAATGTACTCGTTAGTTGCTATGTATCTTTTATGAGTGATTCCTTTCAACTGCTAGGTAATTTTGTAGGCTACTGTTTCACTTTTTTAGGAAACTCGACTGTCCTGTAAGGTAGATCCCTTTCATGGGGTACTTTTCTTGCCTGGAGCTGTAAAAAATAATAATACCAGCTCATCTGGTAACAGTGTCCAGTCATGCTCTGTTTTGCAGCAGGAACGTGAGAGGGAGGGACAATGAGAAGAAAAAGAGGGTACCTCAGCCTCCAAATGCACCACACCACCCTAGAACGCTGAGGCTGCCTCTCACAATTCCAACACAATTAATTGCTAAAAAGGACAAACTCTGCCTTCCTGGTTTTGGTACCATTCCTGGGAACAGCTGCTGCTCTCCGTTGAATGAATGCCTGCATTCAAATTTGTGAAATGTCCCGTGTCCTGTATGACATATATGCGTTCTGTAGATTTTTATCCTGGAGGGGAGGTGAAAAATGTAACAGGTCTAGGACGTATTGTAATTAAAGATTTATAGGTAGCCATGCATTTTTAATGCGTATAAAGTAATAAGAGCTGTACAGTAAAAGCAGCAATGTGACATTAAATGGTTGCTCTTGCCAATTTTCCACCATTTGATATTATCAAAGCCCCGTTTCTGGAGCAGGATTGCAAGACTGCATCTGCCAATGGGAAGACAATGGTTTGGTCAAGCTCCAGTTAAGGCCACCAACATCCTTTGCTTGAGGGCCTGCTCAGCTTCTCTTGCATAGCTTTAAAAGAACCTCAGCTGGTCAGACCAAATGGCTAATGAAGAGATGTTTTGTAACACATCCTTTTATTTCATTCCTATAACTGACTACTTCAAAGCCAGTATTTAAAGTAAATAAAAAAATGAAGGTGGTTGTGATCAAAACGGAAAGGAAATGTTAGCACAGGATGGATCTGTAACACTCTGGCCAGAGGTACTGCTTGACAGAGAAGAAATCTTCTGCTCCTTCTCTTCATACATATCTTCCAGTGTATTAATCTTTTTTTTCAGTGTTTTCCTTTTCCTGAGCATCCCACTTTCTCCTTTTGTAGATAGCTGCCAGAGAGATGTACTTCCTCTTACTAGCTGCATCCGAATTTCCTAAGGTTACGGGAACTGGTGCTTCTGAGGAGTTACCGAATTCAAGTTATTTAGTAATACTTCTTCGTGCTTCTTCAAGCCTTGCAGGACAGCTAAGGGATATATCATTTTATTTTTTCTGGAACATTTAGGTCACTGATTTGTCAGCTATCCTGACAGTGTTTTATTTTCAAATCGTATATGAACAAGTGTAAAGATCTGTGAGTATAATAAAATCAGCGTGAAAAGAGACTAAGGTTCGTCACAGGATTTCTTGCAAGTTAATTGTTGGAAGCACTGGCATACAATCTGGCGTGCTTATCAAATTGATTTGAATGGTTGGACCAAGAGTCAGCATTGTTTCTAAATTCAGGCAGATTTGTCTTAAAAAATTTGATTTAGAAATGTAACAAGAAAAAAGAAATGCAAACAGCTTGTACCTTGCTATTTCCTGACCTGCCTTCAATGGTCTGTTTGGAGAATCCTGTTGATGGGAAAGGTCTGATATGTGCTGCTTTGCTGAATGATGCTTGATGCATCCCTTGTGGTGCCTCCTGTGGCCTAAATGAAGTTTTGGTTCAGCAGTTACAATTTGGGGAACAAATATTGATCATTTGGTGCCCAAAACATGCCAGCGATTTCCTAGTTCTACACTGATTTCTACTATTCTATTCTTTGCCTTTATTTATTCAGTGATACGTGTTTCAGAGTAGCTGCAGTGTCAAAATTGTTAATTTTCTGCCACTCAGCACGTGTGGCGATACACATTCCAACTTTTCCTCTTTGGAGCCCTGGCATCCTGCTTCACTCTCGGTGTTTCCTGTGAGAGAACTAAGCCTGCCTGCATGGCCCTGGCGTGTTTCAATTTGGCCTGAGAAGCTAATCTTCGCAATTATCGTCACCAATTCAAGCCCATCCAAGTAGCTGGCTTTGAGAATATTTCAAATACTGCTGCCACTGTTTCAGAGACCCAGATGTACTAGCTTGAAACATTTATACTATTAAAAGAGCTGTGAGAAATTTTGGACGAGGCTCGTGTTGATTTTGCAGCCAAGATTCCACCCTTTCGTTATAAGACTAGCTTTCAAACTTTTGATCAATCCATGGACTAACATTTATTTCTCCCATCCCTCAAAAGCCAATTTGCAAATATCATCTTCAACCTGAGACTCAGAATGCAGTTGCTGCTGGTTGGAATAGTATGAGGGAAATCAGGCTGTATAATTCTTTATTTTATATCATTAAAAGAAATGAGAGCATTAGTTAAAATATCCACTAAATGCCACAAGTTTATACCTTAAGTGCATTGTTCCCTAATTGTTCTTTGGTATTTCCCTGAGGGTGAAAAGGACTTTAGTCAGAGGAGAAGAAACAATGGTCTGATCAATCACAAACTCCTTGAATTGCAAATAAGAATCGGCAACCAGCTCAGGAAACCTGTTCCCACCAACCTCTAATGCTGGTGTGTTGAGCTTTCTGCAGCCCTCTAACGTCTTTCTCATGTGATTCTTTACATAACGTACACGCTGAAATCTTTCTCACTGTTTTGAGTTTTTTTTATACTGCCAGTAAGCAAATGTAAGAATGTGTGAAATTGCATGTAATTCGTCCCTGGTAAAGTGGTGCGTTTTGACTTGTTGAGGCTCTTGAAGCAGAGATGCTCTACCTTCTTACAGGCACAGTGCCCATCGTGTCAGAGCCAGGGTGACATGTCACTGACAGAAGCCTGAATATAAAGTGTCTATTGCATCCAAATACAAGCAATTATTATCTTTTATATTATGGTAAGAAACTAGTAGTTGTCTAAGAAACGGTTCGAAGCTGCTGGTGTAGTCAAGTGCCTAGTGCTTTTACAACTGTCTTGTAAGAATGTGAATATGCAGCTGGATATTATCTCCCCTCATCTACTGGTGAACACCAGTGCAGCTCAACTGGGATCTTAACGCTTTAGTGTCGTTGAGGCCTCTGTGACACAGCTGTCATGTCGGGAGCTGCCAGAAGGGACTGCCTTTGCTGCTGTGGAGACATGCTGCTGGGAACATCTGCAGCTCCCCACGGTCTCCTCTTCCATTACAGGGAATTCTCAGATGTTCCAGACACAGAACAACAAATAATGCCTTGGTCCCCCAGGGTTTTCTTTTTGCCATCTGAGAGATCATTTAACGAGTTTCTGCCATGCATTTGAAACAGCAGCATTCAGTGAGTTGTGTGAGTGTTCCCCCCTTTGCCTCGCTCTCAGGATCAGACTGAGACTGAATGTCATCTTTGGAAATATGCTTCAGACAAACCAAAGCCATTGAAGTCCCACCTGGATTCCTGGTGGAAATGTAAAGGACTGGGAGAGATGCAAAGAGACAGGATAACCTAATCTTTTCTTCTGAGAGCTGAAAAATTTCATGTAACGTTGTGTGAGCTACTGCTCCCAAGCAAGGCAAGCTTTGTTCAGCGACGCTTTTTAGTTAGAGACGTGCTACTGATGGTTTTGATTCTGTTGAGATCTGGCTGTTGGGAAGGGATAAAATGTTTTATTACCCTGGTCTTGGATAAGGACGTGTCTAAACAGAAAGCCATTTGGGAAAGGACTGTTCCCTGTCTTTTATTTTTCGCTTAAAATGTTTGGCAGAATCAGGTTTTATTCTTGACTCAGCAATAGATAGAGAGTATAATGAGGTAGCAGCAAGCAAGTTGTGTGTAAAGTGATTGTAGTTGTCTAGCTTTAAGACTGTTTTCATACAGATGTCTTACAATAGTTTAGTTATGCTATGCTTCCTGACCGGATTTTCCTAGACTCTGCTGTATACAAACATAAAAGAACTTGGAAGCTGATAAGCTTTCCAAATGTCAATGTAAACATGTTACATATATAGGACTAGTGATTTTCTAGGCCAAATGCCTATCAGAATATGATTAACTGATTAATTAGCTAATAATCAGTTGCTCTTGGTCTTAGGCAAGCCTGTGCCACATGGTGAGACTGCAAAAGTACAAGTAGTGGTAGAATGTGCCCACTGGTAATATGAACATTAGGAGCACTTTTCTCCTGCTTGGCCTGGGTGAATCGTCTGAGACTTAATCTTTTGCCCAGTAGCACAGGAGATTGTGCCCAGGGAAGGCTTCCACAGGAGTCATGTTCCCACGGAATGTGGTTTTTAGATGGACATATAGCAACAATGCTGATGCCAAGAGGCTTGTTTCAGGCTGGGTTAACTTGTTTTTTTCCCTAGTTCGTTCATGGCTGAGACTAAAAGCAGTGATATCTGGGATGGTTTTGTGTCGTTTCAGCTCTGTCCCTCTTGCCCATTTTGCTCAAACGTCAAACTGTGCAGCAGTTCTTCACGGGAGAAAGGCAATTGGTCGTGTTGTATATAGTGATCACCTGTCGCTTAGGTTCTGCCAAGTAACAAAATCAGTCATTGCAAGCAAAGCTGCATTGGTGCGTACTCATTCCTTTGGTTTACTTCAGCATTTAGTTGAAAAAACCCAGAGTAATATGCTATTAGAGACATTGTGTAACCTGGCAATTAATAATATTGCTTGTACAGACTATCTTGTCTTAAACTTAAGAAATCATTTCGATTGTATAGATAGCTCCAAACTTTACTTTGAGTTTTATTTTAACACTGCTTGGCCCTCCTGTGTAAACACAACTCTTATATGTTCACAATAAGAACATACCGAAAGAAGACTGAAACTTCTTCAATATCCAATTTTGGTACAATATAGTGTGGTATTAATGTCATTTATGATCGTGTACGGTGGTCAGGGCCCTGACATATCTGGACATAACAGCGTGACTTTTCTAACCTTATTACAAAAAGCAATTAGGGGCAACATCCAGCTCTGCAGTTCTGCATCACGTGCAGATGTAAGGAGCTTCCAACGGCGAATTTAATTAGCAGCAAACAGAGTACGTGGTGACCTGCAGTGCAGATAACACAGTTCCTGTCCGGCAATATCGGTCCCTTTCTGTAAAAGGGTACCTAAACTGCTCTGATGCTGGACCCGTGCATAACTGATGGGCTTCCAAGGGACTGTAGTTAGAAACTTCCCACCTGGAAGGCTGGATGGGGAAACACAATGCTGGTAAATCCAATCTTGTACCCAGCAATACCATGGGCAGCTTTCAAATGCTGAGGAATAATCCAGGAGGAGCTGTGTGCTAATGACAGCAGTTACTGGATGTTTCTCAAGAATGTATGGAACAGATTTTGGTAATCAAATCTGCAGTGCACCGAGTAATGAAATGAGGTGATGCTGCGTACACCTTAGTGCATAAGGGTAAGGAGAGTCATGACATACAACGTTGTATCAAAGGGAGTCTTGAGGACTTGTGCGTTGGCTGTGATGAAGGAATTCCTTATTTGACATTGAGGGGATATTAAAAATGAATTAAGCCAGACCTGGTTTTGTTAAGGTTTGCAGTGCTAAATTCCAGTCCTCTGAAGTGTCTGAGGTTACAGAAGAAAGCTCGTTAGTTACCCTGCAGCTTTCTCAAACGGAAAGAGCTGATAATTGAAGCCATGCTCAGTTGGCATGTAAATGAGGAGGAGGTGAGACATGCTTTTGTGGTGTGGGAAAACAGTGAGTATCAGTAATAGAGAGTTAAAGCAGCTGGCCCGTACTGCAGATCAGAGCTGATGCCAGTACACTAAGCGTAGCATCCTGACCCAGCTGAGGTGGAACAGCCCCAAGCTTTTCCCAGCTAGGTGTCCCTAGCCAACACAAATTCCATTGAGAACATCTGGAGACACTGACCAGGCAGCTGTCCACTGACAGATAGAGTCCTGGGACACGTAGGTTGTGTACCTATCCCCACTGAATTGCTGAATGGCTCTGGGGCTGCTTTGGAGAGACTCGTGGCATCTCCACTGTAAAGCAAACCTAACGGTGCTTGCCCTGCTCTGTGAGGGGCTGGGCAGCCACACGAGAAAATGTTTTTTGGGGTTTCTGTGACTCTGTGGAAGAACAGTACCTACCATGAGAAGGGCTGCTCTCGTTTTGCTGCTGGTTTTCTCTCCTGCTCCATGCCATGTGTTTGTACTGAATGCCTGTTGGGTTTCACAGCATTGATACTGTCAAGTTTTCTGCCTATTTAAATCTGCTTATATCCATTTCTGAACCTGATTGTACCTAGTGCCTGACTGAGAGTCATTTGTGCTATGGTGATCCTGTTGAGACACTTGCAGGGGGTTACTTGCAGGTAGCTAACTTTAACTTGAGTTTGACTTAGAATAAGAGCAGAGATTTTTAGGATTGCTTTTGAGCGTAACCTAAAATCTTCAAGAGGTGTAGGAGAAGCCAGAACCGAACTATATGTGCACACAAACAAAAGGAACAGGATTTCAAATAATTTATTATTTAATTATTATTTAATAAATATATTGGTAATAAGTGGGTTCCCTAATTCTCATCTAAGATGACTTTCATCAGAATAACTACCTCTCAGAAGTGTAATTCAACTCACTCACATTGGGATGGTCAGACTTTCTGAGACTTGGATCTCTCAGCAGCCTGCGAGCGAAGAAAGCTGCGTTTGAGGCCATAGCCTGTTTTAGAGCACTTCAGGTCTGCCCGTTCACCTCCATCCTTTTTGCACCACCTCAGGAACACAGAGCAATTAAAACCTTCTCAGTGTAATTTTTAGTTCTGTGTCACAGCCAGCAAGTGAAAGGCATGAGACAGCCTCGCGGACTGCTCCCAGGTCCAAAACTTTAAGCTTGGGAACTATCTGTAGATAAATACAAGGAGAAGGATACCGGCAGGGCTATGGAAGGTTTCTCTTCGAGTCTTTGTCCCGGCGTAGGTTTGTTCTGTGATGTTGAGTGAATAATTTAATTTCTTTGGCTTCATATCCATCTGCAAAGGGACAGACACAGGTCTTCATCTGCTTAGCATAGCTGAGATGAATATTGCCATTTTAAAGCTTGCTCTGACCCGTCTTTGGGGAGGATGTGTGGGTACCTGACAGAGGAGAAATGGGCTGCGAGGCATTTCTTGTTTGGTTTTAGTAGCACTTGGCTGGACTCCTCTGTCTCCCAGTGGCAGGAGGTGTTTGCAAATACATATGTGTGTGAGTGCTGGGGTGAGGTGTGTCCTGCACCATATGGTACGTGCAGACGTATGTTAGCAGGTGTGAACTGTGTAACTGTATTTGTGTGTGTTGGGGAATAGTTTTGGAAGAAGAAAGAGGCTGCCGAGAACTCTGGCTAGGTACTCACTTTTCTTGTAATGTATTACTTTAATTTAAATTCACTTTACAGTCAGTGCACATGAGAATTATTTTGAAGGTTTAATTTGCTAGCTGCTGAAAGCAATAAGGTGGCTATCAACAGAGAAGAAATAGCTTGGCTGTTTGCTAATGCTCTTGGGCTGTACTGTAAGTACTCCAGGCAGCTGTAATGGTAGAGGAGCAAATAAAGCATTGTTGCTTTTGGAATAATTTGTTTTACTGTATCAATAGTTTTCTGTTTCTAGATATTTACACGCGAGGTATTTTCTCAGCCGGATAGCTTGGAGAATCTCTGTGGATGCTCAAAAACATTCAGATGGAAAAGCTGTTAAACCATCTAGAAAACGTAATGATTGGTCTCGTGTTAGTGACAGAAACTTCATTACATTTATTATGTTTGGATTGGTGCTAATTTTCTGGCCATTTTGGTCAGCAGAAACTGTACTGAATTGCCTATATTTGTACTGGGAATTTAATTTCTTAGGATGGCGAGATTTGATTTTTATCTGATCTAAGCAACCATCTGGAGTAAGTTTATTTGTGTTACGTGGCTTGCATGTATTTATACTTCAGACTGAGATCCCTTAAACTGAATTCTGATTTTTACATATTGTATAAATGACATTTGCTTGCAACACAGTGGAGTGATTACAGTGAATACTAAAATGGCAACATTCTGCAGTAAAAAAAATTACAATGTAAAATGAACATTCATTTACAACAGAGTGTAAATTTATACTATTTAATGAAATGCGTTCACTGTGCAATGAAATACTTCTCGTGCCTATTGAAATACAATTACAAAGCACTGAAACTTATAATATTTAACAGAGACGTTCTGTTACACAGTAAAAATTGTCATGTTTGTTAAAATTATATTTGATAGACTGAAATAAACATGGTCTGTGCATATGTTTGTTTCTCTGTATAGATAAAACTAAAAAATTGTATCATGACATCAGTCTGCTATAGACCAGAAGTCCTATACCTGGGCTTATTCGGTATCAGTTGTGTTCCACCACGTAGCAGTACGTCATTAACTGTTTCCTTGTGGTCAAGAAGGTGCCTGCCTTGGGCGGGGTATATGAGGGGACATGGCTCATCAGGGACTCTGAGTATAGAAATTTCTGGAGCAGGTCTCGTGACAGATGAGCAAATGCTTTTAGCTGGTAGGTTAACCTTCTTACCTATCTGCATGAGGCTGGGGGGGCCAGGAGACGTTGTTGCATCTCTTACAAGGAGAAAGAGTGATTGACCAAGAGGTTGCTTTACAAGCAAAGTGGCCTCGATGTCAACAGTTGTGAGCAAGTTCTCTCTCAGCGGTAACAGAGATGTCTGGATAGATGTTATTTTGCCAGTATCTGAATAGAATATATTTGTGGTACTTGGCAATAAAACCCTATTGCCCACATGCTGGGCTTGTTCTGGGGAGGGACTCTTCCAGCTCTTGCAGAAATGGCTGCAGCAAGGAATGGTTGTGGTGACGTTATAGCTGGGGGCTATGTTATTCATGCAAGTGCTGGAGATGATTGAAGCCTGAAAAGAAAATGCGTTTGTTTCAAGCCCGGTACCGTTCACTGCCATGAGAGAAGGCTGATGACACAAATGCATTTGTTCTCTCACAGCTCCACTTTCTGTAGACATATCCTGAGAAAATGTGTATATTTTTTTGACAGATTCAGAAATGTTTTTAGTAGTTTATGCCTGGTAACTGCACTGATTCATTAGGCCATAATTGTGCTAGTGAAATACAGAGTTTCTGGCTAGGCCTTTTTGGGGTTGTTCCAGACAGCCATCAGTCATGCCATCAAAAGTAATTTTTCCTTTGTTTGCATGCAGTCTTCCTTTGACAGTCCTCAGCTATTCTGTAAAGCTCAGGGAAAAATCTCCTGGCGATAACTCAAGCCATTGGGCTGCACTGGCACCACAGCTCCAACACCCATCCCTTACTTGTGCTGGGACTGAGGCTTCCTGGTGTGACCTACCCCATGTGGGGCTTCCTTGGGGAGGCATGGACTACTACTGTGTGGCAGTCCTTACCTTTCTACAGATCCCAAGGAATAGGCAGGTTCTCATTCCAAGAAAAAAAGATTAAACACTCCAAATTATGGTGCTGATATCAAATAGTGCAAGATGCCTTTTGTCAGTGCAGATTCTGACCTGCTTTCTCTTTGTAGCTGGTGTTAAGCTCCTGGCTGAAGATAATCACTTATCTTGGTTTACATGCCTGTTTCTGTTCCATAAATGTAAGGAGACTCGACTCTCCTGGGCTAATAACTGATCTGTCCATTTCTGTCTCCATCTCAGCTGAGGAAGTTGTTACATAAAATAAATGCAGTAAAGATGAAGCTGGCCATTCCCTCTCTCCTTTTCAAAGGCCATCAGCTCATTATGTTGCCAGATAAAATGTTAAGACTTGATATTCTAAAATAACAAAATCTGATTTCCAGTTACCCTTTTTAGTTGAAAAGAGAAAAACTTGCTGTTTATTCCAACCAAAACATTGGTTCAAATTGAATGGGCAAGAGATTCAAGAAGGTGCCTGGGTTAACTTGTGGATTTGCTGCTACTGATTTTTCTCCAAGCCGCTTGTACGTTGCGTAGAGCAGCTTGCCAAGGCTCCCTCGTGTAGTCTCTCTAGGCCCAGATGCACAAAGATATTTGCTCTCTGCTTTCAGTTAATTTTCCATTTCACCTCAGGGAGTGGCTCTGACGTATATATTCATTTTATATTCTCAATAATGCTCGTCTTAAGGCTCAGTGACCTCCTTGGCTCTATCCTTGTATAGAGCATGAGCAATGCATAGCAAGGGAGATGTGGAGGACTCTGGGCAGGCAACTGGGATGGAGCTGATGGAAGGGAAGGGTCTGGGGGAAAGAGAAAGCGGATGAGCGAAGGAGCTGTGCCCAAGGAGGAGCAGGGCAGGCGAAGGGACAGGATGGACTGGAAGAGAGGGCAGAGGGTGCCAAAGGAGGGCAAGAGACCTTGAGAGGGCATGTGGCATCCAGGGAATTGAGAGATGGAAGGAGTAGAGGTGGGGGAAAAAAAACCTAAAAGTTATTTGGAAGAAAGGCAAATTTGGAAGGAAGAGAAAAAGATGCAGAGGCTGTGCATGGATCTGGCATTTCCAGCCTGAATGTCTGCAGTTGGCAAAGGGTAGGTTGCAGGAAGAGGGGTGGGGGGTGAGGAGACCTGCTTGCAGGACAACAGAAGAGCAGCACCATTGCAGAGCCGCGCTCTGCTTACAGTCCATGGCTCTGCTGTCCCCCTCCCTGCCCCCACCCCGCCTTGCAGCTAAATTTATTCTGCTCCTGGTGCTGTTTCTGTGCTGAACAAACCAGCACTGTACAAATTAAGAGGACAAGATGTTCAGAAGTGGCAAATTCACACTTTTTTTTTTTGTTTTCCTAGCACATAAAAGCGAATTTAGATCGGTGGTGGGGAGAGCAACCAAACTTGGCGGGTGGGGGAAACTGCACAAAAAAGTATTTCAGTACTCGGAGCTGAGTGCAACATATCAAAGCAGCTTACAAATGAATCTTTGAATTAACCAGGTGGGCTGCAGCAGCGCTGGTGCTAATAATTAAATGGCAGATTTCTTCCCTTAGGGACCTGAGCAAAACCACACGTTGTCCTGGGACAGGTCCTTTTTTATTAAGATTACTATTTTTACACATACAGAACAAAATCTCCTAGCAAGTGAGGACCACTGTGTCCTCAGTTTCTCTGGGTCAGATGGCATTTAGCGTCCTCTGTATCCCTGTTGGTTTGGCTCTCTGTTTAAATGGGATTTCTGGCATGGGGTGCAGTAGCAGCCAAACAGAAGCAATGCAGAAGATCAGCCTGAGAAAGCTGACAGCAACTCAGGGCTTGGTGGTTGCTTTTCAAACCAGGGACCTGCTCAGTGCAGCTAGGATCTGGCTCTCGTTTGGGAGCAGTTCTGTGGAAATGAAGAACAGAAGAAAATCTGTTCTTTAACCTAAGCTCTCCCCAAAGAACATGCCAAGGAGAACACATCTGGCTGTCCTCTGCGAGGCACTCACAGGGCCCAGATTTTTAAAGTTATGCAAAAGCCCAAAGATACAGATTGGAAAATCCTCTCTAGACTGAAAGTACCTAGTTTCCTAATTCCTCGAGCCAGAGGGACTCTGTACCTAACTGCTGCTGTAAATTCAGGCTTTGAGATGAGACTCCTGCAGCTGTGCCATAGCTGTGGAGGGGTCTGCTACCCCCCCACCCTCCCTGTGGCTTAGTAAGCATTAAATTTTTTTAGTGCAATGGTTAACAATTCAAACAGAGGGGGGAAAAAAGCCTGAATATGTGACTGCCAATTGGTAGGTTTAATTAAAAAAATTCTTTTGACCTTATTTTTCCAAGGAAAGCGGCTTTTCAAAGGAAATGGTTCAGAGACCTTTAAGAGAGAGGAGAGGAGGGGAAGCCCAAACCTATTTACTGTGTCAAATCCAGCGAGGCTCACTGAAGAAAGGGGAAAAAAGTTGAAACCTCAAAGTTTCATGTTAAGACTTAAAATTCAATTTTGTTTACGCTTTTTCCCCATTCCAAACATGCACAAGAGTTGACCTTGCACTGCCAGGATGTTGTTTTCTTCAACTTTCTCAGCTGTCTCCAGCGAGAAATTTCCTTTTATTGAAAAGGAGCCAAGAAGAAAGGGGACCTGTTAGAAATGTGGAATTAGAATTTAAGGTCTCGTCTCCTCCAGGTTTTTTCTTTGAAGTACTAGAGTTTCTCCAAGGGAAATGATGTGCATTGATACTCTCCCCGTGATGAACAAAATCTCTCTTGTCAATGTATTAAGTGTGGAGATGCAATACATTGTCATAAATCCAGTCCAAGACTCTCTCGCAAAATAATTACACTTCAAGGAAACTTTAATCTCATGTTAACGAGACCCCCTACGATCTTTGTGCTCTCAGTCATGTTAGAAACTGATTTATAATTAATGACAACTGCAATGCCACTACCTTTGAATGAGAGAGATCTTTAGCTATCTCCTCAGAAGGGTTTGAAAAAAATGAAAAATATGAGAGAAAAGTTTAATGGCTGCTTTGCCATGTTAATAATAACAAGTGGCTCTCACTCATATATGCCTGGAAGCATAGAATGTATGAGCAAGGAAATAATCTTTATACATAGAGCATTCAAATTACAGCAGAAAAGATCTTATTTGCGTAAAACCAAGAGTGTATTCCAGGTGGCATAATATTTAATAACTGTATTTTGCCTTTAGAGAGGCACTGAAGTTAATACTTTGACCAGGATTTGACAGTTTGCAGAGTTCATATTCAAGATAGGAATGTTTGCAGGAAGGATGTTGTTAAGAAGCCTGTTAGATGTAGGTTAGTTTAACATAGAAAATTTTTGTTGTTATTCTTGTTGCCTTCTGCTTTTTTTTTTTCCTCCAAGATTTACCAAATAAATAGGTCCCTAATGTATCTACATTCTTCAACAGCATTAAAAAATCTGGGTCTGATTAATTAAAATCTCATTATCCATCATAATTGCAGTAGGTATGCAAAAATACAAGATTTATTATTCAAGGAATTAATGCATTTCCAGAACTCTTTGGGGTTCATATGAGAGTTGGAAATGAGCACTGTATAATAATTTGTTTCAGGAGAGCTAATTAAGTCAGTTCATTTATTCAGTTATCTAAGCCTGGTCTAATCCCATATACTGCTAAAACCTTGTGATGCTCCCAACTTCATTACTGATTTGAATTAATAGAAGGACACAAACAGAAAATGTTCCTTCCATTTAGTAATGCACGGGAGATGCCAGGACTGAGGCCCACAAGGTAAATCTGTACCCCTCCAAACTGCCCTTTTCTTCCAACCAAAGATCTGGACTCCTTTTAATAGGAAAGTACCTTTGGTCCTGCTGGAGTCTCTTCAGATAAACACAGCTAAAGCCACCTATGTTGCAGCTCGCCTTTGAACTCCAAGGGGTCTGGGAGGGAAGAAGGGGGTTTGCAAGCAAGCTGTGATCACAACTGTTGTTACAGTTGGCATTTACTTTGCACAAAGGGTCTATGTTATAGGAAAATAAAAGACTGGTCCTTGTGGTCATCTTTATCCCTTTCTGCTTCTCTGCTCATGCCAAAAGCTGATGAGTATACACAACCAAGAAGAGTCCACTTGTCAGTAAACAAAGGGTATTTGTTTTAGATGAGGATTAATTTTGAGTCCATCTGACAGTTCTCTGTTTGAGGATGCTTACTGGGAGGGTGGGGAAAAGGCCATGAAATCTGTAGTCTGCTGTCTCTTGTTGAAAAGGCTATCGGCTACTTTTAAAACATAAAACCAAAATACTTTTTCTAAAAAACAGTGAAATGAATGATTCTGGTTGTCTCACTCTTAATTGTGGGGACTCTTTTGCTTTGCAAATATCATGAGATAATACATTAGTAAGGATGAGAATCATAGAATCATAGAATCGTTAGGGCTGGAAGGGACCTTCAAAGGCCATCTAGTCCAACCCCCCTGCAATGAACAGGGATATCTCCAACTAGATCAGGTTGCTCAGGGCCTCATCCAACCGGGCCTTGAACGTCTCCAGGGATGGAGCATCCACCACCTCTCTGGGCAACCTGTTCCAGTGTTCTACAACTCTCATGGTAAAAAATTTTTTCCTAATATCCAACCTGAATCTACCTCCCTCTATTTTAAAACCATTACCCCTTGTCCTATCACAACAGGCCCTCCTGAACAGCCTCTCCCCATCTTTCTTGTAGGCCCCCTTGAGGTACTGGAAGACCGCTATAAGGTCACCCCGGAGCCTCCTCTTCTCCAGGCTGAACAGCCCCAACTCTTTCAGCCTGTCCTCATAGGAAAGGTGCTCCAGCCCTCTTATCATCTTCGTGGCCCTCCTCTGGACCCTCTCCAACTGGTCCATGTCCTTCTTGTGTTGGGGACTCCAGAACTGGACGCAGTACTCCAAGTGAGGTCTCACGAGGGCAGAGTAGAGGGGGAGAATCACCTCCCTCGACCTGCTGGCCACGCTCCTCTTGATGCAGCCCAGGACGCGGTTGGCCTTCTGGGCCGCAAGAGCACATTGCCGGCTCATATTGAGCTTCTCGTCCACCAGTACTCCCAAGTCCTTCTCCTCAGGGCTGCTCTCGATCCATTCTCTGCCCAGTCTGTATTTGTGCCTGTGATTGCCATGACCCAGATGTAGGACCTTGCACTTGGCCTGGTTAAACTTCATGAGGTTGGTACGGGCCCACCTCTCCAGCCTGTCGAGGTCCCTCTGGATGGCATCCCTCCCTTCCAGCGTGTCGACGGCACCACACAGCTTGGTGTCATCAGCGAACTTGCTGAGGGTGCACTCCATGCCACTGTCCACGTCACCGACAAATATGTTGAAGAGGGCCGGGCCCAACACGGACCCCTGAGGGACGCCACTCGTGACCGGTCTCCACTTGGACATCGAGCCGTTGACCACTACTCTCTGAGTGCGGCCATTGAGCCAATTCCTTATCCACCGAGTGGTCCATCCATCAAATGAGAAGGTGACTACTTAGTGTTTGCGGGACAAAACCAGTGTTGTCCACCCAACTCTGGATGCCAAAATGTAGTTCAGAAACAGGCTAAAAGGAACCATGTGGGCCACAGTCTCGTGCAGTGGCTGAAATATTTTTTTTTTAGGTCAGTTGTTTTGCGATGCTGACTTAGTAAATTTGAGAATTATGTACAACATTCCTTCCATTGTGGTCCTACACTTTCCCCCAAAAACTTTCTACTCTGATATAGGCAGTTGAATAAGGGCTAAATTCTCCTAGCCTGGCAGTGCCACCAACAGACCGGCAGCTTCCCAGGAGGCATAGGTGCCTAAATACTTCTTTAGCTTTCTGTTTGGAAACGGAGCTCTGCTGAAGTTCAACAAGGCCAAGTGGAAGGTCCTGCACATGGGTCGGGGCAATCCCATGCACAAGTACAGGCTGGGCGGAGAATGGATTGAGAGCAGTCCTGAGGAAAAGGACTTGGGAGTGCTGGTGGATGAGAAGCTCAACATGAGCCGGCAATGTGCACTGGCAGCCCAGAAAGCCAACTGTGTCCTGGGCTGCATCAAAAGAAGTGTGGCCAGCAGGTCGAGGGAGGTGATTCTGCCCCTCTACTCAGCTCTCGTGAGACCCCACCTGGAATACTGTGTTCAGCTCTGGAGTCCCCAACACAAGAAGGACATGGAGCTACTGGAACGAGTCCAGAGGAGGCCACGAAGATGATCAGAGAGCTGGAGCACCTCTGCTATGAAGACAGGCTGAGAGTTGGGACTGTTCAGCCTGGAGAAGAGAAGGCTCCAGGGTGATCTTATAGCAGCTTTCCAGTACCTAAAGGGGGCCTACAGGAAAGCTGGAGAGGGACTTTTTACAAGGGCGTGTAGTGATAGGACAAGGGGCAATGGCTTTAAACTGAAAGAGGGCAGATTTAGGTTAGATATAAGGAAGAAATTTTTTACATTGAGGGTGGTGAGGTACTGGAACAGGTTGCTCAGAGAAGTTGTAGATGCCCCATCCCTGGAAGTGTTCAAGGCCAGGTTGGATGAGGCTTTGGGCAACCTGGTGTAGTGGAGGATTTCCCTGCCCATGGCAGGGGGGTTGGAACTAGATGATCTTTGAGGTCCCTTCCAACCCTAACCATTCTGTGATTCTATGAAGTTGAGCTCCAGGAAACCAGTCTTGGTATGTACTGTTTGGAGTTGATAATGGGTGTCTGAGTCAAACTTTTATAGGGAAAGCTCTGTAGACTTCAGATATCGTGCAAACTGGCCATACTAGTCCATTTGATTTCTTACACAAAACCGTGCCATAAAACTGGTACTTAGGTCTGAAGCTTTTTGAGTATGTTGTATGCAGTTTCTTAAGGAAATCAAAGGGGAAAAACAAGTAGCAATTCTGGAGAATTAGCATGAATATATTGCATTAAAAGAGACCTACAGGAAACTTCTGGTTTGCCAAGAAGGACTGAAAAAGTGTTTCAGTCCTTGCGTTGCGGTACTAAGGGAATTATTTACTAGCAAGCTGACACCATAGAGCAGTGGGTGTTCTGAGTAAACTGACTCATAATTTGCTGGTTTGCTTGTGAGTCTGCAGACCTTCTTTCTGGTGAACTGAAGGCATAGCCTCATCAGACACATGAAGTGATGATGGCTTTTTAAAATTTTTAGCATATTTTTTTGCCTGTGCACATCTTGATAAATTCTACATCCCATTCATTTTTCGCAGCGCCGCATGCTATAGCTTTTGATTAACTGGAGTTTGGGTTTTTGCTTCCATTTTGTAAAGAATCTCCATTATTAGATGCTGACACCAATTGATTATCCTGCTTTATTGCATCTTCTAAGAATACATAGCCAATTAAATCTCTGCCTTTCGAAGGGTGAGCAAGCCATGTAGGCTCCTAATAGTCCCACCACAGCATGTTGTTCCTTTGTTACTAAGGCAGCAATTAACAAGTTTTTAATGGAACAAAAGCTCCCAGAGACAAGCACAGCATGGTAATAGGAAGGTGTCTACTTTTTTTCTTCTCAAAGTGGCAAGATCTTGTATAACCCTTCCTCCCCTCCCCCCTTTGTGTTGAACAGCCCTGTTAAGGTGCTCAGTGTGGGATTTTTATTCCTTCACTATCTGCCACAGTGCATCTAAAAATAATGATATTTACACATGTTCAATTATTAAAGGGTTCTAAAACATAAATCTGAACTGCAGTCCTGTTAAAAGCAAGAGGTGTTTTAATGTCAGTAAAGGGGAAAAATTATCTTTTCTTTTCTTACTGAGATGATCTCTGTGGTGCCATTGAATTCTGCACTGTCAGGTTTTGCTGATGGAGTAATTGTTTTTTTAAAGTGATTCTTTCAGTTTTTAATGTCATGTTTATGCAAATTAAAACAGAGCAAGAGAAAGGAAGGCCAAGAAGGAGACTTGTCATCTTTCCAAAATAATCTATATGATTATTTTTTTTAAATAAAAGTCTCAGTTGGGAAATAATTGCCTCTGTGCATGAGATTAATAATAACTGAGTAATTTGCTATTGTTTTTCATTGAGAGTTGGTTTTCAGCTATTTAAAAAGCTAAAAAGGTGCCTCCTGAAATCCTGGCTATTTTTTAAAGTAAATGGAATGTTCTTAGATGTGTTACAGAATGCAAAACATCTTTTTCCCCAGTGAACTTCAACTTGTCTGGGCTTAATTTTGTGCTTTCGTGCACTGTATGTATTTTCAGATCTGAAAGAAGCAGGGCTGTTTCATCTGCATTACCGGGGAGCCCTAGCTTCCCAGTCTGTTCCTAAATGCTCCTTCTGCATGGGGAAAGGATGGGCTGGGCTGGTAGGTGGGTGGCTAGGTACAAGAATCAGTCCTCTGAAGTGATGGAGGAGCCCTGGGGTAGATCACCAAACTCCTCTGTTTACTCTGTGAAAGATAATACTGTTGTCCTTGATATGCCTGTCTTGAAAACACAAACTTAGAAAGGTTGGCTCTGTCTCCCACTGAGTGGCTGGACAGTGTCTGCCTTGGTCTCAGGAGTCAGGAGTAAGAAGGAGGAAAGCTTGTCAGTCTGGAACAAATGGATATATTTATGGTCATTAACTTTCTCAGTGGAAAGCAACGTTTCTGTCTAAGAAAGTATGTTTTAATTTTTAAGGGTAAGATGTCACAGGAGGTGCACGTGGGCGTTTGTGGTATAGCCCATAATCTGCGTCCTTTGGAGAAGCCTGTAACTGTGAGAGACCTGCACTAAAAATGGAAACCATTTCAAAATTGAGTAATTTCAGGCTATGCTGTGAACTTGCATCGTGTTGGAAAGTTGTGAAGAGAATCTATCCTCAGCATTGAGAGAGATTTCCAATTAAAAATTTGCATTTACATGTGCTCGATTCGTGCATCTCCACTTATACTCAGCTCGGAAAAGGTGCTGCTTTCATTTTTTTCTGGTTTATTTCTCCAAGAAGTCCTGTAGGGAGCTGGTGCAGTTCCTCAGCACTGTGTATCCATGGTTTCTTTTCCTTTTTAAAAAACATTTTAAGCTAGAAAATAGTAATTGACTCTAAAGAATTTGGCAAAAATTTTGGCCTGCAAACCTCAGCAAAATTTAGATTTACTACAGAAGCTTGTGACTTGAAACCTGTTTCTTACAGCTCATTAAAAATGTAATGAGTGAGCTGGTGTAGAATCATAGAATGGTTTGGGTTGGAAAGGACATTAAAGATCATCTAGATCCAACCCCCCTGCCATGGGCAGGGACACCCTCCACTACATCAGGTTGCTCAAGGCCTCATCCAACGTGGCCTTGAACGCTTCCAGGGATGGGGCAACTACAACTTCTCAGGACAACCTGTTCCAGTGCCTCACCACTCAGAGTGAAGAAGTTCTTCCTTGTATGTAATGTAAATCTACCTTCTTTCAGTTTAAAGCCATTGTTCCTTGTCTTATCACTCCATGCCTTTGCAAAAAGTCCATCCCCAACTTTCCTGTAGGCTCCCTTTAGGTACTGGAAGCCTGCTAGAAGATCTTCCTGGAGCCTCCTCTTCTCCAGGCTCAACAACCCCAACTCTCTCAGCATATCTTCACAGGAGAAGTGCTCCAGCCCTCGAATCATCTTTGTGACCCTCCTTTGGACCCACTCCAACTGGTCCATGTCTTTCTGATGTTGGGAGCCTCAGAGCTGAACGCAGTACTGTAGGTGGGGTCTCACAAGAGCAGAGTATCTGGGACAGAATCACCTCCCTCGACCTGCTGGCCACGCTGCTTCTGATGCAGCCCAGGGTATGGTTGGCTTTCTGGGCTGCAAGAGCACGTTGTCAGCTCATGTTGATCTTCTCATCAACCAACGACCCCAAGTCCTTCTCCTCAGGGCTGCTCTCAATCCAATGTATTTGACAATCCAACTAGTCCAGGATAGGTGGAAAACAGGGGGTCATTTCTTTTGGATAGTGATGTTCTCTATGATAGGCTCCTGTCTTCAGAAGCAAGTGCTTTATCAGTATGTGAATAAAAAAAGGTTTTGCACTTCAGTGCTGTCACTTTAGAGTGATACTTGAAATGCTTTTGCAGTCATGTAGCTGCAGCAAACAAAATGTTAGTGCAGTGAGAGACTAGAGTAAAACATAAGGTATAATCGCACCCTTGTAAAATAACTGAAGATACATCTTCATTGGGAACTCGAGCTATATTATCTCCAAAATTGTACAGTACTACAGAATGAGAGAGGATCTGGAGATGTCAATTCTAAATGGAAATTTTCTGCTTGTCTTTAGCCTTAGTGATGGAAAACTCAATTTTAAGCAGGAGATGTATCAGAGGGTGTGCGTAGAAATATGAGTGATGGAGAAGGTGCACTTCTGCCTGCCCTTGCTCATAAGGTATTAAGAGGGAGTCAATTATACTGGAGGACAACAAATTGAAATTGAGAGGAAACGTCTGCACCATTAACCAGTGTGACTCTCCAGGGCTGCGTATGCAAGTCTAGAGGAACTCTGAAGAGGAATAACCTTTTATGTAGTTGAGCAGATTTATCTGGCAGTATCAGTCCCTGGTTCTACAGGACTGGATATGGTGAATCAAACACTCGGTGACAAGGTACAGGAGAAAACAATTGTATAAACTGATTATTTTGTGACTGCATACCCATGTTTCTCTTCCCTAGGATCTCAGCCTCCCTGCTGTAATCGAGTCTTGTTCCTGCATTTGTTTGCAGCATAAAGTGGCAGTATAGCTTCAGACTATCATGATGATAGGGCAGCAAGAGCCTGTGGTCAGGCTAGTCTTCCCCTAAAGCTTGTGTGGGATGTATGGAAGTCAAGCAAGCTGACCTGCCATGGAACATACATGCAAACATGTGCTCTGCAGTTTAAAATGTCTCCTTGAGCATTCCCTGTCATGGTTTTTCCCTAGTCTCCTGTGCAAGGAGAATTGAATTGAGTCCTGTGTGCACAAAATCCAGCAGAACTTTGCTCCTGCACAGTGTGCTGGCCCACTGAGAGTACGCAGGTGGGAGGTGTGAGCCCACAGGTAATTTGTATCCGATGTTTTCCTTGCAGTAACACTATTTGAGGTCATTTCAATAACTTGATACACCTGTGCTTTTCTTAATAGGATGTTAAACCTTTTCAAACTGTCTAAATCTCCCTGTGTACAATGGAATACACAAAATCATGGTAATGCCATTTCTGACAGGAACAAACTACTGTCAGATTCCCCTCCATAGTCTCAAAGAGCAAGTGTACAATTGCAAATCCATTGAACTGCACTCCATTATCTCTTATTAATGGGAAATTGTCCATAAATTGCTGAGGCGTGACTGGTTTCTTTTCCCCAACACAGCTGCAGTCTCTTTATCCTATGATATTCCAGCCTTTCAAAAATAAAAAGGGAATGTGGTGTGTGGGAGTGGGAAGGATGGGAGGAATAGGGCTTGAAACAACTCATGGCAGCATCTTCTAGCAGCTCCTGGCAAAAGGAGGTTCTTCCCTGCTGCTGAGCTGGCCCAGTATTGGACCATGGCTGGGACTGGCTTCCCAGCAAGGGTGTGGAAAAGGGAGATGATCCACTAGCAGGGAGATACAAAAGTAGGATCAGGAAAAAGGAAATAATTTACTGTGTTATGGCAAATGTGAGGTTATATGAAGAGTAACTGTTCTGTTCATTGCGCTGTTGTGGACCGCAAACACATTGATGGGATGCCCTTTCAATAACGCCGGCTTCCCCTCTTCCTCCTCCCAATAGCCCTTCTCTACGGAGGAGTGATGAGTGTGGATGAGCTCAGAGAGTGACCCAGCACCTGTCAAGGGCTTTTGATTGTTCCCTCTTACCTTTGATATCATAAAAAAAGGATTCAGTGCTCTTTGTTACAGAACAAAAATCTGCCACAAACATGCCAGAAGGAGGTGCTGAAAACTGAGAATATCTATATCTGGCCCAGGGCTGCTGTTATCGATGGCTCGGTGCTGGTTCAAGGGGGAGGATGGTGGAAGGTATGGTCAAGGGAAGGCTGGGCTCTTAAATCGAGACTACTGATTTATGACGTTGACATGAAGTTAAGTTTTGCAGCGATCAGCTTTGTAATCCCAGTTCCCCCTTTTCATTTTAGAGCCCTGTGAGTTATCTGCCCAGGCTTTGCGCATCTACTCAAGCAGCACAAATGCTTCTGAATAGCAGGAGACACAGGGCAGGGCAGAGGTCCCGGCGCGTTTGGTGGTTGTCCGGTCCGCATGGTCCCTTTCCTCCTGTCGTGTTAGGATGAGGAAATGAGCTACCTGGTGTGGTGAGTTACAAAAGGCCATACGTTTTTTCCCTGTGTTAATTATGCTACAGACTGTTTAATTCTGTAAATGAGCTGCTTGGCAGCCTTTCAGAACAGTTACACAACTTCCTCTCCCGCTTTCTGCGATAGCATCGAGAGTACCTCAGCTGTGAGGCTGGTGAGCCTCAGCACCATCCACCTCATGGTGGACGTCTGATGGAAGCCTCTGTCGTGCCAGCGTGCAAAGCAGGGGCACTGTGCAGGGCCTCTGAGCTCATGCACCGGGTTAGTGGGACTGAATCGTGTGGAGGAGAGAGAAGTTAGGGAAGCTGTGCCATGCAAGCCGTAGTCAAGTTAGGGAAGAAATAAGATCAGATTAATGGTATGCATGGGCTAGAGATTTTTAAAGTGACGTGTTTAATCAGACATGCCTACCCAAGACATTGGAGAAAGTCTCTGTCATTGTCCCTATGGGCTTTGAGGCAGATGTCTAATTCTTTGAGGGACTTGAGTTCTGCATCTCCTGTGGTCATCAGCATGTGGCAGAGCACGGGCAAGTCATCTGTTTGTGGCTCAGCCTCTCCATGCGTTGAAAGCAAATCATGATCCCAACCTCCTTGCAGAGTGCTTTGGGATCAGCTACGGAGAAGACCAGCAGGTGTCATCAACATATAGCAGGGAGAAGAGACAGCAGCCTCCAGGAGTTAACGTATAAGGGACCTCAGCTCTTGACCAGGCTTGACAGGGAGTGACCTCTTTTAAATAAAAGGTCTGTGCTGCTGAAGGGTACGGCCAATGCGGCAAATTAGCATTTGTGTAATTGCAGAGTGAAATAGGATCAGGACATGGGCAGGAGAATTACCTCCAGGTTCCCATGACGACTTTTCACTACAATAAATGTTACAGAACACAAGGTACCGTAAGTGCAAGGTTGCTCACCCGCTAATTACTGTGCTCTGAACTTCTTGCCTGAGGTCTGCAATGCAAAACATGCTGGAAAAAAGGTCTTTAATTTTATTTTTCTTTAAAGTGGAAAATACAACTTTGTGTACGCTGAGCACCAGCTCTTCTTTCTGCCAGAAATATCCAATGCAATTTGGGAGCCAGAAAAATAGATTCAGTCATCCAAAGTATGGGATAAAATATTGGTCTTTTATGAGGACGCTCAATAGCAATGAAAGGATTCTAGAATTTGTTGAAGAACATTATGGCATTGAAGAGAGAAGGGGCTTTTAGTCTCTTTCATACATAAAGGTTTTTAATGCAATATAATAGAGGCCTTTTTCCTCAAAGGATACGTGAATTCCATTATATCCTATTACTTGCCATAAATTTGATATAA
Source organism: Tauraco erythrolophus (assembly GCF_009769465.1). NCBI lineage: Eukaryota > Metazoa > Chordata > Aves > Musophagiformes > Musophagidae > Tauraco > Tauraco erythrolophus. The sequence goes on along the minus strand of NC_141466.1, from coordinate 126,226,076 downwards.
AAAGTTCTTTATTTAGAGTGACATGTAGAGATGGATATTCATGAACCAGATTCTTGGCTGGTTTATGTCAACATTACACCAATTGAAAGTTTGGCCCTTAAGTGCTACTTATTGATTGATTTTGTTGTTGTTGTTGTTATTTCTCCTTCATTGTCTACTGTCTTTCATGTTATGTATGGACTTTCCTTGTGCTCCAAGTGGCTGGAGAGTGATTGCGGGGACGTGTTAAGTAGTTTAGTGCCTGTGATTCTAGAAATCGGGGCTTGGGCTGAGCCCAGCCTTTCAAAGATGACTGTCACTTCCCACTTGCGTTTTGTGACATATTATAGAATGCTACTTCTCTGCGCAGCAATTTTGTCATTATTCAAGATAGAAGAAAAATGGGAAATCCATTACAAGCCAGACTTTGTTATGACACAAGAGAAGAATCCCCTGGGAAGTTAGATTAAATTCTCTTTGAAAATAAAATAAAAATGCCACCATGCTTGACAACATTACATTTCTTATATATTTATATCAGAAACTCTAGGTATGCTCCTTGTCAAAGCTTCTTTAGATGCTGAGATACGTGAGACAAAGCAAATCGTTCCTTGAGTCATTGAAAGGGAAGTTTATTACTGAATTGGAATTAAAAGATTTGAATAAGAATAGAAATCAGTGGTTTCATCACCCTGTTGGAGGCTGGCTGCTGATGTGAGCCATTTAAAACCGTTCAGCTGTGAAGCTGGTGTGTACAGGCAGAGGTGCATGCTATGAACTTGTTGCGTTTTACAGGGGTTTACGCAAAGATGTTTTGTTCCACAACTGGAGCGAACTCAAAGGGCAGCTCAGTGAGCAGATATGGCTCATCTAACAGATGGTAGCTTGCTACTCCTTACTAACTAAATTGCTCTTGATTGTATACCCATATCTTGAAACAGAAAAGTGCCATATTGTGTGATTAAATCCCAGGGACATTGTGCATCTTCAGAGATTTTTTTTTTTTTACAGCTAGTCCCAGTCCTACAAGGAGCTGGGCATGCTCACCTCTAATTAACTCATGTCATAGGTGCTTGGCATATTTTAAGATTACATTGCAGGCCTGAGAAATTGAAATTAATGGGAAGACTTTACTTTCCTCAACTGTGCGATACCTAGATTGTGTATCTCAGATGTACTGGCTGATTCATCTTCTGTGATCTGCTCCCAGAGGTTGGGTGTATGCACATGAGGAAGCTGGAGTTGTTGCTATCATGAGTGAGTGAATTTTCTGCAGGAAAACTTGCAGAAGGAATGGGGAACAAATTGCAAATGGCATCAGATTAGAAAGGGGAAAACAAGATACTCTAAGGGGAGTAGACACCATCTGGAGGAGATGCATCCAAGTTGGATACCTGGTCTTTCCTAGATCCTGGGCATGGCGGGGATGGATGTTCAGAAAGTAGCTGCCTATGTAAAATGTACCAACGAAAAGTGAGATTGTTTGTAACAAACACACAAATAAATGCTGGACGCTAGGAGTGTCTTTGTAGTCGGCAGTATTAGAGCAGATCATGTCTTTAGAACTGTGGGAAATCTTTGTGAGATTGTCAGTTTGACTTGCTTCAGGGAAGTTAGTTGTGAGCCTCAGAAAGCATTGGAGCAAGAAGGTTTTTCTTGCTTTTATGGCATCTCCAGTATTCAGGAACACAATAATGCCAGAAAATGAGACCATGTTATTTTATGATTCCCAGACGTGTTGATAAAAGGCCTGTGGGGGAAAACAATATGTGAAAAATATACAAACGGCGAGCTCCAGAGAGATAACTCTGAAATAGGAGGGGAAGAAAACTCTGTTCATTGTGGGAACTGGTATATTGGCCAGGAGAGAAGAGGAGCAGGGAGGAGAGTAAGGAGGTTTAAGAGAAACTTGAAGACAAGTAAAACTGAGGAGGGGTGAAAGAATCTACCTGTGTAGACCAAAGAAGAAAGGAGACTTAAGGCTTGTTAAAATAAAATCCTTCTATGACCAAAGTTTTCCTTCTGTACATTAAAAAGCTTATGAAAGATGCTGGTTCTAGCTGTGAATTTAGCTTGAAGTCCCTGACTCTAGCACTTTGAGAGAGCATTAAGCTTCATTTAAAATCTTTTATTCCTTTTGATGCAATAAAACCTATATAGTACTTTCCTAAATGAGTGCCCATTAAAGGGACAAAGCTATGAAAGAGTCATTTCCTACAAAATATGAAATCCAATAAGGTTTATTACCTACCATTTAGTGAATGGCAGAAGCCTATGAAGTATAGGAATAAGTTTCCAATCACCAATTCATTTGTCTCCTAGAAGATGTACAGCACACACTATACCCAGCTCTTCCCCTCCCCCTTAGGTCAAACATAGCATCAGATTTGTTTATGCATCATTTAACTTTCTTATATCTTAGACGACATTATAACTTTGTCTTTTATCTTCCCGCCACTGATGAAAGGATGAATTCAAAATACAGCTTGACCCTGTGATGCACTTGACAGCCAAGCCTCCCTACATGGTCTCTAGCTCCATAGGCACTCAAGAGGAGCAGAAAGACATTTTCCCTCTATTGCTTCTGTTAATTAAGCACCATTGATTAAAAAAGCTGTTTCCTCTTTATATGGATCTGCAGGAATTGGCAAATATGACGTATTAACAAAGTCTTTACATACAGTGTATCAAATGGGACAGAGGTAAAGGGGTGCTGCTGGTTTTGATTGTAGGAAGGAAAGAAAGCTGCCGAGGTGGCGTCTAGTGGAGGTGGCAGCCACGCCAGTTGGCCCATGGCAGACTTGTTCAGGATGGGTACTTGGAGGGCTGGATGAGAGGAACACCATGAACTTTTGCTGGGGCCAGTTCTCCTCCTGGTCTTTCTCAGGTGGAGATGGTCTCTGTAGAAAGACTGATGCTGATGACTGAGGCCCAAGGAACATGACAAACATCTGTTCCCCAGATCTGTGGCCAGAGCTGGTTGCAGGAGGAGGAGGTGGTGAGGGAATAAGAGCAGTTGCGTGACGCCCCTCTCCCCCAGCCAAGCTCGGTCTCCAAAATGAGAGTGATGGTGGAGGCCAGAGTTTTGAGAAACAGAGGAATTGCTGCATTGATGGCTAAAATCTGTGTAGGATTTTTCAAAAGCATGAAGCAGATAAGTGCTGGTGCATCTCCCTTTTCATCTTTGTAAAACGGGGAGGATATTACTTCCCCGACGTGTAGCACTGCGGTGAAGATACACGCACTAGAGATATTGCAAGGTCCAAGATACTACAGTAGCAGGGAGATCTACACAAAACTTGCTTGGGGCAAGCCATTTTAAGAAGAACCTGTCAGTGCAGCTAGTGGGATATTTCCCGTGGTGTTTGTAGGTTCACGAAATCTTTGTTACCAATTATAATTGATGCTGGCACTTAGCACCAGAAGCTGTATTCCTGGAAACCAACCCCACTTTTTAGCTGCTTTTATCTTATGGAAAGGGGAAAGTAGTATAGAATTCACTCTTTCCAGCATCTTGAACAATGAGATTAAGTAAAACTAAAATCTACTTTCTTTAAGCTGAAATATGCCTGTATTCTTTTGGGGGTCTCAAGTAGCGGCAGAGGATAGGAAAACTCTAAAACATGGTGTCGTGGTTTTATAATAAAAGGACTGAGGGTCGAGACAAGAACAGAGAGGGAGCACCCACCAACCATGGTCCCGGGCAAAACAGACTCAGATTTCTTAAAACAATTTATTAACAGTTGCTTAAAAAGGACAAAGGGAAACAAAACCAGTTACTTGGGAGGATAAAGAGAAAACAAGGCCAGATTTTAAAAACACCTCCTCCCCACCCCCCTTTCCTTTTGTTCCTGGCTCTACCCTCCCCCCCAGGGGTGCAGGGGGCAGGGAATGGGGGAGTGCAGGTCAGTTCATCCATGTTGTTACTGCCGCTTCTCTTAAAGGAGGAGGAGTCCTTACACCATTTTCCATTGCTCCAATGGATCCCCTACTCATGAGGAAAAAAAAATCCACAAACTTCTGCAGTGTGAGTCCTGCCCACAGGATGCAATCCTTCCCCACGGATTGCCCCAGTGTGGGCTTTACCACAGCCTAAGATTCTTAGGGAGTTGTGGCCACCTCGCTTCGGCGTGGGTCGTCCCATGGACTCTAGATGCCTCACGACATCGTCGTGCATCCCGTGCTCCATTATTAACAGTTACTCGTCGTGCATCCCATGCTCCATGACCTCTCTCGGGCTCAGGCATCTCTTTCCTGACGTGGGCTTCTCCACGGACTGCGAGTGGGTCTCTGTTCCACCAAGCCCATCTTGACTGCAGGGGGGCCACTGCCATCTCGCCACCGGTTGCAAGGGAAACTCAGCTCCGCACACCTCATCCCGCTCCATCTTCACTGACCCGGTGTCTGTGTGGCCGTTTCTCTCAGGTCTTAGTGCTCTCTGGGTGAACTCGGCCCAGCGGGCACCCCGGGAGTGGGGTGCTTCCCAAGATCCCCACATGGCTCTGTCGCCACCGTCTTGAGCACATGGCACCAGCCCGGCGTGGGCAGCCACCCGGCCGGGGCCAGAGAGCAAGGGCAGTGCCCTCCTCCCCTCTCCTTGCTCCTGGGCAAAAAGCCCTTTTCCTGTTCCTTTGTCCCAACTTAAATAGGGCAATTCGCAGAGGCACCGATGATTGGCTCAACCCCAAGGGAGACAGGAGCCCGATCTGGTGGCACAGGGAGCAAATCCCCTCTCCTATCTCCAGAACCCCCTCCCCCCCATCGAACTATCACACATGGAAAAGTAATAGTGACTTTTTTTGAGAAGGCAGAGGACCTCTAGGGTGGATGTTTTATGTAATATTTAAGTGATAGAGTTCAATGTTGACAGGCATTCTTTACTTTGCTCTTAAAAAGGAGAGAAGTTAGAAAGACTTCCTGATCAAAAGGGGGAGAAAAGACCTCGAATAGCCTTTATCTCTGAAGCTGTTTAGAGCTGACTGATTCTGATTTATAAATACAGAATTCAGAAGAAATCTGTTTTGTGAAAGTTTGTACTAGAGGAAGGGATTTGAAATTTTTCATGAGGAAATTACGTTTTTGGGGAAATTACATTTTCTATAAAAAATGACGAATGCAATTTGCTAATATTTTCCAGCCTATTCCACTCACAAGCTGCGGTTCTGTCCTGCTGCCCAGATGTGGGCTGACGGGCACCTTCGGAGAGCTGCGGGACATAGACAAGTGGGGGATTTTTGCCTCATTAATTCAGGAGACTGTCAAAGAGCAAGCAGATACATAACTCAGCACCTTTGTTTTATGGAACTGATTCTTGGGTTGTTGGCTTTTTTAAATATCTTTCCTGGCTTCCTGCTTTGATCTCTCAGAGAAAAAGAATAGATACTAGCGATTCACAGCTCAGTCGCTGAGCAGAGGAGATGGGGGAGCAGTCCATTCCCACCTGGACAACCCCCTGCAGAGAAACTCCCACCACTGTTAATGGGAGCTGGTGACACGCATGAAAGAAAGAATTTCTTTCCAGGTTGTTAGGGTTTTTTTATTTTTTTTATTTTTTTTTTATTTGAAATGCTGTTGTCAGACAACACAATAAGAGGATTTGCATGGTAATATGATGGCTGATGGATTTCTTGCAATAAAATTCAACAAGCTGGTTTATGAGGTACTTTATATATTTTTTATTTGTATTATAGGAGCAGCAAGGAGCCTGGGGATATGTCTCTGCTGTGTAAAACTCTTTGCATATGTGTTACGAATAGTCATGCTCTGTGTATTTTCTGTCTGTTTGGGTTAGTTTTCTCTCTCTTCTCGCTTACTGTGAAGTAAGCACATATAAAGGCATCACATTTGTATGGATGTTATTCATCGCTGTTTGTCCTGCGACAATTTGAAAAATAAAACGGTATCAAAGATACATGTGAACACGTTCCACTCCTGACGTGAAAGCCTCACCAAAATGGATGTCGTGTCATGAATTGACATTAAAAAGGAATCCGATTTGAATAATAAAATACGCTATTTTTTTTCCCAAAGCACTGGTTTTCACACTAATGCAAGTGAGCCACATGTGCAAGCATTCAGCCCTCATTCTGCCTGCCAGTACCGGGGAAGGTGTGATAATTTTGTCATCTGTGCTGCCTGGTTTTCCTGTGAGTTAGCTTTGCTTCTAAATTAGACTCCAAGCTATTAATGGCTCAAAAAATAATGTGATAAGTCAGTTAGCTCATAATTTTAAGAGAGAGTGAAAAAAACCCCAACCAACAGATTTAAAGGCAGTCCTGATTCTCAGCTGTGTTATATCTGCACAGCTCCAGTGATCTTTTTAAAATTTGATTTTTTGCTATAAAGTGATGCATTTTCTCTGAAGACAGTAGATCTAGTCTGATTTACATCAGTTCATGATCTGGCTCTGGCTAACTTATATTTTGCCGTAAAGCGACGTCTGCTTTATTTTACTTAGAAATGTCAGCCCTGTTGAATTAGAGGAACAATATTTGGTTCTGGGAAGAGGGGGAAATCTCTGTAAGGAGAGGGAAATGTGAGTTTGAAGCATGATATGCTGTATTCTACTTTCCTGCCCCAAATATGTATATCTATGTATATAGTTACCAGGAAGGAAAAATAACATATGTAAAAAAAAAAAATAAAATGCTGCAAAAGGTTGTGTGATTATCCCAGCAGGAATCCAATTCAATTTATGGATAAATTATGCACGTAGCACTACATTTAAGAAAGTAAATTTTAGGGAATTATAAAATTGAGTGGGCCAGGTCCACTGGGAGGAAGCAGTGAAAATGAAAGGGGTTGGAAGAAGGCTGGAGGATGCTAACTGGAGCAGTAATTAAAGCAAAACAGGTCTTAGTTCCTTTTGGAAAAATGGAAATTAGAAAAAAAAAAAGAAAAAGAAAATAAACCCTGAAGAAGAAGAAAATCCACAAGAGAGGAGAGTGACATATCACAAGGGAGTATGCAAGAGTTGAAATAAAAAGCAAGTGCTGGGAATTGAGGAAAGTTGGCAGAGAAATAGGGGAAGCAACGGAATAGAAAGCTTGAGTAGTCAAAAAGCAGAGTGAAACGAGGTCGAGCAAAACGAGGAATTTCATCATCATGCTCTGAGTGGCTGCTGGAGCTCCAAGGCTGTGCCTCAAACACCCGATCCAGTACAGACCTTCCATGCCCTTTCAAACTGTTTCCAAAAATCTCATTTTGTCCTGTCTCTTGACTGGTTGAAGAAAATGGTAAAAGAGCTGAGGGGCATAAGCGATCTGCTGTTTTACATGAAATGTAGAGGGAAAGGAGAGGGTGATGGCTATGAAGGGGTAATCAGGGACCAAACCAATATGAAGTGAGCATCTAATGGGCGGACAAGGACTTCTTTAGAAAAATGAAGCATTGAGGCTGCATGTGGCAGTGTTACTCCTGAGGCTCTTTTTGAGGGCTTGAATTGGAAAAGCTTGTGAAATATTGTAGTTAAATCAAGTGAACCTTTCCTGAGGGATTGCCCAGCAAATTATTGCGCTGTTTCTCTTTGGGATAGAGAGTTGTGCTGGACTGGGAAGTGGGGACAGAAGAGGAGTAGCCTCTCAGCTGCTTTTTTAAAAATTTTTGTTAAAAACCCTTCATTAATGAGGCAAAAAATGTATTAAAAAGCAGGTTGGTATTGGTGTTGAATTAAAAAAAAAACAGGATGTACCCAAAAAAAAAAACCCAGAAAGAACAAAGAATATATGCAAATTATTAAGAAACTTAACCTGGAAGATGGGAAATGATTAATTTTTTAGGGGAAATTCAGTGATGGAGAAAGAGGGGCCTAGAGAGACATGTCATTTCCCTGTAGCCTAAATCCGAATTTGCAATGCAGGAAGCTTTCTCTGACACAAGTGAAAATGCCAGATGCTAAAGGATGGCTGAATGTTTGAGAGGCCCTAAGCCTCAGCAGCAAAGACAGCTTCTTCCAAGAAGCGTTGTGGAATTGGGGACAGCAGCCTTGGAAGTGACAGCTTGTGCTGTGCTTCTGTCCCTGTGCTGGGAAATGGCTCAGCACTCTCCAGAAGCACCTGGTGTTTCTCAGGTCAGGACTTACGCATGTGTGTTTTGCAGCAGGACGTGGAGGAAAAGCGATGGAGAATGAAAACTGGAAGCGTTTCAAAATGGAATAAAAAGGATTGAAGCTATAGATGACAGCGTAACTAGATGCTATTGAGAGAAAAATCCAACCTGCAGTTAAGAATAAAGACGTTTTAATTCTTTTAAGTGTCATAACTAGTAAGGACAGTGTAACATACGGTAGTAGGAGCACATGTAGAAGCTATAAAAGGAACATGACTGTATCATTCAGAATTAAGTGGGCGAAGCTCTTATAAACCTTCATGCGCTTCATGGGTCAATGCTGGGCAGAAAAGGGACATGTTATGGTCTACCAGATGTCTGTTTTTCTTTATTATCTAAATATATATAGCTATACCTTCTATATTAATGACAATTGTGAATGTGGGCGAGTGTCCTCAGCTCCTGGCCACCCTTCCCATGCCCTCTGGCAGATAGAGAGAGGAAAATGCCTTTCTGCATCCCCATGGCTGGACAGATCCCACCTGAACCTAACAGGGTGCGTAGCACTGCCCTTGCCCTTTCTCTGTACGCTCTCAGGCAGCCCTGGTACCATCTCGCCCCCACACCGAGTGCCAAAATGCCTACTTCTGTTGGGAAACACCTACCTATTGACTTCCCTGTGTCCTGGGAAGCCTCAGGGTTTTTTGTTTCCCTGGGTTGTTTGCCTGCTTCTTTTGATCTCTAAGTGATAGGAAATTGTTGCTGTTGGGAAATAGGATTGGTTGCTACAGCTGGCCTTTAGCGATGCCACCTGCCTCCTTTTCTTATCCAAGGTGCTCTGTGTTTCTGAGGCTTCCCTTGCTGAAAGTTGTAATTGTTCCCGAACTTCGCAAAGATTTCACTTTATGAGATAAAGTTCTGTAATTTTGTGTTCTTTACTTTTATATTTATGTATTTCAGTAAGGTATGTTTGTTCTGGGATATAACCAGTGGAAAGCATTGCTGTGCCCATGTGTACCTACAACATACATGTAACTGTACGTATGGACATACATAGAGGTAACTGACATTTGTTAAGTCAAGATTTTAGAAGCCCTCAATATTTGGTATGAATAGTGCTGCTTACTGATAAAATCTTCCAAAATCGGTATTGAGAGTAAAAATGTACACCAGGTTTTAGGTTCTGAGCGTGCTTCAGATCTGACTGAGCTGTTCTGAACACGGTACATCTGAGTAGAAAGAGTTTCTTTGGAAAAAAAGAAGATAGCTTGATATGTATATACTGTTAAAAAAACCCCAAACATATAGGTAGGAGGAATATAAAAATAGTGGGTTTACAACTTTCTTGTAAATCAACCAAAGCCCTAATAAGACAACTGTGCAAGTAATTGTTCTGCCGCACATCCAACAGTGTTGTGCTGCTTTTGATGTTTACCTCAATTTCTTCTTCACCTTTTTTTTGAGTCTGCAATTAACACCTGTAATGAAAAAGAAGGAGATGACATGCTGTTGAGAAATTCTAGTGTTAATTAAAATTATTAATAATTAGAGAAATTAAGCAAGGAAAAGGAGAACATAAATAATAAGTTTTTCATATTTTTTCATAATTAAGGTGGACTAAAGCACAGGGACTGTGTTTCTAAAGAGCTCCCTTCAAAATTATTTGTGAAACTTGGCCAAAAGAAGTTACAGTGAAATTATCTTTTTTTAGGAGGGCTGGCATCCCCCATGCTCTCTTCAACAGCATTTAGGTTTGCCAAGGCCTTTGTATAGGACTGAATTTCATTTCTGAATGAATTACCCTAATTTGCAGAAGAACAATAGGGGAAATGAGCTCTGGCAACAATAGAGAAGGAAAAGGAGTGTGATTCATCTTAGAAGAGTGAACACTTGGGATTGGATGAAAGTCTTATTCAGAGAGGAATAATGCAAAATGGCCCTGGGTTTTTTATAAAAGCAGTTCATCCACCAAACTGTGACACTGTGCTTGCCAAGAACATCACAGCGACAGTTAGCCCATGTCTGTGATCCTTTGGGAGTCTCATGAGCGCTCACAGCCTCAGGCACCGAGATCCTCGTCTACGGCTTTCACCTAATGGATGTTTGGCACCTAAACATCCCCTTGGATGCTGGCCCAAATCCATTCTGAAAACGAGTGTTGGCCTCCTGACATCACTGCAGTACTTCCAAAAGTTTACCTGCCTTGTGTAAAATTAATTTTGAGGTGCTTTTCAAGAATATGCTTGAAAAAGATCCAGCGAACAACGCTGGAGAAGAGAGCAGCAACAGTGAGGTGGGTGCACACAGAAAGTGGCAACCTCTACCGTGTCCCTCTGCATCCCGTGGAGCACTGTCAGCCATACGATAGAGCAGCTGTCGCTCGTTTGGTGGTATTTGTGGGTGGTTCGTCCATTATGCACAGGGTAGAAAGCTGAGAAACACTCGGAAGCCAGTCCAGTACCTTGGGATATTGAAAGGAAATGCTTTGGAGCAATATTTCTATATTCAGTTTCTTATCAATGTTATTACGTTTGCAATATTAGAGTGTGTGACTATAATTACCTCCCCTCTAGAGAAGCAGTTTTTCAGGAAGGGTCATTAGTTTCTTGCTCAGTGTAGATGCTTGAACATGACATGGAAGAAGGAGATATTTCTTGGTCTCAGACATCCTCCATGGCTTTCAAGAAGTTACCTGCCATTAGACTTTCCATGGGAAATCCGTAAAACAAGCGTTCTTGAGCTGAATAATGCTAGAGTTGGGAAGAGGCTGTCAAGAAACTCCTGAGAGGTTCCAGGTCTCTGATTTTAAGTAATCTCTGCAGATTGGAACCAGTCGAGCTAGTGATGAAAACCATACTGCTTTCCCAAAGAGGCCTCTCGTACCCGTGTTAAAGCCTCTCGGGGGCTGAAGATCATTACCCAGCCTTATAACTTCAAGACTCTTGGGGATCAAGCGAAATAAGCCTGATGCAAACCATCTGACCCAAAATTAATTGCAGTGGATGGAAGCAGAAAATCTATCAGAGAAATGAATCCCACAGATCTGTGACTTTATTTTTTTCTTCCCTTTTCTTGGCTGCTGGGTTTGTTTCTACTTTATAACATGTTGGCTTTTTTACCCACCTTTTTAAGCTGTTCTTTGTGACAAATTTTTTACCCACCTTTTTAAGCTGTTCTTTGTGACAAATTTTTGACTTGTTTTCAATCGAAGTAACCAACTTCCTTCTTTTGGTTGTCATGGTGTCTTTCACTGAGGAATTAGATGTGACTGTTGAGAATTAAAAACCAAAATGTCCTTCCCTTGAGACATATAACTTGGTTTTGAATCAATCATTACTCAGTTGAAAAATTCCTCTTCAGTGAGAGTTCAGGTAAGGACAAGAAAAATCCTCTGAACTTGAACATTTCTCACATCACCAAGTAAATTAGTCACCTAATCTTGCCAGATCTTGCTGATGAAGAAAGACGTTACTGAAGAACTGAAAAACTCATAATCCCTAGCATCTTAATCCTCACAGTTTGCAAGAGAAGTAGAAAGTTACATTTTTTTCCTTTTAACTTCCCAGAGCCTTAGTAATGCGTTTCAGGTCTCTTAGAGAACTGGCATTTAAATTTAGGATGGTTTAAGCCTAGGATCAAGGTCAATCCCACTGCTGCATTCTTCTTTTTAGATAATACTTCAGCTTCAAATGTCTTACCTAGTAAGTATGGCTGTCGGGGGGGGGGGGGGGGGGGGGTGGGGGGGGGGTGGGGCAGGGGGAAAGTTGTTTCCATGACATTTTAGAGCTGAGTAATTAGAGAGGAGGAAAGAAAAATCCGGGAAAATGCAGGCTTTATCATGTGAATTTTTCTCCCTACTCTTGAGGACTTAATTTTGATATTTTTAATTTCTGAAACTTGGAGGTGCAGGGAAAGACAAGTGTTTTGACCTCAGCTGTCCTCATAGGAGTATTTCTAAGTATCTCTTCTGAGCATCTTCTCTGGGAAGGCCATGGGGATTGCAGACGGTGTGTGCTACACTCCATCTTCTTAGACTCCCTTGGAGGTGAGTGATGCAAGGATTCTAAGAGTATTGGCCACGTAAAGGGTGAATGCTAGACCTGATGTACCCTTACACTGTCCTGTAGTATCTTACTGGACTAACAGCCTCTTATGGACCTCGTGGTTCTGGTGGAAAATGTTGCAGTGATTAGCTGGAGGTTTCAGCCTTGTGAATTTGAGGCAGAAAGCATGATGTAATGACTCCCTAGCCTGCCTCAGTGCAAATGTCACCCGAGTCCAGCTCTGTTGAGTTCACTTTGGATCGCTCTCGGTAAGAAATATAGTATTTTGCATCTGTAACTGCGTGCAAGTCCAAGGCTCTGATCTGACTGTGTGCCAGATGTGCTTCATGTATATACTTATTTAACCCAATATAAATATAGAGAAACGGTGGGAAGGAGCTGTCAGTCGCAAAGAAAGGGGGAAGATTTGTTGGGGGTTGGTGGCACTGTTGACAGCCTAGCTAAAAAGCTCATCTGCATTTCCCCTCTGCCCTGACTTAATACCATTTCTGAGCCCTGCCAAAGGATGATTTCTGCCTCATCAGAGGCAGAAGCAAGAGAGGGTTCAGCTTGCTCTGTATCGTACTCTGAGCCAAAAAAAAAATAAAGAAAAAGAAAAGGGGAGCGCCTGTCAAGCTAATACCTTTGTGCGTTATTAGGGATGGTCTGACAGATGCTGTGTAGGAAAACTACCTCAGAAAATAGAATTTGGGTGGGCTCAGTTCAGGCTACAGGGAAGCGTGGGAGCCCAAACAGATTCAGTAAAACATAATAATAGTTATTAGAGATGTTCACAGACTAGTCTGTCCTGTATTTGTAAAATAATAGGTTTTTTTCTGCCTAGTCCATCAGACAAGCGAGTTCAAATTCACATTGCTGCAGACACTGATAAATGAAATTCATCCTGACAACATATGGAAATGTATTTGTGATTTCTGGTCCTGGGTTGACAGCCTTCCAGGGAAGTTGCTTGCAGTTTTCAATGAGCTTATGGCATTGCCTGGTCCCATGGTAACACTAATGTGCCAAAAACACCCCTGGAGTGGGCTGTCCTACTGGGTGGACTCTGGGAAGCACAGCTTCTCTCTCAGGGCCTGGAAGGATTTGTCACAGCAGCAAATTCTCTCCCAAGAAGTCCCAAGTTTTAGCCTCTTCTTGTCCAAAAACAGGGAAGGAGACTGGAAGGAAAGAAAGACCGTGACCTTAATTCTCCACATTAGCCAGTTTTACCCCAGAAAGTGCAGAAAGAGGGTTAGCAAGGTCAGCCAGCTGAGAGGTACCATGTGTAATATAGTCTTCTCCCTAAACAATGTCTATATGGCAGGTTATTGTGCTGAAAGAGGTTATCCCACTGGCCTTTAGGTAAGCTGACTTCATGGGGAAACTCAGTCCCAGATGAAGCTGAAGGTAGGGTCAATGGCTGGATGAGTGTAGCCACGGGATATGAGTTGCACGTGTATAGACTGTAGCGTGATTCCAAGCTCTGAAAAACAACCAGTGCACCTCAACAGATTTTTATATCTACTCTGCTTGTATTCAAGGACTGGATCAGGTCATCCTTGATCAGTTTTGATTGAAATATCATTCAAGTAAAAATTGCTTTTCATGGGACAGGAGAAACCCTTCAGAATCCGGCTCATTGCTGAAATGTGAGTGTCTGATTTATTTATAAGTGTCCTGAAAACTCAAGAAGTTGTGACGGAGTTAAGGGGAAAATCCCCAAGTGACCTTTACCCTTGCAAAGCCATCGCAGACAAAATTGATATTGGCTCAAGGGAGCTGTACATTAGTGAAATGTAACGTCAGTTCAGATTTCATCACGTCATGCCATAAAAAAAAAAAAAAATCAATAAGTTACTTAGATCAAATAAAAAGAAAAAAAGCAATAGCAGGAAGCCATTCAGGCAATTAAAGCAGGTATTGTTTGCTTTAAATCTCCATAACAGCTTCTCTTTTATTTTTCTACAGTTGTAGTCTCTGCACTTTACTCCTTTTGGAATAGCAGTTACAGTATGTCTAGAAAGAATTCACGACAGCTTAGGACCTTGCTTAATGGCTGTTGTTTTTTTATTGACGAGGCAAGAAAGACACATTAATACAACTTTAGATCGCCTGCCAAATCCCAGAAGAAATCCAAGCTATTAATATAGATACGTGTATAAGACGTGATACGCTGGTCTGAATCTGTTGTTGTCATCGGAAGGGCTTGTAGTGATACCTGTAGCTGTCTAACACTCTCCATCCCTTATTATTAATCTTCTAACAAGTCTACTGTTCAAGCAGAAATTTCAATTCCAAATGTTTGCTTCAGGTTGCTGGGTCATTTTGGAGGAGGAAGGAGGTAGAGGAGAGTCTCAGCAAGAACAGTTCAGCGGTTTACAAAAATAAAGGCGATACCCACTAGTGAGATTGTATTAAATAAAGTCAGAGACCCTGCAGTGGTCCTGTTGGGTATTTCTGTGTTTACTAGCGTTAGTATTTCTGCCTTTGAGCACTAGGGCTGAGCAGTACCAGCGGTGCAGGGTGCAGCATCCGGAGCATGTCCCGTGTGGTCCCACCAGCCCCACTTGGCTGACGCACACGCCTCTGAGGCACACTACACATGAGCATCAGCTGGCAGCCAAAGCCCAGGGACTTTGCCTCTGCTCTGAGCTTGCTCTTGGGTTCAGGTACCTGTTCACCACGCTGCTACGAAGCGGTTTGGGTAACACCCTCCTCAGTGTGAGGTGGCATCAGGTGCCTGGACGCAAATAGCCTGCTTACCTCACTTGGTTGTGTGGTAGAACATTTCCATGCTTAGCCTGTTCCCCCAGGCTGATGCACTGCCCAAGGAGAGTCATTGCTGTGGCAGAAGGCATCAGATGTGACAAAATCCCAGACTTGAGTATTTTGTTTCTTGTCTGGAGCCCAGAAGTTGAGGATTCTGTTGACAGATAATCTGAGAGTCAGGGCATTCAAAGCTGGGGAGGCAGTGGAAGGAGAGTAAGGCTTGCATCTCGCCAGAGGATTACTTTATTATTTTGCTCATCTCAGATCTGTGGTCACTTTGTGTTGCTCACTTGGCTGAACTTCTGAGTAGAAAAATGCAAAAGCTTGCAATGTGGCTAAAGGGGGTTTAATTGTTTTTCATTTCCCCTTCTTTATGTAATTTCAAGGCTGGACTGTTTTAACAAGCCCTGAAAGCTCTGAGCACTTACTCTATCAGCTTTCTTCAATTTGAAGTCACAACTGTGAAAAATCAGATGCCTTTTAGGTATTGAGATGTATATTTGCAAGTCTCAGGAACAGATCAGCGGTGCTCAACAAAAAACATCAGCTTTTTTTGGATTCTGAGCAGATAGTAAACCTACACTAAGAGCCAAACCAGTTTTAATTAATAATACAGTGGCTTTTTCCATCAAAGGATACGAAAGCTGTTAACCTATGAGCTGGCTGAGTGTTGCCTCCCACTTTTAGGCTGAGATATAAGGGATACACACAGCCTGTGAGATGTGATCCCTGCGGAGCAGATCACGCAACAGCACCACAGGATGGCTTGTGGCACAGAGGAAGCTAAGACTGTTTTCATACCCTGTGGAAAACTCCACATGAATTTGCAGAAAAAGAACAGGCAAAATAAATCCCTCAGCTGGCTCCCTCTCAGCAGAATTGCGTCAATGTTTCATAATCCGAAGGAGTTGATGTTTGACCAGGGCACTGAGTCCCAGACCCCACTGCTTGCCATACCTTGCTGTTCATTGAGAAATCCCATCTCCAGACCGACTCTGCAGAGCCTGGAAAGTCTCAGGAGCCCCTGAAAATAGCCTCAACAATTAGGAAAGTAGAAATGCTTAATTAAATTCCCTTGTGCATTTAAAAGCTGCAGGGAACCAAGCCAAGATAATCCCCTTCCTCAGAAAAGCAGCTCTGGGCGGGATTCCTCTCTTCCGAGAGCCAACTTAATTTTCCCATTCCCCACAGAAGATTGTTTTACGAAAGGAGTCTTCCCCTACCATTTATCTGGCTTTCTCGTCACTCTGTACTTTCTCCCTAACCCAGCATTCCTGATTCTGCCTTCTCTAGTTTCCATGGGGGAGGTTTTCCACTTTATTTTCTGGCAGCAGTGCTGATTCCTGAAAATTCGACAGCCAATTTCCTGGGATATTTCTCTTTATACTTTTGAGAAGCCGCTTATGCAGTTACAGACAGCAGAGCTGGTATCTCAGCATGTTTCTACCATCACATGTGTTCCACAACCCACATCTCACACACCACCAGCCCCTCTTATTTGCAGTCCCAACCATAACTCAGCTAAATTACCTGCAACGGCTGAAGAAACGTAGCCTTTCCAAGCCCAAATTTCCAGCTATCTTTTGGAGGATGTAGGACTCCTTGGAAGCTTGCTTTGAGACATCAGTGTTTACTTCTTTGCTAATAACAGAAGCTTTTTCCAGAGCAGGGACACAGTGAACCAACTTTGACCTGATACTGGCAGTGAAATATTCAGTGTAACTTCTATCAGACTTATAATCAAGAAGGGCGATGATGTATTAAGGCAAGGGCCTAAATTATCTAATTCCACTTGAAGGGAGAAGAAAATCACATCTCTGTGATAAAAATCTGCTTTTATTTTTGAAGAAGGCAGGTGCAGTGAATTCATGGGGCATCCCTGAGGATCCACTTTCTGCCCTCCCAAACCTCTGCAGCTCCCAGAGCATAGCAGGGGCCTTTTTTTTTTTTTTCCCCCTCCCCTTTCTTTTCCTCTTTCTCCATTATTTTCAAGATACTGGTGAGATAGACATAGGAAAAAGTGTCCCCAGATAGGCTCATCATCTCTGGCCCTGCTGATGCATTTCAGCAAAGGAAGAGCTGCAAGGACTGAGCTGCCCATTTTCCCTACGTTTTCATTTGGAGAGGGTGTTGTTTTCTCCTCTGCCTGCCCTGTCTGGCAGCAGGGTCTCACCTGCCATCTCCATGTCTCTCCATCACATGGTGTCTCTGTTGCCTGATCTCTGTGCATCTCAAGGATATTTTAGGCAGCGTAGAGCAGGGAGGTTTGGTAAAACTTCCAGACACTTCCCAAGAACAAAATTTCCCGTGTGCTTCTGAAGCCGATCCTGCTCCTGCGGGGAGTGAGTACGGAACGTGCCTCTGCCCTTTCTCAACAGGCTGAGTACTTTGAAGCTGCGGACGGCTAAATAAACACGTTTCTCTTATCTATAGCTCACCCAGGCTGCTTGTCACTGCAGCGCGGGATCCTAATGAACCCCAGGCAGCTACAAATCCCTCTTTTGATTGTCAGGCAGACACAGGAAAGCTCTCCTGTGAGATGTCATGTCATCCCCGTCCCTCCCTGTAACAGTAAATGAACAGCAGGAAAAGCGAGGGACTTGCTGCAGTGACGGAGGGAATCGCAGTCCTACCTTCCCGCACCCAGAACTGCGACGTGATCAGTGACATCATCTTTGTAAATCCAGTGGTGAGGAGCTGGAGGTGGCTCACGCAGGCACACCAGCGCAGCTTTCCTGCGTCAGAAGAGCCGCATCAGCAGAGACCCACAGCTCCTCTCCTTCAAAGGGAGAAATTCGTCAAATTTCATCATTCTCTTTCATTTAAAGGGAGAGAATTGTGCAAACAAGAGGCAGGGTGCTGGGTTTTTTTTTTCCTTTTTCATTTAAATAGCAATTACTCTTCTCTTTAAACTGCCAAGCAGTCTGCACCGAGAAGCAGCCAGGTATAAATAGTACTGTGCAGAAGGTGAAGCGTAACATGAAAAAGAAAGATCTACAGGTCATGATTTGCCTTACTTCAAATGGGAGCAACTCTAGCGCTTGTTGAGTACACAAAATGTTATGCTTGTGAGCACATTGCAATTTTTGAGTAATATTTACTCCTGAATTTAAGTATTTATATGGTGGCGGACTTCTTTGGAAAGTTTATTTTAGTGGGATTCACCAGTAATGTGTTTCAAACCCATCTCCTTCTCTGTTAACCAAAGGACAAACATTTCACCATCTTTTAAGGGAGCGTGACCAGTTTCTCTTTCTTCATGAAAATTGCTATTTCCCACACATGGAGACTATTTTATCTCTCATGCAGAAGGTCATTTTATTTCTGTCTTGGAAATCTGATCATGTGCAGGAAGGGGAAGTCCTTGCCCTAACTGAAACTCAGCAGACATTGTCTTCATGAGCAGCACAGAGCATCGCATAAAAGAACCAAGGGATTCGAAGGGAAGAGTAATACAACCAGTGAAGGAAAATGCCTGTATGTAATGAGGACACAACACAGGGATGCAAAACATGAAGCCAGTCTTCTCTACGTGCCGGAGACCAGTAATCCAGCATGCAGGGAATACAGCAGCAACTTGGTGCTACCATTTACTTAATACAATGTTATTTGACAGAAACTGGGCTTTTGTGAACCAAATGCTGCATGTGCTATTTGCTGTGGAATATGTGTCAGCACACTGCGTGTCGTCGTGGCAGATGACGGACCCCTCCGGGGCCGGGGCAGTTTGCTGATTAGTCTTCTCCATACCACAGAAACGAAATCCAGCAGTTCAGCATCAGATTCACAGGACATTTAAAGTTATGGTCTGTAAGCTACAAGTAAGTGTTCAAGGTCTGTTGGATTTGATTTATGGCTTACAAATGTGATCCTGCTGACCTAAATACTACTTATTTGTAGCTTTCCTTTGTATGAGAATGGTAAGAAATAGGAAGCCAAATTCACTCCTGCTTTTGAGAAAGGGGGCTAAAAGCAACAATGGTGGCAGGGACAGACATTGTTTGCTAGCTCAGAGAAGCCCTTTTCCTCCTGCCTCTCTAAACACTTGAAGAAAAGGCAGGAAAAGCCAGTCTTGCCCGGTGTCCCAAGGGAGTCATCCATCTCTCAGCCCCTTCCCTCCTCAGGGGTGGGAAGGAGGGAGCAGGGGAGCTGCAACATACCTCCTCATGGGACCCTGCCAGTGCTGCCTGTGTCTGAGCACCCCAAAACCTGTGTGATGCTTTCAGCTGCAGCCTGCTGGTCCCCCAGCTGTACTAAACAAATTTCTCAATAGCTCTGTGCTACACCTAACTGTAGTCAAACACAGAGACTGATTTAAGCAAAATAGTGGGATTTGAGATTTCTGTTTAAAAAAAAAAGCCCATGATGAAGGGAGCTAATCTGTTCTCAGTGCCTCTGAAGTGCTTGTGTCTGAAAGGTCTGAGGAGGATTTTGTATTTATTGCTTTATTGCTGAATCAGGCTGTTGGAAATTAACCTCCCACCTGCAGGCTCCTAAGCAAGCTGGATTCCTCTGCACAGCGAAGGTGCGCCTCTTCATCGGGCCACGACCCTTATTGAGCTTGAATTCATTTCAGGATGGTCTGAATCAATTATCATTACTTTGGAAGAAATAAGTGTGGGCTTATTTCAAATGAAGCTTAGCTTTTAAAAAACCCAACATAACAAAGGAATGGTTTGCCAGTTATATCTGTCCGTACATGCTGGAGGTTGTGTGTAAGTGCCTCATTACCATTTTCCCAACTATCTGTTTAAAGTTGCAAGGAGGCTCCTATTTAGCACCATCCAAATGGCAATGCCCTTCAGCTTGGTCGCAACAGTGAAATGAGGATGTCCAACTGCAACAGTAAAAACTGCACAGGAACACCCAACACGCTCAGTTAAGCTGCAGGAAGTGGGTAGTGCAAGGGACAGCGAAGCCCAGACTAGCTGGGTAAAACGCAGCGTGGTCTGCACAGGTGAAATAAAGGGGAAAATAACATACAAAGAAGAACTGTACCTGAAAGCTGCTGATGCATGCCTAACGCTTTGTTTGAGGAAAGCATGGGGCTGGCAGGCTCTGCTCTCCTCAGGTGATCTTCCTGCAAGCAGTGGAGCAGAAATGTGCTTGGCCAGGAACAGAAGGATACATACATAGGCCAAACCACCAAGTGCCTGAAAAATGCTTCACTTAATAGGATCTACTGCTTGAACACAAATTTAGATATTGTTAAAACAATGAATGAAAATACAGCTGATAAGTTTCTTTTCTGTCATTATTACGTCATGTTCTTCCTTTCATCTGTGGATGAGGTCTCCGTATTTCACCCTAACAACTCTCCTGAGCATTGATCTGCTGCTCTTAAATTCAGTCCTTAATGTAATTAAGTTTGCACAGAGGATACATGTGGCTGCAAGCCAACATGGCTTCACTAAGGGCAAATCATGCCTGACTAATTTGGTGGCCTTCTACGACAGGGTTACAGCGTTGGTGGATAAGGGAAGAGCAACTGACATCATCTACCTGGCCTTGTGCAAGGGACACTGACCCCCACAACATCCTTGTCTTTTAATTGGAGAGACATGGATTTGATGGATGAAACACTCAGTGGATAAGGAATTGGCTGGATGGTGACACTCAAAGAGTTGTGGTCAGCAGCTCAATGTCAAAGTGGAGACCAGTGGTGAGTGGTGTTCCTCAGGGTCAGCATTGAGTCCAGTGCTGTTTAACATCTTTGTCAGTGACATGGACAGTGGGACTGAACACGTTCTCAGCAAGTTTGCTGACGACACCAAGCTGTGTGGTGCAGTCGACATGCTGGAGGGAAGGAATGCCATCCAGGGTGACCTTGACAGGCTTGAGAGGTTGGATTGTGTGAACCTCATAAAGTTCAACAAAACCAAGTGCAAGGCCCTGCACATGGGTCGGGGCAATCCCAAGCACAAATACAGGCTGAGCAGAGAATGGATTGAGAGCAGCCCTGAGGAGAAGGACTTGGAGCTGTTGGTTGATGAGAAACTCAACATGAGCTGGCAATGTGCGCTTGCAGCCCAGAAAGCAAACCGTATCCTGGACTGCATCAAAAGCAGCATGGCCAGCAGGTCAAGGGAGGTGATTCTCCCCCTCTCCTCTGTTCTTGTGAGACTCCATCTGCAGTATTGCATTCAGCTCTGAGGCCCCCAACATCAGAAGGACATGGAGCTGTTGGAGCGAGTCCAAAGGAGGGCCACAAAAATGATCCGAGGGCTGGAGCACCTCTCCTGTGAAGACAGGCTGAGAGAGTTTGGTTTGCTGAGCCTGGAGAAGAGAAGGCTCTGGGGACATCTTCTAGCAGCCTTCCAATCCCTATGGCAGGCCTACAAGAAAGCTGGAGAGGGACTTTTTACAAGGGCATGTAATGATAGCAGAAGGAGTAATGGTTATAAACTGAGAGAGGGTGGATTTCAATTAGATCTAAGGAAGAACTTCTTCACTGTGAGAGTGGTGAGGCACTGGAACAGGTTGCCCTGAGAAGCTGTGACTGCCCCATCCCTGGAAGTGTTCAAGGCCAGGTTGGATGAGGCTTTGAGCAACCTGGTGTAGTGGAAGGTGTCCCTGCCCATGGCGGGGGGGGGGGCGGGCAGGGTGAAACTAGATGATCTTTAAGGTCCCTTCCAACCCAAACCATTCTATGATTCTATGAGTGCTGAACACTGAGGAGCTTTTAGCTGACCCAGCCTATGTAAGTGTATTTTTAGCTTATTTGAGAAGAGAAAATCATCAGGAAATAGCAAAAAGTGTCTGTAAGCAGAACAGAAATGGCAAAAAAGGAGGAATTCTGTAGTGGCCATAATAGAGTACATACACCCTTACCCAGCTCGTTGTTTGCAAACGGTTCCCCCAGCTCCTTGGTGACTGCTGTACTAACCAGGCTCCTCAGTTCATAGGCTCTCTCTGATTTCTCATTAGCCAGAGCCAGCTAATTACATCCAGGAATGGGACTTTGTCCCACTCTCCTCATCAATGTTTCTTTCCGAGTAGCTGCCGTAGCTGTTGTCTGTGGTTTTCCCTGTACGTTCAAAGAGCTCCGGCACCTGGGTCAGCGCTATGGAAATTAGCAGACACTGGTAATTATGTATTTCAGCGCTTGCATCTCTTTGTGGATCCACTCCTATGTGTTTTCATGGACAATTTTTCATATTAAATGCATACTAAACCTTAGCCAAACAGAGTCTGCAGTGTAATGCAAAGAAAACAGCATGATTGGTTTCATGGGGCTGTTATATTAAAAGAAAAGGGGAAAAAAAAAAAAGCCCCTTGAGCCGTAGTATCGATGATTATTTGTAGTGATCAATATCTAATGTGACTAGTCTGCAAGGGGAAGCTGTCCTAAATCAAGCTGAAGTTGTCTGTAGTTTATGGGCAAATCTTTCCTGGCTCTCGTTTCTTTCCTGGGTCATCACTACTGGAACCAGAGCACATGCCAGTTACATATAGGAAAACATAACATACAGATAAAAAGCGCAGCAGCCTTTTGCTTAGAAGCCCAAGTTGCCCTGTCACCTAAAATTACAGTAAGATAAAACTTCTGTCAAAAAAATGTCACACTATCGAAATGAAAACCTAAAGAGTTTATTATTTCCATTGAAATTTCGCTCTGAGAAAACGGAAGAAGAAATTGAAGTGTTTTTTTTTTTTCTCGTTATCATCACAATGTGTTATTTTAACTAAAACCAAATATTTTGGGGTTTTTTAACATTCGTTTGTTAGGAAATTTTTTTCAGTTGAGCCTTGCTATGGCAACGTCCCATTGGTATGTGGTGAAATGTTGGAGATGATCCTACCCCAGGGCATGTCTATGAAGATAACAGCTGCGGCTACCAAAGCAGCGTTTCGTTCACACCTGTGTTTAGAATTTATCACAGTGAAGGTCATGACAACCATGCTCCATTTTGAGTGATTGTTTTGTTACTATCTGGGTTAAACTGAAATAGGACACTGCTCGTTTGAAAGAAACCTCCCTCTGGAGATCTGTGCCACGGTAACGAGATGAGAACTCAAACTAATTGAGTTATTTTGCTTCCAGAGCGTGCGTTGGTGGGCCTGATTCTAACAAAGTGTTCCTACACGTTGAAAGAAGTGAACAGAATTTCAGGATTGATCCTTCTTCCATAGAAACTAATATCTGTTTTGTAATTAGTTTAAATTTAACAAGATTTATGATTTAAAGAACAGTTCTTCTCTGTTTTTAGAGAGGAAATAAAGGAAATAGAGGATCTTAAGTCCCTGATTTGTCTGTACAGATAACGCCTATGTCTGTATCTCTTCTGCTGTGGGTTACAGCTGTTTCTATAATATCTTGCTATATCCTTACGAAAGCATGCTCTATTTCCAGTGGTAGTGTACTAATTAGGAAACTCAAATCAGCCAGCTTTCTTTTAAAAGAAATCCATTTAATTTAAAATTTTAAAATATACTAGCACTCTCCAGATATTGAAATCGTATTCTTTTGTGTTTTTAATACATTTCAACAAGATCAAGTGGCAGCAACAAAATATTCCATTTCCATGGAAATCAGTGTAGTTTTCTTTGCCTCTAATCAGACCACTTTGCTGAAAGCTAAACTGTTTATTTTTAACCTCTCAGAAGATGAAAGCTTGCTGTGCCTTTTATGTCAAGAGTGTGGCTGTTCTTCTCTGCTTCATTAGGTCTTTTGGCTTCAGCATCACCTGCATGTGAGAGCTGGGCTGTGGGACAGATGTGTAGAGGATGCTAAAGCCTCTGCCCTCCTTCCTTTGCTTCGCTGGTGGTTTCCAGCCCAGTGCAATGGGAGTCAGCATAAAAAAACAAAGGAGACCTGGGTATGGGGCTGGCTTCTGTCTGGCTGAGGGCTCAGACAGCAAGAAGCATCAGATCCAGGATCTAGGGGAGAAAAAAGCAGGGCATACTCAAAGAGTTGGGATATCTTGTGCACATGCATGAAAAAAATTTGCTTATCTTATCATTAGCCCCAAAAGCAAAGGATGGGGTTAGGACAAAGATGGCACATCAGGCAACTCGTGCTGCTTTCCAATCTAGAGGATGCAGCGGTCTAGGTCTACAGCTCCTCCGGGAGCACCCGTGTCCTGCACAACTCAGTTTCAAAGAGGGTTTTGTAACAATTACCATTGTGAATGCAACAGAGACATTGAGAAAGGGGTGAGTGCTTGGAGCTGAACCTACAGTCTGGGTCTGAATCACCTCGCGGTGCTTGTGATCATGCATCATCGTTGGTGATAAAGGTTCGGAGGCTGGATAACCTCCTGTGCCAATGCCATGCCCTTCTGGCCTCACCTTCGGCTGTGCTCAGAGGGACTCCTCGGCATCTGCCCTGGCTCTGGGAGAAAAATGGCATAAGTAGGAAAGATGGAGCCAATACATGCTTTCAGCATTGTGAACACTCTCATTGTGCAACGCTCGTAGGTTACTTATTTTTATTTTTCCCAAAAATAAGCTGGTGACTTAAAGCTTTGTTCCAAACCAGATGCTATTACAGTAAATTGTCTTGTTTGGTTTGTGTTTTTTTTCAAAGCAGCCCAGTTTCTGTGACCAAGCTGATGTTTATTTGCACCGACGGAAGAGCGCAGAGCGGCAGAGAGCGCGCAGTCCTGTCAATGCATGTGTGTGGTTAGGGCAGAGCTCTGCATTTGAACGTAAAGAAACTCCTGCCAGGTGATGGAAGTACCAGGGGAGCCCCACTGCTTGTGTATCGTGTTATGAGCTGCCTTGATGAGCAAAACAGCATGGCATGGTTAGGTAAGGAAGTCTGAAAACCCCTGGCAGAGAGAGAAGTAAGAAACAGCAGCTCCCAGCACCTACAGGGAATGAAGTCTTTGTTGAGGACTCTCAGGGTTGCTGTCTCCTCTGCGGTGACTCAGCACTGCACCAAGGCACTTTCCAGGTGACTCACGTAGGAAGGAGCTAATGCAGAAAAGAGAATTCAGGTGGAGGAAGGAGCCCTCAGGTGAGGGGAATGGTCAGAGGGAAGTGACTGGTATAAAATGGCATAAATAGGATGTAGGGCAGTGGAGCAGGAGGGTAGGAAAGTCAACAGGACTTTCTAAAATTCATCCTTTTCCTGTCTGTGCCTACCATCAAGGTCTCCTCTTCATTGCAGGTATGTTAGCTTGGTGCTCGTGAGCAGGACAGCAGTGCCTGGCTGGCATATCTTGGGGAGATAGTTTTTCTGTCTCAGGTTTCTTGTCAGGATCCAAAGTTGGTGGTGTTTGCAGACCTCCTGCAGACTGAGCCCATGAGCTTTCCTGCCAGCAAAACCTGCCTAAAGAATAATATTGAGATTGACTGTATCAATTTGATAAGGCCAATTTTTTTTTTTCTCTTTTTCATTCTTGGCCTTGATAGAGACTAATTTTTTGATGTCTCCCTTTGGCCGTGATGTCGTTGAAAGTGATGTATCTGCACCTAGCTTAAAATCAACTGTAGTGCTTTTGCTTTCTTTATCTCATGTTCTTGTTGGCTTAATGATGTTAAAAGCCATAGCAGGAATCAAGTACAGCATGGGGCCTGAACCTCCGAGGGTAGGAACAGCTATCAGCTCGTCAACTTAACGGCCTGAGCGGTTCCCCCTAATTACTCTCTGGTTTGCACGGCAGAGATGCATAGATGTTATTTACCTCTGCTGATGACACACAAGAGGGAACTGGCTCCTGCTCCCCCTTTAATAGCAGTGATGCTTCTGCACAGATAACAAGAGCAGCCAGCAGTAAAATTGCCTCCTTGCCAGTAAGGTCAGTAGCTGCAGCTCCAAATTCACGGGGGAAAACATGCAGGAAAATACCGCTTTTGTGCAGTTGCTCTTTACCCTCGAAGTGGCATTGAACTGCCTGCGTGGGGTCTCTGCTGGGTGGGGAGGGAGAGAGTCTTTCCTACGATGCCAAAAATTTACTCTGACCCTTTCACCACGTGCTTAAGTAGCACCAGCGTTGAACTGGGGAAAAGCACGGTGATAATCAGAATGACCTGATGTGAAATAATCTCCTCTGCTTTACTTCATGTTTTTTGTTAGCATTCAGATAAGATTTTAATTAAGGTTTTCATTTATTACCTATTGATCTTTGATATTTACCCATGGTCTCTTTTTTTTTTCCTTTTTTGATTGATTTGATCTTCCTAGATAGGAATTATATACACAATTAGTCTTAGATTAGCTGAAACTGAATAGTTCAGTTAATGAATGATTTGCAGACAATATTAATTGCTTGGTTTGCTGATAGAGTCCAGGAACAACTGCAAGGCAAACTGATATTTATAACAGGTGTCTGAAGCTGGCAGATGTTTAGGGAGAAGAAGCAGATAAGCAGGATTAGGGAATTTCAGAAAAAGTTAACCTTTTTCCTTTCTGGTCCACGCAGGCCTCGCCTGAGGCGTCATTGCTGGAAAAATGAGGCCATTGTAAGATTTATTGGCTCAGCGCAGCGTTTATTTAGTGACAGTCACAAAAGGTAATTGTGTGAGCATGTGCAGCCTGGAGTGTTTAATTGCCTCTGCGCCAGGGCTCCCGTGCGGCTATGGGCAAGTACTCCCCCAGATGTATGAAGTAGTGTCTTTCCCAATATATTAAACACTGCGAATATAACGTTAGCAATTTTATCCCTACACAAAACATCTCCTGGGAGCATCGTTTCTGGTGACTCTGTCCTGTTGAGCAACAGCCCTCAGCAGCAAAACAGGCACCTACGTGCCTGCCAGAAGGTGCGAGTCAGCCAGGACCAGGAAGAAAAGGGGGAGAGGTGGATGTCTGTCTGTGAGAAGACAACAAAAATTTGAGTTATGTCAATCCCAGGTGATTTCCCTTTTTTTAAAAAACAAAAAAATCATAACTTTACTTCTTTTCTTCTTGCCTGTTTTCCCTAGAGGGAGTTATCTTTTCTTTCCCAGTTTTCCTCTTTTATAAGCACACTTGTTTTTTTTCTTTTTGGCACTGAGAAGAGGAAGAAAAGAAAGTACGTAGGAGGAAATGAAGGAGAAAAGGATAAGCACAACCTGAAAAAGCATTTACTTTCTTTATTGCTGTCTAAAAGCAGGAAATGGTTTTAAAATACTTTTTTTTTTTAACATAGAGGTCATTCAAAGCGATTTTTCAAAAACGCCTACCAGCCAAAGCAATTGCTTCTGCGTCTGTCGTGTGTGAGTAACAATGAGATGGTAAAAACTGGCTGCCGACATAATTTTTTTTTTTTTAAAAAGTGATTTCTCAGTCACATCGCTTTTTGCTTTTGTATAGCTTCTTGATTACACATTATGATGCTGAATACTAGCTTTATTGATGCCTTCTGCACTTCGGGTTTAGAAGCGTGTTACTAGATTAAACTGTTTGGCTCTGAACACAGAGCTGGGGAGCAACAGGGGCTCCCTAACCCTGAGAAGAAGCAGCACCTGTTGATGGAGGCAAGGGGAAAAAAACCAAACAAACCAGAAAAAGGCTGATTTTTTTGATGTATCTTAGTTTGGGTTGTTCAGAGGTGTGTTTTTTCTCTGCAAGATTGTGGTGAGGGTGGAGGAAGGGGAGCAGGTTGGGATGCCAGGGCTGAGCTTGCTCTGCCACAGCCTGGCCAGGAGGGACAACTTGGGACGGTCCCCAAAGACAACGTGAAGCTCAGCCAAGGGGCTCTTAGCAGCGAGGAGAGCTTCCAAGTGTAGCCATCTCCAAACTCTGTTCAGGGTAGAAATGGGAAAGCACGTCATACCGATAATCAGAAAGGATCTGGTTTAAGGGCTAAAATTAAAAGCCATGTATTGCTGTGAAATGCCGAGTCTGGATTTTCCTGTGACATGTAGGATTTGTTTCTGGGCCTTGCAGTTTATGAGATAATGGACTGTGTAAGTGTTCTTCATCTCTGTGACTAACGGCTCCTTTTTGGCACACGTCCTGGAACTTGAAGCAGTGTAATTTTTAATTCTGGATATCGCAACTAATTATACTATTACAACTAGCTGTAATATTACAACTAACATTATTCATCTTAGCCTTGGTCGTCCTTTCCCTTTTATAAATCCTGCTTCTTCTGCACTGATTAAATTCTGAGGCTATTAACACTTTGATTATGGTTTAGTCATATTAAATTATCCCTCGGTAGTAAGGCTGTCCTGTCAACCGCTATGATACCTACAATTAATTGAAAAGATAACTGGTAGTTTGATGCAAAGGCAGCTCCTCAGTAGGATAACAACCCCCAGGGAGCCTGGTGCAGGCTCAGGTGTACCCTTCCTCCTTCCTTGCAATGAGGCTGGAGGCAAACCAGAGTTAGGCTATAAAGGGGAGCAGGATTTCCACCCGTAACAAGATTGAGTGGCTGCATGCTGCAGCTTTATTAGGTCTTTAAGGACTCTTGGGTGACACAGGGGGAGAAATATTAGAAATGAGTTCTTATCAGATATTCTACTTAAAACTGGGTCCTAGTTTCTACGTGTTCTAAGGGCCTCAGGAAAACCTCACAGCTCCAGGGAACAAAAAATCGTTGCGTTTGAGTGCTTCGGCCCTGACGTACAATACCACTGCCCATCCATGAACGTGGCCTTTCAGGCTGCTTTTTACCAGGGTGTTTAGGGGTCCCTGAGGGTTGCGTGCCACAGAGCCTCCTATTACCAGCAGAAGGGCTTTGGGGTAATTTCCAAATATATGTCACCCCTGTATTGAACAGCCCCAGGGGAGCAGCTCCATGGATAATTGCCTTTTGGCAGCTGTTGCCCATGTATGGGAGATGCCATGGAAGGGCTGCTCACCGTATTAAGCCGTGCCTGCGTTATTTATTCCTCCCCTCACTGGGATAGACAATGAGCTACGATTTTCTTTTCCATAATTATTGATACAGCGGCTGGTAAATGCTTCCTTGTCTTCCCAGCAGTCTCAAAGGTTAGCTTGTTAACAAGGAGGTTTTCAGATATTCGCCACCAGTGTTCCCTTTGGGGGAGAACGGGGTGTCTTTTAATAGTTGTTTGATGCTGTTCACATGGGCAGGCAGCAAGATAACAAGGCAAATGATTGTCTGCTTCGCTGATCAGAGTCTGTAATAATCACTAGCTTCGTGCTACCCATTCAGTTCCTGACAACCCAAAAGGCATTTGCCATTTTGGCTGATGCTATTTTTACCCCAACACATACCGGTTGGGTATGGTTTTGTTGCATCTAATTACAAATGATCTTTGATATTTTTTTTTCTTCTTTTTATATGTCTAGAGGCATACCTTTTGGAGTGCCAGCAGCAGACAATACGATTTCAAAGCATTTGGGAATGCCAATTAAGGCTTATTTATGTGATGATTGAACTGCCTGAGAGCTCAGTGCCCACTAGAACGAACTGTGGCCTTAGAAGAAGGGAATTATCTTCCCTGCCTACATCTGATGAGGAGGGAGGCTTGCATGATGATGGCTACTGTTCTCTGTAGTTAAACACCACATCTCAATTTTTTGCACAAGAAAGAAAGGAAGAAACATTGTTTTGTTTTACTAATATCCAGATGTAATAGCATTAGCTTAGGTTTCTGCTGATTTACTTCTTAGCTCCACTAAACCAAACTGGGCAAAATTGATTTGTGATGTGGGTGGTTTTTTGGTTGGTTTTTGGTTTGTTTTTTCTTTTTTGCTATTTGAGCATTGGCAGAACTTTATTTGACTGAAAAAGTTTAGGACTTAGAAGCTCTGTTTCCAACATTAAATATCCTGAAGTTTAGGCAGAAGCTCCATTGTTCAGTCCTGGAGCACGGTTGCCCCAGTGCATCTTCTGGCCGTCAAGCAGGGGCAGGAACGCCTTACACATCTCTGCAAACTATACAATCCTTGCACGTGACTGAAGGATGTCTTCTGCTGCCAACATGTTGGGATCTTCCCTCCACTCCCCTTCCTGGAAGGTGGGCCCAGATCTTGCAAACTCTGCTAAGCAGCTCCTGCCCTCCTGTTCTTATTCTTGTTAGTTGTTACTGTTTCTAGAAAACTTGATTTTGAGTTTAGCTGGATCCTGTTGCACTCTCCTGTGTTGCAGTTGAGCAGAGCAAGCCTTTGCTCTTGGAGACTGGGAGAAACTGTTGGCCACACTTTGCAAAACCAAGTGAGACTTTGTCCTGAGGGATTCAGCCTGATGTATATGAAGCTTACACGTTCTGTAAATAAGCAGACTGCACATGTTAGGGCACAAAAGTAGGAGGACAATGTCAGAAGATATTTACCACTTGCCTGAGGAGCAGTCAGTTTAGATGAAAGCTTTGTGGCCAGGCTTTTCCAAAGAGCTCACTTGCACGATTGAGACCAGCTCTCATTTAGCCACTAAAATTAGCGGCAGGGTTTCTAGGCAAACTGACTATTTTGAGTGCTAAACAGCTTTGACAGTCTGGCCATAAAAGACCCAGGAAGTATTTCTGAGTGCTACAAAAGAAAATCTATTGTTTATGGAGTTTCTCCAACAAGAGTGGACCTCCTCTGGAAACATATCGTCACTCTGCCTATTTAAGTCTTGAAAACTCTACTTCTGCCTTGCACATGGGTTGTACAAACTTGGAGATATATACTTACACGTATAGATAAATATGGATATATAATAGACACACACAGCTGTAGAGCTCCTCAGCTGAGTGGCTACTCGAGCTGTGGCTATTGGAGCTGCTCAGTGCTCAAGTGATATAAGACTAAGTGCAAGTAGTCAACACCATAAAACAAGCAAATGTGACTGTAGCACTGCATCCTCTGGTTCTCCCCAGGAACAGCAAGAGTTTCATTAAAAAAAAAAAAAAAAACCCAAAACAAACCCAAACAAACAAAAAAAGAATAGCAAACTTTTTTTCTTACTCCTGTTTTTGTTGTTCTTTGTCTTCTGTTTTTAGCTTTAAAAGCCTGAAGTTTTCCTTACAATGAGTTGGGTGAGATTGTATTTTTAGAAGACAATAAGGGTCTCATGAGGCTAGAGCTGAATCTAATAAGGAAAAGACTAACTGGGGTAGGGCAAGAACCAAATGACAATGTTTCACTTATTATTATGAAAATTTCCCATGAAGAGGAAGAGGAAGCAGCTGGGATAGATATAAAGGTGTCACTTGCATTTTGACTTCTTGAAGTCAAACAGAGCAAGAAATGTTTGTTAAGAAATGAAAAATTGAAATAGTATTTTTCAGTTTTTCATATGAAACACTTTAATCCATTACCTGAAATAGCTATAAAATATTTTTCCATATGTCCTGCAGAAAGTTGGTCCTTTAGAAGATACCTATACCCTCTTCCTTTATCTGTGTCAGATACTTTAGGTTTAATGTAAAAATCACAAAATTTGGTAATAAAACAGGCAGCAAATGGAAACCTAAGACCTTCACTGACACACTCAGCAGTGATGGAGGCCTTGCCACATGCTGCCTAGTTTGTTGTAGCTCGTGCACAAATACGCAGGACAGCACTGTGCATTTTTTTTAATATTATTTTATAAATTCATGAAATACTTATAAAATTATGTTTTAAAAAAACTCCACTTCTACTTGCTGAGTTCACTATAGGCATTAGCCTAACCCACGTTTGTGAATGAGTGCTTTTTGTAGAGTGTCTATTTGAGGGACAGAGTCAAATGTGCCAAGGCAGGGTATGGATTTGATTCATCTGAAGGCTCAATGTATTTATACAAAATAGCACTAAGTAAAGAGAGGTAGGCAGTTAATAGAGCTTTTGGGGGCTATAATAGGGAAAGCTGTAATTCTTACTTTCTTTAGTATGACCTCTTCCTTTTCTGGCTGAGGGTGGGGGAAATAGTTCAAGGGACATTGACCCCTGCTGATCCATCACGTTCATGTTTTTTGGGCATTCACAACAAAGGCTTTCTCAACAGCTGCCTCAAAATCATGCCCTTATAGACCAGGGCTGCAAACCTGGGAGCTGATGATCTGCAGGCTAATTCAAGGTTTTGAGGTCTTTTTGATGGGGAAGTGATCAAGGCAACCACAGCTGTATGAAATTGCCAGCTAATATAGGTATCATGTAAATAAGCAGTACTTGGAGCAGGACTTTCAGCAGAAAGGCCCCTGGAAGGCTATTGATGGTATCTGCAGGAGAATCTGCAGGTTCATTAATCACTTATGAAAAGAAATTTTCTTTTTTTTCATGAGCTAGAAGATATATCTATAATTAAGACAAATGAAGAAAGGGTGGTTCTACAGCTTGCTTTACGATGGTAATGGAAAGTGAGAGCCTTATCTCCAGAGTATACCCACCATCCGTTGGGAGCTGAAGCAGGCACTGAGCGATAAGGACATGGCCTTTGATCATCTGCCAAAATGAAACCTCACTAAACATCCTTACTGGGTGAAATTCAGCCCTTGGATATACAGGTAGTTCTTAGTAAAGACATGCGTCCGAGAGCTGAACATAGCTGTAGGAGTCCTAGCCAAAAAAATCTCATCGGGGTAAAAAAGTGAATTTTCATTATCACAGTTCAATGGAGGGAGTGGTATTGTATCAGTGAATGAAGTCCTGCAGAGCTCTGATAAAAATGATCTTTATGGAAACTATGAAATTGGGTTTGACCGTCTCGGGTTATTTTATTGTTGTTATATCTTTGTCAGCGATCACCCAGAACAAAGTTTTCAGACTTTCCAGGAAATTAACTGAAGATCTGTTACTGTGCTGTCTTCCAAATTTATGGCTCTGCAACTAACTACAGGCCCAGACATACAGTCATAAATAATCTCTTGTGTCTTCTAGCCCATCAAATAGAAATCTGCTTCCTTGGGAGCAGGCAAAATGAAATTGGTGCATTGCAAACAAATTTATTAAAAGGTGCGTTCAATCTTTCATGAAACATGAGGAATCATCAGTGCTTAGTAGGGAATGAGATTTTTTTTTTTTTTTTTTTTAGTATAAATGTATCTGAGAAACTCAATAAGAGGACCAGCTTGGAGTAGGTTTACCTTCTGAATGTCAAAAGCAAAGGCCAGACCTGCAGCTGATTAACGGCTGCATAATCTATCAGTTCAGAATCAAGGAGGTGCAGGTTGTAGTCAAATTATTTCTAATGTAATTTGGCTTGACCTTAATGAGGGCTAAGGTCTCACAGACCATGGCAAACTCTATCAATCTCTCTGGCTTTGGAAGCACTTGGGGGTTTCTCTTATTGTATCATTGCAGACACTTTTGTTGTTTGTGAAATCTCAAGGCAGACAAGATTAATTTTTCTTAAAACTCTTTTTAATAAATAAGACCATATGAGCAATGATGGAAAATGTCTAACCTGGGATCTGATTTCTTCTTTTTGTACTGGGGAGTAGGATGTACCCCCAAAACTTTCTCCAGACCAGGCAGTGAAGTGTATGGTGCTGAGGGCAGGTGAGCAGGGTGACAGTGGCAATGTTGCCCAGCTGCTTGAGGTCATGGTCCAGGAAAAAACTCAAGAGATGACTCCAGTCATTCTGGCTGCTTTGGGTCTACTAAGTGCTGACAAACCCAGTTTTAAGTGGCAGAACGAGTGCCAGAGTACAGCGGTGAATGCCCCGGAGGCGGACATAGAAAATCCTTTCATTCTCTTTAATGTGCAACAGGAATGATCAAGTTTCTCCCTTTTCACAGACTTTTTGTTTACCAGGTCCCTTTGTCTTGCAGCCTTTCTTGCTGCAGATAAGGTATAGGTGCTATGATGAGGTAAGAAAAAAATTATCACCTTAGATAGAATGTACCTGAGGAAAGTTATTCATGTGAAAGGTTTTGCTTGTAAACAATTAAACCGAAGCAGTTTCCCTAACCAGTGGCTGTTGAATAGTAACAGCACTTTCTGTGTGTTTCCAACCTTCACCAGTACAGCACTGTACTGGTCCTTCATCTGCCCAAACTCCTTAAAATTTTCTCAGTTGTTCCTGACCCTCCTGTAGCAGTTGCTGAGTAGCTCATCTATCCGATACTTGATTCTTACAGGTGTGTACTGGAGATGTAACAAAAGCAAAATGCCTTCCCCCATCACTGCGGTGCCAAGGAGATGCAGATACCTGGATTTCTCTAAGGTTTTCCATCCCTAGGTGGTGATTCCAACTCTTAATTTCCTGACTATGACATAGGTTTGGGCCAGGTTTCTTCACGTGAAGAAACGTGTTGATATTAGGAATGAATGATACATCTGAAATTCCACTTTGTGGGTTTTTTTTTTTACATTGCTAAAGATGGCACAAGAGCATCCCATGACTGTTTGCACACCTGGTTCATCCCACAATTATTTGCTCAAGGGCTGAGGATCTAGGATCCTGTCTGTCCAAGATGATGCAAAAGCTTCCAGTGGTTTCAGTGAGTGTCGCTCTCATTTGAAATTCTTTTTGTCAACAGTTTTTACTGCTTTCCTTCAGCAAAAACGTTGTCATTTTTGAATATGGGGAATCATCTGTGTTCTTTCACTGCAGCGCTGCTTGTGTTTACCCTGTTGCTTTGCTGACAGTGTTTTCTTACCAATATTTAGTTTGTTCACGTTTCCAATAAATTCCTACAGGACCTGCTCTTTTGGGGCTACTTTTCAGTCTGCTCTCTTATTCCCTTTTCACCCAGCAAATCCAGCTGCTATATTTTTTCCAGTCAGTTATTCTGCCTCATGCTTTTTCCCAGGTTTTTCCTTCCCCTTCTCCACGTTCCTCCTCCCTTCTCCCTTTCCGCTTCCTTCATCGTTTCCTCCTGATATCCCCTTAGAAAGGAAATAATAAACAGAGAGGGGGCCAGGGAAGGAGGCAGCACGGCCACATTTCTAGATACGAGAAGACAAAGGTGATGGGTGGTAGTTAGACGTACAGTATCTGAGCTCTCCTTACCTGTTTTGTTGCTTTGTGCTAAACATAACTGCCACACTGCCTTCATTTTTGAAGACGGACAAAGGGGTTCATGAAGCAAAACCAGCCAGTTCTAGCTTTTTCTGTTTGCAGAGATGCTTCAAAATGCAAGTCAAAGCTGTACAGATCTCTGGATGGTGCAGGCTAAGTGAGACAGCAGTGGTAAGCTCCTGGGCTTCCCCGCAAAGGTACCAGAGGAATTTTGGGGCTCCTGTCCCAGAAACAAGAGGTCAAGAAACAAACTCAAAGTCAAGATTTGTATTCACTTTAATGGGCTGTTGTTCTAAAATATATTTGGAATTTTTTTATTATGTTCTGAATTTTCTTTTAATGGTAGTGTTATTACTTACTCTGGAAAGATATTTTAGCTGTTTAGACACTTCAGTATTTCAGGGAGATCTCTTGTTTCAGGAGGAAACTAATTCAGTGTTTAACTCATAGCGGTGTCTTTTGCAACCTGTGTTTAATGGGAAAAGCAAAGATAAATTCAAGATAGTGCAAATCATATGAATAATATACAGTGTCTTCTGTCATGGTTTTTTGGGGCAGACCTGTCAGGCAATGTTACATAGAGCTCTTGGGTGGGAAAGGGAGATGCAGAAAGTGCTGCCATCAGTCTTCACCTGCACTTAGCTAGATCTGTTGACATTCACAGAGTGTAATGGCAGGAAAGCTTTCCAAAGCCATTTGACTCCAAAACTTTGAGTAGTCATCACTGGTGTATCTCGGTCTGACAGGGAAAATGATTTGTCAGTCTAAACATCTCGTAAACACGCACATTTGATTCAGTTTAATCAGAGGCAGTCTCTCATTCTGAATTCAAAAGGCTCATCCACAAGTGAAGGAGGAGTGAAATAGTAATTCATTTACTCCTGCACCATCGTCCCATTTGCTCTGGATCGGTGGGGAAGGGATTGACACAAATGCTGGTTCCTCTGGGAAAGGGAAACTCTCCCAGGCTTTGGGGAGCAGGTCCCTGTTTCAGCTCAGTTCAGCCATCCGGGCATGGACCAGGCTTAGCCAAGATTCGGGGTTTGTGTCTCTGCACGGGGCCGTGCTGGGGTAGTTGGTGTCAAGCTCATGGGGTTCCCTTAGCGTGGGGGTGGGTAAGGGAACCTGCTGGGCAGGGGACAAGTGCAAGTGGCCTTTTGCCTGTATGACACCAGTTAGGGATGGGGCTGGCCCAGTGCCAGCTGACTGTAAGCAGGATCTCACTCTGCAAGCACTTATGGGCCTGAGTAAATCTACTTGTGCTAATGGCCTTATTAAACTCGAGCCCGTATACGTTACAAATCTACACAAAGAGAAATTAGAGCCCAGATTAGATTAGTCGCTAAAGGCTGTGAACGTACAGCTGTTTGCCAAATTGCACACTGAATTTCATTTCTGCATAGACTTTTACTGATAGCAATTTGAAGGCAGTGATTAGAGCCATCAGCCTTTGAATGAGAAATTTCAAGGGACACTTCAGTATAAATCTGTTCCTCTGCTATAAGAAATTATGCCTGATTTGCTTTGGGCTATGGAAACCAATTACATGAATTTTGCACAATAACCTGTTTCTTCCAAACGGGAGGAGCACTTCTGGCCATAAACAGGCACACTTTTACTTCCAATTAACTGTGTGGGTGTGTAAACATAAGGAAACTGCTTTTTCAACTTGAATTTATTAACCAGAAAATAGTTAGAAGAAAAAAAAAATCATTTACAGTTAGAATACAAGACTCTGGCCACTCTTATTCCCTTCTTTTGCAAGCCAGCTGGATTTGTGAAAGCAGATGTACCCTGTCCCATGAAATCATAAATATTGCAGGCTTTATTCCTTACCAGCTCCCAG
Organism: Tauraco erythrolophus; assembly: GCF_009769465.1. NCBI lineage: Eukaryota > Metazoa > Chordata > Aves > Musophagiformes > Musophagidae > Tauraco > Tauraco erythrolophus. The sequence goes on along the minus strand of NC_141466.1, from coordinate 126,189,617 downwards.
GCTACAAGATTTAGGAAAAGGGTGTGATACTAATTTTCAGAGCTAAACTTGACATAACTCATGGTGCTCCAGTTTTCTTTTAAACTTGAGCTGTATTTTTCTTCTATTCCAGATACTCCAGAGCTACCCTGTAATCCCTGAACCCTGCCTAATTCACATCCTGGTGATATATAGATGTTAAGGGGATGCAACTGGTGAAATTCTGTCCGGCTGTTAAACTGTCTTGTGTCAGCCTATTTCTAATGGCTGCTCTCAATGTATTTGTTTTACTTCTTCCAAGCTACAGTGAAAATGCTTTAACCTTGTTGTTAGAAAAAAATAAGGCTTTACTAATGCTTAAAGCAATTGTTATCTTCTCTCCCTGCCAGCCCATTCCGCTATGTTAATATCATTATTTCTAAAATGAAGCTTTTGTACATACGAGTCTGGCCTCCCGTGTCATTTGAAAATCCTGAGAGTGTTTTCTTAAATAAAAATTGGGTAAGGAAGGAAGAGGGTCTTTTTATTTACCTTCAGATTCCCATCCTTTAGGACTTTCTTACTGGGTGTTCTCAGGTTGCTGCTGCAATTAGAAGACTTAATTGGTTTTAAATGAAAGCTGAGATTCCTACATTCCCCAGGAGCTGGAGTTTTCATTAAAACCACCACCCAATATCATGAGACTTGCAATTAAATTCCTGAGGTGCCAACACAGTCGCGAAATGGTTTGTAAAGCCAGGGTGGAACAAATACGTAGGGAGAGCAGGCTCTCAGGTGGCATGAACTCCTGTAACTGCTTCTGCTTTAGCTGAGCTCTGGATATTTACTGGGAGGAAAATGTCAGCGCTGCTCAAACTGGATGTAGCCAAGTCTTTAACCAAGCTGGGGCCAGGTTGCAGCCACAGTACGTATGTTTGCATGTTGCCTGTGTGAAGGAAAGGCCATATAATTGCTGTACAAGGACTTTTGTTAATCTCTGTGTGTAAGGACCTGGCTGGGAGGTGAAGAAATGGACCATGAAAGCTTCAGTTGCATCTCCTGGGACTCTTGCAAAGGTTAAGCCTGCTGCAAAGCCATTTTTTCCAAGAAGTAGTAGTATTGAGATGGCGAAAATAATACTACATGCTGTGTCTCCGCTCTCCAAACTCACCTGAGTAGAAAAGGAGAGCATCATATCAACTTTTCTTCCAGCTGCTTGGCTTGTTTCAGTGATCTTACTGCAACATGAGAGTTGTGCCTGCCAGGCTGGGATGTGGATTGATAGCTTACCAGCAGCAAAGAGCTTAGGATTTGATCGGGGAGGGAGAGAGGTTTTCCTTTGGTAACCACTCTTGCATCTTGCACTGAGAAGAGCATCAAAGTTTAAAAAGAGCAGCCAAGCAGAGAAGTGCTGATGTGGTGATAATGTAGATGCATGAATCTGTGATCCAGGTGGCCAGATGCGTCTTCACTTGATGTGCTGCTGAAGGGTTCAAGGGCAATCAGAAGTTCATTTGAAATTGTGACAGTCAGAAGTCAGGAGCATTGGCAGGCCAGAAGGAAGAACCATCAGGAAACAAATTTTTGCTATTTTAGGCTGTCTTCTCCTTCAGTAGCTTAAAAAAGTACATTGTGGAATTGAAAGCTTTCATACCCTCCTCCCTAAAACTGCAAATAAATTCTTTCAGAACTAGGGAAAAAATCCTTCCAGGTTTTGATCCAGAGGGAACGCTCTGCAGGGCTGTGTGATCCTCTCCTGTTAGCCCTGGCTGAGAAGGTGCTCGGGCAGGTCCCTGTCCTCTCCCCTAGCCGCAGCCCACCAAGCTTCTGTCTTCCCATGGGCAGTGGCCTTGCCATGCAGAAATTTCGGGAAGGTGGGTTACTGTCTGCTGGGTAGTTGCTACTTTCCCTCTTTTAGGTGCCGGAGAGAGATGGCTGCTCTCACGTGTTTTAAATAAGACAAATACTTGGAATAATGTGTGATTTCACTTGTAAACAAGCTTGGTGTGATTCTGTGGCAGCAGCTGCTGGAAAACATATAAAGCAATTTATCCGATGGGTCCTATCTCTAGGTCTAGCAGGCCTAGAGACCGAGCTTTCCTGGGAAGAGCCACCACTGGAACAGCAGCCAGGCTTTTTCTTTCCTTTTCTTTTCCCTTTTCCCCAGCAGCAGTGCTACTTTTTGAACTTAAAAGCAAAACCTGTTCCTTTGCTGCACATCGTGTGAGCCTGCAGAGACAGTGTGCAGGAAGACGGGCAGAGCCTGGGAGCGCTTTCATCTTAATGGGGCTCTTCGTGTGCGCCAGCGTCCCGGGGGAAAGCCCTCTCGGGGCGAAGAGCTTCGGAGCCCGCGGCAGTGCGCAGGGCCGATAAGGAGATGAAACAATAGCTGCGACACCGAGAGCCTTCCCACAATTACTTGGTGAGGATGTCAGAGTCAAGTGCTTTGCGGGTTCGCTGCAGGGAGCAAATCCGCTCGATCCCGCATGGTTAACGCTTTCTCTTCCTTTAGCGTGTAGTTTAATGCACGGCTTTTAAAGGCATCCAAATTTGTGAATGCTAAGGAAAAACAGCACTTGTGTTTATTATTTCTTGCAATGGTTTACACTTCCCTGCTTGCAGGGCTGCTGTGAGCCCTCTGAAACACTGCAGTGGAGCCCAAACCCTGAGCCCGTGTGAAGATTTAGCGATGCACAAGCCGTGCTCTGGCAGAGATGGGCAATCTGAGATGTCCTTGCTTGAGATCCAGAAATGAAGCCAAGAAACCATCCCCAAACTTCTTGTATTATTGATGCCTCGATTCCTCATTAATGCCACAAAGATTTATGTGAAGGGACTTCCACAGTGCTAATGGAATTACCCACCTAGATCTCCCCCGCACCAATGGCAGGGAACGCTCTGGTTCTCTGCCCTCACGTTAGTGCCGGGTGAGTAATTGAACTATTTGTTAGCTAGCAAAAGTAAAAATCTTTTCCTTTTAGCTTTGATTTTTGTTGGTAATGTTGAGGGCTTTTCAATACCTTTTACTTAGGCTTGAGTTATAATTTGAAATACGAATTGAAAACATGTTGATCATTTTTCCCATTCCATTGCCAGTGACAGTCAGTCAATCAGCCCTGAGCTTTTTTTCCCATGAATAAAATGCTGTCCTGCAACATTCCACCTACCTCTATTTAAGGCACAAAATCTGTCTAAAAGAGCACCTTTGAAATAGATAAGCTTCTCATTAGCACTAATAGCAATTACATGCTTGCACTGGTGAAGTGAGCCGTTTTTGGGGTGTCCTTCACCCAGGCTGAGCAAGGTGCCACGGGCAGGCTGCGCCTTGCAGTAACTCGGATCGAGACTGCGTGATGTTAAAGAGCGTGGTGGGAGCTGTGTAACTTCTGCACATAACACAGGCATGCCTCCGCCCGTTCCTGCCGGGACTTCAACGTCATTTCAAATCTGGTTATGGTTTTCCTGAAAATCCTTACCCGCAGCCTTGCTGCTGCCAGTTCATTTCCTAAAATCCCTTTGCGTTTGATGTCTGCGCCAGTGCACAAACTGTGTCGGTTGACCTCGGGGAGGATAAAAGGACCGCTGCAACTGCTTGTGCTGAGCGGGACTGACTTCTGCTCTAGCGAAAATGATGGTGAAGGAAGAGGAATAAATCTGAAAGGAGCTGCTCTTAAACCAAGATGGGAGGATACAGCTGGGGCTGGGTGGCTTATTGTGTGAAACTACTTTTACTAATCTTGTTCCACTGTGTGCAGACAGCTGGGAGTGATTTATTCCTTGTAACGGGCCTGATCCTGTGAAGCTGTGAGTGTTGCCAGTGAAACTGCCCGGGTCAGCCGCTCCATGCGATAGGAGGAGAGGATGTATCTCTGGGAAAGAGAAATACAAGTTCAGATGCTGGAAGTCTGAGACTCTGGAGATTAATGATAGAAAACTATCATGCGTTTGGGGAGAGAAAAGTAAGCAGGAAACAGGAGCCTAAATTAGGCTGCAGCTCCCTGGGCAAAACACTCAGGTTATAAATATTCTGATGGCATTTAGAGCAGGGCTGGCTGTGCTGATTGCTCTTCGCTGTCCTTGACAGTATCGGCGTGTTATTCATGCTGCTATTCTGCTTTGCTGACAAAACCACCCAGAGTATCTGGGAGGTGTGGGAGGAGGCTGTGCGTGGGTTTGGCAGCAAGACTTTGGAACGCGCTGGTGAGCATGGGGGCTGCGCCCTGCTTGCCGCCGCAGCACTGCGGGATGGGAGTGCTGGGGTAGGCTGTGAGCTTTTGATTGTTCAGCTGGTGCCAGGGATGCTGGTTTTAAAAAGCGTCTACTCAAAGGAGTCAAACCTTTACACGAGATCACTGACTCATCTCAACCTCTGATCAAGCTGGCACAAGGGCTCAAGAAGAGCCATCACTGCTCCTCCCCGGCCCCAAAGCTGGCAGGCAAGGGAAAGTGAGGCATAAGGAGAAAAAGTGGGGTGCTGAGGCCCCCAGCAAGGTGAAAAAGCTGAGAGTAAAGCAACAAAATGCTTTTTGTTGTCAGGCTTAAAGCACAGCAGATTTCAGCCTTCAACAATGCCCCAGCCATGGCTTTACAGAAGCAAGACAGTTACTGCTCCAAGGAGCGGGTGCCCGCGGTGAGCTCCACTTTTCCGAGAACCGAGGTGCAAGTGGAAGTCACCAGCTCCCACGGTTTGTGATAAACGAGACCAGGCACTGGTTGGGCATTTTCCAGGTTGCCGTTTACAGGGTCACTGGGAATTGCTGCATTGCTGAATGCAGTCAATCCACTTAACAGCACAGCGTTGCTTCTAGAGGACCCCAGCCGGCTGCTCCTGTCTGCCGTGGCGTACAGAAATGAAAAGTGCAATCCAGCCTCTGGTTCAAATGCAAATTCTCTTTAGTCTGGAATAGCTCTACCCTGGGAGGTGCCTTAAATATGATAGCAGGGGAGTATGCTTTTTATTTGTAATGAAAAGAACTTTATTCCTATCATAAAAAAGCTTAGTGCAGAAAGCTAGCTAAGGTAATGTTTTTAGTAGCCGAAAATATCAGGGACTCAAAAGGCAACAGTGATTTTATTTTTTAATTTTTTTTTTCCTCTCCTCTTTTAAAGCCTCTGGCAATTTATTTTCTGGTGTCGTTGTCGTAACTCCAGACCTAAGTAATTCATTTGTATTCGTGTCAGCCCCATGTATGCTTCCCTAAGCATTGCATGCAATTCAAACTAAATGGACGGTTAAACTAAAGAAGGTACTCGGCACATCAGGCTGCAAACCATACGTATAGGCAGGAATTTGGCCCTTTGCAAGAGCTCCACTATGCTACCAGTTGTTCTTTGCCTGGCTGTGATGTTTTTCTTGGATTGTTTATACAGAGAGGCCACTTTTATTTTTGTGTCCATACATGACGGATTATGAGACCAGTGCTGATGTCCTTGTGGTGTCAGTTTAAGTTCTGCCTCTTTTTCTAGTTGATGCATTGGTCTGATATATTTTCACTATAGGAAGGAGACATGGAGGTAGGACATGCAGCACAGACTTCAACCCTGCAGATTCAGTGCGCTTGCTCTGAGCTTAAACGTGTAGGGCAGTGGTTACCAGAGATGGAACGTGGCTGGTCAGCCGAGTCTGACATTTCTCAGGTGCTGGTCTCCTCTGGGTGGGGAACGTTTTGCAGACTTAGATAATGACCGTTGGTGTGTCGGTGATTGTCACCTGTTTGGTGACAACCTCATCTGTGCATGTCCATCCAATCTCTGAGTTTGGTTGTTTTAGAGCAATATGAAGGAAAAAGAGTTCTGAATTCCGAAACAGTGTAAGCTTGTTTGTAAAGAGGAGGACGTGAGTAAGTTAACTGTGTGTACCTTAAGCATTTGGGGTTTGCTTGGGATTTTTAGCTTTAGTGATGAACTTATTGAAGGAATGGAACAGTGCTTTCTCCCACTACCTGATCTGCATCTCATTTAATAAGTCATATTCTATTTTGATATTTACATTTCACTCTGTTAATGCTGTTGGGCAAAACAGTGACTTCAACCAACAAGACTGAGGAACATAGGGAAAACTCTCTGGGACCCTCTGTCTGCTCATTCTGGGTTGTGCTAGTGTCACTGTTGTGGCTAAAGTCTATACTGAGCAGGTAGCCTTCATGTCATTCAAAAGTAAGAATTTTCATGTTAAACTCTAGGTTTTGGCTTAACAAATCAATAGCCTCTCAACTAATCCCATTCTATAGCCAGTCAGGATTTTAAACCAGGCTGTTTCTCTAAAGGAGCTAGTGTTTCCTGGACATGTGTCTTTTCAAGATGATACAGGAGTTACTTTATGGTTACTGTTGAGTTATGGTTATTTTTAGGGTCAGGTTGCATGCTGGGAGAACAAGAGGGAGGCTAAAGCATGACTGGAGTGAGGCTGTGAAGGGGCTCCCAAGGGAATTGGGGGCTGCAAAGAGACCTGGGCTGTGAGAAACTTTGATGTGCTTTAGTTGTCTTGGCCGTGGTTGGGGAAGAAAAACCCAAACGAAAACTGAAACGAATACCTTATCTCTAACTCCCTCTTAAGGACAGTTGCTTTTGGGGCAGATGCATCCTTTTTGTTGCCACACAATTTCCAACTCCAAGGAAACCATTAGCAATTTTACTTCGAGTGTACTTTGAAATGTATCATCTGTTCATTATTATCTTATTTTGAAGGAAATGGGCCATTCATGATTTTGAAATCACAAGCTGTAATGATTTCTCTCTCCATGAGCATTCATTAGGCTTTGTTTCATGAGCTACCTAATGCACACTGCGATCTTTCCAAACAGCAATTGCACAAGAGGAAAAACAGGCTCTGCGGACATGAGGAAAAACGCCCTGGACAGCCGTCTAGACAGTTCAATTCTGCAAAATCAAAAATCAGATACCAATAGTTTAGGTAAATTGAAGCTGAAAGAAAGCAAAATCACTTTGCAGACCCAGGATAAATGAAAAGCCAATGTGAATATCAAATTGACCCTGCTCCAGGGGAGAATAATTTGGCATGATGTATTTGCCATCTCTGAATGTGTTGCTTACAGACAAATTAAGTGATGTGCCTGGGGAAAAAAAAAAAAAAAAGGTGAACATAAAGTCACAAGGAAATAAGGGTCTTGATCCAAATGCAACCCTGAGATCATTTGGAGCTGATACACTGCTAAGGGAAAGCAGCACTGTAAGCTGCAAGGTTTTTCTTGCTAGGAGTGTTCCTTTATGCAGAAATTATACAGCTATTGACACCAATTTTAGCGCGACAGCTCAGGGACAGTGTTAATGAACACAGGGCAAGAAGGAAAGAGTATGAGAAATGAAGAAAAAATACCCAGTAGAAGGACTGGGGGAGTGGGTAGTAAGGGACATATCCTGGCCTCGGTGATGTAACAGGATATTTTGTCATGAATGTCTAAAAAAATGAGTTCTGCTTTTTTAATTTTTTTTTTCCTTCTCTTTTTTTAATAGTGGTCTTGCTGAAGTGCTTCTGTAGCCAAGGAGTCTTCCTCAAATCCTTGGAGTGGCTGGATTCATCACTGAACCCACTGCCCTGAGAGCCAGAACAGGAGTGTGGTTTCATTCACAAACTCTTCCTCCCAGGTCTCATTAGTGAAGTAAGTGTTCTCTCTTCTCCTAATTACCCCGTGCAGACATCCCCGGTGCTGTTCAGCTTCAGTTCATGGTCCCTTCAAGCTAAGTGCAGCTTCATAAAAGCCAGCCTGTTTTGTAGGATGTGCAGGGTAAGAAGGCACGGAGCTGCTGGGTGGGTGCAGAGCGTAAATGCGAGGGCTAAATGAGAAGGTGGAGTGGCAGGAACAGGAGCGGGAGATTGGACTTGCTAGTTACCATTGAGTCTCAGGGGAGTTTTGCTACCAAATTCCATTAAAATGAGAGTTTCAACCTTTAAAAGTACAATTCAGTGGCTTGTTTCGTTAAATAAGCTAGCAAAGATTGTATATTAGTCTCTGACAGGGCTACATTTGGGTGAAAACCGTGCTGAATTATTTATTTTGTCATTAATGTCGCACAAAGCACAGTAAGGAGAATTATATGGGCTGCAAAAGTGAGCAGCGCTAAGTCGGATTCAAACAAATGGAATTGTTATTCTTCAATACCAGTCGCAGGTTGCAGCCACCTAATGCATCCAGGAGAGGATGAGAAGTGAGTGGTAAATCAATGGAAAGGTTCACACCTGACTGACAGCCTTTAAATAATGTAAAGGGTCCCTCAGCAAACGACAGGTTTATATAATACATTAGCATTTAAGACCAGTGGAAAGGCATGCAGGGAAGGGTTTCAGAAATTTTGTCCTTGTAGCTGCAAAGCTCAAAGAGCTGGAGAGCAACATACCTGGAAAACGGTGTGGAAAGCTCCAACCGTGCCTGGAGAAACAGAAAACAAAGAAATTTTAATTTGGCCAGACTAAATGTTGTTGGTATTGGCCTTCGGTAAGCCCAAAAGAGGTCTTGTGCTCTGCAGCGCAGAGGACTCGAGGTCATGGTGCTGCTCTCTGTAATAGTTGAGGCAAGGAGGTGAACCCAAGGCTGGTTTGGGGAGTGAGGGCTCAACCCTCTCTTGTGCCACACAAGAGGACATGTCTGTAAGCCACACTGTAAGAGTTTCCATGTCTCGGATGCTCTACCTACATCTTAGCAGCTGTGGGCACACCATTCTGGGCATCCTGGAGGTTACAGCTGTGTTCCTTCTTCTGTAAAACAGCCCCTGTTCCCCTGAATAAATATCAACGCGAATGCAAATGGAAGAGCGTCAAGCAGTTGGATGAACAAAATTGAAGGTTACGTCTAGCAAATATGGTTGCAGGTTACAGTCACATTCTCCCTCTGGTTCTGCAAGTCTGTGCATTACTGGATGTTCTCTTTGGACTTGTGCACACGCTGTCTTCCTTGTACGTGTGCCCTTTCTGAGTTATGAAAGGTCTGAACTTTGCATTTCTGATCCCAGAAATGGCTCACAATTTGCCATTGATTTGTAGCTGTTTGGTGTCCTCAGAAAAAAAGCTGCAAGAAAGAGCATAAATGTCTGTGAGCAGACAGAGGGACATACCTGATCCCTGTGAGCAGGGATCTGAATTACATCTGCTAGATGAAGACCAAGAATGTAGGGAAATTCTTGGTCTGGTTTTAACCCTAGTGGTGATTTCACAGGCTTGATTATAAAGAATTAGAACTTTTCCATTTCTAGAGAAGCTGCCCACAGTAAGTGACCCATTAAAATGTTTTGTTCTTGTGACTTCACATTAAATATGAAAATCTAGATAAAAAGAAAGCCTGCATACGTGTGTGTATATATATTTTTTTTAAAAAATATATAAAAGTACGTGGCTGATAGTCTCTTCACTACTCTGCTTTTATATTTTTTGTTAGGCACTGTTGAATGTAGATGACCTCCCCAGCACAACTGTCTATTGAAACCCTCTGCTTACCCAAAAGCGATGAGGTCGAGGCACATCAGCTGCAACCCGTTCCCTCTCTCTGGAAGCATCTCCCCACCACACATCAGGCTGGGAGAAACTGGGACTTGGCGGGGATGGTATTTGATTTCTGATTCAGTGGCAGACTTTTTGTGGGACATTAGGCTACTTAAGCTATTCAGTTTTCTGTTTTGTCATCTATGAAATCAGGAGGAGTAGCCTGAAAATTATGTAGTGATGATAAATACTTTAGTGACCGTATGGTGCTGAGGCATGACTGTAATAAAGTAACAAGACTGTGAAACTTCAGTTTATTAAATTCTTTTCGACTTTAACCATTAAAGTTTATGGTTGCAGTGTCAGAAATACATCTGTGGGGTTTTTTTAAGAAGCCGAAGTATCATTTATTCTATAGTAAGAAGCAACAACCAGTAGGAAGATAAAATTAACTTTTCATGCAACTTAAGTGAGGATATGCCTGTCAGTTCAGGAAGATTGAGAGAGTTTGGTTTTTTTGCATGTCGGATAATCCGTGGCAGACTGGGGGGAGTTATATGGAAGATTTCATGGAACAAGCTGTAAGCTGTAATGGTTGGATGCAGCTTTTAAACAGGCACATCAGTCTGAAGTGACTTCTGGCAGCCAGGAATGGGATAACGAAATTAATTGCCGTAGAAGTTTTCTCAACAGTAGAAAAAGTTTTGATTTAAAAGTGCAATGGACAAAATTCTGCATTTTGTTCATGAATACTACTAAACAAACCACTCATCTGATAACACCATTTGCTTTAGTATCTTTAGACATTCCTTTGACTTTCTGATAGAGCTATGAAAAGTCTCTCCTCTCTTCCCAGGCTTTCTTCTCTTTTATCTACCACCCACCAGTCTCCTCACTTGATCCCATTTCCCAGCTGGATGCTCTGAAGTTCACGCTTGGTTTTGGTGCCTCCAGGCCATGGGATAGAAGGTAAGCACAGCACCAGTGATGGAGAGCTGAGTGTGTGACCTTTTCAGCAGCCCCATGTTTGATGAGAAGAGCCAGCAGATGAGAGAAGCAGGAGGTTCTCTTTGCAGCTACCTGGTTGCAAATCCGGAATAGATTCCTTTACTCTAACTAGGAATTCAATGCGGCAACTTAAAACGTCTCTCCACCAGCAGCTATCTTTCACTGGGTTTACTTGACTGGGCTTCATTGTTATTTATTGTCCTACTAATTTTTGTGTCACTGTGTGCATGTGTGTCATACGTCATGTGTGATACATCACTACTTGTTATGTTGATGTGGGGTTTTTTTACCCCTAAATGATGGACAGAGATACTGAGTAGCGTGAGGCCAAGATAGAGCCCACAGGGACCTGTCAGAAATACTGTAGGGTTGAGGATTTCACCACTTGCCATTCTGTTAGAACAACTGTCATTTAGCCATTTTGTTGTTGAGAAATACAGCACACACTGCTTTGATTCTGCCCTGTGAACCCACTGACAGAGTCATTGCACTATGCACAGTTACTCGGTTTGGATAAGGTGTGATGAAGAAAAAAAAAAAAACAACCACAAATACCAAGCTGAAAACTGACTCTACTCAATAGTTTCATATATGCCACACTGTTGTGAGCCGCTTATTTGAATAAAAATTTCTGGAAAGTCATTTAAGCGATTGGCTGGAAAGTTCGGTGTCTTGAAAATGCTTGGAGTCACTTTATTATAGTCAAGTAAAAAGTTTATTTAACCAAATGCCTTTAAACATATATTGAAGTGGCCTTTATGTCCTGGGTTCTTCAGACACAACTCCCTGAGCTGAAACAAATCTGGCCATGAAGGTGTTCGGGGCATGCAGCCGTGGTGGGGTGGCATGCCGTGAAGAGAATGATTACAGTCCAGATTCAGGCAGTCAGGATAATATCACTGGAGTCACTCAAATTAGTTTGTATTTACAACAATGTGAGTGAAAACACAGTTTACATTTTAGCTTCTGGGAAAACAAACAAACAAAAAAAAAAAAAAACAAAACAAAAAAAAAAAAACAAAACAAAACAAAAACAAAAAACCTAATATTGCTGCAGTCACACATCTCCATTGACTGTAGGAAAGGGGCCTGGCTGCATTACACTGGGAAAAGCTACTTTGGGGTTCGATCTTGCTTTAACATCGTTACTTCCCTGAGTAATTACTCAGTATTTATACAGCGCTTTCTTTTCCTGACCAGTAGAAGTTTATTTGCCATAGCGAGCGCAGTGGTGACTCTGCTCCTCAGGCACAAAGCCCCTTCCAGCATCATCAGTACGCAACATAAACTTTGGAAATTGGTGGTGTTTAGAGCAAAAAGGACCTGACGTGTTAATAAGATGCCAAATAGAGAAGTTAAGGTATGTTACAAGTTCGTTAACTAAGATTCCTTTGTAATCACCTTCAATAATGCTTTTGTTTCCCCTGTTGTCTTTGCTTTCTTTTGTCTATGCATGCACCTAGGAAAAAAAAAATCTAAGATTTTCTTGAGAAATGAAAGAATACCTATGCAGATGTTGAAGGATATTTTTAGCCTAGTGTTTGACAGAGACATTGTTAGCACTGCCAAAAACAACTGGAGGTGAGAGTGGATCCACGTTTCCCTTAAGGAAAGCTGCTCGGGGGTTGCGGTGATCCAAAAGGCTGCTGGATGCTCGCCTGGGCTGCCTGCAGAATTTGCTATCAGTGACTTAGTTTCCTTCTCAAGCTGCATGTGTTCAGAGGAAGGCAAGGAATCCCTCGCCTTTTGGCTGACCTCTTTTTTTTTTTTTTTTTGTCTTTCACACAAGTGTTGCTGCTGTTGCAAAAGTCACAATAGGTTGCTGCTTCCTGATCTGTCGGTACCCGGGGATGGGCTGACAGCAAACTCTGCCTTCACCAGCAGATCCCAAATGTGTTGTCCTGGCTTGGAGTTAGCCTGGCTGATGAACGATATATTGGAATTATTTACTTGCTACGAGAAAATAGACCTCCCTCTCCCAGGTGTCTGACTCTCCTGGCTGGAGCCGCTGTGCAGGCTGCAGCGGTTGGTGGCTTTACTATTTCTGTGCAATTTCAGTGGGGGAAGTGGAGAACATTTGAATATTTTTCCAGCTTTACAATTTAATAGCCAGCTTTTAAATGATAAAGGAGGAAGGGCTGTTCTAGAAATTAAGAAGGTGCTGGAAAGCAGGAAATCACATATCGCTTCACACAACCATCCTCAGGTCTGATCATGCTCCCTTTGAGATCAGCTGAGGTTTCCCCATCGTTTATGCAGGTGCTCCTCAATGTGCTTATCTATTTTCCTGGCAAGCTTTGGCTGTGTGCAGCTGCAGTGCCTGGGGCAGGTTAGTGGCTGCCTGGATGGATTTGCAACAGTTTTTGGGGCAAAGCATGCCAGATCCAAAAGCTCTTGGACTTCGTAACAACTACTATGATGCTCAGAGTTGTGGATCGCACGCTAGAAATACTGATAGCCAGCTGAAACTGGAAGTAAATGACTATCAAAACAGGCCTGATATATTTTACTTCAAATTTGACCAATTGTCAATGTTTCGAATGAACAAAGTTTTTCATAGTAACTAGATGATCTTTAAGGTCCTTCCAACACAAACCGTTCTATGATTAGCAGAATCTTCTCATTCCTTTGGGGTTAACTCAGGGCAAAAAAGAGATGATTTCTTTAAATAAACGTTCAGATGAGAAAACAGGAGACAGGACCACATGACCTTTTTATAAACCAGCAAATAAAAAACCCCACAACAATCAAAAAAAAAAATCCACCCAAAAGAACAAAAAAGAAAAGCCCGGATGTCAATGCCTTCATGGAAGGCTTGGCCAGCAAAGCTCCAAAGCAAATCATAATCCAGTAATTGGTGGCTTTCTGCACCACCAGTTCTGTTTCTTGAAGCAGTAAATTCATCTTTGCATCTCTGTTTAGAGAAAACCTCAGGGTCCTGCCTGCCTTTACTAAAGCATGAGTAACAGCAACAGGGGATGGCAATGCAACGGCATCTCCTTGGGCAGCATGGGCAACGGACCTTGCGCGAGGTCTTCTGGGATGCTCTGCTGCATAAAAAATATAAAAAATTTCCATTATTTCTGCTTCGTTTGTTGTCAGCAGATAAAGATATGTCGGCGTAAGGCAGTGTTCAGAAGGAGTTAGCTTGCCAGTGTGAGCACATTGCAGTTACCCTTGATGTACTGAAGCAAAGGTCAGGGTAAGATTTAAGTGGAGATTGAGAGGAAAGTAGAAGCGGGTAAGCCCTGCTTAAGTGGAGAGTCGTCTTCTCTGTATGGGGGATTGACAGTGATACATTTCATTTTACAGGTATTGGGAGCCGTAAGAGTGAAGGCAGGGCTCAGGATAAAGTATCAGCCTGACCTTAATCTGGAATTCATGGAGACCAGTGGTCTGGGTAAGGGGCTTGCTCTTAAAAGTGTGTGTTGGCTTTAGCAGGACCTGTGCTGGTACAGGGTATATTAAATAGCTATATTTGATATTACGAGTATTTGAGATTGCAGGAATAAGGTTCAGAATAGTTTCAGAGTTAGTGTTGGGTCAGAGGTTGGACAACGCCTCTGCGAAATGTGTTTTTCTTTTAGTAAAGGGCAAGACAGAGCAGCACATGAGGGAACGTTAGAAATATTTTTTAAAAAATGGTATTAGAAAGCAAAGAAACAAAACCCAGGCACCGCATTTTCATTTGCACGGTGAACCCTCCAAATCAATTTCTGGCTGAATTGAACAGCTTCATCTTGTAGTTGAAACTATTTTGAAATCTGTTTTTTTTTTTTTCCCCTCTGCTGCTGCTAGGGACCCAGCTGGGTAATGACGGCTGGGTTTCATCTGCATGATTTGGGGAGCCGAAGGGATTGTGTTCACCACAGCTTATTACTGGTAGGATGCCTACAGAAAGTGCTCTTCGTTTGTAGCCTAAAATCAGCTTCCTCAGCTGCGATCTCCTGCTCTGGAGTTGACACCTGTAAAAGCAAAACAAGTTGTAGCTTTTGATTTATCCATTGTTTTAATAATTGTTTGCGTAAAGGTGGTCCCTGGAAGAAATGCAAAGTGTTTGGTCTTTCCTGCCTGTCCAATAGGTTATATTTTAAAGGGAAATTGTATGAAGTGAGAGATCCTTACGCCTTCATGCTCCTGCTGCAAATCTCCAGGAAAACTGAGATATCAAATAGGTGTTGGCTTGTGCTGGAGTTCCCTGTGGCATTTTGTAAAGCTTACTTTCCTCAAGAGATGTCTTTAATGCTATTTTGCCTGCTGATATCCCTCCCTCTCCTTCTCCCCATGTTTAGCAGTATCTGCCCTGTGGAGGTGGCCGAACTCTGAAATTTTTTAAGATTTTTCTGTTTGTATGAGTTGTGGGAAACTGTCCCTGTCCACTATCCGATGTTCCCATTCACTGCCCAAAGTCCCCATCCACTGGGGCGGGCTGGGTTAGGGTTGGGATCAAGGTCAGGTCCTCTGGCTGCATCCACTTCTTCCCCGGGACAGAGGAATCCTGCTAGAGCTGGGCCGAGGCTTTGAAGATGCCCCATACTTGCCTACGATGTGCTGTAGATCACACCAGACACTCTGGTGCTATAGGTTTTTTTGGTCTTCCTCCTTGGGGTTACAAACAATATAATGAAGGGATCTGCCTGCTGAGGAGGTTCTATCTAACAGTAGACCTGCCCTGATAAAAGCCACACTTCTCCTGCAGCAACTCGGAGGCCATGCTGCAGGCCATTGTCTTCTGCTCCTTCCCCCATGTAGGCAAAGCGTGTGGTCCCAGTGGAAGCTGAACTGGGGCTGCAGCACCCTTTTTTTTTTTTTTGGCCCTACACTCTACTGGAAGGTGCTGTGCCACTGCTCGGGGTGCAGCGGGACTTCTGCCTGCCCCCATCGCTGCCCACGTTTCCCGCTGTGTTCCTTGTTTTCTTGATGGGAAGAGTAATATTTTTGTGACAAAGGTAGAGCTCCGTGACAGCAGCAGCAGAAATTACTGTCCTTTCTGACTAGTCCTTTAAGGAAAATCTTTCAGATCTGACTCTCCGGAGGCTTGAAATCGATGCAGGCGTTAAGCAACGTGGCTTGGCTATTTGGATAAAATAGCCTAGTTTTGATTAGGTAGGGAATTGGAGGATAAAGGGATTTCTTTTTCTCAGAATTGGGCAAAGAATAGCAATGTAAAAAGCTGGATCAAATAGCTAAAGCCAGTATCTTCCCCCTGAGGCTTTCTTTCGGTTCCTTTGTAGCACATCAACTTAAGAGAGACTTAAACTCCGGTTTTTGAAGGTTGCTGAGTGGGAAGGCGAAAAATAAAAGAAAAAGGGAGTTCACAGCTGCAGCCTCTTAGGAAATTGTGGTAACAACCTGTCATCCTCGGAGTCGAGGCTGATAATGCTTCTGTGTGTCCTTGCGCCTGTTGGTCTTTATCTAAATTATCTGCCGGCACATCTGAAATTTAGTGATGCCATATGACACTCGGTACAATACGGTCTCTTTAGCATGTTCCTCTCTCCCAGTACTCAGGAAGGTAGCAGGGACAGGAAGAAACAAATGCTTTTTTGCTGCATTTTGCTTCTGATGTGTTAATCCTCTCCAGCCCACTGAGCTGCTCTGTCTGTCGTCTATGTTTGGCCATTGCAGACCGAGAGGCTGATGCATCTACCTTCACACTCCTGCAGACATACCTGTCCTCCTTGTGCATTCTTAAACTGTATTTGGTGTCAAAAGGAGGGAAGAGATAAAAAAATGCTTATTTTAATGTCTCCCATGTTCAGGGGCTATTCCCAGTGAATTGCTATGGGGACATGTGCTGTCGTTTCCTCAAAAAAGGTGATTTTTCCCATGAAATACCTGCGATTTCCTTCCTGGAGCAGGGCGCAGCCGTTCGCAAGAATCGTAGACGGGGTGAGATTCCTGCAGCCCCTTCCTCTGCGCTATCGCTCTGCTCACACGCTGCTTTGCTACTTTTATTCCTTGTTTTTCATTTCATTTTAGCAGCCAGGCCAGGCCCGGAGGCTCTGGATGGGTGAACAGGGTGGGTGGACAGAGCTGTTCATGACACAGGGGTGACAAACCTGACCCCATGCAAGGTGGGGGACTGGCAAACACCCCACACTGCACCCACAGATCTGCCCCCAGACATCAGCTCTGATTCCAGCTTCTCTCCCACTTCTTCCCTGATTTGCAGCAACTTTTTTTAGCCCTTCATGTCGCCTGCCTGGATCTTAATTTGATTTAAAATACCCATACTGACAGGCTACCAGAAATATATTGAAAGAAACAACACAAATATCTTCACAGATGTGACAATGAAAGAATAGAAAAAGAAAGAATTCCTTTAAAGGGGAGAAAAGGAAAATTAAAAAAAAAAAAGCAAGGCAAAGAGGAAGGCTTGGATATTTTATCAGGTATGTTTGGTGAGGATTTTTTCAAAGAGCTTCTTGTTTTAATAATGGCTTTGGTTTAAAGGGAAAACTGTTTTATTAAGAGTGCTACTTCTGCTTCTTTTCTGTAGAATTAATATTCGCCCATGAAAAGATACAGCTTCCACTTTGCATGGTAATTTTGACTGCTTATTTCCACTCTCTTTAATTTTTTATGAAATTATTCTTGGGTCCCTGTAATCCTAAAATCAATGTGAAGAAGGAACCTGAATGCTAGTACAAGTCTTGCTGATTTCCAAAATATCTTATGCAATATATGACTTGGAGAGAAGCCACACTTCCTGCAGTAAAAGAAAGAAAAAGGGAAAAGGCATGTTTTCTGGCCTCTCTGCTTCCAGAGAAAAGCTGGAACGTTCAAAATCTAAAGGCTCCAGCAAGAGAAGATGCTAATGAGCAAATTATTAAAAAATCTTATTGTATCTAAATAACATCCTGGGTTTTGGCAACTTGTTTCATTATGTTTTGAGTTTTGTTGGTTTGGGTTTTTTTAACATCAGCAGCTGGTGGCCCTGGCTTGTATCTATTCTGGAAGTACACCATGGTATGGGGTATGTTGCCACAACAGGAACGGGATTTCACGGCGATGTGGGCTCTCTCCTTAGCAAAAACTTTCCCACAGTTCATGTCAGTAGCTCACAGAAGATGGAGCTTATTGCAGGAAAGCTCTTGGCGAGCCCTGGGGACACCCACTCCGCTCATGTCACCCACCGCGTCCCTGGCACAGTTTCAGGGTATTCCCATCAGGGCTTAGGTATGGCTCCGTGTTTGCCAGGGAGGTTGTCGGTCTATTTATTTCCTAGTAGGGCACTGCACAAAAGGCACCGGGCAAACACTGCCCGCCTCCCAGGGTGTGATTTCTCTCCCTGGGGCCATAACAGCCCCAGCTGGGAAGAGCGATCAGATGTACATCGGTTGTGACGTTGGGCTTGAATCAAAGCCATGAGTCAAGAAGGATAAAGCCAATCTCTGTCGCTTCTTTCTCTGCAAGAGAATTTTTCTCTCATTTAACTGCCCCACACCTTCACAAACCTTTTCTCTCGCTAGCATAATGCATTTTTAATGAGCTCTTCTACAAAGACCACAAGGTAACTCTGAAGCCTTAAGCAGAGGCCATGAAATTTTTTATTATATCTGTAATTTTATTTTTTTTTTTCCTTTTACTGCGCAGAGAGAAATGCACTACAGCTCTGAGCGATAGTGACGGGATGATCCTGGGTGAACAGAAGATGAATCAATGGGGAAGCAGTTCCTTTAAGAGTAAAAAAGGTGTTAAATTAGTCAAGCCTTGTGCTGCTTTGAAGCTCACAGGCATGACATTTTTGGTGGGTTTATTACATTTTCTTTGTGTTTGAGCTACTGCTTAGTCAAGTAGATAGTGTCAAATCCTGATAAAGCAAACTCCAACATCCTAAAGTCAAATGATGATATAATGCAACATGTACAAACTGTGAGCCGGTTTGTGGTGTTTTTTTTCTTTTTATTCACTTCAGATATTTTTTTAATATGTCTGAGAATTTAACCATGTCTGTCACTGCAGTTTAAAAACAAGCTGAGGTAGTTACTTAGTTAATTCAAAATGACTGGAAAAGATGAAGACAACTTTTGATTTCCAAAGCTCTGTATATGCAAGACAGCCTCTATGTCAATCTGAAAAAATTTTGCTGTAATGTTTTTCATCTTCTGCACGTTTTGATGGAAAAATCAAATGATTTTGATACTCAGTGCTTCAGATGAGATATTGCCTTTTCAGGTAGTGTACTTTCAGCTGTGTATCACCAAGTGTAATGTTTTATCATTCTGTCTTGCTTAGGAAAATCTATTCTTGCCTAAATTATTTCTGTGCCACATCCTCTTGAAGTATTTCAAAACAGAGCAACATGAAAAGCTCATCTTGAAGTGTTTGGCTGCTATAGACTTCTGGACTCTCATCGCTATAGGATCTGAGCACCTTCCAGCAGCACATTAAACACCACGACTAACATCTGCCATGTTTTGTTTGCTTTCACGTCCTCCTCTCTGGGGAGAACGCATGTGCAGCGGTGTGCCTGGTTTTGGTCAGGTTTTTCTGTAGCAGATTGGTTTGATATTTTTTTTTTTTTTTAAGACATGCATTCTTCTGAACATCAGTAAGAAAAGGCAAGACGGAAGGAACGCAGGTAGCGCTCGGAGTGGCGTGCAGAAATGTTTGTAGTGGTCCTTATGTGTTCAGCTTTCTTAAGAGTGATCTGGAGGAATTGCTGACCACACTGAGATTTTTTTTTTTTTTTTTTTTTTTGTGGGAGAGAAGCAGAGCTGGACTTTCCTGGAAGCCAACAGCAGGTGTGCTCATTGCTAGATGGCAGCAAGTGAAGTTGCAGCTCACTGGAGTCCAGCCACGAGTTTTAGGGACTGCCCCTCAGAACAAAGCAGCATGCTGTCCCTATAGCAGGGGATGGGTGGAAGGGTTACTTCTAGAAACTGCTCTGTGAGAGCTTTGGACTGGGATTCATGCTTACTTGCAGAGGTTTGTGGCTCTCCAAAGGGAGATTTTTTCTGGCTGAGAGATGGCAAACGTGACTGTTTTGGAACTGCTGGTCCTTGTGCAGGAAGGGGCTGACTTGAGTTTTCAGAAGGCCTTGAAACCTCAACTCTGATGAGCAAGCCCCTTCTGCTGGCTCAGATGTCAGTAGTTAGGCTTTATCTGCATTGTTAACTATCGTGATTGCTCAGTGTTAACTCATCGAATGAGATGAGAGGATCTCATTACAAGGAGCTGCATTATCCGTTACCAACGCTGCTGTTTCAAATGAGACTCATTTTCAGCTGGAAATTAACAGCACCAAACAGACTGGATGGAGGCACAAAATAGTTTAATTGTCTTGAAAGTCAACTCAATTTGCCAGAGGAATGAGGAGCTTTAATAAGGTCGATGTTAAACCACTGTGGCTGTTCGTCCTCACTCTGCATGAGAGGCGGCCAGTCCTCTGTCCGCTGGTGGATGGCTGCATGGCTGCTCTCACCTCCACCAGCATCATCACTGCTCTCTGGTACAGAAGTCACGGCTCAGTCCCTTGAAGGTGATGGTCCACCACTGTCGTCCTGTAAAATGGCATAATGCACAAATTAATCTGGGCTCATTCCTAAGTCCAGTGCTGCTTCACTAAATAAACTGGACACAAATGACAAGTGTCTTTTTGTCCTTTTCAAAATCTTAGACAAAGCTGCCAGTACTTGCTAGTTCTGGAATAACTAGTTCAGTGTTCAGACCAGCATTTTCTAATCAGTCCTGCAAAAAAAGGCACTGTACTAGGTAAAACAGTTCCCTGGTCCCTAAAACCAGGAGATCCTAGCTTCCTAAATTCTCTGTGCAATATCCAAAGTAAATATTTTCTCAGGATCGTAAGTTTTATTAACTTATTTAATCTTATTTATTTTATTTCTCAAAAAGCATGTGATGACTGGATAGCTGGAGACGACGGGAGAGGAGGCTGTATCAGCACAGTTATGAGGAAAAACCTGAGTAGTTTAGGATAGATCGTGAAAGGAGGACGAGACTGCCAAGGGCAGGCAATCCTTAAAGACAAGACGAAGAGAAGAGACAGGAGTGAATATGAAGGCTATGCAGGCACAGGCAGAAGTTGAGATCAAACTTACCATAAGATTAGCAAGAACAGGTGCATTTACATTGCATATAATGTATAGATCAAGGTTGGCAGTTGGCAGCCTCCTCCGTAGCAAGCGGGAAAGGTGCCCTGTTGGTTTCTATCTCCTATCTCAGGGGTCAGCTCAATGTTTCCGGGGATGCTTTATGATTTCCAGCAGAAGAGCACATGCTGAACTTTAACTTGTTCCCTTGGAGTGACTCCTGCTGTCTCTCCTAAATGCTTTAGTGTCTATTGCAGAGCTTCCCAGACTGCATTATAAACAATAAATAGTTAAAAGCCAATGAGGAAGTAAATTGCTGCTTAACTAATCCTAATCAAAATTGCCCCTGGATGATGTGCAAACTCTGAGCCACCTGCGATGGGCACCAAATTCTCTTTCAAACTCAGTTTTAGATGGTTTTTATGTGCCCTATTCTTCAGCATTTTCATGTGCCTGTTGTTTCTGCAGCTGTTTCCTACTGCAGAATCCAATTCTTCAGGTCAGGGACGTTTTGTCACTGACTACTGCGTGGACAGGCGCAGGCTTCAAAAGGTCAGTTCTGTTGTTTCTTTTTTTCTAAAAAAAATCCTTATTAGCAGAAAAAGAAGCTAAATTTATGAACAGAAAATGGTAAGAGGAGAAGCACGTGTCTTCTGATCATGATTATGCTATCAGAAGCACGTTGGCATAATGAAAGGATAATTACTAACTATGCTGGGTTCTGTTTTCACACATTTCTGCAGATTAGGCATGGGAGCGGGCAGGCTGTCACTGATTTTAGGCAAAGCCCTTGAGCAGGCACAAAGGAGCTTAAACCCAGATGGGAAACAGTTCATCCTTTGTAGCTCACCTCTGCATTTCCAGCAGGATTAAATTCACTAATAGGCAGCAAATGCAGAGTGTGAAGTTGCACAAGCAATGCCCAGTCATTGCAATTCTTCACGGTAGCAAAAGAGGCAAGGTGGTAAGTATTAAAATACTGGGAGTCTCCAACCCAGCAGTTGCAATATCAGAAGGCTTTGTATGAACTTTGCTGCCTTCTCACACGTGCACAAAGAGCGTGAAGCGTTCCGCCTAAATTTGACTTGTCTTTTGCTTTGGTTCCTGTACAAAAGTTCTATGTTGACCTGTAATTCTCCATCACAAAACCTCCAGTCCACAATCTGTTGGCAGGATGACTTTGTCTGAGGGACAATGCTAGGCAGTGATGCTTCCAAGGGATAAAAGACTTCCAGCACTTGCTCTGGTTCCAGCTCTTCAATACGATATTGCGAGGCACATCCTCGTGCTGCCACTGAGCAGACTTGAAGGCCAGGGACCTCAAGCCCACACCTCCCTGCACAACCAGAGCCTGATCGTTCAGACCTGTCGTTAGCAGTGGACAGCCTCTTGGCACTCAACTTTAAAGGCATGTTTTTCTCCTTACATGGGTTAAAACCACTGAGGCTGACTGTTTTCAGTGGTTCAAGCATGTACATCTCATCATCAGTCTTCTGGATTTGCTGCAGGTTTTGTTGTGCTAATTACCATTCCAGGTGGCTGTGAGTTAATTAGTAAGCTATGTGTTTCAGGGTCCACCATAACCATATATAAATAAATCGTTACTGTATAAAGAGTACACAGATATAACATATTTGATGATGTGGCAGAAATGCTTTGGCTTGCACAGGACAATTGAAACGTATGTATTATTAGTGACTGTATGTGGTTCTTTACATTAATTGGCTTCATCTGGATTTGGGTTTTGGAGGTCTGGGGACAAGGGGCTTGATTGGGAGTCATTAGTTATTGTTTATAGTGGCCTGATTTTAATTTCCTTCATTTTCAGGCGAGGCTGCGCTTCAGGAGATACGATTGATCTTCCCTCAGATGCTAAAAGGGAACTTGTTTGGGTTTGGACATCTGGGAAAGATGATGCAAAGCCAGCAAGACCTCCCACTGGTAAGTTGCCACCAATATCTTCTGGCCTTGAGCAGCAGCCCAGTGTCTCTCAAGTGTTTTCTTCCTATTTGTCACCCTCAAAGGTCGCCTTAGCACACAGATGACCCTTGTTCATTGAAGCATGGAGGAAGGCAGCCAGAACGCGGGTGGCAGCCGTCCCCGGTGGTGCATGACAGATTGTGAATTTTTTTTTGTGTCATCACTAAGCAGGCAGCAAAGCATGTGCTCTTTGCTCCTACCACCAAACCTGCAAGGCCCTTCACTCTAGGATGCCTGTCCCCTCCATGAGTATGTCTGGACCTGAATCTATTGGCTTTTCCACTCCTCTCCTCTGTCCCCATGAGGCCAAGTTGCTGGGCTGCATCCTGCCTTTGTAGAGAAGTGCTGGTGCCAGGGAGAAGGAGTGGGATGAAGGAGGCAGAGAGGATCAGCAGGGGGTGTGCAGTGACTGTTACAGAGGCAGTTTGGTGTGTCATCACCCATGGACACCCACCTCGATGGGTTCAGGATGGGTCTGTACGTCATCAGTAGCATCCATCCCTGCAGCCAGGACTCTGTGACCACAGAAGAGCTACAGAGGGCTTTCTGGTGTTAAATTGTATCTTGCTGATGTACTCGGTGAGTCAGAGCCCCCCACTCGGCATCCAGAAACACAGCCTGGGACTATTAGCACAGTTCAAAATTTCAACAGTGCTTATGAGCCTTCAAATTGATTCTGTTCTCTCACCAGAGTCATTGTTTACTTCAACATAATTTTTTTTTTTTTAATTCGTGCCCTCCTCCCGACACACTCACAGCCCTCACAGAGATTTTCATGCATTTAAATGAAAAAGCTGAACAGTTCTCTTTTCTAGTTCACATTATGCAGCATTGCCCTTCTCTGTACTTTATCCTATTTCAGAGCTGTCATGCAAACAAACCCAACTGCAAAAAAAAAAAAATCATTAAAGAATTGTGCATCCTATCAGCTTTCTGTCTCAGCTCCTCCTCTCACTGTATATATAGGGAGAAATCCCTTCTCCCACTTGCCCTCCTCCTTCAGGTGTTTTCAATTTTTTCCTAGCTGTGATCCAATATCTCTGTGGCTCCCCAAAGTGTTCTGGTCTGCTCCAGTTGCCCAGTAAACAAACCTCTACTCCCTTCCCGCCTCACCATGTAGTATTCACTATTTCAGGACCATGAAATTACTGTTTTCTAGAGCATTTTCATGTGTTTTTTTTTTTTCTCAAAAAACATAAACCATTTCACTCTAGAATAGAGAATACTCCTTTTCTGCAGAATCTGTCCTGTGAAGTCCCTGTACTGCTTGGACACCCCCTTTTCTTTGTCCACCTGAGTATATCTGGATGAAGCAGTCGTTGCATCTTTGTCCTCCATCACTGCAGTATCTGATTGGTTTTAATATTATTTCTTGCTTTCTTTTATATCATCTGAGTCAGCTTTTGAAGAAGACTCTGCTCTAGGCCTTCAACTTTGATTGATTTTTTTATTATTATTCAAGTGTGATTGCCAGTCTAGCTTATCTTCACCTTCGTCATGCCAAAAAATTATGTTCTGGTGAGCCTGCCTCTTTTCACGTCCCTGCCTTTCAATCATTTGGCTATGCTGAACAGTCATTCTTCTGCAAAGTGAGCAGCACGGGTTCCCACGGGATTGTCATCTTGGCCACAGAAAATAAGTCCCCTTTAGCAGAGACTGAACATGGAGAAAGTGCATTCAGCTCTGGGGTTGGCTGGTGGACAGGAGCTGGTGGCAGGGGAATGGCAGCAGGAAGCATTGTGTGTTTTTGCTTTTGGCATGAGTACGTGGCACTTGTTATTGGCTCTCCTGGGCAATTACCATAAACCCATCTCAAACACACCTAAAAAAAATCCCAAAAGAGAAAAACTACAGGAAAATGAGAAAAAAAACACACTAACGAATATCCCAGGAAAAGGAAATATGATGGAGTAGGGCTCAAAAGAGCAAAATATAAATTATTCCTGTGGAACGAGTGAGTATCTTACTCTTGCTGCAGCTGAAGAGAAGGTAGGGATGTTGGCATAGCTCTGGCTGGGAGTTTGCACTGATCGCCAATGGAGAGACACTGGGGCAGGTATGGGACAACAGGTCAAGGCTTTCACTTGTCATCCTCTAGTTTCTTGATATCTCACCCAGATCCCTGGTGTCCAAGAGACTGCCTTTTCTGAAGAGGAATATGTCCTGGTAGCCAGACCTCCAGCTTGTGGTAAAAATAACTATTACTTAACTTCACAGGCCCACCAAAAAGCACGTGCCTGGAGAGCAGGAGACCAGCAAACCACAGGCATGAAAGTGGATATGCCAGCTTCTGTGCAGAACACGTATCAGTGAATTTAGGCTGCCCTGTCTTCACATCTCCCTGGAAAACCTTTGGATTATCTTGATTTTTATCCATACACGGAAGGTGAAACGATCTAAATATTAATGATTTGTGGGATAAGGGCTGCTTACTGGGAGGAGTAAAGAGCTAATTTGAATTCATAGTACGTTTTTAAAGTTTCTTTAAAAGATTACTTTTTTTTTTTCCCCTTCTCTCCTCTCATGTATCTCAGAAGAAACCAGCCTGCCAAACTGCTCCAGGAAACTCTTCTGAGATAGAGACATCCATCTCTGTGTACGGTCTGTACTTGTGAAGCATAGCACAAAACCCTTTTTCCATTTAATCCATACTAATTATCTCTCTGCAGCTCCTCTATAGTTTCCACTCAGCCCAGGCGCCAAAACATGTGCGGCTGCATCTTGAACAAACCGGAGCCTTTCACTGCACACCTGGTAAGCCAACACTCTGAAAATAAAAATAAATAAAAAGGTTTACTGCTGAAGAATTGAGGCTCTCCACGCTTGAAAACTGAATGCCTTGGGACTGTGGACTAAGGCAGATATTTTTAGTGCCATCAATATCTCCTGGAGTTGATATCTCCCAAGACAGATGGTTGTTTCCCACAGAACGTTGTCAAATGTTTGCTCAGCCAAGATCAATTTTGTTCCAAGTCCTTTCCCACCTTCTGGTGAAATATATTTCACTTGCCAGACAAAAAAATTAAAGTAACAGCATGAAACTGTGTCACTCTAGAGGGTTCTCAGTCCCATGGCTCTCCTCTGTCCTTTTGCTGTGTGACTGACATCTCTTTCGGTGCCCATGAAAGAATAGATGCACTCGAAGCAGAAGCGCGGTGTCAAAAAACGAGGGCTCAGGTCTCATGTCAGAGGCTGATTTCCTCTGAGACCTACAACAAGTCACTTCTCAGCATGTCAAAGGGTCTTGCTGCCACACTTTGCTGTTAGATATCCTAAAACCAAAAAACTCTTGAGCTCCTGAGCACCTTGAATCGATCTCTTAAGAAAATGAGGTGCAAGGTAGGAGGAGAAACAGAAGTGGTGCTGAAGAGGAGGTGGAGGGAGGAAGAACAGGGAGGCTGAGTTGTGTCCACTGCTCAGCAACAACTGCAGCGTTTCTTTTTATTACAAGCCCTCATGAGTCTGGAGACATAAAGCTTGTTCGTGGTGTCTGGCAGCACACTGGACCGGGTGGATTTTCAGCTGAAATTGGAGAGGGCAAAGGACTTTTTAAAGAGTGGTGTGGAATGTGTTTCCAGTGATGCCCTATTTATAAAACTGGCACCATAAAAAAAAAAGTTTCATTTCTTTTCCTCACCAGTTGCTATTTTTAGCAAAGCCTGACTTGTCACAGTGTAAAGGACACAGAGTTGGTACTTTTCAAAGTACAATTAAAAGTGAGAAATTACAGCAGCCAGTGCCAGGAGCAGTTTCTGAAATCTTCTGATGATTCCTTCCTGTTACACTTCTGCTTGTTGTGGCTCTTTAGGCTGAAAATTGTTAATATATGGTTGTTTTCTGGCTAGGACATCCAGGCAATCCGGGATCAGTAGGGTATCTCTCATCTTTATGGCTTCATACATACTAATAATTCTGATTTAGTTTTGTAATTCTAAATCCTTTTGAAAATGCTACAAAATCAAGTTCATTCTTCAGCACATTGAAAGATAAATTGGATCATCCAGGATATTCTTTCCATGTTGCTCCATAATCTTTTCTATTATGGTTTCAAAGGCAGGCGAGGCTCTCATTGGAAGGAAAAATCGGTGCTATGATGCCCAAAATATTTTTAATCCTTAATTTAGTTGGGAAACTGATCTATTCACACCAGCCTGACTTCAGCAACCCTATATCTTCAGACTGTGTTTGTGGAAGAGGATTTTGGGTGCAAGAAACCTGCTAGTCTCGGTGTTTTGCCTCTTGTTTGGGATTTACCGGGGATTCGTTAATATTTAAGTCCTACATTTTCTTAAAGATTACAGAGTCCTGATCCTTAACTAATGTAGGAGATGTTTTCAGCTTCCTCCTGCCAAAGGAGCATCTTTGCCATTTTCAAAATACTATGTATATATAAACATATATTACATACATACATGCCCAATTTATTACTAAATTGTTAATCTGTGGATGTTGCTTTCTCTTACCTGGCAAAGTCACGTACAAGTCTACGTGTAAAGTCTTTTCGTATTGGGAATCTTAATTGCCCATATGGATTTTTTTATGGAAACCTATCAATGGAAGCAAGGTTTGCAGTGTCATATTGGCTCCTGGGAGAGACTAGATGTGATGGTAATCAATCATTTGGGCTGCAAGTGGGTTTGGGACAACCCAATCCCTTCCCTCTTTTAAGAGGCGTACTCATACAAATAGAAATGAAGGAAATGCGATAATTCCATACACAGAAACTAGAGAGAGGAAAACCACACACATATACAAACTGAAAGTGGGAAAGAGTGGGGGTGATTATGTTAATAATTAAGCTTATTTTATCTCTGTGTTCCTACTTAGCGGTTGGCTTTACTCCTGCTCTGTTTGGGAGGTTTCTGATTTGCTTTGAGCTGTAAGGAGAAAAAGCTCTTGCTTTCTCTTTAAGAATATTCATATGCAAAGTCCAAGGTCCCTCTCTTGCATCTTTGCTCTGGAGTTCGTCTCCTGGATACATTAATTCATAGAACAGAGGTGGAACATCATCATCTTTAAGATCCAAATCAAGCTGCCTGTCCTGTAAAGGATCCCTCTGCCTGAAGCAAAGCAGAACCGTTAATGCATTTTTTATAAACAATGTCGTTAAAGATGCATGAAAGATGTGTTGTAAATATTAAAGCGGAACTATCGCTTTTTTTTTTATTTTACTCCATAAAACATAGCACAAATGTCTCCAGGTCAACCTCCTTCTCATGCAAATCAAGCCAGACACTTTGATTTCAAGAGTTTTGCCCATTTCCTTTACTATAATATTACAGTTTCTGTAAGAGCTCTGAAACAGCCGTTAGGATGTTCGCAAATGTGGCGAGTTCAATTATGGAACTACGCAATCATCAAGTTATAAAAACACTTGAATGTGAACAGAGCAATTACAGAGAACGCTTATGAGTATTTAAAGAGATGTTGTAGTCTCCTAAATCTGCTCCCTGACCAAGGCTGTGGCAGGTTTAACATGTAGTGTGGTGCTTTACTTGCCCATCTCTTGTAAGTGATGCTGGGTGCAGGCTCTGTGTTGCAGTTCTCATCCAGCCACGTTGACCACTTGGCTGTTACCCTAGCCAGGGCTGCAGCCTGCCTGCTCTCCCTTCCCACAAGATGCTTTTTTTTTCCATGATATTGGTGAAACAAGTCAAGGTTTGACGTATTACTTCAGTTAGCCGTGAATATGCCTTCAGATTGCTCAGTCAGATGGTCGAATGCATGGCCTTGCTTTAACTGCGTACACCAGGAACAGGTTTCACACTCAGATGGGTATTCACATCAACCAAAATTCTTACATCAAATATAGGTGAGTGTCTAATACAGTCAGCTTTCCAGCATAAGTATTCTGTATCATTCTTATGTTTGTATCTGGCCTCTAATTTGGACACATCGAGATAATGTGAATAAGCTCCTTCCTGTCCCTGCTTGTGGGACCAGCTCAAGTTCCCCTAAGTTCCTAATGGCAGTTGCAGGAGTGAATTTGATCTTCTCTGCTGTATATACACAGACATCCATGATATACCTATACACTGTCCATCCACGATATACCTATACACTGTCCATCCACTTCACCATCAGCCCAACTCTGGTCTGACTGAAGCTAAAAGTAAAAATACCATTGCATTCCAAAGGAGCAGGATTCAGACCAAAATTCTGAGTTCAATAGAAATGTTTTATTAAAGTAAGGTGCTTTTGGAAAAATTTCTACTACTAATCTTCTCAAATCACATGAAAAAAAATCCATTGAAAAATATTTTGATGAAAACAAGAAAAAAGAGGACTTGCCAAAGCACTGCAAGAAACTTCCTACAATTGGACAGGAATAACGTTTATGGGTAGGTCTTCAAGATGGAGCTCAACTGTGAGATCCTTTATTGCTTCCTTCCAACTTTGCTCTTCTCCCCTGTATTTCTATGCCACATTTTGCTGTGTTACAACATTCCAAAACTTGCTTTATCATCAAAAGAAGTGGGATCTCTCCCCTCTTAATTCTTTAAGTCCCTGCAGTTCTTAAATGCACGCAACTTGCATTGACTAGGTGGTCCAGCTCGTTAGGTTGTCTTCTGTACCTAGAAGCAGCTCTTGATTCCTTTCATGATCTTTCTTCCCTTGTTTTAATGTCAGTCTTGCTTTGTGGGACTAAAGAAGAGCTCAAGGGTAAAGGTAGCTGAAGTTCCCAGCATGTCCACTGCTCACTGCAGAGCAGATATTTAATAGTGAAGGTCACCCCAGTAAATTAATGATGAATCTTTATCTTTTTATACAGAATAAATGCCTCTTCTTCAAAATGCAGAACTAAAAGAATTGTTTACATTTGTATCCAGAAAAAAAAAAAAAAATCACATTGGTAGAAAACAAAAACATTCATTGTCCTGACCATCATTTTCCCTAATTAAGTCTCAGTATTTAATTCCTTTTTCATAAGAAAAGGAGTTGTGTCAACCTACTGATATTTAAGTGAAAGTGTTCCCACCTGTGCTGTCTCTCCCTGTGTTCTGGAAGAAAATTTTCCCTAGAAAAGTGAAAAAAGGCACAAAGAGCTTGATACATGCTTTGTTTTTCTTTTTCTTTACTGTTTGAGGGGGGAGGTTATAATTTGGTGATGAAATGCTGTTGTGGTTTAACCCCAGCTGGCAACTGAGCATTTATTCTTCCACGGTGGGATGGGGGAGAGAATCAGAAGAGTAAAAGTGAGAAAACTCATGGGTTGAGATAAAGACAGTTTAATAGGTAAAGCAAAAGCTGCTCGTGCAAGCAGAGCAAAACAAGTAATTAATTCACCACCTCCCATCATCAGGCAGGTGTTCAGCCATCTCCAGGAAAGCAGGGCTCCATCACACGTAACCATTACTTGGGAAAACAAACGCCATCGCTCTAAACGTCCTCCCCCTTCCTCCTTCTTCCCCCAGCTTTATATACTGAGCATGACATCGTATGGTATGGAACATCTCTTTGGTCAGTTGGGGTCAGCTGTCCTAGCTGTGTCCTCTCCCAGCTTCTTGTGCACCCCCAGACTGCTCACTGGTAGTGTGGAGTGAGAAACAGAAAAGACCTTGACTCTGTGTAAGCACTGCTCAGCAGTAACAAAAATATCCCTGTGTTATCAACACTGCTTGCAGCACAAGTC
This sequence comes from Tauraco erythrolophus, assembly GCF_009769465.1. NCBI lineage: Eukaryota > Metazoa > Chordata > Aves > Musophagiformes > Musophagidae > Tauraco > Tauraco erythrolophus. The sequence continues at coordinate 126,159,550 of NC_141466.1, read as the reverse complement.
CAAAATACGGCCCCATACTGTCTACTGTGAAGAAAATGAACTCTAGCCCAGCCAAACCCAGCACAAATGCATTTACCATCAATACCATACTGGATTTAACATGCAGAAAACCTATAGCTCCTCTGCCCGTGAGCTGCTTGCTGCCTGCAGCCTGGGAAGCTCTTTCCCTGGGCTCCCAATTAGCTGCCTACCCAAGCTCTTTTTTCAAACCTGATCAGATATCCACAATGCCCTTCATGTGTCTCCCTGCTGCTTGCTACACTTTAATTTACATTTCCAGCAGTATCCTTTACAAGTGATCTGCCTTCCTGGTTATACCATGGAAAGGTTTTTCTGGGATGGTGACCCCATTGCAGGGTTCAGGTGCCAAAGCTTCTGCAACCTCTGATCGCTGTGACTTTTTTGCCTCCTGTTTTCCTAGGGCTGTGGGATGCTCGCATGGTCTGTGGATGAGAGGGATTTCCCATGGCACGATGGTACCTGGTCACAGTGGTAGGGAAGGGCAGAGCTGAGCGTGGTGGTGACTTCCCCATCGGGCTGCAGGTCAGTGTCAGGGCACAGGCATCCCTGGGCCAAAAAATTAAAGGAAATAATTTCTCAGGTTTCTATTACTATAACTCATATTTTTATTTAAGTCTTGTGGGCAGCTGCTGACTAACTAAAACTTATTTCTAGGCAGATTCTGGTAATGAACTCCCACTTAGCTGATGATCAGCTTCTAAAAATAATTGCTCTGGGATTAACGATGCAGGGTGGGTTTTTTGTTTAATCACACTATCTATACACTGAGGTACACCAGACTTAGCAGACCAACTCTAAAAGGATCGTTTGCTGCCTCCCAATAATACTGTAGTCTGGGATCACAATCCTCAGACTAAAATTAAATCATCACCTTAAACTGGCAGCAAAGAGCGGCTTCATGCCTGTCGCAGTTGATATTCCCTGTGCAATAGCATATTTGGGCTCATATTTTGAAACATGTGAACTCTTGAATGTACCTGAAACGCAAAGGAAGGGGCAGGAGGAATAGTAACTTTCCTCCCTTTGCTCAGCCTGGAATGCAGAGGGTAATTTCTCTTTGCACTCAGGAGTTTTCTGTGCTGTAAAGAATTCAGTCTTCTAGTTTCTGCCTAATAGTAAACCGGACTATGAAAAGGCTTTTTGGTGCTTTTAGTGTGCTTTCTTTAAGGAAAAAGAATTTGCAGGCTGATCCACTTTCAAGTTCAAGCCAACTCAGGGTCCAGGCACAGGAGTCGAGCACACGCACGTAATTAAGGCATCTGCATTTTCATTAACAGACAAGGAAAACCATCACAGTTCTGAAGCGCTCTGCTTGCATGTTTTGCATAGACCACGTAGCGTGAGATAACTAGGGAGATGCCTGAGAAAAGGAGCAATTACGGTTAATCAATAATCCTCAAATGGCAGCAATTAAAATTCTGAAAAAAAAAAAGTTAAAAAGAAAGCAGGCAAGGTAACGGCAAATCATCCATCAGCCCTTTGGAGCATTTTACAGATCTCAACTTGAAGAAAGGAGGAGTTTTTAATTAAATCATTATCTGAGGACACCATTGATCCTTCATGTTAGACGATTTAGAGTGCAAGAAACAGCTTCAGATGGCCATAATCATAAAAGATGTGTTTATTTTCCCCCCAAATGAGCCCCTTGCCTGACTCTGTAAAAAGATTATTCTGCTGAAACAATGTGGGAGAGCTCTCTGCTTTTAAACGATCTAATTTCCATCTCCTTAGCTGAGTTAATTTAGTGCAGTAACATATGTATTTGTTTCCAAATAAAGACATTTGTAGATAGTGTTTTCTATATCAGTTTGTCCTCTGCCCCAAGAAGATAAAAATGGCCAATTATGGTTCAGCAGGGTTCATGTTTCCACGACACGAGGAACTTCAGCAGCTTGAGTTAGGAAGTGCTTTTCCTCAGAGCACAAATTTCATTTTCAGTCATTCTCAACAGCGTTTTAGAAGCTCAGCCCTGGGAGTCCCCCCCTGTGACCCTACGCATCTTGAAGGGGCAGCACAGGTAGGTGCATCCTTAGAGAGGTCAGCTGCTGTTTTCAGAGACGGTGGCTGGTTTGGGGTGTTACCTTTTGAGGCTGCACAAGTGTCTGCTCCCACTCACTGATGATGAGGAGGGGCTCCCAAATCACCCAGCAGCTGGCCAAGGCTGGGGGGAAGTGGAGGTGGAGCTGGAGATGGAGTCAGGGCTGCCCAATCTGCCTTGTTAGGAGACTCAAGTGGCTTCAGGTGGTGTGCTGGGATGTCTGCAGGTTTTTCCCTGGATGGGAAGAGTGTGGCATCTTCTCGGCAGAGCCTGGAAATACCTATCTGCCTGCTTTGCAGGGAGCAAGACTAAAGGGGGTAAGTTATTTGGTGGTTTTTATTGTGTGGTTGGTTTGGGGTGGGCTTTTTCAGCATCTTTCCCTTTGTGGTAGTAGAGCTGATGGTTTATTGGATTGGAGACTGTTAACTGCTGTGTGTGGGACATGAGATAACATGAGTATAACCTGTGTGTTAAAACTGGAGAGGCTCAGGTCTGACAGGGCTATGTATAACTAAAAACGTGGTGATGATGTCAGGCTTGGTGCTGAAGTTACACTGCGGGAGGCTGATGCCAGCTGGGAGTTTGCCTCAGGTGGGAGACTGAGATCTTTGTCCCTCCTTCCCCCTCGATCCCCTTGGAGGCAGATGGCAGGTTAGAGGGCTTTCCTCTTTCTAAAACATCTACAGTTGTACTGGAACTGGTGAGACTGCTCACAAGAGAGAGGTTAAGTGTTCCTGCCAGCATTTGCAAGGTGAGGCATTTGACCTTTCTCTGGCTGATTCCCCTGCCTGGCTGTGCAGCAGAGCAGTTAACACACCTGCTTGTGTCAGATGTTTGCAGGGTCTATCTCTAGCCAAATTGTGGCATCAAAGATAGGTACCTTTTGGGACCCATAGATCTCTTTTATTTGTAATCTGCACCTGCATTAGATGCCTGGAACAGTCTGAGGGAGACATCATGAATTGCCACATCTGTCTCCTTCCTCCCCAGTGGCCTAAATTCAGGGCTTCCAAGCTTTGGCCAAGGAGCAGGTCCTGCTGTCAGGGGACAGGCAGGGATTACAAGCAAGCACCTGCCTTTGCTTTCCTTGTTCAGCTACTAATTAGCTCCAGCAGCTCCTCCTGCACTATCCCTTGTGCTTAGGGCTTGTGCCATGGAGCTGTGGTGCTACCTCAAGGTGCAGCCTTCACATGGAGATTGACACACACCTGAAACTCTCTTTTGACCAACCCAAAAGCTTTACCTTCAATATATGCACTGAGATGGGTCCAAACACTGCTTTGCTATTCATGCTCCAGTCCTCTTTAAAGAAAAACACCCTCATCCTCCTCTGGGTATCCAGTACTGCTGACGTACAAATTATGAAGCATTTGTTTGTGCTTTTCTGGTTCTTGCTTTGTCAGAGCAAAGCTCTTGGCATTGACAGCCTGCCTCCATCCAAAACACTCAACTTTAATATAATTAGATGAGCTTTTTTTCTCCTCTTTGAGTTGTGCCTGCCTAAAGTCCCACTGAATTTTGCTGCTAGCTGCCTAGAAACTCACATTGGGGCTTTATTGCGACTGATGAGGAGTGAAGAGCTGGATCCAACGGATGTTGAGTCCTGTATTGTGCTTCCAGGCAAGAAAATATCTTCTCTGAAGACCATAACCAGCAGCACTTCAGAAACAGGCAGAAGACACTCCTGTTCTCTTTTTGTTTAAGGTTTCTGTTGGAGCCTCTCTTGTTACCAGCCACTAAGCGTTCCCCTGTGCTCTTTGATGTTCTCTGATTCCTGTATGTTTGCAGGGAGGAAAAATGGAGCCACTTACAAAGACAAACTGATAAAAAGAGAGACCTCTCTGTGACAGCTGATGTCCTCGTTTTCTGGGCTAGGTTGGAGTAACAGCTTTTTTTGCATTTTCTTTGTCCTACTTTTGACCAAAAAAGTCGTGCCAATGTCTGCGTCCTGAAGAAGTAACATGAGCAACTGGTCCTGGTTGGCTCTGAGATCCCAAAACATGTAAGCATGTGTTCAGCCTTAAAGAAACTGAATAAAAGCCCTGAGATTTAGGGTTTTAAATAAGTTTAAGTGACTTGCTTGATTGCGAATCACTAACAGTGAAGCAGGAAGGATGTGTAAGGACTGGTTGTAACGTGACCATGGCCCTGGCCTTGTTGGAGAAGCCGAGTCTGGACTAGAAACTCGGAGGCAGTGGCTGTATGCAAGAACAGATCCCAAAGCGAGGTAGATGAAGCCAAGAAAGTTCTGTTCTGCGAGTCTGGTCCAGGAAATCTCTGGTGCTAACATCTTTTTAGAGTCCTTTAAACACCAGCCCCTTAGGCCCTGAAACAGCTAACGGGAGAAAAGCAAGAGAAGACCCAGGAAGCATCAACAGCAGCAGGATGCAGAGCGTGTATGTGCTTTTAATGCTTCCCAAGACTTAGTCTTGCTGATATAAAATTGAAATATGGAGGTTTTTTGTGACTTCTAGTTTAGCTCTGAACAGATGTGGAACTGTTGAAAGTAAAACGCTCATTAAAATTACGATATTTCTAGTGATTCACTATAACAAGATTACTTCCCTTGCAGAGCACTTGCTTCAGAAACACGCCCGAGGAGGCAAAGCCACTGCAATAACCAGGCTATAGTGAAGACGTTCACGCTCGTTTCCTCAATGCAGGCAAAACGGCGCTTCAAGACCTGCCTCGTGTCTCTGTGCTCCTTCCCTCGCCGCAGGACAGAGGCAGGCTGTGGAGGAGCTGCTAAATCCATTTGTAGCTTCTTCCTCAGTTCATCCTTCCCTTCCTTCGGGGGGGAAAAGGACATTTGGCTTAAAAATATCACCCAGTGTCTCCAGCTTGAGCCTCCTGCAGAGGGAGAGCGACTCTCACCGTATGTAAATCTCTTCCCACTTGCACACATCCACGTTTGCTGTTCCAACACGATGGCCTGGCTGCCCTCTGGCTTCTCTAGAGAAGCTCACAAAGACCCAAAAAGCATCAAAAGAACGATGGCTCTTTCTACTGTATGCGGGGTTGATTTTTATCAACTCTGGATGAAGCCTGAGATACACTCTCAAAACACCATCAGCGATGCTCCTGGGTTTTTCCTCTTCCTTTCTGCTTCGGTGCAAAGGTTAAAGCAAGCACCAGTTTTGCGTATAACAGGTTTAAAAAGGAGCAAAACTCCAAGGGATCCTTGCCAGCAAGCTTTGCTTTCCCACCCAGCAGGGATGAGCCGTGTGGCAAATTGTTTGTTAAATTGAATCTCGCGTTCCGCGCTCCAGCAGAAGCAAAACAAGAGGTGCCACAATTACAACTTCATCCCTTGATTACCTGCCTCAGCGTGGCGGCAATAAGCGTTCACAATTTGTCGCTGCCCGGCCAATTCATCGTTAAACTGAAACGGCATCTTAATTGTATCCACTAATAGTCGGCTTCAATCAAAAATCACTCCGAGTCGCTCCAGCTAGACTAGCTGGGGCTCCTAGCACTTGCTTTGGCTGGGTAAGGGACTCAAATGAGATCATTGTGGTTTTATTTATGTACACGATCAGCAAGGGGGGAGCACTTGCAGCCGTATAAACTCTGGGGTGTCTTTATCACTCGGTATTAAGCTGGGGAGACAGGACAGCTGGGATTTATAGGTTGGTGCATGCGGCTCCTTTTTATGGCTTTTGCGTGATTTAGGCAGAGCTGGGCTTGTGGATGGCAAAACTGACAGGGGGACGAGGGTCTTGGGTTTTAATTTTGCAATTCGCTTTGACGACAATAGTCATAAATTTCAAGGTGTTTTGTGGCGGGGCTTCAGCTTTCATTTTTTGATGTAGAGAACACAAATGTCAGCAAGCAGAATAAGAACAAACCCTTTTTCCAAGGCAAATATTTGGGAGTGAGAGTCTGGAAAAGTTGCCTGATGGATGTTAAACCTCTTCCTGTTCTGTGGCAGACTGAAATTAAAGCTGCAGACTTTCAGGTTCAGCAGCCGGGCACAGAATTGAACAATTCCACCTTTTCACAGGTCCCAGGGACTTTTCTCTCTCATGAGCAGCGCTGGCTCTTGGGAGCAGCCACCTTTCCCAGGACACTGGGAGGTGAAATGCGCATGCAGGGCCCGAGCTGGGGACCCATGAGGGTGACGTGGTTGAAGCAGGACAGGGCCGTAAGGATGAGGTGAGACTTCAGCAAGGGCTTCCCTAACCTAGAGAGGGTCAAATGTCCCTCCTGTACCTGCTTTTCCACCCCATTAAATCATACAGCAGATCGATAAAAGACAAATGATGCCAGTGGCTAGTTTATGGGATTTTTTTTTTTATTACCACTTCAGCTGAAGTGCTACCATGGAGGGAGAAGGATGAGACTAATTTAATTTCTTTCCTGGCTGATAATTACGTGGGGATGTAAACGCTGCTGCCAGGCGTACATCTCCAAGTGTAACAGTGTGAAAACCAGGGCTTTTTGGTTAAGCTTCTCCTATCAGAGCACTTCAGCTCCTATTGCAAACTCCTAACTGTAAGTACAGCTCAAAGGCTTCGAAATTCCTATAGCGGTAAAGAACCTAACGCAGGAATTAAAGAGAGGGTTTGCTGGAGGAGAGGTGTCGGTGACTGTAAATAAACTGCTGTATGGTACTGCAAGGCATAGAAGAAAACGGCAAGTGCTGGGGGCCATGGTGAGCTGTTTCACAGGAGAGAGGCAAAACTCAGCTCCAAATTCCTGTAGAAACCTTGATGTCCTTTCACATCACAAATAAGGTTTTTGAGACCTACCAAAGGGTGTTTTTCTTGCTTCTCGGCACACTGGAAGCCTTTCCCTAGCTGCTCTTTTGACTTCTGGGAGCAGGAAAGAAAAAAAAGTTTCCATGTTGCCCTGAAGGCTCAGGACAAGCTGCTTCACTGTAACTGGGGTGTGCAAATCCCAGCGTGTGCTGTACGGCCCCTCCCTGGCCGGGGTTCCTGCTTTAGCTCTTGCACAGCTGGGAAGTCAAAAGCACTTCCACCAAATAAACAAAGCTGCTCTGAGATTTCCTCTTTCCTCTGTCTGCCAGCATCTCCAGAGGACAGATGATGTTTAATAGCTCTGTTCTCTGTTGTTAACTCCACTCTTCCTTTTTGTGGGTTTGTAGTTGCGTGCGCTCCGTTTTCACTGTAGGAAACTCCCTTCCTTGCTCCTGCACATGTTGCCCCTTGCAGCTCCACTTCCTTAGCACTGAGCAGCTGTATCCTCCCTCTCTGCTTTTTCTTCTTTTCCCTGTACTCATAATTTCCTTCACACAGCACCCAGCTCCCCACTTTCTCTGACTGGCCCATGGCAGCAGACCTTCAGCCTGGGATTCTTGCTTCTTGCCTCCTACAAACTTGTTGCCTATTTACAAATAAAATATGCCTAAAACACCTTGATGTCGTATCAATGGCTTCTCCAGTCTTAGGGCATCATCTAGGCTCTGACTTCATAAAGCACCTCGTTAAAGTTGATCAGAAGAGTAAATCAATCCTGTCAGTGATTGCATTTTAGGGTGGGACCCTGAACTGCCCAATGCTGCCTTGGGAAAGTCAAGGAGCCAGGACCGCTGAGCTACTGCCCTGTGTGCGGTGCAGCTGCCCAATTTGTCCTTGTCCTTCCCTGCTCGGAGGCAGCACCCGGTGCCTTGGGGATCCAGCAGGGGTTTGTGATGGTCCTCCCATGGCTGCCAGGCCCCATGCACCAGGCTGAGCCGGATTTTCCTTGCAACATCCACAGGTTTGCAGACTTGGGGCTGAGGTTCAGGCGCTGGTGCTTTTTTTTTTTTTTTCAAAGCAGACTAGATGAAGGCGCAATGATATACAAAAGGTGAAAGAATTCAGTCACCTTATTTGCATGTTTCTGATGCCAGGCACACCAATAAACAGAAGAAATGTTGGATAAAGACCAGAGGAGTTTGCAATTAACACGTTAACCAGCTCTACCGACTTAGGATCAAAAGCAGAGTAGGAAACGAAACACCCATGCAGCGTGACCCACGCTCTGCGTCGATGATTTGATTTACGCTAATGCTAAAGGCCCATAAGAAGCTGACGTTGCCTTGTAAACTCCCTCTCCTTTCATGTAAACTGCTTCCCACAGTCTGGCACCAAACTGATAATTTCTCTCTCCTTCTTGTCTTTTTATAACTGCAGAATCTTCAGGATCTCATTCCTGCCTTTACTGTGTACTCGCTCGCCGCTAAACAAACTCCTGTACGTGTGCCAGGCAATATTTTGTTGACAAAAATCACTTTGTCAACAGAATTATGTGTACGCGCCTGATGAAATGCCTTTAACTGACAGAATGCTTTTAGTCGCATGAATTTACTCGACTAAATGATATTAGGTGGATTAAACCAGGAATTTCATCAGCCTCTTTCCTCCAAGGAAAGAATTTCATTGATCCTCTCTCAAGTTGGAAAGACCCATGCAGTCAAATGTATTTATTTGATAAACAAGTCTGTCATGGCCTTAAAATTGCTGCAGCAGGACAGAGAGACACAGGGGGGACTTGTATTAGGGCTTGACGAGCTCACTTAATGTGGTGGGGCTCAGGACTAAAGTTTCTCTGCGAGATGTAGCACTATGTGTGAGTTGGTTTTCAGACACTGCGTCTCTGTGATCATCACCGCAAGGGGTGACATTTTTTTTCCCCGTCTGACTTTCACGATAGAAAATGGGTGTCTGGCAAAACCACACTTTTTTTTTTTTTTTTCAGACATTGGGAGGACGGTGTCAGCAAAATCTAAAAACTAGAATAACCAAGTATTGCAAATTATAGTGTTTTTTCCACCTTTTCTTTGAGATTTTTCTATTTCATGATCGTCTCTCTTGAATGTTTCCTAGCACAGACTAGGAAACCATCGCTTGGTGGGCAGCGATGCTAAAGCAGGTACATGCTCTGCTTCTGCAACACTTTTCACTTTCTTTGCTCAGTGGTAGAAGAAATTGAATTTGGGGGAAGGAAGGAAAGACACTCATGTTCTTTGTGCCCAGAGAGGTCACAGAGCCTGAAAACGCTGCTTGCTTTTGTGTATAGCGATGCCTAATTATACACTGCCATTTCTTCTGCCATCAGAAAGCCTTGATTTCACCTCTTGGGTTCTTCTACAGCTGGATGGTGGGTGAAAATGGATTCCCCAGCATTAATATCTGCTGGGAGCTTACATGCCACTCTAATAATTAATAACAATGAGCCAAATTATTACTCCTAGTGTGTCTTTGGCAGTCTTCAGATGAGGCTGTGAGAATATTTTACACACAGGGATAAGAACTGATCCCCCGTTCATTCCTGTTCAGCCCAAGTCTGTCTCACACCAGCATAAGGGAGTTTATTTGAAGCATTATTCTGCTTTTTCCCCAAGGCACCAAGTTCAGAGGAATGAAGGCACAAGGGTTATGTGCCTGTTATTCCTTGTGTGGCTGCAGAGCCCGGACAAAACCACCAATAAATTAATCTAGGTGATTATTCCCTTTGCCAAAACACGCTTGGAATAAAGAGCATTAAATTCTGGCTTGTGACTTGCTGCTGCTATCTCTAGCAAGGTGCTTTTTTTTCCAATTACTTTTCTTTGGTGTTTTGGGTTACGATTTTTTTTGCAACTCTCTCCGGGTTCTCGGTGTGGCTCTTCACAGGGACCCCGCTTCCACGCTCGGGCTCATGCCCATTTTCCCCGTGTCCTTCCATCTGGGATACATGCAAGGACTTTGCTCTGTCTCTCCTCCATGGTGGCAGGGCAGGGGATGCTCTTCCATGGCCAAGAGATGTGCAAGAAATTAATGCTGTGTTAATTAGCTGTTCTTCCTCTGACCTGTGAGTCTGTATTTTTAGTATTAAAACATGGAAAATTCCACCAGATGTGTTTGTGCAGTGAAAACTCCACTAATTTTAAGTCTACTTTTGAGTAAAGACGAATGTATATAGGGTGTCAGAGCCGGTGCTGCTTTCCGTTAGGGTGTTAAGTTGTTTTTTTTTCCCTTTGCCAACTGATTTCTCTCTAAAATAAACAACCAGTGTTGAAATTAAAGCACATTAATATAGCTGATTTGTAAATAAAAAGGAGAGTTAGCCAGACGGAGCGGAAACATAAATAGAGACCAAATGTTATAATATAATGAGAGACGATGCTCCTGTTTAGAAAAAGACTATCATCCCCCTGCATGCTCATGGTAACGGAGCTGGAGGCACATGGGCCCACGGCATAGCAGAAATGTTGACATAGATCTGTTATTTGAATACTCATCAATTATAAAAGTCAGGTCCACAGCAATTATCCACTTGAAGGGTTTTCCTGGAAACGCTCCTCAGAAAAGTTTATTTTTTCAAATTGTGCTGCAAGTCTCCTGCCAAGACCTGGGAGGGAGGAGAAAGGAGTCAAAACCTCCATCACTTCCTCTGAAGAATACCCGAGTGTGCGGAGGTGGTTTGAGGTTCTAATAGCTTGCAATACAGAAACAGAGAGGTTATGGTCACAGTCACATAATTTTGGGGATGTGGCTAAGCGTTGCTGCTCCCCTATGAGGAAAACTTGTGGATAGATTTTAAGATAGAGATTATTCAGTACCATGCACTTGAGCAGCACAGGGAAGAATTAATTGACACCTAGATGTATTGGGGGTAGGGACGGTGACAACATATGATAAATGAAACATGCAGAAGCAAGAGCAGATGTATGCTGGAAGGACAGCATGATAAATGTGCTGCTTGATATTTACAGTGCCTGAGAAAACGCTCCCAATCTGATACAGGTTCAGTAACTAGTCATGTTTGAGTACGGTGGTGACTTGATTGATTTAATTAGCTCTCATTAATGGCGTTGCAGATAGTTCAACAACAAGCAACGGAGAGTCTCGCTGAAGTGTTGCATGTTAATTGCCTGATGATTTGTGTTATGGGACGGCTCTTTTGCATAAGTACAAATTAGATGGTGAATTGTTTGGAAACATTCATGTCTATCCTTGCTGGGAGAGACGAGGCCGCTGCCTCGGCTGGCTGCGTCGTGCACCTTCCCCGTGCCAGCACGGGCTCCCTGTGCCCTGTCAAGGTTTACACCCTCAAATAAGGCTCTGGCCGCAGCCCACAGGGCTCCTTCCCCAGTCACTCCCCTCCCTGCTCACGTGAATAGAAAGGACCTTGCAAATCAATATCCTCATTAAAGCTTATGAATTATTCTTTTGATCTACATTGACTCTGAGGAGTGAGCTAGCTGGCCCAGGGAAAATTAAAATCGCCACTATGGCTAAATCTACTCAAATATTATTTTCTTTTAACCTTTCTCATAACAGCGTTTTAAAATTCAATTTGGTGCTCTCAAACCAACTGCTAAATTGCAAACTTTGGTCAAACAAGCAAATTTGCTCCCCATGTTTTTTATTTCATGCAAGAAGTAGCTAAACGTGGTGTTGCTCAGCTTCAGTGGGAGTTACCTGCCTCTACCCTGGACTTCACCACTGTTTATAGCTCTCCATGTCGGACCTGGCATTTTCTATGCCCAACATCTGCCTTGGGCTCCGCTCCTGCTGTCTTGGGGAGTGAAATAAGAGTGAGAGAACATAGTGTATCTGTGTAGTAGACTGGTTGCAAGACGTATTTATTTTCCCCTTTCCCAGGTGAGGAGGGGCAAGCAGGCTGAGGGTGAACACAGAATATGGAAACATGGGATGGCCCAGAGGAACAGCACTGCGGGTGGCTGGGCACAGGGCACAGCAGGAGCTGTGTGGCATTGCCTAATCCTGCGGTGCCTGAGGGGGAAAAGCTGGGGCAGAGGATGGAGGTGATGGCATGTCCTTGCTGGGATGTAATTAAAAACTATTGGGTTTGAGTAGTTTAAGCCCATACAGGCCAGTCGTACTTCTGACATGTTTCTTTTGGAAACTTTGCTTTGGTAACCTTGGTACTGTTTAACGGGGGTTATTTGTAGGTGTTGCTCATACGCTGCTAACAGGAGCCGTGGCAGGAGCCCACTCCAGCGGGGTGGTTCCCAGGTGAGGTGTGCATTGCCAGATGACTAAAATTTGGAGCACGTGCTAGGGGATGCTTTAGAAATGAAAAGTGGTGTTTAGGAGCTGGCTCGGCTGTCTCCTGGCAAAGCCGCTCCCTGTGAACAGTGCACGCTGCTGGAGGACTCTAGGTGAGATGCAAGCTGTACTTCCCAAAATAACCACTTTTCTCTACTTTTTTTTTTTTTCTTTTTTCCGCCTTTTCTCCACACCTGACGGTGTGCTTAGAGGTGGTGGGAGAAGCGAGGCGTATGTAGTGTGTGTTCTCCATGCTCCTGGCAAGCCAAGGCTTTCTGGACTGGTGGTTGCATCATGTTCAAGTCTTGTTTCTTTTGTGCTTTTGACCCTACAACTTTATACATGTATCATGGGAAGTATTTTTTGCACTGTGAGAAACTGGCTTGTGTAGTTGCTATGTCCAAGTTATTAGGGCCAAGCCATGAAACCTGGCTACAGTGACAGAGCTGGTGCATGCTGGTGAGGGGCGTTTTAGAGTCGCACCTCTCCAAACCCAAAGGGACGATGCCTCCACCTTTGCGTGAGATTTGGGAGGAAGACTGGCTGCTGCCTCTGTGGGGTTGAGAGAACATAACTGTTTTGACAAGTGAGAAAAGACATGAAGTGACATTTGTCTTTGTGGCAGAGAGAAATCGGGTTCTGCATTTACAGATGCAGCATGAGTAGTCACGTCTTCTGTAAGTTATACCCTCTGATTACACAGGTCACTGAACTTCCTTTAACCTGTAGCTTAGGGAACGTGATGGCATTAAGAGAGGGCTGAGAAAAGAGTTTCTCTCCTTGAAGAAATTCATAGATGTTGACCTTCTATTTTGCCCTGAAGTAAGGCAAAGAAAGATGAAAATGATGAGGTTTTGCAAAGGCAAAAAGCACTTTCATTTTCAGTTTATCATAGCTTTTTTTTACTCCATCAGGTTGTTTTGGTATTAAGATTAAAGTGACTCCAATATAATAAATTCCACAATTATTTCCCACAGGTTATTTCTGTTGAGTGCACTTTTTCAGAGGAGAAACCCATGTGACTGGGAAATTTCCCACTAGATCTAGAGACCACCAGGTTACCTGTGTTGGGAAGGACAGTAAAGCCCCAGCATTGTCTCACAGTGCATTGATCCCTGTGGCTACACGGCTTACAGCTGTGAGCTCGGGTGGACTGAGGCTTGGGGACTGAGGGCTATTGACCAGTAGAAACTAGGAATCTCTCCCTTTTCACTATTTCAAAGACTAAACGTTTGGGTATCATTAGAAGACTTCTGTATATTTTTACCAGTGTCCCCTTTCTTGTGCAAAACAACATGATTTCTGCATGAAATCCACTCTGGGGAAAAAAAAACCCAAACAAAACAACCTAGAACTTTGAGTGACACCGTGGAGTTCCTGAGGTGTAACCCTTTCTCAAATAATTCTTTTCTAAAATACAGTCCCTCGGTTTATAGATTTGGTGAGAAGATAAAATACTGTAGATGGCTGCTTTACACACTGTGCCCTTTCTACACCCAACATGAATGCTGTGCTTTTCCTGAAATTGTCTTCAGTCCTGTTCAAATTCTATGGAGAACTTTGTTTTAATAATAACTTGTCTAAAGAAACAAATTTCATTATATAAGAACAAAAGGGACCCTGGCTTTTAAAATATACAACATGCCTGTATGACACATGGGAGCAGGAAGAGTATGAATCCTGCGGCTCCTGACTTAGGGAAGATGTTTAAGAGAGACCTTGGCCTTTAACACCATAAAAATACTGGTGTTAAAAGCTCCCACTTTATGTTCTCAGCTTAGCAAAGTTCTTTGATACTGTTGTGGAGGGAGGTGTTGCTCATCACTTTGACAGCTGCATTTAGGGAGTTATTAACACTTTTCATTAAACCAGAATTTGAGATGAGCAAGTTGCAGTTATCCAAATGTAAATATCAAATAGAGGTTGTTTGAGAGTTGATATCATATTTTTTGGTTGGATAGCTGCAATAACTTCATTTCTGAAAGGAGCGTGTTGTAACTTGATAGAGACTCAATGCACAAACTGGCATGGGTGAATGATGCTTTTTGACTGAATTAGTAAAGTCCTTCAGCTATCTGTACATGAAACCCCTAAAGGAAGCCTGTCTGAGTAAAAACCCTTAATTTCCATTGTTATGCAAAAAAAAACCATCAGGAGACCAAAGGCATATATATATCTGCTTTGGCCTGCTCTCTACTATAAATAGGAAGGTTGTATCTACAGCATGTTCTGTCCTTCAAAAGATGTCAAGACTTTCTCTCCCTTTGGAGAAAGAAGGTAGCTGGCCTTGTAGATGAAGGTGACTTCTTCCAGGCTGTCGCTCACCTAATGCTGGCTCCCCAGCCTGTTTTTTCTCTTCTTTTGTGGGAGAATGAAAATAGAAAATCCAAACTTCAGTAAACTAGCTCTTGGTTTGATATGTGTGAATCTGGTTACAGTGAGGACTTTGCCCTGTAGGTTTATTTGGATTTTTTTTCTAATGCTCTTATTTGGTCATGTATTTCAGTTTTGTTTTGTTTCTTTCTCAAGTTCCTAAATTTAGATGAAGATGATGATGTGCTTTCACTGTTTCCCATATGAATGGGCGCCTGACAGGGAGGACTCCTACAGGATTAATAATGTCTGAGGTAGGAGACATATGCTCAGAGGAGCACAGAGGGAGACCAATTGGAGACGGAAGAAAAGCTAAGAGCTGCAGTTTTGCAAAATAGGTTCTCCCTTTACATTGGACCCAATCTTCTTCTTGAGGCAAAGCTTTTCGCTTGCTATGGACACAAATCTCCGCTAATTCTTGCTGCTGCTGCGCTACCGATTCTGTTGCAGTGGCAGCACTGATGGAATTGCTCAGCAGTGGGGCACGTGGCTTCCCACCGGCCTATCTTCCCCAGCCATCAAATACACTTTCACTTTCTTTCTACTGAGCCTTGAGTTATTTTACAAGAGTCTAAAAGAAACTCGTGTGATGCTGAACTTTAACAGCACCAAGGCTGATGCACCTGCCCAGTCTTTCCCTTGTGCAAGCAAGAGCTGTTTGTGACTGTGGAGGAAGGGAAAGAAATTTTAGTCTCTCTTTCCTACTTTTAGCCTTTATCCCAGAGTTTTAGGAATAACCACAGCTTCCCAGCAGGAGCCTGCTGTCTGTAGCATGTTGCGTGATGCCCTCCTGTCTGCACAGCTTCGAGTGACTGAACCTGCCTTGGTTCAGCAGTCTTACTCCAGACAACATCTCGGCTTTAACTGCAGTTCATTATTAGGTTTAGAGGATAAAATATTGCACCAAACGTATTCCACAGCTCCTGAGAAACTTAGTCGAGTGCTTTTTACACAGCCTTACTGCAGTGTCCTCTGTACATAGATTGGAGCTGCTTGACCCCTGGTGAAGTCTTGCTGGAGAAGTGCTCGATCAATGAGAAAAGTGGTTGGTGTCAGAGATGCTGACAGGTAAAGGCATCATGCTGTCATCCAATTTTTGACTAAGGAAAGACCCTTGCTAGGAGAGCTCTCTGAGAGCCCTTAGGCACTCGTTGCCCACTGTCAAGAAGCTGGCTTCCAGACTAAGGAGGTGACAAAAAGCCAATTGAAAATCACCGCAGGGCCAGGCAGTGGTGGGGGAGTTGGATGGCATTTGCTCTGTGCAGCGGTGCTGTGCCTTCTGCGAACGAGGGAGGAACAAGGTGTTTGTTCTTGCCTTCACAGTGGGCTCTTTCTGAGCATGGCAAAGCTCATAGTCTGTCGTAATTAATGTCTCGTTAGCTTGTCGTTACTCTGGTCATCTAAATGTCAGTGCTTCTACTCACTCTGGGCTTTTCCATTTAAAGAAGCCTGCAGATCGTGAAAATGGAACTTAGAGATGGATTACAGTGACAATCTCAAGTCTGGGAGGATGCTGGGCATTTATTTGAGGTGTATGAAGAGATGGAGGGTCAGTGGTTCTCCCCAGGGAAATGTGCACTCAGCTCTGCTTCGGAAGAGACAAACAGGGATGTCGTAATGTTGGTTGGCGCTCTGAGTAATTTGTGTCCTGGCTAAATGTAACGTGGCTTCGTAAGGCAGATGGTTGCTGGCAGGTCACGTGGCAAAATGAGGAGGCAGGGGCAAAGGAGAGGGCTCCATCCGATCTGACACAGAAAGCGAAGCAACTCAATGCCAGGAAGTGTGAAGGAAGCCCAGATATTTAGCACGAGTCAGTGAAAGCTTGGCTGTTGGGATTGCGGGAACACGCAGCTTCGGCTCTGCTTGTTTATGGAGGCAGCAGCAAGAAGCATGTGAATTCTGCATGCTTCGGTGGGCAACATAATTGAAATCCATGGTAAAATATAAATTAACAGAGGGAAAGCGGTCCTTCTTGTTCCGTCTGAGGTGTTTGCTTCAATTTTATTATCCGAGATGATTGTGAAGGGTGGTCCTGCCACTTGAACGTCCCTCTCTAATACGAAGTGAGGGGCGAGACTCCAGTATCCTTGATCCTCATAAAGCAAAATCTCTGATGTCCTGGGGCCAGAAAAATGCTTTGAAAAAAAGGAGGATGATTTTAATAATTGATGTATGTGTATATATATTTTTAGGAAAATGATGATAATTGTTTTCACAGAACATGCAAAATTGCTCCAACAAATGGCATACAATATCTGCCTGGTTTTGCTTATAATTAAGTAGTCCAAGGCTCATAATTGGATGGATAAGTGGGAGCTGATTCCACTGCACACTTGTGAGTCCCAATGTGTGAGAAGTTCCCGTGAAGCCACAAAGACAATGGTCCTTTGGCTACAGAGGGATATACTTAAGTGCTTTTCCAGGGAGAGGCCCTCAGGAGTCAGATGTAAGGACTCAAATACAGCCTACAAATACTTGAGAAGGGATGGTGGAGAGGTAGGGGAAGGGCTCTTTACATTAGTGATGGGTGACAGAACAAGAGGAAATGGGTATAAGCTTAGTCAGGGGAGATTCAGGTTGGATGTTAGAAAGTATTTCTTCTCTGAAAGGGTTGTCAGCCACTGGAATAGGCTGCCCAGGGAGGTGATCGAGTCCCCATCCCTGGATGTGTTTAAGAATAGGGTGGATGATCTACTTAGGGATATGGTTTAATGGGGATTAGGGACGGTTGGACTCGATGATATCTAAGGTCTTTTCCAACCTAGAAATCTATGAAATGAAATCTATGACTCAGAGAAGCAAAGCTTTTAGAGCAGTAAAGCTCCTTTGCCTAATGGTCTTACAGAATGGGATCCTAATTTCATGAATAAAGATAAGACCGGGAAGCACAGGATGCTTGTGGCTGAAGGAACAGGGCTCTGTTTTTTTCTCAGCAGAGACACAGGCTCAGGGTGATGGCACAGCTTTTCTGTAATTATTTATTTTTTTTTTTAGCTTGCTATGTGTCTTAAGCTTATGGGATAAAGCGGTCTTGCTGTGCTTGTTGCTGGTGGGTTCTCCGGGAGAGGTGAGAATTAAGCCTGTCCCAGGTTATTTACTGGAACAACAGAAATTTGTATTCTGTTATTCCAGCAGTTGTTGTCTCATTAGGAGGCTGAGAGAGGCTGTGAGCAGCATTCAAGAAACGAGCTTTAAAGAAGGCTGTCTAAATTTATTGGTCCCGTTTGAAAAATCACATTCACTCATCTCCACCAAAAAAGAGCTGTGATCTCCATCTCCTCCTACTCGTCGTTTGCAATATTGCAAGTTTTGTCCAGCATATAATCACAGTACTGGAGCAATAATATTTCATCTA
This sequence comes from Tauraco erythrolophus, assembly GCF_009769465.1. Lineage (NCBI taxonomy): Eukaryota > Metazoa > Chordata > Aves > Musophagiformes > Musophagidae > Tauraco > Tauraco erythrolophus. Next base: position 126,141,762 of record NC_141466.1, on the reverse strand, counting down.
GACTTGCAAGGGGCCTTCAACTCCCCAGAAGAACAAGGGAACCGCAGGCAGAGTTTTTCCACCTTCAGTGACGTGCAAAGACGCGGCATCGTGGGCTCTCTGAGACTCAGGGGATTTCAGCCCATCTGCTGAAATAAAGGGACATCTGAGGATACTTTTTTTTTTTTTTAACCTGAAGGCTAGAAAAAATAATATCCACAGCTAGTTATCTCTGGGGGTGGCGGAGAGGGAGAAAGATGAAAAATAGAAGCAGGCATATGTGTCACTAAATTAATGTACCTGATCTGCTGTGGGATAGTCACATCAGTGTCACCGCTGTCATCTGGCACCACCGCCTGCATTAAGTGAGAATGGGTCTGTCACACTTCATTTACCAGGCTTTGATGATGGATTTGGTGAAATCGTTGCCTGGGATGATGGACTCTTCTCCCGTATAAATGACACAGGAGCAGCCGGTGGATCCTGATGGCATCGGCATGGTGGTACAAAGGGGACTGCTCTAATCCTTGGGGGAAAAGCAGAGTTAGGCAGGGCTCCCACCCATGGTCAGAGAGGGCTATGGAAAGTCTGCAAGCTGCTACAGCAGCTTGATACAGCATGTGAGCATTCTCCTGTGGGAATAAACTCCTGTTACCAAAGATCTTGTTTGAGATAAGCCCAGAGAAGTCCAGAGCCCCAGCAGTGCATCTTAGGGGCTTCATGATAACTTCCTAATTCGTGGATAGACCTCACTGCTTCCAGGGAGGAAGCACAGGCTTTAAAACCCAGATACATCAAGCATCCAGAGATGTAAATAATGTACGTTGTTGATACACAGGAGAGAATCTGACAGGTAGAATCTGACCCTGCAAAATCACAAAGTGCATAAAGAGAGGTGGGGAAACTGTAGGCCATCTCCTCTGTTCCTTCAGTGGAGACTTTCCATGTGTAGACTGGTCTGAGCTGTCTCACTCAGACCGTAATGACAGAGCTTCCTAATCTCACATCAAAATTCAGCTAGCCTGTAGCCCTTGGAAACTCGGTGATTCAGTGGGGTTGGGCTGAACAACTGGATTTTGATGCATTTGGATTCCTGGCTTCCCCGGAAATCGATGTCAAATGTACCCTTTGGCATTTGAAATACTTTTAAAATCTGGCCCTAAATGTATTTATCCTGCAGGAAGCGTCTGAGTTGCAATCAAAACATGGAATTTATGACAAAATCTGTCCTGTGGCAAAGCATTAATGCTGCTCAGCCTGAAATTAATAGCAGATGCAACACGGGTTATACTGCAGAGAGAACTGAGAAAAAAAAATATTTATTAAGCCTTTTTTATTTATTTTCTGAATAAAATAAGTAAGTACCCCAATCTCCATAGAAAGTCTTTCTGGACTTTGTTGCCAATAGAATTATATGGGTTTGGATAGCCAGTAATCTTGAATTGTTTTAAGAAGCAGTGTTTGGTTAGTGTCCATGCGTGGTGGGGCACAGCTGTGGCTGGCTGCACACCCGTTGTCCTGGTTTCTCACCGTTTTATTGTCACTCAGGGCACCACAAGTTTTGTCTGAGATCCAAGACAAGCCGAGCTTTGTGCCTTGCACTGGGACAGGCAGAGCAGGGCTGGCTGAGCGATGCCCTGGATATTATCTTGCAAAACCTTCTGGTGGGCAGCAGCTCCTTGTTTTGGGTATCCCTTGGCACCCTTCTTGCACTCCCACCGAGGCCACGCTGGCCTCTGGAGCTGCTCCCCACGGGAGCTGTTTGCATCTCCAGCCTCTCTCCATCAAGCAGTAGGACCCGTTTCTTCACCTTATTTTTGGTGCAGTGCCAGCGAAAGCAGTGCTATTAAAACTAATTAGATAAATATATATGTATTTCGTAATCAGGCTGTTAATTATGGCTTAGGGAGCAGATGGCAGTCCCTGGCATTTACTCTTATCTATTCATAGCTGTTTTACAGGGAAGTATACATATTGCAGCTAATTATGACTCAATATGAAATATGTAGGTAATTGTGAACTTAGCCCTTACCTCATCTCGTGTTTTTCATCTGAAGAGTGCGAGTTGTTTTGGGAGATCTTTAGGCAGCGTCCCTGTGCTAACACCTCTCTTCTCCCCTCTCCACGGTTTGGGTGACAGCTTCTCTGACTCATTCACTCATTCACGATAGCTCGGGCTATCGTTTACTTTTTTTCTTTAAAAGATTACAAAATGTTTAACTCGTTCTTCTTAAAATCCAGATGGGTGGTATAGCAATAATTAGAGCCCTGCAACTGTTGGAAAAATATGGAGATATGAACTCTTCAAAACATCTAAGAAACATTTGGTTTCTTTCCAATGTCATCTGTAAAATTATTTTAGTAACACCTGTGAAACATTATATCATCTTTTCACACACACCCCCAGGCTGGAGGTTCTGTTGGGAAAAAAAATATTTGCAGAAATGTAGATTAGGAAATGTTTGAAAACCAATGTGGAAAATGAAGAGGCTGAGTTTTGGCTTCCAACACCCAGTGCACCCTCCATATGCTTTTTAGGGTCTTTTCCTCAGCAGGAGAGGGCCATCCTGTGCCTGGAGCATTTGTGCTCTCTCCAATGTCAGACTAGGAGATCATCAGGTCTAATTTAATTTGAGAGTGTGAAGGGTGCTGATTTTTACAGAGGGAGATATGAATGAAATGTCGGAGGGATATCAGCCTACATGCCTAATGAGCTATGGTGGGTTTTTTCCTTAGCAATTACCTTATAATATTAATATATTTCACTCCTGCTCGAATTAACATTTTCAGAAGGGAAGAAGGAAACCCCACATTGCATCCTGAGGACTATCACAGTTTCTGGCCTTAGTCAGAAAAGACTAGAAGAAATCTGTAAGTGCTTACCAAACCAAAACCATGGCGACCAGCATAAAGCTTCTTTTAAGCAAGGAAGAAGCTAGATTGGAGACCACCGTTGTCTTCAGCTGATGTGCCAAGACCTAAAATGGTGCCACCTAAATTTTTTTGAGCTTTTTTAACTGAGTTCAGTCCTGAAAGTATCTATGTGAATAAGTCTACCTACAGATATTGCAGGTAAAATCCCTTAAGCCTTGTAGATTGTGGCACTAAGCAGATAAAAGAAACTATCGTAGAAATGGTTCATGAAGTTCATACTGTCTTTTTGAGGAAATTATTCAGTCTGTACCTTCCCAGGTCAATGGTATTTCTGCCTCCCATTGCTTGCTATATTTATGAAATGCTTTATTTATCCAGAAAGCTTTAGAAATTTTATAACAGCTTACATCAAGTTCTGAAAAATGAAGGAGATGACTCTATTTCTTTCCTGTTCTTACGTTGTGACTGAATAAGCAGAATATTTGGGAACATGCACTTTTTCTACATACAGTCGATTAGGTCCATGTGGATATATCCATATTCTGATGACAGGCTGCCATATAAATAAGAAGAATAATGGTGTTTTGTCCCATGCACAGTAAATGCTGAGATCTAAACAGTAAAACAACATGATTCAGTATAGCAAGATGTGTTTGGTTTGGGATTTTTTTTTCCCCGAAGAGCAGTAGTATTAAATTTAAAAGGTTTCTTTGCAAAGCGTGGACTTGAAAATGCCATTTTTCATTTAGATTCTCTTGATAGGAAAAAAAAAAATATGTCAAAAGTGGTGTTTTCCTAGTAGCTTGAAATCTTCTGGTGAACCCATTAGTTCTGATGGTAAAATTATATTAAAGGAAATGTTCATTTTTTCCAGTAAAGAAGGTAAAAGTAGAAGGATCTCAGGGTCACGTGGAAGCTCCTTGTAGTTCAGGAGCATCTAATGGAGTGAAGGAGTACAATAAGAAACTGGTTCCTGAAAAAGTTCACTACGCATTGTGTTAATTAAATGATAAAAATAAGTACGTACAGGGAATCACCATTGTCATAACGGTGCAAAGACTGCCAAACTAAAAGCACCTTCCTTTGGCGTTACTGTTGCCTGAGCTTCAGGAAGACAGATCTTTGCAGCCCTCAGCCTCCAGGCACCCCTGCCTATGAGCATCCTCTACTAACTCAAGCTTCTCCCCATTCCTAGCACTTTCAAAGCTCTACTGGGAGGGTGCTGCTCTCTTCCGTTTTGCCCAGCTTTGTCCCTTGTAACCTTCTCGGAGGCACAGAGAAAATCAATTGAATTATACTTGTTTGGGGGGGGATTGGAGAATAATGGGAGCAGCTCTTCTGGATGTGACACAAAGACCGCATCCATTCATCCCCGAGGCACGATGAATGGAGGTGCGAATCGATTTTGACTACACTACTTTGAGAGCCAGGACTTCAGCAGGAACCTTACAAAATAAGACAAATTGCATTCTGCATCGTCTAGAATTGTATTCTTTGTTCTTTAAACATGTCTTATGCTGAATAACATCCAGGCAAGTTGTATGATTAGAGAACTCCTTGGGAATCCTGGTAGTTTCTGAGGGCATCAGGGAAATTGTAGTCCGACACACACTGTCAAATTTGCCTGCTGGGTGGTTTAGCAATGAGTCCGACCAGGTCAGCCTTCTTCATTTGTTAACTGTGTTGTGTAATGTTTCTGTCTTTGTGATTTATCTTTATTGTTAATTGTTTTTCTTCTTATTAAATCAAAATTTAATTTTCATTTTATTAAACCAGAACACTTCTGCCATCACATACAAAAATAAAACTGACATAAGCATTGCTACATAATTATGCTGCAGGCTAGTAGGCACTTTACCTGTACAGGGATGCTCTAAATTCTCCTGCAATGATCAGTTGCTTCACATCTTCCTAACTTTGTGATTGACTATCATGTACATATTGAAAATATTAGCCTAATTTGTCTGAAGTTTTTGGCTGGCTGCCATCAGTCATTTTATACTCTATAGCCTTTCTCTTTTGTCTCAGAGTTGTCTAAACATCATATAAGTACATAAATATGTATTGCATTGACTTTTATATTGAATGCCTGTCCCATTTGCAAGCATTTGTTGTTCTCATTTTATCAAACAGATTAAAAAACATCTGGGTTAAAATACCCAGTATTCCCCAATCTGTATGATACCTGACAGTGGGGAGAAAAGCCAAATCTAGAATAATGTTAATCAGCTGCTAGTGTAGAACATGAGTTTATTGGAAAGCATATGTAATTTCCTATTAAATTGTTTAATGAAAGAATGACTAACAAACAAAAACTTACTTTAAAAGTAAGGACATATGCTTCATCCATAAGTTGATGTGGTGCAAATTTTAGGTCCTTTAAGTGATGCTTACAGTGTAGCTATGGATGCTGAGGGTTTTTATAACCATGGCTGAGTAGAATTGGTGAAACAATTCACCTAGAATATGCGTATTCTGTGTACATTAAAAAAAAAAAAATACTCAAGGCAATAGAAAGAAAGAGCAGCTAAGGCCCCAAATGCGAGTCCTGTGAGCACATGCAGGCTTTCAGCTCTTAGAAACTTATCCCCTTGAGCCTTTTTTCTCTACAACTAAAATTTAGTCCTGCTAATCTAGCACTGGACCTCGTAATTTGTTCTTCATTCATAATTGGAAGTTAATTGCTATCACAGTACAAATAATAATGCAATTATTATACTGTAATGATCATGTCGTAAACTCCACAATGAAGGAAGCACTTAGGAAAGAAGAGCTCTGTACGACCTCACCCTAATCAAAATTGTTGTTGAATTTAGTGCTTCTGTGGCCTTGTTAATAATAATAAATGCAAAATGATGTATTCTGCTCCAGCAAGTAATTATACTTGACCGGGTTGAATTGATTTGCTTTGTGTTCAGTCGAGCTGAACTGACATACCAGTGACATCTCGTAAGTTTATGGCACCTGTCACTCATCCTGAATAAATGACCTTTTCAGAGATACAGAACTAATTTTCTGTTGGAAGTGAAATGCTCCTGATACAGAAGGAAACTACCTTATTCACATTAGCTTAGGAAATGCAGAATTTTTTGGCCCGATTAGAAGGCTCAGGGAACGCATAAATAACATTTAATATATATTACATATTGAATCTTTGGAAATTTCAATGGTTTCATGAATCTTAAAGAAAGCCTGTCCTCATAATTGTGATTTGTGAGATACTTCTATTCTTCCCTATCTTTGATATTGAATTGCCCAGTACTTGAGAATGCTTCCCGAAAGGGCGCTCTGATTTGTGATGGCTCACAAAAAATGTAAAAACACAGACTTGTAGCTCTGATGTGCCTAAACATCCCTTTTATCGCCATCAGCCTCTGGCTGGGAAGGCAACGCTCCCTTTAGTGGCAATCTGCTCCGCTCATTTTCCACCCAAGCGCAGTCAGACTTTGCTCTTAGCTTAAAGATGGCTACTGCAAGAGTCAATCGTTTGCCAATCGTTTCAGGTAGCTTAATTGTATTCACTCATGTGATTTCTGTGCTCCTTGTTTCGTGAATACTTTTTCAAATTCTCCTGTACGGTTCCAGGGCCTTAGCTGCTCTAGAGGATGTCAGTCTATCCTTGCTCTGTATGCTGTGGATGCTTTGTGCTGTAACCTTCCACTAATAATCAAATCGATATTTTAAGTCCCACCCTGTTACGGTGTTCAAATTCGCTCTGTTTAGATGTAAATTTTTTAATCTCCCCTGGAACTAAAAGCAAGGGAAGAAACCTTAGCAATTCTGTAAATGGATTTCCATCTTGAAAGATGTGACTTACAGGACAACACATCTTGCCTCTTATGTTTAACGCTGAAAAAACATACACACAATATCCTGTTTGGTATTGAGGTGACACAGGCAGCAAGGACAGGCTGTCACAGAGCCTGGTCCCATCTTCTCGGTGTCATAAGCAGACAGGGAAGGAGACGGTCCCTTTGGATTTTCTGTAACTATGCGGTTTTCTGCTGCAACGTGGTTTGCTTTCTGCATGGAAGAAATCGATAGACGGCGAGGAAGGACAGTGGAAACTATTTGGGCAGCTTTAGTAGGCATCGATTCCTGCAGCCTGTTTCGTCATTTTTGTCACGACAGTCTAAAGAAAGCTTGATTGTTTCTAACTGTTTGCTCTTGGTGCCAGAGCTCTCCAGACAGTGGGTCATAGTCCCGTTGCAAGGAGCATAGTACTGAATTACTGCCCTCTCATTTTCTGCCTTCATCCTCCTCACACCACTGTTATAGTCCATGTGGAGCGAGGAAACTCTGTGGAGTGATGGAGTAATATTCTAGCACCACAAGGACTGCCATTATTTTTTTCTTCATTATGAAAGAATTAAAGGAGGAAAAAAAAACGCAAACATGAACTATGCTGGAATGCGTTATGTTTCCCTGGGGAGAGGAAGGAGGTAGACCAGGGTGTGGGGCACAAAGCTTGGAGAAGTGTGAGCTACAGGCACACCTTTGGCTTTGCAGTGTAGCTGTTCTGGGAGAGTATTGCTCTTCTGCCAAAATCCATCCCATCCTGACCCAGCTGTATGACTTGAAGTACCTGGTACAAGCCTCTCTCTCTTCTATATGTGACTGCAGAGACGCTGTTAAAAGCTTTGCTAGCAAAGGGCAGTGCTGCCAGGTTCCTGTCCGTCACTTGCTTGTTCCCATTCCTCAACTAGAACAAGTTTTCTCTGGCCACTAGCAGAGTGTCAGTAATTTAAATAGATTTTGCTGGTGGACCATGCTCCCGTCGAAGCATTGCTGCTCAGATCCTGTCCTTTAGCCCACAGCGTGTCCCTTGGGAAGCCTGGGGTGGACTTCACGCTTGCTGTAGTGTATCTTTTCTGAAGCGCTGTGGGCAGAGGGCTGTGACCCTGAACGTGGTTTGAATGACGAGGTGGGTTCCCTCCTCTACCACTGCTTGTTTGCAAAGGGGAGGTGAATTCTCTTCTCCCTTGCTTCAGACGCTTTCAGCATTTTTGAGCATCATTTTGAAAATGCTGATGGTACAACTAATGAAAATCTAACTTGTGCATAGTTGAAAATACAATGTTAATGCATTATTAAGAACCATGTAATATATTGACTACTCCATAAGTCTCCAAGCTTATGTCTTCCTCCAGATAGCTTTTGATGTTATAAGCTATATAATTAATAACCTATTGTCATATACCGCATCAACCATCTATTTTAGGACTGGTTGGAATTTTCTCAAGGGAGCAATTCAGATAATATTGCAAAGAAATCGCCCCCAGCCTTCCCAGTCTTTTAAATTGATGTTTAATACAAAATAACCTTGGCTACATGATTTAACCCTTTCAAGGAAAAAGGCCTGCAAAAATGTTTCAGACAAAAAAACCTTTGAGTGAGTCCCATATCACTCAAAAATACCCTCATTTGTACACCCTCACTAATACCAATAGTGGAGAGAAGAAAAGCCCCTGAGATGATTCTTTCTATCAGCATTAGGCTTCCAAATTATGAGTGTGAACTAGATGGTAATTGGGAGGAAACTAATTTAGTAGCAATTTCTATGAAGCCAGTAGTCCCTGCCTCAGTGCCCATTTAACTTAGCACAGTAGGGAGCCTGAAAATAGAGACAGTAAAATTCTCCTTTCATAATGGATGAATTAATTTAGCCAGCCTAGTTAATTCAAATGCAAATTATGTGTTGAAAGTGTCCATTATTTATTGCTTCATCTAAGACTGTTTCTCTGTTTCTCTCCTTAATTTCTGAAGTGCAACAAAGTGCTGAGCTACCAAACACTCTCTTAGACACCAGCCAATTTTAGTACGCTTTCAAATGACGTTTGATTTTTTTTTTTTACTTTTTTTTCATTCTCTGGATTAAACCTAACTTTGGGATTGTTTATTTTCCTTGACTTGTTTGTGGTTTCCAGCTGTGGAGCGTTTCCACTCCCAATCGGTTCGTTTTCAAGCAAGCAGTTGGATACCAGCAGGAAGAACACCTCATCCCAGCTGGATGACCACTGCCCGTTGCACATTGTATTTTCTTTCAAGTCAGCTTGGAAAGCGACTGTGTGGTCCTGCTCTGTGTGTGCATTTTCACACATACTCGCACGTACGTGTAAACACACACGTATACTCGCCTGTATAGGAGTCCTCTTGGATATTTTCCTCTGGGCAATAGTATGTGATGTTCTTGTCCATACCAATTAATTTCATAACATGGGAACCTTTTGTGACTGTATTTTGAGGAAGGGTGAGCACCACCTGAGATTTCCTAGCTTCGCAGAAGGATGATATCCTTTCCTGGAGATACAGCAACTCACTGGAGGTCCAGCAGTCGTGCAGTGCCAGTGCCAGAGTGACCCTCTGCCTCTCATCCCCCTATGCAGTGTCCATACAAGACCATCCAAAGCGATAAACACCTTATTTGAGAAAAGCAGAAGAAGATGAAGGAAAGAACAGAACAAAGGAAAAGAATGAGCTAGGTGAAGGAATTTGTCTTATTGTGGTATTTCTAGGGCTTTGTTTATTTCTATTGTGTATCTCTCTCTACTTCTTTGGGAATATTGCACCATAGTAATTGAGTAGAGGGCAGCTCTCTCTTACCAGTGTCCCCTCCAGAGCAAAGGTTTCCATTTGTGTCATAGGAAGGTGGCATCATTTGAACCATCAGCTGGTTGCTCAGAGGGAATCCACTGCAGACCTCTAACGAAAAATGCTGGAGGACTCCTACCAAAAATAGATGGCAGCCACATAGGAAAGTAGACTGCAATTTTGTAGAAAGTAGATGATAATCAAAGTGGTTTTAACAGCAAGGAAAAATCCATTTCCATTTCACACTGCAATCATAATTTTCTTTTCCATGTGTAAGGGGAAAAAATATGTTATTTTAACGTGGTCAGACAGGTGAAGCAGAATGGCTTCCCTTGCCTTGCAAGTCCCTTGCAAGGACTGGCAAATTATTTCTTTTCACAAGAAGAACATTTTTTGCTAGACATGGCTCTCCATTTACTATTTTCCTTCAACATTCTCCAAAATCTGTGCTTAAAATGAATGAGGGAAGCTCTATTATCCCTTCCCTCACACAGGTAGTAAGTGATTCTTCACATAAGATCCTGACTAAAACTTCCAATCTCACTGACTTTCCCAGCTGGAGATGCTAAAAACCTAAGGGTCGACCTGGAGCTATGCTCTGTGAGCCCTATACAAAGCAATCTGGAGAACAGCACCTGAAATACCATTTATTTTTTCCCATCTATGTTCCTGTAAGTGGGCCCGGCCTTCCTTTTTAAAGAGCATCTTTACACCTTTTGCACGTCATCCAGATTAGACGAGAAGGGTCAAGCTGTGGATGTTACATTGCTCTGCTCCTTGTCCTCTCTAGCCCTTGTCTTGGATATGTTTCCACAACACTGACGTTGTTAAGCTGCTTTTTCTGTTCTGCTTGCAAGCATTAGGAAAGTGTTCAGTTTTAAAAGTGTGGCTGGGAGAGCAAGATATGAAAGGAAGGTAGACAGAGAACTTTGGTTTTTTGCTCTTCAGGTACTCGGACGTTTCCAAATGTCTTGGATGTCGTGGGCTCTTGAAATTTAATTTCAAAACCACCCTTGATGGTAACAGGTATCTGTTTTATTCCCTAGTGTTCGTTTTCTAGACATTTCTTAAACTGGTTCATTATTTTATTCCTACAATGCACATAAAGAAAAATGATCACAGTCTTTTTTCTCTATTCTGAACCTATAAAGTATTAAAAAAAATCCTTTATTTTCCTTAGAACAGCTTTAGTCTAGGTTTAAGTTTTCTTATTTAGGCTTTATACTGTAACAGCAACCTCGCAGAAACATTACAGGTCCTTAAAAATTTCATAATGACAATCTATGTCAATTTAGCTCAGCACATGGTTTGCAGAAATGTATCATCTGTGCTTGCAGCTTGAGCTCAGCTGGTGGGGCACAATGCAGAAAGAAGCCTGCAGAAAGGAAAGCTGTGGTCGTTCAGCTGTCTGAAGGCTCATCTGTGCATCACGATACTTAGCAAGAGGTACCCCTGAATCATTTCCTATGCAGAGAACTCCTAGTTCAGGACAAGGCAAAGCAGCAAGTGCTCTGTGTTTCAATTTGATCCAGGTTCAAAGGCACTCTTATTCCACCCACAATTAAGATGTTTATTTCAGAATAGCTGCTGCAAATTCAATTTATATGCTACCTCAAACCGAATTAATTTTCAAGTGTAGACAAGCTTTAAGCACTTGGAGGCTGACTTTTAATTAGTACGGCTGACAGCACCACCACAGAGCTGGTTTATCTTAATGACAGAAGCTAAACTTCATTAAGTTTTGTGAGCAGCATAAGAAAACGCAAATAAGACAGAGCCGTTTAAAGGGTTTGTGACTACCCCGTCATTTTTATTACTGACGTGATTTTCAGTTATAATCCCGTTGGCTTCCCCTCGTTATCGTATCAGCTGCGTTCCCAACTTGGAACTGTACCCAACTATGTGAGCGTTACAGCGGTGCCTCTCTACAAGGGTGGCAGAAGGTGACACTATTGTTGGGAACGACGTAGAGCTGCAGCCTTGAGCAATCCTGAAGGGTTTTGCACCATTTCTATGCAAGATGGTGCAGGCAGAGGAGAGTCTTGCTTTCCTGCATTCCAAGATGTTGACTGCTTTGTGCAGCCATATACCAAGAAGCAGAGTAGCTGCAGCTGGCGTGGCCCCATCTCTCAGAAAACATGTACTTCTGAAAGTTAAGTACAGTACTTTGGAGGATTTGTGTTACATTAACATGTCATCTTCCTTCAGCTAGGAAAATGAGCAAAACAAGCTTGTCTTTGCCTGCAAACGGCAACATGGCTTGGACAACTCTGTTTTCTGTGTTAATAAGCAACCAGGAGCTGGTTTATTCAGCAGCCTGAAAACCAGAGCGGCTGCAGTGACCCAGGGGGGCACAAGGTTGCAGAGCACTCCAGCTGCAGCAAAAGCCAGGCATCACACCAGCCTGGAGATTAAAAGCTGCTGGCAACTTTCTGCAGCTCGGAGATGGAGCTTTTCTCTTTAATTCCTTGTCTGGATCTGGACAGTGACTTATTTCTCTTTTGCTCATAGGCAACAGTTGTTGGGTAAAAAAAACCATCAAGAAATATAGTGCCAAATATTTTTTGATTTAGTGAGAAGCAGCAGATTCTTCCTGATGTTTCCCCACCTCCCTTGTATTCTGTTTCACTCTCAGGACTGCCGTAAAAGCCAGCATCAAACTTCTGGAGCTGGGCCAGCTCCGGGGAATACAGAGGCCAAAAGAAAAATCTATTTTGGGGGGTGAGAAGGAGAGAGATGTAGAGGAATTAAAGTCAGCTTGTTATTAAAAAAGTGGGGGCGAGGGGGGGAGGGACTAACATGTTTATGTTTAACAATAATTTTATTACAAATGTGATGTACAGTGACAGTATGTTAAATTTCCTAGTCAATGGGGGACAATACAGAACAATTCGTGGCAAAAGCAAACAGATGCAGTTCTGTCTGCAGCTTCACACATCTGCTCTGCAAGCCAGCGCTCCTCCTATAATTCTCTAGGAGGGATCCAATAAAAATGATATAAAATTTTATTGTGTTAGTGGCACTAGTTATTAGAGCAAGGAGCCAGAAAGCTTACCCAAGGGCTGAACCTTTCCTGTCTTTTAGTGCAGAGTAAACGACGAGGCCGTCACTGGTAACAGTGATACTACAGTTGGAAAAAGGTAGGAATCATTTTAGAGTGCTTAGCATGCTGGAGTGGGTGGCTCAAAATCAGAGCAGCAAAGCTAATAAAAGAGTAATAGGCAAAGACGCATCAGGAAGGATGGAAACAAAATGTTGAGATGATATTTAAATAAAATTAAAAAGAGGAAAACCTGGAATTTTTATAGAAGAAATGTGTGATGTATCTGCCTCTGCCCTATTGTTTGATGCTGAGAAGGTTTAAATCAACCTTAAGTTGCTCCAACTTGCGTTGTTCCTAGATAAGCTGTAGTTGATGGAGGGAAGTGAGATGTTTCCCGGTACAACAGGGATGCTGGGCCTGACCGGTCGTGAGCCGTAACCCCGGATTATTTCCACAATACTGCTATCTACAGATGGCAGTCCAGCCCAAAGAGGGTGAAAAAGGATTTATTTCCCAGCAGGAACGCGGCACAGCGATCCACTGCTTAATCTACGAGAGCCGAGGCGGCCATCGAAGAGCAATTATAGCGCGCGGGGACTGAGCGCTCAATAGCATTAGCGATTCGCAGAGGCGAGCAAGAGGGATAGAGATACACGCTTCATTTCTACAAAAATTTTTGCTTGGGATTGCCAAACTTTCAGCGTGGCTCCCCTGAGCAACGAGCCATTGTCCGTCTGCCTCTCCTCAGTGTGGCTGCCCCTCATGGGGGCCATGTCCTCAACCCAGGAGGAAGTTTTTCACCGGTTCTCTGAGGTATTTTGCTGCCTGATGTCAGTCCTGGGGTAGCAGATCTGAGAGGGGGACAGAAGCAAGGAGAGCGGAGGGAGGGAAAGGGGGAGCCGCCATTTCGGGGGGTGAGGAGGCGTTGCTGACAGAAAATGGTCGCCGCCTCTTCTCCCCGCACCGCCTCACACCTCCACGTCCTCTCCACAGCCTCCACTCCTCATTTTGGGTCCAATCCTCACACGCTAAAGCAGCAGGTTTTGCTATTTTTCCATGCTATGGCTTTTCCCAGTGTTTAATAAGGAAGAAATCCCACACGGAGGCACCTGCTTTTATCGAGGCGTTGGGGTGTGGCAGACTTGAGAGTGACCAGTGGTATTCCCCCTCTTCTGCCTTCCATGGGTGTTTATGGAGCTGAGTTGCTCAATGAAAACCTGTTGGGCAGTCTAAGTACAGGCGTTAACCATGTCTTTGAATATGTTATTTTTAGATTCATAGATTCATAGATTTCTAGGTTGGAAAAGACCTTAGAGATCATCGAGTCCAACCATCCCTAATCCCCCATTAAACCATATCCCTAAGTAATTCATCCACCCTATTCTTAAACACATCCAGGGATGGGGACTCAACCACCTCCCTGGGCAGCCTATTCCAGTGGCTGACAACCCTTTCAGAGAAGAAATACTTTCTAACATCCAACCTGAATCTGCCGTGACTAAGCTTATACCCATTTCCTCTTGTTCTGTCACCCATCACTAATGTAAAGAGCCCTTCCCCTACCCTTTATTATCAGGGTCTTTTATCCACAGAAAAGGAAGTTCAAAGCACTGACTGAACCAACCCCTCTCACCTCAGTAAGGACACGGCAGTAAGAACAACACGTTTTCCTTTCTGGTCACGTATCCTTCATGAAATGTAAATAAATAGTAGGCTACGAAGCATGTGCTTTTGCAGAATACGAGGTTATTTAGAAATCGAAAGACTCCGGTCGGTAAAACAATGAGGAGATTTTATTTTATTTTTTTTCTCCAGCAACAAAACCTTGCACTTAATCTCATCAGGTTTGTTAAAGCAGTGTGAATACGTGTTAGAGACAGTCAAACCTGTTTCCCTTATGTTTAAGCTTAGTCCAGTTTATTGGATTATGATAAAACAGATTCAGATACTAGAAATCCTAAAAAAAATAGAATTTATTTTACTGTGGAAGATTACTGCATTTGAAAATAATAAATCCACACTAAAACATGACCAACGTTAAACTTAAATCCAGAACCAAAGCTCAAAGAATCTTCAGGCGGGAATGTCCCAATACTGCCTTTCAAGACTTCAGCCTGAAGTGATTTAATTTTTTCAAATAAAAATCAATTTCTGTTTGCAGAACTACACTGAAACACTTTATCCGGGCTTAACGTTACTGAATTGTTGCAGTGTCCTGTGGGAAGTGTAGTTCCTCTCTGCTGGCTGAGGTGTTTTGCCAGACAGTTGCATGTTAGTGCTATAATGATACTAATATTTTGACTCTGTCTCACAAACCAAATATTGCAATACCAGTTTACTTAACCTGAGGCAAAATATTTTGATCTCGCTTCCTAAATGAAACCCAAACATTTTTGAAAGAGCACAGCTTTTCATTCCAAGAATCTCTTTTCCGACGTAAATGAATTTCAGTGGAACACTCCTGAGCCATTTCAACTTCCAGTCACTATTTCAAAAAGCACAATCTTTTACAGCCTCACACTCCTGAGCCATTTCAGCTTCCAGCCACTATTTCAAAAAGCACAATCTTTTACAACCTCACTTGCTAGATAAGCCCAAACCTTTCTGTGTGTTTTTCTGAATAAACAAACCATTAGTTAGAGCTGCAATGCAGAAAGCAAACCTTTCAACATTGATCTTTTACTGGCCAGTTAGAAAATGTTTGAGGATATGTTTCTCCAGGTAAATACATTATTGATTATTTTAGAAGAAAATGAGCCAAGAGGATAACTAGGCAAATAAATTGGGTCAATATTTAAGAACAGTTTTATGAGTTCTGTAGAACTGCACAGGAAAAAGCCAATGGCAACGAGATTGCAGTGGCAAATATGCTTAACAAAAGCAGTGTTTCTGATGCTGTTGTGACCCTTTCCCTTATCTTCTCAGCATATTGCACAATAAAGTAAGATAAACTGCTGGCATGGCCCCAAGAAACCAACTGGCTTGACAGGCTACCTGAAGAAACACAAAACTTACATGGGAATGACAGAGTAAGGGGCCAAATTCCTTACTGCTTAAGGTTTTGAGCCTTAAAACAGCAAAAAATTGGGCCATTGGAATCCTAAATTTCTCAACTTTGCACTCTGGCTCA
Source organism: Tauraco erythrolophus (assembly GCF_009769465.1). NCBI lineage: Eukaryota > Metazoa > Chordata > Aves > Musophagiformes > Musophagidae > Tauraco > Tauraco erythrolophus. The sequence goes on along the minus strand of NC_141466.1, from coordinate 126,126,145 downwards.
ACATTTCAGACATCTCATGTTAACAACACGGTGACCTGAGACTGGGAGTTGGCCTACTCTGGCAAAGAGTCTATTTGTTAGTAGCTGAGGGTGGTCAACTGGGGCATTTGGATGCCCTCAGCACACTAGGGTACCAGCCTATTCAGAAATCTGGAATAGATTTCTGGAAAGCTACAGATTCAGATAAACATAACAGGCATAGTTTTCAGCTAGCATAAATTTCCATAACCTTACTTTAGTGAGAATAACTGAGTCCATGGACTTATGAGAGGGAATGATTACTTATTTTCACTTTGTGTTGAAAATTAAGCTGGAAAATGAGGGTTAATAATTCTGAACGGATCATCTTTCCCTTTTTGATCCCATTCATTCATTCCTGGCTGAGCAAATATTTTCCTTGATTGAAGGACTGCAGAGAGCATCAGAACAAAATGCACTTTTTGCATATTTGCTTTACCTATGATGCTGAAATCACTCTTGTGCCAGTTTTCTGGTATTTTTCATGGTTCAAATACCCCCCCAGAAATACTTGAAAGGGGCGTCTTGCAGAAATCCTGTTAGCAGAAAGCAATGTAACAAGCAAGCCTGTTTTGGAAACCATGAAGAGCTATCATCCATAAGAATAATCCTGAATAAACTGTTTGATAGCCTGAAGCCCAGAGTGCTCTTTGCGGACTTGTGGGTAATTGCCACAGTGAAGAACATGCATATATTAAATTAAAGGTATGATTTTTAGACTTTTTTTTTACTCACTTAAATGCATTAAATCCCATACTTGCTTCGCTTACTGTCAGCATAAGGCTTCAGGCATCCTTGTAATGTAATAACCGATGGAGTTATACACGCAGCCATTGTTCTGTGGCAGGTGACAGCACAGCTTTGCATTAATATCAGGCTATTATTAATAATACTAATATATTCACTTGTAGAGACAGTGCATCTGACAAAAGGGTTATTATTTTTGAATGGTGTGGTCTGGCTGTTTTCTACACTTCAGCGACTAATGCCACATTTGGAAACAGCTGGCCATGGGTGTGTCACCTGTAAAAACAAACATCTTACGGCTGTATGAAATTCAACCCTTTTTTTCCTCCGCTTGGGTTCTGAACCATGGCTGCTACCACAAGACAGATTAATAAATGCGAGATTAACGGCAAATACATTGTGCGTGTGTGCTGCAGACAATATGGTTGATCTTTAGGAGATGACAAAATAAACTCATTTATGCTTCAAGAGTAGCAAAAATGGCCTCATAGACCAGCAAAACTTTCCATCCTATTTCACAGAACCGTGCTGTAACCAGTAAGCATGTTAAATCATATTATCTATAATATAAGGTCATATTGCAGGAGCCCGGTGGCTTATGTGAACTGCAAATCACTGCCCTGGTAAAAGAGCTTTGCAAAGAGAGACCATAAAGTCACCCGAACTGAGAGAAGCACTGGAGAAAGCTATGCTTTTACATATAGGATAGCTCGTATCACAAGCCAGCTGCCTGAGAATAAACAGTTTACAATTTTAGATCAGTGGTTATCTCCAGGTGGTATTTCTCTTTGTATCATGCAGTCACTGTGAGACAGAGAGCATTAATTCCCAGAACATTTATACACTAATGTTTTACATGAAGGACAAGAAGGGGAGTTTTCAAAAGCAGCAGACTGACCTAAGCTAAGACAACTCACGATCACAAGACTTTTCAGGAGCTTTTGAAAAAATCACCACCAAAGGGGTTTGGTTTGTTTTGCTCTAAGCACAGGCAGGAGCAGGGACCTGCTGGGGTGTGTGGGAGATATCTCTTGAGCATGTTCTTAGAGTGAATCTCAGAGGTGGCCATGGAGGCTGCCTGGTTGTCCTGCCCTGCCCAGGGATGCAGCTTCTAGTCACCTTATGTAACCTGGAAACAGCCCAGGCTTTTCTGGCCTCAAGCTGATCCACCTGTCTCTGGATTTAGTTCTCAGCCAATATACTCATGTGCCTCTGAGGTTATCAGTGTCCACCAGGATGGACACTGATACAGGAAACCAGACAGACAGACAGGTGTTTTGAGGAGCACACTGGAGAATGAGAAAAAAGGTGGTAAGCCTGGTGCTTCTGAGGGCATGTGGTTTAGAGACAGGACGTTTAGTTCCTACAAATAACTTTCCAAATGTTTCTTATAAATCCCCTATCTAAAATTGTAAGATCTGTCGAAGTTCCCTGGGTTTTACAGCAGCCTAATAACCATAATAAATGACTGTATTAGCACAGAGAGAACATGCATGGGGTGATTAATAGATTTTTCTCAAAGTGACAGATAAAAATGAACAGCAAAGAAAGGAAAACCTTCATATTAACTCTGTGGGAGCTCCTGTATTAATTGGCACATAATCAGGTACAGCTGCTAATAATCATGCAGCTCTTTAAACCAATACACACAGCACTGCCAATACAGTCTTAAGAGCTAGAAATTTGAGAATATCAAATATTCTTTGAAATTCAGGTTGCTGGATGAAAGTCACATTTTCTTATAAGCTTACAGATCACTGGTCCTGGGTTCTGCTTATGTCAAGATGTGACAATGTGTGCGATTCCCTCATGTCATAAACCATCTCTTCCCCTACTTGCAGGTCACTGAATAATATCTGTCAGAAGATACTTTTTGTGTGTGTGTCCTTTATCTTGATAATATCAGCCTTCAGAGCACACAGTCTTCTTGGTGGGACATTCTGCATATTCTTTGTGGGATCTCCTTTTACTGGATATTGTTGTCCTCTGGAGAAGCTACATGTCTCAGCTTGCTAGAGCCACCACTGGGTCACAAAACATCAGGCAAGTTCAAAAAAGAAAGTAAACTTAAGAAAGCAAACTGATTGTATAGCAACAAAGGATTGAGCTCTTGATTACAACCTTGGAAGCACGCAGCTAAAACACTCACAGATGCAGAAAAAAAAAATCCCCAAACATTTAAGAAACCTGCAGTGAGCCTAACAATAGCCTCTTGTTCTAGCATTTAGAGTTTTTCCTCTTGGCTACCGAAGTCAAGGGGCCAGTTCAGCAGAATTCCCCCTCCATAGAACCGGCTTTCTGAGTAGGTTGTCATCCTGGGGTTTCCATTAGCTTTAATACTCAAGGGTTTTCTTGTTGCTATTGAATGCAAAAAAAAAAAGCTTTTTTTTTGCTTTTGAGGACCTCTCTGATTTTCACTCACTTAGGGACTCTTGTCTTCCTGTAGTCTTGGTGTGACTGTGACGTGTCCTCATAAGCATTAATGAGGTATTTTTAACATGAAGCACAACAGCTCTGCTTTGTGGAGAGGGTTATTGGAGTGATGAGCTTCTCCTCTTCTCTTTAGAAGGTCAGCTGCATTGCATTTAGAAGTGTTTATGTAAAGTTTTGTTAATCCCATAATTCTGCTTGTGCAACATTTATGTCTTTTGGCTTCATGGCACCTTTACAGTGACCGTGCAAAACCATTTTGCTCCATGCTAGTCATTTTAGGGTTTGTTCTGTCAAACAGAGTTATCCCAGGGTTTGTATTACGTTGCTTCAAGAATGGCTTTTGGGACACATGAAACACCATTTCTCGCAATCAGTCAAAGCTGTGACAGTTTTAATGTGTGTCTTTACGAAGCTAATCAGCAGCTGCATTTGTTTCTTCTCTCCAAAACACCGTTCTCCATCTTGGCCTAGATGTTCCTTTTATGAATATTCATAAATGTGATATGAATTAAGTGTGAGGGATGTGCTCTCTTCTCTTATTTGAGGTGCTTCCTTCTGTTCGTGTCTGCAGCATGCTGATTCTATGATCTCTTTCCGCCCTCGCCCCCCCCCCAAAAAAAAAAAAAAAGGGAAAGGATAAATGAGTAAATAAAGGCACTTGTGTAAAAGCTAGTGCTGGGTGTTGCCTGGCGACTAATAGCTGTCAGAGCCAAATTAGCCAAGCTGCTCTGGAGACACAAGTGATTAGCAAAGAGGGACCTCAGAAACAGGAAAAAGCATGAAGGAGAGATTAACTGAGTTCAGAAGAGGAGGTTAAACATAAAACAGTTAGTGAGGTGTGGGCTAAAGTCTTTAAGGTAATCTTTGTTGGTTTTATTTGTTGCTGCCTTTTTTGCCATGATGAGGATAGAGTTTTTTTCCTTTCTTTTTTTAAGTGCCCTCGTTTTCTTCTTGGACTGACCCTATGGTTTGCTTTTTCTGGTAGAAGCATGAAGGGTTTGGATGTGGGTTTTGTAATTTTGTTCCAAATGCGTTATTTTCTTGAGTAGAGCTTGCCCTGTTTTGTGCACTTCAAAGGCACAAGCACAATAAAGAGCATGCAGAGTGAAATCCAAAGTGGTATGAGGTAGGTCTTGCAGAACGTCATGCTGATGTTGCCTATCAACTATGATTGTTGTTTTGTGGTTCTTTACAAGCTCATTCACAGCGAACAGGTACTGGACAAATCCCTACAACTTGAAAAAATACGCTTGGACACCTCTTCTGTTTTTACCAGAAGCAATGTGTACACTTGATTCTGTTTTTTGATGCCCTGAATATGCACTTTCCTCTTTAAAATACACAGCAGTTTCTTATCTGTCTGCATAGTGATTCAACAGATTTATTTATTTAAAATTTATTTTCAAAGAAGAAAACAGGAAAGTGGCTTTTTATTGGAAGGAAAAATAAATATGAGGAAAAGAATACAAAGCTGGGAAAACCTGGGGAGAATGGGAATAGAGTGTAAAAGAGTTATTGAAAACTCCAAAGAAAGGAGAGCGTGTGTGGGAAACTGTCCTAAATTTGTGCTTACACTTACACTCTGCCTCAACAGTTCCTTGTGGTTTTGAAAACATTTTTGCCTTGGTTGTATTTTAAGCTTATAGAATTTATGCTTATTTTTCAGTTTTGAAAAGTGCTATGCTAAAGAAACATGAACTACCAAAAATAGGGCACAAATCAACTCTGGGGTGCTGCTGGCGATCTCATTTACAGTAAAGCCAAGAATTGGGCTATTTTGGATATATGCTTTGTGCATATCTCTCTTTATTTAGTGTGCAGTCAGCATTAAAAATAACCTTTCACCATATGTGAAGAACAAGAAGTGATCAATATGCAGCCAGGCTACCTGCCAAGGAAGGTTTTTTGGTGTGTATTTTGTTTGTTTGTTTGTTGGGGTGCTTTTTTTCCAAAGATCAAAAACATAATCATGTTATCCCTGCGTGGTTTTATTTTTAAAAACTTTATTCTGAGTTGTTTGAAAAAATACAATTAAAAATATGAATGGGATTCAATATCTCAATATGAACCCAACAATATGAATATTGTTTCTTTTTGCTATTTTAGAATTGGCAAGAACTTTAAATCCTGACTGCTTTGAGGGTTTTAGGATACTCCTGGAGATGTGCACTTCGAGTTGTCATGCTGTTTCTGAAGGTAAGAATAGTTACCCTGCTTTCTTTGGGGCAGAGGGAGAACCAGTGAGCTTTAGATGATACTAAGGGGTTTTCCTGAGTCCATGGTTTTTGTGCATGAAAGTTTTTCAGTATGAAAAAGGGCTGTAATTCCTCAAAAGATCAGATTTGGTGTCATCCACAAGAAAACTGACCTTTTCACCTCTTTGAACTGCAAGAGCAGCTTTGAAAGTATTTTAATATTACTGTGATGAAATATAGTGCAATCAAAATAGAATAATTTCAGCTAAGAATGAAAGGTTTTTTCCCCAATAACTTAATATATTTTTACTTGCTAAAGGTCTGTGCCACAGTTAAGATACAGACAACACTATGAAGCAATGAGGATCTTGGTGTGTTTAAGACCTTCATAATTCATATTTCTCAGGGGTACGCTCAGAAATAGAAAGTATACTGAAGACAGTTAATTTCATTCCTGTCATAGTATCTTGGGATAGCAATATTGAACATTAAAGCAAGAGATATGAAATAAAGCCAAAACCTCATTGGAAGCAACTTGAAATAGATGGTTTTGTTCAGTGTGTTTTTACTGTCAGATGTTATAACGAGTCCCCTGTTGGACTGTATGTACCTGTGGGTCAGACCCTCAGGTAACTCTGATAGAGATCCTTGGTATTTCTGGTATCCTCAGGTTCTACGACTCCAGTAAGTTGGGGCTTTATTTTTCTAGTGGAAAAATATGTAAATGATAATAATTTGCACGAATTGTACTTAATATTTTGGTTATGCCTTGGCCCCTTTGCAAATGCAGAAGTGTAGCTGTTGTGTCTATTCATGGGCAACTTGGCTGTTTCAAACTGTTCCTTATGCCTGCAAGGGAAGATTTGAGGTATAACACTAGAGATTTTCTCTGATACTGCAGGATGGTTATTATTTTCCTTTAATTTTAAGTCTCATTACCCTCTTCCTGCTATGATTTTCCATCCAAAAGGAGCCTTGAAATGAGTTCATGTTCTCTATGCACTCTTCTATAAAGGATGAAAAAGGAACCTTTCCGTTTGTTCTATCCTCATCTTGCTTCCTAGAAACTGTATTTCTGATTAAGTTTTGAATCATTGTAAGAGAGAAAGATAAATCACACCTTTCTTATGCCTGTCCATGGCAACTTCAGTATGAGCTGAGGGAGCTGGGTCTCTTTAGCTTGGAGAAGAGGAGACTGAGGGGGAACCTCATTAATGTTTATAAATATGTAAAGAGTGACTGTCATGAGGATGGAGCCAGGCTCTTCTCAGTGGCATCCAATGACAGGACAAGGGGAAATGGATATAAGCTGGAACATAGGAGGTTCCGCTTAAACATGAGGACGAACTTCCCAGTAAGGGTAACAGAACACTGGAACAGGCTGCCCAGAGAGGTTGTGGAATCTCCTTCTCTGGAGATGTTCCAAACCCGCCTGAACACATTCTTGTGTGATCTAATCTAGGTGGTCCTGCTCCGGCAGGGGGATTGGACTAGATGATCCTTTGAAGTCCCTTCCAATCCTTAACATTCTGTGATTCTGTGAAACCCACCTGGGAGGTGAGGGGGCAGGGGGAAGAAGAAAGTCTTGTCTCCGTTGCAGCAGTTGCTGGCTGTGACTGGAAGCAGACAAGGACCTAGAGCCTTTTCCCTGCATATGCCTTTCTACTAAGTCAAGCTTGGGTCATGTAGAGACGAAAGAGTGCATGGTGGGCTTGGGAGGGGCCCTCAGGTTTCACATGGAAACCAGAAGCTGGACTCTGGGTTTGCCTCGGATGAGCAGCGGAATGAAATGTCTAATGGTGGGTTATCTCGTTCTGGGAATGCAGTTATGAAGTAAGAAAAATGCTGCATGCCACATTTTGAAAAGAAACTTTGCATCTGCAGCTTCAGGCTGGGAAGGATGAAATGGTGGTGATAAACGTACGGCTTGGGAGGAGGCTCAAACATGAAGCCTGCAAGCTGAAATTATAGACCAACAGTCAGCTACCTATGGCATATAAAATAAGTGTATATGGTTTCATAAGAGCTTCTGAAAGACACACTGAACTGAGAGATGTTCTCAATGGTAGGAAAATGGCAAAGCAACTTTCTTCTCTTTGCTTCTGCTTTCTTCTTGTCTCAATTCCACCTCATCTAACGCTTTCCTGTTGTTAATCTCTTGGATAGCACCGTTTTCCTTGCACCTACCAACCTGTAAGTCTCTCTCTCTTTCCACCTGCTTCCTTAAAGATTAGTTTCATGTTATGATCCCCCAAAGTAACCCATCTAACGCCTAGCTGCAGAGATTGCAGTAGCAGTTTCACATCGCTGACAAAATCCCATCAAAGCCGGAAATTGTTTTCTTTATGTGAGTGGCAAGGCAATTACCGAGCTGAGTGACATGGGCAGAGGAGTGCATTTACACTCGAAGCTATTGCTACGGCAGAAACTTCTGGCAGGAAAGCAGTGACTGACTGACACCCTTTGGCTTATTATTATGGGCCTCGTGTAAATGAAGTAGAAGCAATGACTGTTACTGCGTTTCTAATCAACAAAGTGTTATGCCAGTAATTAGGTTTCGACTGACTCGCGTCTCCTTTCTAGGCATTAATTGGAGGAAGATATGCAGATTGCTGGTTAATAATAGAACAGTTATAGTTCTATAATCATTTTCATGTTCATCAATTTGTTTGATTGCTTGTGTGGCAAACATTTGATCCGGCATGTGTCTATTTAGCCATCAGACTGTTTTATAAACCTCATTGTTTATCAAGTTAGTGACATCCAACTTGCAGAGCCTAATAGCAGCAAATGTAGAACTTTATTTTGCAAAACAGGCAGAGTGAGGCCTTTCAAGGAAAGCTCTAGATTGTCCAAACCACATATGGATGTCAGGGATGGGAACAGTGTGAGCTGCATGCTGAACCTATTTTAAACTCCCACTCATGAATTCCAAATGCAGCACTCTGTCAGAGAGCAGGCATAGAGAATTTTGGGAACTACAGCGCTGGTGTAGATAAAGGCTTCAGAAATCTGGTTTGGCAAAAGTGATAATAATTATTATATTACCTGTTTATAGTGGTGCACCTGAAACTGGAACGTAACAGATAGGTGCAATTAGATTATGGCTAACTGCAGAACATATGTATAACATTTACTGCCCAAAGAGGTCAAAAAGTTTGCAAAGGTGTTTTCATTGTTTTGTAAATGGTGATACAGGGCTCTGGGAGGGGAGGAAATACTAATTTTTGCGTAGTGGCAGACACGCGCTTCATCTAATGACCCACGTGGGCTATTTTGTAGTCACAAAAGCCAAATCTGAATGAATTTTCACATACCTTTTTGTAGGTGTTGTTACGTGAGATCAGCTCTGCATTAGTGCAGGTGTCTGCTCTGCTCCTGCTTGTTTGCAGCTGTCTGGAATATACCTTCTGGCCATATATAAACAATTGTCAGTTCTGTTACTGACCTAGGAACCAAATGTCCCTCCCCTGTGCCTGGGCTTTAGTCAGGATATCGGCCCTCCATAGATGCGGTCCTGTACTCAGGGTTTCTCTAAACATGTTCTACTCCCTCTTTTCCAGTAAAACAAAGATAAAGTATTCAGACAGAGAGAGAGAGTCAACCAATCTTTTTATAAAATAAACTGTGTTATTAGGCTTAGCTAAGCTACTTTCTTACACCTCCTGGGGAAACAGAAAACTGCTTGGGAACAGTCATAACGTAGGAGTGTGAACAAAGCATCAGCAGAAAACCAGATGTATGTTTTATTTATACTGAAGTGAAATACTGTTTCTTATAACAGCTGATTTCAGGTTTATACATGAAGCCTCTAGACAGTTCTTTATTCACTAGGTGACCATTATACGCAGGAGTCAGCTGGTTTGAAGTTTTGTGCCTTTGTGATTGCATAGGATTGCTGAGCGCTGCCCTCCAGCCTCCTTATCTAGCAGGAAAAAAAAAGGAACTTGCTGAATTCTGCTTTTCCCCTTGTTACACCTTTATACAAATGACTCTCCATAAACTTGCAGCTTGTTTTTAATCAGTTCCTTGCAATATTGCTTTGAAAAAACCATCAAGTAACTCTGGAGAGAAAGCTGGCCTTGAAGTAAAGAGCCTTAATGCTGTGTCAGTGTCTGCTTTTTCCTACTCCTTGTTTCTTTGACTTTAGAGCAAGTAGATGACACCAAGCTGTGTGGTGCCGTTGACACGCTGGAAGGGAGGGATGCCATCCAGAGGGACCTCGACAGGCTGGAGAGGTGGGCCTGTACCAACCTCATGAAGTTTAACCAGGCCAAGTGCAAGGTCCTACATCTGGGTCATGGCAATCCCAGGCACAAATACAGACTGGGCGGAGAATGGATCGAGAGCAGCCCTGAGGAGAAGGACTTGGGAGTACTGGTGGACAAGAAGCTCAATATGAGCCGGCAATGTGCTCTTGCGGCCCAGAAGGCCAACCGCGTCCTGGGCTGCATCAAGAGGAGCGTGGCCAGCAGGTCAAGGGAGGTGATTCTCCCCCTCTACTCTGCCCTCGTGAGACCTCACTTGGAGTATTGCGTCCAGTTCTGGAGTCCCCAACATAAGAAGGACATGGACCAGTTGGAGAGGGTCCAGAGGAGGGCCACGAAGATGATAAGAGGGCTGGAGCACCTTTCCTATGAGGACAGGCTGAAAGAGTTGGGGCTGTTCAGCCTGGAGAAGAGGAGGCTCTGGGGTGACCTTATAGCGGTCTTCCAGTACCTCAAGGGGGCCTACAAGAAAGATGGGGAGAGGCTGTTCAGGAGGGGCAGTTGTGATAGGACAAGGGGTAATGGTTTTAAAATAGAGGGAGGTAGATTCAGGTTGGATATTAGGAAAAAATTTTTTACCATGAGAGTTGTAGAACACTGGAACAGGTTGCCCAGAGAGGTGGTGGATGCTCCATCCCTGGAGACGTTCAAGGCCCGGTTGGATGAGGCCCTGAGCAACCTGATCTAGTTGGAGATATCCCTGTTCCTTGCAGGGGGGTTGGACTAGATGACCTTTGAAGGTCCCTTCCAGCCCTAACGATTCTATGATTCTATGATTCTAGATTACTTTTATATTTGAATTACTGCTGGAATTCACACTATTGGGCAAAGTCTGGGTATACCACGTTAAGCAATGTCTTGGGTCTGGCTTCAGAGAGGGGCCTCTTCCTGGAAGACCAGCTGTTTGCCAGTAGCTCGAACTTGCAACTAACGTAAGTGCTTGCTGACATCTCTTCTTCCTTTTGGAGGTACTCGGTGGGCATGGGATGGAAAATAAAAAGCTAATGGCCTGACGTGAGGGAGAATCTCTTGTGCAAGTTGTTCATTGATAAGCCAGAAGTAACACCTTTCAAAATGGAAGTCCGTTTCCATGTCCTCTTGCCTCCACAGTCTCGGGCACCTGCTTCTGCACTGATGTTGTAGCACTTCTGTGTGCTCAGCTGGCAACCAGGGATTGCACGTGGTTACGTAGATACGTGTGTTTTATGCAGGTTTTCCTCTCTGTAAGCACTTGTTGAACGTGGTGCAAGAAAGCAGATGTCTAGAAAAAATTCGAACTACAAACATCATCTTAGGCTCCCAAAGAGAAACATATATGCAGGAAACACTGTCAATGATCCTTCAAATACTTGAAATAGACTTGAAAGAGGTGATATTTTTTTTTAATCTTATTGAATCTTTTCTTGAATTAAGGAAAATTATGAGAACCCCCGAACTACCTTTGAAAAGGCTTCCCAGTATAGCACACTCCTTACTGAAATTCTGATTCAAATTGCTTCTTGCTCTCTATGAAAATTTGATTTCTCAGTATACTTACTGGACATGAATGTTTGAGTGTGTTACTATCTCTCTGCAATTACATCTGTGTCACATTAATAAAAATACTTTCACTAAAATATAATAACTAACATTCTAAAGGATTTATGTACTTTTATAATGTTTGAATAGTTCTAAATGAGTTGATAGGAGGAATGTACATCTTGTACCTGTTGTTCCAGGGTGGTCCCACTCAAAAGTTTTCCAAACAAGTCAACTAGCGTATCTGCAATTAAGCACAAAGCTTCACGTACATTTAGATGATACTGAATGATTTATAAGGCTTGATTCACCACCATCAACATTCCTGCAAGACCAGAGTGTCTGAATATGTTGTGATCTCTAAAGTAATATCCTCAAAGCTAGGGAAGAACTATTGTACTCTCAGAGGTGAAGCTTCAGCTTCTCTTTTAACTTTAAAGATACCAAAATCAGTGCCCAGTATTGTTGGGGGAAGATCACTACCTTAAGACAGTTCAGCGTGCTCTCTATTGCATGTAAAAGAAGCCTAGAAGAATTATGGACCTAGCTGAAGTATGCCTGTTCTTATATTAAAGAAAAATGAAGATAAATGAGGGCCCCAGGCTCTCAATACCTCAATCATATAGCAAATCTGTAGCCCAAGTCACTGGACTATCTTTCTTCCACTAAATCAAAGCGAACTGTGATTTAAGCAATAACCTTTGTACGCAGTGATGCTCCATAAAATGACTATAGACAATGAAAGGAATCTAGTCTAATGCTGAAAGACAAGAAAATGAGTTGTGTGGTAGTTCTGCTGGGTATTGCAGAGCCCGTTAACCTCAGTGGAGACTTGTGTTTTAGGAGAAGAGAAACCGTTAACGCTGTCTCTGGCCAGGACTGGGAATTCTCATTATATGAAAGGCACTATACTGAAAGCACTAGGGATTTAAGGCTCTTATTCACTGCACGCAGAATTGCAGAAAATTTAAAGTTAAATAAATAAATTTTGACTAGTAACAGCTGACCATAACTTTCTGAGCCAACAGACCTGAGCATATTCTCTCTCTTTCTTCTTCATCCTTGCTTTTAGCTGATAAAACACAGTTTGTCGTGGAACCAACCCAGCCTACCATATGCTTAAAATGTCTTTTCCCACTCGTGTCTCTGGTGCAAGCACAAGCTGCTTGCACTGTGTTCTGGTAGAGGTAGGAAAACCTCTCAGGAAATGTATGTGCAAAGAGAACAGACTGTTCTGAATGTTGGCCTGGATATTTCTGGTATCTCCAGACAATGCCAGGACATCTTCACATCCCTCTAGATGTAACATGCACTGTAAATATTAACTATGTGATTTCTTAAAAACTGATAAAAAGACTTATCCTTCCATTTCTCTCATCTCCAGGCTTTCTACTCTCTTCCTGTTTATCTGGATTACTTTCTTCTGTCCCCTGCAACAGTTGTTTGGTGTCATGTAACTTCCTTGCAGTTCAAAAGGAAGATGATGGCTAATTCAAATATTAAAACTTCTGCTGAGACCAGATAATATTTTAGCTGAAACAGGAACATGAAGAAATTATCTTTACAGTGAAGACCTATTTTAATGCTAGATTTTTAAAGAAAGTAAGCTTTTTCTACTGTGAAGAATACCTCAGAACCTTTGGAGGGGGAAAAAAACCCCACGTTTTCCCCAGGTCTTCACCCTTCTTTGCCCTTTGTTGTGCTGAGCTGCAGATGTGTGAATAGGTACCTTGTTTTAGCAGATAATTGTGGTCTTCTGTTGTGTACCATTAGGTTTGTGCATGTTTTCCTGTCACACTCCTCAAATATCCTGGGTATAGTTTTGGTGGATGATGTATTTTGGTCCAAACTTTCACTTTGATTGAAATTGTAATTCTGATTTATACTGGCTGCTGAGTATCAGTATTTTATTGAGAAGTAAAATTTTCTGACTTTCAGTCATCTAAGTAATCCTGAGGGTTTAGTGGTGTACAGGACTAGTGCAGGGTCCCTGCGCAGGCATGGACAGGAACTGATTTTGTAGACAAGGGTGCCTTAGAAGGGTACTGTATCATAGGCTGGATATAATGTTTTCTTACTCTCTACTGGATTATCTGATGAATGTTTCATATCAGTTTGGTGTTTGATATCTTCAGATCTCTGGACAAAAAGCTGAAATCTCTAGCTGTTTTCCTGGAGAGTAATTTCACTTTTCATATATACTGAGGAGTTTCCTTAGGCAATTCAATAGGAACCTGCTTTTCAACTCCAAGACAGCTACAAATGCCAGGGATTGGGGAGAAGCTAAATATTTCTTGAAAGCAAAGGAGAGAAATCGATTTGCCCATTAGTCTTCTGTCCTCTGGTCATTCCCTGGGTCTCCCTGACAGGAAACTGCAAAACTGAATAGTTTTCCTGATACCAAGGGAAAATGCAGTATCAAAGAGCATTAATTTGTGTTTTGCTATTGTTACTTAAGTATAAAGATATAGATTAGGATGGAAGATGCTCAGGAGAGAAGATTCCCTGTCCAAAGGGCTAAGTAATCAGTCTTAGTTACTGACAGACTATGTGAGTTTTGTTGAAATGACTGAACTGTAGCAGTTCTGAATCAAAGAAGTTTAATCCCTTTTGCAAAAGGATACTCCTCAGCCTACTAAGTGTCTTCTAGACCTCTGAGGATGAGGCATCTTCCTTTTTGTGGTCACGTAAGTTAATCAAGTTGTTATAGCAACTTGTTTTTGTGAAGGTTATCATTCCCACTATCACAAAATGTACTGTAGCAGTTTAGTCTATTTTTTTGCTCACATCCCAAAATAACTCTGTCATTCACATTGGAGCTTTGCAAATTTGATAACTTTTTAAACATTTATTCTTCTGCATCGAGAGAGAACCAAGATTTCATTCAGCAGAAGTTTAGTGATACCACCCCAGAATGACATATAAATTTGCAGCTGGTAATTAATCTTTTTTTGTAACAAATATTTTTTTCTTTTATGTGAGATATGTCAATGCTGTGATAACCCTCAGGTTCTGGATAATTCAGATGTGGATACTAGTGGGGGTTTGAGGAGGAAGGGGGTGTATGTCTAGAGCTCACGGTCAAAGGAGACATTTTCCATTGACATCAGTAGGCATCCCAATCATTAATTCCACTTTCAGTTGAAGCTTTTATCCCAGAAGTCTATATGACCCTCTGTGTGCTGTTTAACAGCTGCATTTGTGATGTGTGCCAAGTCTTCTTTTCTCAAGATGGACTAGTCGTGCCCTCAGTTTCAATGGATCGACATGTCTGTCTTTCATGGTATTGCATATTGTTGTAACACAACCACCTCAAGGCATCCTAAACTTTGTCAATACAAAGGGAAAAGAGGAAGGAGAAATTGGATAGCTCTAAGTAGAACTAAATAGTAAGAGGATAGATGCATGCTCTTTCACAGTGTTTCTGTGTTACTGTTAACATTCTTTGTGTCTAAGGTACATTGCTGTACTTTAAAATAAAAAATAGTAGCTTACCTGGATTATTTTTCCAGGTAACAGACTTATAAATCTCCTTACAATTACTTCACTGTCTTTTCTCTCCCGTTTGATTTACCCGTGACTTCCTGACCGTATTTTTAGCTTGTACTCAATCTCACATTGATGTCTCTATGTGAATTAACTGATTAAATTCTGGCATTCAGAATAAATATTTGGTTTAGGCTTAACTTATCTCTTCCTGCCTGTTTCTCCAAACAAATGTAGCCTGTGTGCTACCAACCAAAGAATGTAATTCCAAAAGAAAAAATGAGAATGGAAAATAAATTATACCTCCATTGGGAAAAAAAAAAAAAGTTATTTTCTGAAGTTCTAGTTATCTTTTTCTATGCATATATGTAGTGTATTTGAGTAGTAGGGAAACCCAGGATCTATAGATTAACCATCACCCGTTACACCAGTAAAGCTCCTTTGTGGTGAGTGTGCTGGTCCTTAGCTGTCTGGGAGCAAAACAAGAGATGAAGACTGACTTGTTTCCCTCCAGAGTGAATCCTGTGCTGCTCACCATTTCTAAGTCCTCATCATTCCCACCACCCTTAGTGGTGGGACTGTGTTCAAGAATGGGCTTAGCTGGCTTTGTGGGGTGCACATCAACTCTAAATCCTGTGCATCGAAATGCCTTATGCAGAACATGACATAAAGGAGGACAAATCTTGTCCTTTATGACTATACTAGATATAGTTACAAACCCAGCTTTTCTGTGGGATGAACTACAAGATAACTAATGAAAAAAACACTGAATGGAGCTGAAATGTATGAAAGACCTTGTCTTTTCACATAAAGTAAATGGTAACGAAGTGCAAAATGTTATGTATCACATTGTCAGTAAAGTGTATCTGAAGGACAAGCAAGGGCTGTCTTTTTTTTTTTTTTCATTTTCTTTACTTCCTCTGCTCCCTTACTTATACTAGGAGTTGCAAAGTCTGAATTAACTCTTCATGAACTTATTACCCTTGCCTGGATAGAAGGAAGTGGCTAGGCAGTCATCAGTCAGGTGGGGAAGGAATGACCTCTGTTCCTCTCTGGAACAGGGATCCTTGATGATATACTGTCAACTTCCCAGTCTCTTCTTGGTGGTTTTTGGAGTTTTCTTTCCTGCAGGGATTTATACATTTTCGTGTTAGTGGCTTTTTTTTTCTCTCGAGTCCTTGAGCTGCAACTCTCCTATCTCAACAATCTTACCTTTGCCTACAATTTTACTTTTCTTATCTTGGATGGCTCTACTCTATTTGTTTTTCACAGCTCATTCTCACAACTTAGCAATTTTCTCACAAGTTTGAGTCAAGGTTACACAGCTGGGCTGCATCAGCTGGCCTTGGATCACAGACAGCTGAACCCTTGAGATTTTGACCAGCAAAATGAAGACAGAATTTAATTTAGCTGTCCTAGTTCTAATAAAAAACAAATGGTTTGGGATGAAGCAGTAGAGCAATTGCTTCTTTCCTAGTCATGTAGTCAAGTTTTAGTCTGAATAAGTCTAAGTCACTTGAGCAAGGATCTTTTAATTAGGTTAAGCAAGAATAGGTCTGAGATAATAGTTGTCTGATACTTGTTCTAGTCCTTCTGTTGGTGATGCTTGAAAAGAGGTTCTAGCCCAGCCCTGCTCAGAGCTGCTAAGGGGGATGCCTGTAGTGGCACACAAAAGTGATGATCACAGACTTGCCAAGATCCCTTTGATTTTGTCTGAGTGTCATGGTTGTTTTTGCTGGGAATGACATCCCTTTAAAGAACTTAAATGGGAAATGCTATTCTTTTTCACTCTGAAGCTCTTTGGCAGGTCTGGGCCAAGATACAAAGGGACCTGCAGCAATATTTAGACACAGCCACATCCTCAGATTAATTTACAGAATGTAGCTAATTACAATGACAGCTTTTTTGCTTGCTTTTTTCCTGTAGCTTCTGTTTGCGGTACTCTATGGCTAATAAAACTGTCAATTTTCTTTTCCTTCCATAAAAGGTCACCCCCCAACAACAGCCCTGTGCCTTCTAACAGCTAGTGCCTTTATTAATATTTAAAATGTACACAGTGATATTTCCGAAAGGTCAGACTTTTAAAAGACATAAAATGTCATCCCTAATTCTTCTCCCTCCCAGCATTTTTCTCTGCCTCCTCTTCCCCATCCACCATTTAAATGTTCCATTTTAGATACTGTATTTAGCATGGCCTGTGTTAAATCAAATAAACATCAAGTGTTTCCCTGTTGTACTACTACAGAGAGGCAAAGGATAAATTTGTCACTGATTCACAGTCCAACAACTTTGGTACGTAGCTTCCAATTCTGACTGTACCGTAGACTCCCTTGGGTTAAATGAGTCATTTGTTCTGTCAGTTCCTGATTCCAGAATGCATTTACGCCAATGCCTACCTTTAGGCAGGTAGGGTCAAGAGGATATTGAGGCTTCAGCTCTGTAAGTAAGAGCTTAAAATATTTCTTCCCTAAGGCTTCTGTTCTTTCCATCTAACAGCCAGTCTACAAAATGGTGAAGGTAATACTTCCTTCCTCCCACCCTCAGCCCTCTCTAGATGGCAAACTGTACACAGGGACAGCTTCTCCAGCTGCATTTATCTAAAGCAGCAGCCTGCTCTGCCTGAAAGAGAAATGAGAAGGGAACCATGTATATTCTTCCTTTCTCTACTGGCCAGGTTGGAAAATGGTCACTTTTGCCATAGGATACATCATCATTAAGGCCTCAGAAGGTCATTTGATCCATCCTTTGCCCAAAGACAGGCTTAAACAAGTCTCTCTTCCTGGCAGAAGCTTGTTTATCCTGTTCTCAAAGGCCTCGGGGCAGAATCACATAGCCTTCTCTGGCAGAAGCCGGAGTTACAAACAGTATGTGGTGTGATGGTTGTTCACACTCTCTCATAGATTCTCTCCTTTTTTTTTTTTTTTTTATTGTTTGCTCAAAGGGCAAAGAGTGCGTACAGGCCTGTTTTCTGGTGAATCACAGCTTCTTCACTCGTATTGCATGATACATAAGCAACACCTAGGCTCAAAGGAGTCCTGGTGAATGAGTTACTGGGTTATTTCTGAAGTGCCTTCACAGAAATCTGAGATCCTAATTAGATGGTGGTCTGTGTTTTTTGTCAAGGTTCTGCTGTCACAAAGCCTTTCGTCTTCTGGACTGTGACTGGTTATAACATCCATCTGAAAGCATTCAAAACAAACTTCATTTTCAGAACAAGATGAAACATTGAGGAGCTCCTGTTTGCCATTAGGTTAGTCCTTCTGCTTTTTTCCACGTTATGGTAGCATATGAAGATGCTTTGAGAGATGTTCCCTGACTGGTTACTTCACATCAATCATTACCTCTCTCTTGCTCATTCTATCACACATAGCTTTTTTTTTTTTTTTTTTTTTTTGTCATGAGCGTTTTGTGTAGCTGGTTGTTTTGTGATAATTAACACTGTTCTGGATCAGACCATCCAAAAATAGAAGTGAACGGCTGCTATACAGACTTTAATTTCCAATAATAACTTACCCAATGAAGATCTGTCAATGCACACAATGGGGAAAAATGCCCAAAGAACAGATTTCAAGCACGGGGAGGAATAGCTGCTGCTGTTGCTTAATGCTCATGACTGACTGACAGCAGATTGTTATTCAATTCTTCATTCTTTCAAAGAATATAGTTAATTTTTCATCACAATATGAGAAAAGTACTTTCTTTGCTGAGAAGGATTAATGGCTAGTATCCATCAGCCTAATTTTCTATAAGGTAATTTCAAATCCAGCTGAGTCAGAAATAAGATTTTGTAGGTCTGCAACTTGTTTTCTCTTTGTTTTAAAGGATTAAGGTAATAATAATAATTTTTCAAAAAGTGTGTTGTTCATGATAGTTCCGTTTAGGTAGAAATATGATTTCCTGCTCTGGTTTCTACCTAAATTTTAGGATTGTAAAAATTTGCAGGCAGCATGGCCAAGTTAAACATCTTGCATTCAAATTAGTTTGATAGTCACGAAGTTACTTGTCCCTCTGCCCCAGTAAGACGAAGGTGGAATTGACTGGAATCGTGGGGTCCTGCTAGCACTGATTTCCATACAGGGTGCAAAGGCTGTTGATATTTCCTTTAAAAATCAAAAAAAAAAAAAAGACAGGGAGGTAAAGGATAGGTCACCCACCTTGTGTGTAATAACAGATGAATCTACTTGGTGATAATGAAGTAGGAGGCCTGGATCAATAATCTTTTCAGCTGAAAGAAATTCAAATTTGCATTTCTTGATTCCCAAGGGAATGCTCCATTTCAGCTTATAAGCAGGTGATCAGAGTCACCTGCAGGTGTGGAGGTGAAGGAGTAGGAGTAACCACAGCACTGCTCCCTCAAAATCTGAGTGTATCCCACTAAAAGCTGCTTAAAAGAGGGAGGTGGCTGCCTGGAGGGGTTAAGTGCAAAAAGGGCCTGTGGGACACAGTCCAACGCATGCATCTACTTCAGGCTACATGTAAGTGTATCAGGGGTGGGGTGCAGGGAGGGCAGCGTCATTGAATTTTAAACATTCATTTCTTTTTTGGTTTAGTAGATGGCTTAGGCAGCCACCTGTAACCTCTTCCTCCTTCAGTGTGCTGACTTCTTAATCCAGTTTTAGGTGCTAAATTCTCCCTGGGCTTTGTACAGGGTTATTAGACACCCAGCTTAAATTGTGAGTTTTCCTGGGTGCCCCTTATGCGTCTGAGCCAAAGCACTCATGCAGAAGTTTTTATGTTTCTCCGAAGAGTAGGTGTGGTGAAGTGTACTTTGGAAGCAATATAGAAAATTAACAATCATGGTCTAGCATATCAGGAACTGACATTCAATGATAAAAAGTGCTGGAGCTTTGAAAACTTTTTATGTTATTATTTTCAATAATGTATTAAGAGGATAATTTGGAGGAAGAAATGTTTAATATAATTTTTTTTTGGCCTAACAGTGCTCAGGACCCAGTATTAGAGAACTGTGCTCCTTAGTATTCTTTATTGATGTTATAAATACTAGTGTAAGAATTTCAGTCCCAAAAATCTTCAAAGAAGGGAACCAGTGATGAATAGTGAGTAATGAGCACAGCTGGAACAGGACTGTTTGAAATCAGGAGCATAGTGATGTTTGATTGTGATTTTACTGAATGTAATCTACTATTTGTGAGCTTTCCAGTTTTAACTCCTTTGGGTTTTGTATCTCTGCTGATTTATCTTTACTACTCTGCTAGTAGTATGGTTGAAAATGTGTCTGCAGTGATGCTGGTATAATATGTTCTTAATGAAAGCATAAATATCTGAGCGAATGTAGCTGGCATGTTCCAGGCAGCAGGAGTTTCTGTACAGCCCAGTGAAGGATATCAGTGACTAGAACAAAGCAAATTAGTAATCAGGGATTTTTTTTTTTTTTTTATCAGAACTTCTTGATGTGACTAATCTGATGACAGTAGTGCTGTTTGGCAAATGTAATTGTTATTCCATTAGCCTCTACAGTTTAGGGAAGGAAGCAAGGAAAAAGAAGTATGGAAAAATTCTAAATAGTTTATGCTTTATTTTTTGATCTCAAACTAATGCTTGGGTTTCTTTTAGCTGAACTAGCTTTCTTGAAGATTTTCTTTAACAAAGAGAGGAGTTCAGAATTGTAACAAAGTGCTCTGTTTCAAATGAATATTTATTTAAGTCTAATTTTTCAAATTTTAGTTTTGTTTATCACTGTAAGGGGTTTTCCTTTGTGTTAGGTAAACCAGATTTCTTCTCCCCTCCCAATGCACAGTAAACTAAAGTATTAATTGAGGTTTTGAACAAATCAAATAATTTCTCATTACAAAACTCTACCCACCTGCTCATCAAACCTAAATGTTTTGTCAGGTAAAATTATCACTTCAATACTGCAAAACTGTTCAAAATGAATTATTAACTGTGATTAACTGTATAATCACTGTATCATGGAGGCGACAAACATATTCACATTTCATAGCCTGATCCAGAGTTACAACCTGGCTCTCCTTTGTCCCAGCTAAATATCTTTTATACCAAAGCAGGTGGCCTTTGAGTTTAGCCTAATTGTCTGTCTTTTCTGAGTTGTTCTGCCTGGCAACGAACATTTACACCTTCCTTTGCGCTAAAGGCTTGCCTAAGCTTAAATTAGTGACAGCTCTGGTGTAAGTTATCTCTGTGCACACGCAGACTGTATCTTCTATCTCTTTTCTTAGTCTTTAGTAGGTCTTTAACTCATAATGTATGGGACAGAAGACTGTAAAACAATGAATAGTATCAGAAAACGGGCAACTGCTTTCTTTTCAATTCATGGAAGAGTAATATCTGTATAGACATCATTCTCTGCTTGTTTTTTTCCCCATGCTGCTGCTTCTAAAGAAACACGTGGATAACCACAACAGAAATGCACTATCTTTCAATTAAATTCACTGAGTGATAACCCATCTTAAATGATGCAGGGGTTTTGCGTGGGGTTTTTTTGTGAAAGCGAAGTTCAGTGAAAGCTAAGGCCATCTGTCTGAACAGAATATCTGAGACCACTCTACCTGCAGCCAGACGTGGTCCTCCACTTACTATGAGCCCTCAATACTGTATTTACTAGCTTGCTTGCAAAGCAAATTTATCTTGCAACTACGCTTGTTGCTACATAATCAAAATTAACATAAGCAAATATAATTACTGCAGGGCTCCAACAAAGGAAGGGCATACTCTCTCATTTTTCCACTCTTTAAATACTAGTATTTTATTAAAGATAAACAGAACTCTTGTCAGCAGAAGCAATTTTTTTATGAGAGTAGTAAAAGAGAGGGATCTAGCATAAGCAGACCTGAATCAATAGAACTGAAAGGTTGCTGAAAGCACACATGCTACTGTTTTCGAAAGCTAATTCAAAATTTATTTCAGCCAATCCATCTCACTTGGTGCCTTCTTTCTTTAGAGATTAATTTAATACTAGAAGAGAGCTGGTTCATTTTCCTCTATTCTTTTATTCTGCTCAACCATGTTTCTTGTAAGAAACCGTCAACAGCGTTAACAGCCAAGGGCAGATGGAGAGGAGCAAGATCCAGTTGCGGTGCATTGATCAAGGGCTGAGGAAACAGGATTTTGGCAGGGAAAGAAGCAAAGCCAGGGAATACTTCTGCAGGCCTTGTCCTCTCCCTGGCTTAAACAGAACAGAACCCCAAAAGTCCATGGTATTACTAAGTTGTAATAACCTGACTGAAGGGACCCTAGAGCCAATTTGAAGCTTCTCCAGAGAAAAATTTCCTCCCTGCTCTAGCGAAACCTTCTGTGCTGTAAATGATACGTGAGGAAGGAGCTTGCTTCTGATGGCAAAGTGCTGTATCATAGACTCCAGTAACTTGGGACAGTTTACAATAGGAAGATCAAAGTGAGAGGACTTTAAAGATTGCTCATCTAAACAGCCTATGCTTGTGGTTTGATTTCCTTTGGATCAGTTGCCTGAAAGCACATTTAAATGCAAAATATCTCATGTCGTATACCTGACCGTTACTTTTTTTTTTTTTGCTGTTGTTGCTTTTTACTTTTTCCTATTTTTCCAGATTTTCAAGGTACTGGAAATTTGTGGCTGATAGTAGATTGTGGTTTTATTTGTGTGACTAAAATGGCAACTCTAGGACTGATTCTGCTACTCTGAAGTTGAGGACCTCAGCAGGGTAGAGCTGCAGTGTGTCCTACAGAGCTCTTTGCTCAAAGAGACTCTTTCTGTGATATTGCTGTAGCATTTTCCCCATTTGTAATACTTCAGTTTGATCTTTAGCTAATGGGTCTAATCATCAGTGATTCAAACTAAGCTTCATTGGCAAGAATTACAAAGCAATTATTAAATTTAGGATGCACTTCACCATAAAGATAATTGCATTACTGTAACAATTCAGGTTCTGTTTTGTATTTTGTGTTTCTTAGTATGGGTAAATCTTGGTTACTATCAGCATCTTCTATTTTTCTGCTGTTCTGCCTCGCATTTTTATATTTCATGTATTTATTTTATACTCAACAATTTAGTTATATGCCTATAGTGTTGCAAATACTTCTCAGATTTATTTTAATCCCTTGATATAAAAATATACTTATTTTATTGGAATGAGTTCACTTTCAGCCCTTACTGTATCAGGCAAAATCACTGTGAAAGAATATGACATTTTGGTGGAATTTCTGGCCTAGGTATACAAAGTAAGGTAACAAGAAGCTCAGCAGAGCAGCTCACCGTATACTCATCTCCCTTTAACTTCAAAACCAGTTCACCTTCTTTTTTTAAAGATGATGAACTTGCATATACGTGTTGTTGAATGAGGGAACCCAGAACTCAGATTAGTCTCGCACGTAGGTCATGTATCATAGATTTCTGTGCCGGGTCAATTACAAATTTCTTCCATTAATGGTTAGATAAACTTAGAGTGAGGAAAGTAAATGGGATCCCTAATTGCCTTCGATGCTGGACATTGCAGACCACAGTATATAGAAAAGGGTTCTTCAACAATTTTCTCTCTAGGGACTGTGTGAGCTGTCCTCAACCTGCCCACTGATAGTTTGCTGATCTCTGTGTTATTCCAGCAGCTGGAAGTTAACATTTCAGTAGTGACGAGGGAAAGAAGCTGTGTGGAGACTCAGTTTTGGTTACGTTAACAATTCCAACCAAAGGAAAAAGTACAGAACCACATGTATCATTGGAGATATAAATAATGAACTACTACATTATGGGTAGGCAAATACGAATAATTTTCCCTTTTAGGCTTGTGTTAAAACTCCATAATGGCCACAGGACTCACATGAATAGATTATGCAAAATAAACCTCAAATGCAATATAACAATGTGACATTAAGAATTAATTTATCCTGCTGAAAAGACAGTACGCCCCAAGATGCTTGATGGAATTCGGATAATTTAAGTTTAATTATGAGTTCTGTCATAACCTTAAAATATTACTCTCTACTGCATGTTCTTCCTTTCCTGCATTGCCTACTTGACTACTACCTGCATTGCCTCAGAAAACTTCTTTTGGAAATAACTTTAGGTTTTAGTTTACTAGATTTTAATTCACTCACAGTATTGAAAGGTGGAAGAAAAAGAATTGTTTGGTCTCAAAATTCAGTGCTTTGCATTTTTAAGAGAAACTTAAAGTCAGCAGGAGGATTGCTATCTATTTGAGGATGACTAAACCCATTTGTTTCCTCAAAAAAACCTACTAGGATTTTAAATGGTAAGAAGTTTCAAAATATTATGAGTCAAACACTGAAAAGGTTTTTCTTTCATGACTTTTTTTGACATTCTTACTCATCTCATGTAGGAATAGCGAAGTGCTTCAGATTTCCCAGAACTCTTTTTTTCCCCAGCTAAAAAAAAAAAAAAAAAAACAACCCAAAAACCCAAAACTCATTACTCCCATTCAAAAAACATCAAAGAAATCCTACGTTTTTGTCTACTTTCTTACTGTTACCCAGTGCCACGACCCATCTTACATGATTTACCATGCTACTGATAGATTACAAATAAATGAGATTTTTACAGTGGGGGACTTCGGCAAGTGAGAGTGAGCTTGGTGGGTATTCTTGCTCATTTTCTTTGTTTACAATTAAGCATTTTTAATAGTTTATCTGAATTCAGTGCTCAGAAAAGTACTGGATCATCAACTTCTGCTGGAAGCTGGCAATGTTGAAAAGAGTTGTTTAAGTATCTGCATGTACTGCTGGTAGGACGCTTAGAGGCCGACCTATGAAAACTTTTTCTTCTACTCTGACCTTTTCCAAACAGATTATATCGGCACACATAAATAACAAACTGTGCAGATTGGCTTGGTTTTTCTTGAATAAACTGAAGGCAACAAGTCTAGTGAGTGGTACATTGAATTTTGATTTGAAACTGAAGCCCCAAGAGAGGAAAGGTTATTTGACTCCTTCAAACTCACTGAAATGCCAGCCTCCTCAAGAAGATTAATTTGATGGAGAGGAAAAAAAAAATAAAAAAAAATCAAGAGCTCGCTATTATAGCTGGAAAATTGAACTGAGACAGGCCTTGTCATCTGTAGCCAGCCAGGTTTCTTTCACGTTTGGATTTCACTACTTGAAAATGCTGAATTAGTCCATCTGTTCGCATTTAATTTTTCTTCTCCACTGGGACTTCAGTTGGTCTTCTTGCACGTTGCTCAGGCACATTTCCAAAGTGTCTACATGTAAAGTATTAATTGCTTTCTCCTGAAATAGCAAAAATTATGCCTGTTATCCTTAGCTAACAACAGCCTCATAGGATATTCTGTAGTACAGAGAACATCTGTCCGTAGAATTTGTGCAGTCTTCATCTATGCAATGCTTTTAGATGTGTTAGATTAATATTTTTCCTAAGGAATTAACTGTAAACTCCTTGCTGGGTAGTGTTGCTACCTCAAATTGGTTTAGCTACCCTGAAAATGTTCACACTTTGACTAATATTTCATTTGAATGAAGAGCAGCAAGGATAATCAAATGGACCTTGCATACACTTTAAATTTTAAAAGACCTATAGAGAATTGGATGAACTGGAAAAACAAAACAAAACAAACTCTAAACACAGCATTTTACAACTGTGATTTGCAGATTTTTTTAGTTTATATCCACTAGATTCTGTAACTTACTGAGCTTTTATGTAAAGTTCTGTTAACTTGCTGACCCAAGAGAAATTTCCTGTGACATATAGTAGGACTGAAATGTCCAGCAGTTGTGACTATGATCTGAGGTCGTCTCACTGCTTCAAGTGATTGTGATTGTTAATTTTCCAGCAGAGTATGGTCTATATAAGGAGTATGAAAATATAGTGTGATATTTATTTTACCTAGTTTTAGCAACTCTAAAGTCAAGAGCTAGTTTAAACTGGTTTACACAGAGAAGTAAACACCCCCGGAGAATGATGTGCTCTGCCCTAACGTAGGATAAAATCCCTTCTGAAAGTGCTCGCCTCTCTCCTATTATTTCAAAGAGTCCTTAGATGATAAGGTTATGCCAGACCACTAGCATAATGAAGTACAGTAAAGCTGAATCCATTTTTTCCCCAACACGTGTAACAAGCTTTAAAGACAAGGGCTAAAACTGAGTTGCTTTACCTCACTGCTGTCATGGTTGTTACAGGAAACAGTTTTTGGCCAGGATTTTTCCTTGCATGTTAAATATACACTGGTTCCCAGCACAGCAATGAAGTAGCCAGCTAGAGGTGGGCTTTGTCCTCTGTCTCAAGTTATAGTCAACTTCTACCCTCTCGTCAAGAAAAAAAGTCAGAGCTTGTCATCCATGCAGGCATGAAAGTGAATGTATGAATTATCTGTAATCTCAAAAGCTTCTTTATATAGCACTCATTTTTATCGTTAATAATTCAAAACCTTGCAAAACCATACAAGAAACCAATAAAAACATGGGAAACTTATTTCACCGAAATGGCCTCTGTTAGCTTCAAGATAAGATGTGATTAGCAGTAGTGTTTAAAATCAATATGTAAGAACTACCTCTGTTCCTGGAGGCAGTCACTTTCAAATTGTGGGTTAGGGAGTCACTGCTTCTGGGACGTGACGCTGTCAGGCATTGGACTTTTCAAGCTGCCACTTGCAAGTTTTCTTCTGTGAATGTGATGCTCTCTGCAGTGAGGGCCAAGAAAGTTCCTCAACAGCCTGTTTCCAGTTCTTGGAAAGAGCATAGAATTGGTGGCAGTAGGATACAGCACAAACAGGTTCTTTAAAACATCGGTTAATATTTTACAGAATTAAAAAATAAAAAATCAAAGTACCTGAATAGCCTGATAGCCATGAAATTGCTTCTGAGTATGTGATGCTTTCCACTGTTTTGGTGCTTCTGCTCAACAAGAGTCCTTGGTTAAATCCATAAAGTCACACAAGAAGATCTCCTGTGACAGATGGGTCATGGTGACACATACACTGCAGATCTTAGTGCTCTGAAGGAGGTACATGAACACACCTGCATGAGGCAGACTTGGGTATTCAAACTTTTTTACATGTATATATGGGCTCATGCACCCATTAGCACACACTTTGCTTCCATGAGCAATCGACCAGAATTTGACCTTGTGCACACTGTGAAAAGCAGCCGATAAGTATCTCATTCCTTTAGCCTTATGGGCTGTTAAATAAACTTTTAATTTCTTTATCTTTTATTCTGTCTTCCCTGTGCTCTCCACTCCCTATGAACTTCTGTCCACTTCTTCTTCCAGCCATAAAGTAGATACTTTACAGAGATCGCAGAGAAGGTGTCAGATAATTACTTAAATTACCCAGGAACACGATTCTTGTCATTACTATGAGCTTTTTCTTTCAATGGGTGGGAACATGAGCCTATTCCTGCCTTGCTAGCTCCATCTCTCCTTTAGAGCAGCATTTATTCTCCAAAGCTTGTTTGGCTACAGCACACTCAAAACTTGCAGAGCTAGAGACTAGTTATCCTTTCCACTACCTGTCTCTCTGTGGTGGTTAACTATGATGCTGCTGGTATTCTGTAAGTGGAATTTAATAGCTATGAAGACCATTGCTATGTAAGAGGTAGCAACAGATCCCCAGGTCCAATGCCAGCATCTTGCATGCTGGATGTCCTGAGCTGCTTCTCAGGGTCACCCAGTTAAGCAGCACCAGCAACTGTCTTGGCTGCTTTTCCTCGGAGCTAGTTCTGCCTGCGGTCAGGAGCTGGCAAAACCCCCAAGCCTTCTGGGGCATCAGCTGAACTCTCAGCTCCTAACTTGGCTTCAAGGGACAGCTCAGTCATGGAGTAAGAACTACTCATTCCCCTATGTTTTCAGCTTATAGATCCGTATCGTTCAGCAGTGTGTGCTTCTGCCTCTGCTTCTGCCACTTGCCCACAATTGCAACGTATCTAGTGTATCCTGTCTGCAAGGAGGGACCACTAACATTTTGATGTCTGTTAGGAATTCTGCTCCATAGCTGTCTGCCTTGCTGGGATGACTCAGTTACTCGCATGGTAACTGCTAAACAGCTTTGCATTGTCATCTGGTGTACTGAGAGGGAGAGTAAAGCGGTGCTCTTTACCTAGGTAGGAGAGCTATGAGCTGCAGCAGCTGAGCTCAGCAGCAGCAGGGAGCTTGGAGAGAAGGGAGGGTGCAGGAATGAGTACCTCGGTCCCAAGATAAGCTGTCTCTACCTGCAAATCATGCTGAGGAGGTGTCTGGGCCAAGAGTTGCCGCAGTCCTGCCTTCTCTTCCTTGGGCTGCTTCCAACCTGTTTTCAGAAATGGGTTTCTATTCACCTGGTCCTTTTAGAGTGTTTTGCCATATGCTATTCTAAAGATTCCTAGGTAAGCTGTGAATAACTCTGTGCCCTCTATCACCTATATGCTTTACATTTAGTCTCCCCAGCAGCAAGCAGACAGCTTCAGTAAGCCAGAACTGACACATATTTGACCAGAGGTCCTTCTGCGCTTCAGGTGAATGTTGAGAACTGCGTGTATGAATACCCTGGCACAGAATTATTTTATCAGATATGCTTCTATAGCAGAGTGATGAGGCATATGTATTGTTCAATAGATTAAGAAAAGAAGACTAGGTTCTCCGTTTGCTTAAATAACTGCACCATTAACTGATCCACAGTAATTTTCACCAGTCGTGGATCTGATCGCATCCTGGTTACCAATGTAGTACCAGTTCCTGTGACTAGGAAACATCTACCTACCCTACTTCATTCTTGGTAGTTAGAACAGAGCAACTGCTCTTTTTCTGCTTCTTTTTTTCTGTGCTCAGGCAGAGCGTCAAAGCTGAAGCCTCCCAGGGACGGTCGCCCACGTTTTCGGAGCTGTGCCATCAGAAAGGCTCTGTGGTGTGCAGTCTCCCGTACAGCCTGCCTGCCTTTTGGCGCTGAACCAAGACCCTCCAGAACTGACAGCTGTAATAGAAGATGATGTATTACACCTACTAATTTCTGGATTACTGCACAGCAGTTTACCTATTTAAATTCTTCTATGGGATTGGGAACTGCCATGGATTTCAAACAGCTGTTTCCCACAATTGACACATTTAGAAGTTAATAAAGCTAACTGCAAATTGACCATTGAATAGCAGGAGGAAAAAAAAAAAGGCAGAAGATCGACTGTCACTGTTGCCCCTAAGCGTGAAGTAACAAAGTTTGCAGTGTTGGGTTTTTTTTTCCCCCTCTCTTCAGTGAATCTGAATTTCTAAACTTCTCGTGGGTGCCATAAACTGTAAATGGAATTTGAACTTCTTAACTCCAGATCTCCAAAGTACACAAAGCAGAGAAGAAATTCTTTAGGCATAGAATACTTTTCTTTCTTGGCATAAAGCACTATTGCATAAAGTATAACAAGGAAGGGAAATTTTTTTTCCTTAAACCCAGAAAAGTACTCAGTAACTGGGGTTTAGCTGTATATTTCTTCTCTCTTCTGTTGCCATGGACAAAATGGGTTATTAGGTTTCTTTCTGCATCTTTTCTTCTTTCCTCTGAGAAATTTTTTGTTTCTCATTTAGCTTTTTTCCTTACATGACACTAAATTAAGATATTTGTACCTTTTCTTCCTCATATAACACTGAGGAAAGCTGAATTTCATGTACCTTTTTGTGTATTTTGAATAGAACCTATCCTGCTCATAGAAATTGTGGAACTGTTTTGTTGTAGCTATTGACAACCTCATTAGTTTGTTACCAGGTTTGTTCATTACAAACCTCACCAGAAAAACAACCTGAATATCCCTGTGTTGCTATACCACCGAGAGCCAGGCAAAGTAACTATGAAGAAACTAAGCGCCTTGTTGGTTATTTTTTTTCTTAGTAGGAATTAAGGAGAGAATGGAAAAGCTTATAAAGGAATTTGAAGAAGATATGAATCTTCTGTTCACCCTAGTTTTATACATTAACTTGAGCTGATTTGGTGCATCCTTTCCTTCAAGACTGCAGGATCTTGTGGTTTAAGAGAACAGTATTTTGCCACAGACACGAGTTTGCTTTGTGACTTCTC
The DNA here is from genome assembly GCF_009769465.1 of Tauraco erythrolophus. NCBI lineage: Eukaryota > Metazoa > Chordata > Aves > Musophagiformes > Musophagidae > Tauraco > Tauraco erythrolophus. Next base: position 126,096,529 of record NC_141466.1, on the reverse strand, counting down.
CCTTTTGTGGGAGAAAAAGAGAAACAAGACCTAGGCTATGTCTTTAATGGTGTTGCTGTTTTAAAAGCCAGTCCTTGAGGAACTCTTGTCAGTATGATGAATGAGAGTTTAGAAAACAAGCATGTGCTAATCAAGCAGGACTGTGAGGTGAAAAACTGTTGGTGTTTGCCAGAAATTGTAAACAAAATGTCCAGTTAGGACTTACTGGATCTAAAATTTGATGAGGGATAAAGCTCTAACTGCTGTGCCAAAGTGTTTTTATCCGAGTTCAGTGGTCTGACACATTTTTTGACAATCTAGCCTAATATTTGCAGTGTGCTTGCAAGAGCACGAGGGAGAAAGTTTAGAAAAAGCAAATTCTAGCCTTTTAAAGGTTACGTGCCCAAGGCAGTCCCTCCAGTCAGCGCAGAGAGATGCTCCAAGTTCTCTAAGTTAGATTCTGTAGAGAATAATGCAGGAGCAGCATGTCCCTCCCTCTCTTCTCTCTCCCTTCCTCCCTCCCCTGGGTAATAGATGAAGCTTAAAGGGATTAGCCTTCTTAGTCTAAAGCAGAACATGGCAAACCGTCCCCAGATTATTAAACTGACAGCATTTGGAAAAAATGTGAAATCTCCGTAATTAACCATGAAAAAGGTGTACTGATAATAAAGGCTTCCTGCTTGCAAGTCTGATGGCTGCCTTCAGCCCTAATGTGAAAGATAATTTGCAGAAGCTAATTTTCTGGCACCTTTTCCAAAAAGGCCCATAAAAGCACCAATTGGTGTTGCTGGTAATCTGTCAAACTGCAACTGGACTGAAATCATTACTTTATTTCACGCAGGCCGTCAAATAGTTTTCTCCACATTAATTTTCAGTCACCAGTGACTCCGGTTACATCTGAATCGCTGACCTGGAAAAGCTCTGAAAGTTGCTGCCAATTCCCCAGAGCCATCCAGATTCCCAGTGAGAGACAATTGCATGGGAGACCAATTAAAATAGCATCTGCGAATTAAATAAATCTATAAAAAGAATCTATTTTCCCCTGCACCAAGCAGCAATGCACATGGAAATTAGTGAGGCGTTTTTTTAAATAAATGCCTGATGAACAACTAATCCTCCTAGGGGAGGAGATAAACTTTATCCTGTATAAGCTCGAAATAATGAAAGAGCAAATGAAGTCAAGCTGTGCTTCGCGCAGGTAGGAACCTCGTGCACGGGTGAGGTCTCTGCTCCCACCTTCTGTGCCACTGCAGCTGTGGAAATGAAGGACAGGCCTCCACAGTACAGATCAAAGGGAAATTTGTCATTAACTCAAGTCTGTCTTCTCCTGCTTCATGGACTTGGTTGTGGGTTGGCAGCGTAGAAACGGGAACGGGCAGGGACCGTGGCTATCTTGATGTGGTGAAGAAACGTAATTTGTGTGAGGGTCTCAAGGCAGAAGGAGATCGCAGATTCACAAGCAGTAGGTGCTTCTATCTCCTATGAAACCTGGGGTACTCTGTAATTTGCTGGCAGTCCTCAAAAACACAACTGATCAGGGAAACATTGAGGGAGTCTTTTTATTGAAATTCTATCCAGAGTAAAATTTTGCAAGTTTTTTTGTTTTTCAGGAAGAAAGAAGAGGAAACATTTTTGAAAACCCTGATTTATCACATATTTGTATTTTTCCAAATGAAATATTTTTATTTGTTTAGCTTTATTTCAACTGTGACTTTTTTTATATATAGCAAAAGAAAAGAAGTTAAAATAGTCTAATATCTAAAGAACTAAACCAACTTGTTTAAATGTCCCCTTAAGATTTTTTTTTTTTTTTTTAATTTTCCTCTCCAATTTGGAATGAAGCCATGTTGCAAATCTTTGTATCTTTTGAGGAACAAAAATTCGCTTTTCCCACACAACACCAGAGATCTTGTCATTACTTCCAGTCAAAAGAATGATTAATGGTGTCACTGCTGTTTGATAGTAGTCCAGGATGGATTAACCTCCTGTACTAAATCAAAATTGTACCGACAGCTTAGGAAATGCAGACTTTTTCCATTTCTTTTTCTTATGGCGATGCCTTTTCAGTGTTCCTTAGACTATAAGGACTTCTCTGCGTTGCCTGCTTTTCATGTAAACTCATAAATGCACGTTTTCCATTGTTCAGCTTGGTTTTTAGTGCTACCATCTTTAGCCTTGTTTTTTATAGGTTTGATCAACAGCTTGTATGCCAGACACAGGTTTTAAGTATCTTCTACCCAAAATAGATCAGCATAGAAAAAAATGAGTTTCGATACGAAAACTAAGCCCGATTATATTCCAAATTGATTCATTTTTTAAACAGGCCTATTTTTACATAATTAAGTTGTACATTTCGCCTTTTTTTTTTTTCTTTGATCACATCAGTAATAATGTAGGGGCAACTGAGACGTTTCTGAGGTTTCTAATACAGGTTAGTGATCACATAATTTCTCCTGGCTGCAGAATCAGTGAAGACAGATATGAGATGCTTCATTTCTTCAATCATGCAGGGCTTTGTGGTTTGTTGGGGTTTTTTTACTTCAAAATAAATAGAGGAGGTGTTGACTTTCTTTTCTTTGTCTGTTTTTAATTTAAAAGTAGCATCTAATCAAATTATTTTTTAGGGAATATAACTGTCATTATTCCACAGAGTCTCAATAGCCAATCATTTCTAAATTATTTACTGCCTCAATTCTTTAACAGCTCTAGAAAAGGAAATAAGTACTTACCTCAGTGCTTGGTCATGTCAGGGTGTTGTATCGGAGTTAAGATGTGACTGTGCATTATCTGACTGACATTTAAAATCTTGTGTACACAGAAACTATCTGAGAGGTCAGTAACCAATTGAAGTATCTGATTTTTAGGTAGTTTTCCCACGTACTGTGACTGAGTAGGAAGAGTGGGATATTTTTTCCTCAGCCTGGCCTCTCTCTGTTTTAGATATCAAATACATATTGGTGGATTAAGACTCATTTTTCCCACCATAGTAAAGCTGCAGAATTGCTTGTAGTTTTGAGGGGGAAAGTTAGAGCCTGGTCATTGCACAAATGGCTTTTCTCACCCTTTTTCTGCCTCCTGTTCTTCACTTCATGAAGTGCTCTGCACTTTGAAAGGATGAAAGCATCACCTAAAAACCTGTACAGTAGTGTCACTGAGACAAAAGTCAGTCATGGGTCGTAACTCTTGATTCATTATCTGGTTGTTTATTTGGTCCAGAATGACAGGAAAAAATATTGAATATAGAACTGGAAGCTTGACCTGAATGACCAATATTATTAATATCCTATTGTTTGCTTTCCTCACTTTCATTCATTCTGGCTCCTTGCATCAGGTTTGAAGGAATCTTACAAACAAGTGTTCAAATGTCTCCAACAATAAACTTTGTGTATTCTGATACAGAACTGCAGGCATGGAAATGGACAGTTTATAATGATTGGGAAGACAGTTGGTGAACACAGGTGTTTCTGAAGCTTCTGCCCCTCTATAGTTATTTGTCTTGCAACAGGCATTTGCCAATAAGTCCATTTTGATGGTGCTCCTTGTGACCTCTGATTTTCCTCCCATTTGCCAAAGATGCTTAGCCACTGCTTGCCAAGAGAGAACAACCCCCTGCAATATGGCCATGTGTGTTATCCACCTAGAGCTAAGGCCCAAGCAGGTCTGTGGCAGATTGTCCTGCTGCTTCTTAGGACCTCCAGAGCCTGCTGGGTGACAGATTTTTCTAGAAGTTTGTCAGTGAACAGATTTGCCACCCACAAAAGTACAGACTGCCTCGTGCATGCCAGGTTGCTTAATGTCAGATTTTTCGCTAGACAAGATAAAGGATAAATTAATAGGTTTACCTTAAAAACATAACTTTGTAAACGTGGAAAAAAAATACTTTTAAAACAACGACATGCATATTTTTTAATATTAGATTGCAACTGCTGTAGAGGCTCTTTTGGTTTAAGGAGCTGTCAAATTGCACTCTGCAGCTCTCCTGGTTTTATCAATAAAGACAAATTTGGAAAGTTTCAAGACATGGTACAGGCAACCTGTTACTTTTCAAGCTCTTCTTTAATTCAATCTTCTTCCTCCTTGTGGAATACTGGTTCTGTGGTAGCACTTGCCAGAAAATGTCATTGTAACTTATAGGCATTGCCACATGCTTAGACTATCATGTGGCCATTAATGTGCTAATGCTTATCCTTCTGGCATAATGTAATTTTATCTCTGTTTTGTTGTTGCCATGGCTCAGACTCTGCTTCCATCAAGCTCTTTATGGTGCTCTTTGGCAAGTTCTTAACTTTAACAGACTCTGGGTCTTTTTCATGCATCAGAACCCAAAATCTTGCCACCTAGTTAAGTACTGACCTGTGCTTTTGGAAAGCTTTGCTTAAGTTGAGCATACCAGGCTCCTTACAGCCTGGCACTGCTGTAATGCTCTCTAGAGGTGTGTGTTGGACTCTAAAGGTTGGCAGTAGAGATAGCGTGCGCTGTTGTGTTGTTCTCATGGACCCAGATGTGCAAAATCACTGTCTTCTGTGTCATACGATGCATGTTTTTTGTTTCATCCACCTTGGATAGAATTATCCATGAAAAATACAAAAATTGGACGCCTTTTTGCCAGAAGGTGATGATGCTTCTGACACAGTTGGGATTGAGTATGAGCAAAACCATAAAAGAAGCTCTTTGCTTGCTGAAGATGTGGCTTGGGTCTAAATCACTGCAACTCTATGACTCCAGTGAGTTCTGTATCAGGCCCTGTGTTGTTTCCCTTGTGTATACGTACATGGATAATACTAGTATCAGTACTTGGTTATTCTTAATTTTTTTCCACAAATTGCAGAGAACTGGAAATGTTCCAGTGCCTTCCACCAAACAGTAACACATTTAACCAACTTCTTACTTGAACAGATTGTATCTCTGGGGTTTATTTACTTTTTGCAGACATACTCTCAAATCTTTCCAGGTCTTATTAGCTATCATTTGAGGGGGAAAAAAAAAAAACAAACCACCAACGAAATGCATTTTGATTACATGTATTGATCTTACACCTTAATCTTTGCTGCTCAGATACAGGTATGTCTTGCATAAGCCTTGACGGTGACTGAAGATTTATGGAGCTTGAAAAGATTAACTCTGAATTCAAGCTCATGGTACTTTTATTTTATTTTCTCTTCATTTAGGGTTTACTTTTTTATTTAATGGTTGGACTAAAACTAGCTCCTTAAAACAGGTTCTTAAAAGAACATGTATAGAAATATATCTACTATCCTATTTACTCAGGGGTGAAATCATATTAACATTAATACTTCGTAAGCAAAAACATATTCTGTGCATAGATGATATGTTAGTGCCCTCAATGAAAGGTAATATTTTTTTCTGCAAGTCTCAGAACAAATTAAAACTTGTCCATACTGTTTCTGACTGATAGGAAGCTTATGATCTGTGCCACCTCCCCCTTCCAATAAATAAACAGATATTTTTACCATATTTCCAAAGGAATTCTTAATAAAGGATTATATATTCTGTAGGGGTTTACTACTTACCCCACAGGTTGGTTTGTTATTCCTTATACTTCCTCCACCATAGCATCTGCTTCTGTAGAGGAAAGGAGAAAGCCGCTTGCTTTGTGGAGAACAGCGAGGAAGTCATGGGTGGGCAGGAAGAGGGGAAACATACATTTGTTTTGGCCCTCCCACTCAGCCCAGCCTTTGCCCAGTCTCCCTGCATCTTTGGGATCCATAGCAAGGTTCCTGGGATCAGAGGTATCACAAGGCTACCTTTCTAACCTCTCTAAATAGATAACTTTCATAGTGTGTCATTGCTTGAGCAAGAAGGATGCTGTGGTAATGCAAATGGCTCCTGTGCATTGAACTGTCATTCTAGGAGTGGCTCTTTCTTTTCGTTTGCTTTATTCCTAGTTCTTCTCATGGGACACAGGGATCACTGAGAATGTGCAAATAATCCATGCACAAAGTTAAAATCTAGACAGATAGGTACCAGTATGGATTCAAATCCCCTGTAACACAAGTACAAATATATACCAATGTATAGGTCCTTCTAGTAGAATTTCCTCAATAGACTGTTTTCGTGAACAATCTTTCCTCCAGCCATCCTTCACGGATCAATCAGCCTTCATTCCTTCTGCCATTGGACCCACCTCTTCCGTCCTCAAGCTCCCATTCATCAAGTTCTGACTAATATCAATAGAGGTGATAAGTCCACGTCTCAGTTGACCACAGAGAGCAGTGGATTTCTGACTGGGCTACTCTTTTGGTGGCTTCTTCATGATTGCTTGGACTTAGGTGAAGCAGTCTTAAAGGAAACCTGATCCCAGCTGTTCTGAGTCTTGATGCATACTTGGATGTTTCCTGGAGGCCTCTGAAGGTCTCCGTGTCAAAAGGAAGTTGTGGTATTTGCTCAAGAAACCTCTTACCTTTGTCTTTATAGCTAGACTTCAAATGTTCCTTGCTGTCCTGTGCCAACATGGCCCTAATAATAAGCTTAGCAGCAGCTTTTGGGTTACATGACTAAGATGTAGGTTGCAAGAGTAAAGCCAGAAAGAATCAAATAAAAGAGTAAGGTGCACCCTCAGATACCATGATAACAATACATTATGAGAGCCTGAATAGAATCACCAATTTCATGACGTTTTCCCATTTTGGCTTCCCTTTTTTGACCTCCTAAAAGGAACTCGGATTTAACTGAACACCCACATCCATGAACGTGCGTTGCACTTTGCGCCTGATCGCCATCAGTTGCTGTTCCCTCTGCTATCTTCTAGCATTACTTTCACTTTACCTGGATTAAGGTAAACTCAATCACCTCCATCCATCCTGTGGTGCTGTAATGACACTAGATTGCATCTCCTATTGCACTAGATTGATCTTGAGTACTGTTTTTTACCTTGAGTACAGTGCTGCTCAGATTTCCTCTCTAATACCCTCACCAAAAGTCCTGTATGCTGAACAGGGAAGGGAACAATCCTAATTAAGCTATGCCAGAAAAAGAAAAACATGTGTAACAGCTCAAAAGGGATGAAGGCTACAGCTAATAAGTCTTTGCTGTTCCAGTCACCTTGCCAGCATTTCCAAAGACTGTGTTCCTAGTATTTGTGAGATCTGCAATCAACTTGGCCATGGATTTGGAATAGAAACTAAGCTTCGGGAAATCTGGAAAACAAACAAACAAACAAACAAAAAAAACAAAAAAAAAACAACAAGAGATGATCTGTCATGGTCCTTACTGCTCTTCTTCCCTAAACATTATGTTGTTGGGCATTAATCAAACAGTATTAAGCAAAATCCATCACAGGTGACTTGCTGAGTTAGAGCTCTACTCTGTTGTTTTCCATAATTGTCAGCACTGCGCTTCCAGAAGGCGGCACCAATTATTGCTCAATGGACAATATAATACACTTACCATATTGATCTTCATAAGGCAGGAAGGATAAGGCTTTCATTTCAATGTATTAAAAATGCACAGATTTCAGAAATTCACTGCCAAATAAAAGCCTGACTAAGCAGAAAACAACCACATGGCTTGGACCCTTCTTACTTGAGGGACTGGCTGCTCTGAGCTGATTTCATGGCAGCTGTAATTATTAAAGTGTTGATCAGAATAAATCATCTGAAACTAGAGTCATTTACTTGTGAAAGCCATCAGCAAGAAATGTCCCTAAATCTTGATTTCCTTTCTAACTTGGTCTATAAAATTTTCCCTCTAGAAGGACTGCTGCATGGATCAGAGTCCTCAGGTGCTTGTTGTAGAGGTTTATGGAATATTCAATTATGTTAATAGTTCTCTTATGTAGTGGGCATCCTAGTGTAGGAGAAAATCAGTGATGCTACTGATGTGAATGAAAACTGTGCCCTTCAGAAAGAGGAGGGACACTCGCTGATTTGAACACTCCCCAAAAGGCATGGTATTTGTCACAGCAGGATTCACAATTATTCCAGCTCTTGTTCAACTGGTGAAAAATGCATGAACACAGATACTCGTGCTAGTACTATTAAAAAGTGGTGATTCCCCCTAAACCTGCAGTAGCATTCTAGCACAACTCTCCTTGTGTTTACTGTTTATTAGTTCTATCTACTTGTGCTTGAATAGTTATCTTGGATATGCATCCACTCTTTTACAGCTTTCTTGTGGTAATGACACTATCACAGAACCTTTTATGTGTTTAAGAATTTAAACAAATATGACTGGTATGAATGACCTTTCCAATTTAGCAGAAGCCTTGTTAGTTTGGCTTTTCAGTTCTTATTAGCTGATCCAGCGAGGGAACCTGGTTCTGCACGGCCTGTGTTGGACACAATGGCCCAGCCATGGTCGGAAAAGTCCTTTTATGTAGAGAAGTAGGTTAAGATATGCACTTGTCAATGGATGGCTATGGGGCTTGATTAACTAGTGTCCATACCATCCTCTAGCTCTCCTTCAAGAAATAAATTTGACAAAATACACTAAAGTACCCCACATTAACAGAAGAAACACTGAAAAATGGGGGGAAAGAGAAAATCTTTTGCTCTCAAAATTTGTGCTGTGTCAGGTGAACTGTTGTGAGAAATATATGCGTCAATTAAGAAATACTTGAATGTTTTACTGCCTGAAGAAAAATGTTTTTAATTAGCATTTTTCTGCAGTGTATTTTGAAAAGGCCATATTTGGATATTCCAGTAGATTCATATAGCTAAGTGCCTAGAGCCCTGACATGTTTAGAACTGATACTAAAGCCACATACAATTTAATCTCTTTCATTCCAAGTTATTGTTAAGGGATGTCATGCTTGTAAAGGCAGCAAAGTATATGCCTGCTGTGCCCTGGAGGGGGGTGGAAGGAAAAAAAAAATATAAATTTCCTATATATATAAAAGCATATATTTTTATATTGTTATAAATGTATATGAAAGAACTATATACAAGATTTGATAGGAACAACAGGAAGCTGACAGTAACCCAGATGTGGTGAAAGTAAAAGGTAGTAATACTTGTTTGCCAGAGGTTGCAGTTACAATAATGAGCATGGATGTTTTAGTAGCAGTTAGAAAATTCCAGATTCAATGCTATACATTCCTGTTGAAATTGTTGGAAGATATGGGTTTGTGTGCTAATAACATTTTTAATCTTTGTGGGTCCTTGTTAGTTTGGAAATTCCAATCAGTGATTGCTTTTCTCTAATCCTGTTTTTCAACATCTGTTTTTTTTAATTAAAATTCCTGCATGATTTACAGCTTGTTCCTCATCAGCTTGTCCTCAGAACTGGCATGAAAACTAGTATAATTAGTTGTTCTGTCTGAATAAGTAAAATGGAAGACAAAAATACATAAAGCTTCCTTCATATTGTTTGGTATGAGCAGATTTTAAAACAAAACAAAACAACCTTACCAAATCTACAAACACCATTAATACCACCTCATTGCTTCCAATGGCTCTACATCTCAACTCCTTAGCTTTTCTTCTAAGTACTTTACCATGTAGGCTTAATTTTCCTGTGCAACCTGCAGCATTAACTTGAAAAAGTCTTGAAATCCTTTCTGCAAAACTATGTTTGCACGATCACGCCTTGTCACCAGAAATCCCACCTCCCATTTTGCTTCGCTTTGTTTCTTCTTCTCCACACTTTTGTGACAGTGTTGAGTAGCAAAGGTTTTCTGTCCAGGACAGCCTAATACAGAGATAGATGTCTGTGATCTAAAATCACAAATGTTTTTGTAACTAAACATGTACAACTAGCTAGCATTGAATATATACAAATATATATAGGAATGCCCTGGTTTCCAACACAAAGACGTTTCATCTATTTGTCTTCTTTAATAGAAATGTTATGCCTAGGCAAGATAATTTTTGTGTTTGTTTAACTTCTGGCTGTTGCCAGGGATTTTTTCAATGCTCATTATGTTTGTGTTGGGATTGTATAATATTTCTTTTTGTATTAGGCTATTCAATTACGGCAGACACACCACAGAAATACAGGATAACAGTAAAGAGATTTTTACAATGTGGGTAAAATATATGAACAGAAATATTATTTTTCTTTTTAGCAACCTTTTATTGTACCGGAAGTTTCCTCAAGGGAATAGACAAAGGGAATAGAAAAAGGAGACCCTCACAGTCTATCTCACTCTATATTAGGTGGCTTGGTTCATCTTTCATTTTGAACTGACTGTGGATGCAAATTGAAGCTCTTCCAAACAGCCTGGAATCTTTCAAGCCTCCCAAGACCTGAGCCTCCATCTGCAGCTAATTTTGCAGATGATTCATCTGTTGTCTTCAAAGAAGGTATGGGTGCAAATTATAATCGTACTAAGCCATCTCAAACTTTTGAGATGTTCAGCTGAATGCAAATTTGCATCTGTTTTCCTTACAACAGACTGAACCAAAACTTTAACACTTAATTCCCTGAGCTTTTAGAGCACTGGGTGCTCTATAGTTGTGAAAATCAGGCCAGTCTTTTCTGTGCTTATCCGTGGCTTTTGGTGTTTATACTGAGTGCCACGTCAATCACAGTCAGAATTTGTCAAAGGGTACGGCATTTGCTGACACAGAGTGACATGACAAGTGTCGTAAGTCTCACGACTCGGTTGCATGTTACAATGCGAAAGAGCATCTCAACAGATGCCTACGTTACAGCGAAAACTACGACTCAGCCTGGCTGGATAATGCTGACCCTGCTCTCTGTGGGGCTAGATGGTAGATCTTTATCTCATACTGGGGAAGAGCTGGCTGCTCAGCCGGACTCAGAGTTCCTTTCAGATGAGGAGGAAAAGATATCTGCAGCCTGGTCTGTGGCGTGCTGCCCTTCCTGACCCTGCCTTTCTACCACCTTTACAGTTTCCCCTTCGGTACCTAGTGTACATGCTGCCTCTTTCTCAGACATAGGCTAGACAAGAACACCAGAATAATGCTAACGCATTTTTAATGCCAAGTTTGGGGTCCACGTCTGCACTCTTAAGCAGGGTAAATTTCCACTGATTTACTTCAATGTCAAGAGTACCTGGACAGACCTTTAAAAATGTCAGTTTGGTTTTTGGTCTTTATTTGTATCTCTTTCTTGTGTCAACAGTGTTACATGCCAAAGGAGGTCTGAACTCTTACCTCTTCCTTTCATTGCCATTTCCTGCAGCTGCTTTTCTGTGCTTTGGAGCTGCTGCTCTTTCCCACAAACTCTGTCCTCTCTGCTGAGATCTGTCTTGGACTGGTTCTTGCGGGATGGGTTCACGTGGGTCACCACCCCAACCTCCACCAGGACGAGACTTAGTGCATCTAGTATCTCTTTCTAATTCTGGTAAAGAGAAGTTGACGGTGGGTCAACTTTCATATGTCTGTTGAGAAACTCTCAGGTGTTTAGTTTCTGTTGCAGGATAGCTTGGACTCTGTGTATCAGCCTTGCAGGAGCTGAAGGGTCTGAGTTTCATTCTGATGTTATGTAGACTTAATTTTACACACTGTTCTTTTTAGACAATAGTGTGAATTCCTTCACTATCCTAGATGTCACTTCTGATTTAGTCACCTTTGACTAAAATACAGTAGACACCATCCGCTTTCTTGCTGTTTGCTTTTACTTTCTGTGTGGTAGTAGTGCCCATTTGCAGAGTCTGGCTAGCCTAGGTTGATTGTGCCTGTGTTTTGGAGCATAACTCAGTAGCTACTATTAAAAAAAAAAACGCATAAGGGGTTTTTATACTTGCATGAAAAGCATAAGGTCAGAAAAAAACTTTATGCCAGTGGTACTCAAAAGATTCTGCAGGCCAAGCGCAATGCTTTCTGTGATGGGTGTTAAATCAGAGCACAAGAAAACACATGTTGGTGAGGACAGACCTCAGTTCTCCAGTGCCCGTGTTTAAGAAATGCTGCTCTGGAGCTACAAGCGTTTGCTGCCCAGCAATGCTGGGATTTGTGTGGCTTTAATCACTTTACCATTCTGTCTATGCCTGGAAGTTAAAAGGAATAACTCAGCCTTGCCCACACTGTGCCACCCTGTTTTCCATTCATTTCCCTTAACAGAGCAGCCACATGGTCACTGTCTATACTAAGTCCACACTAAGTAGTGAGGCAGTCAAGCAGGGCTGGGATGTGCAGAGTGAAACAGCTGGTGCTGAGGATACTCCCTCAACATGTATGCTGTGTTGGAGTTCAGTTATTTTTAACCATTCTTAGCATGTGAACTGGCCATTGTCATTACCTGGAGTGTATTGGACATGTTCTTGGACATCATCTTCCATTCCATCCAAAAGGGACCCAGTTCATGCCCCTTTAGACAGCCCTGTGTCATGAAGGAAAGTAAAGAAGGTAAGGACGATTGGGAGATTTGTTTCAAAACAGTACACCAGATCCCAACTGGAAAAGTTAAGATTCGGGAATCCCCAGAAATGAGGGACTTTCCATAAGGGTGTGTGCAGGCTTCCAGGTATCTTTTAAACACTGTGGAAATAAGAAAGCAGGACACCTGCCGCTCTGTGAATACTGTGATGGCCCATAATGGATCTGTCTGGTCTGTGCAGGACATTTGACCCTTCTAAATAAGACAGTCTCCTCCTCCTGCCCCAGAGCTAGGAAGTATGTGGGTTTCTAGCTTTTTTTTTTTTCTTCTTTTTTTAAAAAAAACACTTTCTTCCTCCTGAGCTTTGCATCTGCTGAAGACTTGCTTCACTTCAGTGTTGCAGGCAGCAAGATCCCCTTTAGGGGTTGTCAGAGTTTATATTCCCATTACTCAGAGATAGGCTCCTTGCCACATTGATACCAAGTTCTTTGGCCATTTAGGCTGTAAAGTTACTGCTTTGATATTTTTCAGGCCAGTTACTGGATAGATGGAGTCTTTAAGACCAGTTACTGGAAAGATATCTAGTGTGTGTGCAAGAAGGTTTGTAGACCAGCAGCTGGAGAGGGGCTGCTGGTTTTGAGGTGCCTGCAGCTGGGGAGAGCAAGGATTGAGGATGAGATTTTGTATAGACTGAGTGTCTGAGGCCAGTTACTTAGAGCATCTGTGTTGTGTGTGTAGGTATATATGTTTATATACCTGGGCATGTGTGTACATGTATTTTACACTAATAGGTTTTCATCCTGCTCAGCTCGAGAGGGAAGCAAGGCAGGGAGGCTGTTGGTGCTGTTTGTTTGTGAAGGCTTAGTGTTTCTGTCTGCAGTGAGCCATGTGTCTGTGTACATACTTGGTGTATACCTGTGTTTGTGTGGTCACCTACTAGGAATAGATGCTCAGCCTCACTCTTCTCTGGACCTGGGAACACGGAGCTGCAGCAGCCTCACCTCTATCTGGCTGCTGCATTTGGCAACTCCTAACATGTTTGTTGCAAACTCTGTGAATGCTGAAAAGCAATAAGGTAGTCAGTATATATTTTTCTATTATGTCTGCTGAGAAATAACAGTAAGTCTTTATGAGCAAAATATTGCATAAATTGCTTCAGACCTCCTGCAGCAATAATTTGCTACTCTGGTGATCATGGAAAGATTAAGCCAGAAAGCAATATTTTGTTCTGTACAGACAAGAGCAGACTGGATTATTTTTTTTTTTTTGTATGTCATAACATCCATTCTGTAACCAGCTGGAAAAATCTGCTGGAAAAAAAAAAAAACAACAACACACCATTGATGAGAAAGAAAAGTTAGTTGGCTGAAAAAATTTTACAGAACAAATGCATGCTCTATTTCTAAGCGAGTTCTTGTGCAGATGATATACTGCCCTCAATTGGTACATTTAAACTTCTGCTGACAGAAGTCCTGCTGCAGCTTGCTTATAAAAACATAGTCACGGAAGACCCAGAACAGTCCTCCATGTTAACCCTAGTGAGTATGTGAAGAAACCCCACCAAATCAGTGTGGTGTCATTTGATCTACATTCTCTATTTATTTATACCTTGGTTCAAGCAAAGCTTATTTCAGGGAAACGCTTCCAAACCTCTTACACAAATCTGGACAACAGCTCTTGAAATATGTCTGTAAATATTCTTCTCAGAGCTGCATTCTATTCACTGGATTATTTGGGGATCTTTTTGTTTAGTTCCCTTTTGAGTAAAAAGAAGAAAGATTGTAGTATTTCCAAACCACCAAGAGGTTTAGTTACCAAAAGAACCCAAAACCAAACAACATTGCCCTCTGAAAATAAACATCTCACAGAGCTCACTTCAGGACTCGTTACCTTGACATCTTCCAGACAAGCAGTTGAAACCTATGAGATGAGCTACTGTTTATGCCAGATCTGAAACTCCTCCTTCTACCTGCTGTCGGTCTGTTCAAGCATAAGTAAAGTTGCCATCAGGTGTCTTCTGCAGGTGGGTGGAGGGTCAGTAAATTGGCTCTGCTTGCACTGGAATACATTTGGTTATGATCAGTTTTGAGTCCTACTCGTTTCCTGGGAACAGGCCATGTGTAGTTGTAGGTTAGGTAGTAATTTGCTGACAGACTGGCTGTCAAAATAATCCGTAATTATGTTTTTCTTGGCCCGACTCTGATGTCTCAACAGCTACTGTCAGGACCAGCCCTAGGTAGACAAATCACTGCTGTTACGCTGTTGAAACCTGTTCAAGTAATACCAGTGTCACACGCACAGCCTCCAAATGATGGTACAATTCCATGGCTGAGTAGGGAATTCACATTCAGGAGCATTTTGTTGCTGCTTTACAGGAGGGTCCACAGCTATACGGATCAAGGCTCTTCTTCAGGCTTAAGTTCAACATGTCCACATTGAAATGTTCATTTTGCAACATTTCGATGACCAAATAACAGCAGCTGAGTTTCTTTTCTACATTTCCAGTGTGTTTTCTCATCTGACATTTCTCAGAAAAATGTTTTTCACTCCTTCAAATGAAATCTAGAGCTAAAGGGAATCCTCACCTGTCATAACCTCGAATCCCAGTGTAGGCTTCCTACTCCCACTGTCTCAGACTGGGAAGAGTTACCCTATAGATAGAGCCAACCATTGTACCAGATATCTCCATCATTCCCAACATAAGACCTTATGGCAGGCAAACCCAAGAGCTCTTCTCATGTTGGAAATGGCTTGGTTGCCCGCAGTCATGCAGAAAAGTGGGATTCAGGGGAAAAGATCGTAATTTAATTTGTGGGCCACTTCAAGAGGGACATGGAGAACTGCCTTTCAGCTGGGTGATCAGCTTTGGAGGGAGTTAAACAAGTTCCCCTCTTGGTAGCCTCTATGTTGCAGAGGAACACTGGGTAAAGCAAGATGTCCAGCAATGGAGAGAACAACTTTAAAATACTGTCTTAAGGCAGATTATGCATCCATATTACACTTTTAATATTTCTATTTCATACAAAATGAGCAGGCTTATACCACTGATGTGCTTTTGTCTGCTACTGAGAAAACACCAGTACTAATTGTGGTCACCCCACGGTGGTCATTTCAGTGTGGAAACCTGATCCTTATCCTCCAAGTAAATCATTGGAAAAGAAGTCTACAACTTTTTTTTTCTCTTTTCTTTTTCTTTGCTCAATACTAGCCTTTCAGGTAAAATCTTGTTCTGATCTGATTGATGGCAGTAATCAGAAATGATGTATAAGCTGGTGTGTACATAATCTTCCCATTTTGCAGCATAGGTTTGTTGTCTTCTCGGTGTCTTTTTTCATTTGACGTTTCTCAGAAATGTCTCTTTCATTCGTCTAAATCCAGTCTGGAGCTATTATATGACAGACAGATTACAGCATTCATGTGCTCCCATACTGAACCAAGCTACAAATGAAAAATAAATCTAGCCTGATCTTGAGATTTGGTAGAAATGTAACCATTTCCAACCATCTTAACAACTTTCACTTGTCTTAAGTGTCCCATTTATAACTTTCTACACTGTCTCCAAAACGTGAAGAAGGAAGTGACAATAAGTATCAAATTTCTAAGACTTTTGACTGGGCTTGCACAGGTAACTGCAGGGCAGGGCTGTGAGCAAGAACTCCCAGCCACACCCCTCAAAGATTTGTTATTGCTGTGATGCTCCTCTGGACCTGTATCGTGTTACATTTACAAACTCAAGTTGAACTCGCAGTTTTCAATCTTTTTTTCTGTTGTTCAGAAGTGTGTGTTGTTTCTATTTTTGCAGTAGTGTTTAATAATCCCCAACAAGGATTAGAGCCGTGTTGTTTGGCACAGCACTCAAAGGCAGCATCTGCCCTTGAAACCCTACAGTCTAGGACAATAAACAGTATATAGCAGAGAAGAGAAAAGGTCAATGGGAATGAAAAAACAATGGGAATGAAAAAACAATGGGGGTCTCTTCATTCATAATCACATTAAAAACCAAAGGCAAATGTTTGACCTTATAATCTGCCTTCTACTGATCTTTGTCACCTCCATGATAGTGGGAGAAATCAGGTTATGGAACCAAGGAGGGGTTCCTTAATAGGGTGACATTTACCAAGACTGGCAGTAAGGTGACAGGATCAGTGTCTTACCAATTCTCAGATACAGCTCTGTCCCTCAGGACCAGCCATGAGGAAACCTCTTACCACATTCTCCAATCCTTGGCTGGGCTGGAACAGCATCAGATTCAATAGTTATCACAATTAACGAAGTATGCTGCGATCAAGACTTACTCTAAAGGTACTTTGTGTCACTGCAGCATTATAACAGGTATTTAAAAAAGCATGACTAAGTTACGCCCGTTGTCTGTGGATAGAAGTCTGGAAGTTGGCCTTAATGTCTTTGAGAAGCCTACTGATAATAATTATTATAAATATTATACTTCTCAAATTCAAGGAAATGGACGTGCTTAAATCCAGACAGTGGTGTGCAAGCTAATAGCTGGTCTCGATTCAACTGTTAATAGGGCAGATTCAGCATGGCACAAGGACCCTGCCAACACGAGCGGTGTCAGCCAAGGAAAGCGGGGAAATGCACACACTGGGAGAAGTGCGGAGCTCCGCATTCCCAGCATGGGCCCTCCGAAACCGTCTCAGGGTATGCTTGTGGTCAGCGCAGGAAAGTTTGCCCGGTAGCACTAAAGATCCAACTGTTTTGTGACAAAGAATATTTCCCTTGTCCGAGCTGTCGTTTCAGGCTGTGATTTATTATTATTGTTCTAACATCTACAGGCCTGGTTGTTCTCGGTAGAGTATAAATATCACAAGTGACAGTTCTCACCCTTCAAATCTGCTGTCAGAGACTAGATATAGCAAGTAGGCAGGAAAAACAAAAGGCAGGGATTGGGAAGGGATGGGGTAGTAAAAATTAGGTGTTTGAATATGTGCTACTTGGCTGTTTATTTCCTGAATTTTAATAGCTTTAAAAACACTGCACATACGTTGATATGTTTGAAGGCTTACAGAAAAGGAAATTCACAGAATTATTAATTATAACTATACGTTTCTGGCAATATTGGAAAACTGCAAAGGATTTTCCGGTGATTGATCAGTATTGCCTGAATTTTTTCCACCTGTGGTGCCTCTGATAGCCATGTGCAAAGTGACTTTTATCATGATTCTAGTATATTTCAGCTCAGCTGTATTTCTGAGGCTGCTATTAATCTGATCCTAAAAAAAAAATGAGCCTTATTGCTCACTTCTAAATTTAGTTTTAAGCTTTCCGAATGCCTGGATCACGAATGTTCCCTATCTAATTACCTAATGCCCTCTTTCAATGTGTCATTGTATTACATTTTTTTTTCCTCTTTTTAATATTATGGAAATGTAAAATAACTTGACCTTGAATAGATACCTTGTGGGGATTCCTTTAATATATGCAGTGAATTAGATGAACCCCTGTTGATAGCTAAAAGAATTTTTCCTCTTCTATTTGATAACAGAGCTTTGCACTTCAGAAGCAGTGAAGTTTCTGGTCTGAAAGACGATTTGAATTTGCTCATTCATTGCATTTTTATTAATTTGTGATATGTCAAATGAATAAGTGATCTGTCTCACTTCTGCTGATTAAAAAGTTCTCTTAAGAACCTAGATGATAAATACATATGATATGAAATGAGGTGAGTTATAAATCCAAAATGGAGACATAATGTAATAAAACATCTTTTCCTCAATATCCTGCTCCATTTTTCTAATGTGTAGACAGCTATTGTCAGCTTAATTATTTTAAGGTAAGATCAACCTTAATTAATCAAAGTAAAGTAAGACTGGCTTTGTAATATTTTTTTTAAAAAAGCAAAATAGACATATGCATTGTTAATACAGTACACATAAGATATAAGAACACAAGAGGATGTACTAATAAACTGATTCATGGTAACAAATTATATAGTCAGAATTAATACTTCATTGACGCAAATAGGGACAACTTGCTGTCTTCATCTCAGAAATAAGCTGTCAGATGCACCAAGCAGAAAGCCCACTGTAATGACTAGTGTGCTAGGCAGAGAGGGATGCACCCTAAACTTTAAGAAAAACGAGCAGATGTCAAGTTTATTACCAATTTTGTGAGTTATCTAATTCCTGTATAAAATGCCTCTAAAATCACTAGCCAAACCTAGCCATCACGTTAATCAGTTTTAGCAGGCAGCAGCAGGGCATTAGAAGAAATCCCAATTTTGCCTTTAAGTTTGCCTTGATTTTGTTTTACGCGTGGTGGGTTTGGGTTTGTTTTTTCTTTACTGGATTCAAACTATGTTTATGCAAGGTTGTTTTCTGTAAGTGAGGGCTTTTAGGAAATCACTCGTAAGCTACGGGCTGAGTTTCATTCCTCCCTATACAAGCATATCGGCTGCTGCTTCAGCTTTCCACGAGTCCTCCGTTGGGGTCTGTGTTGTTGCACCCTAGGTATTTGAAGCTCCTGATTATCCCTGCATGAATTGTGTCCTGAGGAGAAGCAAGATCTACAGACCATGCCCACGACGCAAGCTCTGGAGAAGGGCAGTGCTGACAGCACCTTCATCCAAAAGCCAAATGAAGTCCTTCACCTGCTTGTCCTGAGTGCCTGGGCAAAGAAAAAGCAGTGTTCAAAAAGGAGATGCTAGGGACTGACAGGCCCCTGGCCCTGACTCCGCTCACACCTCATTAGCAGCAATGTGTGATACCGTCTGGGGCATCAGGTAGGACTGGCAATGTCGTCTTCATGTCCAACCCCTCACTCAAGGGTAGTTGCCATTGTATATAGACCTTGAAGATTACATTCCAGATCTAGAAACAAACTGGTTTAAAGAACAGGATTGGCAGGAAATCTCTCTTGTTTTCTGGTTTTCATTGTGTTTAGGGGGAAGGCATGCGAAAAAGAGGAGAGTAAATTCAGATCCAAATGTGGTGGGGACCATCGGGTTGCTAGTGTTGCTCGTATGCCGGTGGCACGCTCCACTTTACTCTCAGTGCAAATCTGGCTGATTGGCTTTTCCTCAGAGTGAAGCTTGATTTTTATTTTTCCACACAGCTTTAGTGCAGTGGTTTTGTGGCAATTATGTAAATTATATGTCACACCACTGCATATTTTCCACATCATTTGATTTGACCTTTAAAGCTAATAAGAGAATTATCATTTTTACGGGCAATTTGTGTTTCATGGTATGAGACAGCAGGACAGGGACTGATGGGGTGAACATCAGAACATAGAAATCGTGTTGCAGGATAGTGCTAGAGGTCTGTAAGTAGGTATCCAGCATACAACAGTGGCTGATGTGAGCTCCTGAAGAGTAAATTAGAAGATATATTGTGAAATAAACTTCCCAGAGGAGGAATTTTCTTTTCAATAGCTGTTAGTGAGGTCTGGGCTAGCCATTGTTCTTTCAGTTCATAATCGTTTCTAATACGTCCATCGGTATCTCATTATAATCTATATAAAGATATGTATAAATAGTTCAGTTAATATAATAAAGGATATAACTCCATACAAACCTTGATAGGTTATATCTCATGCTACATATACATGTCTAATCCCGCTTAATCACACCAAGCCTCCTAGCTACATTATCTTCAGTTAATCAATTCTGTTGATTAAGCATACACTGTATAATTTTTCAGTTATTTGTGACTGATTTGAAAGCTTCTGTCACGAACTTCTCTATGCGTCTCCCTGTTAAACTACTATGAAAGGCAAAACGTCAAAAGCAAACAGAATTACCTACATATTTTCTTCCCCAAGTTGCACAGAACAAGCATTATTGTTAACAAGTTCATCAACAGCACTGTAATACTCCTCTTTCAGCCTCCTTCGCCCTCAAAAAGACCTATGGAAAGTTCAGATTGTCAAGAAAATTGTTGCAGAATTGTGATAAGACATGACATTTGAGCAGCGAAGACTTCTATAACACTAGCTAAATGCCTTATTAACCTTACATGTGTCAGATAAGGTTTTCCATGTGTTTAGGATGATGTCTGGCAGGAGCGTAGGATGTTCTGTGGGGGCCGTGGTTTGGGGAGGGGGAGGACAGACTTATTCTTTTGATTGAAACTTAATATTTCATATGCATTTAGCAGTAATGGGAACTACCCATATGCAGAGCCCTAGGAAATGACAAAGATTCCCAAATGGAGTAACATATACCAGCCTTTTGGCCACACTTATCACTCCCCAGCTTCCCTCATGGCAAATTTTTATATGGTATTTTCTTCTCCTTACTGTTGGATTAGTCACTGTTAATCTTGTTCGAGTTTTATCCCCTTTTTCCCTGGTTCTTCAGTTCCTCTCTAGACTTCTTTCCAACAGACATCTGCTGTGCTTGCACAAACCATGTTTCTGGTAGGTAGTTCCCTGTCCCACCACAGCAGAGCCATATGACAGCTCAAGTACTTGAACAGGAGGTTCTGATCTAGGCTCATCATGCAATCGCAATGTATCTTACGAGTCAGCGTTAGGCCAGCAGAGCTAAGGCATCCTGCTCAGATAGAAGCAGGAGACTTGTGTTTTCCTTTGTTCAGTCTTTTTTGGTGGTGTTGCTGATGGCATAGTTCATTCTTTTTTAACTTGCTTGTACCTTGCTTTGCCCTTGCAGTTTCTTGTACCCATTTTGTATCCACACTTAAAATACGTGAAGCTCATACTTCTCTCAGTGTGCTTTGATCATTGTAGAGTCCATTTAATGAGAACACTGGAACCCAGGGATTTGAGTCAAGCTAATGTTCTGTACAAAAGACTAACATTGAAGTAAATCTTCATTGTAATATCTGAAACCAGAATAAAGTAAAAATCCCAAGGCCTTCTTTGCACAGCCTGATGAATTTTGCAGTTAACTGAGACCTGTGAGTATCCTGTAAACACTCTTCTCACCTTGAGAAGAAGTTTGCACCTGTTCCTCCTCATCTTGCAATGCATTTTGGTTTTTTCCCACTTTCTGCTTCTTTCTTCAACTGAGCACGCTTTTTTCCTTTTCCTTGACACAGCATATCTTCAGGCTTTTCTTCACAGAGAAAAAAAAATATCTACAGAAATGTAACAAAAAATATGAAAGCCATCTGACTTGAAGACAGAGGCACCCAAAAACTTCATGCCAATTTCCAGCTTTTTCAAGACAAATTATGAAAATGCTAAAAGCTTAGTAACTATAGCAGCACAAACACCACCGCTACAATATGCCGCAACAGATTGTTCATATGTCACTATTTTTCCAAAGTTCCTTGGCAAACATTTCCATCCGTAAACAAGTCAAGTGAGAGAATTGTAAAATGGCCAGCAAAAAGCCTCAGTCTTCTCTGGCTAATGAACTCAAATTCTGGTTCTTATCACTATTATTCTGTTCTTCAGCCCCTTTTCTTTCACCTGTGCTGACAGACTACAGTTGTCTCTGTTCCTGACTTCACGACGAGGCTTTTGCCTGTTATGCCACCGTTTTCTTTATATTGCAAGTTTATCAAAGCAGTATTGCATCTAAATATTGGGTCAGATTCTCACCTGGGGGGAAAACTTGCAGAGATCCATCACCTTTTTCAGAAAGATGACAATTACACGAGCTGGCGAGCTGGCACTGCATGATACTTGCAGCGTGGTGCCCATCAATGGAACTGAAAAAAACATTAATAATGCTAGTCCACTAACACTTAGACACAGATTGATAGTTTGGGAGTTTATTTTTTTCTTTTTGCTATTGTCTATTCTGCTTTGCTGCTCGATGTGTCAGTATCATCAGAATTTATTCTGAATGAAGTGTCTGGGGAATAGGCCAATTCATGCTGTATGTTATGATGGACAAATGCTAAAGTTTAGGAGTTCTTACTTGGTTGTCATTGGAATAATCTCTTGAAACTGCTAAATATATATTCCTACTGTACCAGCACATACAGCATCTATAAAATTGGAATGGAAAAGTCACTCTCTTAATGGGAAAAGAACCTGACTGGCTGACATTTGACACCTTCCTTATCAGTGAGAAAGTGAGGGATTTTTGACTGACATTTATAATTACTTATAATTTGAACGTTCCTTTAAATTGAGTAAAATTAAGGTAGATTGAACTATAATATTTGTCTCTTCATACATTGAAATAACTGGGAAAAGTCTTACCTTTACTGAAGCCAGTTGAAGCTTTGCCATGGAATAGATTTCACTCGCAACTCTTAAAGCTTTCTCTTTATGCAAGAAAGGATGTTCTGGCTGTGCTTTGACTTTGGTATTGGCTGTGGTTCCAAGTTGCAGGGATGGATGAAAAAATAGTTTGAGGTAAAGAAATATTTAATCAAACACCCAATCTGATGAAAACAATAGAGCTAACTGTAAATGTATCTTTTACTAACCACAACAATAACAACAACAAAAATACATATACTTGATACTAAAGCCCAGCTGTAGTTTTACGAGGGCATGGGGAATTGGACATTCTTGTGAGCCAGAATCTATATTAAGTCATGTGTTAAAATGCATTTTGTTTCATTCCACTTTCTTTAAAAAAATGTTCTTGACTCCAGGATTCACTTCAGCTCTGTCCCCTCCTTCAGCTGCATTGCAGCTGGATAAAAAAAGAGAGGGGGCTCACAGCATTTATTCTGTTGTTCCCACACGGCCAGCCACAGCGTTGTATCATGGCATAATCAAAAGAAATTGTTAAGTCAAAGCCACTTTTTCTAGGCTGTCCTTCTGTTCCACTTTTTAGCAATTTAACACATTCATCACTGTTGCTTTTATGCCACCCATCCTTGACTTACCAAGCATGATGGACTGCACAGCCAGGCCTTTTTATCAGAGCTTTCAGAAAGCTACATCCATACATCACCTTCCCTGTTTATTTCTCTAAGTGCCCTTTCACAGTGCTCATTTCTCTCCAGGCAACGTAGCAATAGCTATGGTAGGGAAGTTTAACTGTAGGGAATTTTAACTATAGCTTACTTAACTGGTACATGAATCGAGACTCCTGCTGTCACTAGCCTGAGTTAATCATGACAATATTAGCAACAGGACTTTAAGATTAACTTTTATTCGAAGGGTCTACATGATTCACACACAATTCACATAATGAAATCGTGTTAAACAGCGTGGTTGGCCTTCTTTCCAGCAGTGATTCCTGTATGGCAAAGCAGTGAGCTCTCAACAGGCTTAAAAAGACCAGCATACAATACAAAGCTGTTTGTGACCTTCCTGTTGATTTATTCTCAACAGCCAACAGGTGCCTCATACAGAATTCAAACTAATAAATGCAGAAAGACAAAACCAACAACCTTACAATGAAATATGTCAGGGACAACTTCTAATCCTCTCTGTTTTCATAGCACTGCTTGTGTTGAAAGGATGAGAGGAAAAAAAAAGAAAGGAAAAGAAAAAAAAAAGCTGGGGGGGCGGGGGGGAAGGACACAACAAAGAGGAAAATCCTGAAAGAGTCAGTGCCCTGGAGAGCTGCATAGTGATCAACAATTCTTTTTTTCCAAATGCTAAGTGTTTCCTTCTCAGTACTGGATGACAATAGAATAATAACTTTATCAAAATTACTTTGAATAGTCTCATTAATGACACATGATCTTGGTTTGTCCCTGCCTCAAAGTCCAATAATATTTTCATACCTACTCTTGAACGTGTGTTTAGCTTTGTCCTCCTCATTTGTACAGTACGTTCACACGTATCAGATCATCTGCCTTTGTACTTGGATGTTCAACAATTCAATAAAAGCTTAACAATAAAAGGGAGGTAAAAGGCAGGGGGAGGATAGGATGAAGGTTTATTTTCATTACAAGCTAACAAAACAATGGGAAGGAAAGTGTATTATATCATCTGTAGAAAGCAGCCTACTCTGCCCAATTCAAGCTGCACAGGATATTTAGAAAGTACAGGCCCTAAATAAGATTTATTGAAGTACCATCTTGCCTTGGTTGTATAGAGTAGAGGCGTTTTCTTCTAAAATAGCTGATTAGCAGAAGCAGCTCCCTTAAGAACAGCTGCACAGACTACTCCTGTCAAGCCTTTACCTTGTATAAATATTTTTAATTAATAGATGCCTTCATCAAATATAAGAAAAAATTAAGCATTAATGCTCACCAGAGACCCTGCTATTAGAGTGATTATCTTAGATTTAATTTCATTTGCAGATGCCATTATTCATTTTTAATAGATCTCTAATTTAGTTTTATCTATTTCTTGTTCAGATTTGACAGATGTTAGCAGGCTGCGCTTCCTTCAAAGCCCCCCAGCTTGCTCCTCCCACCTCCTTCAGGCTCTCTGCTCTCCACAGAGTGTGTTTGTGTTTAAATTAGCAGAACCACTGCAGGCTAAGATACCGCTTAATCTCCACATGTGCCACAAGATGGAAGTTGACGCTCTAGCTGAAGGACTTAAAGCAGGAAACAGTGCTACTGCTGCAAATCACCTGTTCTGTTTGGCAAAGCAGTACTTGTGTCACATAGGAGCAAGCTGCCCTTGAAGCATCTTCTCTTTGAGTGAGTGGCAGCAGGTATTGTTGCACAGTGTATAAGCCTCCTTTTGTCAGCTTGTATTAGCCACAGAATTGACTTGTAAGGTATTTGTACTCGGCAAGAGAGAGATGAACGATGTCCTGTCTTTAAGAAAGGATACATCAGTGCTGCAGCATGGAGGGGAGATACCAGAGTTGGCTTCTTGGAAAACTACATCGGAGTGTTCAAAGTTTTCTGCTGTCGCAGCTCAGCTGCTTCTGCTTCACAGGTGTTTAAATTGGGGGTTTCTGGGCAACTGTACAGAATGAGATGGCTCCTAGGGCAATATGTCCGATAGCTGACCTGTTAGCATGAGCTCAAACAGCACTTAGAGTCACAGAATGTTAGGGATTGGAAGGGACCTCAAAGAATCATCTAGTCCAATCCCCCTGCCGGAGCAGGACCACCTAGATCAGATCACACAAGAATGCGTCCAGGCAGGTTTTGAACATCTCCAGAGAAGGAGACTCCACAACCTCTCTGGGCAGCCTGTTTCAGTGTTCTGTTACCCTTACTGGGAAGAAGTTCTTCATGTTTAAGCGGAACCTCCTATGTTCCAGCTTATATCCATTTCCCCTTGTCCTGTTATTGGATGCCACTGAGAAGAGCCTGGCTCCATCCTCATGACAGTCACCCTTTACATATTTATAAACATTAATGAGGTCCCCCCTTAGTCTCCTCTTCTCCAAGCTAAAGAGACCCAGCTCCCTCAGCCTTTCCTCATAAGGGAGATGCTCCACTCCCTTAATCATCTTTGTGGCCCTGCGCTGGACTCTCTCAAGCAGTTCCTTGTCCTTCTTGAACTGAGGGGCCCAGAACTGGACACAATATTCCAGATGCGGCCTCACCAGGGCAGAGTAGAGGGGGAGGAGAACCTCTCTCGACCTACTAACCACACCCCTTCTAATACACTCCAGGATGCCATTGGCTTTCTTGGCCACAAGGGCACATTCCTGGCTCATGGTCATCCTGCTGTCCACCAGGACCCCCAGGTCCCTTTTCCCTGCACTGTTCCCCAATAGTTCAGTCCCCAACTTGTACTGGTACATGAGGTTGTTCTTACCCAGATGCAAGACTCTACACTTGCCCTTGTTGTATTTCATTAAATTTCTCCCCTCCCAACTCTCCAGCCTATCCAGGTCTCTGAATGGCAGCACAGCCTTCAGGTGTGTCAGCCACTCCTCCCACTTTAGTGTCATCAGCAAACTTGCTGACCATGCACTCTATTCCCTCGTCCAAGTCATTGATGAATATGTTGAACAATACTAGTCCCAGTACCGACCCTTGAGGGACTCCACTGGATACAGGCCTCCAACTGGACTCTGTCCCATTGACCACTCTCTGGCTTCTATCGTTCAGCCAGTTCACAATCCACCTCACTACTTGATCATCCAGACCACACTTCCTCAGTTTAGCTGTACCAAGTTTTACTTGGTATTGGGCTCATTAGTTTTAGGTTTGTGCCCATGGGGTTCAGTCCCTACAAAAGCACTTCATGATTACACGATGTTCCTACAAATGTGGTGTTCAGGAAGGTAGGAGTTGAGGCTAAATCTTCTTTAACCCATTTAGACCAAGCCAAGAAGTCAAGGGATGAAAGGCTGCTTTGCTCTGATTTTGATCTGGTAACTCTGATACAGAGTGATGGCATGACTTTTTTTTCAGTCACACAGGAACTTTAAGGTAGAGCTAGGAGATTAGTCTAGATCTTCTGTGTCCCAGTCCAGGTCTGAGTCGTGAAACTATCCAGTATTATTTTATAATGTATGAGTGGTATTTATTATGTACTTTATCACTGACTTTAGAAGAAGCAGAGTACACATTCAACTGTGAGAAGGCAAGAAACTGGTAATTTTATATTGATCTAGAGAACAAGCTTCTCCAGTGGTGTGTCTCAGCTTCTAGCTGGGGATACCTCTAGATTTAATTTTAATCAGATCTCTTCTAAAAGGCATTGAAGGATGCCAGTTGTGATGAGGAGCATGGCATTTCTACTTCCTGGAAGCATTTTTTTTACCTCAAGAGGTTCATTTAGTATGAACAGTGCTTCTATGAAGATAATTTTGACTCTTACCATTCTAGACTGGATATGAACTAGCACCTCATAGATTCAGATCTGTGTTTCCTTGTCAACCTCCTGACTTAGTTGGGTGAGAATGTTCATTCATAAACTTTTCAAGTAGATGACTGAATTGAGAAAGATATTAATAATAATAATAGCTAATAATAGTTTCTAAAAGACACTTACTGTTCTTTATTTCTATGATTTTGTCTTTTGTCTATATCCTGACCTCAGCAACAAAATCCAAGATCCTAAGTACAGCAGATCAGATAATTTTAATAGCACAGTGCTACCATCTCTCATTGTCCTTTTATTATCTATCTTAATAACTATGGCATCAATAAAGCTAAAACCATCCTAGACTGAGACTAACCTGAAGATTGTTTTATCAAGTTAAGCTTGACAAAAATCACAGCAGGACTGGGAATAAGGAGGTGCTACATTTGCAGGAACAAAATCCATGAGAGACTGCTTTTAGAAACGAGCGTGAAAGTGAACTGAATGGTAGGAGAGCAGGCTCCCATCAGATCAGCTACAAAGACGCATGCTCTGCTAGAAGGCTGGGAATAATCAACATTTATAATGAATCTGTCATAGCAATGAAGCATGTACCTCCTACAATCACAGTCAATTCCTTATTGTTCACAGCCTTACATGGGAGAACCTCTAGTAAGGCTTTAATGCTCGCTTCACTTGCTCATAAATGAAACAATCCTCAGAGGAGAGGATGGCCCACATGCTCTTTGGATGTGCTGTTCAATTTTGGGTGGTTAGTAAGTGCATGGTAGTCAAGAAGTACAAATATTAATGTATAAATTGAATTAATATAAAGGGTATTATGACAACAATGATTATTGCTACCTACCTTGACATAATAGTAGAATTTTATCTGTTTAGTTTCTGTGTGTGATTTTGTTGTTGTTCTGTATAATTTTTCTCCCCCTACCCCCTTTTTTTCCCTAGTGTGTGAAAATTAGTGTTTTATATCAACATCATTCTGTAAGGTATGTCTTGCTTAAAAATATTTTTATAAGCATACTCCAGTTAAAGTATTTACAGTTGTTACTTCTGTTGCTTAGTGATTCCTCCAGGGTAAATCCTTTCATCTCCAGAAGAGCATGGAGGGAGAGATCCAGAATGATTCCCCTGTTTAAGGAAGGATAAAGGTTTTATGAAGCTACCCTAATTGGGTGTAGATCTATGTGATCTTCCCGCACCACCACAGAAAGATAACTAATTCTTTCCTGTGACAACAGTCATTAGAAGACGTCTCTTTCATGCAGACCCTCGCTGCTACCCAGTTTCTGAAATAACTATGCCAGCTTCACCCATTTAGGTGTTGCTGAAGACCTACTGGGTTGTGGGCACCATGACAGTTTTCCAAGACAGTATTGTATCCAGGAATGGGATTCTTGTAGTTTGCCAGTTAGTCTGAAATAGCTGAGCATAAGTACATGTAAAGCAGAGAAAACTCTTTTCCTAGCAACCTAATATTATCAAAGCATAGAGATAAGTGTACAGATGTAGGCAAATCACAATTGTTTCTCTTGTGCATTTAAATCAGCTCCAGTGACAATGGTTTGCTGAAGCTGCTGCATCCTGATGAGGAGGTCAAGCAAAGCAGTCTGTATATCATTCCTAACATCAAAAACTGTGGAGATTTCACTGATAAGAAAGCTAATTCCTGGGAAGGGCTGTGAGCGATTGCAGAAACTCAAGAGCTCTGAGAGTGAGGCGCACCCCTTTGAAGACTTTGCCATAGCATGAGATGTTCTGTCCGTATCTAGAAATTCAGTGCTAGTCTTTTCACTTGCCAGATCAGCAGGTTTTGCTAGCTTCAACTCAGAAACATAGAAAGCTAAAATATTCTGAAGCAGGAGGGAATTTAGTAAAAGAAGGGATGGAGACTGCAAGAAAATAAAAAAACAAGTTTTAGCCAAACTGATGTGATATGGCAACCAATCATTATTACCCAGCTGGACTGAGTTGAGATAATGAACTAATTACTAATCAACTCAAGGTACCTATCCTGCCTACAAGAGGCAGGCCATTTCCTCCTGGCTGCGGAAGATGCAACAGTGTCCTTGGTGCCGCAGCCCAGGCTGGTGAGCAACAAATGGTGACCCCGACGTGATACATCCATGAGACCCTGGGAAGCCCCGACTCCCTCGCCGGAGCCGAGAGCCCGAGCCAAAAGAGCCGGAGCCGGGAGCCCGAGCGAGAGTCCTTCGGAGAAGAAGGTAAAGCCGCAAGCCCCGACGCGGTATTCGCGGGAGGGAAGCGTGCTGGAGTTGGATGAATGGACCGGGTCTCTGCTCATCTTAAAGCCTTTGTGAAAACAAAAAATGGTACCCACCCTGCCTACAAGAGGCAGGCCATTTCCTCCTGACTGCGGAAGATGCAACAGCGTCCTTGGTGCCACAGCCCAGGCTGGTGAGCAACAATGTGAAAGCAAATTAAAGTATCAATGATAGGTCCAGTAGTTCCATTATGAATGCATTAGCTGCAAATATGAAATGCAGCCTGCTTAGAAGGAGCTTTTGATAATGTTCACCAATACAGGAATAAAGAAGTGCTCATATTAATTCTTTTTGTTGGCCACAAAAAATATGGTCCTGGCAACATCCCATAGTAGCCCTCTCCATAGTGCCTTCTTCAATGCACTTACAGCGAAGACTTGCAGAATGTCGCTCTTCTCCACAGCCAATGTCAGAAGTTATTTTTGACTGCAAGGGATTTGAAGTTTCATCTAGATGCTAAGGTAACCTTGGAGTATGTTAAGGAGACCTGGCTGTGATCATTCATCTGCAGATGATAGCCTGCTTGTGATGAGTCTGTCAATCCTTGTGTCAGTCAGATACGGAGATGGGTGTCTATGAATCATAGAATGATTTGGGTTGGAAGGGACATTTAAAGACAATCCAGTTTCAACCCCACTGCTGTGGACAGGGACACCTTCCCCTGGATCAGGTTGCCCAAAGCCTCATCCAGCCTGGTCTGGGACACTTCCAGGGATGGGGCATCCACAGTGTCTCAAGGCAACCTGTTTCAGTGCCTCACCACCCTCACAGTGAAGAATTTCTTTCATAGATCTAATCGAAATCTGCCCTCTTTCAGTTTAAACCAATTGCCCCTTGTCCTATCACTACACGCCCTTGTAAAAAGTCCCTCTCCAGCTTTCTTGTAGGCCCCCTTTAGGTACTGGAAGGCTGCTGGAAGGTGTCCCTGGAGCCTTCTCTTCTCCAAGCTGA
The DNA here is from genome assembly GCF_009769465.1 of Tauraco erythrolophus. Lineage (NCBI taxonomy): Eukaryota > Metazoa > Chordata > Aves > Musophagiformes > Musophagidae > Tauraco > Tauraco erythrolophus. The sequence continues at coordinate 126,066,488 of NC_141466.1, read as the reverse complement.
ACAAAGCTCTCTCCGCCTGTCTTCATAGCAGATGTGCTCCAGCCCTCTGATCATCTTCGTGACTCTCCTCTGGACTCAATTCAACACATTATGGATTAGATTTTAAAGGATTATATTATGGATTAGATTTAGAGGTTATGCAGCTTCAGCAGAACCAGCGGTCTGGATAATTCCCAGCAACTTGGCACTAGAAAACATTCTTCTGATTAAAAAGTAAATAAATACCCCAAATCATGCAAGAAAGAAGCCTGCTGTGTGCAAGGCAATGACACCATGAATTTTAAGAGTTGCTGAGAGTCTGCAAAGAGATTGGTTCTCGGAAAAGATTGTGTTGATATTTGCTTTGTGAGTCCCCCCTGTGCAAGGACTTCAGTAAACCATAAAACTTTCCCTTAGACTATGAGCTGTGTTGTCTACTGGACCAGGAACAATTTACCTGTGGGTGTTTCACTTCACAAATATACTGTCTTTTAATATATTCTGCTGTCTTATAAATGTAGGCTAGATATTTTTCCAGTAAAAACTTGGCCATTGATTTCTTTTTAGTGCTACACAAAAAGATTTGGCCATCGATTGTTACAGATGAAAAACCTGCTGTGCAGTATATGCTTTCAAAAAATACACACAGGCATCACAGTAAGGGCAAGACTGTCTCTTCTGTGTTTGCAGAAGAAATGCAAGTTGCATTCAGAGGAGCATAAGAATATAAAAATAGCTATGCTGGTTCCACCTGGGGCTCATTATTCACTCTTCTATTTCCAAATGGTGTTGCAGGATCAGGGTGCATGGAACAAAGAGATCTCAGGGATACCATGACTGCAATCAGTGGCACATCCCTGGTCTTCTGCCTGTTCTTGTTCACCAGCATGTGAATGTGCTGCAAGCAGCAGACTTGGCCTCTGAGTGACTGACCATCCTGGTGGGCTGTTGAGGTCCATGCTCTTCATCATCTTCCTCACAATCTTTGGCAACTTGGGGAGACTGGACTCTGGCGAAAGACTCCAGGCAAAGACATTCCACAAATTACCACCTTCCTCTTCCTCTCCGATTCTGGCTTCATCTGCTGGCCTTGCGTTCATATTTGGCCTCTACAATGTCAAAAAAGATCCCCTACTGAAAGAGAGGGAAAAGGCAAGATGAAGAATTGACACCACACAAACTCTCTCCACAGTAATTAACTATAGATATTTTTTTTCTGTTATGACAGAAAAAAAAAAATCAAACCTTTTATGTATGACTTTATCATCATCATTCTCTTTCACATGATAGCACAGTTTTGGAAGCCCAGTAGCTGCATACTGAAGAGTATGTATTATGGTAAATAACAGCAGAAATTGTATTTGATAAATTTTAGTTTTCCTTTCTTTTCTGAAATCAGCAGTGGTTTTTTTCCAAACATATCTGTTATTTAGAATGATTACCTGAGTAACTTTGAGCTGTAAGTTCCTTTTGACATCTGTTTAGAGGAGGTATTTGATTTGACATGTTAGTCACGTGATAGTGTTTCTGTTCTCTTAATGGCTAAGCTATAAACCTTCTGATCAGGATTCTAGTTTTTATCATAGAATAGGGAATTTGTAACTGTTGTTCTATGTGGTTTGGTTGTGGTGTTTTCCACCAAAAATACTTATTTTAAAAAATAATTTTAATCTAGACAGTCTACTTTCTGAGAAAGGGTAAGTTTGTGTAAAAAATCAGAAATAATTGAAAATAGAATTACAGCATCTCAGTGGTTTTCTGCTTTGGTCAGATAATTTAGGCAAAACTATAAGTATTTTAATGACAAAATGCTATCCTATTGTCCTATGTCCTTATTTTTCCTCCTGGGTTCTCTTCCTAAAGTCTACATTTCATATGGCATTACATGCATTTCCTAGGAGGAGAAAGCATGCTATTTTTTGACCCCAACATGTAAAGGAGTAGAAGTTGCATGAAGCTCCAAGAATGCGCTTCAAATCCAAAATATTATTACTTTCGGCTAAAAGCATTTAGAATAGGGCAGGGAGGGTTCTTCTACAAAGTTTTCTGTGGGCAGAGGATGATGAAGAAGAAATGTTGATATGTTTTCAAGAGACCACTACGGAAATATTTGCTGGTATATGTTTGATACGCATGTTCTCTGGGGAACGCTAACCGCAAATGTGAATACAGACAAAATAGAATTAAAACTGGTATCCATGCAAATATCTGTAGGCAGTATGTTTCAGTTTGCCTTTAGCTCTTCTGTCCACTAATCTGAACTAAATACTCTTTCCAGTTGTGTTTATTATGTCTGTTGAACAATGGAGTTGTCCAGAATACAGTCTAATTTATTTTAAATCCTCAAGAATAGAGGGGATTTTACTCTGACAATAGTGATTAATTGTAAATCTTTAAGTCCATTGTGGACTAGAAGTGTTCAAAATTATTCTTGATGAACTATTGAACTGATTGATCTTTTTTTTCCTTTTGTTCTGTTCCTGAACTGGTAAGGTTTTCTATGAATGAGTTAATTGCTCAAAAATTATTCTCTTACAGTTAAAAAAAAAAATTACAAGGGTTTTTTATGAACTATCCCCTGCTACTATCTCTTTAAGAATCTGATATTTTTTCAGGCACTTTGATTTGTCTGTTTTTACATTATGGTTAGATAATTTAGTCTGTTAAAATGGAAAAGAACCAAAAACATCTAACCCATAATGACTTGTAATATTACTTTTCAGCGTGGATAATTTTTCACTGACTATTTGTGAAATATTTAGGATTCATAAACATCTTCAGGACTAAAAACTTTTGTTATGCCGATATACATACACAGTTAATAATAATAAACCGCAAATAATAACTGAGTGAACTTACAGAGCTTATGATAAAATTGTTCACTATTTTTTGTGGTATTTAGCCACGTCTGCTTAGGATCTACAAATAACTGCTAATTTACAGATTCTGAAGGTCAGGTAAAACTGTTGGGTCATTTTTCTGATTTCCTAGGTAGTGTATACCAGGTACTCTTACCTAGTTGTGCTGGATGGTGGTTATATCTGTGTGTATTTATTGTTTTAATTCTGCTGAATAGATACACTGAAAAGGTTTAAATAAAAGAAAAAAATCTCATATAGTAATTGATGAGGCCTAATGAGAAAAAAATGGAGGCTCAGTATAGCATTTTCAATTTTTTTTTCAATTTTTTTTTCAATTCATTGCTTATAGTATAAGCAATGTAGCAGTCATGTCACATTTAAATTTTCACCTGTATAAGTGGTAGAAGGGTTTAGGGAGTTTCTTACTCGTTCTTTTTGGAATCATGATGGGAAATAGATTCCAGAGAACAGTGACAGTTGTTTCTCTATAGCAAATATGATTGTTAATGGAAAGAAATGCAAGACAGCCATCTGTTGGATTGCACAACAACATGCTCGGTTTCCAGGTCCCAGTGTAGGCTGCTGGTAGCCCAGAACAGAGCAAGTACAGTGCTCATTGCAAGGGCAGATGGTGTTTGTGGACAGTCTGAATTCAGGCTGAGCACAAGTCCACAAGAAAGGAAATGTACGCATGTGAAAATGGGTCCTAGGAGTGCTGCAGACATCTGGGATGCAGACAAGCTTTGTCATCAGCATATTACTGGTTGTACAGAGGTTTTCTGTGGCTTTTCAGAGGTAGCAATTTTATACTGCAGGACTATGTGGCCAGCTGCCATCAAAAATGATGGATTCAGCACTGATCCACTGCTTGGGGAGAGCAAACGCACAGCTGATGTCAACAGGCATGTCAGTGTAGAAGGGAAGAACGGCTTGTCCCTGGGCTTCTATGACACCTTCAGGTATATATTGCAAAGAACATACTAGTGAAGATGACAATCATATTTATCTTTAAAAAGTTGGGTTTAGTATAAGGTTTGGATTAGATATCTTGGATCCTTATATTTTGTATATTATTGGCTTTTATTAAAAACCTTTTCCATCATATGGATCATTAAGTGATGCAGTCAATAATTGGGTCTTTGGTTGTCTCAAATCTACTAAACCAGATTTACCATTTGATGAATTAGCCTAGTTGCATGTCTTGCTGTTCATGCTGAGGGTCTAAGCCAGTGTATCTTCTTTCTCATCTCAGATACTCTGCCAGGCTTCTATTTTGAACTGGGTTTGTACCTTTCTTAGATCTGAGGTCATTTAGATAGGCTTCGTTCTCAACAGAAAGGAGGTAACTTCACTCCACTGCCTGTCTCCAGATCTTTTTAGAACATAGAGACAAAATAGTGGATATACTGGCTCCTCCTCTTACCGCAGTCTTCAATGTAATGCTTGAGCATGTTACCTCTCTTCCAGGTGAAAATAAAACAAAGGAGAAGTCTTGATATGGTACCACGGTGCTGGGTGTTTGGGCAGGGATTTTGTAAACTTCTCACATACTGCTGCTGTCACTAGCCATTACAGCTGCATGCTGGTACTCGGGACTAAGCTCCGAACCACAGTGAATTCAGTGGAAATATTATCGGTGTTTTTATCTGGCACAAACTGTGCAACGTTTGAGAGCTCCCTGGCTTGCCTACTTTTTTGTCCCTGCTGAGGCCAATTATGCTTAAAGCTAGAAAAAATTGAGCCAGTGTTGAAAATCACGCCCTACATGTTCCTCTGAGTACAGATAGATTGGATTTCAATTAAAAATTAGAGTGAAGTAAAAGGTCGCTTATTAATTCTAATGTAATTTAAAATGGATGTAGATTAATTTTGTTTCTTTCTCCGTCTTTGAGTTCTGTCACATATTCTTTTGTAGGTCAGTGAAATCTTGAGACTCGATGACAGCCAGTGGTTGTAAAAGATAAAGGGGAGAGGGGCAAGGATGTCGAAACCATAAGAAAGGTATCCAAAAAGCTGGTTATGCTATATAATGGAGCAGAAGGATGTACTGGTTGATCTTCACTAATGATTTGTGGCAGATATCCGTCGTGAATATTTGACACACATGATTGCTTTGGTGGACATATTCAAATTGTTTGAAAACACTAAGGATTTGACCACTGCATTCCACGTGATAATGGTAAGTCTCGTATTCTGAATTCCTGCGCTGTTTTTTTTCCTCAATAATTTAGCTTAGATTGTGACAGCTTCTGACTGTGATGTGTTTATCTCACATGTTATCAGCAGCAGATTAGTATTATGTTCTAAATAAGATTCAGCTGATACCAAACTGATACAGCTGGAAGGACAAGGGTACCAGCTGAGTCGGCCAGCTTGTTAACATCCCTACAGCTCCTACTGTGAGCTGAATGCCTGCCACTCAGGTTGTAAACTTCTGAGCATTTTAAAATTACATAGGCAGAATTTATTAATTATAAATTCTATAGCCCCTAGCAAAGGATCAGAATTATTCCTTGATATGACCATGTACCCTTGATACACAGAAATGTTCACGATAGGTATAGAAGATAAATCTTGTGGTCTCAGTCCAAACTCAACGAACAATTCAGTTGGAAAAGCATTCTGGTCTCAGTAAGTGCAGCTATTAAAATAGGAGTAATCCTCATGTCCCACTTGCTAATAAAGAGTATTCTTACCTAAACACAAGGCCCCTAAAAGTATAGAAGAAAGAAGTTATACAGTTTCAGGGAAGATGCCTGACAGATTGTGAGCTGTTTTTAAGAGAAGCTGGCCTTTCTGCTGTGTAAGGTTTTCTTCTTGCTTAGTCAGCAAATTGTAACAGAAAAGGTCTAGTCTGGATCTGATTTTATGTTGCTTAATATGAATTTCATGACTTTGCCTCCATTTTAGTCTATAAAGCCTGGATTTTTCCTTTAATTTAAGTGGCTGGGTTTTGAAATTGCTGACTGCTGCTGTTTGGGGGTATTAACTTCCAGAAGCTCCTGGGGAGGAGGGACTGATCCCTAACCTCAGAGAAAGGTGCCAGTTGTATCCTGCATAAATAACTTCATTCTCAGAAGCAATCTGGAGAGGGATACCTAAAAGGGAATTGATGTATCATTTTGTGTGAAGGCAAGGGAAAGGTAAAGCAGCTTGAACAAAATAGCTACATGATGTTTACTGAAAGCAAAACAAAAACCCTCCTAAACTTAGAGGAAAAAAAAAACCAATTTTTTTAACAGAACAGAACGATTTCCCAGCAATTCCAAATATGTTTGATTCTGTTAATAACCTTCTCCAAGCTTTTCCTTTGACCTCAAAACCAAAATAGAAGAAGGTTTTGCCTTTGTTGCTCAAGACAGATGAGTTTGAGTAAGATAACAAATGTGGATTATGTCACTACAAATACCAAAGGGGAAGGTGACACTTCAGGTAGTTGCCTCTGGCCAAGTATGTAAGGCCAGTGCTATATTCTTATCTAGGCACAACCTTCCTGCTTACCTTACAATAAATCAAACTGACTCCTTGTCTTTGCCATGGCTGAAGGAGCTTCTTCCCGACTCCCCCCCACCCCCTTTAACCTCAGGGTGGCTAATACACCTCAGCTTTCCCGAGGAAAAACATGGTGAAGGCGAGACACTGCAGTCTACAAGATCAGTGCTATACATCTGCCTAAGGTTGACTTGGCTAAATTTATCTCGCAGTAGAACTGAATTACTCTGACATTGCTGTCTTTTTTTGTCTTTTTTTTTTAAATCTCACAACCTTGTGTGTGCTAATTACCCCAGCTATACACAGCGCATCTTGAGCAATGAATAAATTGTTTTAACTGCAGCATTCCTAGGTTGTGCTAATATGGAGATCACAAAGCTGATGGTACAATACTTACCTTGGAAGAAATTTATCTTTTCCCATAGGCAAGCAATCTTCTTCCTTCTCCTGGTTCATTCCTCAATTGTATATTTCAATTTGATTCACTGGTACGTGGTGTTCTGCTGTTCTCCTTACCAGATGTACCTGCTCAGATTTAGCTACTTCTAAAGTGCTTATCCAGCTGTGGGCTTCCTGTGCCACTGTCATCTGCTCTCCCCTGAAGCAGGTGTAATTAACATAGGAATAGTATTTGGTATCTCTGCACAATTTATCATTCTACCCCAGAGTGACAGTCTGAGATTTTCTGACTTTCCTGCTCTTAAATAGACAAACTCAGGTTTTCATGATTCTTTTTTAATCGTTTCTGTTCTCTGTCAAATTTGAATTAATAGGACACAGTCCTGACCCTGTTCTTGTGCCACTCAACTTCTTCGTTTCACTGTGTAATGGCAAAAAGTCTGTATAACATTGTAAATAAAAAATTTTTACTTTTTCTTCTGTGCCCACTGCACCCACAATTTCCTGACTACACTATTAAAGAAGTTATACTGAGTTATTTTTGGTGCTCACACTCATTTATGTCTCTTAGTGTGTTGTTCTTCCCTAACTTGGAAACATCTCTCACCTGTTTTCCTAAAAGTTCATCTGTCTACCCATTCCTTTCTTGAAATATCTCCCAACAACCCACATTGCAGTTAAGCTGCATCAAGTGACCTGAAGAAAGCCACAGTATTATAAAAAAACTTCTTAGCACACAGTCTCGCTTCATAATAGCACAAAGATTGACCATAATTGTGAGGTCAAAAAAGTGCCTGAGATGTTTCAGCTCAAATACTCTTGAAAATATATTACTAGCAAGATTTTTCTGTCTACTAAAGAGTGAAGTTGATGAGTGTCCAATCCTTTCCAGTATAGATGAGAAAAGCCAATCTGAAAAATCTTCTATTAAGTGTGAATTTAGTTTTATTTTGTCCACTTCATGATAAAACAAATTTTATCATCTTCTTTCAAAAAGTTTTAGATATAGATTTGATCAGAGCCACTCTTGCAATTACATTAATCTGTGCCAACAGTAGCAGTTCAGAAACCAAAGTTCAAGTGAGCAGAAGCTAGATTTAGCATAATGCTCACAAACATAATGAAATTTTTGATAAATTGACCAATTTTCCTGCTAATTGTGTGATTATCCCAGAAAATGAACTGTGAATTGTGGGTTATGTAATACATTTGTGACACTTTGCTGTAAAAGTCATTTGAACAGGCACTTGTTTGACGCAAGGTGTTTATTAATTTTTTAGATTGTACAAATAATTTTCAGTATTAAGGACACGCCAGTCACTGAAGACATACATTTGAATTTCTAGTCTTCAATCATGATATTCTGCACTAACCCACCATCCACCTGGCACAATCCAAGCCAAGGCAGAAATTAAAAAGTATGTGTGTGTGTGTATATATACTGTCTTTTAATTTTGAAGTATCTAGAGATGTTACCCACTGTATTCTCAGAACACTCTAACACGCCATTATAATTAAAGTAAGAAATTAAATGGGTATAATTTTGGATGTTGAACGTATCTGTGTGAGAGCAGGCTGCAGCTGAAAGGCCTGCTAGCCACCGATGCTTGCTGTCCATGCAGCAGGAGGTCTGCAGGTGCCACCCAGGCACCACTTTTCAACAGTTCTCTGGCAAAAGGAATAGTGACTTTGAGTCAGGCACGATACTCTGTTTCTTCACCTGCAAATTGGTACTTTTCCTGTTGATTTTAGACTTCAACCCAGTGCTGTGCTTTATTAAGCCAGCTGTATTTTCTCACTCAGTTTATGGCACATAATATGACCTGCCTCTCAAAAATCTACGTAGTGTGAGCTAAGAGCATGTTCTTTCATGACCACTTTACACTGTCCTTTCTTACACAGAATCACACCTGGTTGTATTTAAAGCTCACAAGCTACAAAGGTCTCTGATACATCAGGCAAGCAAGGGTCTGGATTTTGCTGAAGCCTGTTTCTCTGGCAGCATAAAAAGCCTTAAAGAAGGTGGAAATAGGTGCAGAGGGGATGCTGTGACTTTGCTGGGAGCTTTTCCTCCAAAGCTCAGTTCTTTCTCGATGATCACTTCAGGCTTAAGGTGCTGTTGAGTAAAAGTGCTTTATTCAGTATCAGGTTCTAGCTAGCTGTGATTAGCAGGAGCTTTTCAGATGGATTCAGATCCTGTCTGGCAAGTTCAACCTTTAAAGTCCTCATCTTCATCTGCAGTCACATTGTCCAGTAATGAGGCTCCTCTAATTTAAATCAAACACTGAAACAGTCTCTTAATGGCCTTACTTTATCAGCAAGAAATTAGCATTAAACCCTCCTTGCCCCTTCCCTGCAGAGGAACTGAACCTCTGTAATTCAGGAAGGGCTTTTGGCAATGCCTAGGGTATCAGGATTTGCTGTGCCAAGACTGCTGCCTTTATATTTCCTTTGGAAAAATGTAGTTTCATCAAAATAATAATTTTTTGCAGGACTATTTCCGTCTCAACTATACCTTTGAGAGATATGTTTCTAAATGTTTCCGAAAAATCAATGAATTGATTTGTTTCCATTTTCTGATTTACTTTTGACTTTCTCATTTCCTTTTCATTTGACAGAATATTTTCAGGTTTAATATCAAATTATTTTTGATATTAAATAATATCAAATATCAAACGCATTTCAGAGTTGCCAATCTGTTTAGTATTTCACGATTATGATTTTTTCTCCAAAGTTAGGACAAAATAAAATTTTCAAAAGTCAGGCTATCCAACAAGATGGAAGTTCTGTAGCTGGTTTCATGTTCCCATCTGTGCTTTTGAGCTCCAGGGACTTGACTCAGTGCCCACCAAAACAAATGAGAATCTTTCTCTCAAATTGAATTACTTTGGACTCAACTTTAAGAGCAAAGAATTTTCAAACTGATTATAGAGGCCAAGAGCTTTTTTTCTTTCTCTTTTAATTTTAAATATTCCTGGTGATATCTTCTGTGAAAACTCAACTGGCAGGAGGAAACATGCACTCCAATGCCATGTTACTGGATCTCTGCAAACACTGTGATGTTGAATGTTCAGGAACAACATTTTATAAATATCAAAGACTTTGATATAGATCACTTTTTTTTTTTTTTAAGGGATCGAACAGATTTCCTGGAGCAGCCAGTATGTATCGGTATGTTGAACATGGAGTGGAGATGGAGCACAGAAGTGGCACTGGTCACATGCCAGTATTCAAGCATGCTGCTTCAAGTGATTCACTACTGGTTCTAAGCACTCTAACACACTCTTGATGCCACCAGAAGTACTTCAGGACAAGAGGCCAGATCACCTCCTCTATTACACTTCTGTGAACTTCTCTGTCTATTCAAGGTAACAGATGTAAAAGTTAAAAGAAATAACCACATACAAAGTGCTTCTCTCGTGACAATGCTTATACCCCATCCTGTGCTGTGCTGGGGGGATCCTGGTGTTTCCTCAGCTCTGCCTCGTTGTGTGCAACACAGGGAACCAAGAGGAAATTAAACCTCTCACTCCTCAGCCATTCACGCTAAGCACGGAGTATCAAGCCTCACTTTTTAATGTGTATCTTGTGTCACCCAAGTCAGCAAGCGTGGCTCTGGACATACGGAGGGAGCAGATGGCGCTTTTAAGGAGCAGTTTTTTAGAAAGGAACCAAATGCTGGTGATCAGCTGATTTTCTTGAAAACTTTGTGGTATATTGTTGAAAAAGGCCTAAGAAATTTTGATGATATACATTGTGTTCCACTTCTGCCTTTTCATTTCTGAGACGTGATTCTTTTTGACTGACTTAAAATGTAGGGAGTTTCTTTTCTGCAGTCTTTGGTAGATACTCAAGTAGATGTTTGGTTTGCAGCTTCTTCCCGAAGATAGGGAACCTAGGCACTTGTTTGTTTCATTCTCAAAGCTCTTTTATCAGGCTTTTGGGGATTGTTCAGGCTATCTTCATAAGACCCATGTGTTGGTTTTGTTGTGGGTTGTTTTTTTTAATAAAAGTGATATTTCCATTGAAGAGGCTGAAAATTGCTGCTAATAAGACTCCTGGAAAAAATCTTGCCAGAATGAAGGTGGCTTCTTTCTGCCTTCACACCCCCTCCTGCCCTGCCAACCTTTTTGGTAGCCTAGGTGGGCCCATTCCAAAGATCACAAGACAGTTTCTGCCATACTGACAGTGACTTAAGTTCATGTGCTCTTCCCAGCTTAGAAGTGCTAGGAATTGGGGGTTTTATGTGTTATATTGTGAACTCAACAGCCATTAAGATTTTGGCAGTAGTTTTTTCATGTTTCATTGTGTTTTCTGCTCTCTGATCAGAAAGATAACCTCATTTATAAAGAAAGAAGAAAATAGGCAGGTGATTTAATAAAACCTTTTCTTGACATTTCCAAGCAGATAGAAAAACAGACTTTCCATTGGAAATAACTTTTTTTGTGAGCACTTGACTTGTACACGTTTTCACCATGCTTTCAGATGAAAATAATGGTGCAGAGCAAAAATAAACCCAGGACCCTCTTATAAATCATTTGGTTTCCATCTCAAAAGAGGTTTTTTCTTGTCGTGTCAACACTTCTTTAATTAGAGCACTGGAGCTCCTAAGGAGGCCCAAATTGCAGGACTGTGTATCATACACATTCACAGCCATCAGAGGTCAGCACAAGCTCATTCATCTGGGCAGTTTTAAAGTCCTTTATTCCTCCAGTTTTACAAACAGGTTTTTGATGAAGCTGAAAATGAGCCTTTGTGTCGGTGACATCTCACTAGATAAGAAGATTCTTGCTAACTGTAAAAAGCTAATGAACACAAAATACATGCTTGTGCTAAAATCTCAATGCCATTTAGTGTGTCAGAAAAAGATGTATTTTATGTTTGTTCTAGTTTTGGGAGCGTTGCTCAGCAATTGCCAGAGGACTGGAATGAGTGGAATAGCTATACCAAGTATTCTTCCAGATTTTGGTTAAGATTTGTGCCTCGTTGAGATCTATTTGACATTAATCCTACTGGTTATGAAGCTCAGGCTGCTAAGAGTGAGCACCAGAACAGCTACAGAAAGTGCCTACACATTGCAAAGTATTATTTCAGTGGCTCATTTAAGCCCAACAGTAGTGGGCCACAGTGAAGTGCCCTCTGAAAAAATATCTAAATAGTCTTCAATTAGCGAATGATGTTTTGAAGGCTATGTTCTGTGGATTTATAACTGATTTTGCAATATGCTATATTTATTTAAAAAAAAAAAACAACCCTATGCTATAAACTGCTAAAAAATGAAAAGTATAACAAAACTCTGAGGAATACAAGGCTCAGAGAGTTCTGAACTTATTTTCCCAAAGCAATACTTACTTCTCTATAGTTCTGCATCTGTTTCACTGAAAAATTTTCCTTAGAGGAATATGAATAGAGTTTTAATTGGCTGTAGTGTGGGAGAGTAAAAGAAAGACAGTGAATTTAGTGGTTTAAGTCCCTGCTGAAGAAAAAGGCTGAGAATCTCTGTTATGAATCTGGCAGAGGATTAATTTGAACTTCTGTCTCCCACTGTAAAAATAGTCTAGACAAATAGACAAATTCAAAAAGTAAACAAAAAAATGGTAACTAGAATGCATTCAAGTGTTTGTTTAGGAAAAAACTTTCAAAACAATTTTGGTTTTGACCCAAAAGAAATATTGAAACATAGAAAAATTCTATGAAATGTTATTTTAGTTCCCTGAGCAGCACAAAAAGTAATGTGAACTGCTTCTTATCTGTAACTAAGCTATGAAAATAAAATTCAAGTGTAGAAGGTCAGTTGAAAAGTAAAAATGCAATTTATGAACTTAGTTTTATTGGAAGAAACACTGGAACTCAGTCTCAGAGTAAATATTACAAAATGCTGCATAACCAGAATTGCCAAGGCTTTAGGTTCAATGTGGATCTCACTATATTGGTTGTTCATCCTAAAGCCCCGTTCCCACATCTGAAAATCTCAGCTTTTATTAAGACACCACGTTGTTGCCTCTGTGCCTGTAAAGGAATACATGAAAATACAAAAAGCACTAACTCAAGTGTTCCTCTGCTGTCATTAAAAAAACAAACAAACAAAAAGTATAAAGCTAATCTCACAAAATCCCATTGCTCCAGGAGCTAGGGCTACAGGAGAAAACATTAAATGCCGTTAGACTATTGATGAAACTGAGACAGTTGGCAATGCTAAGTGTGGGAGGAGAATCCTCTCAGAGGATCTGGCTCAAATGCGAATCCAGTAAATACGTATTAAGAGAACTATCTTTGAACTGATTAGGAAACCTTCATAGTCCCAGTGAACGATTTAGGATATCCCAGTATCTGGTAAAATACACACTCTCCATCGAGATCAAACGTCGTCACGTATGCCCTGAGGTCTGAAGAAAGACTAAACAACGCAGTATCCTGACTTCTGTTGCCATATCAGCTAGTGTTAACCCAAAAGTCTTTGCTTTTTATTGGTGTTAACTCAGTAATAATTAGCTATCTCGTACTGTTACAAGATAGCAAAACAGCTTGGATTTTATTGAAGATGACCCTGAGGGACTTAGGAAGGCCACGACAGCCCTGGAAAGAAGACTCATTAGAATCCAAACAGTAACCACATTTAATAATGATGATTTAAGAAACGTTGTAAGAATGGTCAGGAATTTTACTGTATCTTATAAAGAATTATTCCTAGCTTTACCTTTACACTGTGAGCAGGCTATATTGATTTGATCATAAATATTCAAAGTATGTATGTAACTGTAGGAAGGCAAGGGTGTTTGCAAGAAAAGCTATGTCTGGTGTTCTGGGAGGAGTAGTTAGATAAAAAGGTTTAATTCAAAGGTGTTCTGTGTTATCAAAAGGTCATGATAGTGAACAGTGGCTTCAGTTCTTGTAAAGTCCACCAATAATTCTAATTAAGCATATATGGAAAAGAGGAAGCATGAGGATTATTTGCTTGCTGTTCTATACTATATGAAATCTGATTTATCTTTAATTATAATGCTTCCTGAAGTTAATTAAAATAAAGCATCATGTGGAAGGCTGGTTTAGTCTGAAACTTGCGTGTCAGGGTGGATGTTTAACTTTCTTGCCAAGTTTCAGTAAGACACAGTGAATTAAGCTAGTAAGAATACAATCAATCTTAAACTAGGCCTAGATAGACTCTGGTCTGAATCAACCTGGGTGTAAATCTGAATTTGGACAGAGAGGCACATGTGTCTTCTTAGGGAGAGAGCCATGAGTCACTGCAGAGTTATCACAGGATCTTTTTATTTTCCCATTAGATTTTGGTTTTACATGGAATTACTAATTTTGTGTGTGTTTGAGTCTTTGTCTTAAACATCAAAATCTGCACCTGGGTAATGCTGAACATACTGTTAAAGTATTGTATTTTTCATTGTTGAGGAATTCTGGTTAAATCAGAGCATTTTCTTGAGAGATCCTATAGTCAAACCCAGCTCATTAATAGAGCACCAGACTGTCTGAGTAAAATTGTGCTAATCTTGGATCTAATCAATCTAATGATTCAAGATTCAAGAATCTACTGATTCAAGATCAGTGGTGTCCCCTGGCCTCAGAAATCTAGTGATAAGCTTGCGACGTTCACACTGTTCTAAAAAGGCTAAAAATGGTGTTAGAATTCTGAAATTTTTACATGGCAAGGAGTAGCATGTACTCTACTAGTGCTGTTGATGTAAGTCAGCTGGTTCATAGGTCTATAGAAACTGGCCTCCAAAACCAGGTGTTTCTGCCAGATCTGTTTAAGGACCGCCTTAAGGATAATGTAAAGGAGGCAATCATCTAGGGCAGCTGGCAGCTAGGGTAGTAAAACAGCCATGGCTCAGCTGTCTAAATTACTAGAACTAGAAATTTTAGGAGCCAAATTGGCTGCTAGAGCTGACAAGGGAAAGGCTGGAGTTTGAAGCATGGCAGTGGGAAGGAAAGGAGGAAGGCCTTTTTGCTCATATTTCTTTCACAGAAGTACAATAGTAAACCTCAAGCTCCAGAATTTCTGCCGACAGTTCTCAATCCCTGCTGCACTCCTTGCCTCTCTACACCTATTCTCAATGAAAACAGAGACTACCAAGCTTCCTCCCACCCTCAGTTCTCTCCTTCCCTGACGAATACTCAGTTTTTGCCTATCCCAGTCAGAAGTCTTGAGTCACCTCTGTTCTATTTTTAGCATGCTTTACTCCAGCAAAGGAAAGGAAAAGAAGGAAACCTTATGCAAAGAAACTGCATTAATGCTGCGGTAAATCTAGGACATCAGCTGCTGTTTGCCAGCATAGTGAACAACAGTTGAAGAAAAGAACTACTCAAGGTAAAAGACTGTTTTAGATGTCTGTTAACTACAGTGAAAGTGCTGGAACTGAAGGACACGTGCCAGTCTCGGAGCAAGTTGTAGCTGATTGCTTAATAGCTAGAAATTTTCAATGCTAGTAGCATTGAAAAAGCAGCACAAGACCTCTATCCTGGGTTACAGTCTCATGGATAGGGAAGGTTGCTTTGAAATCCACAAGCAGTAGACTGCTAAATATAGCTGGAAGAGTCCCCTCCCAGGCTGAGATAAATGCACGTAGCTGGAGAGTGGAACAAGGCCTGCCCAAAAGTACTCTAAGGCCCAACTTACCAAGCCTTCTCCGATGATATGAAATACGCTGCTTTGTTTGACATAGGGATTTGTTTCAAATGAGAACTACAGAGACTGGGAAAAAAAGCAACCCTTGGTACCAGTTATTCACTGAGATCTGTCAAATTTATCTAGCATAATATTAAAATTAGAGATTACGTGGAATATAAAAATGAATTAACACCATAGGAAAGAAGCTTTAGTTTTCCAGTGTCTTGGCATGACAGTTAAAAGACTCCAATCAGAATCTGGTTTTCTGTAAGAATATGAGTGAGTTTAATGAAAATCTTGTGACTGAAATTAATGTATTGAAATAGAATCTGCTGCCCTGGGAAACCTTCAGATAATTTTATTTTCTGGTATATGTACTAGCTTGGAGCTGAACTCTTGGAGTCCTAGCTCCTGAAATGTGACGGTGTTTTTGGAATACCAGAGTGTGTTCCTAAAGCTTCTGTAACAAATGCAGGGTGTTTCAGACTTGTATGCTAAATCTTAAATACAAATAACCCCAAGGAAGGAAAAATATTTTATTTTGTTGACAAAATTATATAGTGTGATTAAATATAAGGCTTAAACTAACTTCAAAACATGTCTCAACTTTGTGGATTAAAAAAATTCTTGAGATAATTCTGTAATGATGCCTTTTCTTTTGTTTGGGACCAATTTCTAAGATGAATTTTTAAATTCTCACTCACCCCTTCATCCTCCCACCTGACCCTTGGTTCCTTTTCAGAGCTCCATTGACTTCAGCAAGGCATGAAATTGAGAAAGAATTGCAACTAAGTCTGAAAAGCCATAGATTGAGCAGAACTCAAAAGAAATGCTGCACAAGTGACAACAGGAAAAGGTGGATCTGGAAAACCTTTTGAAAAATTGCAGTAAGTAGACAAAGCAAACAATAATTTGGTTTCTTCAATCTGTTTGACAGGGTAGGGTAAAAAATAACCTATGTCAGCCATACAAAAGTATCATGAGGCAACGGAATTAAGTTTTTTTAGGTTTTGTAAGGCAACCTAGCTACCAGCTCTTTACATAATAGCTAGTAATAAACAGATTTTTTTTTTTTTCTTTTTTTGGTCTCTCAATCTCTATTCCTTAAGAGATAGGATGGACAGAACTGAAATGATGAATAAAAAAACTATAGGCAATAACAATAGCAATTGAGACTATAGATAGTCGGTGTATGGGGTCACATTTTACACAATAATCCAATTCTGTGTCACTTCTTGAAATGATTTGTTCACTGGCAATGAAGAAGGCAAATAATCTATTCTATCATGTCACTAAATATAGTAATGCTAATAAAAAGGTGTTGAAGCATAACTACTACTTGGATGAGTTGGGCTATTGACCTCGCTGGGTCTAATCACATGAAGTGCTTCATTAAATGAGTAAGAATTGCAAAACAGAGTCACTTGTTGTTAGTTGAAAAAATGTATTTTGGGTGTTTTGCAATGCTACTATTATTTTTCTTTTTTAAACAGGGTAGCATTACTAGTTCTCATCTGGGCCTGTATAAATCTCATGCTTCTGGAAGCACTGAACAATTACATTACAAGAACGATGAGCAATAACCTTTAAGCTTGGTGTGAAATCACTTCTTAATTTCCTGTTCAGAGCCTGAAACGTCGTCATTAAACATAGGTTAAAGCTATGCATTTTAGTTCAGTTTTATTAGTAATACTAAGGAGATTTGGCTTCCTGGTTAAGTATCAGTTGTCTTAATGTTCCAGATGTTTGTAGCTAAGAAAGACTTGTCTGAATTGATGTGGTGATGACACAGAGAAGGAACAGATGGCACAGAGCTGTCCCTGCTCCATTCATCACGTCAACAACTGGAAACAATGACAATACCACACTGGCTCATTCCAAATTATGGAGCCCAGCAAACAAATTAGCCTGACTGGCAGGAGGTCTCAGAAAAGTAGACTGAAATCTGCCTTGGACAGCTGTAGAGGTTACATGGCTGTGGATCACATAATTGATGAAGGAGATCAGTAGAAAAACATTCCAAGAAAGAGGTTTTGTCTCTACCTGATGCTTGTAAACTTCTTTCAGCCTTTGACTTGGTTGAGTAGTTCTATTGGCTTCACTGAGCCTAGCTACATGAAGAAGTTTTTCATTTAAGGAGTAAGAATTATAGGTTCGACTTTACAACCAAGTTCTAGGTAAGAATGTAGTAGTAGCATAATATATGTAAGTGGAAGAAGCTAGAGCAAAAGGGTATACTGGGCTTACTTCTGCTTACTGCTGTATTTTTGCAACAGGCTCTTTGTTACTGTACTGTTATTTTTTTTTGTCTAGGTCTGATGTTCTGTATTACTGTTGGTTTTGCCTGACCATGATAAACCAGTCAGGTATTTTTTATTTTTATATCGTAAGATAGAGACAGAATTGTATCAGCTGTGAGATTTATCAAGTCTTAATCCTTGCAAGGAGATTAAAGTGTCAGGTGCCACGAATGTCCTGGGGGTGGGTATGGATTCCTAACCAGATCTTGTGCCGTGCATCAAAAATCCCAACAAATTCCTAATGTTGCGAGTACTGACAGCTGATTGACATCTAGATACACTCAGAACAAGTTCTGGTAATACTGCTTAAGGTACCAGGAGAACAGTGTATATATATGCTTATGGCTTGCAACTGGTTTTCTGTCGTCTTATTGTACATCATGAAAGAATAAGGAGATGCAGGATCTGTAACTAAAGAATAGCAGATTTTGTTGTTCCGCAAAAAAGGAAACTCGTTGGGCTGCTTCTACTCAGGCCTGTGGTACAGCTTGTTATAGAACACCAAATATAAGTTTTAGGTATGAGATATTTATTGGTATGAGTCTTTATGAAGTTTCTACTGTGTCTTAGTGAACACATTTTTTTTGTCAGGGGCATACTTATAGTTTGGAAGGAAGAGGAGCTTGGGAGAAGAAGAGGTAGTTAAAAAAAAAAATAAAACTACTTGCTTGGTAAATAAAAGGTTAATAAAATTAACTGTTTTATCCAGAGACGTGGATAAACTCCGATCACTCCCTTTACAAGTGGTAAACTCTTTTACTCGACTGCTCTAGCAGTGTTGAGGTCATCTGCCAGAAGACTATTTTGTACAGTGAGTAGAAAAAGGTAAACTTGTAATTCTTATGCTAAGGGTGTGGATTGTTGCCCAAATATGAAAGTCTGGGGATTCAAACCCAAGGTAACTTCTGATACTTTTTCCCTACAAGCAGAGTAACTTGTTTGTGTTTTCTTTTATTACCTGACGTGACTTCTGTATGTCCATCTGAGGTGTTGTTAGAAAAATATTTGTACCAGCTTCTCACTGCACTCAAGAGTTAGCAGAATTCTTTGGAATTAAAGTCAGAAAATATTCCTCTCCCCTGCAAATCCTACACGAACGCTTTGAGAATATTGCAGCAAAGCCTGTATTTCTAACTGGTGACTTAGGCTCTTAGAACTTAACTTTCTGTCAGGAGATCCCCAGCTTTCAATAACAACAAAAGATTTTGCATTAATACTTGAAAGTATGACTCAAATGCATCCAAAAGTTTTGGAAAGGAAAGGGTCTCAAATTAGTATTTTAAACTTGTTTTATGATATTGACTATATCCAGTAAATCATGAAAACAATGATAAAATTTTTTTAATCTACATAACGACCAAAAAACTGTAAAGCTAAATAGGTATTTTCAGACGAAAGCGCAACTGTGACTGAATTTCCAGTAGATCAGGTCTTGATAGCAGCAGACTCTTAATATAGAGTACGTGTGGTTTGAGGATTTAAGTTTTATGGCAGAATAAGCAAAAGGGAAAGAAAGAATTTAGAAGCCTCGTTTCTCAAGAGAAATATCCAAAAGCAGTGGTTATATGCAAACTTTTAGACTATACCAAGGATATTATAATTTAATTTTCAGCTTTTAGATACTAAAAAAAACGAAAGGGACTATGTGATAATGTTAGTGACAGCAAACCAGCTGAGGACCTTACCCTAAGTTTTAATAGATCAAGCACAAGCACAGCCCTACAATATTAATTGACTTCCAAAAATATAAGAAAATATGAGAAACTACTTACCATGGTAAACGAGTTATCCTGAACCATGATGCTTTTCCTCCGTAACATAATACGTCTGATTAACTAGTAGAAACTTAGCTACCTGGAAGCCTAGTGTTGTTTTTTTCTGCTCAAAACTTACAGCCTCCTTTATTTACATAACTGAGCTAATGCAGACTTAGAATCATAGAATCATAGAATCATAGAATGGTTAGGGCTGGAAGGGACCTTCAAAGGTCATCTAGTCCAACCCCCCTGCAAGGAACAGGGATATCTCCAACTAGATCAGGTTGCTCAGGGCCTCATCCAACCGGGCCTTGAACGTCTCCAGGGATGGAGCATCCACCACCTCTCTGGGCAACCTGTTCCAGTGTTCTACAACTCTCATGGTAAAAAATTTTTTCCTAATATCCAACCTGAATCTACCTCCCTCTATTTTAAAACCATTACCCCTTGTCCTGTCACAACTGGCCCTCTTGAACAGCCTCTCCCCATCTTTCTTGTAGGCCCCCTTGAGGTACTGGAAGACCGCTATAAGGTCACCCCGGAGCCTCCTCTTCTCCAGGCTGAACAGCCCCAACTCTTTCAGCCTGTCCTCATAGGAAAGGTGCTCCAGCCCTCTTATCATCTTCGTGGCCCTCCTCTGGACCCTCTCCAACTGGTCCATGTCCTTCTTATGTTGGGGACTCCAGAACTGGACGCAATACTCCAAGTGAGGTCTCACGAGGGCAGAGTAGAGGGGGAGAATCCCCTCCCTTGACCTGCTGGCCACGCTCCTCTTGATGCAGCCCAGGACGCGGTTGGCCTTCTGGGCCGCAAGAGCACATTGCCGGCTCATATTGAGCTTCTCGTCCACCAGTACTCCCAAGTCCTTCTCCTCAGGGCTGCTCACGATCCATTCTCCGCCCAGTCTGTATTTGTGCCTGGGATTGCCATGACCCAGATGTAGGACCTTGCACTTGGCCTGGTTAAACTTCATGAGGTTGGTACGGGCCCACCTCTCCAGCCTGTCGAGGTCCCTCTGGATGGCATCCCTCCCTTCCAGCGTGTCGACGGCACCACACAGCTTGGTGTCATCGGCGAACTTAGGATAGGATAGGATATTTAGGATATTTAAGATGTGTACTTTAGGACTTAGGATATTTAAGATGTGTACTTTAGATTATAAACAGCAACCAGAGAATAGTTTATTAATTTTATCTAAACCTTGGCCTGAAGAGTAGATTTCATCATTAATGGCTCTGGAATATAAACTGAAGATTTGCAATGTGTGGTTTCCTTATATAGTTCAAGAATAACATCCAAAGTGATGTGCGCATGCTGATACACGAAGCTTAGGTCTGGTTATAGCATGCCAGTCTGTTGTCTTTTACTAGTCTATAATAAATTATCTACGGATTTAATAATCTAAAGTGCTTTTCAGAAGACCACCAAAACTTATGCTAATTTCTGACATGCTGTTGACAAAAGTTAGGATTAAAATATCGTTAGAAATTGAAGATGTCTGCCACAACTAGTAACTTATTCACACTGCTGTTACTCCACTGACATATATTGACTTAAATGATTTGTTATTATTGTGCAAGAGTAAGATGAGACTTCAATCTTCATCGAGGAGGGAATGACATCTGTGGGTAGCAAGATATATATTGTATTTGTCTTTTCAACAGTTACATGTTAAAGTGGTAAAAGCAAAAATGACAAAAGACCCCTAAGAAAAGACCTTGCTATCCGACAATCAGATGATCTGGCATTCAGACATACAGTAGTGTCCTGCATAACTCGAGTTAGTGAAGCAGCTGCACTTAGTTCATGCGCCTCCTTTTAGCCACTGTTTTTTGCTCAGAGAAGTGTACGGTAAGGTTTCAACACATCTCCCTGTAGCACTGGAACGTTAACACTAAGTGCATCCAGGGAGGGTTTAGTAGAATGCAACATTAAAGTGAGAAATGTCATGCATGCCATGTTTAGTTTGGGGTTTTTAGATGTTTCCACTGCCATTGAGGGTACCTGAGTTATCAGTGATGGTCTGGCAATTCACACACTGCTATCTGCTTTGAATTCACTTCACTAGTGCGCTCAACTCGTCCTGGTTGCACTGATATCAAACAGCAAAATTCTGGTTTTCAGGAAAAGATAATTTATTTCCTGTGTTATATAAGCTCTGAGAGGTGTGATCAGAGCTCCGTTATGTTTGATATGTAAAATGAGAGCCTTGTTCTGAAGAGCCTACAACAAATTTGAAACAAAAGACATGGAGCTGGTGGAAAGCCAAATTCAGAACATATTCTGCACCAGGGTTGTGCAAGCAGCACAAATAGAGCATGTTCTCCAGTCAACAATGTTTGAGCTTCTCTTTGGAAGCACATACTTTCATGTTGATGTGAGGAAACGTTCCTTTCTCCACAAAGTGAATAATTAGTAGAAACATCTCTTCATTTAAGTTTCTAGCACTTCATCCCTCTCTCAGCAGCAGTTTTGTCAAAATTCTTTTCTTTCACTGGCACTTCTCTTCAGTCCCTTAAGCCAACCGTTTCTGAGATAAGAAGAGGCATTTGTTTTTAAAAAGCTTTTTGATCCCTTCATGAACATAGCATAATGGAGTTGTTAAACCGAATTCACCTCTGCCTTCATAGGAGTTATGAGCCTGAGGGAAAGTTTTTGAAAGTGTATGGAACTGCCAGCCTGGGTGGTCTAACAAGTGTTCATACAGGGCGCCCAGTTCTTCACGTCTTTTCAATGAGTGTATTGGTTTATGCCTGTTGACTGTAGATTTCACACTCTGACCAGTTCAGTGACTTTTTGCTCACATCAAAGTAAACCTTTGATTCCCAATAAATACTCATATATACCACTGCTTTGCTGCTAGCCTGTGATCAGAACTGGAAATCTCTTCCCTTCCTTTTACCCACACAAACTTTTTTTTGTTGGTGCCATCCAATATGAATTCTCAAAATTTTCATTGGCTACTCTGTGTTTGTGGGATTTTTGTTCTGAGTCTACTGGCGATTTTGTGGGCAAGCAGGATGGATGAAGGCCAAAAGCTCTTTGGGAATTACTGAGAGCCTATCCACAAAAACATGTTGAAAGGAAGGAAAGGGAAAAACAATGGATTGCGATGATAAAGCAATATGGATGAAATTCAGATGGAAAATGTAAAAGATCAAGTCTCTGCCTGCTTCATGCTATTTCCCAAGAGCTTCCCTTAGGCCATCCATCAAAGAAAGAACCGGAGAGGTTTAATGAGATGTGTCAAGTTTAAAGGGTGACACCTGTTCTGGACTGCCTAGAGCTGGATTTGGAGGGGCTTATAAACTTTTTTTTTTCCTTTTAGAGACAAGATCAAATGGGAGGAGGGGGCAGAAAGTGCCAACTGTTTGAAAAAATGTGGAATTTTGTATTTTCTTTGTGGAAGTGCTCTCTTCATGCACCTGTGTGCATGTAACTTCCCACAGAATCAAGCTGTTGTGCCACTCCTTGAGGTATGAGCCTGAAAGTAGGTCAGTAATGTCCCACCTCTGTGGTTAAAAATCAACAAATCCATCTGAACTGTTGCTATACTAAATAACAAATTTTCAAAGCCCATTTGGGGGAAAAAAAAAAATCAGTTAAAGGTGGTGGGAGTTTTTTTGATTCAAGACAATTGCACAAAGTGCTGTAGCTTCATAGTGTACCGAATGAAATTTTCCATCTTTTGTAGACCACTCAAATATGTGAATCCCTGTGTAAAGACTGCAAGTTTGTACAATAGACTTTCTTTCCTTAAGTACCTATATGAGTGATCCCTAAGAAGTTCTTGCACTCTGGTAGTTCACAAGCCACAGTGAATTTTCTAAAAGCTTTCTCTTAGGGAAAACCAATGCAGTTCAGAAGCCTGGAGTCACATTTCAAGCTATGAAGCAATGCTTCTTCATTCAATAGCCCCTGAAGAGACCTCAATCCCTTTTAAGATTTAGTTGCAGATGTGGAGGAGGGACCTCTGCCAGCCAAATGGCAACCTCCATGTCCCTTAGAACAGAAGCAATGATAAGGAAAACTCATCAAGAGTTGATACGCACTTGCAGAGCAAAAGTTAAAGTAGTTTACCTAAGTAGAAAAAAAAAAAGTTGCTTCCTAGCACACAGTAGTCATTTGTACATGCTGACAGGATAAAATTGCAGAAGTGGTATTCTTGCTTCACCCAGAAAGATTTTTATAATGAGCAATCAAATGACTGCATAAATCTAATCTGTCTGTTCACCAGTTAGGTCCAACAACAGGCTGCGGTGCAGTAGCTGTAAGCATGTCAGACTGCGCCCTCGAAGTCCTTGCCTGCTCCCCTGGCCCTTTGTTCCTAGGGCTAGCTCAGCTTTCACAGCTGGACATGGGTTCTTGCACCTATGCCCACACCTCTGGCTGTGCTTTTCATGCCAGAGTGTGAGCATTTTGCAGTGAATTCAAGGAATTTTAAGTGGTGCAAGACTATCTTGTTGGCAGGACCTTCCTGCTCTGGAGATCTCTCAGCCTCTCTTCCAGAATGTCATGCAACCCAGAAAAGCTGTAAAATGTGCAAATTTTCCCTATGGTTGATCTTCCCAACAACTAACATCTGATGTAACTCAGAGTATATAGCCTCCTCTACCTCACCCCTGGGGAGCCTGTTTGTGCCCTTCTCTCCCCTCCAGCTCCCACATTGCAAAAGTGAAAAAAGGCAACCATACCAGTCCCAGGGCTCTGCAAATGATGCGCGGACCTGCCAGGGCTGGAGAAGCCCTGTCCATTGTAGCAGGTCCTCTCTGTTGCAATGCTGGTTGTGTGCATCTGCCTATGCCATGGGTCTTGGTTCTGAGGTGCTCTAGATTTATTTCCTGACCAATTTCAAAGCATTTTGTATATCCTTCAAGAGGCAGCCGAGCAAGGGCACTTGGGGGGACCCATGGGCGTTGGCGTCGCAGTTTTACACCCAGATGTAGGGTGATATCCTGACTCGTTCCCACATATGTATTGGCTAAAGGGTTTAATGCAGCAAACATGGATTAGGGGTTCTTCCATGTGAATATTAAGGAAGTTTAGCCTACAGCCAGTGCTGGTGAAGTCTGGATGAATCTGAAAGGACACCCAAGGAGATGACCAGCCAGCTGATACCTGCTATTTGCTGTTGCTTTGTTGTTATGGTGTCTCCCTATTTGCTGATTTATTTCAGCCTCACTGGTGTTGCTGTATCGTCAGTCATTTACATATCCAAGGTAGGAATTGTCCCCCATATCCATGTGTCTGCAAGTACCAAACGTACTGGGATCCTAATCAGAGAATAAGTCATCAATGGTACACAGAATTTATAAGGCGGGCTTCTGTTGTAAGAGAAGTGATCAGGAGAGCAAGAAGGCCCCACTACTGGGGCATACTCTGCAGATAATGTAAATGTTATTAGAACCATGACTTTTAACAAAAGAATAGAGTTAGCCTCCCAGTTTTTCAGCTCCTATTTGATGTCTCTCCAGTGAAAATAAGCATAAAGCCAGTAGACGTCTTTGCATAGATCGTTATTGTTTTGAGTGGCATGTAAATTTGCATCTGTCATGAACTGAGATTATCAAGATCTTGCAACTAGATTGCAAGACTGTTTCACAACTATGCTGTAACTAACTGTTCTCTGGGATGAGCAGGGATCCTGTGGAAATCCTTCTGGTTTACGACATTACAGTTTTCAGGGGATCAGCTCTCACACTTTCTTGCGACATGTACTTTTGTTATTGGTAGATAATCCAGTAGTGCTATTACAGATGTGGACTCTGTGGCCACTCTAATGACACTAAATGGTCTGACTGGGACAGAAAGTCCAATGGAAAGTTAGATGGTTTTGTCTCCATTTTTTGAGTGCATCCGCAGAGGTCAACCTTTTAACCTATCCTGTGTAACAATGGTAGTGCATAGCAGAAAGTGGTTTTCTTCAAATACTGAAAGACTGCTGAGACACTGCCCTACCCCTCCCTTTTCTCTTTGCTCTGGCATTAAACCTGGGCTAAGTAACTATATATATTTTACTTAACGTTTGCACCATACTCCTTAGCAATTTGTCTCAGGGCATTTACAAAGGATTTAAACATTTTTATCCTGATTTTAAGAGGTGAGTTTGCAAAGACACAATGGTGCTAACATGATAATGACAAAGCAAGGAGTAAAACCTACATCCTGGGAATTCATTGGTGATTTTCCTACAGGTTTATAGTAATTGTAGCCACATCTTACAAACTTTACTAGCATTTATGTAGAACATGGTGTATGGTCTGCTAGGAACCTTAGAAATTCACCATCTTCTTGCCAATATATGAAGGGCACCTTTGTTACTTCTGACCAGTACCCAAGCCTCTGAAGCGAAGCACACGTACAATCTTAGTAGGATTGGGGTCCCTTGCAGTTAACTACACACAGTTCTTGTACAGTCAGCATACTAAATTTTTTCGTCGTGCTTCTCAGAATGTTAAAAAGAGACAGGGTGTTGCTGTTGGTGGTTTTAGTGTTGCAAAGTACACAATGATTGAGTCCCTCCTCCAGTGTCCAGGCAGTGTAGACTCCTATATTTTTGAGTAACAGATTTAGATGCATCTAATCGGTAGCATGGTAGATATGGACATAGAAGTCTGAGTAACAGATGGCTTTGAGTAAGATGGAGTTCTGACAGGCACAATTCAACATTTTTATTTTTTTTTTTCTGCAAGAGAAATACCACATCCTGTTTACGGATCATCTGTGTGTATTTGGCCAGACTCATCTCTTCTATAAATCCTTTGCTCTGAATGGAATCAGGACAGGAATTTTACTCAGCCTCTAGTGGTATTTGTTTTGTGAGCTCTGGATTTTAGAGCACAGTTAAAAGAAATCTGAAAGGACAGCTGTTCTCTGAGGTTTCTAAAACTGCTCATTTAAATTAATATTTCTATATAGTCTCTTTTTTTTACATGCTGCTTGTTTGTGATCTTAAACATTAGAGACACTGAAAACTAAAATTAATATAGCGTATTTAATTCACTGTTTAATTTGTATAAGGGCACTGGTATTTCATGGGCCTTGAAATAGATAACAAGTGTAGACTTACAGCCTGGGACTAGAGACAGAATTTGCATCATCTGAACTGTTATCTAATCAGAGATTCCACTCCCTCATAAACCTAATTGAAAAAAAGAATAAGACACACATGAGATGTTAATTATACCACTTTGTGCCCCAGAAGGTGCCGAGTCTGTTGGGAATCACACCTGGCAGAGGTGCTAGCTGAGACACTGGAAGCTGTTAAAGGGAAGAACACTACTCTGGTAAGTTTTCTTGTCTTAACTTTATCACAACAGGGTCAAGATGATCAGTAACTGACTGAGCAGGTGGCATGTTTTACAGATGTTTGATTTGCTGTGACAATCAAGGAAGTAATTCCCAAATGAAGACTGCTGCTTGGTGGGAGGGGGTTGCCACGCGCAGAGAGCATGCTTTACATTATCTTGTTCCATTTATCATGGTACCATAGGT
Organism: Tauraco erythrolophus; assembly: GCF_009769465.1. Taxonomy (NCBI): domain Eukaryota; kingdom Metazoa; phylum Chordata; class Aves; order Musophagiformes; family Musophagidae; genus Tauraco; species Tauraco erythrolophus. The sequence continues at coordinate 126,039,586 of NC_141466.1, read as the reverse complement.
GATAGAAATGCAGGCAAATATTACTATTCTTTCCACCTACTTCTGGCTCATTGTCCTCATATGAACTCCTAGCCACTTATCGTGACCAACAATTTATCTTATCACTACATATTCACAATTAATCTATAATTCAATTATCTTTACAGATGCCTTAAAGAAGCCTAAAAAAGCCTGATTCATAGAGAAATGAGGCATTCTTGCCTAGGAAAAACACCAGAAAGACAAAACCTAGGAAATCTGAGTTCTGATGTTGAATCTAGTGTAATTGTGAAGCAAAACATTTTGGCATTTTACTGTTTCTGTGTCATTTTAGTCAGTTAAGGAGATGTTTTCTTGATCAAAACTACTACTGTCTTATTAACTGGAATACATAAGTAAAAGGCTTCTTTCCAATGATACAAAAATCAAACCTTGTTAGAGAAGGACTGCTTTTTCAGTTGTGCTACTCTATAGTGTATTGTAGAGGTTTTCTGCAGATCTTAATGGAATTCTCTGCAGACCACTGTCTGGTATGAAATGAGGTGAAACGTGGAAGGAAGGCTGCACAGATATTTTTTTTAAACACAGTTCAGTTCAGGTCTCTTTTAAGTAGGGATGAAAAGTTTTCCAACACATTGAAGATATCCCACTTTGCAAATCACTTCAAAGGAGAAAATACATTTTTAGCAATTCAGTACATGTCTAAGACAGGTTTCCAAAACCAATGCAATGTGTTTCCCTGTAAATTTTCACAGTGGTTCCTTTAACATTTAATCTCCTGTATTCTACATCCTGAAGTTGTAGGCTGATTTTTCTGTGTATCACTTACATTTCATTGACAAGATGACATAGTAATTTTTTTTTTAATTAAAACACTCCAAGTATTTTTATTCTCTCAGTCTTTCATCCTTACTGTTTTCCAAAATGGATATTATAATATAGCTTTCCTTTAATCTGTCTCCACACTAATTTCAATTATTTTGAGAGGAAGGGATTCTATCAAATGCTGCCAGAGATGCTTATACTTTTCTGTTTTGCCACTGAAATCTGAAACATGAGAATCTGATTCAGCAAAGACAATATATGTATTTCCACAATCAATAAACTCTTGCCTTAAAAGCAAGGATGTATGTTACTCCTGCCTAGTGGTTTCACATGTGATTAAAGCCTGACTTGTTTTAAAACTAAATTAATCAACTTTATAAAAGTTCATTTCTTATTAATTATAATAGCATTCCATTTGTCCCATTACTGGCCAAACTGAGTTTAAAGGGACAGTTCACTCTAGGAAACATCTGTGCATGCATCTGTAGGATAGGGCCAAATATATTGATTTTAGCTCTAGATAAAATTTCATTTTAATACTAAAATGCTTTCAGTTTCCTTCGAGGGTTAATGTTGTGTCTATCATGCTACCTATGTAAGAAGAGATAAAAACAAAAATAAATAGCTGTCCTGTTCTAGTCAGCCAAATACTACTTTTTTCAGCCAATATACTCTTAACAAGATGAACTATGTAATTTTAAAGATTACTCTGTTTAAATTTTCGAAACATTTTATTACTCTACTGGAAACGGAGTCACATCGCTCTACGTTAAGTGTAATCAGGAGGAAAAAAAGTAATGTTCCTCGCTGGGAAATATTTAAGAGGTACTATATCTTTAAGTGTCTCCGCCTCTGAATCCACCCACTTCTTGATAGCTGCAGCAGCCTTGTTGACTCACGGGAGCTGTGTTCGTACAACAGCCAGCAATGAGCAGTATTTTTCAGAGATTTTAAGAGCACGCCTCCTGCTATGTGTTTCGCGTTCTAGCTTGCTGGGGCTGAAGGTATATGAAAGAAACAGTTTTAAGTTTCTAAGATATTGCAAAAGATAGTTCCTCCTCTCATCCTGGAAAATCCTGACGGACCAGTTGGATACCTTTCAGGCCTTAACCAAGAACTTTATCTGCTCATCCCACTGTCTTTTTTACAGTAGAAAGACCTGAGACACCCTTAAGAACTGAGAATCTGACTAATTTAAACAGATGGCTAATCCCAGTGCTGTCTGCAATGGACATCTACATCATCATCACCAGAAACAGAATAACCTCTTAAAAAGTGGAATCTATAAGAAAAATGGAATTACTAAAGGAATGAAGGTAAGGTTTAATTGTTTACCTTAATTGCCTTAATGTTGAAAACAAATAGGTAGTTGCCATATTACTTATTAGGGTAGTTTCATGGCGGTCTTAGCCTCCATTGAACAGGTTGTATGGATTAGGCTTGTGTGTTAAATTTTGTAATCTTAGAACCTGAAGCCACTTTTTTCCTATCATCCTAGACAGCAGTCAGAGTTGTGAATGCTTGTGCAAGATACTGTTTGTTGGTCCTGTGGACTAACTAGCCTCTAATTCATACCAAACACAACAAACACAAGCACACTGAAATGTAGTGGTTTCCTTCTAAAGCTTAAATGATGGTGGACTCGACTTCGTGATGTATTAATCACTAGTGGAAAGCTGTTTTATCAACTTAAAGTGTGTGTGGAGTGGCTTTTAAAGTGTGATTTATTGCTGTATACAAAAAAAAAACCAACCACCCAAACATAGATTGGAAGCTGTATTGTCTTGATGTTTACATTACTGCAAGGCTGGTTTAACTAATGCCTGTACTTTTTTGATGCCTGCTCTCCAGCCTTGTACTGCTTAAAATCCCAGTCAGTTTACTTACTGTTTTCTCAAGCTGTTCTCTTTGAAACCAGTACTTCTCGTTTATGTGAACGTTTTGTAGAACAGTTGGCATCAAGCACCATAAAGAATGAACCACAAACCCAAAGGTATGCTTTTGCCAAAAAAGCCCAAATCTTAAACGTTGTCTGTCTGCAATACCTGTTCTGACTGGGAATGCACTGTCTGTCTTGAAGCGTCCTAATTCTGGATCTTGATGTGATCATTAGCAGAAAGTCTTGTAGTGACTAGAAAAAGACTGGCTTTACGGTGTGGTGTGATGGTGAGAAGGGGACGGAGGAGGTTGCTTCTGGAGCCTGAGCACTCACCTGGCTATCCCTGTTGAAAGCTTCAGACAACAACTGTGGCGAGGGCTCCACTGTTTTACAAATAAACTGCTATCTTATATCTTTCTCTAAATGGGGCGCTCACACGCCTAGCACTGAAATGAAGGCACGCCCAGTGTCATGCTTAATGATTGTCTGGCTTTAGGTGTCTCCCTTGGTATGGGTGTATCCCAATCACTGGCTTGTGTAGGATGAGGAAGGCAAAAAAGCTTGTGCAATGATTGAAAAGACCTTTCTTGGGATTTGCTTCCAGAAACCTAATCTAGCATCCTTTTATGTATCACACAACTCCTCATCATTTTATGTATTAGCTATTTGCCACAATGATGTCTGAAATATTTGATTTCAATTTGAGTGGCAAATTTCAAGGACTAAGCCTTGCCATGCGGTTGTTGTCAACCTGCTGCCAATGAGCGGTTTTGAAAGCAGTAGACTCCCAGGAGGGGATTAGTTAGGATTTCCTCCTTAGTAGGAAAGACATGGCTAGAGAAGTAAAGTAGAACATTACTGAGGGTGAGCAAAAAGGAAATAAGGATTGGCCTGAAAGAGGTGGCAAAGAAATGAAGGAAATGTTAGTAGACGTACCTGCTAGATTAGGGAAGGCTTACAAGCACCGTATGGTAAGGAGAAGGGGTTTTATGTGTGAAAGAAGCACTGAACCACTGGTAAATGCCATCCATGACTGAGGAAGTGGTAAGGAAGTCAAGCCTTAGAAAGTTCAGGAGGCTTATCAAAGGGAGATTTGGAAAGTCCGGGTCTAGCACTGTGTTCCGAATTGCATACCATTTCCCCTCTCTTCCTGCTTCAAGCACAGATTGGGAAAGAAGGAAACAATAACAGACAAGAGCCCTGTATGAACCAGGAATCTCATTCCTGGTAGGAATCTCCCCATTCCTGTCTGGTCTGTTTCCCCGCCCCAGCTGCCTCACCCTGTTCGGTACTTACGCTTTATCCTATTTTACAGGAACAGATACTGTTCCTTCCTACCCGATCTGTTTACAAGGCTTACTGCTGTAGGTGTGCGACTCACACAGCCTTCCAGTGTATGTCTATTTGCTACACCTTGCTGAGGTGTGCTTCCTACTTTATAGCTGGGATCCGAGGAGCAGGGAATATGGCACCTGGGTGCACAAGGAAGCCTGTGCAGGAACCAGACCCAGGTTTGTCATGATTCCAGTTATCCTCGTCCCTTCCTCGTTTTTCGGTCTTTCTCCATCTTGCCCCTATTTCCCCTAACACACTCACACACACACACACACGTACATATGTACTTTGCTGCCTATTCAGTAAATTAATCCACTGTTAAACACCTTTACATAGGAGGGGAAGTATAGCGCTAGATTATTCAGGGGACATGACCGATGCTGGTTCTTGCACTTGGGACTTGTGGCAGTTCTGAAACTCTTGGGGTTAGTTACAGCTGTGTTACTTTGCAAGGAGGGGAGGAGAGAGATGTGTTCTGGTTAGAGAGAGGCAACTGGTGGGGCAGAGGCTGCAGCGAGAGCATGGCACAGTGAAGGCTTCTAAGTCAGGAATAAATAGCAATAGTTGCACACAATTGACTGACTGGAACATCAGGCTTTGCAGAAATCAGCTCCATAAACCATTTTTTTTTGTAGGGGAGCCCAAAGGAAGCACTTGCTTCAGGAAACACTGCTTTGGAAACACTGCTTTTGAAAATATTGGCTCAGGAGCAATGTGTTTTGCATCTTAATGATGTAAGAACATTTTGTGTGTCTGCACGTGCATGACAGAAATAGAAAAGCAATTCAGATACAGCAAAACCCCAGAGAAAGGATTTTGTTTAATGACTTAGGGAAGGTAATTAGGGATGGTCAAATGTGGGGGAGTACGGACACTCTCTCTGCTACTAGCAATCTGTGGCATGCCAGGGACAGGAAAGGAGGTAGCTGAGTGATAAAGCAGCAGCGAAGCATCCTATTAGAGGAGCAGCTGTTGATTTTGAGGGAAAAGATGCAGCACTTTGGGGTGGGACTGCTTGTTCAAATAGCTTCTGTGATTACTTTGAGTCTGACTTAATCCCAGCTGCTAGCCCAGGCTCCCATGTACTAATGGACATCAGGCCTAACCATGTCCCCACAACGATGCTGCGTCCTTGCATTCATTGGAAGTTGGGCCACAGTAAGACCTAAACTTTGGAAGGTGGGTTGTGGGCCATGTCTTCCACTTCACTAGTGCTTATAACACAGGCAGATGCTTTATGTTCTTCCAGGACCTGTAGCCTGGAGAAGGTGTTTTCCTAGCAATGGTTTCTTTTGCTCTTATATTGCTGTTGATTTGATGTCAATTGTAGGGGACATTGAATTAAAAAAAAAAAAAAAACAAACCAAAACAAAACAGAAAAAACACCACAAAAAAAAAAACCACAACAAACTATGTTTGTCCAGTGGAAACATTTCTTTCCTGCAGTACACACGGAACAATTTTATTTCTTTGGTAGATCATTTCCTTGGATGCCTTAGAGAGCACCCAAGACAGTATAAAGCTATTTGCAAATTCTTTTTTTTCTGTTTTGCTCTGAGAATGGCAGTAGCTTGGAAGAAGCTTACAGTGAACAAGACTACAGACTTTTCCAAGGCTTTCAACCTCCTTTCTGAAAGCTTAAAAGAGCCTGGGATGAGATCAAACCCAGTAAGGTCTGCCTCACTTATTTGAAAGCCTGAAAATGTGATCGTCTCCGACATTTGGGGACTGTGAAATTTGGAAGCTGATTGTATTCACCCTCTGTCCTGTGACATCTGGACCTGCTCCTAACTGTTCTACTCTGCTATTGATTCAACACTTCAGCAGCCAGTCTCAGACCCTTCCATGCTTTTAGCTTCTCTGCTTTTCTAACTCTCTTTTCTGAACTACAATGTCACTTACTCACCAAAGAAGATCTTAAAGAAAACACTGATTGTTTAAAAAGAGAGTCATGAAAGGAATATGCCATGCAATTGTTCTCCTAGGAATCATTTTTTGTATGTTGTAAATGCTCGCTGTAATTTCTTTGTGCTCTGTCCTCTCACGTACATAGATAGCACTTACTTCTTACTTCAGAGAAGATAGCACTTCAGAGAAGCGTGGTCAGCAGGTCAAGAGAGGTGATTCTCCCCCTTTACTCTGCTCTTGTGAGACCCCACTTTGAATACTGCGTCCAGTTCTGGTGTCCCCACCATAAGAGAGACATAGATTTGTTGAAGCGTGTTCAGAGGAGGGCCACAAAGATGATCCAGGGGCTGGAGCACCTCTGCTATGAGGACAGGTTGCGGGAGCTGGTATTGTTCAGCCTTGAAAAGAGAAGACTTCAGGGGGACCTAATAGCTGCCTTCCAATACCTGAAGGGAACTTACAGGAAGGCTGGGGAGGGACTTTTTACAAGAATGTCCATTGATAGGACAAGGGGAAATGGGTTTAAATTGAAGGAGAACAGATTTAGATTAGATCTTAGGAAGAAATTCTTCAGTATGAGGGTGGTAAGACTTTGGAATAAATTGCCCAGAGAAGTTGTGGATGTCCCCTCCCTGGAGGTGTTCAAGGCCTGGTTGGACGGAGCCTTGAGTAGCCTGGTCTAGTTGAGAGGCGTCCCTGCCCATGACAGGGAGGTTGGATTAGATGATCTCTGAGGTCCCTTCCAGCCTATGCCATTCTATGATTCTATGATTCATGTGCTTTTGCAGTAGTTAGTGTAACTGGGGGCATTTGGATGCAAACTCAATATAAATGTTAGCAAGTCCTACGGGGGGGGGGGAAAGCTATTTCCCACAATTAGAGTCATGCGATAAGGCTTATTAATAAGAGAAGAAAAAGGAGAGAGGATTAAGGCTGATCAGACTACAGCCCTTCCAAATGTTTGCAGCCTCAGCTGTGCAACCATAATGATCTACCAACCAAATTTTTTTTTTTTCTGGAAGGATCTTCATTTTTTGCTGTTGCTTTGGGTAAAAACAAACTGAAAGGGGACTTTGTTGGCCCCAGCCTGTTTCCCCTGCAGCACCTAAGCCTTTTGAACCTGTTCCGTTGTGCATGTGTTAGTGGAAAGTGCAATCCCCATAAGCCCTCTGGGTTTCATAGCTGTAGTAACAACAGGAAGATATTGAGAATTGGTTTCCAGTCAGAGTTCTCTACCACACCTGTTCCTTCAGCAGCACCACTGGCATGAACTCCTCATCCTCAGTTCCTGCCTTCTCTTCCTCTTGGTTTCGAGCACCAGAAATTCATGGCTTTGCACTAGCACTCTCGGCTAATAATCACAGGTCTCAAATCCACACCCTTGTTACTGTCATGTACCCTGCTATGTGATGAGCTCAATGCATTGGAAGCAGGAAACATTGAAGACGTCTTTCTGCAAACTGAGATGTGACCACTGTGTAGGCGCATGTAACAGTCAACGACTCTTGTAGCAATGCTTTAAGTGTGTTGCATGAGACTTTACAAGCAAGATTTTTCACATAGCCCAGTAGGTAGGTGTTGTAGTAGGGCTGGAGTCACTGCTCTGTTAACACCTGGAAATCTCTAAATTCAGGTAATTAAATTTTGGAATTTTAAGCCCTGACAAAAATATCATCTATTGATTTGCTTTGACTTGAAAGACCTAGCATGTCAGGTCTTTAAGGACAGCCTCTTCTTAGCACAAGAACAGCTCATCCTTACACTCGTGAAATCAAGTAAATGTATCAGGAGACTGGCTTAACTTACCAGATAACTCATTATTGATATACAAGAGGTAGAAGGAGGAAACGGCTACGAGAAAGGAATTTTGAAGCATTGCAGGGGCATGTAGGGATGGTGTTAGGAAAGCCAAAGCTCACCTGGAGTCAACATTTGCAAGGGACATCAAGGGAAGCAAGAAGAGCTTTTACTGCTACAGTAGCAATAAATGAATAAACGTGGAAAATGTGGCCCATGGCTCAATGGGATGGGTGACTACAGACGCAGGTAAGGCTGAGGTGCTCCATGCTTTTTTTTGCCTCAGTTTTCACCAACCAAGTTTTCTTCCCAGCCTCTGTGTCATCAAACTACCAGTAGTGGAAGAAGATTAGTCATGGATCTCTTGAGAAATCTCAACCCATACAAGTGCATGGGACCAGAAGGGAAACACCTAAGTGTGCTGGCTGATGTCATAGTGATATCATACACTATCATCTTTGAAAGGTCATGGATATCAAAGATCCCTGATGACTTAAGGAAGGCGAATATTCCACCTGTCTTCCAAAGACAGATCATTTCTAGCAAAAGTTTCCAGGAGCATAGAGAGGAAGGTGTTTGGGAATACGAAACAGGGATGTGCTAGAGATAAATTATGTTTGACTGACTGTATTCTATGATGAGGTGACTAGATTTGTGAATGAAGGGAGAGTGATGGATGTCATCTGCCTTGACTTTACTGTCCTCATATGCCACTTGGGACATTACGGTCTCAATGGGTAGACTACTATATGAGTTAATAACTGGCTGAATCATAAAAGGTAGTAGTTAATGGTTCATACTTTGCCTGGAGGCTGGAGAGGTTTCATATATGGGGGGTGGGGAGGGAAATCAAGATGCAGACAACAGCACTGGGACATGTTGCTCTGGAGCCTCCATCATGGAGGCTTTCAGGACTGAGCTGGGCAAAACCCTGAGCACCTTACTGGGAATTTGATGTTGACCTGCCTTTGAACACAAGGATGAACCAGAGACCACCTGAGGGCCCATCCAGTCTAAGTTAGTCTGTGGCCCTTTAGTGTAAGGAAGCAGAATTTCTCCGGCGAGAGTCAGATGCAGTGATCTGAAAAATGGACAGAATTGAAGCATAACCCCAGTGGGTCTTCTGAAGGTAATTACCTGCAAGCAGCTTATTCTTGCTCAGTAGAGGTAATTAGTAAAAGAAAGCCATGAAGTGGCTAGTCCCATTGCCTGTCCACTTACATCCCTTCAGCATGAGAGTTAATAACCTTTGCAAGCTGTAAGTGGCGATCCAGCTTTCAGAAACAAGTAAGGTAATAAACATTTTCTACCTGCTGTGTCAGTGAGGGACGTAGTTGGCTGCATTACAGAAGCAAGTTGACAAATATAATGGGCAGAATGATAAGATAATGGCTGCTTAGGGACTGTCTGGGTCTCTGTGTGAGCCAGCACAGGCAGGATGCAGGAACAACCACAAAACCACAGATGAAATGCAAAGAGTAAATTTATTTTTGTTATCTCACCAACCTGGGGATCCTCAAAGCAGCACCCGGGCAGAGGCATGCAAGCGAGGACTCAGGAACTGCATAGCTTGGTCCATGCTAAAGGATGACTGTAACTGCTGTTTTTACCTGTATTTCAGGAATTCACACAGGCATAGTTTACCACTGTGCTTAGATCTTTCCCACAGCAGGGCAGCAATGTCAAGATGTTCAATAGAGTGCTTCCAAGTGTATCACAGACCTATGTTACTGAAACACATATGTTCTACTTGTCCAACACACAAGGCTAAATAACAATTAGTTTGATGTATTTTCTACACCTCAGTTGGCAGGTCACCTGAGTGTGTTCGTAATCCTCCTTGCCAGTCTTCCCTTATTCTCCCACATTCCACCCCATCACTCAAGGGACCACTTCTGCTGGGGCTGGCAAAGCTGGAGGTGTCCTTTTGTATTTGTTGGGTGTAAGGCAGGATAATTTACAGAGATACATAACAAACACATATAGAAAACAGATAAACACAACTCTACAATAATGTTTTGAATCAGGTATTCCACTCATCCTGTCAGGGAACTTAAACCACTCAGCCAGCCAGGCACCACCACCACATTGTTTCATTTGGTGCGTTAAGTCCTGAAGACGTCGAATGCCGTACTCTACGCTGGCTGATTCATCACTTACATTGAAGCAACACATGCCTTTAAAATCAGAGCAGTGTTTATGGTGTCAAAGAAGGAGATAGTCCACTGCTAATTGATTTTGTAATGTTTCTTGGAGTACAGCTGTTACCTACTCGGAAAAAATAACAATGAGGAACATGAGTATCAAAACCACTTAGCAGAGCATCATTCTGTAATACAGCTACTGGAGTTGGCACACCGAGGAAATATGTCAAAAGATCTGCAGCTATTAATCCTCTCTCAATACAAAAGGCAGATGAGTTCAGTCCAGTTCTGGTGTCCCCACCATAAGAGAGACATAGATCTGTTGGAGCGTGTTCAGAGGAGGGCCGCAAATATGATCCAGGGGCTGGAGCACCTCTGCTATGAGGACAGGTTGCGGGAGCTGGTATTGTTCAGCCTTGAAAAGAGAAGACTTCGGGGAGACCTAATAGCTACCTTCCAATACCTGAAGGGAACTTACAGGAAGGCTGGGGAGGGACTTTTTGCAAGAGTGTCCACTGATAGGACAAGGGGAAATGGGTTTAAGTTGAAGGAGAACAGATTTAGATTAGATTTTAGGAAGAAATTCTTCCGTACGAGGGTGGTAAGACCTGGGAATAAATTGCCCAGAGAAGTTGTGGATGCCCCCTCCCTGGAGGTGTTCAATGTCAGGTTGGACGGAGCCTTGAGTGGCCTGATCTAGTTGAGAGGCGTCCCTGCCCATGACAGGGAGGTTGGATTAGATCATCTCTAATGTCCCTTCCAGCCTATGCCATTCTATGATTCTATGAGTTACAGAAATCCAAGTATTTACATGTTGATCTCACAGATATGTATCCAGGGCATGTGCCTGTAGTATAAGACTACAAAGCACAATGAACCAACCTGCAAAAAGGGAGAAAAACAGGAGTGTCATCTCTTTCCACTAATGCTCCAGCTCCTCCAGCTAATATCACTCCAGGTCTGATAACCTGGTGTGGTGTAATTGCTCGCACAGACTCAAGAGCTACGGCTTGCACTTCTTCAGATTGAACTTCAATTCAATGATGAGTTTGTGACACCAATCAAACTGTTCCAATGCTGTCTCCTCTAGATAAGGCACAGGTATTTGTTGAAGATCCCTGAAGTACAAGAAATCGAGAATCTGATATCAATAGAGGATGTAAAATAAGAGGAGAAGTTGGGGTACAGAACCATATGGCACTCTCAGGGATTATTATATGTATCTTCATGTCTAGACTAATAGGTTGTGGTCCCACCATGCCATCCGTTGCTGTAAACAATTCCATTTTCTCTGTAATTAATATTTTGGGAGAGGTATGATTTGGAAGAATTTCAGTCTTCACCATGTTTTGTACTGAAGGTGTTGTAAATAAGATCATAGGGTGTTTGATTATGAATATTCCGGCTATTTAACAAAAACTTACTTTAGTAAGATGTGAACTCCAGGGTTGTAAAGTTTTAGTACTGATTAGCTTTTTTTAATTGTTCCTTCAATGTCCCATACATTTTTTCATTTTTGGGACGGTAGACAACATGGAATATCCAGTCTCTCTCTAGCCCTTGAGCCCAGTCTTGGACATTATATCCAACAAAGTGTGTTCCTTTGTCACTTCATATTTGGTGAGGAGGTCTATATCAATGAATGAGTTTTCCTAGTGCCTCAACTGTGTTATGTTGATGAGCATATTTGGTGTTTAGCAAAAAACAGTCCTGACACTGTATCTACAGCAGTGCATACCCCACCCCCTCGACAGGGACAGCAGTCCCATGTAATCAACCTGTCAGATACTCAAAGTCCACTGACCCCGTGGCCTATACAATACCTTTAAATGAGGCTGCGTACAAATAGTACAATTATGTGCTCATACTTCATAAATAGGTAATAGCTATTGAAAAGAAAGCGTTAGCAAGATCTGTCACCACCTTCCAGGATTGTAAATTTTTGCTGATATTTTCTATAAGAGTAACCATAACTAAAAGTAAGGGAGTGACTTTATTCAATTCTCTATTATATACAGTCATTCTTCAAGTGCTGTCTAGTTTTTAAACAGGCCAAATAGGATTATTAAAAGCAGTCATGGTTTTCTTAATGATTCCCACTTGTTGAAGTGCCTGAATGGTTTGAGTAATTTCCTCCTCCCTCTCTGGAATACAATATTGTTTTACAGTTAACCACCTTGGCAGGCATGGACAACACAACAGGATCCCACTTCAGGAATTCATGCAAGACGATTGTAGATCGATTAGCAAATCCCACTTGTGAAGTCCCAAAGCAGAAGCAACCATTTAAAGTTTCAACTGTTCATCTTGCCAACACATCAATACCCTAAATATGTTATTTAATTGGGGCAATTAACGCTCCCAATCCACAGATCTGTGATGAGGCATCTTTATTATTAATATTGCTGTGTAATACAGTAACCTCAGCTCCAGCATCCACCGGAGCTAACGAACGTGAAATCCCCTCAGACCATGACTTTATAGTTAAAGGAGCATAGCGGCGTTGATCCCCCCTCACGGTAAGAGGCTACAGTGGTGTCAATTCTGGGGGACCTGCCAAACCTTCTTTCTGCTGTTTTGGCATGTGCCAGGTAGTGCCTTGTCTTGAGGTGGCAGGCAGGGGTTGAGGGCAGGTGCAGAGTTGGTGGTGGGGCCAGGGGTGGTTGGCTTTTTTGCACAGGCGCTAACTTTTGCCATTGGCAAAACATTTCTTATGTTGTAATCCCATTCTGATTGTGGGATACCGACTTGTATAAGATCATTGCACATTCATTTCCTCATCACCCGTGGTGTAACTCCTTTTTGATTTTGCCAGCTTTCCTTTATTCACCACCTGCACAGATGGTCCCAAAGTTATAGCCCCAATTTCCCTCAAGGTATTTGCTAGGGTATCTACGTTACCAGTAGCATTTGTGACCGCTGGTATAATCAAGGGTTTTAGTGAGGCACACACTCCCCTCAAAAGCTGCATTTTGCTACTTCTCGTTGCTGCTACCTTGTCCGGATTTAATCCCGTAATCAATGCGTGAGCCATTGCTCCTGTCAGAACGTTCCCAGGCACATCAGAGTAAGATGATAAGCAGTACAGCAAGCAGCAAAAGCAAAAAAGCCGCCACTAATGAGCATTAGACTCTTAATATCCCCTAAGGCAAGCAAGCCCCATGGCAGGCACAGAAGCCTGCTGATTAACAGCTAAACAGCAATAACAACTATAAATTGGATCTAGGACATTCCAGTCAAATCTGTCATTATCTTGAACTCTTCATGCCTCACGCTGGACACCAAAAATGACTGTCGTGGTTTAACCCTGGCCAGCAGCTAAGCACCACACAACTGCTTGCTCGCTCCCCCCCTCCATTTATTAGCAATATGCACTGTCAACAGTTCTACAATATCTTGCAGCCCATGGCACCCCTCTGCTTGAGCAGTAATTACTTCTTGCATGATCACCTTTGCATCTTACAAAGTCCTGACTTCCTTTTCCAATTGTCTCATTTTACTCTGTAGTGCAATACTTCACGGTCAAGACTGGTAACTAATAACCATCCCAATTTCCCCACTAACTTGCAAGAAGAACCCAATGCTGCTTTCCATGGCAATCCACACATGGCCGTTTCCGTTATCTGAGGGGTAATCACCGCCCCGTCATCTATTTCAGGCCATGCTTCTGGTGAAGCCAATGTAGCCAGGAAAGTGGCCACGGCGGGCTTAGCACTGGGCCATCCCAGAATATGAGGAGTCTCTGTGTGGCCTCTCCAGCCCCCAACTTTCTTGCTAGCCATCTCATGGCTGTTCCTGGATCCTGCCAACTACACCAAATGTGTGAGCCTGCACAGGCATCTATTTTTTCTGCAGAAAACGCTTTTCAAAAGCAACCAAGCCAGAAGTTTTGAGAGACTATTGTCTAAGAGGATTGTCGTTGTGGGATGGATGTTGAATTGGGAAGAAAAACATCACATAAGAAGAGCAGGCAGCAGGAACCAGCAGTATTGTGTGCCAGACTGAAGAAGAGCTGGAGTGTTTTGCACTCTCGAATATCTTAATTCAGCCAGCGAGCTAGAGTATTCAGCAAGATAGCTTTAGTATAAAACTACAAGGTGAAGAGATGAATTTCCAGGGCAGATACTGTCTATGTGTACCCATGTCTTCAGCATGAAGTGACATTTAACTTGTTCTGGTCAGGTGACTTTCTCTCTCGCAAAGTATTTTGAATTTCTGGGAGAACATCCAGTGCAGATGTAATACAGCAAAGCCTTGTCTGTTCTTCTGATCACTTCAGTCTTTTTGGAAATTATTCAGCTGTATCCTTTCCTTCATTTATTTGGCTAAGTACAGTTTTTGACATGTACTCTATCGTTTCCCCCTCTTCCAAAAAATCTGTTTTTCCTCCTCAGCCTACCAAGAAGTGAGGATTTACTCACTTATCAACAGGAATATGGAAAGACAAATTTGTGGTGAGGAGCCGAGACTCGTAGTCGTTTCAACTGACATCATGCTTCACTCTGCTTCTTCCAGGAACTTCCATTTGAGTTTCTGTTTCCCTGTTGCTGCTGCTGATTACTGTGGTCTGAAGAGCTGCTATACATCCCTCTCTGTGACTCATATATAGTTATCTGAGACTTCAACGTGGCTTATCTTCTCCCAGTCGCAAAGCTGTCAGCCTACATATGGAATCACAGCAGCCATTTGTACACTCTTGAGCATCTTGGGGCTGTTCTGCAAGAGAATGCCTCAGTCTGTCCTTGTATTTCAGTTTCCTGTCTTTTCCTTGTGTCTCCACAGAACTTTGTGTTTGCCTTCTGAAAGGAACATTTCTCTCTCTGTGGTCTCCAGGTTGCACTTCCTGAAGGTAAAGGTAGCTGCGATCAGGCGTTTGTGCACACTGCTGTGGGTGAGGTCTGTAGAGATCACCCAGGCCACTGCCTGGAGAAGGCAGGATACAGATGTTTTCACCCAGTCCTAGCAGCCATGTGTCAGTGACAATAGTGATTTAGATGAGAACCTTGGAGGCCAGGGAATATAACTTGAGAAATAAATTTAATGCCACCCATCCTTGTCACATCGAACCTCATTGTCAGCTGTTCCCTGAAAGAATCCCAGCCTTGTGATCTGATCGAATATGTCTCCTATTTGGGCCACTTGCTGATCAGTCTCAAAGTTTCAGGTGCTACCCAGATACTGACACCAAACAATGAAATGATTCAAAGCAAACGAGCTTTCGTTGAAGACATTTCATGGTCCAGTAAAACCTTCAAAAAATCAATATATTTTAGCAGCTTTTTAAGATCCTATTCATGTAAATTCATGAATTTGAGCTTTTGAACTTTCTGCAAGCTCTTGATATCAGGCATAGTCAAAGGGAACGTTTTACTTTGTCTCTAGCACAAAATGTGTCTCTGCACGTCTCTTGATGTCATATCTTCTTTATGTGAGGCATTGCACTCCCGTGCAATTTTTTTCTTGCATCATTGTTATGTAAACAGCTTTTTTGTTTCCATATGTGGGTGGTAAGATTGTATGGGAGGTTCCAGCAGGTACCAGGGCGTGTTAATCCTAACGGGGGAAATCTTCTTGGATTTTCGTAGTTTTGTTTTGATCACAAAGGAAAACTCTCTTCAAACTGTTTTGATGCAATCTCTACCTTTTTTCCTCTCTCCTGATCACAATCATCCTTCACCTATGGGCCGTCATCCTCAGTTTCTTTCCACTTGCCTTAGGTTATAAAAGAACCCATAGTGAGATTTTAGAAGCCTTTAAGTATTGGATTAGTGTGGGTGAATATAGAAGGGGTGTTAGAAAGTAGATTCTGCTTTCTCCATGTATACAGTCCAATTTCATCCCAGAAATACGAAATTACTTTATCAAATAATCTAGGAGGAATCCTACATGGTTGGAACTTGTCTATTAGAAATTTTGGGCTTTCAATAAGTTTCTTAACAGTGTCTCTTCAAGTTGGACTCAGAACCTTTGTTTCTAAAATCTAATTCTTACCCATAACCAAGCAGGAACAAGTACAGATTCCAAAACAAAAATGTGTGTTTGCCAAAATCATAGAATCATAGAATTTCTAGTTTGGAAAAGACCTTAGAGATCATCCAGTCCAACCGTCCCTGATCCCCCATTAAACCATATCCCTAAGCAGTACATCCACCCTTTTCTTAAACACATCCAGGGATGGGGACTCAACCACCTCCCTGGGCAGCCTATTCCAGTGGCTGACAACCCTTTCAGAGAAGAAATTCTTTCTAACATCCAACCTGAACGTCCCCTGACTAAGCTTATACCCATTTCCTCTTGTCTTATCGCCCAAAACTAATGAAATCTACACCTTTTAAAGAAAAAAGTTAACATTTTTGCTTTTCATTCTGTGACAAGTATGCTGTTGATGTATAGTAAGTCTAATTGCTTGTTCTTAAAATCTACGCACGTTTGCGAGGGATAGAAAGCTTATCATAGAATCATAGAATGGTTAGGGCTGGAAGGGACCTTCAAAGGTCATCTAGTCCAACCCCCCTGCAAGGAACAGGGATATCTCCAACTAGATCAGGTTGCTCAGGGCCTCGTCCAACCTGGCCTTGAATGTCTCCAGGGATGGAGCATCCACCACCTCTCTGGGCAACCTGTTCCAGTGTTCTACAACTCTCATGGTAAAAAATTTTATCCTAATATCCAACCTGAATCTACCTCCCTCTATTTTAAAACCATTACCCCTTGTCCTATCACAACTGGCCCTCCTGAACAGCCTCTCCCCATCTTTCTTGTAGGCCCCCTTGAGTTCTGTAGTATCAGTATCAGTTCTGTATCAGTTCTGTAGTCTGTTTTCAGATATATAATAATGGAACTGGTGTGTTGATGTGCAGTGGTGTGAAATATTAGATATACTGTGTGCATTAGTAAGACTTGGCAAAATAATTATGAGTAAATTTGTGTTCTGAGACAAGAGATGTGCTTGGGAACTGAGGAGTAGCTTTACTAAAATTCAGTTTCACCTTAGGTTAAACCTTTTGTCCCAGGAGAGGTGTAATTTATTGCATCCCTGAAAAGGATTTAATTAGTCTCCTCACATCTCTGGCACACAGGTTCACCTGTCCTTTTCCAACAGGCTTTTCTCTGTACTTTGTTAGTGTCTTGGCTTTTCCTAAATTTCTGTTGTGACAAGAGAAATCTCTTCTCTTTATTGTCTTGCTATATAAAGGATGTCCTGTCATCACCTCTTTGATTGGGTAAAGAAATCACTGTGGCTTTTGCATTAGAGATCCATCTCTGGAGGTTATGCAAGAGTGAGAGGCAACAGACTCTCTGCTACTAATGAACAGGGTGGTATTACCAAGCATGACAGATCTTGAATGGAGCTCTGAAAGCTTCTGTCTCACCCCCAACTCAAAGGATCAGTTAATTAATGCTTTTGAAAATGTGGGCATGAACTTCTTTACGCTTTCAGTACAGCGTAATTGAACCAAGCAAATCAGAAGGTAAAAATCAACTTTACCCATCAATAGGTGGAAAATGTTTTAAAATTCGTGGAGATAAGGTACTATTAGTAGTTTTTTATATCTGTGATTCAGTATAACTGGAGACATTTTGAAAACTTGTCTCATATGTGGGCTGAGAATTACACGGGTTTGTGTAAGTGAAGCGTATTTTTATTTGATTTTGTCAGTATTATTATCAGAGACTTCGGCTTTTTTGGCTGATTCATTATGCACAAAACAAAACATTGTAATCCTGTGATTTTGTTATAAAGATGTTCATATTTACAGGAAACAAATTTTCATTCAATGACAAGGTATGCAGATTCTTAAAACATTATGTAGGCATGATGATTATTATTCCCTGCTGAACAGTTTATAAGTGTCAAAAACGTATGTGGTTGAGGAAGGGGAGTGTTGTATGAGGGAGGAAAGAAAAAAACACCTATGTAGTTTGTTTTTTCAGCACAGTAGTGTTATACAACCTTGGTTGGTTTTGACCTCGTGTACTATAGAAACAAGACTTATTTAGGGACACTGTCTCTCTGTCAACTCCTTAACAACTTGTGCACTAGTCAGCCGTTTTCAGTCAGATTTGACAAAGGCATATCATCCACTCTTTCCTCAAAGTAGGCAGCTGGGCACAGGAGAGAGGCACTGCACGTTCCCTGTTGAAAGAGAAGCTGCAGTGTGAGCTCATTCCTCCAATACCCTGGAGAATCTGCAGTAGAAAGGAGATTTGATCTACATCCTAAATAAGAAGGAAGTTCCTGTCCATGAGCTGCTTTATTTGACACCAAAGTCAGCCAACGTGAGAAGCACATAGAAACCCAGAATTTATTATTCTTGGAGTTCACAGTGCTCTGTTTACTTCTGCTCTAACTCATTTCTGCATGGTGCTTATCTTATCATTGCACTATTCTGGAATTTATTTAGTCTGTAAATTTTATGAGATAAAGACTTTATTTTCTGTCCTCCTCTTGTAAAATACTTGGTGCACATAGGAGCAGTATTTATTAAGTGTACCTTAATTCACAGGGGTTTTCATCAAAGTATTCCCACTTTTTCAAATATCAGTGATTTGTTATCAGTATTGCATAAAGCAGTCTGACCTATCTTTTGTTCAAGTTGCTGCTAGTAAGTCAGGATAGAAAAGCATATCTTGGTCTCATTTCTCATAGGATATTTCTCCTCTACCGGTCTATCTACAGATGAAACTTGAGTCCAATTTAAATGTTATACTTATGTTTTGTAGTAATTCAATTCTAATTCAGTGATGCATCAGTTCTTCATTTTTAGAGAAGACTGGTCCAACGGTTAGTGGATTCAAACTCATCCTTGTCATCTGGCTGGTGTTTACCCGTTTCACAAAGACTGCATGATTTCAGTTCACCTCCTGTTGCTCAAGTACCTCACCTACTCAGTGAAGCCATTCCGGTGGGAGCTGTATTTCCATAATGACAGAAATTGAACAAATGCAAACCTCTCACTCTGTGAGAGGTGGTTTCTGTAAGCTTGTGCTGAAGGTTGATATTTAGGCATTTTAGAGAGCTTTGACTACTACTTTCTTGAGATTTAGGCAATTATAGTTAGAATATTTTGTTTTTCGGGGCTACTCATAGAATAAGTGTGGAAAGCCTGTTAAAGAGCTTTTGACCAGATATCCAAGCAAGGCTTCTGCCTTTAAAATGCAGTCTAAAAGACTGGCAGAGGACAGTTTGAGGGTTCTTTAGTTTTCTTGTTATTTTGAGTGATGTTTTGCTGGGGAAGCTAATCAGAACATCTCCACACCCTGACACTTCTCAGAAGGTAACCTCCATGGTTGACTGACAATAATTTGTTTGCAAACTTCACTGTTTGCTGCTTATTCCTATCTTCCTTTTTTCCAGCCCCATACATCTTCCTGGCTTATGGGTGATGTTTCAAGGCTAGATTTAGTCCCTATTGCACAGTGTGTTCCATTGTTCCATTCTTGATTATGTTACGTCCCTGCTTGGCTGTGTGGCCAAAAAACCAGCCATTTTCCACAGGACTCACACAGGGCTTGCAATGCAGTATTTCAGCCCAGGTATGAGAGATGGGCATTGATCATGTGTAGGCAGTCGTATTTGCCAACTATACCTTTTTGGTGTAGGAAACAGCTTTGCCTGTGAGATCATGACAACAGAGTTACCAAGTCTGATGATAAATCTTCTGGCACAGTTTCTTGAAACTTATGGTAGAGGCAAATGAACCAGTATTGCTTTCTACGTTATTGGACAAATAATTTTTTTCTTAACTTGAAACAACTGGTGGAGTTTTGTTTCTTTATTAGCCTCATTTAGCCATGGTTAGAACAAGTGAACACACCTACATTTTATCTATTCACATATTCTGGCAGATCGTTGCAAAACCGAACAGGAGTTTGTGATTTTTGGAGTGTTTTTCAGCTCGTATTGTTCAACATGTAAGATTTAGCAGAGCTCATAAACAACACTTTTTTAACATTTAAGTAGGTAAGAACATTGCCAGGGCTTTGAAACATTCTGTTTTGAAAGGAGGATTAAACTGGGGAAAAAAAATTCTAAACTGTCCACATGAAAGATGCATTGGAAGGAAAGGATGTCCCTAAAGCTGCTGGAAAGAGGTCCTTACCTATGGATACTAGTCACTTTTGGAATAGGAAAATTAATTCTCGAGCTGCATAATATCTAATTTATCTAATATTGGTTAGTTTTGCATATTCAGATTATCACCAGCTAGATACAAAGCCATGTATGTCATAAGCTAAGCAGGTTACGATTTTAAATAAACACTTTGGTTTAGGTCCCACTTTCACATCTGTTATGAGAAAAGCATGCTTGTGAATAAGACATACCTACCTGGCACAATTTCTGTTTATTCAAGTGGCATTATCAGGGTCAAGGAATCATAATTGAACTTTTGTAGCTCCTCCTCACTTTCAAGTCAAGGTCAGAAAAAATCCGTGTTAGTCAACGGAAGGGACAAAGAGCTCTCTCACAAGTGACAATTGGCCAGTCAGAGTGGAAATGAGACAGTGAGATAAAGCAGTGGTTGAACTGGAGAGTCTGGCTTGCTTGGTTGTCCCAAGGAGGGAGCTGTGTTCAGCAGTGTGATGGTGCTCAGGTGGAGAGAGGTGGAGCTGCCCGAAGGAGCCAAACACGCCGTGAGAACCAGGTCAGGGGAGTGCCGAGCTCGCTGGGGGTGCCGGCGTAGCCGGAGGCTAGAGAGGGAAAGCCAAGAAGAGGTGAAAGGTGGATGGGTTGAGTCTGTGGCAGGTGATCTCAGCCAGGATGAAGGCAAGGAACCAAGGCGAAGGAATGGCACTAGGAGGGAAGATGTAGATCTGCAAGCAGCTGCCATCTCAAAGGAAGGGAGTTGATTTATTTTTTTTCCTTCCTCTTATTTGCAAATAACAGAGATAGGACTGGCAAGTGGATAGCCGCGGAAACATGAATTATTTCACAGCCAGCATGTGTATTGACTAACACGTAGTACTCTGAAATGAAATACTTCAGCGTTGACTGAACGTTTATTTAAAACAAAAGCAGCAGTGCTTGCCACGGCTGCTGCTGCCAGCTTTTTACCATACTCCCACTAGGAGAATTATAGCATGACATTTTTTGTAACTGTTTGCAACATCCTTGTTCTGTTTGTCTGGGCCAGTAGGAGTGCTTTAATCCATTTCATCATACATTCTTGAAGAATATACTTAAATTTTACGTTTTTCTTTCCAAATCCAAAATTGGGCTGTAGTGTTTCTGGGGAAATGTGATCTCCTCAGCAGTGTGTCTCTTAAGATACTAGTAGAAGATTTTACAGCTGTGTGGGACTGAGGTGGATCTTAGGAAATGAGGATAGAGTTGCAGTTTTTTGTGTAGGAATGCAAGCCTTCCACGTTATTCTACTGAGGTCTGTAACACAGGAAAAAATTGGTAACACTTAGCTCTCGTTCGCTACAGAGACACAGGGATGCTTATGGAATTTCAAAATAATTGAGCTCTGTTTTGCAAACTAAGTAGTCAAATTTTTGGAATGGCTCCCACTCAAAAATCTTTCAAAATTCTGTGGTCTGTGTTCCTTTCTCCTGGCAGTGGAGGAATACCCATGTCAAATATTTTCCATTCTTGGCCTGAATTTACTCCCCTAGAGGGGTTATGTTTTGTTTTAATGCAAATGACATGCACCTGAGTAAGGGTACTTTAAAGATTTGACATTCCAGTCTGGTCAAGACATAAGTGATAATCTGAACCTTAAGCATAGTTATATTTTTATTTTCCATACTTTCCTGTATATCTTCACTCACCATTGCACTGTCTGACAGTTACATTTTCAGTTCTCTAGGCATGGTGTAGGACCCGATCTTAGTACTTGGCTATCCTCAAGCAATTTTGGCGTACAGTGGATAGATCTAGCCAAGCCTACCTTTTTGGATAATGTGGCTATGGTAGAATCCTAGTTTGGATACTCTTCCATTCTTCAGGAGTTTTTCTTTTAAATAAAATCTTCTAATACATTTTGTTCTTTAACAAATAACAGAGGATACTGGATTTTACCCCCATGCTTTGGCTCATAGTGGTCTTGTGAGAATGAAGCAGCAATGCATTTGGTAAGGCCGACTAGTAAGTAAACTACCTGAACACAGAATTTATGTTTGAGAGTATTTGGCATGAAGTGATATAATGCCCCTGCACGCTTTTCTCCAATTCTTCTGAAATGGGCATAACTTTTTGTTGGTACCTTTCAAGGTCCCTCAGGGAAGCCAATGCCTTTCACTCTACGTTTCTATATCATTTCCACACAACAGCTGCAATGGACATAGCTACACTGAACACTTAGTTTAGTCTTAACTGCCTTAACTGTCCGTTCATCCAAAAAGAGAAACCTCTCATCTATTTCTTTTTTAACTTGACTTCAAACTGGAGATCGTAGTACACTTTGGGGATTAGACTCTGGA
The DNA here is from genome assembly GCF_009769465.1 of Tauraco erythrolophus. NCBI lineage: Eukaryota > Metazoa > Chordata > Aves > Musophagiformes > Musophagidae > Tauraco > Tauraco erythrolophus. The sequence continues at coordinate 126,017,293 of NC_141466.1, read as the reverse complement.
ACTGGACAGGGATATGAACTGTCATGTCTTTCTGTGTGGATGTAGGCAAGACTCAAGCCAGAGCACTGCTCTGATTGAGCTGAGCCTGATTCCAGAGCCATTACCTGTTGCAGAGGGAAGGTACTTCCAAGGTATATTGCTTTCATAAAACTCAGTGTCAGGAAGCAGTTGGCAAGCCTGCCAGCTCCTGTTCAAGCTGTGAGCCAGGAGCCCCTGCATGTCACCGAGGCAAGACCTTGCCTACAGGCATAGCAGATATCACCTGCCCATGGACTGACTGACTGCAAAATAAGGAGTGTAGCTTTGCAGCAGAGGACATTATGTGTGATCTCCTGGCAGCCTGGAGTGGAAGCACGGCTGGTGGCAGGGAAGAGTAAGAGACATTTTTGGAAACATGAGGTCCTCCCATAATTCAAGCAATAATTTAAACAGGTAACTCAAGCTAATTACATAGCTTAGCCTGTGCAGCTGACAGTTCTGTTTTTCTGGAAGCAAGATTCATCTTTTTTAGTTTCTCTAGGGCCTTGTGCTGGTGCCCATAGCTGCCGTTCGCGAGTACTGAGTTGTGCATTCTTTGGAGCTCACAGTGCCTTAGCCATATTCCCCCACCAAAAGACCCTGGATTCTGCTTCATGAGTCCCTGCTGTTGAGCAGCTCTAGCTGAGTTTTGTTCTAAGAGTTTCTACTTTCTTCTTCCTGAGCAGAACATAGAAAAAAAAAAAAAAATATGTAGGAACTACAAATAGTTTTTCACTACACTTTTTATCTTCCAGCAGCTGCTATGCTCTAAGAGATTAGCTTTGATCCATGAAAATGAAGAAAAAAAGGAGGAAGGGGGGAGAAAACCACACTACATGATATGAATTTGGGCCCCAGAGGGGGATATTCTTGAATGATGACAGTTATTCTGTGTGCCTCTCTTGTCGTTCTTGATTTTGTATCAACTGATTATTTTTTTTTTTATGCAGGCTGAAGTTATTCCATTAGTCCATAAGGGAGCTGTCAGCATGGGCACATAAAATTTCTTAATTCAGTTTTCGATGATTGATTTCCTATATGAGAATGAAGGGAGTGCAGAGCTTCCTTCCATGTGGAATGGGAAAGAACATAAAGCAAGGCATTATCAGAGCACACTAGTTTTGTTTCAGAATTCACTTTGAAGAATTATGTCTGACACATCTAAACATTTACCTACAGGAGTGTCTCCTTAGATTTTGTGAGGAGTTTATGTGCATGAGGTAGTTGTTGTTGGTTTTCCCCACTGCAACTGAGCTTTACTCATTCTTTATCAACTGGTTTGTACCATGGGACATGCTAGTGAGATCATATTACTTTGCACGTGTCGACATTCCTCAGAAGTAAATGATATTTTTCTCTGCTAGATGGTAGGATGTAAGTATGTATAGTTCACCTTCTCAGAGTAGTTACTGGATGAACTAAACTTGTCAGAACAAATTTGAGACACCTCTCTCCTGCAATTGGTCATTATTTGCCTCATTGCACAAATATATTGGTAGCAGCCATTATAGAAGGGCACAACGTTAATCTTACGTTCAGGTTTGTAATTTTTTCTTCTTTTTTTTTCAGATGTGGAAGGGTAGAAGTGAAACATGAGGTCTTGTGAAAAAGGTTTATTTATCTTTTGTCTGAAGTTTTACTATGACTTGCTTATCATGTATAAACAACAGCTATTTTTTGTCAGAAATATGACACTATTTGTTTTCTAGTACCTTAAAATCTTTGCTTTTTAATGGGTTTTAAAACTACGATCCTTTCTGAGAGAGAGTGAGTGTGAGCATTCCTTTTGGGTTTTGTTGACAATGGTTATATTTGAGAAATAAGATTGGTGTACGGACATCTTCTGTCACTCCTGAAACATGTCAGGTAGCTCAGGAGAGTGTGTGGGTGGTTGATCAGAGTTTCAGCACATCCCTTCTAAATGGTCCTGCCTAATCTTTACTTTACCAACTACTCTTGATCTTTCTCAGTACTTCCCAAATTTAGGAGCACGGGCACAGATGCGTGAACAGAAGTGTTATCCTAATGGAAAAGTCAGAGAAACGTTATCATATCTCTCAGAGGATTGGTATACTAGAATGGTGCTATGAAAAGATGTTACTGAGCTAGCCATAACGGGGGATTTTGTGGGGCCACAAAAGGAAAAAAAAAAAAAGTCTATAACGTCTTTGTTAGCCAGAACTTGGTTTATTGATTTGTAAAGTGTGCTAAACAGATTTAAGTTCTCCAAATACAAATGATTGCCAAAAGCCAGTCATGCTAATTTTCTTTTAGTTTTAAACAGAAGCTCTATATATCTACTTCTTTCTTCCAGCATCCATGTATATCTGCTTGTAGTTCGCTCTGTGCAAAATGTGTATCAGCTGTTTTTGGAGTGCTCAGTCTTTTCTGTTCCACGTTTCATGTCATGGTGAGGTTTCTGAATGTAAAGTAAACGGGAAAAATAGGTAACAAGACTTAAAAGTATTTTGAGTTGTCAGTTAATCCAGTTTCTGTACAACAAGGCAGACTCAGTTTTATCCAGAGCTAGTTTTATGCTAGTATATCTTGAAGGCTATTCCGGAGCCTCTTAGCCCATAAGCTGTGCCACTCTATTTTTGGATTTTGTTAAGATACTGACATAACTGCTTTCTGGTATTTTCGTTAGACAGTATGAGCTTTGACTGTAAATAGAATATTCCTGACAGAGAGGTTTGTTTATACCCAACCTAGACATGTTTAACTGCTTTTAGCAGTTAAACTAGCTTCATGTTAAACTGCTTTTATGAGTAGAAAGTTCTTTTTAACGTCTGATTTAGATCACCTTGGCTGTGATTTAAGCATGTTGATGCTTTCCAGAGCATAGATTATTCTCTTCCTCTTGCAGTTACATTTTACATGTTTGGCGATTCTTAGGCTGCAGTCATTAGGGTTTTCTCTTCTCTTTAGACTAGACAATTCAAATTCTTTCATTCTTTCCTCAAAACTTACTTGACCAGACTTTATGCTTCTCTTTCCAGTTGGTTCACCTGTTCTTTCTCAAAAAGCATTGCCCAAAGCTTGATGGAGTACTTCAGCCGAGACCTACATACTGCTTAGTAGCGGTAGAGTGGTTTGTCCTTTTGCCCTTAATGTTATTTTCTGAAGAGATGGCTGGTTTTTTTTCTCTAACTCCTTTTAGCTTTAATATTGCTTCCTGTAGAGTTGTCGGCTATTTCTGAGTACCGTTGTGCTCTGCTGAAGTCTGTTTTTCTTCTGTTCCATTTCCTGATTTTGCTAAGTCCCTTGATTTCTACCATTTTATGATCAGTATAAATGAAAACTTTAAGACGCCCTAATGTCTACTTAAACTACTTCCAAGGTGCAGCAATGTTTTAAGTATTGTTTTTTAATTTGCCCCACAGCAATATGGGAAGAAATAATATTGGAGGTAAGACAAAGGCTTACAAAATGTCCACAACTGTTTTTTCCATGAGCAATGGGTCTAATGAAGTCTTATTTCATCTTACTTTGTGTCCAGCATCTTCTGCCACCCCAGAACATCTGAACTTGCCTACCACATCCTCTCTTTCCAGATGGGCAAGAGACAGAATGTGCTGAACCTTGTTTAGAGCTATGTAGATGCTGGCTCATGGGTCATTACACCTGTGCTTGTGTAATTCACTCTAAGAGTGGCTAATGAGCCAAGTTATGGCTGTCTTTCCTTCAGCACATGATTTAGATCTCTTTACACTATCAAGTCAGATTTTCCTGAAGCTTTTAGGAAAGTTCATATCTTGAAGACTTCTGTTCTCTCATCGGATTTGATTGAAATTGGTCTACAAACTCAAAAGCCACTAGAGAGGTACTTGCAGAGAGAGAGATAACATAAGGGCATAAGCCATTGCTTTCTTAGAAAACAGGTTAAAATCATTCAAATCCAAAGGCTTATCTAACTGGCTTTTTGCTTCTTGCTATGCATTAGAAAAGGTGTCTTCATTTGCTGAACCAACAAAACATGCTTCAGTCACCCCTTTGTCTCAGTATTCTTGCACCTGATTTCTGTCCCTTGAATTTCTGCTGTGCTGCTTTTTCCTAATCTTTGTCTTTTCAGCCAAGAACCATAGCCTCTAGGTGTTTGCCTCTAGATAGATGTGGATCTTCTGATGAAAATTAGTACATGGTGGGGTGAGGACTTTTATTTTTGGTCTATATCAAGACTGCTATCAGGTCGAGGAGAGCATTTATTTAAGGGTGATTTCTGCAAACCTGATAAGTTACGGAAGGTTCAGATGAGAGAAAGCCAGTCATTCTTATCTTCTGTGTTATGACTCACATAATTACTGGAACAATTCATAAAGAGTATTTTAATGTATGATGTATTAAAAAATCGTGTAACACTTTATTTCTAGGTTCTTTTTAATTGATCTTCAAGCAACTGAAGTAGTATACAATTATTTTGTTTTGAGCTCTAAGATTGAATTAGCCAATTTGATAATGGTTGATGAATATTATCACAATTGAATGGACATTAAGAAGTCATCAAGGCCCAGATAATCTTTTGCATTTGCACAAGGCAGAAATTGAAATCAGTAAGAAACAACAGCCTCTTGAAGAACTGTAATACCACCTCTGGGATCCTGGAGGAGTCCACCTGTGAGTTCCTCATAGGTATAGAGATGGGCATTGCTTAATCATAACAGATTGAAACCACCTTTTCTTGATATTTTCCAAACAAAATATAGCTAGAGAAGGATTTTGTTGTTCCTGTAGAGTTTTAGGTGGGAAAAAAAAATCTGAAGTAAGTAATTGGATGTCCTCTGTTAAAATATAGAACTTTTCTGCATTACGGCACAAGTTGGTGAATTCTGGTTGCTCTAAACTTTCTGGGGCTCTTGCAAGATAGTTTGAGGATAAGTGGTTTTCAGCCCTTTGTCGTGTTGTTACATTAAATGATGCACTGATTTGATCAGGTATGCCAATTCCTATGGTGGCTTTGGTATAGTCCATCTGGCTTTAAATATGCCATGGGCACTGCTGCCAAGTTGCCTAACTATTGCTTAAATGAATTCTTGTCTTCTTGTTCGACAGCTTCTTTTGTGTTTGAAGGTGTCAAGCTATTCATTTTCTCAACTTTATTCCCACTGTGATGTGCCGTGAGACTATTGACATGTTTATAGGATGGCTGTCTCCCTCATCTTCCTTGAATTCTTCTACCTAAAAAACAATGTGCTATATAATAAGTGAGTTTATTCTGAATGTGTTTTTTTTCTCTAGGGCTCTTTTTTGATGCGTAAGTCCTATCATAGTTCAGAGAAGGACCTTATCTACCCATATAGTCATCTTTCTGCTGAGTTTTTGATTCTCCTACCTGTAAAACTAGCAACACAAATCCCAATTGCCTCTTTCACAGCTGTTCTTGAGAAAATTCTGCTTTCCCTAACATTACATTGGTAATTTTTTATTATAGTTTTTAATATCTCTGTCTTTCCTCTTTGTCTGTGGTGCCAAGAGATTGGTATTTAAATATCATTTTAAAGTAGTTAATTATCTTGGAAGAGATAGCATAAATCCAGCTAAGACTCTGCTTGCATTAACAAAATTGGCAATGATTTTCTCTGTCATCACCTTTCTGAAATATGATACGTTATTCCTTGGAATAATAGGAATGTCTTGGAAGGCACACTGTTTTGATTTAACCTGTGCATAACTCTCAGAATAATTAGAATAATGTGCAAATTATTCTAATGATAAGCAACTTTCAAGTAGGAAATGTGAATCCTGTAAATTAGATTTGTGATCCTTTAAAAAGCAACCTGGTGTATTAAGCCTTCCAGAAGTCTTCATCAAAACAGGTGTTTTCATCTCAGGAACCAATGATGGCCTGAAACTGTTTCTGAAGTTTTAATACATTAAAATATTGAAGCTTGTGATGTATTTGGTGTGATCTAGGAAAGTCCAGAGACACATCCATTCAGATAGGAGATGATGTGTCTCATTATTAAGCTGTTTCCATTTGTCTCCTACACAAAATCCTGGCTGTATTTGAAGCTGTTCTACTATATAATGGGAAAAGCTCTGAGATCCAGTGATGACTCAGTCATGGAAGTTAGTGCATAAGATCTGTCTGTTCACCTATAGCGTTTTCTTCACCAGAGAATTTTACAGGGAAAGCAATTTGATGCTAGTTAAAACATTCTTTGGTGCTCCTTGCAAAGTCACTGTGTGGGAAATGGAGTTGGTGGATTGCTTCATGTAGATTTTAGCTCAGAATCCACACTGGGCGAAATCACTAACAGTCTGGTTAGATCATCTCAAGCGTCTTTCCCTTCACTTACAGTCTTGTAACTTATTAAAAAAAATGTATATGAGATCCATAGAATTAATTTCTAAATGCTAAATCACTTCTGGAAAAAATTTCCTGTATTAGTAGATCATCACCAATGATGTGCAGAAACTGACAACCTTTGAAGTGATACCACTTCATCATCATCTTTTTTGTTCGTTTGTTTATTCTTAAAGCCGAAGATTTGAATGATGGGGAGATATTCTGATACGGCCACACAGTGTGAATCTTGTCGCTTACTGTAAGATTTGGAAACAATAGCAAACACTTGCTGCAACTTGATGCCATGAACTATGTGAGGATTGCTGTAACCTAGGCGTTTCATCCAGTTCTTTTGTCTGATTCAACGTGCCTGGCTTTCTACTGTGTTATTGCTGTAAAGTTAGGAAATACCTTCTGGGGTTTTGTAAGTATCTCTCTGGGTAGTGAACTTCATTGTTTTGTCTCTAATAAGCTCCATCTTTGCCCTCATGCTTTCCTAGTTATGTTGAGTCCACTGTGAATTTTCTGGGAGTAAACAGAGTGATAGCTGTATCAGGCATACATATTCCTTTTCCTTTCAAGTGTTTCTTGCTATTGCTTGCAATATACAGGTGTAAAGCCATTGGGAGAAGTTTACTATGCAATTTTTTTTATCTCCCATGTACTGCACTTTAAGTCCCTTAGTTGATATTGGATAGTATCTGTTACGGTTTATATCACAATTTCTGAAACCTGCAGTGCAAAGTAGTGTTTTCTTGGATTTTTGTCCCTATCATCACATTATAGTTTCATGATTTCTGCTGGCATTTGTCCTGACTCTTTGTACTCAACTCTAAGCTTCTGTGCTGTAAAGAGATGTATGTGGCTTTTCTTTTGACAAGCAGTGTAGTATGACCATTCTGCAATGTGCAGTTCTACTTGCTGGACTAAATTCATACCAGATGAAAACATGTGCTGATCTGTAGTTTTTGTGAAAATTGCACACAGCCAGTTTATTTAATAACTGCAAACAAATATTTACTGATGCCAGAATGCACATTGCTTGTAGTGTGTGCAGGGCTAGAAATTCATATCCTGACATACCAGGCTAAGAGGTTTTTTGAATGAGTACGAATATCTGCATAAAAACTTACAAAACTTGGACAATGAAATGTGCACCTTCCCAAGTTCACTGTTTTTCTAGTTTAGACCTCTTGGCACTGCTGTCTCTAGACTTTTGCCAACTTCTTTTCTTCCTGAATGTTATTTATGAGTGAGTCTTCTGCATCCTTCCAACATCCTATGTTGCACTCAAAAGTATCATTTTAGCATCAAAGTGTTAGTCTGAAAATTATATAGTAAGGGTGTTGTTTTCCTAATTATATAACAATGTTTTCAATTTAACAGGATATTTCTAATGTGCTTGTCATTCATGTCTGTGTTTTCGTGGTATTAGTGTCGTAGTCAATGTTGCAGGACTTGATTATTTGGTGTTGAAATAATTTATTATAAGGTGAATGTGTTGGAGTTTCACTTGTGCTCGAAAGAAAAAATGATGCAAATGTGGAAGGTGAAGATCCCGTCTTTTCGTACCTTGGATGGTATTTGCCTGTAGTATGCTGTCATGAATTTGTACAGAGAGGCTGCAAGTTTTTAGTCAATATTGAGATGATAGTTGATTAACAAATCAAAAGCCGTTTCCTGGTGCTTGTGAAGTGTATGGTTAAAAGACCCAATTTTCCTCTGAATCTCAATCTCAAGTAGCAGAACAGAACAAGCAGCAGTTATTTACAGGGAGCAAACTTTTCAGAGTTCCTCACTTGTTAAATTCTAAATCTCTGACAAGTTCACATGGATTTCTAAGTTATTCTGAAGGTGTCTTATATTTCCTAAACCTTCTGGACAGTCTTGGAAATTCTACTCTTAGACCTTATCGACTGCCTTACTACCAGGCATATATTTTTGCTTGAAACCTCAGCAGAAATCAATAATCAGTCTAACCAAGGATTCTGCAGACACACAGTAATAAGAACTAAAATTTTTTTTACTTGGTTGCTACTTATAGTTTGTGTTTTGTGAAGATTATACTTTTTTATTACTGTCACATTGCAAGAGGCTGCAACGTTCATTTTAGCACTTTCTAGTCATATAAGTTTCACACCTATTTTTGGTTTAACTCTTGTCTGTTTAGCTCAGTAAGCTATGAATTCCCCATGTAGCCATTTTTGTTTTAAATTTTAGAAACTTCAGCCTGTAAGATCTGAAATGTCCTGTAAAAGAAAAGAAACCACATACTTAAAGTAAAGGATATCATTGCCAGTAGCTGAAGAGATTTGCAAAGTAATCTCAATTTGTGTCAATAGTATATTCATTTTAGGAAATTTCTCATTTTCATAATTTTAATTTCTTTTTTTCTTCTCCTGGGAACTGCGTGCAATCAGTAAGAATCCCCCAGTGTCTAATGGATGCCTAGGTGTAGTGGATTTGGGGAAAGTGTAATAATTATGGCAGTCAACCTGGTGGGTTTGCATAGAACCTGACAGTTTGAGACTCAGCCTTCTGATAATAATGATCCATAGAGGACAGAATTGCATACCAGCCACTTCCAACTGTGACTATCCAGTGGCAAGCTCTGAGTGGGATTCAGCCAAACCGTACCCTTCTCATGGCTAAAATGGGATCCTGCCTTACCCCATCTTCAGCTTCTGCTCCAGAAGAGTGTGGGCCTCTATAGGTCCTGTCAACCCCACGTGGCTGTCTCTCACATCCTAGTGTCACCTACATTTAGGGTCTCATCCCAGAAGTTTTTCTTCTAATGCTAGGGAGGAAACAGCTGTTTCGAACCAAACCATCTGCAAGCAATCAGATGTTGTGTCAGTGATTGTCAGTCTATTGTCCCATCAGTTCTTAACTGTACCAACACACTGTCCTAATTTGCTCAAGATTTCAATGTCATCTTGAAATCTGGCAGGTATTGAGTAAATGTGGCTATCACTTGTTCCACAGTTTTCAACACCTATGTCTTCATAATACATATCTGTCTTTAAAGCTTTATGTACATCAACTTGCATTGTTTTTTTAATAGGTTGTATGCAACAGCATGATAAAATCTAATCCAGAAACATATGAAACGTTCTTCTTAAACTGAGGGGAGAGTAAAATAAAGTTTCATCCACTTCTGGATCAGATTTTATTTCTAGTGAGGAACTTATGTTTAAAGACGGAGACTTTATTATTCTCCCATTAGTTTTATTTCAAGGATACAGCTGTCTGCACCTACTGCTGCTGTATTGGAAGTGGCAATCATAGCTCAAAAAATGTTTAATTAAGGAGAAGTTTCATAAAGCAGATTGGGATTTCTGGATTTCTTTAGCATTTATGTTGTCTCTACAGAACAGTCTTGCATGAAAACAGGAGTTCTGGGGTCTCAGTTTCCTTGACGCAACTCCACTCACACAGGTTTACTCCTAACTTATGCCAGCATAAATGATTAGCTCTTTGCTGGTAAATTAATCAGGACCAGCACACACGTTTAGTACTGTGACATTATGTCTATGCTGTTCAATTTCTAGCTCTCCCCTTGATACAAATCTGGCTCATGCTAACTAGCACTATTCCAGAGGCTACAAGACCTAAAAGCAATGAAAGATTCTCTCCTCACTTTAAGGGTAGTATGAACAAATATTTAAGTATTATTCATGCTGTTGCATAGCTATCTTTTATTTTTCTTTGCTGATGCAAATACCATGTTTTGTAACTATTCCTTATAAAGTGTTGCCAGGAATGTGCTTAATAGACTGCGAGGTTAGTTTACAGTATTATTACAGCAAGCTATTTTGATTAAAATTATGTTAATTAAAACTATATTTGGTGTTTTATACTGGTGCCCATTCTGATAGCACTGTTAGATTTGTTGTTAGTGTTCGTTTCTGCATTTTAAAAGCTGAAGGCGTTTAGGAGGGGATTCTTCATTAGGGGGGAGTTTCAAAGTACTTTGGATAACTACAGAATATGGAGATCTAAGAGGTATTGCACTTAAAACTGACTTTACTGCATTGACATCACTTCTGTTGACTTCCTTGGCACCAAAATCTTGCCCAGGAATTCTCTTGCTGCGAGTGTCTTACTGGAACCAATTTGAAGCTGTGGTTTAAGGCTGCTACCAAATCTGCGGACATGGGTTCTCTGTAACTGTGCTACAGACAGAGTTGTGAGGCTGAGCTGCCAGTGTTACCTTGGGTATCGAGAGAGAGTACAAGGCAGCCTGATTAATAAGCTAAGAAGAGACTCAACACACAGAAATTGCATATTATAATCCTCATTGCGCCTTTGGTTTCTGTGAAGTCAATGAAATTCTAAATTTGTCAAACTCCATGGCAAAACAGCCGTTCATTTTGAATTTCATCTATAGCCTTTCTGCATTGGATGTCTATACATTGCGTTAGTGGATTCCTTGCATTTGTGCCTGGAAATTATCTTTATTCTGTGACAGACTACTGAGAAATCATTTTGATTTAGAATGCCAGCAGAATTTTTAAAGCAAGTCAATAAAGTGGGGATTAGTATATCACAAAGGAGATTTACTCAAGATTTCTAAAGGAAGCCAAACATTAAATTGCTGAGTAGCTCTGGACTACTGCTTAAGTTGGTTGAGGTGATCTTTTTGCCACAGAAATGAAGGGTTACAAATAAGATATGATTTTTGAAAAGGTGACCAGGGAGATGCTGGGAATGGAGTTCCCCAAGGATCTCTTATTGGACCTGTGCTCTCTCATGTTTTCACCAATGGTCTGGAAAAAGGGGTAAGGAAAAACAGGTGACAATATGTGTTGACAATACCAAATTGTTCTGAGTAGTGAAAAATTAGTCCTGGACAGCAAGCACTGCAGAAAGTTCTTGTTGGTAGTGTGTAATGCTGATAAAACAGTAGACAAAATTGCAGGTCACTAAATAAGCAGCAATGAATGAGTCTGGAGAAATCGTCATAAGAATGCACAAATAGTGTGCTCTAAATTAGGTATTTATTGCCACTGAGGAAGGATATATTGTAATCATAAGAGACATTCCTGAAACTGAGAACTGTGGCAAGGAGGCAAATAGAATGTTAACAATCTTTAAAAAAAGCAACAGAAAACGAGACAAAGCATTGTTTGCAGATGTATAAATCCATACTGTGTCCTCAAGTGTAAGCAATTTCGATTCCCTTCCCCTGCATCTCAAAAAGATATTATTGAACTTTGCAGAATGAAGAGAAAGTTGAGCATTGAAATATAGATTATTTTTTTTTACTATTATTAAATCTCTGAAAGGGCAAGAACACTAGACTAGATTTAAATAGATCAAGATTCTTCAGCTTGGGAAGAGACAAGTGGAGAGGCAGAAGTCATTTAAGTACAGAAAATTATGAGTAGTGTAATTGGTTGAGTAGGAAAGCTAAACAGACAACAATGGTCAAATAAAATTGTCAAATAGAATTATCAGGTAATTTTATAATTAAAAAAGTAAACACTTTTATAACAGATTAAATAAATTATCAAAATTCACAATTCATTTCCACAGTATTTGTGGGTTCAGAAATGATGAACAAATTCATAGTTATCCCCTGATTACTATTAAATGTGACAATGCAATCTCAAAGCCACCAGTTGCTGGAAGTTGGGAGAATATATGGAGGAAAGTAGCATTGTCTGTTTTTGTTTTTGGAATCTTTGCCTAATCATCTGCTATTTTGGATTGCTACAGTTGAGATATGGAGCTAAAAAATGTGCCGTCTACTACTGGTGTTATTACAGATAATATACTTGTAAGTGTAGAATTCAGCAGAGCACCCAGTGTGTAACTAGTGTTATTAGTGATCTCTGAATTGTTTTAGGCATTTGTAGATCTGCTGTATTTGATTTTGGTGCCAGCAATAGCTTAATTACATCTCTCTTCACTGTCTAGGTGCTTTAAATGCACAGTCTCAAATTCCACCTCTTTCTTCTCAAATAAAACTTTATGATAACATGTAAAAAGTCAACAGTAATGTGATGCAAATTGGCAATTAGCCATTCATCCACTGACCATTTAGGTTGGCTGAAATTGTTGAACTTCCTCATGACATGAAGTCAGTCACCTGTACCCCAGTGCTTGGATTTGAAGTGCTGCACAAAAGCATTCACATCACCACTTTCCAAAAGCAGCAAATCCAATTGGTTTGGTTATTCCAATTCTGAGACTCTCTGCTTTTTTTGTGGGACTCTAGGGATGGATGAAATGCTCTTTGTTTTCTTCATTTAAGTTTTTAGACAAGATGTCACTGTATTTTTCTGAATTTATTCTCCCATCCTTGTACTAACCTTGCACTCTTTTAAGACTCCTAGTTTTCATCATTCATAGACTGGAGAATTTGGGTCGCAGTCTGACTCCGCATTCTTCGTACTTTCTTACTATTGATGACATTTACTCTAGCTGTTTGTGTTAAGCATAGTAGGTGACAGTGGTTACATGTTTAAATACATATGTCATACCAACTGCATAAAACAGCAGCAGCTGAAATTAGAGTTCCACAACAGAAGAGTTTTATTGCAGAAGAGTTTTGCAAGGCACGAATCTGATATGAGCTTCCCTATTCCTTTACCAATAAGATATATAACAGCAAAGTGTTTCTTAATAAAGTTGATAAACAGAATCATCACGCTAATCCTCTCCGCTGGGCTCAGGTGCATTATCACATCATCACAGCTCGACAAGCTCCAGTGTCAATCGAATTGCCACTGGTGACCATAAGTACGCTCTTAGCCCATGGCAAGTGCAAGGTAATACGACTGAGCTTAATCATCGATGAAGTACTTACTTTTTCTTGTTGTTGTGTGCACACAGCTGTTGTGGCTCATGTGAAATATGACTTGACCATGTATTTAACTCATCCTCATAAAACATTTTTCATGGTAAATAGGTTGCCTTAAAAGAGCAATTATCTTGAGGGAGGAGTGCATGTGTAGCATTGCTTCAAAGGTCTACCCTCACATGGTGAGGGCCAGTCCTGCATTCCTTCTCTCTCACAGGGCAGTAAGTCTTTCCAAAGTCTAAATGTGTTTCTATTTAGCCCTACCAGCAATTTTTTCCATTTTGGGTTTCCTTCTAAATCTTTATATTCTACTTTGAGCCAAACATCTTTTTTACTTATTTTTTTTTCTCTCTCTCCCAAGAAAATTTTGTGAATCTAGGACTGGACAGCTGAAATCAAAATCTTTTGAGGATAAAGGCATTTTAATGCAGTATGAAGATCAATAATGCTCTAGGTCTGACAAGTACAGTGAATTTGCAGTTATTCTTGGAATTATTATTCTATTTCAACTTACTGCATTACGTAAATAGATAATGTACTTTTTTAGTTCATCCGTCCCACAGGCAGCAATGTATTAATGGTATTTCTTCATATATTGGTAGTCTTCCTTTATAATAGGCTCAAAAATGTATGTCTTGTGTCTTTATTTTTCTTTTTTTTTTCACAGTGGGCACTATTTCTTCTGAATTACATTTTTTTATTTTTGAATTGGCAGGCTGGCTGTTACTAGACTGTGGCCGTAAATGCCATCATATTTTGCAGAAATAAGGAAGTCACCTCTCTTTCAAAGAATGATCTGATAAGCCTATTGAATATAGGTTGATTTGAGAAGATTACAACTGAAAAACTTCACTTCTTGAATTTGAAAATGGAAATTTTAGAATATTTTGTCCACACATGGTTGTAAATTTCTAGAAGTTGCTCAGAATAGGACCACTAATTCCAACAGGCAGACGTCTGTATGTCTCTGCTCCTTTTTTTTTTTTTTTTTCTTGAGTACCCTTAAAACTATGGAAGAGGTCACTGAAAATATGATTAGAAACATTTGTGAAATCAGAACAGAAATAGAAGACTGGGATCCTAACTGGTTTGGATCCTCAGATCTGAAGGACATCATGGTGAAGGTGCCCTATTTTAGACAGGATTTGTTGCATATGGGTTAGTTGCTGCAATTAGTTACACAAGACTTCCAGAAGCAGAGTCAGGCACAGTGTAGGTGAGTTTTTAATGCTGCCCTTCCCTTTTTATAGCTCTGTCTTGCAAGAACGGAGTATTGTGGTTTCCATTTAATCACCTTTGAAATAATTGTCCAATTACACAATAATATGTTGCCAATCTTTCATGAGTTTCACATGTTTCAAAATAGACAAGGGAGTGGTGTTGAAGACACCTGTAATTGAGGGCATTGGTGGAGAGGAGAGAAAATGGAAGATACTTGTAGTGGTCAGTAACAACTGCCGTGATAAAGGTCTTCCTCTTCAGGTATAGGTTGCATCAGCTGATACAGTGTGAGGTCTAAACGTCTCTCCTAATTTGTGGCGTATTAGAGATAAAGATTTGCCTCAAGGTCTAAGCTTTGATGAGATTAAGTGTATTAATCCCAAGTTTCTGTTCTATATTTTCAGAAGAATGGCATATCAAATGGAACTCTCTACAAAAAAACATTTATCGAGCACTTTGAACAGGCACCAATGTATGTTGCTGTTCTTACATTCGTGGGTTTTGGAGTGGGAACAATATTTGGCTACCTGCGAGATTTTATGAGAGCCTGGGGACTAGAAAAACGTAACGTTGCTGCAGAGAGAGAACAACAAAAAGTATGTATGAAAAAGACATCGTGTATCCACAGCTGAGTTTTCCCCTGCTTGCAAGTTATGTACGATACTGGAGTAACAAGGCAGACAGCTTTCATCTTGGAGAAGAACATTGCATAGGGATGAGAGGAATGACACACACTGCCATATAGTTAAACGCATGTTTATGAATATGTACCTGTATATATATGTAAAAATCATAATTTTCACGCAGAGAGATGTTCACCTTGTTCTAAGAGTGTCAGAATACTCTCAGCAAAATAGAATCTCAGTGTATTAGGTCAATGCACAGGAAAAGAAAACTCAGACATGCCTTATTGTTAAATATATCATCTCTTCAAATCTCTTAAGCATCAATTTGTCTTTGTCCCGTCTGGCTGTCTTCCTTTGTCCTTCCTAGGGATAGGCAGTGCTAAGTCTTTGTAATTGCTGACTTATGTTTGCTGAACTGCTGGTCACAGAGCACTCAGGAACCATTGTCCCAGCACAAAGTGAATGTAGCCTGAATTCTTGCAAGTCCTGACTTAAAAATTTTTTCATCCCACATAGTTCTAAGTGAAACTTGCCCCTCAGCAAGCTCAATTGCCTTCTAACTTTGTTTAGATTTTTTTGTTGCTCCTTCTTTTTTGCAGTTTGAGCCATCGTTTACAGTAACACTTGGCATAATGGAGGAGAAATGCAAATGGTGTTACTGTTCCTCTTACAAACAAAATTCCAAAAATTGTTTCCTGTTTTGACTTTTCAAAGATGCGTGTACTACTTAATGAAGTATCAGGGTGCAGTCTTTTTATCAGCATTCTCCTGGAGTATCCTTTTCAATTCATTTCATGATTTGGCCATTTGTTGAGCTATTTTGATTCCAGACATGCCAATTAAATCTTTTTACCATTCACCGTGGATTATGTGTTCATTTAACTCTCCAGTCTTCTGCATGTGTAACGACATGCTGTGTTATTTTATCAGTTTATTTTATCCAGTGTCTAATATGGCTTCATCGCTGTTTTGTATAAAACTTTGTTTAGACTCCATACCTTTCTTTTAATTTAATTTCTAAGTAAAATCCATAGATAAAAATTAATTAATTGTCAGTCAAACTGGTTGTCTTTTAACCGGCTGTTTGCACATCCAGTCTAGGTCAATAATGCCCGGACCAATTACACTGGACTAGCTTTAATCTAATGTATCCGGCATTTCATGAAATATAAGGAGTTGTTTATCCTAGTTTTGCAATCTGCTCCACATGTAGAGAGATGTTCAATTTGAAGCATTTGGTTTCTCCAAGTGAAAGAATCGTGGGTTCTTCCATTTCCAGCTTTCCAAGTATTGGACTTGAGAATTAGGCCAACTTATTGACCCTTCAAAAAAAACCCAAAACCCTACAAAAAAAACCCAGCCCCTAAAAAAGCCAACACTGTTTCAAGGGAATTAAAGTAAGATATTTGCTGATTTGAGTTGTTTGTGACATAGGAACATGTGGCGCTCATAGTTCTTTGTTTACTTATGAATCAATTTTTCCTTTTTAATGGGAATGACTTGATTGAGTACAGAAGCAGACGCTTTCCTAGCAATATAACCCTGTGCATGTTTTCAAACCAGGATTTTGTGCCACTTTATCAAGATTTTGAGAACTTTTACACCAGAAACCTCTATATGAGAATACGGGATAACTGGAACCGTCCAATATGCAGTGTCCCAGGGCCACAGTTTGACCTCATGGAACGCATTACAGATGATTACAACTGGACATTTAGGTGAGTCAGCTTACACTCCACAGCTGTCAGCTTCGTAAGAATACTCCTGATACATCTGTAAAGCACAGAAAGTTGCATCTAGCCCCTCATACCTAGAGCTTTGACTAATATACATCAGCATGGTTTTTTCTGAAATCAGTACTGTGCTGACAGCCTGTCCTCTTTCTTCTGAATATTGTTTGGAAATGCAGTATGGAAGGAACCGAACTCTTGTTGTAAAGGAATTTTGTTTGGCTGTGTCAGCACAAGACCACTTGCGCTTCATTTGTAATGACGGACCTTTTGTCGGAATATTAAAATGAAATTTGTGATATCCCTTGGTTAGGATTTAAATCATAATTTCTTGCATTGCATATATGTGGCTTCTTACTTACTTAGTAAGTCTTTAGCAGTGAATGTTAAGCAGTTTACAGCTTGAAGATTTCAGTGTACTGCAACTATTGCTGAGTTAAATTGATATGGAAATTTGCCACATAGTGTGTAGCTTGGCTATATTTCAGTTTATTGAGAATGTTTCATAATGTTTCCCACACTCAGGACTTTCTGGAAGCTGTTGACAATTTACTTGAAAAAAAATAGTGTCTTTAAGTTGTTCCCTATGTAAAGTCCTAGCTTTGTTTGTTTATTTACATCCCTAAAAGCACCATTTCGCCTAATACCAGTATATTGTCATCTATTGTCAGCTTGGAATCTGGAGAACATTCTGAGCAGGAGGCAGTATTTAGTCTGGAAAATAGAAAGGCTGGAAAATCTTTTAGGATGTTAAAGTATGAAGATTGTAAATTCCCAAATAGGAATTTGAGAGTGGAAGAAAATTTGATGGGAAAATTTTGGGGGTTTTACTTTCTTTTTGTTTGAGGTTGGAGGGAAAGTTGCACTATTCTTTAAAATTTGCTTTAATTATAGGTTTACAGGAAGGACTATCAAGAATGTAATCAATATGGGTTCTTATAACTACCTCGGCTTTGCAGAAACGGATGTTAATGCTTTGAAAACTGTGACCATAGAGTTACAAAAATATGGGACAGGAATCTGCAGTACCAGACAGGAAATGGGTGAGTAAACAACTAGATGGCCACCAAAGTTTCTATAACTATATGCTTTTTCTTACAGATATCTTGAAGGAATTGGATACTTAGGGAATTTTAGTCACATCAACAAGTACTTGTTTCACGATTAAAAATGATGCTGTGGGGTTTTTTATTCATTATCACCTAAGGATTATATTTTTTAAGGAAAAATATTATTAATTTTTGGAAAAGCAAAAACAAATGTGTCATATAGTGGCCTGGCATTTTTAATCATGGCAGTAACAGACTTATTTTTTAAAAGAAGTAAAATAAACTTTGAGACTTCAAGAATTGTTCTAGGGCAAATTTAATTGCATCATAGATTTATATCAGTTACCACATATAGAATGTTCTGATGAGTAAAATGAGCTTTTACTTTTTTTTTTAATCTTATGTTCTAAGAACATATTGTAATGTTTTATGAGACATTAATGGGCCCAACATAGAAATTTCTACTGTGCCTCTAAGGAATAAATTCAGGAAGGCTTTATATGTCCTTTATGATTTGTCTACTTTTTTTGGTTCGGAGGCTGCATGTAGTGTTACCTTCAACTGTATATTTTTACACAAAGCCTTGCATTCCTAGTGGTGCAATCAGCCTGCATTTCAGAGAAAACAATTTCCAGCCATAGAAATGCAAGGGGAGGTTTCTCTTCAGGCTTTATCTTTCTTGGGAGCTGTTAGAAGAAAAAAAAAGATAGGCTTCCCAGCATGAGCAGTCTTTTATAGATGGTTAGTTGTTGTGCTTTTTTTAATCCAGCAACCTGAAAAAAAGTCATTTTGTATCTCTCAAAGCAAATTCTTTTCCTCCAGAAATATTATGGAAAAAAAAAATATTTTTTTTTAATCTATTTAAAATCTTGTCTCCAGACAAAAAATAAAACAAACGTTGTCATCTGATTCTTATCTTGTCACAATGGTTTGATTTGCCAATAATAAATACGTCAGTGGCACCACTCAGAGAGGTTTTACAGGTTGACCCTACTTTCCTTTTGTGGGTGACCCATCTGGTGACTGCAGTATATTGTTTAACCTGCATTGTATGCTTGAAAGTGGTCACCATTACTAGTCATCTAAGGTATTGAAGGAACATTTCTCTGTGTCTTTTTCTCTTGGGTTCTGTTTTGTCTGAGAACATTTTGGGTTGTTTTCAGTAAGTCAAAGAACATGCCTAGTGTACCTCATTCTTTATCTTTTTTTTGGTGGAATTTTTTATATAGAGGACTTGCATGACTTTGACTTAGTCTCAAAAAAAACCAAACCAACCCTTATGAAAACATTGTTTCTGTCTTCAAATATTAAAAATCTTATTAGTTAACTTAATAATCTGTTTTGAGAGCCAGCGTATACAGATTTCTGGGACTTTCTCTTCATCTCAACTCATAGTTATCTTGACAGATTGAGCAAAGTTTTAGATTCACAACAAATAGTCCCATGAACTTGATCCAGACTATTCACAGTGCAAGAATGGGCTACAAGTAAAGGACATTGTACAAGTCATAGAATCATAGAATGGTTCGGGTTGGAAGGGACCTCAAAGATCATCTAGTTCCAACCCCCCTGCCATGGGCAGGGAAACCCTCCACTACACCAGGTTGCCCAAAGCCTCATCCATTCTTTACATTTTAGGCCCCCTTTAAGTACTGGAAAGCTGCTATAAGATCACCCCAGAGCCTTCTCTTCTCCAGGCTGACAGACCCAACTCTCTCAGCCTGTCTTCATAGCAGAGGTGCTCCAGCCCTCGGATCATCTTCGTGGCCCTCCTCTGGACCCGCTCCAGCAGCTCCATGTCCTTCTTGTGCTGGGGACTCCAGAGCTAAACGCAGTGTTCCAGGTGGGGTCTCACAAGAGCATAGTAGAGGGGCAGAATTACCTCCCTCGACCTGCTGGCCACACTTCTTTTGATGCAGCCCAGGACACGGTTGGCTTTCTGGGCTGCCAGCACACATTGCCGGCTCATGTTGAGCTTCTCATCCACCAGCACTCCCAAGTCCTTTTCCTCAGGGCTGCTCTCGATCCATTCTCTGGATTCTATCCAAGTTAAATATATATATACACACATACTTTCAAGAGAGAAGTAGGGAAGGGTCTGTATGACAGATCTTACCTTTTTAAATTATCATTTGCCGTCTTCATCTTAGAAAAATAGAATGGAATGATTTTGTTTCTGGGCAGATAACATTTCAAAACTTTTGTTGTTACTGTGTGGCTGAGCTGAAGTGGTTTGAAGTAAAAATGCAGTGAGCTGTAGGAGCCAAGGCTATAAATTGTCTGTGGGGTCCTAATCCAAGAGAGCGCTTGATCATATTTATAATTTTGAGCGAATTGATTTTGAAAGTATTGTCCTGCTTATGTGCATTGAAGTGTCTGTCACATTTGGGGGTTTACCAAGATCTCTCTCAAAGCAGCGATAGGTCTCTCTTTTTGAAAAGGATCATTCTACTACTTTGAGAAGATTTCAGAGAGAGGGGAAAACAAAGAAAAAAAACAAATTTAATGCGAGTGATGTTTACAAAAATACATGATGGTAAAACTGTCCTGTGATCTTCTGCCTAAACTCCTCTTCTTGTAACTGTGCAAACTGTGGAGCGGGTGTAAAATGCTGTCATATCAGAATGTTGTTGCAGGTAGTTTGCTCTCAGAATAAGTTAATATGGATGTTTCAACTTGGTTGTTTATATCTTTACAAAACTGTGTTTTATTAAGGAAACTTAATGAAGCTAAACCTTGCTAAATGTAAAACAGTTATTCTGCGTTCCCAGAAAAGTAACTTAAGACTGTCTGTAAGCATAGTTCAGAAATTAATTCTAAAAATTCTCACTTCAGTGAGAAATGTGAAGCCCTGCTTCTTTCTCTAAAATAATAATGCACATGCCACTTGAACAGACATTTCTGCTTAAGCACAAAAGTATAGGAAAATGATAGAAACAGTGGATGATCTTCCTAGATTTGTCCTCCATGAAAAGATTTAAGGCTCTTCACTCCATTTTTAATTCCAAGCTCTTTTTAAATTATAATAATAATAAATCACTTTCTTAGTATAGCATTGTCATTTAAGATGCATTCCTGAGGCTTTTGTGGGATTTTCAATCTGAAAGGAAAATATTTTCCTTTTTTTAAGACCAAGCTAACTATTATCCCTTAGGAGCAAGATCTTGGGGTTATAAGTGATAGTTCCATGAAAGATTGTTCCATTAGCTTATTTTTCAGTGATCAGAAAGCAAATCAAGTACTAGAGATTATTTGGAAGTGAACAGAAAGCCAACAGAAAGAACCTCAGTATGCCACTGCATAAAGCTGTGGTTTGCTGTCATCTGAGACCTCTGTGCAGTTCTGGTGAAACTATTTGTTGTCTCTTCCACTACAAGATCTACAGGACATTGTATGAAGTTGGTAGAAGATTTCTGTCTAAATACAGGAGGCACCTCTTCACACTGGAGGCTGGCAGACCTGAGGAACTCGTTGCAAAGGTGGCTGCAGATGCTAAAACTTTACACTCTGCATTCTAGGGGACACTGGTCACGTGCAGAGGAGAAATGATAGTTACTAGAGAAATCAAAACTATTGTCTGATTCAGGATGTTCTTATGCTGAAATTAGTTGGAAGCTGAAATACTACTCTATATATATGTTTGTCCTGCTTTATTCTTCTCCAGACATCAATACAAGGCCACTGTCAGATGAAGGATTATGGGCAAAAGGGACCTTTTGTGTGGTGTGGTGCATCTAATACTAGTTGTTTAGTGTTATTTTATGTAATTAGTTGTTTATTATTAATTTATATTGTTACTTATATGCCTATGGCCATTGCTGTACAATCAGTAATACTGGACCTGTGGACTAGCAAATCATCGTACAGATTTGGCTTGAATCAGGAACATGCACATACTCATATTTTTATAAAGTTGGGCAGTATTTATGATAGAGGCAGCATATAAGGAACTAGTGAAGCAGCAACCTGACTGTTTTCACTGGTTATGAGGACACTAAAATTAAAAAGACATTAAGGGAAGACACTTAGATGATCAAGAAAGAGTTGCATGTATGCTTGGGGAATGTCTTCTAAGAGCAGTAGCTTGAGTGAATGTGTGAAAGTGGTTGTTTGCAGATAAGCAGAAGGCAAAAAATGCTGATATGTTTTGCTTAGAAGTGAAAGACTTTTCAGTTCTGTGTGGTACGTGGGATGGATGAAGTCCCTGAAGGATCTTGGCAGCAAATATTTAAGCATAAGTAAGATCCTTCAGAAAATTTCGAAGCAGCTGGAGAGGTAAAATGAGGACTTTCTTGGTCAGAGGGACAGGCTGGGAGGAGCAACAGGACAATTCACCTGGAATGGTAAGGGCATTCTGAGCACAGCTGTGAATGGCAAGGTTAAACTTACTGAAGCCAGAGGAAAAGATGCTGCATTAACTGTGTGATGTGTCAAGGGACGATGCAGAGAGATCTGCATCTACCATATCTGACAAAACTGACCATGGGTGTAATTTAAGTTAAAACAGCTTTTGTCAGCAGCAGTCTCCCCTGCAGGTGCAGAAGAAGTCAATTTTTTATTTCTTTGGCTAGTTCATTATAAGTAAAGATACCAATCAAGACATGAAAAAGCAGGTGGATTTGTTTTCCAGGAATAAATGTTGGGTCTGAGACAATAATTATTAAACGTTGAAGGATTTAAATAACTGGAAACCAGCTATTCCAGTAACTGGAGTATTCAGAAAGTTAAGGTATTTCGTGTAAACTACCCCCAAAAAACCTCTATACTATGTTTTATTTATGTGGGTTTTTTTTATTTTAAACTTCCTCTCAGAAGTGTTATTTTTTAACTTAATAAAAACGCTAACAAATAGTAACCCAAATAAATTTGAAAGAGCATGTATTTCCTCTGTATAGTGTAAAGAATGACATCTTGAATGTGAAGTCCTTTTTTTTTTCCTGTGCAAACCAGTGTATTTTAATGGCCAGAGTGGGAGTTGGCTACTGTCAAGGCAGGCTCACAAGCCTTTTGTCTGAGCCCATCCTGGCATTCTTCTGTTTATAGTCAGCCTTTTTTAAGCAACAACTGTCAAGGGAGAAGTATGCAGATGATTATTTAACGCTGTTTCCTGCTCGCTGATTGCAGATGATGGTAAAATCAGTAACATCACTCTTTTTTGAAGATAAGGCCTTGAATGCTCCGAGGCTTAGCACCGGGGTGGTGACAGAGCTGTCACATGAGCAGCTTGGAGTTCCAATGCTCTATTTATCCAGCTCACCATTATTCCTTAGGGAGATGATATACGTGAGTAACAGGAGCAAATGTATCATTAGTGCTACTCAAGCAGCCAAGCAGGATTCCTGTCTTTTGAAATCCTTCTCCTGTGATCATGCCTTGGACCAAAAGACAAGATGGAGCCTGCACAGAACACTTGCAGGGTGATTCATTCTGGAGGGCATGGTTAGGAGATCACCTTTTAACACCTAGCTTGCGCTCAGTTTGCAGGGCTTTTTGTTTGTTTGAGGATTTTTTTTTTATCTTTGATTGTGATCTGATTTCTAAAAAGCAAATCTGAAAACCGGTGCCAGCATTTAAACTGCAAAAGTAGCTCCATCTCCTTCATTTCCTTAGGTTTTAAGGCCTAATGTGAATTTCTAGCAGCGTTTCAAGAAGGTAAAAATAGTTACTTGACCGTTCTTTCTTTTGTACTGCTTCAAAGCTTCAATTAGGGTGAGGGCTCGTTTTAAACTCAGTACTGTACAAACATAGAAATAAATGGTCCGTTTCTCAGTTAGGAGAAAGAGATAAAGAACTAAAGTTCCCATAATTTACAGTTTCAAAAGAGAAGCTTAAAGAGAAATACAGCCACATAAATGAGAATTGCTGTGTATTTTTATATACATATTTCATAATCTTGGCTCCTTTCTGATAGAGTGTGGTATAAATTAGGAAACAGTTTATGAGAGGAATTTTCCTTCGTCATCTCCTACTAGCATCATTTTCCTTTTTGGGCCTACCCTCATAAATAACTGATCCAAGTTATGATCAAAAGGTCAAGTTTGTTCCTGGTATTTCACCATTGCAAAAGTATGCTTTGCAAAGCATGATTAAGCTCTGGACAGTCCGTCTTCTGGCAGGTGGAACTGAAGGCATCAGGAGTAACTAAGGGTTGTGTGACCTGCTGAAAACCCAAAATATCTCCAATATATAATGTTATCTATGTGCATGGAAATATTTGGACACTGAAGGTACTGCCTTCCAGGCTTTGGCATGAAGGGACTGGACTTCAACTGTAAATTTTAGCGTTGTGTTTTTATAAAGGAAAAAAAAAAACCAAAAAAAACTGGAAGTTCTAAATTAAACTGGAAGTTTTGTTAAAATGAATGTACTCTTTTTTGAGAATCAGTAAATTAAACAGGTACGTTATTGTATCTATGACATCCTCAGCATCTTTGTGATATGAAAGCCCTATCAGCTGGTAGCAACATTAAGAAAGCTTGAACATTTCTTTTTTTTTTCCAAATGCTTCCTCAAAACTCACTTATTTTGGGCTCTTTTATGCACATACAGTGTTAAACGAGGAGCTACATAACATTATTGTGTGCTTCCCTCCCTCTCTCTTGCCCATAAGTATCATTCTACAAGTTTAGGCTTTGCTCTTGTAGTGGGCTCTGTCGGACAGTGATGCTATCTCTACCATCCACTCTTGTAGAAAGGTGTAAATAAATAATACACTTTCTACATTTTCTGCTTCTTCATCCTTCTCTTAATAACTCATTCAATCTTGCTTTTGTAAAAGCGTATATATGTTTCAGTAATATTATTCTTTTATCTCCAACAAATACCTTAGTAGAATGAGTTTGTGACCTTAAGTTTCAAATGTGGCAGGGAAGTTTAAGTGTTTTGTTCTGTTCTCCGCCCTCCTAAGGATACCTGTGACAAACCGTCATTTTCATAGAGTAATGGTTCTTATTCACCTTGGTGAGTCACATCAGTGATCCATAGGATTCCCAGTTGCTGTTCATACGTGGCTTTTATGGGAGTCTGTTCTTTTTCTTTCAATGACTTGTTGCTTATATCATTTTACTCCTCCAGCTTTTGTTTAACGTGAAGCCAGCAGGCATTTTTGATTCTATGATTCTATTTTCTTGTCTTCTTTGGGTCTTGGAGTTCCAAAAGAAAATTTCCATTAAAGGATATTGTTGCCAGGGTTGACAGTTTAACCAGTGCATGTCATTAGCACATAAGAACCTGAAAGACTGTATTGGGCAGACTAACCAGTGGCATAAACCACCTTGTCCAAGCTGAAAGTGTCAAAGATAAATAATGAACTGGATCATGGGAGCTGCATTTCCAAGCTTTATCTGTCTAATAGACCGACAGTGACTTTCAACCCAAGAGCATGGGTAAGCCTATGAAAGCCTAACAAAGGACAGTGTATTTCATGTTCCCTGTCCCAGAGTGCAGTGACAAGTTAATGGAGGGAACTGGCTCATCAGATTTTGAAAAGGAGAGGATTTGCTTTGAAAAGTGTAGGAATCTGTGGAGGTGGCTAACATTGTGAAAGTCCACTTTTGATAAGATCTTCGATTTTATTTTCCATAGCACCTATATAGTCTTGAAACACAGTAACACCTGCTGTACGCTATCACATGCAACTGTTCAGGAGGGAGGAATAACTTTGAAAAGAAAGTATTCCACTTTTGATCTTAAAGATGGAGGTAGCTTTCTCTTTTCCTTTTTGTCTTAAATCTTTCCTGGTAAGATGGCGTACATTATTTAGTTATATCCTTGTTTCCCAGGTCAAACCAAGCTATCGTCAGCATAAAAACCAGAGCAGGTAAAGTATGGGGAAAAATTCTAATGTCTGTATACAGGACAAGTATAGAAAGTATCTGTTTATACAGTGTATAAAGATATCTAGTATATCACTTTTCATTCACCAGATGGTGACGCTGGTCTGAATCCAGCACAATACAAGACAATTTAAGGGCCATGATAACCTGACTTGACACTGCTAAGGTGGTATTTAATGAAGACCAGTGTAATTATTGCCTTTCTTACGTAGCTTGAGATGTAGCAGCTTGTGCCAGTGGAAGTTCCTTTGGATCAAATTTGCATGTCTGCTAGTGCTGTTTATGCTTGTTGGAGTGGCTGCTGTGACCAGCCAGGAATGCTAGTGGAGAAGTATTGTTCCAGTAGAGCTTATCTGACCCCTAGTTTTCCTCCAGTGGAGAGAAGTGATATAATTTCTCCAGAAGTGATACTGGAGAAATCTTCTGATCTGATTAAATCATAGCATACTTTATTAACTAAATACCCTTTTTACTTTAAACCTGGGAGAATGCAAGCTAATATGCTTTATCAGCTCTATTCAATATATATCGCTGTCACAAACCTCCCACTGTCCGTACTGATTTGTATTGTATTGCTTCTGCAACACCTCACCTACCACCTACAATATTGCAATTATAATTAAAGTAATTCATACCTAGGGCTTATTTTGCAAATCCTTGTCGTTCAGGTTTTGGTTTTGCAAAGCAAACCTCTGTTGATTCCAATTGATATTCCAGGATTTTCAGGCAATAGAAATACACAATTTCATCTGCATTCACTGTTAGGATTAATACATAATAAGCAGGAATTGGTCGCGTTCAGAATGTCCCATTCTTCACCATCACAAAATGAAGTAAAATAGGTCAAAAATATGCTGTTCCTTTCTGGTTCATCTAATAGATGCTTGAACAGAATAATCTGTAGTGAGTCAGGCTTTTCTTGTTTTTTAAAAACAGAAAACATATGATGCAACCCCAAAAAGCAATTTAACTCCACCCCGGTAGCGTCAGAGTCAGTGTCCCCAGCCCCTGGAAGAGTCGGGGACAATTTTCTCATGCCTTAAAATGCCTGTCTTGCAAAGCACACCCTGCTTGTTTCTCACGCAACCAAACCTCCTAATTCAAGCTGTGACCATCGTATGGTTGGCTTCAAGCTTCCATTTCAGACTTCATCTTCTCCTTGTGTGCTGATAGCGCTCAAGAAACAAAACAACATCTGCAGGGAACGCTAGGGCAGCTGACCATGCTAGAACCCTCAGTTGGCTATGAGTGCTGTAACCAGCTTGAAGATTAACTGGACCCAAATTGCAAAAAATATGGAACTAACCATAGAAATACACCCTGAGACCTACTGGGCTTACAAATGAAGACATGGATTCTCACACACATCTCCGGTGAGCAGCTCAACTCTGAAACACTATGTGGTTTTGTATTTCGTGGAGCTGTGTGTGCAGAGCCAGCACATATCCTTGTGTATCTCAGGACCTACAAACACGAATAGTAACCATCCTCAAAGAGCTTCCTGCAGAGTCAGCTCACGTCTGCTGGAGGTTCTGCAGAGCCAAATTTTCTGAGTCATGTTACCTAACTTATGAGAGCACAGAGCCAGGTACAACCCAGCTCAATGTACACACAATGTGATACAATGAGAGTAGAGATACTCTTGAAGCTCTGCTGGACTTGGCTCAGGTCTAGCAGAACCTGAGCAGGCTCTGTGCAAAATCACAACACCGATGTTCTTTGCTGTCCATGTAATCCAGGTTTTTCCACGAGCCACGTGATCCTTGCTCCTTATCTCCTGGGAGAGTCACGTGCCTGCATGATATTTTTCACATTCTGTTTCCAAGTGAATGCCATTCTTTCTTTGGATATTTAAAGAGAAGAAATAATGAAAACATTATCTCACTGTAACCAACTGAGTTAGTGCTGTTGCTGAAACTGTACTGCTGCCATTTTTATCTTTTTTTTTAATGAGCTTTCTCATAATGAAGGTAAGATCATCTTCCTGACTCATCATTCTTGTCGAGACACTCTAGCCAAGCTTCTGCTTTCCTCAGTTCATCTGTCTATCACAGTGAACACAGATTTCTTGTTCCCATCAATTGCAATTCACTTTGCCTATATTATTGTGACATCAATTTGTGCAGCACAAGTAAGGTGAGATACTCCCTTAATGTTTTTCTTCTCTTCCCTGCTTACAGCCTTATTCGTAGGGGAAATGCTCTGTCAGAATCCACAGGCCACTCTCTTTTCTTCCCCACAGATCATCCTGTAAGAGTTCCTTCTGCCTTGGTACCTGCAATGCACAGCCAGGCAACCAAAGACTAGAGAGCTGGCAAGTGGAGATGATTCATTACTGTTCAAAGTTATTTCTTATCTCAATCCTTTAACACCACTCTTTCGTTTGTTGCCTTTTGTGTTTTGTCATCCTCCATAGTGAGCAGGGCAGGAAAGATGCTGCTTTTGTTGGACAATTTGAGCACCTTGTTTGTTTGGAGACTCCAGACACTATTAGATAAGTAATATACGATAAAGAAGGCACACTAGTGTTGCCTTATCATTTATGTTTGACTGTTGAGAAGGAGGAAGGAGGAGAGTTATCATCAGTTATGAAGAGTGGCATAGCTTTTACCTTCCCCAAGTAGAAAAAAAGATGGAGAACACTTTTGTTTGTGCATATAAAATCATAATTAATGATTTTGTACACATACATAGGCACCCGAGAAAAAATGGAAGAATTTTGTTGTCATCAGTTTTTGCTTTCTTTTTTTTTTGCTCTCACATCCAGAGAAAACTCCAAAATGCCCGAGATGTTTGTCTTACGTTTCCTGTAAAAAGGAGGTATTTTTGTCCACATTGCAGAGGGAGAAAAAGGCAAAAAATTACTCTTCAGAATAAACTATGTCCAAAGTTGTTATGGAAAAAAAGAAAATATTTCCCAAAACAACTGCTTTGCTACCTTAACAGCAACACTATTTGTTAGCATTAGTTATAGCTGATTTGCATTCCTTAGTTTTTCTTGCATCATCCCACATGCACAAGATACAAATGGAAAATCTTCATTAGAACTTACTGTCGTATAGCTTAATGACACACTTGTAGCCTGTTCTTTTATATGTTTTGTGTCCTTAGACTTCATACCTTTCACAGTTTAATGAGATTTAAGATTCGCTGTGCTTTTTTCTGCAGGCACCCTAGACAAACATTTAGAACTAGAGAAACTTGTGGCCAAGTTCCTTGGCGTGGAAGATGCTATGGTGTTTGGCATGGGCTTTGCAACTAACTCGATGAATATTCCAGCCCTTGTTGGGAAGGTGAGTACTTCCTTAAGGAACAGATAGAACAGCCATTTGTTAGTTGTTTTAGCAACTGCTGTAGTGTTCTGTGCATGCATTAAGTGGAAAGGCTTGTTCAAGGAACAAAGCTTGCTATCAGGAATGCATGAGTCATAAGGCTGATGACCTTGTGACCTTAAATATGCCCCTTCATCATTTTTTCTAGCTCTGGGTGTTGCTATCATGCATACCTAACATCTGTTTAAGGATGAGTGATATGGTTGCTTAGCTTCTCTCAATGAAGTTGCTTCTCCCTAAAAAGTAAGCAAATGTTGCATCCCGTGGCTCAGGTGTTGTGGGATGAAGTATGTGGGTTACTTGCAGAGATATTGCCCAGCTGTCTGTGGTGAGTGATGACGATTAGGATATTTTTTTGTCCAGCAATTTCAAAGAGAACAGATACAGAGAATTAGTAAAGGTAAATTGGTGAGATTTCAGGCATACATCATGACATAAGATACTTGTCCCTTGCTTAGCTATAAAATAGTTTTCCCTCACTTAGCTGGCCTCATGAGGAGACTCAAGCCTCTGTCAGAGGTGGGATATTTAGATATAAGTGGCATAAGTAGAGATGTTACTATATGTATAATATAGAATATAACTATAACAGCTTATTATTTATTAATATTTTATAGTAGTATAATATATATTACAGAACTATGTGATTACCCTATGTTGGTGAGATTTATTTCTAAATTTTCCTCCATAATTAAGCCTAGCAGCTACATTTTCTTGACAAGATATGTATGCTCTTCCTGTTAGTTCTGCATACCAGTCTTTAGGCAGATTTGTGTGAGTATCTCTCAACCTGGGCATAATCTGTGTTTCCAAAATAAGTATTTACTTAATGTTGTATTGCCCGTGGGTAATGAACTGCAGCACGAGATGTCTAATGGAAAGCTAAATTAGGGTTGCAGCTTGAATTTCAACTGTGAATCCTGACTTCTGTTAATATAACATACACAGTTATTTCTCCTGAATTTCTATTTGGATTTCTAAAAAGAAAATGAGTTTTCAACTGACATAATTAATGAAAAATATACTACTGGTGAACTGTATATGCATTTACTAGAGAAAGACTCTGCCTGCTGCCTAGGCTTCACTCACGCTTTAATGGAAGTGGGATTTATGAGGCATTGATCTGTCCTGATCTGTTTGCTGCGCCCCAAAGTGCTGGTGTCAGTCCAGCCTCAGTATTACTCCTGCATTTTCCTTGCAACACAAAATAGACTGTAGACAGTCTATTTGATTTTACTATAAAGCAATCAATCTAGTCAATCTCTACCAGGATTATTCACTACTTTCCAGTTACAGGAAATATTTGGCCCTTTTGCACCACCTGGGAACGCCTGACTATCTGTTCCCATGGTTTCTGCCTGCCTTTGCAGTGCATCCTGGCACCTTCAGAAAAGTGGCAGAAAATCCAGTTCATGTTTAATACTTGCAGCTCAGTAGGTGCAATGCTATATCATAGACACACGTGTACACTGACACATACATGCACGCGTGTCAACAGCCTCCCAGTTCATGCAGATGCTTATTGTACTCCTTCTCCACAGGGCTGCCTCATTTTAAGTGATGAGTTGAACCACACTTCTCTCGTTCTTGGTGCGAGGCTTTCAGGTGCTACTATTAGAATCTTCAAGCATAATAGTGAGTATTGAAGTTAAAAATACTTAGAGACAGTTGTTTGCACATCAAAGGCAAGAATGCTTCCTTTCAATGCTTGCTTTGCTGTCAAAGATAACACTTTTGTCCAGGCAGAAGAGCTAACTGTTCAATATTATGAGTGATTTCTGATGAGGGAAAAATTAATAGTCTAATACTGTAATTGCTATTGTGCCTAATTTGGGTAATTAGGTTGGACCTGAATTTCAATACTTGGAGTCTTAACCTCATTGCTGTCTTTTTGACATGCTGAATGACTGTGTGCTGTCATAAAGGTTTTACTGTTATTGCCACTATAGACAAAATAGTACAAACTTTCTTAGAACATACTTGGTATTTCCTGCCTCTGTTTCTAACAGGTTCAGTACATCTAGAGTTACATTAATGTGGCATTACTTTGAAACGGTTACCCTGAATTCCCAGGGGGCTGTAACAAAGATGCAGATGGTTATATCAAAAGCATCATCCCAAATATTCTTTGAAGTATAATTTTAGTATAGAAATCACACATTAACTTTGCAATCATATAATTATCTTCTAAAATACTCATGGTTTTTAAGTTTTATTTAGTTAATATTGCTGTGGTTACTGTCAGAGACATTGTGACTGGCTTTAATGACAAGAGCTTGTTTTTTTCCCTTATTCCTCTTTGTAATTCCCTTTTCCATCCCCATTGCTGCACCAGGCAATGATTGCAACAGAGGTTAAGAAGCTAGAGAAGTGGTGAGCAATGAGAAAAGACATCTGATCACCTTTGTTAATAGCTAATACAGTCTCTTCTCTTTATTAAGTGTTGTGTTCAGCCCTGAGGTGAGCAAATATGAATTATGCATGTGCTGTAAAGGCCTAAGGATCTATTGGATGGAAAAGAACATATAATTATAATATAAGGTGTTGTTATAATTAATATCTATTCATAATTTGGGCAAGAAGCAATTTCTGAAGATCATTCAAGAACTGAAGATCATCTGAACCTGAATGCTTTTACAGAAGTAATTATTCATAGATTAGCTTGTAGCATGCCCCAAGCTGCTTCACTTCCGCAGATGTGGATGTGCTAGGCATGGTTGGTTGCTATACCAGTCTATTCTCAGCTCTTGCTTTGTTTGTTCAGTGCCTGATCCCATTCAAACTTAGGTTTGCATCACGGCTTGCAGGATGACCTCTTGCTACCTAAATCCAAATGTTCTCAGCCTCTCCACCCATCTATGCTGCGTGCAGCCCAGCTGGCTTGTGTCGCTTCCCGCAGCATTTCAAAGAACATTCCAGTTTGAGAAGTGTATTACTCTCAAATGCTAGGGAAGCAGTGAAGACATCACTTGGAGCTGCCATTCTCACTTTAAGGAGTTCAATCTCTAACTGTCCTCCAGTATTTCATTCTGCTCCCAAGAGTCTGATACCAGCCTCTGCTTGTGGTTATGGTAAATTAAAGCTGATGTTCTTTTGAATAATGTGTGAACCTAAAAATAATAGTGACCTGTACAAAAAGCACTAATCCAGCACTGGAAAGTGTAGACAGTTTCTTTAAGGGCGTCGGCAAACATCAGTGGAAGCCCATCCAGGTTGCTTTGGAAAAACTCATTGCTTTCTGGGTTGGGGATCTGATATGCCAAAGTCAGTCTTGCACACCGTTTCTGAGACATCACCTTAACTTATTTTCAAAATGAAACTGTGGAAACTTATGCAAATACTGTTTGGAATCTGAGCATCAGCTTTTGTCATCACAACTTTGTAGGCCTTGAGTCTTAACCTAAGTTGTGTTTAGAGAAGCTTCAGGTGAAGAAGCTTCATACATTGGTGCTATCTCACGGCTCACTGTGAGTCTCTCAGTATATTAGTTCCATGGTTAGAAAAAGTCTTTCTTTTGAATATTTCATTAATCATACCCTTGAGTTGCACATCGCCAAAAGCTTTTAAAATCACGCATGCAGAAATATATGCATGTGCCTTTTGCTTTGGAAAAAATAGGATGTATATTGGGAGAAGACAGCCGTGGAAAGCATAACCCAGCAGGACTGCCTTTGTAGGAGGCAGTTTCACCCAAAACGAAGTAGACTGTCTAGCCTTGTTCTCTGTGGATCTGTCAGGGAGTAGTGTAATACAAGTCAGCACAGGAAATTAATTAAGGACACACATGACCAAAACTTCCAGCTTATGTTGGGAGAGTTCTTTTCGGTTAGGCAGGTGCTCGTTTGTTTTGTTAGATCAGAGCTGTGTTGCTTATGCTCCCAGATTCTCCATCCTGCTTGTGTGTGGATATATAACATATATACAGGCATGCACTCGCGTGCCCGGATTGTCGGAGTGTGTCAGTGCTGTCATTGTCATGCTTATGAACGAGGGAATTAAGCCATTGTCAATGTCATATTGCTGGATGCAAGAGAAAGGTTCCTTATGTTGTATTGGCCCTTTGCACCTTGAGTTACCACTTAAAGATCTCTCGTAAGCATTAATTTCAGCATCAGATAGGAATGTGTTTTATCTTACTTTTTTAAATCCTCCTCTGTATTCTAGTCGTAAAAGGCAATACCCTCTGCCTCTTCTTTCCAAGGACAATGATGTATGTCATTTCAGATAAGGAAATCAATGATCCTTTAAAGAGCTTGGCCCCGGGCATCAACCAGAGGATGTTACTGTGTCCAAGACTTGGCTAAGGCCCTTTGGTGAGCAGTTGGAACAATTCTCCAGCAAGGTGCAAAACAAAGAATAGAGAGTCCTGCCCCAAAGAGGAATAGGGATTAATGTGCATTTCATTCTTACTTGTGTGTACAGAGCCAAGTTGTGTTCTGGCGTGA
This sequence comes from Tauraco erythrolophus, assembly GCF_009769465.1. NCBI lineage: Eukaryota > Metazoa > Chordata > Aves > Musophagiformes > Musophagidae > Tauraco > Tauraco erythrolophus. The sequence continues at coordinate 125,983,943 of NC_141466.1, read as the reverse complement.
GTTGGCTCATCTCCTTTGGAGCTCTGCCAAGTTACACACAGACACTGTTTGACCCAGTATTGCCCTACACTAAAGGCAATAGGAGAGGTGGTACCACCACTAGTGCCCGAGACATGCTTTCTGTGCTGGAGGATCAAAATAAATTCAAATCAGGCAGCAGATTTTGAAGTTACCTTTTTTACTGTTAGGATGCAACTTGAGAAAGGAGACTTTTTTCCATGCTCCTTGTTGCTTACATCAGCCTCTTTTGAAATGCTGTGTAATACTCTTGATAGAACTGCCTAGAACATGTTTACTTTGGCTCCGACTTCCTTGGTTGCACAGGTGTAGAAGAGACACTGGGAAGAGGACGAGGTGTGAATGTTTGTTGCAGGTATAAATGGTTATCAAAATGAGGAGGAATAATTATGTAACGTTTAGCGACGCAATGTTATATTTTCTGAACCTGCTGCTTCCTGAATATTATACAAAAACCACGACAGGTGTGTGCTAGTAACCTCCCTTTCTAACAAGCTTAGCATTGTAAATATATCTGCCCTCTTCCTTTCTCCCTCCTGTTATGAAAAAACTATTTTTAAAAGAAAAATTGTAGGAAACTTTGTTCTATGATAAAAATATTTCACAGAAAAGAGAGTAACACCTGGCATTTTCAACCTGCTACTGCAGTACATTTATCTTTCAAAGTCTATGCTGTAGCTAATTCTGTAAAACTGTGTTACTTTATTTCAAAGCATATAATCTGTAATACTAGATCTATTTGTCATTACTCAAAAGTAAATAATTATGCTTATTTCATTAATAAGCCAAGAAGTAATCTCTACCTATTGACTTAATTATGTATAATAAAAGTCTTGTTCTTAGGAAAGTTAATGAAATACTGTTTCAGTAAGTGGGTAGCTGTCCTAGGCATTACACTTTTCACAAAAAATCTGAATAGTTTTTCTAGAACAGACAAAATTGTTAGACCTCTATGCTTCTCCTAAGTAAAGTAAAAGTCATCTGGATGTTTCTCCTTTTTGATAAAAACATTGCACGGGCATATGAGAAGGTTTTCAAGCCTGAAAGTGAATAATAGAACAAAAATGTGCCGTGGACCTGTAAGTCCATTTTCATTTGGAGACAGGAACGTGCCCTGCATCCTTGCCTCCCAGTGAACAATCCCTTCCTTGTAAACAGACAGGAATTTACATACCTGGGCTGAGAGAAATGCACAAAATCCCTTGACCCTTCCAATAAAACTTGAAAAGCAAAACCAAGTAGCTAACCATTAATCAGCTTGTGATTTTATCAAGGGTTTTCTGTCACGGCAATTCTGCATCTTACACTGGCATCAGGTGAGAGGCTGTCTTTGTTCATTCAGTGGACAGATGAGTGTGTTACTGACTGACTACATCCAACTGAATTCTGTTCATATCAGCCCGTATAAGAAGGTGCTGTACAAGGTTTAGGATATTTTTATTCTTCCTAGTTCTACTACATTTTTCACATATGGCATCAAGCAGCTCAAATGCAGTCACGAGCAGTCTGTGGGAATGTCGTGACTACGCACAGAAATCAGGCCAATGTGGAAGAAAAATTTCCAGTTCTCTTCATCGCAAGGGCACTTCAACACACAGTCAGAACAAGTGATGCTAAAAGGAAGGCAGGCAACAGCAAGGCAGAACCAAGCACCTTGGTTAGATGAAAATCTGGCCTCTAATCTGGTGCTTGAGTCCACATCTGAAATGAAGATCACAGTAGCACATTCCTAGCTCCTCCTTACGCACCTTTTCAGAGTATTGTGAAAGTAGTAAGGGGTTTTTTAGGTTCTCACAAATCAGGTGGTTGATGACAGAAGTGTCATGCGGGTGTGAGCTGTTCAGGTTTCCATACAAAATGTAGTTTCCTACTTGGACAAGAGTTGTGAATTTATGTTAATTCTATTCTGGCATTTCTCAGTCTACTCAGTCAAATTAATGCTTTGGAGTTCAGATACGTGTGCCATGAGGACACCTTAAAGAGAAAACACAGCCACCTGGAAGAGTTGTAGTTAACACTGGAAGAACTTTAGACAGCAGAAGGCACCTTTCAGTGCAAATGTATTTGCTAGCAGAAAAGAAGGAAAAAAGAGAAAAAAAGTGTAAAACTATAAATGCATGTCTTTAAGCAAGCAAGCAAATAAAATAGGGAGGAAACAAAAGAGAGAAACGCACAGGTAAAAATTAGCGAAAAATCTCTTTGGCTGCAAAACCCAGAGTTTGCAGTTGCTTAGTACAAGATGGCTTCTTTCTTTTTTTTTTTTTTTTTTTTCCAAAGGTGTAAGCAGCCCCTGAATTTAAGAAGGAAGGACAGTGTTATAACTATCGCAGAGCAGGTTGAAAGGCACGTTACCCACTAAGGTTTTGTCCTCCTTGAAGCCTCTGGCCACTATCAGAGACAAGATCATTGCACCAGATAGGTGAACCGCAGCCTAATCCAGTTTGGTGTGTATTTCCCTGTGACACATACAGACGCTGCCACAGAGAGGAGACTGGTATATCCTGCTCCAAGCATGCTGTGTCTGCGTTTGCCCTCTCTGATTTGAGAAAGCCACGTCTGACTTGCCAAGTGTCGATAGGAAGCTCTCCTGAGTGAGTGCTCTTTACTTTCACGGAGATACGTATTTATTGAGGGGCAGGCAGGTGGGTCTCAGGCTGTTTCTGGCTGCAGTAATCACCACTCCCACCTTCCCCATTCCAAATGAAGATATTCAAAGCTGTGACTTCAGGGAAATGATTCTAAAGATGCTTTTGCTGTTCAGAGCTGTGCCAGCAGTCAGGGACTTTTCAAAGACGTCTTCACTAGAATGAAAACCACCTTCTACAGTTCTACAGTTACTGTTTAGATCAACAAAACCCTTGTGGTAGTTTCCCTTTGTTCCTTTAGGGATCTGCAAGGAGGGACAGCCTTGGAGCTAGCCGCTCGAGTCACCCACAAAAGGACAGTGACCAGGAAAGGTACCAGTGGTGGGGAAAGCAAGAGAGGAGGAGGTGGCACGTGCTGCAGCAGGTGTAACGCAGCAGGGGAGAGGTGGTTCCACAGGAGGCTGAGAAGGGACAGGTAGCCACAAAGTCTGCAGGAACTTGCATGAGATTGCAAAATGGGAGAAACTGAAAATGAGAGTGGCAAACGCAAGGTGAAGGAAAGAAAAATGTGATAAGGGTAGTAGTAGCCTGTTTATTTTAATTAAAAAGGATTCAGCTGACATCACGCAGGAGATTTCCAGCCCACGCAGAGGAATGGTGATGACATCTCCGGCATTGCAATGTAAGGATGATGGGTGGAGACACCGTGTCTCCCTGCGAGGAGGTGCTGAGCCTGTCTGGGAGAGGGCAGGGACCCCTTCAGGAGCCTGGAGTCCCACCTGCACTGGAGGCAGCATGACACATGGCTGCCTGTCTAGGTCCAGACTTGCTTCGACCCACTGACAGTCTCTATTGCTGGTATTTCCATTGATGTAACTTTGAAGGATCCCAAATAAGGATTATGCAAGTCTATATTAAATTCTAAAAAAACAAAGTGATCCACTGTCCTCACTTAGAAAACTGTATCCTCCATATCTAGACAATATGCCATAGAGAGAAAGGGGAAACTGAGACAAAGACAGATTTGGTTGTGCTTTGACTAATTAATCAAGTGAAATTCTTAACACCTCCTGGGCTGGTGAAAAGTTGTTAGTCTTCACCGCTGAAAAGCCTGGGCTGGTGATGTTCAAATGAGGAAGGACAGTTATTTGCTCCATAACTGGTTATTCAAGATGGACTCGTGTAACTCAATCATCTCAATGCCCCAGTGTTTCACAGTCTAACTGTATTTAATGGGCAAATAATTTGATATCTGAAAGTCACTTGAGGTTGCATTGTAGCTCAGTATATCCCACTTTCTGGAAAGTCTAAGCACAAGCACATAGAGAGCACTGTATCTTCACTTTGAGCAACAGAAGCAGATTTTTGAGAGGAAGATGAAAGGTAACAGATTTTTCTCTTCCTCCTAATTTCCCCTTTCCAAATGAGGCACTACCAGCACAGAGTAAAAAGGTCAGTAAAATTCATTTTCACCTAAAAAAATTATGTTTTGACTGTTGCAGGCCTAAGAAAGGGTCACATGCACACGTTTTTCAGAATGAGACATCAAAACCAAAGTGACATAGGCCTGATCCTGCAAACAGACATGTCCTTAGCCTGTACTCCTGCAGGACTATGTCAAGTTTAAAGTCAGGAAAGCTTATCCCTTGGAGAGGTTCTTCCTTATCTTCAGTCTCATGTTCCACACTAGTTTGGACAGAGGAGCTATTCACATCCATGTATTTCTTAAACAGCTCTATTAAACAGAGCTATATACTTTTCACTTCTCTCTATCCGCTTCTCTTTCCTTTCTTTCTTTTCATGTGTATGTATGTTAAAACAACTGAATCTTCAAGCCATGTTTTTGGCTCAGAGGGCTGAGCGAACTGACTTTCCTGAAGTCTAGAACCAATCTGGACTGACACGTAGACCTTACTGAAAGACCTTGTGTGATTCAAAGGAGGGTTTCAAAGGTCCCAAAAGGATTTAGATGACAATGACCTCAGTAGAGAAATAATTCAGTGGAGAAAAGGGGGCGACAAATTTTACTTTGAGTAACTGAGTGAGCTTTCTGTTATCTTGTGGAGTCCTTTAATTCTCAGAACTCAAAAAGATTTATGAATATTATCTACTGAAAACAGAAGAGAAGGTGAGCAGCGCTCTTACATGAAACACGCATGTGCTGCAAATGCTCAGGTGGGTTATAAATTCCCCTGTTAAATCACCAAGGAACTTTTATTTCCTTGGTCGCCATCTAGTGGAAACTGTGCTGCCTGCATTGCATTGTTCATAACAGCGTTTCCATCGCGGAGCTCTTGGAGCTGTGCAGATGATTGCACCAGTGAAATAAGGGTGCATGTGCTGTGCTTTGCAAGTTACAGCAAGCTCTTCCTAGGTCAAGAGATTGCACAGTAAAGTGCAGAGGGGCACAGGTGTTTCCGAGAAATTTATCTTTCACCGAGATCAGTAAATGGTACTAGCAAGTGGTGAGGTACCAGAGGGGAAAGGCTCACATCATAGCCTGGCCATCTCTCAGGTCCCAGGTTATTCGTGATGGATAGTTACTGAGCAAATGGCCTGCCTCCAGTCAGGTGGAAACCAAGCTATACGTCAACATAATATAACTAAGGTGTATTTCCTTCAGTTGGGACAATTGTATTTTAAAGATTGGCTTTGTACTATTTTAGAAATTTATAATAACTGCATGAAGATGTGTTGCTGAAAAACTGAGGTTATACCCTGAAAAAATGCCATTGATTTTTCTCAACTCACCATTTGAGCTGATTCATAGTGTTCCTTGGGCTATTACAAGTCTCTGTAAGATGTTCTTTGAAAACCTTTTGAAATGTCGATCCAGATTCCTGAAAAGTACCAGAATAATTCATTTTGGAGAGAGTTCATTCATGTGCAGACAGCAGAATGCTGGTTAGATTTCAACTCTGTCTTGAGAGTTACGTTTGTTCTGACCCTCATTCCTGTGATGTTTTCTCTTGCTTCTTCTGTGTTTTTCAAAACTTCCAAGAATTTTGTTAGATTATTCACACTCAACCCTTGAGAAAGCAGCTAAGTTTCTAACATTGTTCCATGCCTCCTTGTATCGAAGTCTCACCAGTGCCAAGCATTTTGGCACCAAATCAGTGTATCCATGCCACATGCTTGTATCCACTTGCGTCTCCTTCTTTCATCAGCAATCTTTCACTCACTTTCCTTCTTGAGGAGGACACGATTCCTCTTGCTGCCATCCTACCGTGCTTCACGCAGCTTGATCCAAACCTTTGCTGAAGCAGTGCATGTTATTAATGAGCCTGTGGTGATGTTAGAAAGCAAGCAAAAACTCACTGTTCAGAAGCCTTGAGACATGAGTATCAGCAACCCATGCAGAGAACAGCAGGCAGTTAGCCTCAGTACTTGAGGAAAGTCTTTCCCTTTTGCTTTAAATAAAAATATATGCCAAGAATTTCTAGAAGCTTCCCAGGTAGGGTGCATAATTGGAAGCTTTTTGTAACTTTCCTTGTCACTAGATTGCATTCAGGCAAATTAAATAAATCATTGAGTTTTGCCTTCTAATAAAGGAAGTTTATCTTCAGGACACATTTTTTTAATGTTGCCTTTTTCTGTTTAGGAAAAAGTAGTCGCCAGTAGAAAATAGAAAGTTCTTTAGAAAAATCTTTGTTAATGTTTTTCCTTCCTTCTTTTTCTTATTTTTAAATAAAGATATGCAGAGCCTTGAGAAGTTGCTGAGGGATGCAATAGTATATGGGCAGCCTCGAAGCCGTAGAGCGTGGAGGAAAATTATCATCCTTGTGGAGGGCATTTACAGGTATGTTTGTGTTTTAAAAACCCTTTAAAAGTACTCTCTATCTTTCTGTGGACAGAATGATTTATTGAGTACCTATATATTGATTACTGTGACATTCTGTGATCTTATAAGTATCTTGATTTCCATTACGTCAGTCTGAGCCCTGGTGTAACTTGCTTGGGTTGGATCCTGTGCGTTGTCCCGAGTGCTGATTTAGCAAATCACAGTGGAATGGGAGATGTACTGTGAGAGCAAGACAGATTATCAGCTGGTGTATGTTTTCACAGATGTGATAAAATTCATGGAGCTATAGCAGGTGAGGAGTTTTGCTAAATGAGTAAGCGGAGTTTTCTAGAGTTGTTTGTTACGCACGGCAGATCAAAAGACAACTACACAGAACTAATTAAGTTCTGTGTGTCCAGTTCTTACTCAGCTGTTGGAATCTAAAAACTCAAGCTAAACATAGGCCAAGTGATATCAGCACCTTTGTAGTAACTAGCGCTGGATCTAATAGACTCACGCTTTAACAGGAAAAACAATTAAAAGTCTGACTTTCAAAGACTTATATAGTGGCATTTCATGTAGCCCCAGTCCCTGGAGGAATTTGAATGAGAAGTGCCTATGAGAATCCATCAGATAATATCAACGTCAGTAATACCATGTAATTATAGAGCATCCTAATCGGATAGCTCCAGTTCACTAGTGTGGTGCATCTTACACCCAAACAGAAGGACAAACCATCACTAAAGTTGAGGAGCAAAGCAGAGGCACCAGCCAGGTGCACCATCCTGGGCTTCATCCTGGCAACCACTCAAATCAGGAGAAGGCTGCTGGGGAGGCAACCATGGGGCTGGTGGACAGCATGGAGAGGGAGCCACTGGTGGGCAAGGAGCTGGAGCAGGGAGAGACAGAGATCATAAAGAGGAGGTAAGGGCTGAAGAAGCAGGGATCTTCTTCAAGTAAGAGAGTTTGCAGAGATCTGGGCAAGGCTACTGTGGCAGGAGTAGGAGAAGGATAGGTTTGGGAGTAGTGACGGTTGCACCAGAGAGAAGGAAACCAGAACCACTCATTCACAGGACGTGACATGGTTTACGAAAGCAACATTAAACTTTGTATGTAGAGATCATATCATGTGTTGCTGAAATACAGCCAGTCTGGATGGGCAGTCGTTTATGCCATTTAATGAGAAATGCTAGCACAGTTGAACTGATCAGCTTTTTTCATAAGGAATCTTTTACGATCTCGTGTCATCACAACATCATAGTTGTCAGTGCTTTCTTTTTACTTAACATTTTCCATCTGCAAAGAGAACAAATCAGTCCTTATCTAAACACCTCTCACTCAGAGCTGAAACAGGTCGACAGCAGATCAGCTGATTCAAAGCAGGCTGAATGTCTCCTTTCAACCAGAATAAACAGAGCAGAACTGCAAATAAACATAGCTTGGCACTACCAAAAGAAAGCTCAGATTTAAGGACTTTGATCATGCAGAAATTAAGTGGACCACCAACATTTTACTGACAAATATTCCTATCGGTCACAGGGCCTGCAGAAAACGCTCCAGCTGCTGAGCTTTGTTCACTTTTGAATCCTTTACCCTGGATATTGACCACTACGGAGTGAGAAGGTAGACTGGTGACACAAAAGCATAGATGGGTCCGAGCAGCGGGACAAACCCACTGTCAGATATTTACAACTATAATAACTCTATTTCAAGATGTTTATTTGATATAGAGTTTTCTTTTCCTCCAGTTTTGCAGTTCATTTTCAAATGGAATTTCGTTCTCAAAAGTTCGAAGAACCTTCTGTTGGAATGCAAAATAAAAATGTGTTAAACCTCAGAGAACCTCACTAAAAAGGAACCATAAAGTTCCTTCAGTGCCATAAGGGCTAAATAATGTTAAGGGCACTCATGCCCTGAGTGTCTGTGCTTGTGAAAGGCATCAAATAAAAGAAAAACAAAGCTCAGCTCTCTAATAGTCTCTTATTGGAAACTAGCCCTAGCAGTAGCTAGGTTGGTTGGTTAGTTGTTTTCATAGTCTAAGAAGATCCGAAATTGAAGATTGTGGTTTGGTTGCAAAGCAAGTCTGCTCTAACTTGAGAGTATCACCACACCCCACGGTGTCGTATCCCTGCCATCACTGCCAACCCAAGATGCACGCAGCTGATCTGTCCTTACAGCGCTGCTGGCAGCAGACTCACAGGCTGTGGAGTCTAATCCAGTAAGTAGCTAGTAACATTTTGTTTGCAAAAGAAAAGCTGGAGAAAGACGTGTTAGAAAGACTCTTACTTTTTTGGTGTGCATGTTCTTTCCTTTCTTGGCCCATGATTTTTGAAATAGACCAAAATTTTCCAATCCCATATTGGCTAATGTTAGTTTTCTTGAAGATTTGCCAGACGCCAAATTAACATTCATCTAAAGATTTTAGGAGGAGGTAGAGTGTTGTTAATGAATTCTTCTTGCAATAGTTAATGCTGCCTTTTTTTTTTTTTTTTCTTAAAGGACTTAAGTTATGCTTCAGGGACAACTAATACAGAATTTAAATAACTCGGTCAGAACCATTGTCCAAGTAAAAATATCTTGACTTGCAAGTTTGCCTTGGCCAATTTTTACAGAAATGTTTTTTCCAGCGATGCAAAAGAAACACTAAGCTTTTCTTCTTTAAAAAAATATTGTTATATGGGGCACCATAGTCTTAGTATGGTGAAGTTGATGGTATGGAAAAAAAATTGCCTTCTGTTTCCATTAGGAGTATGTTAAAGTGTTTACACTGTGTATGAGCCCAAACTTACCAGATGGCAAAATTGAAAAGGGTCATTCTTAGCCAACACAAGCATTTCTGGAAATCAGACTTGCATTTGAAACCATAAGCCACAGATTTTGCTTGGTTGCAACCTAAGGCAGAACTGGCCTCTCGACTTGGGGAGCACTCAAGCTACATGTGAAATAAACAGCAATGAGTATATATTTGTTTGATTTTTAATGTCTCTATTATATTAAAAAGAAAAAAAATCATCAGAAGAAAATGTAACTACTAGTGAAAGCTGGTTCTTGAGTTGGACTAGCCTAGGAGCAAATATGTTCCATTTGCATTCCAAGCTGAGAGAGACCATCTAGCCATCAATCTTCAGTACAAAAAGCATGAACAAATTTTGGCAGTGTCTAGGGCATAAGTTAAACTGACTTGCTAAATCATATTTCTATTATTTAAATTCCAGCTAATGTTTTCCTTGGCTTCTACCATTTCCAGTTCAGGATTAATCAGTTACTGTGTTCTTACATGGTTTGTGGTAGGCTTCTGCTCTCTTGCACACATATTTACCTAGGAGTCAGGTAGGCCAAGGGCCAGGGCAGGAGTTATGGGGCATAAGAAACTGATCAAAACAGACAGGTTTTGATTTTTTTCTTTCCCTGCTTTTAATTTAATTTGGGTATTTTCCCTTCCAGCTCAGAAAATAGCTCTCTGATAAGTTAGATACTGTCCGGTGCCTTTTCATGTGCGATAGAAGTTCCTTGGGATTCAATGTCAATACCATAGGAAATTTATCAGGGTTATTTTTTATTTTCTGGGATTAAGTGACTGGACTTCCAGAAAAGAATGGGGTAACATTGAATGTCTTTGGCCAGGGACCAGCACTAAAGGTTAATGTTTCTATCATTTCAATGTATGGGGTTGTATTTCAGGGCAAGGTTGGAAGGTTTCCTTAAAACTATTGCTCTAAACTACAAAACAGAGATTGTTGTATGAATGTGCAAGGTTCATGTAAGAAAACAATACCTAAAATAAACATTAAAATGAAATGCATATGTCTTGGGAGTAACAGGTCAGGAAAGGAAGGATTTTCCCAGTTACAAACTAGCCTAAAAGGGGAACAGATGAAGTTTTCAAATGTTAAAAGGATAATGGTACTATAGGGCATGTATGTTTAGAGATGTTGAGTGATGCAACTGTGAAGAAGATAATAGGTTCAATATCGGTACATTAATTTTCCTGACAGAAAACAAGAATTGAAACCGTGGTACCATAGTATGATGTAGAAAACTCTTTTCCCCAAGAAGTTCCAAAATAAACCGGACAAAAACTGTCAGTATCTTGTCAAGAGCGAGCCTGTGTTCCAAGCAAAGTGACCAGCACAAGTACACACCTCCTGTCTCTCAAAGTACCTGGCTCCACAATTCATCAGCTGCATCAGAAAGAATCTCAGTGGTTTGGTAGGGATTGAATCAAGCTTCAAAATTTAGTGATCCCAAAATTTTGGATTGTCTCCTCACATCTGGAAGTAGATTGAAACGGAGCGTGTACTGAAGCAAGCTTTTGTGCCTGCCCACTGAACAAGGGAGATGAAGGTCAGCTGCAGTCTAGAAGCTTTACATCCCTGCCATCAAGCTAACAATTCTTGCTACAAGACAGGATGTAGTACCACATGATGAGAACGTGTGGCCTGGGCAGAGCCAGCTTTTGTTCATCTGCATCCAGCTTTTTGCATGTGCCCTGTGTGCTTGAGCAGATCTGGAAAGAGATCAATAGCTTTGTAAAAGTGACACAACCCAACTGAGACAGCACAATTACAGGTCACTTCTGGCTCTCTGGTTTAAACTCACTTGTCATCAATATTTACTGAAGGATTCAGTAAACTTTCCATTTGGGCTACCCAAGGGGTTATGTGAAGTGAGCTTTATCTTGGAGCAGTTCTAAACAGAGCAGTGTTCATATCGCAAACCATCTCCCAGGGTCAAAAGAGAGACCAAGAACAGAGTAGGCAGCAAAACAGCTCTCATCTCTGCCATCGGGAGGGCTGAGGCGTGTTTGAATGGCAGCGCAGAAAATGTACACGAAATCAGCAGCGCTTCATCTACTCCATGGACACTTCAAGGCCATGTGAGGGTCTCTGTCAGCTGTTGTAACGTTTGTGTCAGCCAGCATCTTTCAAGAGCAGTACGTCAGCACGGAAACTGCACACAAGGGCATTGTTTTGCCAAACAGCTTAGAGTTCAAAGAGAAATCTCCTACTCATGCTAGTAAGAAAAGTTTTCATTAAATCGTCTTAGTGGTTAAATCTTGCAACAGTCATGTACCAGCTCTGTGTATTCGGAGATTCAGCAACAACTTTGCTTCTATTCCACAAATATGCAGCAAATCAAGCTCTGCATTTTTAATTTACTGCTTTTGCTCTTGTCTTTTTGAAGAGAAACTGTCTCCCATCTGAATGTCTATGAGCCACTAAGCCTAATGATGTCCATGTAAATGTGGAAAAACTATTATTGTCCTTCTCTGCCTAGCTGGTCTGCAGGAACGTGGAGGGGTGGGATGCCTATTTGCTTCCCTCTGCAGAGGTGCTCCTTGGAACCACTGTTGCTCTCTGACCATAAAGCCAACCTACAGGCAACCAAAAGCCGCCGTCCCCAGCACGTACGATGCTGCATGCCTGAGCACAGCTGGTGACTCGGGATAATTTTTAGCTGACTAATGCATTGACTCTGGGCTGTGTGAGGACTGTGGGCTCTGTCCTTGTAGTCATTAGGAAAATAGCTGCGCTCTTTCAAATTGCTTCTCCCCCAGCTGCCAAGTGCCATTTGGGAAAAGTGAGAAAGCCCAGCCTTTGGGAATTCGCGGTACAAGCCCACCCTTCTTTGCTGCAGGAGACCGTGGTGCTGATACACAGCTCCACAGCTGCCTCTTCTACAGCTGGGCAAGACAAAAGGGCAAGATTTGCCAGTAGTCACCTGACAGACAAAAATATGCCTCCAGGCACACATAGCCAGGCTCTCCAAACCTCCCGGTATGAACAGCACAGGCAACCCTTGTCCATGGCTGCTCCCCCATAGTGTTCTTTCAAACTAATGGAGGCTTGCCTATGGGCAAGCCTCCTTCAAAACTGGAGACCAAGCTGTTTCCAAGCTTACTCAGGAGACCAAAGGATGAAAGAGGACTAAAATTGTCAGAAATTTCCCAAGTGCCAAAAGCACATCCTGCTCCTTTTGTGGTACCAAACTTCCAGCTGCACAGTGCAGCTAGAGCTGGGAAAGCAATCTGTGAAAGCAATCTGTGAAAGCCACTGGTCCAGAATCTAAAAATTGCCAAGAAGTTGTGTTGATTGTGCTGCTCTTTTGTACATCCTCTTTGGGAACAAGCTTGACATTTCTGCTTACCTGAAACTCCTGTGGCATTTGCAATCAGATATACCTTAGCCGCGGGCCTTAGCCACGGAGCACTGGTTTTCCTGGCACACAGTGCGCTCACTTTGTTTTTGATAGGAAGTATTTAGCATTTAAAGACCTGCTCACTAGAGCTGGTGTAAGAGAACATGTTTAACTCATTATGAAATGAATACTGAGTGCATCAAAGCATATCCAGGCATAGCCATAGTCATCCCAGAAAGGTTTTCAAGACGTAATAATCTTCACAGCAATACTATTGATACTTCATCTTTAAGAGGTTAGAGTGTGTTTCTTAGTTGTCTCTCTGGGCTTTCATGTTGCTGTACGGCTCCTCTGTGCCTTCCAACTTTCTGACATCATTACCAACAATACAGAAGAAATTCTTATTTCTACAAATCTCAATACACCATTAGTGCAAGTTCAGAATATTTCCTTTTCCTGCATGGCTGCAATTCCTAAAAAGTACATATTGGGAGGAAAAAATGTCAGGGGAAGGTTGGAGCTCCCTTTTCTAATCCCTGATTCTGTCCACTCTGAAGACCGAAGCTGCTTTGAGTGATGGCACCATCTGTGCATTTCAGGTGGCCCATCTCCTGTGCACGTCAGACCCAACTACTTTGCACCGGGGTAATTTGTTCTAGAGCTGTTAATCCCAAATATTGCCACAGTAGCTGACGATGAAGCAAGGACCAGACTGAATTACAGCAGTGCCTTATAATTCATTATAGTATTTGTTTTGTAATGAATTGTAATGTGCTGCTTTGTGTGAGTATCTCCCGCTCACTTCATACCTTTCCTTCTCTTTTCTGGCACGTTGAAAATTTGCGAGTGTTCAAACACTTTTTGACTGGTTTTGATTGTTTGAATTCTAAAACTGACTTTTATTCTCACTGCAGATGGGAAAGGGTTGCAATTTTTCTTTGAACTGTAGATAAAAATTGAGGTTCCAGAAGATCTTTCATGGAGTAAGGCAATTAATGCCTCTATTTTCTGTCAGTATCTTAAAAAGCGAGAGTACAGGATTGGTTGTTCATCCATGATTCTCTCCATCTGCAGCATGGAAGGGTCCATCGTGCGCCTGCCAGAGATAGTCTCCTTGAAGAAGAAATACAAAGCCTACCTCTACTTGGATGAAGCTCACAGCATCGGCGCAGTGGGCGCAACGGGCCGAGGGGTTGTGGAATACTTCGGTATGAGTCCTGACGATGTTGATGTGTTAATGGGAACGTTCACAAAGAGCTTTGGCGCAGCTGGAGGATACATAGCTGGCAGAAAGGTAAAAGGAAGACGCAAACATTTTAGCATCAAGGTGGGGGGAAGTACCTTCTCATTATGCATGACGTATTTCATTTATCTTTTCTCGTAGACTGTTTTGCAGGAGCACTATTCTAAAGTTAGCAGCGTTTTTGTCTGGATCCCAAATGCACATCAAACAGTCAGACTTTCTTATTTTTGTCTCATGTTCATGTTATGTAATTTGCTTGGGTTGGGTATTTCTGTGCCACCCTGGTGATTGTTGTTTCTCTTGGAAATGTTTAGACACGTTGGCTAAACATACTTCACGACGTTAATTTGCATGCAGATTGCTCATTACTTTGTTTCACATTTGTAAACAGTGTGTGGAGCAACGTTGGGAGATTAAAGCCACAGTTTCATCCACTGATAATAAAATTACTAAACAGTTGTGGATTGTCATAGTTGCATTTTTTAGGAGGATGGAGAAAAAGAGTTGCTGAGGGCCTTTTGCAATAGGAAAACCCGTGTCCTCAGTTGCTCTGCGTACATTAACAAAACCACCTCTTGCCAACAGCAGATGTTAACAAAAAGTAGAGCTTTTTTAACTGGGGGTGCAGAACAAGAGAAAGCCTAATCAGCACCGTTGTGAAATGTCATCGGTTTTGTTGTTTGACAGATATATCAAGTGATTGCTGATTATTTACCCTTCTCAGATCCTGCCGAATGTATTTCTTAAGTAGTTTGCTGAATGAGCCGGAAGCCTGCTTAGACGGCCTACATGGTTGTTGTCAGGATAACATTAATAAGGGTAGCACTTGAGTAGAATACAAGGGCTACAAGAAAGTATGAAGTGTGTCCTTTTTACTGACTCTTTTGGTTTTGCCCTTGGAGATCTTAAAACAGGCTATGGTAATATACATCAAGAATCAATTTTCTTTGTTTCCTTTGCTTTGTGAATTTGTACCAGAAAGTTTAACTCGTACCAAAGACAATGTGGCTAATGTAGCTAGAAATTATAGGAAGCCCAGACCTGTGCAAAGCAGCCTGAAGTAATTCATCATCTAATCCTTGCAAGTTTTCTCCAATGGAAGTGAGTTGCTCTTTTCACTTCTGTGCGTATCACTAAGTTTTGCCTCAGGCTTTCGGGCCTTGGTGGCAGCTGCTCACCCGACATACTTAGCACACTTACGTTAATTTCTGCAGCCAAAAAATCCCTGTGGCACTGTTTATTCTGCATCTGCTAGAGTGCAGAAGCCTTCTCAGCTATTTGGTCAAACCCTTAGGATTATGATTGCAATATAGCAATGCACAACCGTATAAGGTTAGGTAGATCTTTGTCCTTAGCATTAGAGTTACCACAGCTTTTTTGGCAGTAATTCGTGTTACTGTCTTTGGGTTTTTTTCTGGTGGTGTTTTTTATCAAAGGCAGCTTTCAATCAGGTCTCATCCCTTTCTCACTAACATGCATCCAGCTTTTAGTGTGGTAACTGTTACTCTGCTGTTTTGCACTAGGAAGTATAAGCTGTCGTAACAGCGATGGTCTTCATCAAGCGCTGAATTCCAGCAGTGTCCCTGGATTCAGGAGAGTTACTGGTGCTTTAGCCATGCCTACAGTACATCAGTGCTTTTTTTTAGGAGCACAGACTGTGCTTTTAGTTATACAAGGAAATGTTTAAGCAACTACACCAACTTTAATGTGACTGTCTCTGCCACACTGATGGAAAATTTCAATTTGGAAGAAATTTGTATGCTAATAGCCAAAGATAGATCCCAATAAGGTTGCTTTTCCTGGATTAGGTCTTGTGGCAGAGGAACTATACTGATGTCATGTAGGCTTTGCTTTGTTCCCAGAGAGGAGCAGAGTAGTATTTTAAGTGCAGCTGTTTATTGGTCTTTAAATGATTTTGACTCTTTTATAATAAGTCTTAGCACAGAAGTAAATATTATTTTATTCCAGACTTTGCATTTCAGCTGAAATTGCCCCACTTACATGGTGAAGTGTTCCCACCTGCCTGATGTTTCTTCAGGCCATGTGTTAACCGCAGCGGCCAAGAAAGCAAACTGATAACTGGTGAAACATCCTCTTCCTTTTGCGTGTTCTCACTCCTGCAGTAGTTAAGAGGGAAATCTGCTGTTTGGCCGTCTCAAAGCTCATTCATGCTTTGTTTTGCTTGTGTAAGGACCTTGTGGACTTTTTACGAACTCATTCTCACAGTGCTGTGTACGCCACATCTATGTGTCCACCCGTAGCAGAGCAGATCATCAGGGCAATGAAATGTCTCATGGGACTAGACGGGACAACACAAGGTAAGCCACCTTCTTTGACTTCACTTACTTCAATTACTACCAGAGCATCTACTGTGTACAGGTGCACACGAAACATCTTCCAGCAGCAAAGTAGTATGGTAATGCAATGCAAGGGAAATAATTCTGATTGTAAAATCAGTATCCAAATCATCCTGTTTCTAAGTACTCTCAACTCTGTTTCTTTTTCCACACTCATCCACATGCAACAGGGATGGAAGTAATCCGGAATTCTGGGTTTGTAGTTGCCAGCCCACTCTGCTTAGCAGCAACAAATAGAAGTACATGAATTGGCCTTTGAGTAGATTGTCTGACTTTGTAGGAGGGGTTCATAAGGACGTGCTAGCCATTTATGGGCTAGATGCTGTCAGTTTAGCTTCTTTGAAAGTGTGAACCTTCAAAATGGCAAGCAACTCAAGCACAGTGCAGTTTCAAAACAGGTATTGTATGTTAAATAATAGTATGAGAAGATGATTATACTGATTCCTGCCTCACTCAGGCTTTAATTATGGTGTCCTGAAGCTAGTTCTAAAGTACATTTTGTTCCAAAATAATTGACTACTTGATGTCTTTATGAAAAATTAATTAGATTTACTCTCCTGAAGTTGCAGCTGCAGCTATAGTCTGGTCGTCTGAGTAACACACTTTCTAGGCAGCAAGCAGCAAAACAACTGCGTGACATATCTACCTGCTGCTGTTTCAAAGTGATACTGATATGTATTCAATGTTCTAGGACTTAAAACCCAACTCAGATAAAAGCTGATGGTTTTTGAATTTGTATAGTTTTTGTCAGGAATGCCTGAGAATCGTGTCATTGTGTAACATGCAGTCGCAGAAACAGATTCTGCTCTGAATTGCAGTCTCTTTTATACTGGTCCAGCAGCACCGTGCTGTGCTGTTTTCTCTTACCTTGTGTAGGACTAACAGAGTAATTCTGTAGTAGTCCTCCCTGATAGATATGACCGGGGTAAGGTGAGAATGGAAAGGAAAAAGGGGTTATGAGAGCAGGTGAGATACTGCTCTGCACTATTCTGTTGCAGCACCCTAGAGAGTGTTTCAAACCATGAGAGATACAAGGCCATTAAGACGTTTATTGCAGCCCTTCAACAAGGCCAGAATTTACACAACCCCGATGTACAAAAGGAGAGGTAGAGAATCCTGACCCAGTGCCAAATTCTGCCTAGTGCGATAACGAAGTGCAGCGAAACCCCAGCGCGACGTGTAGACGATGAGGAAATGACACTTTTGTCATCTTGGCAGAGAAGTCAGAGCGCAGCAACTGTTTCCGACTTGACGTTGGAAAGGTCGAGGTTGCGTATGCTGATGCCCACACTCTGTTGGACAGAAGAGACCAGCTCTGACATGTTTCTCCTGCCTCGGGGACTCTGTGTAGCCTGTCCCGCTGTGCCGCTCCCCGCGCTGGCTGTGGGAATTGGTTGCCGTCAGAGGGCGGCCTTACACTGAGCCTTCCCGGGAGTTACACACTAAAAATATTCAACATGCAGAGCATTTCCAAGCCTTCAAAGCCTCTTAAAAATGATCTTCAGCTAGCGTGATTCTGCATGCAGTTCAGTGCAGGCTAATAGGAGAACTCGGTTCAAGACGGAGCCTTTTAAGATGTGCGTGTCTTAGGGCTAAGAGTTTGCAGCGTTTTCTTTTCCAGAAGCGGTGTCGTTTAGTGACACAATGTTTGTATTTCTGCACAAAATGAGGGCTTGTTAAGTCTTCTGCAAATCCTTTATGAAATAAATTAGTGTTCTGTCAGGTTTTTTTTTAAATTTGTCTTGTTATACGAAATGCAAATGAATAGAAAAACAAATTAATAAATCATATATCACAACTTGGAGTATTGCACAAGGGCTAGCAAACTGGCTATGATGTGTAAAAATGTTTCTTGTCCTTCTGAGCCAGACTCATTATTTTAGTCTATTGGTTTTTCTTTCATGTGGGCCTCCCTTCATTAGGCTGTCTTGTGGACTACAAAAAAAACCCACAACCCAAAACACAGGAAAAAATGTTGTGCTGGACCACACTACAATGCTGCTTTGGCATCAGAGAGAGGAAGGTGGTGGCTTAGAAAGGAGGGGGGAGCAGAAGGGAGAAAACACTGTCTCTTCTTAGATATTTTTGTTTCCAAGGACAACAGTGGCCTTGGTGGAGTTCTTTTGGTCTGCTGTCCTAGAAAATGGTGAATCCTTCATGTGAGCTGCCCTTGTGAGACCATGGGCCGTGTAGCAGAGGCACCTGGCAGAGAAGTTTCAAGTGAACCAGAGTTGTCACAGGGTGGTATGGACCCTTTATTCTCTGGAAGTCTGTTGAATCGATAAAAGGAGTTTATTTTGCAATTTATGTCAAATGGCATTCTCTTCCCACAGGACCATTTGGAGAATCATTTATAAGGACATCTCCACTGATGGCTTGTCCTCCAAGTGGAGGACATTTCCATCTTGGAAATGGAAATTGTCCTCCACAATTTCTGTAGGAGGGGAGGGCATTTCTGTAGAGGAGGGAGCCTTGCGAAAAATGCTGGGATGTTTTGGAAAAGAATGAAATTAGTTTGCTAAAAAGTTGCATGTCAACTAGAGGGTGCTTCTTGAAAAGGGTGTGAAATAATGGAATGACAAATGTATTAACCTGGCTAGTTCTTACATCTGAACTTTGTGGCTGACTCCTCAGTAGATTAACAGAAAACTAAGGGAAGGAAGACTGATTTGGTCACTTAAATTGCTGCTTTGAAAACTCTTTGTTCTATATTTTTTAGCACTTCACGGTCGTCTTTTATATTTTCCCAGACATTATGCTTTTACTTTCCCTTCAATTTCTTGCTAGTTATTTTCCACTAATTTGTTAAGCAGCTGATCCGGAAAAAAGTAACATAGGTGGAATTATATAGTGGATAATGCCAGAGGCCAGAAATTCAGTGAAATACCTCTGATGTTTATCCTGGTGTGTATCCAAATGATTGATCTCCCATATTCTCTTCTTTTATTTTCAATTAGTAAGAACATGGTTGTTTGGAAAAGGAATCAGGGTGTGCATTTCCAGGACTGGATCAGTATACTGGATGCATGACTGCAAAATATGAATAAATGTGTATGGACACAGAGGGTACAGCTTAATTACAGTGAAGGAATAGGTTAGCACTTTAAAAATGATTCTATGAAACCTGAGCTGTTTAGCTGGAAATTATCCACAACAGGTGGATAGTTTCAGGCTTCAATATTTTCATATGAAAAAAAAAGGTTCAGCCTTCCTCAGAAGAAAGCTAGATACATGTATGGGTTTTGATAATCTAGGGAAAAAAAAAAAGCAGGGGGGAGGTGGAACCAATTTAAAAAAAAAAGAACAAAACTTTTTCTCCTGAAGAGCTTCAATTTCTCCAGACTTTGGGATGAAGATTTGGATTGTGGTAGCCAAACTTATAATTTTTGCCATGTCTATGAAATACCATCTAAGTCTTGTGATTTTACAGTCTCTGAAAAAAAAAATCTCTACTTGGAATGAACGATGACAAAACTCAAGATCCACTCAGTGAAGGAGCATCTTTCATCTTCAGTGGTCCTGAACAGAGCATCCCCCACCTGGAGCCTGGGCAGAGGACTGGGGCCCTGAGCACCTGTGTTCATCCTGCATTTCAGGCACTTAGGGAGGTGAGCCAGGAAGATCAAAAAGAGAAGAGACACTGACAAGCAAAGGAGTCAGAACAGGGAGTAGACAACAAGTGAATGATAAGGATTGAGACTAGGACCAAAATGACATGCTGAGAAAGACTGACTGAAGAGGCTGTGAACAAAAAGGACCTGGTGTGGGGAAGGAGAGGAAGAGAGACAAATGTGTCTGCAAGAAACTACAGCAAACACACAACCCTCCAAACTAGTGCTGGCACCTCAGATATTCCTTGTTCTTCTCTGGTCGGCAAACTCCTGTGGAAAACTGTGTGCTTACCTTCCTTTGCAGCAGGAGACTCCAATTTGGATGGGACGTTCTCATTTTAAAAGCCTTGCACTGACATAAGTAAAAAGATACGGAGAAGACATAGTATCTCCCACAGAAATGATCTATAAATTTGTAGGTATGTCTCATATCAGTAGTTGTGATAGCTGTGAGACATTAATGTCATGATAATGTGACTGGGAGGACACTGCAGAGCCCACAGCCAGCTATTACAGTTTCCTTCTTTTGCCATGTTTTCTGCTGTGACTTGAGAAAACCAAGCACAAGAAATGCTGAGTTAGGAGAAGATAGTAGTTTCCTCAAAACCGATATGCACAGTTGTTCCTGCCTGGGACAGAGGGGTAGGCTGGGGTCACTATGACCAAGTTCTTTCTGTAGAGTACAAGTCCTGGCATTTTTCAATGCCATGTTTTACAGGACTCTCTGAAAATCAGTAGCTTGTGGAACAAGAAGCATTTATTCTTGGTGCCATAATGTCATAGACAGTATCATAGTTCCTATAATAGTGTTGTTCAAAAATTTATGAATTTGTGGCAGCTGTATATCCTTTAGTAATGTCATAAGGCAATAAGTTCCACGGTTCAGTTCATACAGTCTATTAAAAAAAAATAACATTTTATCCCTCTGAAGTCTTTGTGGCCTTTTCATCTCAAATGTGTCTCCCCTCATTTACTAGGAGATATGGGAAGCAGAAGTTCCCATGGCATTTACTCCTTATAATTCATTGTATAGATATTCTTTATATGTTCTCCTCGTGGCTTCTCGTTACATCACTGGAGACACTTCAGGAAACTCAGCAGCTGCCTTAGTGGTTTTATCCCCGTGATGAGACTGTAGTTGACTCAGAGTGTTTGGACCCTGCGCAAATTTTCAAATACACTTACTTGCATGCAACACAGCCCCTCCAGCTGTGACCTCGGACGTTTGGTTTTTTCCCCTTTCTGCCTGAGAATACTAAAAGCATATTTTGAGACTTAAATCTGGTAGGTAAAAAATAGAACCACTAGGCAGACTGAGTTAAGACTGCTAGAAGATCTAAAGCAATTTTCTTGATGACTAATAATAAATTATAGTGATGTAAAAAGCAAATCGCAGCATTTGCAAAGACACCATTTTTCTGATTAATGTGTGGCAAACAGTAATTCACTAACAGCAATAGGCATTTTTCATATGTTTTTATGGGATGCTGAAAAATTTAAAACCCTATCCTCAGGAATCTACTGTCCTTGTTATGTTAAAAGATAATTCCTGGGATTCTTTAAAATGTTAATTTACTTTGCTGTTTGTGCTGATTGGTTTATCTTTTTGCAACGGCTAGTTTTTGGTTTTACTTTTGGCAGATTTTGAGTTCTTGCGTTTGAGATCGTTCAGATTGCGAGAAGCTGCAGAACACTGCTTTCTGGTTTGGCTTGGCATTAAAAAGATCTGTTTTTTAAAGGTTCTTTTTTAAAACATTTTCATCTGCCTTAGAGTTTTGTGTAACTGGAGGACTAGCTTCTTACAATGCTCAGTTTCCAACATTTTCCACTGCTTATCTGTGCTTCAGCAATCTTTTGCTTTAGCTCTGCCTGTCAGGCTCCTCTGTAAATTCAAAAACCTTAGTTTCGCATCACCACAACCTGATGTAAACTGGTGCCAGGAAGGGCAATCTTGCCCTCCTTTTTGCCTTTCACCCTCTGCCTGTCCCCTTATTCGTGCCCCTTTTCCTCATGCCAGCATCAGTGTTCGTGCAGCCGTGCGATGAACTGAATCAGGGAACTGATCTCGCTGAAAAATAACCGACCCTGCCACGAATGGTTAGCCTACAGCCAAACTGGTTCCCTGAGCCAATCTACCATATGGCTACATAATCCCAGTGCCAGGACTCGAGCAGCTGGAGCCAAGAGGAACGGTCCCTTTTGCGGCAAAATAAGTCTGTGCCAGACCGAACTGGTCATGAAACTATAGCTGGAAGTTTTAATACTGCGAGCTGCTTAGCGACGGACCCCTTGAACCTGCTCGAAACAGCTTGCAGACTCAGTCCTACTGAAGCGTATCTTTTTACTGTTCCCTCTCAAACTCTCATTTTGCTGCTTCATTCTGAGATGATTGCTCCTCCCGGGTCCTCATCAAGCAGAATGCTTGAACCCCAGATTAATTTTAAGTAAGTTAATATTCCCAATAAGTATGTGTCTACATTAAAAGCGCTTAAGTGAGTTTATTCCCTGTTTGCACAGCATTGGCTCCATGACTAGGGCTCCCAGTCACTATGACGGTGGAGATGCTAGTGATGATAATATGCTGTCACAATTATTATTTGTCTGAGCTGAACATCACAGATGTTCTCCCGGCAGCAGATGATGAAACAGAGCTAAATTCTGCCATCTTTACTCAAAATGAGTGAGACAAGCCGTTCCAGTGTGGCCACCCGCCATGCAGTCCATGTCCTAAAGGAAGCCAAATATCATAGAATCATAGAATCATAGAATGGTTAGGGCTGGAAGGGACCTTCAAAGGTCATCTAGTCCAACCCCCCTGCAACAAACAGGGATATCTCCAACTAGATCAGGTTGCTCAGGGCCTCGTCCAACCTGGCCTTGAATGTCTCCAGGGATGGAGCATCCACCACCTCTCTGGGCAACCTGTTCCAGTGTTCTACCACTCTCATGGTAAAAAATTTTTTCCTAATATCCAATCTGAATCTACCTCCCTCTATTTTAAAACCATTACCCCTTGTCCTATCACAACAGGCCCTCCTGAACAGCCTCTCCCCATCTTTCTTGTAGGCCCCCTTGAGGTACTGGAAGACCGCTATAAGGTCACCCCGGAGCCTCCTCTTCTCCAGGCTGAACAGCCCCAACTCTTTCAGCCTGTCCTCATAGGAAAGGTGCTCCAGCCCTCTTATCATCTTCATGGCCCTCCTCTGGACCCTCTCCAGCTGGTCCATGTCCTTCTTGTGTTGGGGGCTCCAGAACTGGACGCAGTACTCCAGGTGAGGTCTCACGAGGGCAGAGTAGAGGGGGAGAATCACCTCCCTCGACCTGCTGGCCACGCTCCTCTTGATGCAGCCCAGGATGCGGTTGGCCTTCTGGGCCGCAAGAGCACATTGCCGGCTCATATTGAGCTTCTCGTCCACCAGTACTCCCAAGTCCTTCTCCTCAGGGCTGCTCTCCATCCATTCTCCACCCAGTCTGTATTTGTGCCTGGGATTGCCACAACCCAGATGTAGGACCTTGCACTTGGCCTGGTTGAACTTCATGAGGTTGGCACGGGCCCACCTCTCCAGCCTGTCGAGGTCCCTCTGGATGGCATCCCTCCCTTCCAGCGTGTTGACGGCACCACACAGCTTGGTGTCATCAGCGAACTTGCTGAGGGTGCACTCCATGCCACTGTCCACGTCACCGACAAAGATGTTGAAGAGGGCCGGGCCCAACACGGACCCCTGAGGGACGCCACTCGTGACCGGTCTCCACTTAGACATCAAGCCGTTGACCACTACTCTCTGAGTGCGGCCATTGAGCCAATTCCTCATCCACCGAGTGGTCCATCCATCAAACCCATGCCTCTCTAGTTTAGAGAGAAGAACGTCACGTGGGACAGTGTCAAAAGCTTTGCACAAGTCCAGGTAGATGATATCCATTGGTCGACCCTTGTCCACCGATGCTGTCACCCCATCATAAAAGGCCACCAAGTTGGTCAGGCACGATCTGCCTTTGGTGAAGCCATGTTGGCTGTCACCCACCACCTCCTTGCTCTCCATGTGCCTTAGCATGGTTCCCAGGAGAATCTGCTCCATGACCTTGCCAGGCACAGAGGTGAGGCTGACCGGCCTGTAGTTGCCTGGGTCCTCCTTGTTCCCTTTTTTAAAGATGGGGGTTATGTTCCCTCTCTTCCAGTCATCGGGGACCTCGCCAGACCGCCACAACTTCTCAAATACAATGGCCAGTGGCTTGGCAACTTCATCCGCCAGTTCCTTCAGGACCCGCAGATGGATCTCATCAGGTCCCATGGACTTGTGCACCTTCAAGTTCCTCAGATGTTCCCGAACCTGCTCTTCAAGTACAGTGGGAGGTGGTTCATCCTCACAGTCCCTGCTAGTTCTTTCCACAGCTTGGGTGGTAAGACAAGAGGCTTTACCAGTGAAGACTGAGGCAAAAAAGTCATTGAGTACCTCAGCCTTCTCTATGTCGCGGGTAACCAGAGCACCAGTATCCTTCCGGAGGGGGCCTACATTCTCCTTGGACTTCCTTTTGTCCCCTACATACCTATAGAAGCTTTTCTTATTGCTTTTTATATCCCTTGCCAAATTCAATTCCTTCAGGGCTTTAGCCTTCCTCACCTGATCCCTGGTCACTCGTACAGCTTCTCTGTATTCCTCCCAGGCTATCTGTCTCCGCTTCCACCCTCTGTAGGCTAACCTCTTCATTTTCAGTTGGTCCAGGAG
Organism: Tauraco erythrolophus; assembly: GCF_009769465.1. Lineage (NCBI taxonomy): Eukaryota > Metazoa > Chordata > Aves > Musophagiformes > Musophagidae > Tauraco > Tauraco erythrolophus. The sequence continues at coordinate 125,959,486 of NC_141466.1, read as the reverse complement.
CTCCTTGCTCATCCACGCGGGCTTCCTGGTCTTTTTGCCCGACTTGTTCTTCATCGGGATGCACCTCTGCTGAGCTTGGAATTTATATTCATGGAGGGTCAGTTGATCTGAACAAGCAGGAGCTTTGGAGTAATAGTGTTTGCAGTGATTTGTAGGAGCTCTGAGGATTGATCAAATTCTACCTCATTCAAAGTCACTTTTTCCATATTCAAAGTTCACAGTGAAACCAGTGCTGTTGTCCTCTAGCAGACCCTACCCATGGAGAGGTGTCTCCTGTGTTCACAAATCAGCATTAACTTCAGGCAGAGGAGGGGTGTGATCAGGCTTGGATGTGACTCGTAGCCTGTACCCAGCAAAGCAAGCTAACACTTTCACCGGGAACCACAACACACAGCTCCATGACATGGTCACCTTTTAAGGGTGTCTTTGCTACCGGGATAGACCATGAGGATCCCTCCTCTGTTCCAGATGCTGCTTGCCGCTGCCCGAGGAATCCAGCGCTGTTATCAGCCTGAGGAGCACAAAGGAGAGAAGTGCCTTTGCTGACGGCGTTTAGATCACTGGCGTTTCAGAAACACCTAATGCGATTCAGATGGAGCGTGCTGCGCGCTGCCTGGCTTGCAGCAGGGGGACTGACGGGCTTTGTGATTAATCACCTGTGCTGGGAGTAAATAAGGCTCAGCCAAGGCTGGCTGCTCTGTCCCCGCTCTCGTGCGGGACACTGAATGCTTACACGATATATCGGAATATAGATAAGGTGCTGGGTAGGCGTAGTTGACTCGTTTGAGAAATAAAGTAAAAAAGACAGAATTTGTACCATTTCTCTCCTTTTTGCTTCAGCTGAAATTGCCACTTTTCCTGCCCTTAATCTGCTCTGGAAAATGTTTTGCAGCAGTTCACCGTTAAAATAAATCCTTAAGGGCTTATTTAGCAGCTGAATTAAGCTGAAATTACTAGGTTTCTAGTTGGCATTAGATTGTAGAAGAAAATGTCTTCACTTCTCCCCAGTTCATAGCAAAGTTATTCTTTTATAAAGATTTTTTATCTGAGAACATATTTCCTTTAGGCACCCCAGTTTTATAGCATTCTATTTGTGATTTAATGCACATGGAGGTACATGTGTGTTACTCTTATAATGGAACCAGAGGAAAAAAAAGAAAATCTGTCCATCTGCAACAGTTTAGTGGGGAAGAGCTATTGTTTTCCAAATTTTTTTCAGCCTATGAAAGTTTGCTTTTTACTATCTAATTGTTAGTAGAGGAGGGTAGGGAGTAGAGTTCTCCATCCAAGGAACACAGATTGAAGTGACACGCTGACACCAGTATGCAAAAGTTCGATTGTGTAACTAATTTTCTAGAAAGACCCTATGAAACAACAGCTGGAGAAGATTAAAGCAGGTGGATTTGTGTCTTGAAGAGTCCACCGCACGCCAAAAAAAAAAAAAGTACGGCGTGGGATTATCTTTCCTGGAAGGAGTTCAGGAAAAATAGCTCTCCTTCAATTAAAATACACCTGAGATCTTGATATGAAAGGCTACAGGTTGCTTATTCCTGTTTTCAATATACTGAGTCAGAATTTCCAAGAGTAGAAGCCTACAGGAAGAGTTCAAAGGTAGAATGTTTGTGCAGGAATTGAACGCAGCCAGCTTCTCTGCTTATTAAAATCTTGCAGGGGTGAAAAGCAGACATCTCTGGAAGAGGAAAACAAACTTTTGTTTCAGAGAGCAGACAGTTTTACTACCTCTTCCGCTGCCAGGATAAGGTCTTCAGCTGGCATGAATAGCAAAGCGCTATTGAAGTGCGTGGAGCTGTGCCAGGTGACACCCGCCTGAGCTCAGGCCCTCGGACGTGTAGTCAGGATACCTTCCTGCTGTCGAACTGCAGAGCAGCTCCTCACTGAGAGCAGGTCTGAAGCCATAGCCTGGCGTGTGGCAAAGCATCTACTGAGTCTGTTACTCCACGTGACTCTCTTAAAAAGCTTGTTGCTTCAAAGAAATTATGAGCAAGCCACTATCATTTATCATTTCTCTCTCTCTCTTGCTTTCTCTTTGTATTTTTCCTTAAACTAAACCATATTAATTTTGAGCTATAAAGCCTTCTAAAAGCCTGCAGAAATTAATGAGCTAAAACTGGCAATACGTAATTATGCATGTCAAATAAAAATGTAATCAGCATTTTTCCCAGGATTGCCAACACCTTAAAACTTTGCAGTAAACCAAACACTTTTAAAGCAGTGCAACAAATGTAAATGCCAGCAGTAGGTGGATTACAGATGCAGTAAATCTGGTTTGTTTTACCATCCAGGTGATTAATCCTATATTTCAACAAAATCACAGTAAGCTGGCCCTGTGTCACTGTATGTTCCAAGCAGTGAGAAGATAACTTGTGAAATTTAAGAATCCTTTATCCTTCATTTTTCTCTCTTTCTGTCTGCTCTTAATTCAGCTAATAAAAAGATGTAGAGCTCTTAATAAGGTCATGCTCAACCTTAGCTGAAAACTCTGGTGCTTAGGCTTAGTTTTAAAACTAAGCTTAGGCTTAGTTTTAATTAGCTAAGGGTCAGTTTTCCCTGTCCAGGCTGTTTTTTCCGAACATATGTTGTGTTGTGGTTCACATGTTTTATGGAATATAACTGTCTGAATATCCTGCATGATCTGCTATAAGCTATTTGTATAGACTGTAAATCCTCAATAATTTTGCAAGCTAGGAATTTTTTTACAGAATTTTTTAACATTTTTTTAATGTTTACAGTCTAAGGACCTGATCCTCTAATTAGTGCCATACAGATAAATCCTTACACTCAAATAGATGCAGCTATATTGTTTTAGCTCAAAGGTCTGACTCTGTGGATTTTCACTCAATAAATAATAAAAGATGCAAGATCACAGCCTAAAGAATCAAGGAAAACAGTTTTAAATGTGATGTCTTCAGTTAAACGTACCACAGTGAATTTGGACTAAGATCTGGTTCTACACTGAATTCTTCACTCTTACACTGATCTAATCTGCAATGTGGGGGAAAAATTGGGCCAATGAGACCAAAATAAACATTTTGCTCAGATCTGCCTCCTTATCTGACGTTGGAGAGTCCCATAAAGGAACGAAAAAGAGCATTGAAGTACAGTTAGAAACTTTAAGGTTTTTGTTGCTCTTATCAGGACAGCATATAGGATGGCTGTGTGTATGATGTGCGTATGTGGTCTTTGACCACAAAAGTTAACAAGAGAAAGGAAAATGTTGACACTTGGTAAAGAAATAGGTTCCTCCCAGCCACCCACCCACAAATACAGTGTGTGTAGCAATCGTCTCCTAATGTGCTTTTTTTCCCCTCCAGATATATGTGAGTGCTCTGATCTTTTATTTGGCTCTTTTAATGCATCCCTGCAAATGAAATTACTATTCTGGGATGTTGCTAAAACTTTAAAGTGGCTCTTTTGCATCAGGACCAACTAGCTTGAAATTAGTTCCACAGGGAATCTTGAAAGGGGGTCCGTCCCATCACGAACTGTTTGAGGGTGTAGATTTAGCAAGGGAAGATTGGCAAAGGAAGAGGTGTTTGACTTTTGGAGGGGTTGCCTGAAACTCCTTCTTTCAACTCTAATGTTTCCTTTGCTGGATTCCCTCTCTTGCTTTGGAGTCTGGATTTCCGGTACCTAAAATAAGTAGAGACAAACTGATCAACTCTGGGCCATGTGCCTATGGTTTGATAAATGCCCAACAGCCTGGAATCTTGCACGGCTGACACTTTGTTTCCAGCTTTGTGGTAAGCAGCTGAATAGAAAGGGGAAGGCAGCAAGTCTTAAACTGCCCTCGCCAAGAACATCTGCATTTATGAAAACTTTCTCTAATTGAAAATCTAGTAGTTTCAAATGCTGTGGACTAAGAGTTTGGAAACTAGCTCAGGGGCTCCTAAGAGAGCAAGAAGAAGCAGTGGTTTTGAGCCCCCAGTTCAGGTTACTCCCCCACCCTCCTCCTTGTAATTTGGGCGTTTGGGAGGTGCTAATAGCATCTTTACAAATTCTAACAAGGGAAAACTTTCTCTCTTTAGACTTCAGACACATTATTCTGTGGTTCTTCTCTAACTGCATTTCCTTGCCATCTCCCCTGCCCCCATTTCTCCTCCTCCTCCTCGATATTTCCTCCTGGTTCTTTGAGATCTACTACACCAAAAATATTTTTGGAAATACCACAGACTATTGTTTTTATTAGTGACTGGAAAGCTTTGTAGTAGGATGCTTTTGTGTTTCATTTGTTTTCCTTGCTCTGGCACAGCTGGTTTTGTTTTAGCAGCATTAGAGAGATGGTTAAACTATTTGTGGCCTTTTCTAACCCAGCAGATCTCTTCCACCGAATGCTTTAAACCGAATGACTGAAACTGTAACTAACAGGTTGTCCGCGTGGGCAGTTTCGTGTGTAAAGTTACAAATGCACTGGTTTTATGAGATCTTCTAATTTGTCAGCAAAACACTGATCACTGTGAAGCAAGTCCCGGTTTCCCTATAAATTTTCCAGCCAGAACACTGACAGAACTTTACCTCAGGAAGATACAGAACAGATGAAGCAGTAGATCTTGTTCAAACCTGTGCACACTCAGAAATGATTAATGGGAAAGAGGCTTATGTCGGTGTGGTGATCCCACCTTAGCCAAGAGGGAACAGGAAGAAAAGCCACAGCAGGTGATGGGGCAGAACGTGGTCTGAGGACAAATCTGCCAAAGGTGGTATGTAGCAGCTACAAAGGCCTAACTGGCCACTGTGCTTACAAGGAGGAAGATGGGAATTTAGGAGACAGAGAAGGGTGACAGCAGAAAGTAGTAAATGAATAATGAAGTGAATGAAAAGTAAAGTAAAATGAAAAAGCAAATGGAGAGTGAAAATGTAATACATCCGTGCAAAGGTACCTTAAAAGGAAAGTGAAGAAGAGGAAATGAGTTGTACTGGGGGCTTCGTTGTTCATGTCTGGTGACATAATGTGATATTGAAAGTATGAGCTGATGAACATCAGGAAAATGAAAGACAAGAGCGCAGCTGAGATCCGTCCCTCTAAATCCAACTCTCGCCATGTGTTGCCACCAGCTCTGCTGAGCAGGCACAAGCAGCTGCACAGCGATTAGGTTTAGAGACTCGCTCTGTTTGACATTGGTTTGGCAGTTTCCTTTCTGGGGAGGTCAGGCAGATGACGGACCTGGCTGTGTGAACCCAGGGCTGGTACTGGGGAGGCACTGGGAAGGAGCAGCATGTGAGTATGGGGTAGGTGGCACCATCTCTGTCAGCACCTTACAGCATTGGAAGAGCTGCACATGTATCAGCTCGCTGATGAAATATAGTGCAGGTGAAGTGGGGGAAAGGACATACTGTTTCTACCTACAGTAACGTTGAGTGTGGCTCTTCCCTTTTGTATGCAAGAGGTGGGGAAGGAGCTGCACTTGTCAGAAACCAGCTCCTTAGTGACACTGCAAAAGAAAAGGCTGAGATGACTTTTCAAGCACTTTTTTTCTGTTGCTTTTTTTGTATTTTTCCTTCATTAAAAATAATTGTTTTCAACTCTCCTGTCAGTTTTGCTGGGAGACACATCAGTGGATTCGTGATTGAATGAGGCCAGGGACAATGCAGAGAACAGAACTTGTGTCTTGAAGTCTTGGAATGACTAAATTCTGTTGTCAGATGATGATATTGAGGTAATAATAGCAAGATAAGAGGATAGAGAAACTGAGCAGAACTCAGCAAGGGATTACATATGTAGATGCATATTAAAGTAACTGGAGTTACGCTGAATGTTGGTAAAAAACTGTAGAAGATCAGACCTTGTGTAATAACAAATTTTGTCACATGCTTTTCCTTTGTCTAAAAAATTGCAACAAAAGCATTATTTCGAGCTGACCCAAAATGCAGTATTTTCTACTTTAAGCTTTATTACAGTCACAGAATAAAAAACCTAAAACCAAACCTATATGCACAGAACTAGCTAAGATAGAAGAGGACCCCTGCGGAATATTGTTAACGGGAAAAGACATGCATCTGCTGTCGTATGTATCAACATCTGTAGACATCGGTTGTTTCCTTTTATAGTGAATTAGGGTGAGAAAGGACATATTCTATTTACATATCCTGTATCCACAGAGACATATAACTACTTCTCTGTAGGTGTGTGTCATTCAGTACGCTTTATTCAGCGCAATACAGTAAAGGAAATTGTTCACCTATCTGTCTGTCCCCAGAAGACATATCGTTTTTGCCAATGGGAAGGCACCTCACAAGTACAGGAATACCAGTTGTCTATCCTACAAAACTCTTTTGGACTGTTACACACAGCCTTGTTTCTTGCCTGTTGCTAGACTCTAGCTACGATCTTTGCACTGACTGTTCTCCTGACTGACTCGTTTCAGGGCTCCAAAGAGTGCGCCAGCTGGGGAAAAACACAAGATACTTCAGGCGAAGACTGCATGAAATGGGCTTCATCATTTATGGCAATGATGATTCTCCTGTTGTCCCCTTACTCCTTTATATGCCTGGTAAGATAGGGTAAGTACTGAAAAAAAACTGTTGGCAAAACAAACGCTTTTCAGGTTCATAGCTTATTCAGTATACACTGTGAAAAATGTAGTTATGTGTGGTAGATGCTTCACAAGAGAAACATACACTGTTAGCTGAATTCTTCATTTAGTTATGTTCTGTTTTAAATTTGGCCCTAGGCTTAATTTTGAGCTGTTCCAGTATTCCGAATTTTTCAAGTGTCTCATCTTTTTTAACTTGCTGTGGAATAATACTTTTGATAGCATTTTCAATTTGAATACGTTTAGATTTTTTTAATTTGTGATCATAAAAAGAGATATATTGCCTTTGGTGTATGAATTGTTTTGGATGGATGTTCTTTTTCCCCATCTGATCTTTGAATGGTCTTTGTACGTTTTCCCATTCAGCACCTATCAAGCAGCACTTGTGCGCTTGGACATGCAGGCGAGAAGTCAGTAGTAGCATAATGTAAGGATTGAGCTCTGGGAGCATTTACACGTAGCTCAGGGTGGCTGTGTGCTCTAAGTCTAGTACATACCACACAAAAGGTTCCTAAACTGGCAGAGTAATTGTGAGAGCAAAAAATCCATCACACTGATTGTTTTATTCCTGTTGATGTGCAGGAACCCAGCTCTCATACCTTCCAGAAGCCCAACTTCTTCAGTGCTTAGGGACTATAAACGCCCACATGTTTTGCACTCAAAGCCTCTCATTGACATAAATGAATCATGTCTATTCTGCAATGCTCTCTGTGCCATCACACTTCTAGTGTTTGACAGCCACTTGGCTTCATGAGCTGTGAAGCACCAAAGAATCTCAGTCCTACTTGTAAAATTCTGACTCTTATTGAATTCAATGGGAATATTACCATCCACTTCAATTGAAGACAGGATTTTACCCATTGTTTTATTATACTTGAGTGTTTTCTCTTTGTGGCCAGTTTATTGGAGATAATTTACTTTTGTTTTTTCTCCTTCTTCTCTCCTTAGGGCTTTTGCAAGACGCATGTTAGAAAAAAATATTGGGGTGGTTGTGGTTGGGTTTCCAGCTACTCCTATCACAGAATCCAGGGCTCGGTTTTGTGTGTCAGCGGCACATACACGGGAGATGTTAGACACGGTAAGCACAGCAGATGTCCTGCTGAAATTAATTTCAGGTGCAAAGGAGGTTGGGAGAAGCTGCGTGTCTGTTACTTTGAATCTCAATAATTCATTTTTACATTTGTTTTTCTGGCCTTGTCCCTTGATCTTTAAAGGCATTTTAGTCTTATATATTTTATTTTTTAAAATAAATTATGGGACAGTTAACTTGTTATGTTCTTCTATTTTTAATAGAGACCAAATCTGTCATAACTAATAAAGACCTACATGAAGAGCACAGCAAGGCAAAAGTTAAATGCTAGGTCAGAACTATCAGAGTAGGAAACATGAAACGATATGGAAATAATTGAAGATCAAGTTTTCCATACCCTTATTTTCATTCCATATTTCCACATGTTTCTTGAATTGCAGAAGTAGATGGGACAGCCTTGGGGGTACAGGTGGAAATTGCAAACAGTATTTGGAACTGTTGGAACCTAATGAAGTTTAATTGATGCTGTCTGGCCTGTCTCAGTTCTGTATCTTTCTCTGATCTCAGAAATACTGTTAAGAGTATCTTGAGACTTCCATCATAAACTTCCATTCCAACACAGTCAGAAATGTGTTTAAAATCAACTCTTTGAAATTTTCCATCTCCCTTTCTTGCCGAAGGTGTTTTTGGCCTGGCTTGCTATATGTTTTTTTCATTCTTAGAATAAGCCGACTTCGAGGCACGAAACACGGAGGCTTAACAGTAAATTTCAGGCTATTTCCTTTCGGTCAAAGCAAAAAACCCATGAACACGGAAGGTATTTGAGTTAAAGATGCCACTCTTTTGTGCAGACAAGCACCTGTGCCTGCAGAGAGCCCCTGGTTCTCCATTTGCATCCCGAGATTCACATGGAGCTTGGGGCCAGAGCCCTGCCCAACTGACCAGCTCCCACGCCAGTGTAGACCCCTCTCAAACAACATGGAAAAACCTGCCTTGCATGTGTGCAGTGTAAAATTCCTGCTGCTCTTAAAGGTGCAGTAGTTATTAACAAGGTATGATACCATAAAGATAACGTTGCGTAGAACAGGACATAGCTACATCCTTGTCTGGTCACTGCCAGCTCTTGCTGTTTCTGTAGAGTTTGGCTCATGTAACTAGCAATAGGAGATGAAGTTGATCTGAAGATTCATCTCTTGAGGTTACTGCTTTGATTTTTTTTCCTTCCCCCCTCTCCCACTATATGTCAAGCCTATTACATTTTTGGGCCGTCCTTGCGTGTTCACTTCCTGCTACCTGCACATTGTTGCTTCCTGGTACCAGTGAAGGTCTGAAACACTCCCCAGCCATCATTCTTGGACATGCTGTATTTTTGCCTTTGAAAGTGGGATCATTGCTGTAGTACTTGAGGCGTCCTTTAAATGTCCTTACAGTATGGGGGGATGGAAATGCCCTGAGTTTAATTACTTGCAGATGGAAAGTTTTTAGGACAAACACTTTGTGAATATGCCTAAACCTAGGGTAACAACAGGTAACAAGCACAATGAAAACTTTTCCCTTTGGCAAAATTCGGTTCAAATCTCAGCCTGGAACTAAAAAGAGGAAAGATCCATGGAAGGGCAAGCTCCCAAGAATAACTTCCCTAATGACCTTGAAGCTATCTCTCTGCATAAACCATTACTAAATTACTCCTTTTTGTTCTTGAGCTCATTTTAGTGACTTAACAGAAACAGGCTCAAAATCAAAATTGCGGTTTTCTTCTTTGATGCCAAAAGGTTGGCTGCTCTTGAATGTGGATCAGATGCTGCAAAACACTGAGCTGCTTCTCTGTGGTATAGAGTTCCCTGGTTACTTTTTGAATTTACTGAGAGCTGGGGACGCAGCTCGGCAAAGTGTGTCACAATATTAGAGCATTATTAATGTGATGTTAATACAAGAAAATAATGGAATGAACTAAAAATATCTGAAACTATTCAGACTATTTATGGTGACTCTGATCAGCACTGTGGGCTGAGTCCTGTCTAAGAAAACGCAGTGGCAACTCCAGTCTTTGGGAGCTGTAGGGAAATATTGAGGTATTGCCTTACACATCTCTCTTGCACAAGCAAAGATAACTTTTTATCTGGATTATTGTCTCCCTGTGCTTTTAGAAAAAGGTCATTTTTTTCATCTGTGCTTAATTAATATACTTACTAATAAACCATAACATACTGAAGGAGTAAACTCTGTTCTCATAGATGCTATTGTACATCTACAACTGCATTGACGTTCACTGCAGGAGAATAAGAGAAAAATTTGCCTATTTGCCCTTTAAACTTTCTTTAATTGATGCTTTTATGATCTTCTTGTTCTGCTTTAAAGTAGAGGTTACTAGAACTTTATTTCTTTTCCAACAGAATTGACACAGTATAATGATCTTACAGGTTTTGAATGCTCTGGATGAATTGGGTGATTTTCTACATCTGAAATATTCCCGGTATTCCAAGTCATCTCATCCTGAACTGTATGAAGAAACTAGGCTTGAACTTGAAGATTAAGTTTTCCACCCATGAAGAGAACATTATGATGCTATGAACGGGGGGAAAACCCGAAAATGGAAAAATACAAATGCATTTCTTCCCTTCTAAGGACAATTTTTGTTTCTCAGTTAATTGAAAGGAGGGGAAGCTCGGGTGTTGCATTTTATTGTATCAAATTTCTGTATTCAAGAGACTGAAATATTGATACAGATTTGCCTCCCCAGGAGATCTGTCCTTCTTACGGTATTTTTGATGCAGAATGAATGCGTCCATTGATCGACTTGCTAACGTACAGCTTTTGTTATGGCCCCTTTTTATGAAGAGGCTTCAGATAGTCTTAATTGTGACTGAAATAATAAAGTTTAAAACCGGAATATATTCCACTGTAGTATGGTAATATAGCTGAGCTTTGTCAGTGAGATTGTTTTTATCTGTTGAAGGGCATCAATCAAGACGTCGGTGTGGACTGCTACGGAGGAATGAGCAGAAAGTAACCTCTGTAACTAAGTTGCCCTATCACACATTTCTCTAAGGACAGAAAATGTTAGAAGGCAGCTAATGCTGAGAACAAGAAAAGTAGCCTGATCAGATCATGTGTTTCTGACAGCAGGTATGGGAAAGGGAAAATGCCTCCTTCCCTCCACAGACCCTTTCTCGGCCACTTAAATACACTATAAACTTCGTAACGTACAAAAATTTGGGCTTAGACATAAACAGAAACGCTTTTCTGCTAACACACTTGACCTACAGCCTTTCACATCTTATCACAACGTAAGTTCTTCAGCAGGCTTGCTCCCTTCTCGTGTAGCAGTAGTAAATAATTTTAATAACCATTTAACTTTCCCGTAAAAACCTTGATCAAAACAGTCAGATACTTGCAGTTCAGAAACTGCAGATGACATTTATGAACCCGTTCTTAAGTTTCTTGAACTACTTATGGGCTTAATAAATTCACTAACAAGTACATAATGCCAAAGCTGTTAGTTACATAGAATGTGAAGTCAGAGATACCATAAGTGATTCTGCCACCTGTTAAATTGAAAACTCTGTTTCTAAATGTGCTGAAATCATCCACTTAATAACATTTCTTGAAATATACTTGTCTGTTTTATGCATGTCAGGGGTTGTTTTACTTGTCTAACTGCAGACTTTTTTGAACGGTTTGTTTTTCAAATAATTGTTTATGTCATCTGGGGGAGAAAATGTCCTTGTCCCCTTTTCTGCTGCCCGAGTGACAAACGCTCAAAGATACTCGAAGGAATTGTTACAGTCGGCAGTTTCCCTGCAATGCCTGCAGCAGCATTATCGTCAGGCTTATGTGGGCTGAGTTGTTTGAAGGAGATTGGAGGCTTTTTCCCTTTTTTGCAGCGTCGAAAAGCGATTCTGCAGCTTTAAGAATGAACTGCAAACCATTCCACGCTATCAAATGTCATTGTAAACACATCAGATGAGAGATGTTTAGCTTTCTGTTGCACAGATGTACCACACTTTCATGTTCTCTTGAAAGCTGTGGTGTAAACTTAACCCACAGCTGCAATATTAGATTTAAGAACAGAACAATTAAATTGCGGAGTACCAATTACACTATATTACTCCCTGCTTGTTAAAGCAGCTTTCAGGATATAACCAGGCTGATTGGTTATGAGGGCCTATTTTTTGTTGGATTTTCGTTGTTGTTGTTGTTGTTGTGCGAGTTAATAAAAATCCAGTGGTGCTATAACTTTAAGAATTGATTACAACACATTCCATAATATCAAATGTCGGCTTTAGGAAACATATATCAAGGGCTGGGGGAGAACTAAACGGTGTCATATGATTCTTCACTTTGGTAGACTGACTTGAAAAACAGAGGTTCAAGGGAGCTGTGTTTGTGGGTAAGAGCAAACTCGGTGTATAAATATTAAAATACTCAAGCACAGGACAGAGAAATTAGGAAACGTGAACTTTGTCTTTGATCAACCTGGCAATTTGTGACGTACAGCTTTGTTACACGCAGGGTGAGCGCACTTTACTGCGAAGAAGACGGGTTGAGAAATTTCTGCAACCTGTTCCTCGAGAAAAAGTACGGAATTTGATATATTGCGTTTTGATCTCAGTTGCCGAACATCTGCGGCCAGATCCTCAGTTGACTTCTGACCTTCCATCTTGGGGTATACGGCCGTAGTTTATATTTCAGCAAACGTTGCTACACGTGCTGTTGCAGGCAACACGCTCTTTCCCTCAAAGAGAGGCCTGAGATTGATTAAGCTACAGAATGATCACTTTTTGTACCCCTATAGGGGAATGTTTTCTGTCTAAAGCTGAATTCCTCCTGCCCTCAGAACATTACTCTCTCTCATATTAAGGAGACAGGACAGCTATTTTTTAGACACTCTCAGTTGATTTATTATATGCTCTCTTCTGATTTCTTCCATCTCTTACACATTAGAGAAAGTACAGGCTGACTATCCCGGGGCTTGGGGAGCGTTTAGGGAGAAATCCCTGCTCCACTGGTGCAATAGTAAAACTCCCAGAACTTCAGACTTTTAGATTTTCCCCATGAGACTTAGTTATGGTCTGGCACTGGCTTTTCCACCAGAGCAATTTCAGTGGAGTTTTTCCAGATTTACATCAATTTTAATAGATTTAAAGTTGATCAGCGCTTGGAGACTCTATTTTAGCCAGCTTAAGAAAAAAAAGGATGGAATACTTATTAGGGAATAAGCACATCCAGCATAAGGATCACGTGTTACCTAGAATATACTCCATCTTCAGGCATACATGTTCTCGGGAGATGTAGTTCTCTGTAATTGGTTTAGAAGGTCTTGAAGAAGAACTGCCTTCCATAAATAAAAATTGGTCAAGTTGTTATATTTTAATCCAGTGGAAATGTAAGTATGAATACACTAACTTTCTGTTGGCAAGCTGCAATTCCAGCATCTTGTTATCTTACTTAAAACCGTGATTGGCCTTCACACTATGGGAAGACTCAAGAGCTGTTTCTTTGACAGAGTATCTGAATTGTTTGCCCTTTTCTATACCTTTATCCCACCTCATATTTTAGAAAGCCTTCATTTCCTGAGCTTATCTAACTTGTCAAGGTGGTTCCCCCATCCACTTCTCCTGCCTCTTTATATTGTTCTCTCTGTTCTTCTGGTTTCTGTCCTCTGGGTCCAGGGGAAAGCACACTGGCAGCTGCAGAGAACTTGAAGTGTAACAGTTGGCTTTTTAGGCATTGCCTCACTCTGTCTGTTTTTCCTGGTATCCTCATCAGCTCCTGCAGACTTTAATCTTTCTTTTTCACATACGGTGCTAAGTTTCTAAGCTGAACCAAATCTGAACTGCCCAAGCTGTTGAACCAAGAATGGGCTTGATCTATCAATCATGCAAGTGTAGATCAGGTTAAATCTTACTTTGAAGTCAATACCGTTGGTTTAAAGCTAGTGCAAGCATGAGAGCAACCTGTCAGTTTGAGGTGAGCTGCCTGCATTTATTTCAGAAAGGTTTGAACGCTGATGTCTCTGGACTATTTCACAGCCACTGCTCTTCACGGGGGACCGAGATATGGGAGTGAATTTACTCAAGGTAGGATTTCAATTTCCCTTTTTTCCTTTTTTCTTCCATGCCCGTCCCACCCCCACCCCCAATGTGTTTGGTTGAAGGTGCATCGTGTATTTCCCTGTCCTGCTGGGACAGAGAACGAAATAATGATGTAAGAAAGCAAGCTACACTAAAGGTGTTTATGTACTTTCTAGCCTGCTTAGAAATCCAGTAGAGATTCTCTAATACATGATCTGCTTTTTATTTGTGCATAAAGTTTAATGGTTCTTCAAATTGAAACACAGATCAGGACCAACTTGTAAAGAAACCACACCACCAGCTGAGAAATGGCAGATGTCATTCCAACATTGGCAGCTGAACATTCGAGCCTCCAGATGCCTTCAAAAAAAGTATCTAGGTGTTTCCCTTGTTTACTCACACATCCAGTGGTGTTTGTTCTCACCGCAGACCACTCACAAGACAATGACAATCTCACTCTGTCCATTAGTGAGGCAGAGCTTCAGACCTGTCAGGATGGTCCCAAAAACACCACCCATGTGACCACGCAAAATAATAATTCAGCGCCATCAGAACAGGAGTCTGGGGTCTGAATCAGGCTGGTTGCTCAGCAGTCACATAAGAGGTGAGTGCGTCTCCACGTATGTAGTATATCACTGACAAGTGACACAAGGGAGCAATGATAAATCTATTTATATCCCATGTTAATCAAAATAAAAGGGTAATGTAGAGGCACAGGATCTGGAGAGATGTGGTAGACCTGGGGACTGAGACTGGATCCAGTTGTGTGCAAAGAATTTTTTTGTGCAAGTGAGTGTTACAGGAGTTGTTAAGCCTGTTTAACCAGCTAGGTGGAAAACTTGGTCTTTACTATCGAAATAGTGACTGCAAAGCAGAAAAAGAGCAATATCACACCCTGTGTGTTACTCCAGTTTGTTTATGAAGAGAAAGCAGAGTAGATAGGGTGCCATAGCAGGTATGTCTGATAGTTGGTACTCTGTTATGTTTCATAGATCGTTTTTGGAGAGTCGCTTCTGCCAGATGCTGTGGCAAGCCAACAAGTATTAATTTTTATCAATATATGGAAGTCCAACAGCTTGTGCTGCAGGAGTAACCAGGTTTGCAGCAACGTTTGAGCCGCCATTTAGAGGCAACAGTGCTGATGCTGAAAATTGTTCGGACATCATTCAAGTGACAACTGTGCACAGCATCACTGATTATTGTGATGGCTGGGATGCCACTGCTGGGAGTGGCTGTGGTATGGTGACAACTGCCTGTGTTGCTCTGCCAGGTGTAGCTGATGTGGCTCCAGGACAGGCATGACAGTCTAACCTCTTCTTTGCAGATACAGGAGGACATGGCCTCTAGGTCACTCCTGCAGATGAGTTTCTTTCTGGCAAATCAGCTCAATCAGAAGATGTAGCTGTGAAAGCAGGATGCTGTAGGAAGTCTAGAAAATCAATTCTCACAAGTAAGTCGAGTACTTGCAGTAACAGACAGAGAAATTTTGGTATGTGTGACATGGAGCAATGGTGCCAGATGTGATGGGTGAAGCTTGCTTTTCTATCACCCCCATGGAAATTGTCTCAAAGAATTTGCTATGAGCATGAGCTGACTCTAGTATCCTGTGAATGGGTCATGGTATACATATCCTCCAGTTCCTGGAGCATAGAACTGATCTCATGCCATAAAGTATGTTTGTTGCCCTTATCTTCAGTAGCTTCTTTTCCACTCCCAGCACAGAAGCAGCAGGTCTATCTTACCAGTTCAGAGCACAGCATAAAGTGGACGGCTCAGCCCACTGGGGTCCAATGTGACCTTATATGGTCCATGGCACTGCAGTGAGTAAATGTTTCCTGGCACAAGCTGGGTTTGCTGTGCTGCAGATAGCCTCTTGTCTGAAGTGAGTTCCTCATCTGTTGATCTCTTCAGCATCTGTTCTGGAATAGCACAGAAGTGATGAAATCAGTGGGGACTTTTCAAAAGCATAGCTTCTTCCCCCGTGTGTCTCCTGGAGCTTGTTCCGACACAAGTATCCTGCGTGTGTCCTACTCTCCCCTTGTTGTTACCACACAAACCTCATGATGACTCGGCTCTCTGCACTATACAGAAACTGTTTTGTGCATTGCTGGGGATCCTACTTTCATGTGGGTGCTGCTTTACAAAAATCCCTGACACCAAGGATGCAGCTACTTCCAGCCAGAGTGGTTAGAAGAGGCATGATATTTGTCATAGTTCCTGGACCATCTATTTACACTTTTGGCATTTCCAAGTGTGCAGAACTTCCCATACAAACTCTCTGACTCCCACTGCACACTCCAATACCCATATTTTAAAAACTGCTCAGCAAACCACTCTAACCTGTGGGCCAGAGCTCTAAACTGGATGCAAGAGACCCAGTTCTGATCTGTCTCTGTTGTGCTAAGTAATTGCAGATGAGACACATTAGTGTTCCTTGCCTTGTTTTTGTCCTTCTGTAGAACTGTGATAGTGATCCTGATTTATTTATAAAATGCGAAGCTGAACTGATGAGAAGAGCTACAAAAGAGCTAAGTGTTGTTATTATCTGAGTGATCATTTGATTTCTGCATTTCAGAACTTCTCCATTAATCCTGTACAAGTCACAAGTGCTCCGTTTACCAGACCTAGTGTACAAGACAGTACAATGATGAAGACTAATTATAAATCATAGAAAACATTTCTGGAAAACAGATTCTTTTAACGTTTCCATTCTGTGCAGGCTTTGTCAGTGTCTTACCACAATGATGCCAGTTGGATTAGGAAGCTTTTTAAAATGTGAATTTATCTTTTGAAGGATTTGTAACCAAGCCTTTCCAGTTTGTTAAAATGTAATTAGTGTCTGCTTGTTAATATGATGTTCATTGATTTTTAAAGTACACAGACTTCAAAGCTAAAAATAAATAAATAAAAAGAGAGATAATTCAAACCAGAGTGGAACAGCTCGGACAGTTTTACTCTTTTGCCAGGATCCCAAAGCTGTTGTGTTCAAACAATGCCACAGTTTGAGTGGAAATGCAAAGATTAAATCCAAACCCTGCATGTCAGCTTTTTTGCAAATGACTATCCAGGATTTCAATAAAATGTCCAACCACAACAGATGATGTTGCAGGGATTTTTATTGCTTAACAGCTTGTGACAGTCTCCTGTTTCTCTAACACGTATTGTAAACCAATGCACCTAGCACCTACTAAGTATCAGTGGAGTTTTGGTACCTAACTCTGTCAGACTCTTTTGAAAAGTAATTGGAAATGGACAAGAGAGGAATGGGTTCACAAAGATGATGAATGGTTGCAGGAGCTCCCAGTTGCACATCAGTGCAGTGTGGCATGTGATGGAAGGATCGTAAGTATGAATGTAATTTGACCACAGTCATGTTGGAAACAATGCAAGCACTAAAGAGGCAGGTGGAGGTAACTTGAAATTCAGACAGGAATTCAAAGATGTGATTGAGGAATATCCTGAGGAGACAGCAAAAGAAATACTAGAGTACGACACCTTCTGAAGAAGAAGGCCTGGAGAACAGAAATACAGGAAGGGATATCCATAGGAGAACTCTACCCAAGTACAAGAGAGAGGATGAAATTAGCTTGTGCAGGAGAAGTGAAGCTGAACAACAAATTTGTTCAACTGAAGAAGGAAAACAATTCAGAAGCAAAGAAGAAAGGAAGGGAAACTATCCCCCAAAGACAAAATGACAAGACAGTGGAGACAGCCAGGATTGAGACTCCACAGGGTAGAATGAAGAGGGAAAGCAAAGACAGACTGATTTTCGGACAAGAAGAAGAGAAGAGAAGATCTCACCACACCAGTATGACATCAGTGTCCGTGACAGCAGACAGATTCCTTGATTGTTTCGAATAAGGGAGGAACAATGTGGAGTCCAAAAGCAGAGATGCCTTCTTCTTCCATAACTAGGAATGTTAGATGTGAACCAGTGGCAAAAAAAATAAGGAAAGCTGATGGAAACAAGGATTGCCTTCTGTTCAGGACAAGTGATACTTTGGAAACAGGCCAAGAACATCTCCCAGCAGAGAGAGGACAATGGTTTAAGATACAGATGCTGCAGTAGTTTTTCCACAGAACTCTTCCAGTCCCAATGGAAAATGATAAAGTAATAAAAAGTGATATATTTCCTCAGAACTGACTCTGTGAAGGAAACTGGGGCATGTTTGATCACTGAGAGGCAAACAACTAAAGCAGATTCTTCTCAGAAGGTGGTCTCCGTTTGGCCACTTGTGATACTAGCCTTCCAGGACTAAATTGGCAGCAGTGAGTAAAGCCAGCTTTCAAGTGTAAAACAGGGAGAAACAGGCACAAGAGCCCTGTCTGATTTTCATGCTGGGTTTTAACAGATGGGAAAAGAAATATGTTGTTGTGAATATGGTAAGGGACAATGGACCTCAAAAGAATAAAGGCACACTGACAGCAAAATATTCAGTCTATGCTGGTCCCAATATAAGAAGATCTTTTTTTCTGAAGATTTTGAAATTGCTATTCACTTTATAATTGCAGGTTTACTGTGTGATGCCATCCATGGTGAGCACAGAAGGAGGTCAGCTGTGTGATAACATCTAAGCTTTGATTTCTGTATTGTATACAATATAAGGGTTCTGGTCTCTTTCTGTTCTTTGATAATCAAGGGGCCACCTAAGTTTTAAAACGGCTTCATGCCAGACAGTACTGACAGGAGACATAGTCAGTGAAAACACTTTGCCAAGTGGTAAAAAAGAAAGTGGAAAAGAATGGAGAGAAATCATTGAGTTCAGGATCGCCCAGTTGCTTTAGAAACTGCAGTTTGTAACAGCGTCCCGATCTGAGTCTTGTCAAGTCCTTCCATGAGGCTGCAGACATGGCTCGATTTAAGCCATTTCGGTAGTAAGTCTTCATTACCGTGGTTCGCTTTGACTTAACCGAGAGCATAGATAAAAGGATCTCTATAGACAGACCGTAGACAGAAGATTGTAAATAGAAGCAAAGTTTAGGCAATGGTAACTTTCAGAGCAGGGATGATGCTGATGACCACGAGGGAGCAGCAACTGCTTTCTTTGATACTTCTGAAGCCAGCAGGGATATTTGTCCATGGATGCAGCACACTGAATGTGTTTGTCATCTGTGTAAGTTTAAATCACCAGCAGCCAAAATAACAGCCAGTGAAGAGTAGAGAGCTCGAAAGTTTTGAATTTGGAGTCAAGTTCTTCTCTAAGTCAGATTTTATTTTAAAAATCATCCTAGGGGTTTGCATCTCGGTGGCATCACTGAGGGGAGTCTTGGGGAAGAGGAGTTGGTAGGGAGAATGCTCTCAATCCAACTGGTTGAGTAATCCTCTCAATCTGGGTATAAGAAGGAAGCTCAGCTCCTGTATCTACAGGACAAGTGGCAAAGAAAAGTGATGCTATGGTAAGAAAGCAGAGGCATGAAGTGAGAACTGTGAAACGTCAACCTGAGAGAAATGGTGCAAAGGTAGTGAAAGCAAGTTGTAATGGTTCTGTTAGCCATAAAAAGGGAAACAAAGAATTGAGTCATCATGTAGTGAGGTTGGGGAATTCACTGCATATGGCAGCCACCAAAAAAATTCAAAATTTGGCTATGAATGTGCCCTGAAGAGCCCAGCATGGTGGCAGAATTGTGATGCAGCAGTGAGTGGGCTGCCCTTTAAATGGAACTGGCAGCACTGAGATGTGCCAAGCAAATGAGCAAGGAATCAAGAAAAGCAAAAGGCAATGTTGGAAAGACTTAAAATAAATAAGGGAAGGGGAGATAGCATGGATCCAAACACCCTGAAAATCATCGATAAGGGGGAACTGAAGACCTGTAAGGATGATCAAGAGCTTGCTTAGGCAACGCACAATGAAAACTTGCCCATGGAAGAGAAGTTGTAAGGTGGGTCGCAATCAGTCAGCAAAGGATTAGATAATGCACTCAAGGGAACAACGCAGGGATAAAGTGATGCTAGGTGTAGGGGATTGGATTTGAGGACCCACGAGACCCTGTCCAGCTTAATCATCTACGATTCCATGGAGACAGCAATGAAAGACCTGCATTGTCTCCCTGAGAACTAATTTTGTTAGGTATGAGCTTAGGTCACGTATTACAAATAGGTCTCTTTTATGTTGGATTCTAGTTTGGAGTTTGCAGTGATTGATGGATTCATTAAAACGTCATCACTGAAACGGACAAGAATTTTCTGTTTAAAAATAAATAAATGATGACAGAAACAGCAAAAGAGCCTTCTGCTTTTCTTGTTGATTCTCCCAGCAGCTTAATATGGTTCAGGAGACTGCTTGGTGGGAGAGAGAGGAGACAGGATAAGAAAGGATTAGTGAGGGATATCAGCATTTCATTTAGACCTTTGGCTACCTGGTTGCTCTTAAATTCTACCTCCCAGTATCTTTCTCTTTGTTTTTCTGAATGTCACGTAAGTATCATTCTGGTGCCGAATAATATTTGTACTGTGATGTCCTGTTTGGTCTGGAAAAGGCACTTGGCCAGATTCTCAGGTAGTTATAACTGAGCTTTATTGTACAGATGTAAGCAGAGTTGCACTTGAAGATCCAGCCCACTGGGTTACTGCTTGTACAGCTGTGCTGTCTTTTTAAAGCCAAATTAGTCGGTATAGAAAGATTTTCTTCGCAGAATTTGGCTGTCATCCTTGTGACAGTATGTTATATTTTCAAGTAGCTCCCATGGGCCAAATTAATTCTAGTATTCTACTGATGTCAGTGATGTTACCCCAAGTGTGAATTTGGCCCCATTGTTCTAAGGCTAATAGAGATTTTTTTTAATGAAAGTGGATCATAAAATATTCTCAGATTGTCATCTGGTTTTGCTTATAGTAATTACCCTTTCCTGGAGCTGAGTAGTAAAGAAAATATTCATATTCTCCAGTGTCTGGTATAAATTGCAGTGCTTGTTTGCTGCAGCCCAAGACACAAGCTACGGACAGAAATTGATGTGTGAACGGACAGAGTTAGCCCCTTTCTCCACACGAGAAGCAGCACATCAAAGGCTTTTAAAATTCTCTAGTATCAGTGGTATATCAGTGGCTTTTTGTACTTTAGAAGGAAACTCTTCTGGTAACAAATGCATCAAGACAACATTGAATTCCACCCTTTGTTATTAATGGAGACAAGAGACATGTTTTTCTTAACAGGTTTCTTTTTTTTTTTTTAAATAATGTCTGTAAGGCTTGCAAAATTAATACTGCAAGAAGGAACCAGCATATTTTTGCTGACAGCTTGCACCCAGTTAGGTCAGAGAAGAAGCGGGATATGATTACGGTAAAATTGGCTGAACCAGGCAGTTATTACAGGTGATTCCTACTCCTGATCTGAATAACACACCGGAGGGAAAGCACAGGTGGGACTCCACTGCTATCATTTTGGAGAGAGAGGCTGGCTATCTCTGCCTGGCCACTGGTGGATTGCACTTGCTGTGTATCACAGCTGGCACTCCCGGAGTTTGTGTTGGGTGAAGCCTTTGCAGAAATGTCAAGAACCAGAGGGGTCTTGCTGAACTATTGTGTCACCTTTCAGTTCAATCTTTCCATTACAAATTTGAAGAACATCGATGGAAAAGCTTAAGTGGATATAGGATATGTCCTGAAATGCTATATTCCAGGAGCAGAAGGAACTTTACAGGGCATAAATTTATTTACAGCAAACCTTAAGGTGCAAAGTCTACAGCTGGAACTCTCCATCCCTCTCTAAACCACTGGGACTCCTCACATTGTTTTGTTGACCAAACCTTTTGGTCAATTTTATATTGCCACGGAATAGTCACCCAACAGGAGTGCTCTTGATTTAGAAAAAAGCATCAAATAGTTTAAGACTTTGACCTCCTGAATAAATGTTTTAAGAAATAGATGTGAAAATGAAGGATGTGGAGCTGGTACTGCCTCTCAAGCTTAGGAATCTGTCTCTGCAGGTGCGTTTGTGGGTTCATCTGGGGAAACCAACCTTCAGAGTCCACAAGAATTGAAAGAAACCACAGTGCGGAGTGAGTTCGTTCTTTCTGAGCTTCATGGCCACTGTTCTAATGCACTCCAGCAGGATATCTGGCCCTCTGGATGTTTAACGAAGAATAAAGACCAGTTCTACCTCTGTGGTGTTGAAAGTGGGAGTTATTCTTGAAAGAGAGATGCTGATATTGGATCAGCCCTAAAAGTAGTGGTGAAACCTATTCTGTTATTATGCAATTTTCTTTTCTTTCTCTTGTGAGTAGGGGTGGAAGAAAATGCAGAGATTGACCCTATGCCCGTGTAAACAGTGTGTCTGTGAAAACCATACTTCTTGATTAAAAGAAAGTAATGTCATAAGCAAACAGATATGATGTACCCTAACAAAAAAAGACAAGAGGGATCTCTAGCTATGTCGTCTTTCTCTCTTTTTATTTTTTTTTTTTTTTTTTGCACAAGAATGAGAGAAAACAGCTGAATCTACTGTATGTTTTCTGGAAACCTAGGGGAAGTCTCTTAAAGACAGATCATTTAAGCAAAGAGGTCTCTCTTGGGGGATTTCTCCTAATTTGGTATCAATGTTTAAGTACCCTTCTTCCTACAGAGTTAAGGCTCTGATTTTAGATGGCTTTAGTGTCAGAGACCAGCAGAATTATCAGTAAAATAAATTTCTCTCTAGTGTATATAGGAGAAGAGTCAACTGGACATAGCTGCAGGTACTTCAGGGCATATTTCATGCTGTTCCTCAGAGCTGTGTCTTCCTTGGTGTATAGGAACTCCTTTTCTTTGCCATCTGTTTATCTATCAGGCCTTCAGGAAGTATTCTGCGACTTCAGTGCAACTCTGCTGTCCCATTAAAATGGCTCCATGTATGCACAGCATACAGAAGTGTGAAGGAGGAGACAATTCATTTACTGTGGTAGGGAAAAGCCAAAGACCATCTCTCTCTGAGCCTTTAAAATTAGGTTGAGGAAAAAAATAGAAAAACATGTCTGCTGTCAAAGACAGACTCCTAGTGATGTCTCCATGCACTGATGTTCTCCTGAAGAATGAATAGTTGTCTCCATTTTTAACAGGTGTGGTGATGCCCCTGTTACCCTTAAAAATGGTTGAAGCTGGAGCAAAGCTTTCCTAATGAAACTCAAAACCAGGTAAAACTGATTACTTTAGGAGGTCTAATAAAATCCTGCAATTCAGGCCAGTTGTGCTGCTATTTGCAAGCTGGGGCACAGTTTAGTGCAAATGCAGGAAATTTACTGTAACAGGTGGAAACCAGGCACTGCGTGGTAATGCTACGTCATGCCGCTGCTGGAGTCAGCGCAACTCCGTAATTTGACATTGGAGATTTTAGATGGACATAAATTGCAGAAATTGAATGTAGTTCTAAGGGAGCTGCATACATCAGAATTAAAACCAGGACAGGTTACTAATCCGCAGAAACGAATATTATCCATATCCATACTGATCTGGTTGAAACCAAGTGTTATACAACGTTATTTCCAAGCCTCGAGGCCAAGATTTTTTTCTCTTGCTTATAGCAGTCTGTACTTTATATCAACATTTCTTGTGGACACTCTTACTTCATAAGGTACTAGGGAAATCCCAGAGAGCTAGAAGTGAACAAATGTTTCATTATTTTAGAAGGATGGAAGAGGTGACCTCCTTCTTCCAGCCTCTCTAAGTAAATATAGGCCAGTTACCCTGATGTCCCTTCTGAGACAACTGCAAGAAAATCATTTGTGCAAGATAGTCAACATCTAGTTAAAGAGAGGATGGCATAAATGATACCAGTCAGTATAGTTTTGATAATAAAAATAATGATACAAAATAGTTTTAAAATGTCACTACCCAAAATGTAGCACATATTAAATAAGTAAACATATATCAGAACAGAAGGGTATCAGGAGGGTATTTTTGTGAAGGTTCTGCCATGACTTGTTCTTTAGCCCCCAGGCTATTCATTGTTGTTATCAAGGATTTAAAAGAAAAAAAATACAATAAATTAGCTGCTGGAAAAGTTGCAGATACACCATAGTGGTAAATAAACAAGACGGGTCAAGTCTGCGAGGCAAACTGCAACACTTGGTAAACTAAACTCCTCTGAACACGTGTTTTAAAACAGCAAAATGCAAGGTCATGCAGTGGAGAACAAAGACTACAGATGACAGTTTACATCCTGGAAGCAGTGACTGTGAAAGCCTTGGCCCAGATACAGGCTGTGGGCTTTGTCAATACATGCACGCGGACAGATTAAATCCAATCCCAACCAGTCTAAAATCTGTTCATGTTAAATCTGTCTAATCGGTCGTTCTCGTTAGCCAGACCATTCAGTTCTCAGCTACTGTGCAGACTTCAGTGAAAGTTTGCCTGCTTGAGACAATTTTTCCCCATATTCCCAAGAGTTGGAAAAAGACAGAAAGTACCTGATTTTGAACTTGAAACTTCTTTGGTTCTTCTCCCTCTAAATGCCTTAGCATCTGCAGTGAATATCCTGCAATTGTGAACACTGCCAGTTGTCACATCAATTACCTGAGGAGGATTCTAGTTTTAGGGTAGCTCTGCCAATTGTAAGTGAAGAAACAAGGCCCTGTGGAAATCAGAGTTCAAAACATCGTTAAAGATCTGTTGGATAAATGGTGATGTTGGATTGGAAAGATCACTCTGCATTCTTGGAGCTCATAAACACTTCAAGATTGAGCAGTTCAGATTGTTCTTCCTTTTACGTAAGAAAGAATTTGTCAGGTATTCAGATGGTAAGAAATGCCAGGATTAAGGTTATCTGTGCAAACTGAAGTAATTTTCCTTGTCAGTGGGGATTAAGATAGCTTCTCATTGCATGACTGCTATTGATTTTTCCACAGGTCCCCTGCCGTATTGATTTGCCATTTGTATTATTTTTAAGACAGGCTCCTGAGTTCTGTCTGACTTCTGAAAACGCAACGTGAGCTGTAAATCACTGGGGTGCTCCTGGAAAACATCATCCCGTTGAGTCATCACTGGGTAGGTAAGCTGCCAAAAATGAGCATCAGCAGCTCCACAGGTGTGGATATATTGCAGGTAGGGAGCCAGAAGGGATTACCTTACCTTCCTGGACTTCCCACCCTCCTCCATATAACACCAGTGAGGTATTTCAAAGCCTGAGTGGGATGGAATGGTGAGAGAGAGAACTAGCGGTGATGGTGAGCGGAGCTTCTTGTCTGTGCCGCAGGGTGGGAATAGGCCATGCCATGATGATGAGTGGTGGGAGGTTTGATCTTCAGTCCATAAACAGAGCGCTCAGCAGTGCCCTTTGCTGACAGTTCTCATTAGCTATAGGAGAAGCAGCAACACTCTGCACTGGTAACAATCAGGCCATTTCTATGGAGGTGCTTACTTGTGGCCTGTGGCCACAAACTTCAGTACAAATATTGGAAAAACATATTGTTAAGCTCCAGAAAGAGGTAGCAGACACATACCCACTTGCCCACGTTCATCTGACTAGCAACGCTCCAAGCTCATGTACTCTGGACGTTCATCTGATTGATGGTGAAGTGGTCACTCCCTCCCTCAGAGCAGGGCTGCAGTCTTTGCCTTATTCACTAGAAGTGGCATTTTTTCCTTTCTGGAAAAGGCCTGTGGCTGGTGATTTACACCCTTTGCCAGACCACCCTAGTTAAATTTCATGCCGTTCCAACACCAGTAAATAGCATCTCTTTTCTGCGCTTTTTGGTGAAGCTGGATTCCCTCTGCAACCCTAATGCTCCACATTCCTGCTGTGCCATTCCTTGCTTTCTGTGAGCAACAGCCTGTCCTTCCTGCTGGCCTGGTTAGCACCAGTTAGCTCAAACCCAAATAACAGCACAGCATTTTTGCTGAAAGGACCTCAAAGACTAATCAAACCTCTCATAGCTCCTACATATGGCAGTAAAGTAACAACTGAGGTACAAGCCGACAAAGCAGCTTTTTTCTTTTTTCTGTTTTGGATTTTTGGACGAACTATAATGTTAGGTGTTCTCTCAGAAGGTGGCATGTCACAGAGCCTAACTACTCTTGCCTCTTCCTTGTTCTTCAAATTGCAACTTTCTAGAAGATCTGAGCTCTCCTCTTCTAACCAGTGTCCTGGCGTAAGGAGCGATCGGGGTTTTTTAATCAACATGTCTCAAGGTGCTGGTTTTCTCAAGCAAGTGGATTTGACTTTCTAACAAAGTATGGCTGTGAGAGCCCTCCCTGTACAGACTTTTTCTTTTACTGTCTTCCAAGCTTACTGTTGCAAAGGCAGGAAGCCTCCTCTGGATTTCCTGTCTCTACCCCATGAACATCACTTAGCATCCAGCCAGAAGACTCAGTCAGGATGAAAACAATATTGAATCTTGCAGGTCTCATTTATTTAAGAGAGTAAAACGTCTTTCTTTTCAAAGTGCTTCTCTTCAGTGTTCATTTCCTGTGCACAGAGTAGCTTTGTCTTGAGTACAATAATTAAGTTGTTGACCTTCCTTAGAGGTCAAACATAGCTTCCCTTTAGAGAAAGATGAAAACAAGCAATAATAGATACTTTGACTGAGATATTTGGTCTGCAGATTTGTGATGTTGCTGTAATTTCTGCTGGATGTTTTTACCAAGACAATTCAGGATGAGATGCTGTTGATCCATTTATTTTGAAGTTGTCTTTTCCCCATTCTTTATAAGAAAAAAAAAAAATATTCCATTGTAACTACATCAAAGAGTGAGGTAGGATGCATATGCTCTAACAAGAATGTTTCATGTGAATTTAACATGGCATTTTACTCTTTTCAATTATTTTTTTTCCTCTAATCTTCTGAGAAATTTTTTTCAAGATCAGACATAATAACGGAGAAGCCCTTCATGCATTATACAAGCCAAACTGCCATTCTTTTTATATTGCTCTTCTTTTTGTGTGTAAACATTTAAATTCTCGTCCTTTTAAAATGACCTCTTTCTGACTTTTATGTTTATTTAATTCTTGTTTACTTGTTTTTTAAATATGACTGCTAATTGGTATCAGTGTTCCTAATAGTTCCATGTTACGTTCCACATAGTATATGAGATCAGGTCAGCAATTCAGTTCCCAGTAGCTGTGCCTGTGTGAGTAAGCAAGGCACTTGGATCATCTGATTAGTGTCAATAAGTATTAGCAGTGCGTTTGACTTCTTTGATACAGAAATTTGAGATCTTGTCCATGGCATGGAAGCTGAGGGGAGGGGGGATGCATTATCCTTTACAAACTGGGCAGGAAATAGAAATCCCCACAGGTGGAAGAAACCCATTAATTCCAATATCTGGGGCTTTATTGTTTATTTGTGCAAATGGCAATAGAGGCTGGGATTGTACAGCGTGTGGGAGGAAGGAAAAGCAAATACAGGTACTCTATCCTCCATACTGGAATAGGCTAGGTCAGCCTTAATACTTCTGAATTGTTAAATCTGATTTAAACCCTTATATTCCCTATGCCCTTCTTATTCTTTCCAGAAGCCTTCTTCAGGCCTTTAGAATTCCTTTTTCTGGTGCAGACAGTAAAATTAAGTCTGAAGGTGCAAGGATATATGTGGACATATAAAAAGCTCAAGCATACATGCACTCTTGGAAGCAAAAGAAATAAATCACATTACAGCTAAGATCAAGCATTCACTCCATCTCTTGCTGTTGTGGCACTTCTTAGCTATTAATACATGAGCAATGTCCTCCTCATTCACCAAACCCCTCAAATTCATCCTACTGCCCCATCACGGTGAATTAAAGTTAAATATGCCTTAATGGAAGAGGAGGGGTAAGTGGAAAAACTCAGGCCTAAGCAAAGCATCTTTTTTGTTCGGAAGCAAAAGAGTAATGCTGGTATCTAATTTCGGACCCCTGGGAAATGCCTTGATACTGAAGTGGTCAGCACTATGTAAAACTTAGCGAGAGGCTGGTATTCTCCACTGCCAGCAGTCGTTCAGTCTTGTGTGGGCACCCCTCAAAACCCCTAAGTAGAAGCTATGGTTGCAGTCCTTTCAGCCTTTTTAGGACTTTGTAGGTAAATGTGGTCCAGTGGCAGCAAAAAGCAGTTCTGTTTTTAATAAAGATTAAAAAGTATTTTTGAATGACCCTCCTTGTTCCTTACTATTATACGCTATTAAAATATAAGAGCGCGGCCAAGGAGAATAGAAAACAAAGAGAAAAGCCTTTAAAAAAATTTCCACAATTTTATATCCTTTCCCTACTAACCCACCACAGAATTCAAGGGTGGGGGATTCGAGGGCTAAAAGAATCTTCATATGGTGCCAAAAATTCCCCACAGACCTCTCTGGTCCCTCCGCGTTTGGCTATTTAAAGCAAACACATTGTGTTTTAGATGCTAGTTTAGATTCATTTTCCATATGAGGAGGTGGGATGTAATTAATTAGCTGTTCTTTTGATTTCTAAGTATCACATATACATTTCATGAGGGCATGTACTTTTGACAGAGGCTAGAGAAAGGAAATAAAATACAAGCTGTACCACTTAAGTCTTCTGGGTACAAATGATGGATCAGCGGGGGATTATCATGTGTATTTTATTGCTACCAATGCTGATTGAGTCACATGAGTGTTAATACAAACCTAGAAAAAAAATTTGGATGAACTAACAGTAACAGAGTTTAAAGTGTTTATTTTAGTCATAATTGCACTGTTTTTACATCAAGTCTTTGATCTGTGGGTTGAAAAGCAACGAAGCCGGTAGTCCACAGTAGAAGTAACCAAAGATAAACTTCTCTGTAGAGTTTAAGAAAATCGAGTCCGTAGTCAGAGATACACATGTGGACAGATACACACATACACAGAAGACACACACATATATAGCGGGGAGGTGAAACCCAGACTCCAGCATGCCAAAAAATACAATTCTTTGCCATTTCAGCTAATGAAGTCCCTTTTCTGGTTTTCATAGTGACTGCATTTATTTTAACCTTTACGTGGATCAGCTACTAGAGGAAATCCAATGTAACAAAGCAGTCATATCAAATGAGGGGAAAACCTTTTCGCTTCCCATCCAGCACAACAAAAATAACTAATAACCTTCCCAAACTGGAAGCGACAGCTAAGTCCTCCAGGCCTTTTATCAGCAGGGAGGTCCAGCTGCCCTTGCTCCATGGCCCTGTTGGCCACAGATGGTCCTGGAGACCCCTCAGAGGGTCCCCTCCAGCCTGGGAGCCGAATTTGCCAGCACATATGCAATTTGGTGCCTATGTCAATTTAACAAAATGACCAAAATGCCTCTGTCTTGCAGAAGCAGCAAAGTCCTGGGTGTCTGCTCTTCTATCTGGAGTAAATTTGCTCATCAACCTGCAGACCTAGGGAGCTGCATCACCCAAGCGACTGCCCTAGGACCTCTTGGCTCAGGGAATGAACCAGAATAAACAAGCTCCATCTACCTCCCTCTCTCTTCCCTCCCCGCCCCCCCCCGCTAAAAGGTCAGGAGTATCTCCTAGGTGAAATGTTAGCAGACTGAGGACATAATGATATTGTTGAATTTCTCAAGCCCTTTGTCATCTTTACCTTTACCCAGAGGAGAGAGAAGGTTTGTAGAGGAAGTATTGCCTTTTTGTAAGATCTGCTGATGTAGCCGAGAAGACAGTCTAGATTTCTGTTGCACAAGTCCTTTTTTAGGTCCCACTTCCACTGGAAGGCCAAACATATTTGGTAAAAATGTATGAGCGTTACGGCACAACTGTTCTTTACTTTTTTTCTTACACACAGTTTTCCAAAATGATTCCTGGAGGGTTTCACGCAGGCTGACTCTCCCAAAGCCTTCTCTGGCTGACCAGAGGAAAAAGCAGGTTCCTTTGTAGGGCATTTCAAGCTAGAGCTGCACCAAAATGCTCTCGTGAATAGTTCACTCAGCTCCAGGGGGACCCAGGGATGCTACAGGCTAATAGGGGCCCATGGGAATCCTCCCATCAGTCTGCTGTTCCATGTGCTGTTGGTACACGCATGCATGTTATTGCAAAAGTCAATCACACTTTAATGACAAATGTTTAAAAAACAAAGCTATAAAATTCTTAACTCAGTTACTAACTTTAAATGAATTGTTTAGGTTGTTTCCTTTCACGCACCCCACTCCCGTTAACTTATTCTTGAGGGGAATGTATTTATGGAGCCATGTGCTTCTCACATAGTTGAGGCTAAAAATAACTTTAGAAACTCATTCCAGCTAAAACTTAATTCCAAATCTAGTTTGCCAGCCTAACACAGACTGTAACTGGTTTCTTAGCCTGGTTTCTTTATTTGTAACGATAGCCTTGACCAGTCTTTTGAGTGCTGCTTATTTCGGGATTTCCTATACTCTTTTTCTATTTAATTTATATATATATATATATATACACACACACAAATTCCTGACCTTAAGGAAATCCCCGAATTACCCACAAAATGTATGTTCTCTATATGGCCTGGACTTCCACTTGAGCAACAGGCAAACTTAATTTCATAAATGCACATGTACACTGTGGAGACAGGGAGAATCAGCCCGGGTTTCTTGTTTGTTTGAGGTTTTTGGAGGGGGCGGGAGGGTGGTGAGAGAGAGGCTTATCAGACATTGCAAGTATATTGCCTAAGTACTGAACTATTTTTCCCAGGTTCTTATTGTCAGTGATCAGCACATCAGATGCTTCAAAATGTCTGAACCCTCACAGGTCAAATCCTTCTTCTGTTTAATTCAGTATGAGTTTTGTCGCTCATTTTAAAGCCAAGACTGTAGCCCGTAATAGACAATTACACAATCCCTGGATGAAAGGGATGTTTTCTCCTTGCCCTAGATAATTAAGTCCAATGGAGAATCTTTCCATTCCCATCACTAGTTGTTTTTTTTAATTGGTCTTGAGATGACTGTGTCCTGAGCACCAAGGGTTGAAATCCTTTAGAAAGAAGATTTTCAGCCTGTAGCTTATGAGTCTGCAGGGCAGCAACAGGCAGCTAAGAAAAGTAAAAGTATTGTCAGTAGGCCCAGGAACTGCACAGAGATCCATGTGTCTACTGAAAAAAATGCAGCAGTCCACATTAGATGGAAGACTACTGATTTTGCTAGTGTTATGCTGTCTGTGGAAGAGATTTTGGTCTCATAAAAATGCTTAGATTTGTGGGAAAATTCTTTGTTCTTTTGGTTTGAGCACTTTTCTATCTGAATCCCAGTACTTGTGACTACAGTGCCAGGCATTATTTATTAAAAAGCACACTCCTTTTTGCTTTCTGAAGTCATGGCATTTAATGATGCTGCATTCTCTCTGTCCAATAGTACGGAAGAGATCGTTTGCCTTTGTGTAAACCAGTTGCTATTTCGACTAGACATTATTCTATCTGCTGGTATGTCTGCTCACTTCCTTCCTTTTGGTCCTTCTAGGTCCCTTCTCACATGGGAAAGTTCCTTTGACCCTGGTTGTCATGTGGAATTTTTCATCTGCTGGTTTGTGGTTTTGACATAGAGTTATCACTTAAAACACTAGCTGAAATGACAGCAAGAGAATATTTTCACCGTTATTTTCTCCCTGTCCTTTGCAGCTTTTTCTTCTGAGCACTTCTCCCCAAGCAACTGTTGATGGTCCACACAGGCACCCAGGTTAGTAGGGTTCCCTTCACATCACGCAACGCACGGGAGTATTTCTGCCACGTCGTTTCTGCTACATGTTTCTACTCTGACTTTCTTCATTGTTGCTTTGTCTATTTTGAATGGAGTTTGTTGTGGTTTCCTTCAGCTTTGTTCAGCTTTATCAGTTTTGTGTTATCTGCCAAATTAAGCACATCACTTCTCAGTGGTTTTAGAGAGAGAGAGAGAGACATACACACACATATATATGTGTGCATTTTTCTACTTTTTTTCAATTTTTACTGTTTAAATAATTTTCAGTCAGTGGTAGAATTTTGCCCTTTCAACCATGATTGTTCAGTTCATTTAATAATCTCTAGTGAAAGTCTTTCTGCAAGGCCAAGTAAGCTTTGTCTGTTATTTTGCTAGAACAGTCAAAGAATGCTAGTGGACTGGAGAGGTATCACAGCTCTTTTCACATTATGCTTGCAAGTCCTCTATTTCTTTAACGACCATGTCAACTATTTTACTTGGTACTGATGTCTACAGTAAATAGATGCCAGTATAGACGCAATCACTGCACTACATGAACCAGAACTGTTTGTAGTCTAACTGCTTCCAAGAGGATTGCCATGTGTTTTCTAGAGACAGAAGCAAAGCTGCCACACTTAACTCGTTTGAAAAGATATTGCAGCCTTGAGGGTCATAAGAAGGAGACAAAACTGAGCAATTTCAACACTTACACATTCATTTTCCCCCAAGATGCTAAATGCTGTCCTGTTTAAATTAGTTTATCGGGCAATCATATAACATAGGTGAGTTTGGGATTCCTGAGGGCGGGGTTCAGGCTCAGCACTCTTGACCAGTGCTGACATTTTTGTCATCTAACACACCAGTAATCAGCAGCTTTTAGTTTCACACACATCCAATTGACCTCTTCAGATCTAATACCTCAAATTGTATTATTAGCCAGGAATGACCATGCCTTCCAGCCCTTTCATACCTCATTTTACACATAGATTAAAAAATCTGTCTCGGAGGGTATGATTTTTTTTAATTGAAACTATTAGGTTAGTGAAAGCCATAATGAAGGTGAGGTTAACAGCAAAAGGCGCTTTACGCTGGTATAGTGTATTCCTCAGATTGGAACACACTTTATGTTTGCATCTTCTTTACCTGCAGAGAGGGGGCAGTTGCAGTTGTATTTAAGTACACCAGTTTCAAATCAGAGTTAAACTGATACAAAACCCATGTCCTTTAGCCTCAAGGAACCATCCAGAGTTAAAAGGGCGGAAATCAGATTTAAAGCATTTCAGTAAATGCACATAAAAACTAGCATTGAAGACAAAATTCTTTGCTAACAGAATTTTAACATTGTTGAAGGGGGTGTGATGCATGCTACAAAAGGCAGGAAATTCAGAGTTAGCGCTCCTGTCACCTTCACCTTCTTCACATGCGCGTTAGAACTACTGGCTGTGTTCACACGATGTATCGTGGCGTTTGGCCGCTCATAGGTTGTCTACACAGTCTAGTTTCTGCAGCCTCACCTGACTGATGATAGTGGCCACCAAACTACAAGTACCACCAACCTATGGATACTCTACAGTAGCAGCCACCACGGTGGGCAAGACTCTCAGACGCAGGTTTTGGGCCTCTTCAAGGCAGGCTCGCCAGCCCTGCTGGCTGCAAGTGCTCAGAGCTAAGGAGCTGAGAGATAAAATCTACAGCTACTGGGGTTTGTCTTCTGCTCTAGAGCCTCTTTGACTTCATTTCATTATTTCCTCTATGTTAGTCAGCATCAGAAATGCAAGTTTAAAAAACATCCCACTAATTTAATATGCTCACGTGGTTTGAAAGCTTTAAGAAAAAAAAGATTGTGAGATTAGTCAGACGAGCAGAACGGTGGATAACAGTCCAGGCTCTAACTACCACAACCCCCTCAGTGATTAAATACACAAGCTAAAGCTTATGTGTAGCCCAAAATCAGTGCAACTCCAGGGGATTAGAGGCAGGTATCTGAGGACTAAATCTGGCTTGCTGTTTGGCAGGGACAGGGATTTGGAAACCCCATCCACCATCGCATCCATGAAAAATCAAAGGACAGCAAGCAGTAGACAAAGTTCTGTTCTCTTTGAAACAAAGAGCTGCCAAAATGTTCATGTCAGGGTTTTGGGTTTTTTTTCTTTTCCTTTGGGCAGGCAGAGCTGGGTTGCAGCCGAGCAGTTCACAGCCTCACCCGCACCCAGGCAACACAACTGCAGGGCCCAAAACAGAAAGTGCAAAGAGTTTATTAGGCGTGCTTGTGTTTAGGGGAGCCCTGTAACAGTTTGTGTGCAGGGTTTTGTTTAAGCATATTGACAATTTGGAGTGTTTGCTTCAGCGTCTCATTATGGCCTTTAATGAAACTACTGGCAACAAGGTAGTAATTTTTTTTTCCGTTTGGTTTGAATTTCTAAAAAGCATAATTTCAGCAATTTTTCTCTGTTCTTACACACACACACACAGAAATTGCTTTAGACAGGAAGAATTTTCTAAATTGAGTTAGACTTGAATCAAATAAATGAAAACCTATTTTTAAAAAGCACTGTGGTACTTTGCATTCTTAAAAAAATTCTTGTATTCCCCGTTGTTTTTCAGTAAACTTTCATCAGTCTGTTTAAAGTTCTGCAAGTGTGAATATTCATATTTCAAACATCTGGCTTGCAAATCGAGCATTTCAGAAGTACTATATCCTCGCTTACTACAGAATTGTCAGTAAAATTTCAGCAACAACCAACTCGTTTCCTTGCCAAAGGCTGGTTCTGCATTATTCACACAAATAGGCTTTTTTTTCCATTGACTAGAGGGACAGCAGAATCCATCCTGAAGTAGTGGCCCCCTGGTTTAATCCATGACAAGAGACAAACAAATAGACCCTTTGAAATGAGTTTCATCTTTTGTGTCCCATTTGTTGTCTAAAGCAGGTGTCAATTGGATCTTTTCCTGTCTGTCTGTGGTTGAAAAGCAACATGTTGTAGTTAAACCCACTTGTAAATTGTAGTATTTTACAGATGAAGTCCCCCAGGGATCAACTAAAAAGCTACTGGAAGTTAAGTGCCAGAAGTCAAAAAAGGGTTAATTTGCTTTTTTGCCTCCCCACCCCCCACCCACCCCCATTTCTCATTCGGTTTCAAGTTGTTTCTTGTTTAAAAAAGATCTCTCTAGTGTCTCCATATACAGTAAAAAGATTCTTCATACACAACGGTCTGATCCTGCCTGCACTGAAGTTCATTTATTTGTAAATCATTGAAAAGAATTTCCTTTTATAGCGGGCCCAGCCACAAATTTTCTATTTTCTTGAGCCAATAATCTTATCAACCACCTGCTTTGTGGATCCAGCACGAGAAACAGCCTCAGAGTTTTTAAGCTTGTGAAGAGGTGACTCTGGAATGGTTTTCATGCAAGAGGCTGGCCCGAATGCCCTGCCATTTGATCAGACTGGTGGACTATCCAGAAAAAAAAAAACAAAACACCAGCAGCAGCTTCGATAGCAACAATAAGCCCACACATCTCATGTTTTTAGAGAATGACATTATGTATAAGAAAATGCACTGGAAATATATAAACTATTCAGTGATATAACCATTGTTCATTTTATGCAGTCATAGCCAGCGCAATGGAAAGATGAAGTCTGAGCTTGGTCAGATGGGGTTGTGTTGTTCAGTGGCACGTACCCCTTTTTTTTTTTTTTGTACCAGTCTTTCTACAGCCTGCCATGAGGATTCGTGTAGCATTGCATCACCTCCTGAAGCTGCTTCTCCCTGCACGAGGATGTTACCAATAAATAGAGAAGAAAAATCTCGGTTGATAATTAGCAGCAAATAACTGTCTCCAGCAGCAAGGTGGAGCTCCAGGTATGGCTTTTTCCATGCCATTTTGTTTCACACTTGCTGTTGTCTTCAAGGTACTAGAGGAGTGAAAATGTTCTACAGACAGGTCAGCTGCCTTAAATAAACACGTACTTTGTTCTTTAGTGATTGCCTCAGTTGCATGTACCAAAGTGTCGCGCACTGAAACTCTTCTCCCTCCCTCTCCCACAAGTGGTGAGTCCTGCTGCAAACCCACCATAGCCATGTAAAGAGGAGCCTCCAGCCAGCCCAGCCCCGCATCTCCAGCTGACCGCAGCACTTTCTCCAAAACTTCTGCCTCTGGCAGGACCAGGAGAGATGTTTGTGTGATTTCCCCGGGCGGTGGTGGGTGACCAAGCTCTCTCCACCTTCTTCACTGGCACACACCAGGCATCAGGTCTGCTGCAGAGGCTCTCTGGGCACCTCTCTGCAGCGTGTCTCTGTGCTCTGACCATCTCATCCAGATCCACTGAGACTTTTACCATCCCACCGTGGACAGTAGGTGAAAATGTTGCTATACAAACTGTGCTGGAGAGCACCAGCGGTGCACATTTGTTTGCCAGACAGTACGCTTGAAGTTGGGTAGCAGAGAACGTTTTTCTTAGAATTAAATACTTTAGATGAGAGGCCCCAGATTCTCTGTTTTCTTTCTCCATTGCTTTATTTGACATAAGATCTTCCTCCTTTAAAGGCACATTTCAAATTATTCCTGTTCTCAACTGCCCGGGACATCCCCCAGGGACTCTGTCACTATTTGCAATGATGATTATCACCGTAGGTGCTAGGGTATCACAGACATGGGCACTGCTGTGTTAAAAGCTGCACACAAAGGGAGGACACGGAAACTAGCCTGTGCTTCAGCCCTGGTGGAAAGAGCATCTAATCCAACTGCCCATCCTTTGTCCAGCACGAATGACTTTGAGACCTGAGCAACTTAATAAAAAACATTAAGGGAGATGTGCTAGTTTAAATGATTTTTTCACCTGCAGTAATAACTATGAGCCTATTCCAGCTGTTTCCTTACAGCGTGCTGAATGGCTGCATACAGATATGCCTTCACTGAGCACGTTTTGTCACAATCCTTACAGAAGAGAGATTGACTTCCCATAAGAGCTTTTTTCCTGTATCTCAGCAAACATATGTTTTAAAAGACTGTTGCTAATAGAGCAGATAATTCAGGTATCTCTGCAGGGAATACAGCATTTGTCATCGGGCTCAGGCTTGGGGTACAAATGCACTCCAGAGAAAGAGGTGACTGGCAGGGAAAAAACCTGCCCTCACTCCCCATGTTCCTGCCACCTTTGTTAAACAAAGTCTCTCTGTAATGACAAGACTGTGGCATTTTTCCACTTGCTTCGGTACATTGTGTGAAGTATTTATCTGGAAACATTCACTGGAGATTCCATTATGGAAAAAAGGAGGATATTTATCATTAATACTATTTAGCTCCTAAAGCACTGGTTCAAAACTGAGCTGAGAAACCTCAGTGTAAATCCAACAGTCTGGTATTACAGGCATTAGAGCATGCAGGTTTCAAAACCAATTGTTTCATTGATGTGGTGTAATTTTGACTTGACAAAACATTGTGCAAAGATATTAGGAAATCCAGAGCATCAGCTATCAAGTAGAGGAACTGATTTAGTAAGAGCAATAAAAAACCCCTTAGAGCTCAGGAGGCATAACTAGACTAGGGAGATCCGTACCGGTGCCAGTGCAGCAACGCTCTAGCAGGAGTACGAGTCGCCTTGCACAGGCTGTGCTCCAGCTCTGTTAAACCACGTAAGTGAAGCTAGGTGACACTTGCCACCTGAAGCCATCAAGAAATGAACTGTGTTTTCTCTGCCTTCTCTGTGGGAATGAAAGCCTTCCTGCAATGGAAACAGCTAAACTCTTTTTTTTGGAGACAGTCAGCCCTTCACCTCACCCACCATCACGGCATTTGCTGTGAAATCCTCCTTTCCCTTCCCTGCTGCAGAGCTGTCCTTCAGCCACTCAGCTGACTTTCTGTTCTTTTTATTTTTTTTTCAGTTAAGTTCCTGATCTCCAGAGTCACAAACGTAGTCTTGAAAAAAAAGCCAATTGTAAGCCAGTAATGCGATATTTTCCCTGGGAAAGTAAAGGGCTGAAAACCATAGGCGTGGAAGGTGCGAATTGCTCTGTTTATTTCTCTATTTTTTTAGCTATCAGAAAGGCTGTTCATCTGCTACGCTGCTGAGCACGGGACTTGTCAGAAGTGGTCAGCCAACTCAAGCGTGAGTCACGCAACCCTTTAACGGTGATTTACGACTTTTTCACCCATCAGCTGGACCAGGACCACCTCCTCACTCTGCTTTTAGCTCCCACCAGACGTGTTCGTGTAAAGCTCCTTCTCTGCAGCACCCACTGCCATGCACCCGCAGTCAGCCTGCGTAGGTACGCACAGGGTGAGCTGCCACGTTATTCATTATTATGTGTAATAAAGTAAATTTAGTGATAAATTTGGCTGAGCCAATTTAATGCATAAGCCAATTTAATGGCTCGCTGCTGCCAAAACACAGGTCTACCTCCCTGCTCCAGGCCAGGGGCCCAGCTCTGCCACACGGCTGGCATGGCAGCCAGAAAAACCACCAGGAAAGCGCTCGCCTCCGCTGATGTGCTGCGACTCGCTGAACAGAGGTAACTCAATCAAGTGTCTGAGCCTTTACTCCATTTGCAGCGCCCGTCTCAGCTAAACCAACCCAGGCACTTCTACAGCGATAAAATTGTGTTCAGAGGAAAGGGGTTTGCTGGTTTCATTGTATTTCCCTAAAGAGGCAAAAATTGCCTTGTGGCAAGCTCTTATGAAAGTCAGCAGAATTTGGGCTCTTCGGGCACTTTTGAAAAATGTTGCCCGGCGTGCTGATTCCCACAGCCCCGTACTGCCGCATCTTGGCAAATGCTACAGTGCAGTTGCACATCATCAGTGTAAAAACGTGCAGCATATTGAAAAGTGAAAACGTGGGGGAGCATAAAATAATCAGAATTTGGTATTTAAATAAAAATAAACAACAGGCAGGAAACTGGGCTGGACTGTTTTCACCGTTTCCATATTCCATAATTCAGACTACTCGTTATATGTTTCCACTTTTGCTTCAACTTTTAATAAAGTGGCCACTGAATTTCCAGTCTGTCACACAAGGCACTGCAGGATTCAGAAACCTTGACCCAGCCATTAGGCCCAGCTGGTGGCAAAACATGTAGACGGGAAGGAAAGCACTGGTCTAGGAGAAGCAGGAAAATGGAGAACTCTAAGCTAATCAGTTGTTTTAAAAAGAGGGTGTTCACTGTTCAGGTTGTAATTTATTGAGATAAAGAAACCATGCATCACAGAAAGCCCTATGTCGCCTGCAGAGGAAGGTTATTCTTGTTTTCTTTCTTTTTTTTTTTTTTTTTCTTTTTAGAGAAGACCCTTGTGTGTGCATTTGCAGCTTACAGCTAAGAGGTTGGACCTAGAAGCTAATCAGCCATTCCGTCTCCTATCTGCTGATCTGCTGGCATTGGGGGGAAGGGGAATGTGGGCAAACAGGCATTAAATTCCACCGGCAGGCGACGGGAAGGTATTCCTTGATAAGCAGCATCCAAGATGATGAGCCGTAAAGCAAAGCCCCCGTGAGGAAGAAGGGGAAGAGGCAAGTAAAGCTTTAGCCATCTGTCTCAACCCAGCCTTGCTCAATGCTCGCCAGAGCAGAGGTCACCACCAACAATAATAACCCTCGAGAAGCCAGACGTATGCTTTCCATTCACCAATAATCTACAAAGCGTCTTAGGGTGAAATCCTGGCTCCTCTGAAGTCAATGGGAGCTTTGCCAATGATTTC
Organism: Tauraco erythrolophus; assembly: GCF_009769465.1. Lineage (NCBI taxonomy): Eukaryota > Metazoa > Chordata > Aves > Musophagiformes > Musophagidae > Tauraco > Tauraco erythrolophus. The sequence continues at coordinate 125,920,621 of NC_141466.1, read as the reverse complement.
AGTGGAGCCAGGTTTTCATCCCAGATAATTTTAAAGCAACCCCCAGGCTTAAAGATAAAACAACGGCATCCTGGGAGAAGGCGCAGGCAGGAGGGAACTGCGGAGGGCAGATGGGGCTCTACCAGCTATGCTCCTCTGAAAAGCTATCCATCTTACAGACAGGGTGACTCCACAGTCCTGGAGCAACACCAAGATTGGCAATAAAGAGGTAAAGTGAACAAGCAGGTAAATACCAGTATCTTTTAACCGCTGGGACAACTGGGCCGCAGGACCCAAGTGAGCCATGGGGCTCTGACATAAAATCCAGTGGTGCTCATGCCAGTTAATCTGTTGCTTCCACCTCTACGTCCTCATTTCTGAGATGAAGCATGTAAAGTGACCTACATTGTGTTATATTATATCATACTGTATTTTTTTCTCACCCCCCCACCCTCTCCAGCGATTCTCAGGCTGGCCTTGAAGGATGTCACCTGGCAGCGCTCAACCAAAATGAGGATTTTTCACACTTGAGCAGGTACAATTGACTTACTATTCATTTCAGTCAGTGGGACCACCCAGACTCTGCAAAGTGCTGTGTCTTAGTTAGGCAATGCTTTTTCAGGACTCCTAACAGCAAGTGTAGGTGCCTGCATGGCAATGTGGTGGGGTCAGCATGCGATGTGGTCAACCGAGATGGCCACAGTAGGAGACAGGAACACCAACAGCAGGACATGCCAGTGAGGACATGGCAAATTCAGCCCCAGACACAGTTTCTCGGTCTTGAGCACTGAAGGTGGCATGGTGGCTGTGGATAACTGTGGTGTGCTTTCATTGACAGGCTACTACAAAGGAGACCATGGGGCCTTTCACCTGGCAGTACCACAACTGGAGCCAACAGATCCCTGAAACACCTCCCCACGAGAGAGTCCTCACCATGTGATGGAGGGTGCAACACGGACAGCTGCAACTCCCCTTCGAAGCTGTGCAGCGAACAATGCAAGATCCGCAGGGCTCAAGAGAGGCAGGACATCAGATGGTGAGCCACCATGGCTTACTGACTCCTCTCACATCAGCTGAGCTGCACTACCTGACCATGTAGCGTGCTTGTTGTATCACAAATGCTGCATAAAATGCGTGAATTTAACGCTCTTTTGGAGAGCATGGGCTCAATGCATTTCCCCTGTCACTGACGAGGGGCTGGGAGCGCACAGGAGCTGAGCCTGCCTTTGCCGTCAGAGGAAAGAGAAATGGAAGGTAAAAGCTGGGGCCGGAGGGGTGAGGTGTGAGCTGTGAACCTTCACAAGGAAGGAGCTATCAAAGGAATGTATCTCCCTTACATCAGCCCCACCATCAGACCCACTTGCTGATTTACCTTCCTGCCAGGTGCCCATAACCACATCCCAGGAGCAGCATCCCCTCAGGTTACCCATGTCTCCTCCTCCAGGAGAACCCTCACTTCATTTTCCAGGGATCTGCTGGTAGCTGCTGGAGCAAGCATTCACCCAGCCAGGAAAAGAGAGTTTTTCCCTTTGCTTGTAAGTACATCTCCCCTACCAGTTGCGATTCAGCCGTCTGGATTCATCGATGAAATCATCTGCTGATGCGGATTTAAATTGGCATCTACAGCGCACGCGTGCGCACACTCGCCGCTCCGGTCGTCCCCAGCGCAGCCACGCAGGCAGTATCGCCCTCCGCCAAGTGCCACTTTTGTGCTGAATTTTTCAAGTGAGAAGAAGCTTCGGTTTCTCGCTGCCATCCGCTCGCTGCCAATAGTAGCGTCGTGCTGTCCCTCACTGTCTTTGCACAACAGCTTAGTGCATAAAATTTCATGTCCCGCGAGGAAATGTGCACCAGTACGGGCCCATCTCATCTGGATTAAAGATGTCTTTTGGTTCAGCCTCTTTCATAAGGCGAGGGAGAACTTACATTACCCAGAGCTCGGCGGCAGATCCGTGTGTGTGTTTTTCACCAGGCTGTCACTTGGACTGTTTCGCATTACGAGCCTTCAGTCTCGCTCTGGCTGTCCATTTGTACTGTGAAGCTCTGAAATACAGAACGCACGTGCCAAGTTTCCACTTTTCTTCAACAGCCGAGATCCACCGACACCCACGAGGTAGGGTCGGACTTCGGCAAACCTGGAAGAAGGACAGTCCACCTGCCTCTTCACTGCCCATCTCCCCGAGCCTGCTTCCGTAATCGCCCCGTTTCGTGCTCGCTGCCGTGCCTGCCCGGGGGCGCAGCCGCCGGCCACCAAGATCACAGCAACGGCGGCAGGAGGAGAGCCCAGGCAGAGAGCTGACAGCTGACGTACATCAGTGTTTTTATCTTCTCAATATTTTGATTAGCCCAAGGAATGTTTGGGTTAAAAAAAACCCCACATTTTTTAAAAAACACGGGACAGTCCCACAGGCTGTTACGGCTTTATGTAATATTGAATAGCTCTGTACGATTCGCCGTGTAACCCAAGAGCATTGGGGCAATATCGGGTTTATTTATTTATTTTTATTTATTATTTATCCATGGGTGATTTCACGTGATGGAGGAGTTGTACCTCACTGTTACGTGCTCAGGGCAGCCCTGTGGGAGTCCTGACCCTGCACGACCATCTGCACCAATCATTCCTTCTGCAGTGCTAACATAGAACATGTTTACAGATTAAAAATCCTTAAATCCGAAGGTTTTGGTTTTGTGGCTTTTGGTCACATCTTTAACGATACTCCAGTGCAATTATTTTAACCACATTCCTGCCTGATGGTTAATCATTTACAGTGGTTATCACTGGAAGGGAAACCTATCTGATAGACTGGAAGGGTAGTAGACATCATTCCGACTCATTCGTGACTGCAGCCTTCAGACGCACCAAGACCTGCAAGGAACCTCCCATGAGCTCCAACTCTCTTCACACCCCAAATCTGCCAACTTCCCAGGTCAGACACACCACGGGCAGAGGCTCCCACAACGTGCTTCAGTCCCTGCTGGCACCAGCTCTGGAAGTACCTCTCAGCCTTAATGTCGCAGGAACCGTGCTGAGGACATCGGTCTCAAGCAGAAAACATTTGGGGTGGGGAACGACTTTTCCCCCGTTTTGTTCATTTCGCCATTTTGATACCAATTCAGCCTCCCAGCTGTCACACACCCGCACAGGCCCTGATCACTCGTATCCTCATTATTACACATAACATTCCCAATTGTGGAAGAACGGCGACAAAGATTCTAAAACTCTCGGGTTTTGTTAGGTGACTTTATTTCTGTTTCAAGTTTATTTGAGCTGTGTTTGTTCTTATTACACCGAGCTGCATCTTTAGCACTCAAAAAGAGGTTTAACTCCATCAGACTGGACGCAAAGAGATCGATTTACAGCAAGTGATAATCCAAGCCTCATTTTCACATCTTTTAAAATTCACATTAATTTAAAATTTGGGGGCCTCCCATCCGACAGAGAAAGTGTTTTCCACTGTACTTACAGAGTCAGCAACCAAGAGGAAGGGAAATGACAGCAAGGAGTGTAAAACCCCAGTGACCTGAGCCCTCCAGTGCCGTTCCCTGCTGAGGATGCACAGACCAGCTGAAAGGGACCACGACACTTCTGCACAGCTCCGTTCCTGCCAAGCAGCGGTGGAAGCCATTACGCAAGGTGCAGCCGTGAGCGGGACGGAACGTGGGTGCCGTGGCAGGGTGCCCTGGCAAACCAGGGCTTGCAGAGAGGCAAATCAGCCCACGGAGGAAGAGTGCAGGGCAGACGGGGGGCGATGCTAGGCTGCAGCAGGAGCTGTAGAGAGGGAGAAGGAGAAGGGAGGGAGCGAGGGGAGGACGGGGACAGCACGGGAGGGAGGCAGAGCAGTATAAAAGCATCCGACACGCACCTCTCCCGACACAGAGCGAGGGGGGCGAGAAAGTTGGTCTGGAAGCAGCAGCAGGAGCCAGGAGGAGCGCCAGCCGCTTGCAAACACGCACGCACGGTGGCAGGAGAGTGCGGAGCTGCCCTGGCCAGCCCTAGGGCCACTGGAGGGAAGAGAGAGGAGAGATGGAGCCAGGTATCCAACTCCCAGGGAGGGCAGGCGGCTGAAGCTTTTTGCAGCCCCTCGCCCTCCGCCCCCGCCCCATTCCCCACGACCGAGCCGAAGGACAGAGAGGAGGAAGAGGAGGAGGAACTGGGGTCGGGGGGGGGAAGCAGCGATCTCCGCTTTCTCCACGGGGAGCTCGCAGCCGCCCCGTCGAGGGCTGGGCGCCGGCGGGGGTTGAGGGCGGGTGTCGCGTTGCGGCCCCGCTCCCTCACACCCCCGCCGGGAGGGGACGGGACGGGACCCGGCGGGGCAGACAGGACAGGGCGACGCCTCCACGGGCGTCGGGGGTGGGGGCGAACCGCGGGGCGGGCGAGGACACGGCGGGGTGGGGGGGGGGGAAGCTGGTCCAGGGGCCACCCCCATTCCCTCGCGAGGAGGGAGGCGATAGCCCCAGGCTCTCTCCTCCCCTCGGAGCGTCCCGGCTTCCCCGCCATGTGAGAGTCGTCCCCAGCGCCCCCCCCCCCCCCCCCCCGCCTCTCCCTCCCTCCTCCCTCTCACTCGCACACACGCTCCCGGCCGGCTCCCCCCGGTCCTCGCAGCGTCTCCCCGTCGGCAGCCGAGCCGCGCTGCTCTTCGCCGGCCCGCGGCTCCCGAGGCGGCGGGGGCTCGGCCCGCCCGCTCCCTTCCCTCCCTCCGACGGCCCACGGTGACTCTGGGTTGCAGGGCTGCCCGCAGAGACGCCGCCGGTCCGCGGCCCCGTCGCGGCTACCTGCCGCCCCCCGCCGCAGCCGGGCAGCGCCGGGATTTTCGCCGCCGCCGCCGCGGCGTCCCGACCCGACGTGGCTCCGCCGTGGTGTGGCGGCCCCCGCCGCTGCTGCTACTGCTGCTGCTGCTGCCGCCGCTGCCCCGCGCCCGCCACCCGCCCCGCCGACGCCGAGAGCGGCGGTGCGGTCCCCGCCGCCCGTCCTGCGGCTGCCGCGGCCGCCCCTGGGGCCGGGGCCGCTCCGCCGCCCGTGGCGGCGGCGGCCCCGGCGGCGGCGGCCGCCGCGGCTCCTCCTCCGCCTCCGCCTCCTCCACGGCCGCCGCCGCCGCGGGGCCCTAAAGCCGCCCGGCTCAAGAGGATGGTGCGGCTGGCGGCCGAGCTGCTGCTGCTGCTGGGGCTCCTCCTGCTCACCTTGCACATCACCGTGCTGCGCGGCGGCGGCGAGCCCCACGCCCCCGCGGGCACCGGCAACCACAGCCAGCGGCAGGTGAGTGCCGCCCCGCCTCCTCCTCTTCCTCCTCCTCCTCCTCCCCCTCCCCGTCCCTCCGCGCCCACGCGCGGCCAACGGTTTCCACCTGCTTTCCCGGAGGGATGTCGCGCGGGGCAGCGGGCGGCGAGGCGGGGCCGGCTGGGAGCGGGAGCCGGCGCCGTGCACCTGCCTCGGCCGCGGTTCGCCCCGCCGCTCCGCGCCGGTCCCGGTCCCGATCCCGAGGCACCAGCAAGCGCTGCCGCCAGGTGTTCACCCGCTCGAGGGCTTCCCTCGCGTGGCGCCTGGGAGCGTCTTCTTCCCCCCTTGGATTTACGCTCTTCCAGGGGACAGAGGTGGGAAAAGACAGAGCCGCTCCCCACTCCGCGTTTTGGCCCCGTGTTGGAGGCGTTGGGGCGGCCCCCGTTACTGGAGCGTCGCGGACAGGTCGCAGCGGATGGCGGCCGTCTGCCCTGGGCAGGGCCTTCCGCATGAGGACGCAGTGTTCCCCAGGGCTAGGGGGAATCAAATAGGTGTATGGTGTTGGAAAACACGGGGACAAAACACCTGGGTTTCCTTGGAAAGTGTCAAGAGACAGGTAGAGATATTCAGTCCTGAAACAGCCAAGAAACAGGGTGCTCATGAGGGACAGGGCTTGTGACCCAGCCAGTCTGTTCCAGTCTTCTGATTCCGGAAAACCACTGGTGAATTATGTCTGGCAAAGGTAAAAGGTGTTTTTTTTTTTTTCTGTTTCCTTACTTTTGCAGGTGGCTCTTTATTCAGTATAACATGTTGCCATTCATTTAAAATGGTTAGAGACAGTGATAAAAGCTGCAGAATCATCAAAATACTCAGGCAAAGCTTGTAAATCTCTGGTCAGTTGCATGTGCCCTGTCCAACATTTTTTCCCCCCTATCCAAGCATCAAAGAAAAATCAAGTGCCAAATCGTGCGAAGAACCGACAGAAAAGGTATCATTATTATCACCATAAATTTACATAAACCCGTTTATCATCTCGGAAAGAATCGTTGTACCAGCGGAGCGTGTTTCTGCAAAGCGTGAGGGAAAATAGAGCGCGGGCTGTGACAATCATTCTGTTTCCATGGGATCCCCAGCTGGGGCTCCGCAAAGCGAAACCGTGGGGGTTTCCCAGATCTGCAGACTCAACATCCCAGTCACAAACTGGAATCAGGTCCTCTTAGCTCAGCAAACCTGCCGTTGAACTTGGTGGGAGTCCTGCTTGGGAGTGCTCGGCCGCGTGCTTCGGATAAGGCCCCACGATGCTGTCTGTCTTTGAGCTGCAGTTTTATCACCCGCCTGACATTCCAGGATGTTTTTTTTTAATACCTTCAAGATTGCTGGTAATAGTGTTTTATAAATGATGCTTTCTTTCCTCATGGGCACTTGAAATGCCTTTTAAAATGATGTTCCTTGGAAAAGTAAATTTGGAGAGGTTTTTTATGAGGTGTTTGCTATCATTAGAATAACCCTGAATTTGCCTTTTCTTGACAGGCTTGTAACATAATGAGGGAAACATCTGGGCAAGTGGGAACTCTGGGTGATGCCGTTTCCCCAAGGAGCTCTTTTTAGAGCACTGTTGTAAGGTTAGGGTGAAACAAGAGGAAAATAATCTTCATATAATTATCCTGGAATGTTATCTTGTAGTTGGCTGTTTTGCGAAAATCTGTTGATTTTGACTTCATTAATTTTTTCCGTCTGTTGATTTTTTACAGATAACTTAATGAAACTCTGTGCCTTTAAGCATTGTGATAGCTTTAGCAGTCCATATTTTCATCGTGTTTTTCCATTTGTAGAATTGATATTTTTATATACTTCCCAACTGAATCGATTCTACAGTTATGTATTTGAGAGAGCCTGTCTATACAAGACATTATGCAAGAAAGTATATTGATTAGAGCAGTCAGTTAAATGGAAGTCTGTCAATTTTTTGATTTGATAACTTCCATGGATTCTATTGATAGCTGGAAAATACTGTAACCTGCTTTGGAAAATTGTACTCTGACAGGCAGGTGCTTCCGTTCAGAGCATCACAATATAGATCTTGATGGCAAGTTTGCATTGGGATCTTCAGATTTTGCGGTTTCTTGGGCTCTTATCGTGGCACATACTGAAGTGAAATGCAAGATCCTAGTGCAGTGTATTCCTAGGTAAAGAATCAATGTGGAAAGCAAAACTGCACAGACCTAGCTTTGTTGGTATAAGCAAATAGAAATCTCTCTGGTTGCTATCGCCTCTACTGAAAAAAAAACGTATTGTTTTATCTGTCTTGGTAGGTCTATGGAGAGAAAAGATTGTGAGAAGCAGTTAGGTCAGTGTTGCATTCGATGAAATTTCTTTTGACAAAGTCTGTTGTGCACATTGGGACAAATCCAGGGAAGTAATCTTTGCAGCAACTGTTTATAGATGCATTTTGACAAGGCAGATTTGTATAAAAACAAACTGGCTGTTACCAAATGAGGGGTGTGGTGTTTTAGGACTTAAGCAGTCTGTTTGCACAAATAAAGTGGTCATAACTTGGTCCTCTGTATCTGAAAGAAAATTTGAAGTGTTAGTCTTAGTTCCAAAAAAAAAAAAAAAAAAAGAAAAGAAAAAACAACCCAAACTTCACAAACTTAGCACATCCTTGAGCCTTTTTACATATAATGGATTCAGGAAGAATCCTAAGTAATCTTAAATATTATTGGAGGTATAAATAGCCTAAAATACAGACTTGTGTGCATTTGAAGTCCGATTCATTAAGGGAGGAAGAACGACTCTTTCTCCCATCCCTTGGTCTTTCAAATGAAGCAAGGATTTTGGAGGATAGGTTTTGATTTCCTTTGGGCTTTCAATTATGTTAACTCTTGCAATTAATTAGACAGATAGGTGAAAGAAATCCTGAAGAAGCTTCCATCGTAAATGAAACAAGGTTTTTTTCCTCCCTCTTATTTTTACTTTTGGTGCCCTTCCCTGTACTGTGCGTGTCTCTGGAGTTCCCAGATGTCTGGCATCATGTTGTGCCGCTGTGACTGGCTGTAATGAAGCGGAGGAGAAAATTGTGATGTACTTTGCTGGTCCTCTTCAAGATGAGTGAGGTACAGACACAGGTTTCTTCAGTTCACTGCTGCAGAAAGAGGCACTGGACTTCTGCGTTGCTGCAGTTTCGTGCTGCTGTTAGAATTGGTTTGTGGTAGTGTAAACTAATGCAAAATGGGAAATGCAGATTGGAATTGTAAAATATCTCGCAGTTTCGAGTTATGAGAGCCTTTTGTTTCTCAGTCAGATTTTATTCCCTCCTTCTATCTCTACCAAAGAAAAAAGGAGAACTGGGGAGGAGGGAGATAATGTTTTTACTGGTGAGAACTCTATTAGGTGTAATTTAATTAGCATCCAAAAACTTGTGGAGTATATTTATGAACTAAATAAGTACAAACTTCTGCTTCTGAATAAGAGCAAGTGAAGCTATATTGAGAGATGGAAAAATGCTGCTTGGATATGTTTTTATCTTTCTACATAGTTCTAAAATGAAGGGAAGGCTTGAACATAAATTTTGAACGACATTTGTAATATTTTACGATGCTTTAAAATCTGTGCTTTCATTCTGAGAACAAATATTTCATCGAGAAGTTTATTCCCATCACTTCTAATTTTTCCATAGCAGGCCTTGCACACCAAGAAAAACAGTGTTCCCACACCAAGAAAAATGACCTTGTAAAACGTAGTAACAGAGCCACCAACAATATATGCCATAGCACATGAAGTCAGATTCTCCACTGCGGTACTTGCAGCAGTATTACATTAGCATGAAACTCAGTAGTTGTGCATAAAGCTGGAGCCGTAGAAGAGAACGTCATTTGAAAAGAAGCATAATGCTGTAAACAGCTTTTTACTTTTAATCTCCTTGCTCCTGTCCTTGCCCCCCTCCTCAATAAGCATGCAAGCAATTACAGCGTGTCGGAAATGTTCTCTGAGCCCTACCAGCAGAAACATATTCTGCTGCTTATAAACGGTTGCACAAGAGTCACTCTCTGAGCCGTGTCCTTTACAGGGCTGAGCTCTTAATTTTCTGCTAAGATCCACGGCTCAACACGATGAGAAGTTCAGAAAAATGATCTCCAGTCAGATACAGTGACATATTTCAGCTCTCTGGTTTTCTCAGTTTAAGTAGGACTCGAGCTGTTTACTTTGGGAGAGTTTTAGACTGAGTCTTTTAAACCCGATTCGAGCTCTGGAGCTTTTTTTTTTGGTAGTTCTAATAGGAACCGATTGTCTAAATCATCTTTGAAAAACTGTGGATTCTCATTTTGCATTTGTATTTTCCAGACTGTTCTTAGGCTGTATGAGATGCCAATAAGTGGATGTACAGCGTATATTTAATACGAGCGCTGAATCCTTCTCTGCCTTACCAGCAGTTTATACATTACACAGATAACTTTTGGAGCAGGTGGCTTGTGAATGAAGCAGGCTGAGTCTCTGAAACCCAAAATCTCTTTTGTTGAGGTTGTTACTCGTCACAGAGGACACTCTGTTTCGTGCTTTTTGACAGCGATAGAAAAGCCTGGCAGTTCTCAGCAGGCTTGCTGTATAGGTTCTTAGCTAAAGCTCACCCTTACCATTAGCATATGTTCTTCCAGTTACGCACTAAGCCTTACGAATGACTTACACCATGTGCAGTTCATTCTCTCATCTCCCAAGGGAGAGAATTATGTGTGCTCTTTAGTGGTTTTGCTAGTGGGCTGTGGCTTGTTCCGGGATCTAGGGGGAAGGAAGGGTGATTAGCTTTACGTGTGCTGCTGCTGCGTGCATGGAAGCAAAGGATACAGCAGGAAGCAACGGTGAAGGAGTGAGACTGCTGCTCTGAGTGTGGCATTTACTGTTGTCTGTGGCTCCCAGGAGAGATTCTTCCACCTTCCAAATCTGCCTGTGGCAAAAATCAGGAAAGTGTTAGTTAAGCTTCTCTTCGTACCTATCACCTCCATTGATTTCCTAGCAAACTAAAGCATCCCTGATGGAAAAGACCTACCACACCTTCAGAGTAGGATGGGCAAACTTTTCAGTATCTAAGACTACTGCAGTAATTTAGAACACGGATCCAGGAATATTGTATTTAGTTATGGCTGCAAGGAGCAATGTCGGGCACGTACGAATGTAACTTCCTACATTAGATTTGACCAGGATGTTTGGATGAGGCATGTTTTGCTGAACTTCAGCTCAATAGCTAGCAATTACTGTACTGCTCATTTTGGATCACTGGTGGTAAATACCTGGCATTAAATCACAGAGGACCTCTCAATTTTGTCTCTGCAACTATAGCTCAGAGCAGTTTTTTCCTAGTCCCTTATACAGAAGAGTACAGCATGTATGTATAGAGTATACAGTACTCTATTGGAGTACTTTGGTTTTGTTTTGGGTAAGACTCAGGATCATTCTCCATCTCTTTACAGTATTGGGTTATTTGTATGAAAGAAACAGTTTGTATGTAGTCCTACATTCATTTTGGGCTATCATGGTGGCTTTATGTCTGTTCCCATGGGCCTGGAGCCAGACACAAATCACAGTGACTACTACAGGGCAGAGGCTGTAGCCACATTCCTGCCTTTGCCTGTCTCTGCTCTCAGTCCATCCGTCCCTGTGGGGCTGTATGTGAGGGGAGAGTGGTTAAAGGGAAGCCTGCTGACATGCGGTTCTGAGCCCTGTGTGGTCGGGCGGCTGACTCTTGGTAGTGAAAGGAGTGGTAGGTTTGAGTCTGGCTCCTGAGAAGGTCTAGAGCTGTAATGATCACCCTTGGTGACATCAAGAGTAGAGAGTCAAGGTATGTGTACATAGTGATCCTGGAAGGAGCTGGGTTGGTACTTCTCATGTTGACTCATCTAACTTGGACAATCAGCACTATTTCTGGAGTAGCTTTTATTTTGTCGTTGTCATTGATCCTGTAAAGAGAAGTTTATTCTACACAGGAAGAACATAGCTGGTCCACCACAGCTATAACAACAATACAACCACACTGCTTCTGACCCCTTGGTCTTATCTGATTGGCACAAAAATCTCTCCTTCCGTCCTTCTGCTTCAGTTGTCAGCCCTTAGTTTCAGCACATTTCCCTGCTCTTTCCTTTCTTATGCCAGATGTCCACAAAACCAGGAGACCTTCCATTGGAGCTCTGCTGTTGGTCTTTGTGACTCCAACAATTTCATCATCGTTTTACTGTCTGGAGCTGGTCACTGTGTACTCTTTTGTGATTTTAACATACGTGTTATGACCTGCTAATAGGTAACCAGGTCCTAGTACTTCAAGCTTCAGCATACTAAGCTTTTCGACACCTTGGTCTGCTGTGGAATTCTTTTGCTGAGGAGACATCTGTTTAACCAATCCGAGTTACATTAAATGTAAATTGGGAACAATGTTTTGAATTCAGCAGTTGTTCTTTCGTCTCTACTCATATAGACCACATCTGTATATTAATAGTCAATGCCTTATTGTTCCAAAATGATGGGAAACATCTTCAAAGAAAAGAAGGGACAATGAAAGAATTATTGATTAAGTGAAAACTCTGGCTGTGTTGCTTTCTAAGATAACACGTGACAGAGATAGACATGGCTTCTGGACACTCAGTCATCAGTATGTACTCCAGTGGGGAGGAAAGACCGGTTTGAAAGTCACTTCATTTTTTAAGGTGCATGGGTATATAGGTATTCATGCTTAACAATTTCTCTTTTTTTTTTTTCTTCACTGTGTAAAAGTGCACAGAATGCTAGTAATGGCAGGAAATTATTTTACTGTACTTTTTTATGCTTGCGTTCTTCTGAGTCACCATTTAAAAATCTTGAAATGCACTCGTACTTCAAATATATATGCAGACAATTTAGATGTTTCCTTGCACAAACGTAAACTAAAAAAACCTGAAGCGATGTAGTTTTTCTTTGTGCTTAGATCCTAAAAGTATAGCGATAGGCAAGATTTAGCAGCTTTGGCAGGTTTAATTGTCTGAGTTGGTTGCTTTCCGCTCTTTTGTGTGTTTTGCCAGTCTTTCTTGCAAACAAATGTGGTAGTACCTAGTTGTGCCTCATTTGTTCTGTTCACAGTGCTGTTTAGTGCTTGCTTAGCCTCTTATTATGATTCTTATCTTGCTGTCTGCTTTAAGACTACACTGCTTAAAAGCTTTTTGAATTGACTGAATGATGGTCTCCGTAAAGATGACATTTTTACAGCATTATGTTTCAGTGGTAGCAGCGCTAGATCACTGTCTCATTGTATTTTTTGTTTTGTTTTTTTAAATCTCAACTTAAGCTTTTTGAGGTTGAGGTTCTGTTGTTGTGTTGTTGTACAATGTGTAGCGTAATAGGTCTCCAGGCTTGAATGGAGGCTGTAAGCACTGTCACAAATGAATAATGAGGTGATAGCTTAGAGTAGAAAACTACAAACTGCTTTAGTAAGTTGCAAAAGGCAGCATTAAATGATCCAGTGATTCCTGACTTTAATGCCATCATGCCTACAGGATACCGAATTTACAAGTTTTGAAGACAGAGAATGCCAGCCTAAATTCATAGTCCAAAGCATAGAGATGAATAACATTTCCAAGAAACAGAGTAGTGAGCTCATTGATACATCAGTAAGAGCAGAATGTTTCCAGTGTTGGTATTTCCATGTACTCTCAATTTGAAATACCAGAAAAAGAAAGAAAACAAAGTAAAATGTAACTTATTATTGTAATAAGTGATGGCTTGCCACAGTGGTCAGCTGTGTGGCAGTATAATACTTGGTCAGAGGAGCTGGTGTGGGCGGTACTGGTAAGCAGTTCCTTTATCCTTTTGCCCTTGTTGTTCAGTGCTTGGAGAACTCATAGCAGTGGGTCATATTTTTTATTCCTTCCTTTTAGCAGTCAGCAGGATGAAAGCAGGCCTGGAGTTGTTCACCTTTAAGCTCTTGTACAGTACTAGCTATTTGGGTCCTTTTAATCTTACAAAGGTTCTCCTAAAGATGAGAGAGGAAAGTCAGAGATAATATCTTTCTCTCACCACTCTTGGTGGAGTCAGTTCGTGTTGAAAGGCAGGAGAACTTCAAACATACCTTGGCTTTTACGCCTCCATGCTCAGTGTGTTTAAATCGACCTTGCTCCACTGACTTTCACCAAGCAAGGCGAGCCAATGACTAGTGTTGGCTGCAGACCCAACCAAAGATTTGAATCTTTCACAACTCTGTTTTTCTACAGAACTGATACGCACATAACATAACACACATAATCTGGACCTCCATCCAAGAAGATAAGATGGGCTTGGGGGTGAGCCTTTCTTCAGATTGCACGAATTAATTTCCATCCATTATGTTTCATTGTTAGTTTCATAGGCACAGAAAAATCCTGAACTGTTTTGTTCTGCTCTTAGTCCTCGGGAAGGTTAAAATTTCCTCTTTGCCTGCATGTCCATTGAGATCAGTACTTGTGACAATACTATTGTAAGTACAGTGCAAGTGCCTATAAAAACCACCTGAATAACGTGCCCCATCTTTTTCTGCCACTGTCTATAGGACCACTCTGAAAAAAAGTGGATCCCTCCCTTTTTAAGGAACAGATACTGAGTCAGTGTTGTCCATGGGCCAGGTTTAACTTCCAGAAAGCTTCCTTCAGGCATCTTGCCTTTGCATTCCCATTGAGTTGGGCATTCAGGTATTGAGCAACTGAACACTGTCATGGAATCATAGAATCATTTCAGTTGGAAAAGACCTTTAAGATCATAGAGTGCAACCGTTAACTTAGCACTGTCAAGTCCACCTGTCCTTGAAACACTTTTTCTTGTACATGCCCGGGAAGGCTGAGTTGGAGGTGAGGTCCTTGCACCAGACAAACTGCACTGTAGGCTGCGATGGAAAGAGGAGGTGACTAACAGCAGAATATAAGGTAATGGAAAGAGTTTCAAAGAGCCATAGCAATAGGATGGCTATTTTTTGAAGCTAGTGCTTCGAAAATTAGTCACATAGCTTTGGTATCTTTCTTGCCCTAGAAGTAACCCAGCAGCAGCAGATTTTACCATGAGGAAACCATGATTACATCACTGGAACCGGCTGCCGAAGGTTACTGTAGTTGTGACAAAACATAAATCTGGAGAATTGTAAAATCAATATAGACTTGGTCTAGATATAACATTAGTAATCAGATATTTACTAACGTCTATTTGCACAAGTTACCCAAAAAACCAAAAAGGATTAATAGTTTAAATAGTTTCAGACAAAAACTTCCCACGATATTGACATATAATTTATTAAAAAATAGAAACCATTACTAAGCAGCGTGGATTTTGTAACACCCTTAATGTACTCACCTCCTACATCGTACGAGTTGCTTATACACTGTTCAATTTCAGAGCAAGAAATCATTTAGCATCTATTTAGCAACACAACAGCAATAAAACTGTCCTTGTCTTTAATGTCTACAGATACAACTCTCATCTGAAAGTGTCCTCGTTACCTGAGTAATCAGACTGGAGTTGTGTGAGATGCAGTGTGTATAGTGGCATTTTGTGCTGCTGATTTTAAGATTCTCTGAACTGATGAAGTCTGTAAAGGTTCACTGCACAGACCAGGCTGTAACAAAGCAGTTAATGATTCTCGTGACATGAATGCTGCCATTTCAGTTTATTTGAATGACACTGGCATTCTGTCTTAAATATATCACTTTTTATTAGTTGGGTTTTTTTAAACCAACTAGATATTAGGCATGGGTATGCATCTTAGCTAAACTATAACCTAGCCAGTCCATGCCTTTTGCACTTCAGAGTGCCTAGAGTTTTTCAAAACACGTAACCACAGTGATATTTTTATAAAGGAATGTTCACCTCATGGGATTTTTTAAGGTGTTCTATTTTTTTTTCCAAGTTACAGCCTCGCTTTATTGTACATGATGTCCAATAAAAAAGATATATGTCTGTGATTGGACTTTGAAAAAGGGCCATGGTGCCTATTCCATGTAAAGGGAATGAAGTCAAGCAGTAAATTTGCTGGTCGCCCTTTTCATATTGACTGTATCTTGGCCAGCAGTTGGTCTTTGATGTTGTAACAATAGAGCAAAGGCAGAGGAGGAGGAGGATTAGGACCTCCGTAATATAAAAACAAGTCTGTATTCATCATGATTTTTATAGAGCACAGTCCATGTCTGTTGGAGGTTTGCAGCATAGTCTTGACGGTCTGCAGAAGAGTGCAGCAGTCTTAACGTTTGCAGGTGGTTTACAATTCATCCATAATTACTACTACCAGCTCTTTTTTTAATTCAGAACTTGTTTAGGTGTTCAGCATTTATTTCTATCTTCTTATTCCTTCCTACAATAGGAAAACAGATGTAAGTTCAGAGTAGAGCTTCTGGAGTATCGTTTTCCTTTACTGGGGTTGATTGTCACGTTATTTACGAAAGGCTTGCTGCAGCTGGCCAGTAAGGTACCTCAGCTTGTGCTTCGGAGTCCCAAGTTTTTATTGGGAAAGACTAGAGGGGTTGATATGTATATGTCTAACATTTGTGAAAATATATATCAAAAGGGAACCTAGAGTAGCCACACCACGTCTGCGTCTACAGGTGTACTGGAACAATAGCATCAAAGGTTTTGAACAAACTGTTTAGCCTGATAGAGTCCTGGAGCTTTTGACACGCATTTAAATGGTAGCAGCACTCGCTCCTGATCAAAACATGCAGAAGGAAAAGGGTCGTCTGTTTCATGAAAACGTGTAAGGTAGCAGCTTCTGCTAAGTGCTGGTGGGAGTAGGTAGACTTTGAATTGTGAGCAGAGCTTGGAAAGAACTGAATGATGTGTAATGCGCTGTTGTAGCCGTGTGTGTAACACTGTGGATGTGGAAAGCAGGATCAACAGAGCACTCCCAGGGATGCTACAATGGCAGCAACAATGAGCCCAGTGCAAGCGATCTGTTATCAGAAGCCTGAAGGCAGCTCTTAGGGGACCATCTGGGGATGCACCAGGTGAAATTACTTTACTACACCCAATTCCAGTGGCTCTTGCTTAAGGCATGATCCGGAAGTGTCCCGACAAGGCAGAACACCTGGAAGCTTCTCTACCGGACTCCAAAGACACCTGACCCTAGGAAGGGAGGGGGGCAAAAGATGCCAATCTGTAGTGCATTTGACAGTTCAGGACTTGATTTAGGGTTGGATCCTGTGCCTCCTGGGTGTTCAGATTAGACCTGTGAGTCCAAACTCGTGAACGAGTCACCACTTGCTGGCTGAACTGCAGTAGCTCCTTAAATGTCTTATCCCACCTTCATCCCACAACAAAATATGAGATGGTTTTATATTTATCAGCAAGTCAATGCTGTGCAAACAAACCCTGGCCAGGGCTCGCACCAGAGTGACTTGTGTTCTGTCCTCAGCCAAAGCACTCCATGGTATCAGTGGTCACCACACAGCTCTTCAGTGAGGAATCTGTTCTTTCATTTCACATCTACCATGATGGCCATTAAAAAGGCAGCATCTAGTGCAGAAAATGCACACATGCTATTTCTGCGCTCTGCTGTATGTCTCCTTCATCAGGCTCAGATACAGCAGTGTCTTAACTATCTCTGCTTTTCCCAGTATGCCAGCTGATGAAAGCAAACTACGTGAGGCTTAGCCAGCATAAGGTGGGAGTTCTGGCTAGTTGGAGGCGTCACCTAGTGTGTAAAAGAGTTTGCCCTTGAGGGATCAATAGCTCTGAAAAACCTGCTGAAATCCTTCAGTGGTGGTGAGTTTGATTCTGGCTCTTTGATCTAGCATTCATGGCTTTTTGAATAATGTAAATCAGAGCTGCCTTTCTCACCTACTCGTCCCTCTTTCTTCTTCTCCTGTCTCTCTCCTAAGAGGATCGTATTTTCATCTTCCTAGGAATATAGCTATGGCAATCTTAACATCAAAAAAAAAAAAGAAGTAATTATTTGCATAACATCAAAGTAAGGGCCAGATTAATACCACCTCTCTGATTTTTTTTTTTTCTTTATCGTATTTAAGTCTTCATGCAATAAAATCCAAGAGGAGTGTGCAGCTGAAATCATGTGTTTGAAAGCATACGGAGTGAGTGCGGGAAAAGAGCCGTATATGCCAATTCCCCAACACGCGCTGCTGCCGTTGATAAAAGGAGCCACAAATTGCAATTGGCTTATAAACCCCATAATACTCCCATGCCAATTATTGCAGTAAGAGTCACACGAGGAGAAAAGATGACTATTTAGCTCTTCAGCGCAGTTCGGTAGCTGGAAGCTCTGCAGCGCGTCTGCTGTGTATGCGTTGGACTTTCTGTACAGAAAGAGCTTTCCCTCCTGGAGATCCGGTGTATGAACCAGGGTCCGATCTCTGTTCCTCTAACAGAGGAGGTTAGGTTAGCTCAGACTTGAACTGCTTATCTTTCCTTTTCTACCTTGCTGCTGCATCTGGCTACTGGGACTAATCTAAAGATGCGTTTGGCCTGCGCCATACAGTTTATTGTCAGTGGCGTCTGGGTGGCTTCAGGCGCATGCTAAGATTATAACAAGTATGAAAAATAAAACCATTTATCCTAAAAATAGCTCAGAACTAACTAGTGATCGTGGGGTGAAGGGGAGACAGAAATGAAGATGTTTTCTTTTCACGTAAGTGTCAGATTTAAAAGCATCTGCCTTGTTCAGTGCATGTATGGTATTCATTTCCTGTCTGCAGTCGATTGGAATGCCCCCCGAGTCGTTTGAAATTGAAAATCGAGTCATGCTTCTTTAATCAGCTCTAGGAAATAGCCCCCCTCCCTTACTGTTCTAAGAAAATTTATATATACATGCATGGAACTCGTAATATAAAAAGCCCTCACTCCTCTCTAGGGCAAATCTGTTCTCTCTCCCCTCTTAAACAGAGAAGGGTCTTCGCATTGTCACGGTGTTCTGCATATCTACTCACTTGCTCTTCTTCCCCATAATGTCACTGGAGGGAGGCCTTTCTCTTGTGTATCTGCTTCCTCCTGTTTCTTTCTCTTGTTCTGTCACTAGGGTAGTTCACAGAGATGTAGAGAGGGGGCATAAAGTCCACTGCTGATGTCTTGATACGTAAATAAGACAGTTACTGCACTGCATGTACAGATGCCATTTATCCTAATGACTTCCAGTTGCTCATGTGTCAGTCCCCAAAGTTTTCTAAATGGAGAGGGTAAAACTGTACACTCGGGCTTGAAAGAATACTTCGCTGCAGGAGCAGAGGTGCGTGGTCCTGAGGCAGCCGCTCAGGTTTCTGCTGCTGTTTTGTTGTGAGCTCCTGAGTGTAGTAACAACCCCTTCCAGAGCGTGTTGTGAGGCACACATCGAATGTAAACAAACACTGCCTTTCCTCTGCCTTCACCCTCTAACTTCCATCAAAAGAAAAACGAGTCTTGGTGGGGAAGGGCGCTAAGGGAGGGTCAAGTAAATTATCTCGCAGTGATTCGGTGGCGTGTATGTTTTGAGCATCAAGACTCAAGTGATTTGCCTTTTTTCAGGCACAGAAGTAGTGTTGCCAGAAGCACAGGAAACATCATGTTTTTGGAATATAACACTTGTCTGCTTTCTTGCTTTCCCGTTATTAGCTTTTGCTTATGTGATGAAGTCATCATGTAACTTTTAGTCCACAGGGACTAAACACTTTCTAGTCTCTAAAAACATCTGCCAGCTAACACAGCCGGAGTCATAGACACTTTTGAAAGTGTAGGGTGGATATGCGGTGGCATATGAGAGGGAGACACAGAGACTGGGAATAGCTGTTTCTTGGAATCTAACAGCTGAAGGCAACTTTGGAAATTGAAAAGGTTTCAAGTAAGGTTACTCTTTTGGCTAGGGAGGGATGAAAACTTCATTTATTAAAGCTGGTTCACCTAGTGAAATCCTAGCCGTAGTGATTTAGTGGAATAAACTTGCAAAAGGACCTAGTTTAAAACCCGTGAAAATCATTTCAGATGTATGTATGTTTGTTCTCCCATTTACACTGACTTTGTGTGAGCTTGCCTGCGAAGCCTGACCAAGAAGTTGTATACAAAAAGTATGAATATTCTGGATTTCCTTTGCTTTTGCGGTTTTGATTGCAGCTTAAGGCAGATTTTCCTGTTTTGCTGGAATCCCACGTGTAGATTGTGATGCAGATTTCAAGTGATGGGTGAGATTAGACTCATTCAATTAAATTTAGCCATGGTATAAATGGGTTCTGTTTAAAGCTTTATTGTACGACTGATTTTATGCAAGTATTTAATAAAGCCTAAAAAGAATCAGAACTTTCAAAGTATTAGCATTTTGGCACCACAGGTTATTGAAGTGGAATAGCTGGGCTGCTCTTCAGTTGTACATTTGCCTCTTCAACTGCTAAATCAACACATCCTGTATGGAGAGCTCCAGCCAGGCAGTGATTACAGGGAAGATCTTCAGAGTTGTGAAGAGCAACTAAATGTTTACCACCAGCTTAGGCAACTGAAAATCTCTGTTAACTACAAGGAAAACTTGGCACTGAACATCTGTCAAAGCCCTACATGATTCTAATTCTGTGCGCTTGGCCATCCCATAGATGGCTGAGTATCTGCTGAAGAACAAAGCACCAGTGTGTACTGTTGCTAAAGGGCCTCTGTTTTTTCCAGCCGACATTGAGCTGTAATCACCACCAAGTCCTTTTTATTATCAAAGTGTTTATACAAACTGGCAGTTCTTCACCTCCAAGCTGAACCATACTGTTTGTATTTTCCAGCTGAAGGAAAACATGAAATACAAGCAAACATCAGAGCATAAAAAATAGCTGTGCTGTGAAATGCGTGTCCACAACGTGCAGCAAAAGGTTGCCAGATCTGAGGACAATACCGTTGGTTTTCTCCTTAAGCTCTGAGGAAAAAATATTGTCTGCCAGAGCAGTTCAGATCTGGACCCACTGCTTACTAATGGTGCGGAAGAGACAGGGAGCTTGGTGGGAGAAACTCCTAGCCAGAGACTGAAGGAAGGATGGACCAAAGCTGGACGACTGCAGGTGAATAAACAGGCTATGGAGGGGAGGAGTGGCAGTAGGGCTGCTCCGGCACTCGGGATGTATCAGGTCAGATGGTGCAACAAGGCAACAGCCTTTTCCTCCGCTGTGGAGGGTCCTGTCGAAGTGTTGGCTGTGTGCCTCGAAAGAGTGGTCTGAGACTTGCTAGACCTTAGATGTGAAGGAGGCATCAACGCTACTGCCCTAGGATCTCTGCAGTCATAACATAATTCCTGGCTACGTGTTCAGTTCTCAAGATTTTCTGTGTAGCTATGAGGGCTAGAAGGTTTTAGTGTAAAGAACCCTAAAATTCAAAAGCTATGATTCTGAGATAAGTGTGCCCAGATGCTTTAAGATTCTGCTTCTGCTGTACGCAGCTCCTAGAGCTATTCTGGTGTACACCAGAAAATCAGCTGTGTTAGGCTGGGTGTGTACTTGGGTGTCCCAAGCACCTCACTGCCTAACTACGCTGCCACTGGCACCCAGCATTTTAGCTGGGTACAGAAGACCTCTGTCCAACCATGACGGTGGATCGACACGTCTCCTCTGAATTTCTGCTGTCCTAATTGCAAGAGTATTTGTGACTCCATCCTGTTCTCCACAGAAACAAAATCACTTCAAGAGCCCCTGAAGCTCATGTGCCCCATAGCAGTATCCTGTGGGATGGCTGGGTCTGGTCTTTGCGTCGCCACTTCATCACACATGCAGATGTACTGCAAGTTAGAAAGAAGTGCATACAACATCATTTTACTAATTTTGCTGGACTACATAGAGAATTCTTAAAAAATAGACCCTGATAAACAGAACTCTTTTTTTCAAATTATTTTTATTTTTATTACCAACTGTAATCAGTGAGTCATCTTCTATTTACACAATGTTTAAAGCAGATGCTATGTTTTGAAGCCTCTTAGTGAAAACAGTTGCGTACATGCAAACCAATGTAGTCCATTTTAAAGGATTTATAGACAGTGATTATCTAAAACATGCTATTAATTATTGCAACAATTAATTTGTGTGGCTTTCTAAAGACAAGGCCTTTTACTTGTTGATACACGTGAGCATGAGGGACGTGCATGTTTTAAGAAAATGAGAGTCTCAGTAGCTGAGTGATTGATGTGACAGCCCTCTGGTCTGACTTCTTCTGGAGATACATCAGTGGCTCCTCAGAGTGAACCAGAGCTGTAAGACTCAGTACCCCTGCATGCTTTCAGCTAGTCACACAGAAATTAGATAGGAACCCGAGTGATTTGCCTGTTAAATGAAAAAGCCAAGACAGCTAAGAACAGAACAAAGGTCTTCTGACTGCCTGGACTGTACGTGGCATTAATCATAAAAGAAATTTTCCTCTGTGTATCTTTGATAATGCTTTTCAGCTGTTAACTTCACTGTCTGCTTCCCTAACACTGTCCTCACACCTCTTCCTTCTAGGTCCTGTGCTGCTTATACTCATGATAGACAAAAAAAATAAATAAACTCCAGGAATTAGATCACCCAAGTTCATTACCGATCTTGGGTCTGCAGAGGTGAAAGTCTCATGCAGTACCCCGGTGTGTTACTCAGCCTCCCCAGACCGCTTAATTTCAAAGTGATCATTTAGCACTAACCTGGAAACACATGACAGCCTTCAAAAATCAAAACAATCTGTTGAGGCAGGTGGGAAATGAAACCAGTCCTAATGGCTATAATGGTTTTCTGTGGAGGCCCCAGGCCTCATTTTGTCTCTGATAGCAATATAACCTTTTATAGCGTCTGTGAAGTTTCCTAATAAACAAATGGTCCTTGTTCCCGGTGGTTGAAGATGCTGTACAGGTGCATCATGAAAGTGCATTGACAGACTGTTGATTTTTGAATTCAAGACCTCTTGTCAAGATCATTTTACAAGATATTTCAAAGGAGTATACAAGAAATAAAAAAGCAATGTAGCTGCAGCAGGGATTTAGTAATGGATTCCCTTGCTGTCTGGGAGCTGTTAGGGATGTAAGTTGCATCGGTTTTCCCAAATTCTTTCAACTCTGTAATTAGCCGTGCTTGCAAATGTGCCGTTAGTTTGGCAAGTGGGGAGGGAACTAAGGAAGGTAAGAAGTATGAAGGACAGAGAAGGAGCAGCGCCTCTTGAGTATTTTCTGTAGCTCCAGTCATTCCTCACTCATTCTCTGTCTTGGTTGTTTTTACAGGACTGAAAATGGGATTAAAATAAGGAAAAGAGGAGGGAGATGGATTCCTCACCTGCTAAAAAGGCAGAGAAATTATCTTTTTCCCTAGTTTGGTATTTTTACAAGTTCCCATTTCTGTTTAACATCTCTGTGGGAAATAGAGATGGTACACTTCCCTGCAGCTAATGTCTAACGTGGGAGAAATAAAATAGGAAGGCAATGGAGGGGGTTTAAATAACCCATTTGATTATTGAAAAGTTAAACTGCAGTATCAGGTAGGAAATTTTTCCTGCATGCAGGGTTGTCTCTTGGCGTCTTAAACCCTGCCATGGTGAAGGTCCCACCTGTATCTCCAGTATTTAAAGTTATTCTCACAAAGGCCCTGTTAATCCCTCTTCTTTCCTGCCTTGTAGACGGACACAAAGACATCGATGAGAACTGAACTGGTGCCCTCCCTTTTTCAGTGTGGGTTTTTAATTAGGAACTTCTATAAATATCTGATCCCGTGGGGCAGCAGAACTGTAGCTGACAGCAAGCATGAGTAACCCCTTAAAAATCATCTCAATGGAAAGTTTAAAAGTGGTGAATAGTCCTGTTAAATGAAGGAAAAGCAGTGATTTATCTTAAAATATTTAGAGCAGATGCATCATTTGAGTAAGAAGCCAATGTGCCTGAATTAGAAATGTCATAACTTCAAAGAAACTGAGTCAGTAGTTCAGAATGAAGTGACATAGCTTTTAAAGGAAGGCAAGCAACACTGCTTTCCCAAAAGCAATCGGGAATACAAATTGTGTACACCTAAAAATAAACAGTGTGAAGTATAAACATGTGAAATAGCGCAGAAATAAGAAGAGAAGAATATTCCCCACCCCTGAGAAAAAAAAAATAAAATTAAATTTCATCTATTAGCTTTGGAACATGAACCCTCTTTTCTTTAGAAGGATGCTGGCATTGCAGTAAGGGCACACTTTTTCCTGCTCGATTGGCCTTGGAAGATCCTTTGCCTGAGTTAATGCAGTAAAACAGAGTGAGCCTCTTCACATGCGGATCTTCTCTTCCCACGCAGTTCAAGGTCACTTTTTATTGATGGCAGCCTCTTTTATCTTTTTACCAGAAATTTACATTTCTAATAATTCAGCATTACCTTCTAATAATACAGCATAGCAGCTTAGATGCTACACCAAGAATTATCTACCTAAAAAATAGGCATTCTGTTGGATTTAGTAACTGGAAGCAAATGGTTTTTTCAGTTGGCGTACTATGAGCAGAGAACTGAAATGATCACGCGTTACTGAGCGTTTCCGTTTGCTTGTGTTGCAGTATGACACAGGAGCCCCAAGGAGGCACAGCCTGGGCTCATGGTCGCCTGAAAGGCACTGCAAAAGATGACACTGCTTGTAGGCAGA
Organism: Tauraco erythrolophus; assembly: GCF_009769465.1. Taxonomy (NCBI): domain Eukaryota; kingdom Metazoa; phylum Chordata; class Aves; order Musophagiformes; family Musophagidae; genus Tauraco; species Tauraco erythrolophus. The sequence goes on along the minus strand of NC_141466.1, from coordinate 125,896,890 downwards.
GGACGCACTGTTTTACCGGTGACATTCCTGCCAGGCGTTAGTCACCCACCCCTCCTCTCAAAGACAAATTCCACCTGTCCCCCCCCAATCTGCCCTCGAGCTTGGCTGTCGCTTCCATTAGAAATGTGTACCCAACGTTGAACCGGCGTCTTCTGATGGTCTCCACCCTGAACACGCAGAGTGGGCCATCCCTTCCCTCGCTGCAGCGGCCTTTGGCGCAGGGCAGTTATCGCGTCCCCCTCGGTTTTTAACGTTGAACAACCCCAACTCATTCAGTCTGTAATTAGCCACAGTCCCTGCCCCAAGCAGCTTGGGAGTGGGCCCGATCAGCCTGATGTCATTACTTCACCATGACAATTTTCTAACTAACTCCATGTGATATTCCATCTGTCTGACACTATTAAAAACTTTTTATATAGCCCTTATTATTGTAGTTGCTGAGCTTCCCGCAAACATCACAGTGAGGAAGGGAAGTGCCGTTATCCCCACCGAGGCACAGACAGACCGTGACCTGCCAAGATCACACAGCGAGTCGTATCAGAGAATTAAACGTTGGTCTCTAAAGTCCTTGGCCAGCTCTAGCTCTGTGGTGTGTTAACGTGGAGAATCGAGGTGCTCCTGAAGTGGCAAGCGGATAGGGAAAGTATGAAATTGTATGAGAGAATTTTATTATTTTTTAATAAAATCTCACTTTATTTTTAATAAAGGCAAGATTATCGGCATGATACCCCAGAAAAAAAGTAGTTAAGTACGACTTTTTTTTCAGTTTCTGTCTGAAGTAGTTTAATAACAACAAAATTATACCTTCTCAGACGTAACTGAGAAGCCATTTCATCCTCATGCACCAAGAAGTTTGCAGTTAAATTCTGTCTGATAAGTGCCAAGTTAAGACACTAGCACATGGGTAAAAGAACCTAAAGGTAGAGGGGTGGCCCTCAATTTTGTGTTCCAGAGCTTGCTGCTGTGTCATTTGCTTCCTACTTTATATTGTATGAAGAGTGTGTTAATGGGTGGCCCACTAAAGGCATCTGAAAGTCTCACCTGGCCTCCAACAAAGCGAAGCCTTCAAGCAGTACAGACTGGCAGGAGCACGTACATTTTTAGCTCTGCCCATGTACACTAATTCAGAATGAACTTTTTGCATCTGTGCTGTAGACAGATATATGAAAGTATCCTTTTGGCACTTCCAAAGTGTAACCGTTCTACCAAGACAACATTAATTCTGCTAAATCTGATTTTGCTCTTTACAAATGCAGTGCAGAGAGAAGGGGAGAGGAGAACCACCTTAGTTTTTGCTTGAGATGATGTCACTTAGTCAAAGGTTAACTCTTAAATCTTGGTTTATTTAACTCACTGAATATTTATCTGTAATGTGCATGGATTATATTGTAAAATCTCTTCAAGGGTCAATTTAGAACCTCCTAAGCAAATAAACACGAAATAAAAGAAAAGGCATTGGAACTCTTATCTATCTGAGAGCTCAACAAAAGGTATGCTCGCTTAATTTGAGCCGGGGGAGCTGGATGGAGATTGCGTTTAACCAGAAATGCTGGCAAAAATATGCGTCAGTAGAGCCAGAACCACGTGTGGCCATTCCACTTTAATTGTGCTTGTTTTAAAAGAGAGGTCTTTAACATTTACCCTCTCCATGCTTGCTGTCTCTTTATGAACTGAAAATAAAAAGCTCCCCAGGCAGTCATACTAAGACCTCAAGCCTAACATTTTTCAGCTGAGTCAAAAGCAAAACCTGTGCCGAATCTGCCCCGCGCATTTTTTTGTAGCCATAAGAAGATTTGAATTCTCTGCTGTTTTTTTTCCCCCAAGTCTCCAGGCCAGTCCTAACCCAGGGAGCGAGTGTTTTGATACTAGCTGTATCTGTCTCCTTGGTGAGGTCAAAGTCAGTGGCTGCAGTGCTGCTGGTTCAACGGCAGCCTGCTGTAATATACTACAAAACCCGAAAGTACGCTCAACAATAACAAAAGCATTAACCGCTGACCCACAACTCGGTGAAATTCAATCCCACCGTTAGGCAAACATGAAAATGGGATCCCAGAGGAAGGAAGGTTCAGACCAGAGAAACTGGGTGAGGAACACAGACAACGAGATGGAAGTTGTTGCAGACTGAGGAGAGAGTGGGGGAGTTGCCAGTTCAGCAGCGGGATCATATAATACCATAAATTTCAACATGCACTCAGCAGTCAGTGGTTTTGCTCCACTTTGGAACAAAGCAAACTAAAACTATTGATGATAAAGATACCCTTCACCATTTTAGGGACACGTTTAATGCGATATGATTTGATTTGCCAGAGGTTGCTTCAGATCTTCGTGTTTTCAGATACGCTTCAAGTTAGACGCTTGTGTCAATATGTAGGTGCTCACTGCAAGGCTGGAACGTTACAGGAACCTGGAAGAGCTTAGCGCCCGAGTCTGACTCAGTTTTATCTTCTGTCAGATGGTTACAGATTTGCACCACTGTAACTAAGTGTATTTCAGTGAGAGTCAGATGCCACACTCACGAGCACCCGAGAAAATACCAGTCATAAATCCCGTGTGTTTCAGCCCGCAGCCATGGGTGTGTGTGCTGTAAGGATTTCTGTATGCATTCGGCAACCATCGAATCATAGAATCATAGAATGGTTTAGGTTGGAAGGGTCCTCAAAGATCAGCTAGTTCCAGCCCCGCTTCCAACCCAACTACATCAGGTTGCTCAAAACCTCATCCAACCTGGCCTTGAACAACCATGATTGACAGGAGGCTGGAGCCGGGGGCACTGGCAGGACCGTGCGCTCTCTCCGTTGTTGTTACAGTGAGTTGCTTTTTTTCCCCCAGAACACACTCACTGCAGAAGACCATTCTCCTGAAGACAGCTTCAACCTGAACTCTGAGGACAGAAGAGAATACCCCGATCTCCAGGCTGCCCACCGGCCATTCCCTAAGCAGCGATTCAGGCAGGAAAACGGGCATACGTCCTTGCAAAGAGATGGACCCAGATCTTTTCTCCTGGATCTCCCAAACTTCCCTGACCTGTCAAAAGCAGATATCAATGGGCAGAATCCCAACATTCAGGTACAAATTTATGTTAACCTGTGATATTTTTTTATGAGCTGCACAAATTATTTTACTGAACCAAGAGAACTTTCAGCCTCGCTTCCATGGCATGCAGTCAGAACACCCTGTCTCTCTAGCAAGAACACCAAGAGAGGCATTATATATATATATATATATAATTTTTAATATATAATGTACTTTCTGTCTTAAGTGAATGCACAGATTTCTATTTTTTTCTGAATTTCTCTTTGGATAGTGTTGCTTGCCTAAGCGTGCGTATCAATATAGACCTATTAATGGTATTAAAGCCACCTTTGCTTTTGCCATTTTAGAACATATTCTGTTCATTGATATTAAATGGGTAATTTAAATTCTGTTTTTAATTCTCTGTTGCAAAATTTGTTTGTGAACAAATTCTCTTTTGGTGTGCTATTATAAAATGCAACCATCCCCAAAGGTTATAAGAGAACAAGTCTTTAAGTTTCAGCTCAAAATGTGGTCCTCTGCATGGAACTGAGACTTAAAGTTAATTTCTGCAGCAGCTGCCTGGAGTAAATAAAAGTTGTCTGCAAGCAACTTTGTTATATGTTGTTCCTCAAACTGTTCTTGGGTTTGGAATGGCCTCTTACAAGTCACTTGCATCTTGAAACTTCAAGGATTAGAAAGAGGAAAAAATGAGTGATTTGTTTTTAATTCAGAGCCTTAAAGCAAAATTGGCATTAATAAGCAGTCTTTTTTAACCAAAACAATAAATTGAAATGTTGTTCTGCCTAAGATGCGCTTATAAAAACAATATACTCATAGAACTGGTTTTCTGGTTAAATTAATTCCTAGCTTCTTATAGTCCCCAGCCTACAAAATTACCATCCTTTTGATAAATCTAAGAAGTACGTACGTAAAGATTTAATAGATCTATTGGTGAGGGACGAGAACAAACTGCCTCCAAGTTGACACTCCATTACATCACAGATGGCTTGCAACCTTAAGAAACCCAACAGATTTGGGGCAAGCACAACATGTGTTGAGTGTACACGTCCCTCACACTAGGAGAAGCCTTCCAGAAGGGCTTAGGAGGAGAAGGTAGGGAAACTATAGGTGTCCCAGATTGTGGCGTGAGGTAAATAGTGTAACATCATTGTTTGAACAGTATGTAAACTGCAGAGGAGGACAGAGAGACACAAAAACCTTCTTTGATTGGTAACAGCATTTAATGGAACAGATAAATGAGATGGAAACATTTCCCTAGCTTGTCTTTATAGTAACTGCTTCTGCTATGACCACTTTTTCCACCACTTGATCGTGGAAATGTGTCAGCCAACTATGTCAGCAGTTTTGCTGGAGTCAGAGAACTGGGAAGCCTCGTCCTGTAAACTGGAAAACATTGGGCAACATTAATCCCAGAGCTCTTGTGCACAAGGATCATCTTCTTTCAGAAACAGGCTCCCTAAGTTCTGCATTATATTTAGTCTGCTTACTTCAGTGCATAAATAGGGATAGACAAAGCTTCCTTAAGTTCTTGGTTGGCAGTCCTGCAGCAGGTCGGGCCTCATGGAGATAAAACGCATTAATTCATCACAGAGTCAAAGGAAGTTTATTTCTTTGCCTAAAGGTTGTAAAGGGTGGCCTACTCTTTTGGGAAAAACAGGATTATTGTGAATTCTTGCTCATTAAACAATACTGTACTCATCTGAATGGAAATAATGACACTTGTTGACTTGTAGATTTCTCATCAGCTGTTTGGCACGTGAAAGCAGAATTGATACGCGTTTTTCTTTTCGCACAATGACTTCGGGCTCTGTAAGTTACAATCCCGATGCTGTTAATTTAAAAGTCCTCGTAGGACAGTGAGGTTGGAAAGGAGAAAAAAGCCTGCGTGTGTTAACCCAGTACAATGGCCACATTTACCTCTCAAAGACCCACAGCTTCTTTTCTCTTTTACTAGTACAAATCTACATAGACCAAAAATAGCATTTTAAAGACAAATTATACATGGAAATTTTAAGAACCTAATAAATAGACATAAAACTCAGCCTGAAAAAGCAGGTTGAAAAGATACTCCAGTGAGTTCTCTTTATGACCATTCCTTCTCTGGTTTCCTGTGAGAAAGCAATTGTTGTATCAGGCCCTAGTTGCGTGCTCTTTCAGGGGGGAAGTGGTGGATATGAGAACACCATCACAGGAATTCAAAAAATTAACATGTCCTCAAGCTACCACCGCATTTATCAGGTGCTAATCAAATATAAGTATAGTGGATGGTCTTCTAGAAAAATCTCAGAAACAACAGTCTGAGCAGCACTAATCCAGACACTATTTGACTCTTTGCATGCAAGACCAGGATGACACTAACTGGTCTTCCCATGGCGGTCTAAGCCTTGTAAAATCTCTCATCGTTTCAAGTGGAATTTTATGCTTTAGCGTTGCCTCCACACTGGTGGAAGAGCGTAACTGCAGTAGCTGTTGTTGAGCAAAGGCTGGCTGTTTGGTTTGGGGATTTTTGATTTCCTTTTTTTCAGTCATTTTGACTATTCTGTCAATGCCTGGAAGACTTCTGGAAGAGAAGGTGATACAAAAACTAATAAAGCATTTTCTCCAGATTTGGCCTCACATGTGGAAAATCCCTTTCATGTAGGTTTGTGCTCGTTTTACAGACTCGCCGAGGGATGCAGACCTTGTAGTTGGGCAGGGTTATTCAGAGTAAGACAGAATTGTTCTTACTCCTGAGTAGCGGAATGAAGTCACATGCGAGGTGTATAGGAACCTGCTTTTTTCCCATTTCTGATGGGTTTTTCTCATCTGTTCCAACCAGCCGTCTACAATCTCTCAGCTCTTTTCTGCAGCTGATCCTCTGCTTGAAGCCAGATGCTTCAACTTGCAATTGAAATCTTGCTCCCATCCCTTTTCTTTTTACTTATATTTTCCCAGGCTTGTGTGCTGTTAGCAGGTAGTGCGCTGCTCTCTGTTGTCCCACTGCTTTGTTGCTTTCCTGCCAGTGCTGGACACCATGACAAATGAGAAAAAAGGGAAAACTCCTTACTGTTTGTCAGGCAAGAGCATTTTATTGATATTAATGCTCTTTGCAGAACTTGAATCTTGATCAAATTTCACAACCAGTATACCTGAAACACAGCTGGGTGAGTTGCAGTTGCGATGGATGCGTTAAACATTTTGGATGAGGAGACGGGTTCCAAGTGGAAACTGTGCAGAGTTAGGTAGGATTCCTGTCCTAAAAAACATATTGATGTGCCCTGGAAAACTGAAGTAAAACAGTGTATGGTTAAATCTGGTTTGATTAGTATCCTCGCTGTGAACCATAGGATTGGTAGTAACTGATAGGAGTGATTTTAAGGCAGAAATTAATGCCGCCTGCTTGGTGATGTGTTTTTGTCATTTGGCGTGAGGCCTGTGGGCCATATCCACCAGTCACACCACCCCAGTGCTGCTGTGTTAGCTTTATTTATGCTCTTTGGTATCTATTCAGTTTCTACCTTCTCTTAAAAACACATCTGCACAGAACCACCCACTCTAGGAACGTACGCAACAACAGATAAAAAAGGCTCTATGAAATGCTTTTAAAAAAGAACTGCACACTTCAAACCAGCTCTTCTCCAGCTAATCCATGGCTGTGTCCCTCACTTCCATCTATATCACATGTCACTTTTAACACAGATGTATTTTTTTGGTAGCATTTATATTTGTCATTTGAAGCTGCTGGTTTCACTGCATTGAAAAGCAACACCCTCTTGGTATCGTCACGAAAGACTCAGGAGTATCTGTAAAACTGAGCTCTGACCGTTACATCTCATCCCTAATCCAGCACAGTAAGAACTGGAGGTCTCCAGTAGTGCTTATTTCTTGGAATGACTTTAAGACTTACTATAGTTTGAGGTAGTAGCAAAGCAATTGTCCCTGTCATTAAATTAACACTGAGAAAAGCAGAGACAACATTTTCATTTTCTTGGTCCTTAGGCTGGATCTGTACCATGGAGAACTCGCTGCTCCCAAGACCATCTTCCCAGTCAGCATGCCTCCTTTGCTGAGCTAGCTGCAGCACCAGAAACACAGCGTAGCCGTGCCAGGAACTCGCTAGTCCTCTTAGCAAGCTGGAGAGACTAGTCGAGGCAGAGCAGGGTGCCAGAGGGCCACAGTTAAACCACTTTCAACACCAGGGCTGTTAGTACCTCTGCACAGATTTCTTAATGTCATGGTGTAACAAGAGCTCGCTGCGGAGTGCAAACTTCAGAGCTGGGTTTCGGACCAGATTTTTAATTCTGGGCTTCAGCTGGGCCCATCAGAGAGTGCAACTAGGGTTGACAACATACAGAGACAAATTTCAGCTTTTGAGTCACATTGTCTACTTTGCTCTCAGCAAACTTTGAGGGTCCATCACATTCCTTTCAAAAAGTCCAGAAAACTGTTCCAAGTGAGCTGCCATGACATAACTGGAAGTAAATTGATGTCACTACTGATATCATTTGAACTGAAGGTGTTATGTGGTGTAAATCTAAATTCAACATTTCAATATCTTATGATGAACTCATTTCTGTTGTGCTGTTCTAGTTACCTCATTGCTGACTTGCACATATCCACCTTTACAGAATGACAGGTTCTGCATTGAAAACTTGCATAAGTTGCATGAAGGAAGCTGAGGATAGAAACGTCATAGAATCCACTGCTTGCGCAATATTGCAAAGGTAGTTTTTCCTGGAACATAATCTTCCAGTTGCTTAGGGCAATGTTTACACCATTAAAGTGAACTCAGAAACATTGTCTTAGTAAACAGGATGAGGTACACAGAACTTTTTGTGCACTCCAACAGGCAGGGAAAATATTTATCTTCTGTATGTTTTTGGCCAGGAGAAAATTGGATGTTGGTGTCTCAAGACATCTGTGCTTGATACGTTAGTTTCATTAGAAATTGACTGCAAATCTGTTGTTTTAATGTACCTATGCCAACTATTTTTAACAATTTTTAGAGGAACGTCCTTATTTATAGCTGATACAATCATAAAAGAAGTGGCTTCATTTTAGATTTGAATACTTCTGGAGATGATTGTGGATTTATACCAGAACCATGTTACCACAGACATTTTGGGAAGCTTGAGAAAAAAAAATAACCTTTACACTTTTGATAATCTCTGGAAGAAGAAATCAGAGAAAATGAAGTCTTTAAAACAATCTCCAAGATAGGAATACTGAGCTAGGTCTATTTTTTAATTTTTAAGAGAACATCTTTTTGTTGGAGTAGTTAAACAGCACGAAAGCTTTTCCAGAGCTGCTTTAGATGCCTGTTTTTAATGACTCTAGTTCAAGGTCTGGTTTCTTTTTTTCATTTTTATAAATAACTCCCAGTATAGAAACGGATCAAACAAGATACATGTTTGTGTATCATATATGTGTATGTGTATTTGTACTGGTATACTCACGGGCTAATGTTGTTAAGGCCGTCTGTAAGTACTGGGGAGAACTCAGTGAATGACGATTTCTCAAAATTTTAGACTGGGATGGGAGAGCCATTGCTCGCCCAAAGCAGCAGCCTCTTCTCACACCTCTGCCTGAACTTTTGGGTCATACCACGGAGGGATTACGAGGATTACTCACTGATTCCCTCCCTGCCTCTGGAAAGGTGCATTAGAGTTAATGGGACTGGGCAGAGCATAGCTGAGTCTCTGGAAACAAACAGAGCCAGACTCGACTGAAGTTGTCTTTTTTTTAACTTCCAAGAGTGGCAGTTCAGACAATCTCTGGGTTCTTTATAGAATTTCTTTCACTCTGTGGTTTTTATGCCACGAGTTAAAAAACAACATGGTAATCAAAGCTTAAAACAAGGGCGAGAAGAATATAGGTGTGTGTCAGACTACCACATTGGATTTTGCTTTTAGTATGTGCGTTTTTTAAATAGACTATTTAAAAAATCCTGCTTATGCGGGATGGATCTCTCTCCCCAGACCTCTCATCTTTTTGAGACAAAGGGATTATTAATTGGAGTAAGGTCTCAGGCCTCAACTTCTTGCCTGTTTGTGGGCGACAAAGCACTGTATTACTGCAAAGTGAGTTACAGTCATGCTGGAGAGGAAAGAGAGCGGAAGAACCCCTTCCCTGCCCAGGTACCACTGAGAGAAGCACCGTGTGATTTCACCTGCTGCGGACAAGCGCACCTGCCCTGGGCACTGGGTCACCCCGGTGGGTTGTGGCTTCCCCGTTTGCTCCACGTTAGCTAGCTCTAAGCCAGACGTAAGAGGGTTTTGTTGCAGGGTAAGCTCCTGTGTGTTGGAAAACTCATTTTAAAGGCCTTTGTAATAAGCCTCCTTGGTAGCAAACACAGACTGAAGCGGGATATCTGATTGTGCAGACGTGTCTTGAAAGGAAGTTAGTGGCAGTGCTGCTGGAGGTCTGATGAGGTCTCACGAGCCTGGAATTTTGTGCATTACACCTGCCTCTTTTCCCCAGTGTAGCATGCAGCCCAACAGAAGTTTCTCTGTCCCTACAAACCCTCTTTTGCTTAAACTGCCTTGGCACCCTGAGTAAGTATTTTATATCAGAGCCCTATGGTTCTACAAACTGTACTTGACTGAAATCATGGAAGTTCGTCCCAACTCACTATCACGATTACCAAAAGCAAATGAAATGGAAATAGATGATCTTTGAGGTCCCTTCCAACCCAAACCATTCTATGATTCTATGATTACCAAGTGCCCCCTGCCTTTTTTTAAGAGAGGGTTTTGTCTGGGGTTTTTTTTGGGGGGGGAGAGGGGGGTGTTTTTTCACTTTGCTGAGTCATTGCTTGCAGAGTTACTGTGGTCTTAGAAATACTTGCCACTAAAGTGCCAGAGTCGTACTGATTTTCACGTGGGCAGTGCTAAAGCCCTGCAACCGGCCAGCAGCGCGCAGCGTTAGACACGCAGCAACACTATTTCCTTTCACTTATTGTGAAAACTCTGTTTTGCTTGGATAGATGCAAGAATTTTGAATGCCTGAACTAACCCTGATGTTTTCGAACTTATGAAATCCGTTTTAATTCTTGGTCTGTAGAAACTGAGGTTTAATGAAGTAATCGTTCCAATTCCATATTTAGTCTGGGAGTAAAATATCTCTTGTGTAAAGATGCTATTAGGCTGACAACTGCACTTTCCCTTGGTCTTGCTCTTTCTCCCAGTGGAGCTTCTTAGTAGCCTCAAAGTTGTTTCGTTTCAATGGCTTGGTCTATGGTCAAATGCAAAGCATGAAATAAATGCAAAATCTCCTCTCTCCAAAAAGGATGCGTTGGCATTGTCTTCTTGCCTGTGCAGCTGTGTCTGCAGCTACGAAGCTATGGCAGCAGTTCTGTTTTGCTTCCTATGTCACGGTCCTCTGTGGATCACAGGTAGCTGAAGAAACACGGACACTTTTTTCTTTCTTTTTCTTGTGTGTGTCTTGTGATTTTACTAATAACAATTGTATAAAACTAAACCTTTTATCCAAAATGCGAATGCATAGAGCTACATAAATTACTTTTAGCATAATAGTACATTATTCTGGTTTTCCTGCTTTTACATCCTGATTTTCATGGATTACTGTCTTGAAAGACTGCTTTGTAAATCTATAAAACATGAAGAGTACCTATTAAACATTACAGGTGTATCTGATAGTCACTTCTGTACCATTGCTTTAACTTTTGGTCAGTCCTGAAGTGGTTAGGCAGTTGGACTAGATGATAGTTGTAGGTCCCTTCCAACTGAAATTGTTTTCTATTCTGTTCTATTCAATTCGATTCTGTGGGGGTTTTAGCCAGTCCAGTGTAATCACTGAACTGCATTAGCATGAAGGATCAGAGCATGTTATCATTTATGTGCACCATGCTATGCTTGCATGACTCATAGAGCCTGGGTTTCTGATGGCTAGTTCCTATTTCTAACTAAATAGCCACCTATATGCACGCACAGTATTGAAGAGCTTCATAATTATACATTGTTCAGAACAGAAAAGCAGTCATCAAGGGTGTCACTACGCAGAATTATATTTACATTCATGATGTCTGTGAGGGAACTGGGCAGCACAGTTTGAATCCTGGCTTGGGGCTTCTGTAGGAACCGTAAATGCATTGTATATCATTATACTCTCCAGTACCAAAAGAGAACCTACTTCATAGAATCATAGAATCATAGAATGGTTTGGGTTGGAAGGGACCTCAAAGATCATCTCGTTCCAACCCCCCTGCCATGGGCAGGGAAATCCTCCACTACACCAGGTTGCCCAAAGCCTCATCCAACCTGGCCTTGAACACTGCCAGGGATGGGGCATCTACAACTTCTCTGGGCAGCCTGTTCCAGTACCTCACCACCCTCAATGTAAAGAATTTCTTTCTTATATCTAACCTAAATCTGCCCTCTTTCAGTTTAAATCCATTGCCCCTTGTCCTATCACTACACACCCTTGTAAAAAGTCCCTCTCCAGCTTTCCTGTAGGCCCCCTTTAGGTACTGGAAAGCTGCTATAAGATCACCCCGGAGCCTCCTCTTCTCCAGGCTGAACAGCCCCAACTCTCTCAGCCTATCTTGATAGCAGAGGTGCTCCAGCCCTCTGATCATCTTCGTGGCCCTCCTCTGGACTCGTTCCAGTAGCTCCATGTCCTTCTTGTGTTGGGGACTCCAGAGCTGAACACAGTATTCCAGTGGGCTGGAATATTGCTTAATTCACTTGCTTCAGCGGGCTTAGCAGCGACTGACTCGGCGATGGTTGAAAGAGCTGCTGGCTCTCATCCCTGCAGAGTGTGGTTTCACACAGCATGACAGCCCACGTCGTTGTGTGATGGAAGCGCTGGTGCTGTGGGGAGCCTGTGCCGGGGATGGGCTGAGCTGCCGCTAGAGGCCAAGGCAGATGCAAACCCGGCAGAGACCCTCAGCTCTGCGTCTCCCACCTTCACACTCGTGGACTTATTTAATCCTGACTTGAGTCAGCCCAAGTCCTTGGAACAGGCTCGGCACACTGGTGTGCTTCGTGCTTGCCTCAAATTCAACCTCGGTGTAATTAGCTTAGCAGATTTGGTTTTATTTTTCCTGGTCATATATGTTTGAGTTTAAACATCTTTTCTCATAAGGCAGAAAATTCTGCTGCAAAGATTTTAGGCACAGCATGGGTTATTATTTTGTGCAGGATTTTTCCTAGCCTTTGTTCCAAGGTCTGATTCAGCAGAGGTAGCAGAAGGAATCACTCAGCCGCTGCATATCTCTGGCCTCAGTAATCCACATATGGTTTACAACACACGAACCCTACAGAATTACACGGCCCCTTTGCAAGGCAACACCAGTCATTCGTCTTCACTGTATAGAAAGTTTCCCACTGACTAGGAGGAGATACTGACCGACAGGCTGGTCTGTTTTGAATCCTATAGGTTACCATTGAAGTGGTGGATGGCCCCGACACAGAGACAGACAAGGATCTCCAGAAAGAGAGCAGCAAGCCTAGCTGGCCAGTCCCATCACCTGACTGGAGAAACTGGTGGCAGAGGTCCTCCACCTTGACTCGCATGAGCAGTGGTGACCAGGACTACAAGTATGACAGCACTACTGAGGACAGCAACTTCCTAAACCCTCTCGGTGGGTGGGATAGTCATGCACCCAGCCACCGGACGTTTGAGTCCAAGGAGCAGCCAGAGTATGGTAAGTTTGCGTTCCAGGCCTCTTATGGGCATCTTGGGATTGTAAAAACGAGTTTGGGGGAAATGAGAATGGTGAGGCATCACTGACAGTAGGCCAAGCAAAATAGAATTTTTCAACATGTGGCTTTTGTTCATCAGCTTTTAAATACAAATCTGTGCAGATGCACAAGCTGTACTGTGGTAGCTGCATTCCACTAGTAAGTCTATAATCTTGAAAATGATACCAGTTATCCCATAAGAGGACCTTTTTTTAGTCCTAAGTGTACTTTTTTAAAAGCAAGGGAAACAAGGTTTCATATTTATTTTTAGAGTAAGGATAAGTACAAATTTAGAATCGTGCGGTGGTTTGGGAACTAAAATATAATTATTGGATAAATAAGCAAGATCTAAAATGTGGTAGTATTTGGTGGGTACGGAAATAAGATGAATTATGTTGGTGCATGTGTGGGGAGTGGCACATGCAGCAGGAACATCGTGTATTTGCGTGTGTGATTCTCTTCCAGATGTGTCATGGCGAAAACAATTGTTTTCAGCTTGTTGTATGAAACAGTTGCAGAAACTAGAAACAGAGGAGCTACAGTTTTTCACTGCCCCAACAGGCTGTAACTGTTCACATGGGAATGACTCGAGGGAGGGAAGCTGATATGTGCTCACAGGTAGCTCAAAGCCTCTCAGATCTAAGTTGTATGTAAATACAGAAGATTTTTAGTTGGAGCAGGGTTTCAAAGCCACAGTACTTTCACCCTGGCACTTCTGTTGCGTTCCCTAGATACCTCAGAGTGGCTGTCATGCATTGATTCTGTCTTATTTTTCCCTCATTTTGGTTAAGTCCTAGAGCCCTAACAATTGAGAGAGACTTTTCGTGGCATGGTGTACTTAAACACATACATCTGCATTAAATTTTGCGGCCAGGAGATTAACGTCTATCCCTTCCTTTCGCACCTGCGTTTATTTGTGGGCACACTTTATTGCCAAGAGTTCATATATTAGGTAGTTACTCATTTAGGTAAAATAAAATTGCTTTTGCAAATAATTGTGGTAGGAAAAAAATAATAAGAATTACAAATATAAAAATAGGAAGAACAGGTTGAGCTCCAGCTGAAAGTCTTAACGTGGTATATTTAATACTAAGTACTGTGTGTTTCATAGTGCAGTATAAACATTAGGTAAGTAGTCCTAAAAATTATCCTAGAGCTCTCTGTCGTATATGAGAGCACCCTACTAATTGCAAAAGACTCCTGGCCTTCTGACTGATGTAAAATGTTGTGTGCCATTGGTCTTGGCCAGGAGGATGTACCAGCAGGTCCTGCCCGTATGGGGCTTTTGTGCTAGTTCCAGCCATTGCCCTGCTCACACGTTTCATGGCTCTATCTCCCTCGTCCTGCCACTGTCAAAAGCACTGCATGGCGTTCTGCCTGCCCTTCCTGGGCCTCCCAGGCTGCCCTCTTTGACAAGCATTGCACCTGCTCATCCTCCCTCTTCCTCACCAGCCACGTGGAGAAAAAAAATCAGAGGCAGAAAAGAGCTGGGAAGGAGAGCAGGGCCAGGGAGAGAGGGCAGGTCACATTTTCCTAAGAATTCTTATGCCTTTTCAGATTGCTGTAGTGTCTGCCTGTTGGCAAATCCCAGAATCGTGGGTCTTTGCACACAGGCGGTAGCCACGTTCCCACCCACATCACACCATGGACACCTGATTCGAGTGTGGTGGCTTCTCGATCGGCACCAGTGTAAGAAAAGGAGGAAAAGCACATAAGGTCCCTGCCACGAGGAACTCACATCTAGGCAGCTTGCTACGAGTGAGATATATAACCTCCCCATACTCCTGGCAATAAATGTTTAATAGCACCCCACAGAGTTGTCGTCAGTCATTACATATGGTATAAATCAAGTTACGTGTTCTACTAACCAGCTCAGGAAGCCCACAGACAGCATGGCAGTGGGGGGGGAGCAGGAATCGCGTGTAGCACAGAGGCCAGTGCAGGCAGGGATCTGTCCCTCTGTCTTGCCCGTACATACATGTTCAACCTACAGCTGTGGAGCAGGGCTGGCTCAGAGTCACTAAACCAAATTTTGCTTTGCTACCAGTGCTGGTTTAACCCAAATGAGCAAAGGCTGCAAGTTACGATCACAGGGTCAGTTAAACATCTCCTGTAGGCTGCAGAGAAATCCGTTAAGCCAGGTGTTCCCTAGTGAGAGACAACACTCAGCTGGGGAGGCCAGTGGGAATGCAAGAAAACTGGGATTGGTTCATGGACCTCATTTAGTGGCTTTCACAAGGTGGGATGTGCAACAGTTGGCAAAGAAAGGAGATGGGCTCTAAGGGGTTTAGACGCTTACAGTGGCACTGAGCCACAGTGGTGCAGACTTGGTATCATTCGCCCTTGGCTGTCTACCAGAAGAGAATAAAGTTGTGATTCGTTTTCCTGCTAGTAAACAGTCAGATTTGATGTTATTTGATAATTCACGTGAAACACTACAAATTGCACATTGTTCTGGGTGCAAGATGTGTATGCAGTTCCCTATATTCATGGCAGTATTCCGCTAATATCTGTTTCCTGTTCAAGGGACTGGAAAACAAAATTGCGATTTTTCACGCGTGACCCTCAAGCCTCCTATAGTACACCATTCGTTGTGTCTTAAAAATTAATTGATTATTGTGCTATTGCTGTGTGTGTGCTGAAAAAAAACCCTTCATTTATGCTGTGCCTGGTTAGTCTGTGGTCAGAAAATCTATTCCTGTATATAGGGAAATGATGTGAATAGATGTGTACTGTTAGTTCATGACCCAGCATTGCAGCCGAGGATTCTCAGCTGCCAAAAGGTCAAAAGAGAAAGGAAATATTTTTTCAAATAATGTTGCATGCATTTCCCCAAGGAGCATCAAGTGTGAAAACCATTTAAACAGCAGGCTTACACCTGGCATTTCGCCCAAGCTTCAGGTAGAGACATCTGGATTCCATTCTTGTTTTGCTTTCTTAATAAGAAACACTACACAGTAGTTTTGGGTAGTAGGAGTTGTGTTTCTTCATTTCCTTCCTCATCCTTGTTCTTACACAGACTATATTGATGGCGAGGGAGACTGGAGCCCGTGGTCCCTTTGCAGCGTCACCTGCGGGAGTGGCACCCAGAAGCGGACGAGGTCCTGCGGGTACGCCTGCACTGCCACGGAGTCACGGACCTGCGACCGGCCCAACTGCCCAGGTGTGACCGTGTTCCGGAGGGGAGTGGGCAGGGGTGGACGAGGGAGGGGGAGGAGAGCCCCCCCGTGCACAAAGCCCAGCGCCCGTTTGTTCCCTGGCTAGGTAGGAGTTTCACTGGGAAGAGACACGCTGGTTCTCAAGGCCATTTATGAAATGGCAGGTTCTTTGCTGGTAATAATGTGCTGCTAGATGCAGTCTACTGTCCTCTGGGACTTAAAAGACAAATACAGGCTTTTTTTAGGTTACGGCAGTAATTTTTATGCCCAGTACATTTTGTGTTCCAAAGGGTGTAATCTACTCTCTTGAAAGAAATTTGTAATAATTTTAGAATTTCAAAAGAGCTGTGCTGACTGTTACCTCAGCAGAGAGCTCCTGTTTTGCTGTGCAGTGACTGGACATGCTTGTGTTGTGAACAAATAGCTCCTCTCCAGTTACCTGGCTTTTAAATTTTGTGCCTAATGTATACAGAGTTGCTTTAAGACTCCATGTGTATTAATAGGAAAAAAAATACTTTAAATACCTGCTTTACATTTCACTCCAGACATTTTGGGTTCATTGGACATTAAGCTACAAAATTTCCTGTCCTAGAAAGTCCATGTTAGGGTGGAAGTGTCATCTCTGCCTCATTACATGTTGCTTGATAACTGGAGGATTATCAAACAGCAAGTTTGGTCCTGCAACAGATGTGCACAACGGGATGAAGGAACATATAGTTTTGGCTTGAATGTATTCCGAAAATATGGCCAAGGAGCCTTGCCTTAGCTCCTACCCCTCAACAGTCGTTGACATTTAAATGCCAGTAACGGAGGTGTCTTTACCATCGTGCAGTTTTTCACTTTGGTCAAAGCAGGGCTGAGCACTCAAAGCCACATCATAAAAATTTAAAGCTGCTATGGAATATTTGCATATGATCTTCTTGAAATGCTGCTGTGTGTTTGGATTTAGGCAAGTTTGTGATGCAGCGATGCCGTAGTTGCCACCATGCACGGGATATGTGCAATGTCAGTACTTCCCAAGATCAGAGAGAAGTAAAAGCACGTGCTGTGGCAGCTTGCATTTCACCGAGTTTACTTAATGACTCAGAAAGGCAGAAATTCTTAAAACTGGAGGTCAGGGTTTTTTGATGGGAAGTGAAATGCCAGCAGTGCTGGAGAGAAGGCTCTCGGAGCCTCAGTGAGGGAGCTGGAGAGAAGTTTCTCACTCACAGATAGATGCAGGCATCCACTGCAAGGTAACGGCTGCTAGGCGGGTCAGGAGAAAAAGGTTTCTGAATGCTCTCATACATCCTAAAACCTCAATAATAAGGGGTTAATTCCAGAAGAAAGCATGTAGCCCCCAGTTATATTCTCCACTATTTATTACCAGCTGGCATCAAACAGTGGCAAACTTGAAAGAATGTATTATGTCATATAACAGACCCCCAACGATCAGCAAGGAAAATATATTCACTCTTTGAGGCTGTGCTGACATTTTTAAAATTACAAGGGCAAAGCTCAGCTTCTGCTGTTTATAATTCCAGCAGTGAATTACTGCCTTGTAATGGGTTCTTGGATATCTGTTATTCTGCATCTACTGCTGAAGTGAAGGCAAAACCCTATGATAATTTTATTGAAAAGCGGCCTGAGGCTGTTTTGAAGCTTTGCAAGCCACTATTATGTCCTCGTTCAGGAGATCAGGAGAAAGTTCATTGGCAAGAAGATGGATGGTGAACAGACTTCATTATTAACCATATAGTTATCACGTATTAAAGAGCTTTCTGCTTTCTGTGGAGGTCTTTAATTCAGTGGAAAGGTAAAAAAAAAAACAACAAACAAACCTGTTCAAATGCTTCTTTGAGGAGACATTTGTTTTAAGGCTACATAGCACAGAAACATTAGGGAAACATTAGGCTGGTCAGTAGGCCAACCTAAAGCAGCAATGAAAGGATGCTTAATTACTTTGGCAAGATGAATTAATACGTTTTCTGGCAATCCATGTTTCTCTCTACTGATAGCAAACACTTAACTGGAGGTTGTCGGAAGATCCTGATGTATTAAGATCCTGGTATTTTATTTGATTGCTGTAGGTAGTGGGGGATGGGCTTGATTGGAGAGGTTATTTATCTCTCACCTACTCACACCTTTCAACTCCCTAGCACTGGGAGAGACCAACAAGCACCAGTCTTCTTGTAATAGCATCGTTCTTCCTCATACTTCCTAAAAAACATTTGCCCACATACAGATAGGAACTTATTCACCTGTCTTCAGGCACGTCGCTCTGTTACAGAAAGCAGCACAAAGGCTGTCTCCTTTAGACATCGCATTTTACCCAGGGCTTTAGAGCTTCCAGTGGACACTTGTTTTTATTTTGTTAGTCACTTGTGATAGATGCTCTGGAGAGGGTGCTGGTCATGTAAAGCTGACCAGGTGGCTGTTGGTGAAGTGTGTGCAAAGCTCCCCCCTGAGTTACTGGTTGATGCTGGCAAGCCTTGCGTTGGGAAGAGGAAGAACCAAATTGGTTCCCTCACTGCTGTCCCTGCACTGGGATCATAACTGACCAGTTTGTTGTTTAAATATAATCTAAGCTCTAAAACTTGAAAACTTTTGGCCTTTGGGCTGAGCTAATGCTTTATCTTCCTAACACCACCGATTCCTTGGTCGTTATGCTTTTAAATGAGCACTCCCTCCAGCAGCAACTCCAGATTATTTCCCTGCCGAACTAAAGCACCTTGCAGACCTGGGGGAGGAGGGGATGGCAGGGAGGCAGTTGATTGCATTGTGTTTTAACAGGAAAACACCACCACTAACACACGTGTTTGTCTTAGGGATAGAAGATACCTTCCGGACAGCTGCCACAGAAGTGAGCTTGCTTGCAGGAAGCGAAGACTTCAACGCTACCAAACTGTTTGAAGTTGGTAAGCAGCCTGGTCAATCTTTCAGTACTAGATAAGAGCCTTCCTTAGATTTTCCTGTTTTGACTCTTACTGTGGGACCAAGATTTTGAATTTACCATTAAAAGTGTCAGTAAAAGTGGCCATTTAGAATCCTGCTTAAGTTTATGACCTGAACCTTAGCTTGCTTCTGTCATAGAATCTTTCACTTCTTAACACATTTACGTGCCTCTTTCATTATAAAATGATTCTTCTCTGTCCTAGTTTGGAAAAGAGCTGTAAGGCTGCACACTAACGGAGGGACAGGAATCAAACACTTTAGCATTTTGCTGAAACAAATGGATAACAGTATAAAAGCATTTTAGGTACAGCTGTCACATTAGAAAAAAAAAGACAATGACTTTTATGAGCGTGCACAGCTTTTGTAACTGTGTGCACTGCAGTGAGGCTAGCTAAAGCAATTTTACAGGGCATGACTCAATCCTGATCTATCTAAAATGCAGCCCAACCTCTGTAATGTTCTAATTTCATCCCTCCAACGAAACCATAGTGTGGCCACTCTTAGACACTGGCTGCCGGACTAACTGGATAAGTAATGTAACCCAGCACCTCCCTCCTATGGTGGTAGAGCACAATAGTTAATGACAGCTGGGATAGGCCCCTTGAAGGAGATAGGAAAACAGGACACAGATCACTAAGTAAATATTTTGCAAGAATGTTTGCTGTAAGAGTTTTAGGTCTCAGTCTTTGCCATACTCCAAAATCCTGTTAAGTAAGTGTGGAGCAAGATGTCCAGGGGTTTTTTTGAAAGCCTGTAGCATGATAGAGACGCCTTAAACAATGTTTCAGGCAGGAGATGTTTAACTGGATTCTCCCAAGACTCTTGCAAAATAATAAAGTGTCAGTATTAAATATGCTACTAGCCTATAAATCTCTTTAATCTCAGCTATAAATCGTGGCTCTGGTGGCATTAGTTCCTCTTAAGGTACAGACACGCTGATATTATGTCACATATGCCCTTTTAGAATCTGAATTACTTTTGGTTGTGTTTGTGAGAAGCCAGCTAAGATGTCAGTCTTCATGTTTGAACTATAGCTGCTTGAAATACCCCTTTGGGAAGATGGAGACCAAATAGAAAAAAGTATTTATTAGCTTATGGAAAGACTGAATTAGGGCTTAATGATGAACTTCAGAAAAAGTGATCCAGGCCTTCCTTGCCATCTTGGTATTTCTAGTGTCACAAGAAACTTAATCCTTTCAAACACATTTGAATGTGCTGTTCTTACAAGGTGAGTGTGAGGACTAAGGGCCTAAACTGGAGACTGGCATCAAATCGCTGTGATTTCCCTATTTCAGTTCGTCGCTTGTAATCCCATGATAGCGTCTCTTGTGCCGCATGGGGATATCGGCAGCTTAGTTAGAATTTGCCAGGTAGCAGAAACATTGAGGATTCTCACTGGCATGGTGCTGCACCATAACTCAGACTAGCAGTGCCCGAGACCCTAAAGCCAGTCACACGTGTGATTTCTTTATCTGACAAGCCAGCACGTTAACACGTTGCAGGCAGCAAGACAAGCTTTTACTGCCCTTTCTTTCTTAAGCAAAGCGCTGACGCTGAACAGTTAGGTTTTACTCATTTGTTACCTCTGATCATAAGAACTGGGATGCTGCATAATGTGTCTTAAGTTTCCATTTCCTGCCCTTAAACAGATACTGATAGCTGTGAAAGATGGATGAGCTGCAAAAGTGAGTTCTTGAAGAAATATATGCACAAAGTGGTCAATGATCTTCCCAGCTGCCCATGCTCCTACCCCAGAGAAGTTGCATACAGCACTGCTGAAATCTATGATCGAATTAAGAGGAAAAACTTTCGCTGGAAAGATGCAAGTGGTCCAAAGGAAAAACTGGAGATCTATAAGCCCACCGCACGATACTGCATCCGCTCCATGCTCTCTTTGGAAAGCACAACGCTTGCAGCCCAGCACTGCTGCTATGATGATAATATGCAGCTGATTACCAGAGGGAAAGGGGCAGGCACACCGAACCTCATCAGCATCGAATTCTCAGCAGAACTCCATTACAAAGTGGACATTCTGCCCTGGATTATATGCAAAGGTGACTGGAGCCGATACAATGAAGCACGGCCTCCAAACAATGGGCAGAAGTGTACAGAAAACCCTTCAGACGAAGACTACTACAAGCAATTTCAAGAAGCACGGGAATACTGAAAAGATTTTCCTCCTCTTCAGACACAAAATCAGCATTCGTTTCCTGGATGCCAAAGAACTGATAACAGCTGCTGCATTGTCTCCTTGGCAGGAGTCGATCAGTTTTTTCCTAACGAATGTATATAGTTGTAATATAATACATAAGTATTTTTCTTAGTGTGTGTAATTTATAAACACATATCTCTCTATCTCACACACACCTATTTTTACATACAGACATGCATAAAACTTGTCCTGGTAGGATTTTATACTGCAATAACATTCATTTAATAATGTGCATTTCATTTTATTCCCCAACTATAACATGGCGGGGGGGGGGGGGGGAGGGGGAGGCGGGGCGGGCAGCTGCCATCACCATCAGGCCCCAAGGTCCCAGCTGAGGAGGGCACATACTTAAAAGTTATTATAAACAATAGGATTGAAAAATGTACTCTTCCATATGGGAATGGTTTACAAGATTAATGCACCTACAGCATCAGTTTTCTCTATAATTGATTTCATGACTGGTCATATCTAAGAAAGAAAGAATTTTTTTTTGGAAGGGTAATACTCAAAAGTGAATATAGGCCGTTACTAGAATTTTTTTCTTGGAATTCTTCCTGTTACCTTCTAGCTCATGTCTTTGCAGTCCATCTGGGATAGGCTTGCAGTGAGACATAGCTGTGGTTTTCCGACGGAGCAGAAGAAGTCCCGATGCAGTGGTTCTGCCAGAGTTACCAACAGCCCACTCCTGGAGACATCTCAGATACGGAGCTACAGCTGTCAGGGCTTACATCTTATGCTGGGGAGCAGATCTTCAGGGCAGCTGCCTGTAGTTTCATTTTCCTCAATTTCCATGTCAAAGGAAAAAACAATTACTTCCCCGTTTTTAATATTAAGAGTGTGTTTAGCTCTGCTTGTTTCTTTCTTTTAATAAAAGAAAGAAGTTTGTTGTTTTAAAGAACAGGAAAAGTGAAATACACATTTCTGAGTTCCCTGAGATAAAGTGTGCAACCAGCCCTTTTCCCCCATTTGTCATATGCTGAGTGCACAGTGTCCTACAGAAGAAGCTCTTCTTTAAGGAAGCTATCTGGGACAAACTATTGGTGAATTAAAATGTCCTCATTCTTTTAAAAAGCTAGCATTATTTTTGTAAAGTATTTATTGAATTGTAACAATAACTCACCATGTGGGATATGTCTCTAACATGAAAGGCTTCTTTAGATGGAGCTTGATTGCCAAGAATAAGACTGTCGTTGGGCAAAGGTTTTACTTCCAAATTTTTATAAAGTGCACGTTTACATAAATAATCCTGTAATTAAGCTGCTGATACCTGCATTCTTACGAAAGATAAAAATTACACCGTGGGTAAATAAATACTTACAGTTCCATTCTGTAAAAGGCTGTCTTGCTGCAAGTCAATGTCTTCCATTTGGAAAACTAAGGCTAAATGTCACTAGAGAAATGCCTATTTTCGGGTTATGTGGTCTGATACACAGATGTGCACTGCGTGTGGAACCTCACCCAGCGTAAAGCCCAGCTTACATTGCAGTCAGTCTTAGCTGAAAGATCCAAGACAGCCACGAAAGACAATTCCTTCTGCTATATATGACAATTCCTTCTACTATATACGTACACACATATATATACTATAAGTCTTTTCTCTAGCTCTGTTGGCTTTTCAGGTGCTGGTTGATTGTAACTTCCCGGACAGATGTGTGCATGGCCCCCCAGCATTAACATATGCATAATGAGTCCGCTGAGTCTGGGAAGTGTCAGGCTTGTGTTGGTCTGCCCAGGTGGTGCAAATCAGGGGATTAAAAAGCAGCCTGGGCCTCGGACAGCCACTCCGACCGAGCGTGTGGTGCACAGGCTGCAAAGGCTCTGCCCGGATCTGCCAGACCTACTCTGACAGGCTGCAGAGCCTCAGCCCTGTGCTTGGCTCCAGGTTTCCAGAAACACAGTGGTCCAGGCAAAGCTACTGCACATACGCAACGGCAACTGATCTAGGGAGGTAACTTCAGCAGCTGGAAGTCTTGGCCAAGTCATGGGATCTTCCCAGATGCAGGCTTGAGTCAGAGGTGGGGGAGATGAGGATACATTCTAGCGCTAGCTGGTAGTAACAAAACATGGTTAGTTGAGCAAGAGAGTAAACATGGGGATCGCCCCTTTAATTTTTATAGGAACCAGGTTTTTTAAATTCTTGCAAGGTCATAAGAAGGAGCCACTCGCTAGCGGAGCCACTTAAATTGACAGCAGATGGATGAAAGGCATAAGCAACTCCAGGATCAGTCACTTAATAGGGAAGACAGGTATTTTCTGCAACATGGGGGAGAAAGCTCTGCTTTTTAATTCACTTAGCAGCGTGGGGGGAATAACAGTCTCAGGTTTCTCTGGGAGAGTGATGAGAGGGCAGTCGCAATTCTTCAAATATGAAACATATCCCTGCAGTTAATGGATTACTAAATTATGGTGCTATTGAGAAATGCTACTACACCATTAATACTGAACATAACAAATAAAGTGTCAGGGAAGGGGAAAAATTATTCTAATAAATGAAATGACGCACAAAGTTTCAAGTGTTACCACTCATAATTTGCCAAGGTTGAGGGAACTAAATAACCACTGATAAGAACCTACCAGGTTTTCCATAGGATGAGGCCTGGAGCACACATCAAGAGAGTATTGGCACTTCTGCAGCCTTAAGCAATGGTCTTTATTAAAAACAAAGTCAGTCCTATTTTATAATAAATTATGATCCATTCAGGGCTGGGCTGCTTGTTTTCTGTTTTCTTTATCTCCTTTCCAGTGACTAAAATTGTACCTGGAATGACTTTGTTTAGTGGTCCTTAGCAAGGTGCTGATGTTTACCAGGGCCAAATTTGGCTCAGTCTGTTAAATACAGAGCTCTTCATATTAGAATAAAACCTGAAGAAGGGTTTGTGCTCTTACGTTCCCAGGGACAGGTTGGTAGTTTGAAGAAGCTGCTGTTACATTTCTGAGTAATGGAAGACCCATCCAAAGATAAGAGGGGGATTGAAACAAGCAGAACTAAACAGAGCTTGTGGTCTCAACGCTGAGAAATCCTCAGAGAATCCCCCACCGGCAGCCATCCTGCTTCCTGAAAGGAAAGTTGAAATACAGATTGTACAGCAACCTCTCTGTATCTGAGCAGTTCCGTTTGCTGATTTCTCATCAGCAAAGCCAGGGTAGGGTGTTTTCACCTCCCAGCCTCTCGTTCCTCTGCACTACCTTTCTCTTGGCCAAGCTGTTTGTGCAGCAAAAGGAACCAGTCAAGTCACCCAAGTTTTTTTAACCCCGATCAATCAACAGATACAGATTAACGCACGGCTTCAGAGTCGAGTTGGCGGGAACGCCTTAAGCTGGCACTGCTGCTGACAAAGACGTGTGGAGCAGAGCCCCGAGGCAGCCATAAATGGATTGAACGTGTACCTTTGATGGTTAAAAGGATGAGTGGGCCTGGCTTCACGTTGCCCGGACAGCTGCTGAGCAGTAAAATTCCACTAACACAACCCGCAGTGATGCATATGGGTTATAGGACAATATAGCGAAAAACAAAAACATCCCCACAGTCCTGCCTCAGTTACCAGCTGCACTTCTTCCCCCCGCTGTGCAGCATAGTTAGCACTGTCAACACAACGTATTCTTTCAAAAAAATGTTAGTGAGTTCATAGGACTCCCTTTTCCAGATACAGCATTTTCATTGAGACTGTAGGGTTGGTTGCAATGGATGACTGATGCACCTGACGCTTTCCATTCAGTGGGGTCAGGAGAGTCAAAGGAAAGACAAGGGGAAAGGTGACCTTTCCCAGTTTAAGAATCTGCTGCCGCGTGGCAGAGGATTACAGGGCATCTATGTGCCGTGTAGTGAGGGGATGCCCCTGCCAGACCACAAAGAGCCCTCATACCGCAGTCTCTCACCTGTGGTGGGCTCCCTGGTGGACAGCAGCGAGACAGCGAGGGAGCACCTGCACCTTGTGGTGATGGCCCAGGAGCTGCCTGAGGCTGAGGAACTGCCGGTGCTCTCCCAGGCCTCTCCTTGCTCCCCTTCCTGCTGTCTCCATCAAGATGCCCCTGGAGCTGCCCAGCAGCCAGCGTGGCTCGCTGCAGTAGGTGCCGGTGGGGCAGCCCTGCCTCGGCTCACACTTAGCGGCACAGATTCTTGCATGATCATCCGTCCTTGGAGAAAACTACTTAGGTCCAGGTTGGACAGATTACACAGAAACCTGGCGGGTGCTGTTCCTAGTAGGGTCGAGAAGCTGGCAGGGCAGGGAGCCTCTTTATAACCCACCCAAGATAAAGCTACTGTGCAGGCTCCATACAGTCACCGCCCGATCACCTGGCACCACGCGGGGGGCAATGGCACGGCATGGCTATCACTTTTTAATCCAGAAGAAGCAGCCTGCAAACAGATATGGACAAGCTCAGATCCCGTAATGCTCACTGCATGCACCTGCACAGGCACAAGCACGGCCGTGTCCCTCCCCTCCATGCACACAGAGCCTGGGGCACTTCGGGGGGAAGGCAGGAGCGGGAAGGAGACCAGCAGTAAGCACCAGAATAAAGATGACACTTTTTCCGGCAAACTGGTGTGAGTGTGTGTGTCGCTGCCGGGCTGCGTGGTATTTATGTGACAGCTGAGAGAGCATGTGTTTTTCTATCACCAGTTCCCCCCCTCCCAGCTCCCCTTTGTAACTTTTAATGGAAAAATGTGTGGGCAGTTTCCATTATGCCTGCGCTGTTTCAGACAAATTACGGGGTTGGCTAAGAAATCGCTGGTTTCATATTTCATACAAAATACTCACACATGCATATATTTATATGTCTATGTAAATTAACTTAGGATATCCTCTCGTCATGCACTTTCCAGCAGTACGTTGCTGAGCGTAGTGCCTGCAGGAGCAGACCCGCAGAGCAGCACTTCCTTTCGGCCCGCACAGCGGGACGAGGCGATTTTTGCACTTGCACGGCGAGGAGAAGGGCTGGGAAGCTGGAATGGCAGCAGTCATTCTTCGGCTCTGCCTTTTACTTTCTGAGTGGCAGGTTTATTTATTTTTCCTTTTCAGCTGCATTGCTAAAGCCACATACGCCTTTTACGACTCTTGCTAATTTTCTGTCAGTTTAGGGGGTTATAAATTTTTTCCTTGTTTGTTCTCTATCACAGGAAAGAGCTGGGGGGAGGATTTTTAAACACGCAGAGCAGCTTTTCGTTCAGTAAAATGCACAATTTATAAGGGATTCAGAATGCTATAGTCTGGAAGTGATAGCAATATTACATAGGTCAAACCGGCCAAACCTAACTAAACGAAGTGTGGGTGGCTCTAGTTTTCAGAGGAGTGCTTAGATAATATTTCCTTTTGAAACAGGGAAAACAACATTACATGTGTTAAATGTCAGAGTTTGCAGTTTATTACGGGCCTGATCAACGCTTTGCTTAGAGCGGAACAGTCCTTCATTCTATGGATTTCAGGAAGGCTCTGGTATGACTCTGAGCCATGCCTGAAGCAAGGGACAGCATCTGCACACCATGGTGGTAGAGGCAGGATGTGAGTCAGAAGGTTTGGGGAGCAGAGAAGGCTTGGAACCAGCTCCCGCTTCAAGCACCATCTTCTGGGCTGGCTCCTGCCTCTGCAAGCTATGCTTAACCCATTCGTCTGTCCCCAAAGCCAAGCTGTAGCCATCCCCCTTCTCCGCTTCCCAGAGGCAGCTCTTGAGGGGACATTGCTCAGCCATAAAACACACAGCCAGGGCACGGCTGGCCTTGGGAAAAGCCCTGTCTGGCTGAGCAGGGCTCCCTGAGTCAGGTAAGAAGATGGGAAAGGTGTAAAGATACTTGACTGTGCAGACACAGGGATCCCTGTGTCCCACTGCTCTCGGCAGCGTTTACTGTCGGGAATTCAATGGGGAGCACCTTCAGACCACAGCACTGCATGACGTATTACACCTCTCGCCTGCCAAAGGAGCCTAAGGGCAAATCTCAAGAAGCTTACCAGCACTGCCGCGGTCCTCGTCACCCCCTAAATGCACAGGGTATCCAGCTTGGCATGATGCCTCCGTCCAAAGCCAGCACAGCCAGGCGTGCCAGCGAGTGATGACTTGGAGACACAGCAAGGTCCACCATCTCCTCTGCAGCAGTAACCACGTCTGAAAGCAAAGGTGACATGAAGTCAGTGTGTAAGAGTCAGTCAGTTCTCTTAGACAACCCTCATCTTCTTACAACCTGCCTGGGAAACACACAGGAAAAGGTTGTAGGAACGGGAGGAGTCTCTTCAGGTTGAGAAAGAGGTTGCAGTAACAGGAATGGAAGTGACTTCTGGCCAGTGTGGACAGAAAACAACAGTGCCTTGAGTTACAAAGTGGCCTCATTAAGGCCATTAAACACCAAAATTTAAATCAGCGAGTAATAATAAGCTGAAGGAGGACGGCCTCAGCGAGAGGAAAGTCAGGAGGCACAAAGCAAGTCTTGAAAAGGAGCCTAGCAAAGGCAATGATGAAGCAGTGCCCGCATTCCCAGCAGGCTGAGGGCATCCCTTGCCTAGCCATACACTCACAGACCTATTCCCCAACTGTTTCACCACGCGTTTAACCACCACTAGGTACACAGTACCAGAAAAGCCAAATTAAAAGGTCCAGTGGTAGGTGTAAGGGGAGGAAAAGTTACTGAGCTGTTTTCCCTGACTAAGAGCCCACATGGCCTCACGGTCCCAGCAGCCGCAGCACAGCGGTAGCTGCACCACAGCTTTCAGCTGTTCGCGAGAGGTCAGTGGCGGTGGTTAACCTTGACAAATAACTATGTTTTGCCCTTGCCCATAGTGGCACAGCCACCAGTATTCCTGTAATTTAATGCGGCTTTTGCGCAAAAGGTCAAGCCCATTTCTCTCACACCCCCTATAAACCACCCAGGACAGTGGGTTTGCCCTCGTCCCAGCACCACCAGCTGCACAATGGAGCAGGGGTATTGACTTGGGTCATTTTGCAACTAACCTCTTTACCCACAAGGAAGGGAAGACCCGGCTTTGTCTTCCCAGCACACAGAGAGGAGGCACGAAGCCACCAGAGATGCACAGGCTGGAGGTGGGAGAGGAAGCTGACCCAACCTCAACCTCAAACACAACCGCATCTATCATTGCTAGGTTGGGTAGCCTGGTTAGAAGTACAGCATTGGTTTTGTAGCCAGTAGGACTGCCCCGTGGGTTCAGTCCGTGAGCCAAGAGGAAAGCACCAGCTGGCTCCGTGTCTGACCGTCACCAGTGATGACAGGGAGCAGGAAGGTGGGAAGCCCCAAGAGCTACACACTTCAGGATCAAATTACATACAAGATCCAACACTGCCAAGCTGAACCTCGGTCCTGAGATGGACACAGCACCGAGGTCGCCACACAGGGACCTGGGCCTCACCCACACCAAAAGCACACACAGAAGGAGAGCTGAGCTTTGACATCTAAGCCACTGTCAGGGGGTCTTTGGTCTGCATTAGAAAGGAGATGAGACCAGATAATTAGGCTTTAGGAGAGGAGATCTGCAAGGCTGGGGAGTGCCACAGGACTATGAGGTCAAGCAGACACCTCCAGGCTGGTAATTACACCCTTAGCTGCAAAAGTCACTTTAACCAGATATTAAGTAGAGAACAGCAAATTTGATAGAAACTGTGAGATTTTTTCTCCTAAGAATATTCACCGTATTCTCCCACAGATTGCCTTCTTCAAAATTTCCCACTGCTTTCAGCAGGCATATAGCTTCTCTCCAACCTCTTTAAAGGCAAAGTCCTCCCAGACGGGTTCATTGTCTGGTGACAAAACACAGAAAAAGAACAGCAGCAGCTATCAACCCATACACAGCTAAATGACATCTACCATCTTGTCACACCCCCAAAAATGCCAAGAGCTGCTGGGTCCTTCCCTGTACCAGCCCTCTCAGTTTTTCTAACCACTGGCTGAGTTGTTTACATAACACAGGTGTAGACTTCAGTGACTACCATTGCAACCAGCGTTTAAAAGCCTCCTCTGAAAGATACCATGCCAATACATTTGCTGCTCACCCCGCGGTGCAGGGGACAAGTGACAGCACCCCTCTTATGGCTAACTTGCCCAGTATCAGCTTTACACGAACACAGTCACACATGCCACAAGCATCACTACACCTCTGAGCTCTCAGGTCTGACAGGGTAGCTCAGCACCACTGGCAATGGCCACTGCACTGCCCTGACTTATCCCAAGATACTTTTCATGTCAGATTTTTCTTTTTTTTTAATGGGACGAGGCAAAACCAGACCCCCTGCATGAGACAATTTGTCTCTTCTGGACGAGTTCCAGCATGAGGAGGGTACTTTATACATATGGCCTCTCTTTCATGTTTGATTGCTGGACTAAGATCACATTGTTGTCCAGCTCAAGGGGGGGAAAAAAAAGAGCAAAAAACCACACAAATCAGGAAAGCATTAGGTAAACTTAGCTAAGAATACATCTTCTGACCAAATGGAGAGCGATGCTCTTTCATATAATTAGACCGTCTGCAGGAAGTCAAAAAGAACAAACTGTGATGCTTCCAGTGCTGTGAGAGACGTGCAAGCCCCAGGAGACGATCACGTCTCTTCCCCAAAGCATTGGGTCGGCATCCCTGGGCAGGTCACGATTTAAAACGCGCTCAGAAACTCTGTCACTGCATGCCAACATGGCATGTTCCAAATGCCACCCCTCGTTCAATGAAGTGACATGCACTCGTGAAAATAATGTGTGGAAACAAACCTTTTAGAAGATCCTGTCTTTCCCATAATGACTCTTGCCATGACAACTTTCTCCTTAACGGGAATGGCACAAACGGACATTGAAGCACGCAGGCACAGCCATGGGCGTATGGGCCTGACACCCACGTTTCGGCTCAGTGCCACCTACGGCGAGCGGCGGGGATACAAAGGGCCAGATCCTTCACCTTCCGAAGTCAATGGTGAGGCTCAAATTGTCTTTAGCCCAGTCCGTTGTTTTGGCAATGAACGCTTTACCAAAAAGAAACAAGTAAACATTTTCCATTCTCTCCTCTTCCTAGACGTTGAGCAAGAGTAACTTGCAAATTGCTTCCAGCGACTTCAAGACAACAAGGGAACAAACAACTATCAACAGGCATTACACTCCTTGCTTCACACGAAAACAGTTATGAGACTGAAGGGATCCTGACAGGCAATTGGAAAGCATTCCTTTTTATGCTAATTTTATTGTATTTTAAGACCAATTTTCCATGATTTAAAATGTGCAATGTAATAAAGAGCTGGAATGCCTTCTTTTATCATAATATTTCACACCCAAGGCTCAGAGCACTTTTGTGAATCAAACTCTGCAATGGTTTTGCAAAACAAATGGTTTAGGAAGCAAAGAACTGGAAATAGAGGGCAGTTTTCAGAGCTGTTGGTGGTCACAGAGGAGCCCGTAATGAAACCAAAGCAGCGTCCCAATATCTGGCCTCCCTGGTGCCAGGACCATGGGCTCTTGGGCAGACATCTGCTGACAGTCCACTGGTTCCCTTCACCTGGCACTGGAGCTCCTCACCTGCACACCCACACTGCGCTGTCACCTGGCAATGAAAGAAACCGTGACAGAAAGGTGAGATGGTCTCATCAAGGGAGGAAAAATGTAGGAAACGGCCAATGAACCATTGCATGTTTTCCACTATTTCAGATTCTCCCCAGGAAGGAAACAGCAACAGCTATCTTGTTATCGTCGCTAACTGGACCATAGCTAACTGGGAATATTTGACGGTCCCAGTTCAGTTCTCATGGACAAGCAGCTCCGCTACAAAAGCCGGTTGTAGCTGGCACTGTTAGACAAAGAGCTCAAAGCCTGAGCAGACATAAAGGCTGTGCTGCTTCTTGGTGATCCCTCACAAACACATATGGGTGAGGCTTTTTAGCACTTCCATGCAGAGGAACTTGCCTATAACCATAGGCAATGGTAACGCAAACTTCATTAGATTATTGGCACAGAACTAAAGGGCTTCAGGGGACTATGAGCTGTTCTCTTAACTATACCCATATAGCAAAGCTCGTATAACCCCTTCCTGAGAGCATTCCTCCACCACGGGCAGAATTTCCAGACAAAACGAGGAGGGAACTGGGGCCTTTCCACAAATACAGCCTTTCTCACATGAGCGCTATGTTAAAAATAAAATGGATTATCTGCCGATGCTTCTGATGAGCAATATAGTCAGCCACTACACACCTTCAGGTGGGACAGGCAGGCTTATGCAGCAGGACCACAATCGTACCCGATCTGGTTTACAATGCTCTCCATACTCAGGAGGTTTCTATGCCACAACGCAAAACCTCTCTAAATCACTCACTCTCAGGAGTCTCAGCTGTTACAAATATTCATGAGCTAATTTTTCCCCCAGCTTTAAATCGTGAAAATTAATATTATCCTCATGATTTTTAGAGAACCTCATGGTGTCAAGAGAATTAACGTGGCCAAAGTCAGAGAGGAAGGGCTGTCGCAAAACTGGGTCCTGACTAAATCACTTTTCCCATAGATCTCCACCTTACTTCTTAAGGCAAAAGCACTACCAGGGAAGATCACTGGAACATAAGTTCCAGGTTTTAACGCTGGTATTTCCTAAGAGTTCCGTGATTAGGTCTCATATCCACCATTAGTTTATACAGAAACTGAGCAGCCACCGGGTTGTGCGAGGCAGGAGCCTCTGCCCATATTGCACACCCCCCGCACCTCAAAGCAGCACAGGCACAGAAGCTCCGCGCCTCAAAGAGTGCCAGACAGGGTGCAGGCAGATGGTGTGGACGTTTGCTCTTAGCGGCCCCCAGGAATGCGCCGCTCGCGGAGCGGCTCGGCAATACACGGTCCTGCATCCGGGAGGGCTTTGTTCTCTGTGGGGTGAAACCTCAGCCTTCGGTTTATTAAACACAATCGCAGAAGCCCAAAGGATGAGTCACCAAGCCAGTTGGGTAAGCATGCGTACGACGAAAGCAAAGAGGACATGCGTTTTCTTCACGGAGGATCACTTGGGTCAGGTGAAGTCCCTCTGACAGCACGGGCAGGTGGTTGGGGCACAGTCCCCATCCAGCACCTCCCACTTGGTGCCAGTGAGAGCTCAGGCAGATGGCCGGGGCAGGTACAGGCTGCAAACCAGCCACAGAGCAACAAAGCCAACAGCAAGTATGGACGCAGAGCAACAATGCCAACAGCAGGTATGGATGCAGAGCAACAAAGCCAACTGCAGGTGTGGACGCAGAGCAACAATGCCAACAGCAGGTATGGATGCAGAGCAACAAAGCCAACTGCAGGTATGGATGCAGCAGTGGGGACACACCAGCACGCAACCTCCCCTGCAACACCAGCTATAAAGCCCTCTCAGTTGCTCGCCAGGATTTGGCTGAAAAAAGGAGAGCTGCGAGTCCCGTCTACCTCCCTTGGATACCGTGCTGCCTCCCGCTGCCTCACTGGGCCACATCAGCTCCCAACCCACCTCACTGCCCCTGTTCCCTAGTCCCTTTTAAAAGACAAACGGGAAAAATGGGAAAGGAGAAGAAGAGGGATGAGCACCCCTAAAAGTCCACCAACAAAAGCTGCTGGCACAGGACACCTTTGCCAGCGAGCAGATTGCGAAGAGCACCGACTGCGGGATGCAAAACACACCGAAGCCAGGGCTGCAGCACGTCCTGGTGCAAGCTGGGCAGCAGTTTTCTGGTCCTCCCCCTGCTCAGCAGATTGCAAACCTTGGCCAGGCCCAAACACCTGCCCGACTGCAGGAGCCACACTGGGGCGGGCAGCTTTTCTCCAGGATTGGATCCTGCCTCTCTTCTGCATTGGGCCTGAGCAATGGGCTTTTGCTTGGGAAAAACAAGGCTGCCCAGGGGAGAGGAGAGGAGAAGCAAACACCTGTGGGTGCTGCTGCTGCTGCGGCAGAGACGCCTCGACTTCAGAGAGGGACCTGATCATACCCCCACAGGGTCTAGAAGGAAAACAAAACCTACGGCTTAAAATCAGCTCCGGGAACAGCTGTGCCTTTACATCGCTATCGCTCACAAGTTTCTACCCCACAGCCACGAGCTCCTTTGGTAGTGTAGGTACACCCTCGGAAAAGCGACCAGGGGGTCAGATTCGCTTTGTTCTCCTCACCCAGACTGTCTCTTTTCCTTACCCCCTGCCTCCAGCCAGATGTGCTCACTGTCTCTCTCCTGCCAGCCCTTATGTTCACCCTGGTGTTAACTCAGCAATCCCATTTGGGAAGCTGATCCAGCTGAAATACTCAGCAAGAAGAAAAAAGAAGTTTCCAAGCAGAATATAAGCTCTGCCTTTGAACACCAAAACCTTCCTAATTTGTTTAAAAAAAAAAAAATAATAGAAGAAAGCAAGCAACAGAAGTGTCTTCATAAAAATCTCCCTTTAAGTTGAGGAAAAGTGCCACGAAAATACTGACCTGGTAACACCATAAATTGAGTTGAAGAGGAGATCGTGCCTTTACTGAAAGAGACATCAAACTGTATGGCATTCATCACTGGTTTACTCTTTTAAAATAAATCAGTTGGCAAAGTTATGACGCGACCTACTTAATTTGTTTTCTTGAAACTTGACGAGCATTTAAGATTTGTTCCCAAAGCCTGGAAAAAGGGCGGGGGGGGGGTGGTGGTGGTGGTGGAAATGCAGGCACCATGTCCAAATCCCTGCGTTGAGACGTCATCCTCTTTTAAACACTACAAAGGGCACTCGACAGCAGTCAATGGCTGCAGCAGTCCTACTAATGAGAAGAAAATCAGGCTCCAGCAGTCCTCACGAGTGACTCCAGTCCATCATCCTGCCTTAAAGCAGGTCAAACACAGTGTTTCTAGCAGAGATTTTTTCCATGTATTTGAGATGTTTCTGCTGATGGAGGTTTTGCTCCACACCTGAGTAAGCTATCTTCCTTACCAGCAAGTTTTTGCATAAGCCTCCTTCTTTCTGCCATGCACCCTTTTCTATGGCTAACAGACACGGAGAGCAACGCTTTCCTTTCTCCTTGCAGCCGTCCTCTACGGAGCCAGAGGTCGTTACTGCAATAAGTCCTTACGCTTGTCTCTCCAAGGCTTGCACTTTCTCTCTTGCTGTCTTCTCGCTTCTTCATTTCTCCTCGTTTTCCATGAAATGTGGTGCCCAAACCCATGAGGGTTTCTCTGCAAGGGTGCACGTTTGTGTACAAATCCATTATTTCCTCTGTTATTTTTAATTATTTTCATAACAAAGTTAGATAGGCTGCTAGATCCAAAACAAAAAATAGGCAATAACACCAGACAGCTCCATCAAAAATCCAAAATCTCCTTGCTCTTTCCCAGGTGAGACACCGAAAGAACCCCACCGACACCACGAGAAGCACAGCACTGCACAAAAAATGTGGCCCAAGGGCTCCAGAAACCCAAAGGTTTGGCAAGTATACCTTAGTGCTTTAATTAAAAATCCTTGATAGGTTTAAAAGTGTTTGGGTGTTGTTTGTTTGGTTTTTTTTTAGAGAGACATTGATTATATCTACCTGAGTGCATTTATAGAAGCTTCATCTTTGAGATATCATATTTTCACTGATTTGATAAGATTGTGGCCCTTTAATAAGTTGAAGTATTCAGATACTTATGACAATCTGGCACTCGAATTGTTTGCTTTAGCATTGCAGATTGCACAAGAGACATGAAAGGTTTCAGTGTAGCTGGAAAGTCACTTTTGATGAAATCACACATCGCTCCAGGGGCTGCATTCTTTACAATTCGTGCATACTGATGATATGTGTCTTCAGATGCATTTTGGCAACCCTGTGCCATTTTCAGAAATCCATCTGGGACTCAGGAACAAAGCAAACGCACACGAACATGAGGAAGACAGAGCTGGCACAGCTACCGGATGGAATTTCTTTAAGGAAGCTAAATCGCTTGTTCATTTTGCTGGCAGAAAGTGATAGGAAAATGAGTGTTCCTGTGCTTGATGAACATTGTGATATTGTTAAATCCTTCAGACAACATATAACTCATGGCAAAGCTGTGGCAGAATTCCTTTGCAGTTATCCACAGCGTGGCTCTCCCCCAAAACACAGACCTCTGCCTTCGTTTCATACATAAAAAGTTACCCAAATGAACAATAGCTCTAACTTTAGAGAAAAATCAGAACACTCGCCTCTGTTTTTTTGCTTCAACCCTGCTGAAATGTATTATGACTCCATCAGCTGCATAGTTTTCTTGCACTAAAAGAAAAAAATACAAAAGCAAACTCAATGCTGTGATTTAGATTGGCAGGTGACTTTCAAAGAGAGTTTTCCAAGTAATGCCTTGAGCTTTGCCATGCAAACATTGAAGGGGATGGCACAAACAATGTCCCATACCTGTCAATGCCCCTCAGTGCCAACGGCACAGAGCAGCACTCCCAAGGCCGCATGATGGCGCATCCTTGAGCCCGGACAGAATGAGGAGGTGGCACGTACTTGAGCTCTGATCACCAAGGCCAACCTAAATCTCCTTCATAGATGCTGGTGAACATTTGAGGTACACCAGCTGAGAATTTAGTCTGAGACTGCAAATCGTAGCTAATACCCATCCCAGCTTTGCATTTCTTTTGGAAAAGAGCAGTGAATCACTGAGTGGAGGCTTGCAGAGGAAATCCTCAGCCACAACAAAAAGATTTCATGCTTTATCTCTCCCTCTCAAGTATTTTAGCAGACAGACGGAGGATTTTCCTCCCAGTGACAACAATAACTACGCTCATTGAAGAAAAATATGTGGAACAGGAAGACCTGCATTCCTTTTGTGAAAAATAAGAGCTGTCTGTGCCAATGGCATTTTTCAGGAACAACTCATCCACATGAAGAAATGGCTGCTGCGATAGTGTCAGAACCAGTGAGGCCTATGGTAACGTGCTATATAACTGATGGGAAAAGTAGAGAGAGAAATGTGGCTTGGTCTTCACTTCTTCCAAAGTTGCTGTTATTAATATGCCTCTTTGACTCACATTTGAATGACTCATGTCTTCCCCGCTCCTTGCTCTCGCTGCTTGGTGTAGCAATTGTACCTTATTCCTAATTGTACCATTCCCAAAAGTTTAGTTATTTTGTGTCTAAGAGACCCCTTGAAATACATCCTGACATGTGGGGCTCTTCAGGGCAAGGATTTGGAAAGCTTGTCCTGCAGTCAGTTAGGCATGTGCTTAGCTTCATATGTAGATCCCTATATTAATTAAGCTCACCAAAACAATAAGGTTTAAATGCAGTCTGGTAGTCCAGACAACACTAAGACTATTAGATGATGATGATGAGATAACTCAAAAAGGGGAAAAAAAGAGATGGGAATATTTGCTAATCCCTTCTTGAGGGGAAAAGAGTGACAAAGACACCAGCTTCACATATGAGGTAAGGAAATACCCACATTTTACCATATCAGGTAGTTAAAAAGCAAGGACACATTTCCCCCTCTACCTGACCACTATCATCTTCAGAGCAGGAGCCCATGGACGCTTCCCAGCTGCAAACTTTCCAAAATTCCTGAACTCTTCCTCGCCCTGGTGGCACCGGTGCAAGTGCTTTTCCCACATCCAGCGGTTTTGCTCAAGTCACCCATGGCCATGACAGCAAAGGGCATCACCTCGTTTAAAACAGGATGACGTGACATCTCATAGGATGACCAGACTCTCTGCTGGATCCACAGGACACGTAGGGCAAAATCGAAGGCAGAATAAGAGACATCAGCAGGCAAAATTTTGGGATGCAACTGATGTATGGCAGAAGAGGCAGGCGTTTGTGCACGGGGTCTGCGCACATCAGCCCGCTGCCAGCACGCCTCGAGGCTCACTGCCCGCTGGGGCGAGCGGAGGAGGGCATTCGGTGCCAGGCGAAAAAGCAGAGGCTGAGCTGTGCCAGTCTCGGAGCGTAAAAACACTCGGCTCCCTCTCAGCCATTAAAATGAATGAAGAGCAAGACTGTTTGGATAAACATCAGCCAAAAGAAACCTTGGAGGCAGTTAGAAGGCTACTGCTTCATACAATATAGACCATGTTTCCAAATACAAATATTACACTTGGCAAAGACGCTCCTCTGCTTCATGAGTTATGTTGCATTTTTTGTTATGTTTAAGTTTGTGCAAGAGGTATAAATAGCTGGACTGGTATTAAATGAGCTTTTCATTATGTTTTTTTTTTTGCAAAATATCAAAATGGTCCC
Organism: Tauraco erythrolophus; assembly: GCF_009769465.1. Taxonomy (NCBI): domain Eukaryota; kingdom Metazoa; phylum Chordata; class Aves; order Musophagiformes; family Musophagidae; genus Tauraco; species Tauraco erythrolophus. Next base: position 125,859,746 of record NC_141466.1, on the reverse strand, counting down.
AGCTCTTCATGGAACAAACACACACTATATTCTTGTGCCTGAATTTTTGTTGCTAATTACAGAAAGTACCGTGTAACTGAAAAACAATGTTCAAGAGCCAGACTTGAAAAATACAACTTTCCTATATGAAGTCATTTTTCAGAAAGCTGTCTGGAGAAGGGCATCTCGTTCACCATATAATTTACATGTGTGCATACATGCTTATTTACCTCACAGAATAGTAATGAGTTTCTTCTCGCACTGTGCTAGGACACAGAAAGCCCGGTGTCCAAGCTGAGGAAAACTGCACAAGACAGAGGTACCTAGTTTTGGTCTTTGGTCGATCCTGTACTCCCCAAAAGCAGCATTAATAGGCAGTCCTGATTATGGATCTGTAGACACAAGACTACGCATTCCACCGCGTACAGTCGGCTGCCGTAGCAAACCTCAGTGACCATTCAAGCTTCTCCATCTCATCATGAGAAGATACTACAAGCTGGAGGCCCACAAAGCCACTGAAAGCCTATTTCAGGTTAACTTTGGCAGTACACCTGGGGTTGGAGAGGAAATTCTTCAGTGAGAGATAGCAAGTTGCTCTAGGTGGTTATTCATCTCAAACTCAAACACAACCACATACTAATCAACAGAACACGCTGGAGGCCAAACGGCATTTTTATTTGTTCTTCAATAAATCTGAGTGTGCATAAACACGAGAGCACAGCAGGGCCCTCACTACCCAAATCCCCACCTAGAGAGGTCCTAGTCATGGCCACGATCTGACAGTGCTTCTTTATCAGCATGACAGCAATGTCTACCTGGTTTAATCAATTCATATCTGAATGCATAAGCAAGTTACTTTTATAGATGGATATAAATCAAACTACCCAACAGTGATGCAAAGCTAATTGACTGTCTTACATCAACCACAGAGAGGAGTTCAAAGACACCGTTAGTTTAGCATTGCAAAGGACTTTCAACTTCAGACAACACAAAGGGCTGTCTATGCCCACCGAAAGTCAATATTTACTTTCATTAAAAAAAGTCTCATCAAATATTCACGAGTAGTTTAGAAGTGTTACAAGACCATCATACCAATAGAGCAGACTGAAAATATGAGAGTATGATTAATCCTTCTGCAGCCTGCAGGTCCACAGCAAATGCATATTGCGTACTATTTACTTACAGGGGGGTTAAAGGGAGCGGCACGCAAAATTCTCTGTTAAACCAAAGAGCTTCTGCTTGTGAGTGGAAGTGGCAAACGCCCACCACGAACAGTTATTATTTAACATGTCGTGCAGGACCTCTCCATCTATTCACCTGGCCTTGGCAGTCCGGTGAGAGCAACCAAGGAGAGTCTCACCTGCACAAATGTCTCCGAGGCTCAAACGTTGGAACGGCGCTAAGTCAAATGCTGCAGATTAACAGTCAAAGTACAAAATTAAACACAAAGCCATTCTCTCCTCTAGTCCCTCATGGTTTTGCTGATGGCCAGAACCTCTCATCAGAAGCAGATAGAGCGTGCACTGCAGCACATTTTTATAAATAGTTCATTTACTATTCTGTTATTTCCTCTTGCACCAACGTGTGGAAAAATACTGACCACCACTGATACAGTGGCTGATGGAACAGAATAAGAATTATTTTTAAAAATCCCACAGAAATGTTGGTAATTTTAGCTCCTGACACTGTTCTCTGGGAGTTGTTGAGCATTTCAGGAAGTGTCTGACCAGTAATAACCATCCTACGGCAGTGTGGCCAATCTTAACTGAAAGGCCTCCATGCATCTTGTAATCAATGTTTCTTGACCTCGTTTTCAGTTCAAACCTTTGGCTGTGAGAAGTGGCTTGTTTTTCAGACAACACAATAATCCCCAGAAAACATCCTTAGAAAGAGCTGAGTTAGACTTACCCAGCTTTGTACTCATTTTCTATGAAAACAGCAACTCCCGAAACAAAGGGGTGGGACAAAGCAAACACGGCGTGAATTAGAGCGGAGTCATTCCCTGCATTTGCTTACTGCTGCTCTTCGTTTGGAAAAACTTATATTTTTAACACTGCAGAATTAGCACAGGTTGGTGAACCTTAAGCTCTCTAAATTAGAGGCTGCCAAATGAGCCAACGTCCCCTGTGCCAGTAAGTAAACAGGGGTGTATACCGGGTAAACAGGGTTGAACAAAAAAAACCAAACAGAGCGGGCAGGGGTATCTCTGGGACTCCAGCGTTGGTCAGAGGAGTAGGAGTCTAAAGAAACAACGTGCCACTTTCTCTCTGCTTTTGTGCCAGACACTGCTACGGTGCTTTGGCTCCCTGTCTGGGCTAGTGAGATCAGTTCAGTTACCTGTTTCATCGAGGTTAAACCCATCAAAATGCAAACCAGGCTTGTGCCACCTGCCCAATGGTGGCCTTGCCAGCTCAGCTCACACTTCCCTGCATTTGTACGCAGAAACAAAAATACCATCCTTCATCTCCCCTCCTCCAAATTGCCCACAAAAGTCTACCAGAATTTCTTCTAAAATTAAAATCTTACTCATGCACTAAGGGGAAAAAAAAAAAAAAAAAGATAGACAGGAAAATACACAGCGATGTACAGAGCTGGCAAACATCAGTCTTAGTTTCTACATGGGGAATAGGACAGCCCAGCCAGGGTAAGTCCCCTGCTGGTCTCTGGGCCCTCTTACAGCTATATTTATGGTAGTTGTGATTCTGCTGAAGATTTCATTCTCCCATTTACACAATCTTCCCTACCTCCTTACTCCACCTTCACCCCAAATCCAACATTGTCCATTTATTTCGAAGCCAGATCACAAGCCTTATTTCCTCTCCTTGGCTAAAATAGTGCTGTTAAGAGAGAGTAAAACCTAAAATATGCTTGGATTTTGGTTTTTATGCTAAATATGAACCACAGAGATAATATTAAAGCTCTTTCTTCTCATTTTTTAAAGTATAAAAGCACTATTGCATTAAACATATCCATCAAAAGAAATAGTGCTTTCACTTGCATATTGTTACCATAAAAATCTCCCTAAATGACCTACACAACCGCTGACTGCGATCCTCACACGGGCAGCAGGGACAAAGAATATGTGATGCACAGGGATTTTTTTTTTTTAAGTCATGATCTAAAGGTAGGAAAAAAGTAACGAGCTACCAACTCTCCGTGGACATCCTCACTGCTGTGCACTTTTCTAAGGAGCTTCTGCCTTCACAGACAGATGGCCCTGAGGTTTTTTCTCCCCCACTTCTTTGTGTAAAATAAATACGTGAAAGCAACCCATAGCTCAAAGAGGATCTTTAGTCCAGAACTGGATGTGGGACTTGTGTTCCCTTGTGTTTGCAGTGGCTGCTGCCTTTCAGAGGTGACATGTTTATTTTCCATGGCGAGGGGGTTTCTCCCCCCCACAGTTAGACACCCCTCTGGCCAGGCAGCCGTGTACCCATGGGCTGCCATCACTCCTGCACCTCTCGGGGTTGCACGTTGTGCGCAACTCGAGAGAAGAGCATTTGGAGGTTTGGGCTGGGTGGCTCTGGAGCAGTTTATTGTGAAGCTCTGCTTACCGTCCAAGGCGGGCGTGAGGTCTATTGCACAGTTTGGAAGAAGTTTCCCTGCATAACTCAAAGGTATCATTCAACCAAAGCTAAACACTCACCCTCTTTATCTTCCTGAAAACCCTTCTTGCTTCTGCACCAGGGACATGCTTTCATTTAGGTTACTCAAGTTCAGCGTCTTGTCAAAAAGCTCCCCAAAGTCTTGCACTTCGCAGAGGCGGACGGTGCTGTGAAAACACGGGAGCTGCGCGGCAGAGCCAGGGGCAGGCAGCACCTTCTGGGACACCTGATGGCCCCTCACGTTTCTTGTGCTTCCCTCCATCCCACGGGGCCACGTGGCTCCAAACTCCGACGTGTTCACAAGTTAGTGACATTTCTACGGGAGAGCACACAGAGTATTAGGCAGCCGTGATTTAGCTGGTGAGGAAGCAATGATTTATAACAACATTTGAAGCAGGTCATTAAATATGACCCCCTCATTGCAAACCCCATGCTGAGCAAGATATTTTCTTGTAAATGATTTACCAGCAAGCTTTTCATACTTCTGCCTAGTAGCTTTTCCATAACCAAAGTCAGACTCGCTCACACTTCCCAAGCTCTGGTAGTGGTTTTTCTTCAAACTGTGAAAACATCTCAAGGCTGCTGCAAATTGGTTAAGGTAGCTCAGCAAAGAGGGAGGATTTGGGGCTGTTTTGGGGACATAGCTGCTTTCTCTGAGCTGAACTTCACTTTGTTAGAGATACAACCCCAAAGCTTCTGAAGTGAAAGCAAATCAGTTTTAGTTGGGGAAAAAAAAAAAAAAAAAGGAAAAAAGGAAAAGAGGAAACTCTTTTTCCCTCATTTGCAAGGTGCTCCAACTCCACTCCTCATTCTTCACAAGCTCCCAACACAAGGTCATCCAAGCACCTTCCGGAAACACGTCCACCGCTGTGACTGGCATTTGTCTCTCTGCAATAGAAGAAGCAGTCCTGAAGCCCACGGCCACAGCCATCTCAAGCTGCAGAAGTGAAGAGCTTATTTTAAGCTTAATTTTTATTTATATAACTACGCCAAAGCATCGGGAAGCTGTGAAAGCACCCAGGAAACCCACTGCAGTCAAAACCCAGCAGAGCAGCCTGCCTCCCAACATGGAGAGGCTGCAGGGAGAGCAGCTTTCTTATTCCCTTCTTTTCCTTTAATTCCCAGAAAGAAAGTCCACTTTCATAGCAGGGAGGCCAAATGGTTATGCTGCTGTCTTAATGTTGGCAAGCCGCTGAGATGTAGTGCCAGAGACAAGACTGTCCCAGTGCTCTGACAAGGGATATAAAAATAAAGGAGGCTGCTCTCAGGGCACCCAGCTAAATTCTGTTTCGTTTTCTCTGTCTGACAGTGCTAAGCGACCTGAATCTCTACCTCTCATCTGCCAGACAGGGGACATCACTCTTCTCTGAACTCTCAACTACACGGTCAACATGTTGCTGTGGCCGCAGGGTGGGTTCCTGCCGGTGCGTGAGCATCCGACGCCTGCAGCAGCCCTGTGTCTGCTGAATCCCAACGCCTCGAGTAGTGATGCAGGGAGGGTTTCTGCTGAGGGTGTTGCTCTTCCTGGGATGGCTGTACTCGAGCCAAGGCAACTCAAACCATGCCAGAGGGCACTAATGGAGCACTCAGAGGAGTTCTCCTTTGCGGGGAAACCTCAAATTCTGCTTGCCCATCCTCCTCCGGGAGTGGCCAACATGAATCTGCAGGTACATCTTTTCAAGGCGGAGAAATCTGGGAATCTGAAGTGATTGTCGCAGTGTTTATATCCCACTTTTTCCATCATGAATGAGTTATACTCATGTCCTTCTGAGAGGCATTTATAGTTTTGCAGCACCACATAGTCCAATCCAAACTCCTGCTGAAGTCCATGGAAGCAATCTATCTTGCGTTATGTCAGCGCCAGGCCAGGCTTCAGTCTCCGAAGGACAATCACAACTGAAGATAAGCAAACAAGCTACACAGTTTTGTTTGATTTTGCCTTTTAAGTATAATTTTTGGTCTGTGTAACTAGAACTGCTCCTTCACAAATGAGGCTGGATCATATTGCATGCTGTATTTGATAGCATGAGAAACAAAATGTTTGCACTTATTTAGCTAGCAGATTTCTCTTGCTTTTTATGGAGGCAAAAAATCCCTCCACCAAAAAATCAGAATATTTACTCTCATCATAAAGAATACTGCTTTCTGATATTCTGAACATCTGATGCCCCTTGAATAAGATACTTTAAAAAAACAAATAACAAGCCTGTACAATGAATAAAGCCTCATTCTTGCTTTAGGTCCCAGCCACATATAAAAGGTATCAATACTGAAAACATCCAACACTTGATGCCAAGCACCGGATGCTCTGTAAGCCTGTTCATACCCACACCACGAGCAGCTGGAAGAAGACAACATTTTCAAGAAGGCAGACGATATTTTTTCTTTGAAGCAGAAACTCATATAAACCATACAAGGAAAAACTATTTGCTTGTGAGCATGTTTGTAACCCTAATTTTTTTAACAGCTCCAGCTTTGGACAATTACAGGCAACCGAAGCCGCCCTGGTTGATGCCAGCCGTGTTCATGCCTAGTACAAGCTATGCAGCTGCCCAAACACTGCCACAGAGCCGAGCCCAGCATGCATGGAGCCACCAGGGAGATGACTGACTTTACTGGCGCTCAGCGTTGGGCTCTAGGTCCTTAAAAAGAGAAAGAAGTTTTGTGTTGAATTTCAACCTCTCCAAGCAACAGTTTTCGCAAAGGCGGCTGTGCTCCCGGTGTATTTACAAAGCCAGGTCGGGAAGCAGCCTCGGGCTCCACGGTTGGCACGCAGGGCAATCTCACAGCAGTCCGGGCATTTTGGTAACACCTCAAGCACAACGCGAAGGCTCAAGCCTGAAGACTTGTCCTCAACAGCGCCAGGGGAGGAAACACTGAAGAAGATTTACATAGTAAGGTACAGCTGGCTGATGCTCTGCCCAACTCAGACATCAGCCCTGCTCACACCTTCGTCCTCAAGCACGCCTGGAGCGGAGCGGCAGGAGGGAATACGGAGCAGCAAGATGCGGTGTTCCCACACGCGTGTGTTCGGACACCGAAACCGTGTCGGCGGCTGTGTCCCTGTCTGTGGTACCCCCCTGCGGCCAGGTCGGACATAGCAAGCTCCGTGCCACCTGCCACCTTTCTTCCACAGCCATCTGCATCCACATCTTCATCCGTACCGGCCGCCGTGCCACCCGCAACACTTCTTCACCCCAAACGATCTCCATGTTCAGCCACGGCAACCTCCCAGCCTACAGCGCTTCTTCAGCCCCAGCAAACCCTGCACCACCCTTGGACCCTGGTTTCTGGGCACAGACCTCAGCAAGCACAGAGCTCCCACGGGGACAGACCTGCCACGGCACAGGGCACAGAAGCCCCTGGCTCTGCTGCTCACCACAGGCTGCCCAGAGGAACAGAGCTGCCCCTTCCGCAGCTCCCAGCTGGGCAGCTTTGTAGGGATAGCTCCTGACTCTTTCCATGTCTTATAATCCATCTGCTGCTGTAGCCCCCCTCCAGCTGCCTGCGTGCAGCAGGCAGGGCTCCCGAGACCCTACGCCCACTCCACATCACCAGCCACCTCCAGCTCCTCTGTTTCCAGCATGGACAGCCCCTGCCAGCCTTGGCGGGCAGCTGCTGGCTGCACCTGGTGTGGCGAGTGCGGGCTGACAAACGAAAGGACATGGGGCGAGGACGCAAGGTGCAGAGGTTTTCCCTCTCCATCTCTGCCCGGACCTGCGTAGTGCTCAGCAGACACGTGGCACTCTCCTGATTTCGGAGGATGACGAAGACCCAGGGGACCCCAGCGATGCAGCAGTTTTAGGCAGAGGGTTTCAGAGGCAGGCAGCTGGTGCACCATGGCCCATGCCCATCATTTCTCTTCACAGTCCAAGCGGAATGGCTATTCTTGTTGCTGCTGGGTTGTTGTGTGGTTGCTTGGGGACTTTCTTTTTTTTTTCTTTTGGGGTGGGGGGAGGCAGGTGTTTTATTTTTTAGCTTTTTTCTCGATATGGCAATGCAATGCCAACAGATGGAGCTGTTCAGAGCAGAGACCGTTTGCTTTGGCAGAGCACGGAGGCAGCAGCGGACGAGCATGGAATTCTAATTATTAAACATAATGAGAGATGAATCATCCCCAAGAAGGAGACAAACTCTCTTTACTATGCTAAAGTGAAAAATAAGCCTGTCAACAAAACTACAGCCCAGAACGGGGGAATCCCAGGAGTTCTCTGTCTCTGCATGTGAGGATGTTCTGTCCCAGGAGACACGAAGGGCTCATCACAGCCCTTCAGCAGAGGGTTGGAACCTCACAGTCCTGTGCCGGACTCACATCATCACTCACCAGAGCTTCAAATCAAAAGATACATCATGCAGGACTTCTTCCTTCCCCCCAGCCTAATCTTAGACTTCAAAGCCAGGGCACATTGGCATGTCACAGGGCTTCCCCCCATCATCTCCCTGCAGTTGGACTAAAGTCCTCAATCCTCTTCCCTAAACTGAGGCCACAAGTGCAGCATGAAGCCTCCATGGCTCACCAGCAACCAGGGATGTGTTACAGGCTATCAGAAGGACAGGAAAGAGTAAACAACAGGTGACCCTTCTTGGATTTGTGCATGTGTGTGCATGGACAGGGAATTTGAGAGCTGCATTGTTTCACCAGGGAGCAAACTGGGAGGAAAAATCCACTGTCAAGTGTTATTGCCTTCTTTTTTCCCTGGCAAGATAAACTAAAACAAAATATATTTGGTATTCTTATTGGTATATGACTAACAAAGAACAAGGTCTTGCAGCCTGTCTGCCAGTGAAATCTAAACAGTTAGAAAATTTAAGATGAGGATGAGATGACAGCTCTCATTTGAGAGACTTTTGCCTTTTTGTTATTTTCAGGTAAGGAGAATCGATTAGTTACCAGGCAGGGGAAAAGTGCTCATGTCTTCTTTGCAACCACACAGAAGATTTCAGCAAAGAAGAAACAAAAGATTATGTGGTCTTTCTGTTATAAGCCCTCTTCCAAAAAGCCACTGTATCTACTTTTATATAACGGACACAGGATTTCTCATGGCAAAATGACCTGAACATTACATTATTCTTAGCAAAAGGACAGCACGCACACTAATGGAGAGACGTCTTCGATGGAGAATTTGTGGGGCAGAAAAAAAAAATGCATCCGTACAGAAAGCAGATATGGATCCTTTGCCACCTCCACCATCTCCATTGTTGCCAGCAGGGATGCACTGGCTTCCTCAGGTGATATTCAGCATAAGCCTGGCACTACATCACCGTGCAGTTAATTTTTACCAGTTACGAAAAATCTGAGCAATAAAAAAGGCAAATAAATTGTGGGGGGAAAAAAAAAAAAACCTTTTGCACCAATCTAAAAAGTTCTTAATTGTTAATTGGGCCATTCTGTAATCACTGGAACAAACAATGCCTGATTTCTTCCAGATTTGTGCCAACCAGAGCTCACAGCAACCTACGTTTTAACATTAACTGGGAAAAAATCCTGTATAAAGGCTTTCTCCTGCAGGGATCCTCAAGGGACTCATCAGTCTCCTTTCAATTCAGGAACTTACTGTAGTTCTTTATTCTTTCTGGCCACATACATTAATTTAACTGGGGAAACTTAATTGTTTCCCCTCTGTTTATAGTATTAGACAACTGATGCCGTTGGGGGAAGAGAGAAGAAAGAGGAACAGAGAAAAGTGGAGAGAACAGGACATAAAGATGGACATACATAAAGACAGCACAAACACATAAAAACTTTATTTACAGGAGCACACTAGCCTGAAAAAACCCACACCTAGGATTTCCAGATGAATAGGTAATTATACCTACTAGCCAGCCTGGTCACCATTATTACTAAAAATCCATTAAAACACACATTTATGGAAAATACTCTTTGAAATACTTAAAATGGGAGCTTCCAAGGGTTTTCTCAGGCACCAAATTATTCTGCTGACCCTTGACAGCAACTCACTGCTAGAAGGGGCAACAGCATCAGAGCGGTGGAAACAGGCTTTAGTGCTCCTAGTACCGTGACTGCAAATAGTCATGCTGCAGCATTCAGAGAACGTCCTGAAGAAGTTGTAACATATCCTCAGGGCAGGGTTTAGGTAAGGGTGAGGGGTACAGTGCAGTTTTTTGGGGAAAAAAAGACAACAAGCCTTGTTTTCTTCATTAAAAAGGAAGCCTTTATCTCTCCATGTGCATCATTTATGACAGCACCTAATACACCTGTGGCTCGTTCCGTTGCAGTTATAGAGACGAAGAACTAGAATTTGAACTAGGTTGAAGACAAAGAACAGGGGTTACTGGAGTGCTGAAAACCCGCCCCATTTCCTCAGACACCTGAGCACTTTTGGGTGCCACTTCCCTGCAGGGTTAGTCCCTACCAACTACTTTATCTGGGCTTGTCATGTCCATAGAAGTAAAAGCAATTTTGTTTTAAACGAGTTTATGTGACTTTAGAGATAAACAAACTTTTACTTTAGCAAGGCAAAAAAAAGGCATCTTAGTTTCAAAACTGAAAACAAATAAAATAGAAAAGTACCGAAAGAAGAACATAGCATTAGCTCATATCTGAACTTAAAACTCGGTCTGAGTCACATTTTGGACAAACGGATAATTGAGTTGCCTTCTGCCCCTTGTATATTGTTTTTCACAGTGAACTTTATCCTGGGTTTCTATTTATCATTTACAGTTGGGAGTTTCCTTATTTTTGAGTTCTCTTCTAATTTATGTACCTTCCTTATGTTGGTCAAGATTCTTGAAATTTACCTGGGAATAACTGGGTTTTTTGATGTGCAAAGACAACACTCAAAATTATGCTTTTTCTACCCATTCATCCTCTTCCCTGAGGAACGAACTGGATTGTAGTTCTCAAATTGTAACATTTTGCAATTCATACATCGTAAAGCATTTTCCGCTGTGCCATGGCATTGTTTGTCTTTTGGTTTGCTAATTTTTCTTCATGGCCATTACATGACACATTAATAGAATAAACATGGGGTTTGAAACAATCTCCCTTCTCAGACACACACAGTACGAGTTTCAAAGGCCATGTCACAACATTGACTGTTAATTACCTCAAGACTTGGCGTGTTCTTATCTCCCCAGAGGAGTTCACTGCCTTTCAAAAGGACTTGCCTCCAAACTTTTTATTTTCTTTTTTGAAAAAACTGTCTCTTCATCGGATTGAGAATGACACTTAACTAGAGTTGATTCCTGCAAAATTAGACACAAATGCGATTTTATAAACATGGCCAATTTCTCCCAACAACATCCACTGTGCGTTGTAGCAGTTACTTCCAGAGATGGACTGGAACAGAGAGCAACATCTGACAAGAAGAATAATCACACAGAGTGCAATGAGGGGGCAGATTCATTTTAGAGCTAATCTGACTTAACATCAGTCAACAGGGGTTATCCCATCCTTCCCATTCCTCTTCCAGCCGCGCACTCCTGTGTTTCCTTTACGTTAGATCTAACAGCTGCAGGGCACAAAAAGTCAGTTCACTGATCCAACAGCAAACTAACCTACCAGAAGAAAAAGTTTATCTCCTGCAAAATTTTAATTTCAGAGTTAGTCCTGAAGGGAGTTCTGGGTGCAATTGCAATGGATACCCATGGTGCGTCGGCTGCTGGCACCCACCCGGCAGCTCTCTCCCTCCCCCTCCTCAGGAGGACAGTGAGCGGCAGAAATTAAGAAAAAGCTCGTGGATCGAGATAAAGGCAGGGAGATCACTTGCCAGGTGCCACCCCTGGCAGAACAGACTCGCCCTGGGGAAAATTAATTTAATCTATTGTCAAGTGAAATAGGGCTGGGTAGCGCGAGACAAAGACACATTAAACCCACGCCTTCCCCTCACCCCCTTTCCCAGGCTTGAGTCACCTCCTCCTGCACCAGGGGCTCACGGGGCTGTTTCGCATGTTTTTACCTCACTCCTTGCTGCCGGCCACTCCTTTGGCCCTTTCCCAAAACCCCTTCCCCTGCGGTGCCACCGGCCTCGCAGAGGGGCTGTGCTGAGCCCACTGGGGCAGCTGTTGGAACTGGCTGGAATCTTCTGGAACTGGAAGTCCTCACAGCCCCCCCCCCCCAGCACCCTGACGCCTGCACACAACGCAGTACCAGGGACACAGGAGTGGACTTTTAGCCACAAAAAGTAAAGCAGCAAAGTTCTCAAATATGGATAATTTGATATCAACTTTAAATCGAATCTCTTCTGGCCAACGGGCAGCGGGGCCAGGAGATTTCCAGCAAGGTATCGCATTGCCCAGCTCTATCAGTCAGACATAACTCAGATTTTAAGGGAACAATTCTAAAAAATACGTTTAATAGGATTTCTGTTGCAGGCAGAGTATGTACAGAAGATGCTACCACCGAGGGTGGTGGCGTGGCTCGTTGGCACTCAACCCTGAACACGGGGGTTTTGCCACCACTGCGTTGCACCACGGCAAACTGCAATCCTTGCTCATGTTTGTGCTGTGATGAAATGTAGTCTGTACCATCTGAACACGTGCACTCGAAGTGAAAGCAGGGCTGGAGAAAAGAACCACTTTAGGGAAACTATTTCTATTATAAAAGATAGACCGAGAGCCCTTGGCTAGTGGAGAGCTCCTTTCGGAGCAGTCACCCCCTGGCTGCATCAGATTATTTGCCCGGAGGAGTCTGCAGTTTGATTCTCCCACTTGGCTTTTCAAGCCCTGCACATCCACCAGATACTCAAAGATAATCCAAAAAAATAAGTATGAGTCATCTAAACAGCTTGCACCACCTTGTTTTTGAAGTCTCCAGTGTTGACATTAAGGGACTCGTAATGTTTGAGTCCTTAAGAGAAATACCTCCAAGGATGAGGTCCTGGCTCTGTTGAAGTTGACGGTGACGGCCGAGCTCCAAGTGACCTCGCTGGGGACAGGATCTCGCTTCAAACACTTGCCTTCACGTGGTGCTTTCTGAAAACTGCATTTTAACAACTTTCAAAGGTTTTTTGTTTCAGAAAGATGAGTTTAGTTGGTCTCTTTCTGTATGTCTGTGTGGATGTTTACAGCAATATGACTGAGCATAACACAGTGGGCAACCCCAGCCACCTATTACGATATATTGCAGCCCATAGGCTCTGTAAGAGGTGGTGAGATAAGCTATGGGGGCTCCTCCTCTGAGAGGCCACCTGGATGTCTGGCTGACACACGCCTTCAAGCTGTGCGTACGAAGGTAGGAGCTGGGGCAGCTGACACATCTGAACTGATATAAAGAACATCGATTCTCTTCCCTCTATCTCTGGGAAGAGAATCCTGCGCTTCCCTCACACCTTGCGAAGAACTGGGAACTTCGTGGCTGAAGGAGTGTACATGAGCTCTCAAGCGTATTGCATCGCTGTCACATGGGAGCCTTTTAAGGCGCGAGGGTGTTATGGTGAAGGCACGAAGCCATAGGAAAGCTGGTCTCACTGTATCCATTGCTCATGTGTTCACCAACATATTTTATTTGGTTCATTAGGCAGACGGGAGTGGGTAAATAGATGGACATTTATTGTGTTCAAATCACCAGTAAGTGATGCTAATGGTCTTTACGGGGATTTATTGCCCGGGTTACGTGGAAGATAAATTCTCTTATCACTATAGGATCTAAGCAATAAAAGCCAGTGTACAAGTCCTCCTAATCTCCGTGTTATTCCATAATGGAGTCAATAATCAAGCACAGGGCTATTAGAGCAGAACAACCTCCCACAAGCTTCCCTGTAAAAAATGAGCAAAAAGAAAAGAGGTCAGTTTTATTAATCAGTAGTGCTATCTTTAGACCCACTACAGGACTCCTTTACCGCAACCTAGCGATGATGTCAGCTTCCATGTAAGATCTCAATACAATTTTCTGCAAGCTGTAGGTTCTCGGCATCTCTTGGCAGATCTGGACTCTGGGATGAGGCAGTGGCACCTTCTCCATGCACTTGTAAGGCATCTACCAAAACCTCTGCCAACACCTCATGCTGAAAGTCACAGAAATTCTGTATTTGTCCTCACTTTGCCATAAACCAAAAAATGAGTCTTTCACATGAAAATACTGGCCATGTATAAAGTAACAGTTCATATTCCTTCACCTCTTCAAATATCCCCCGGAAGACGAGCCTTATTAGCACCGTGAAGGATCTATCAATACTTACCCAGGTTTCTTGGAAGATCTCACAAGTAATTCCTCTTATTCTTTTTCTTCTTTCCTTAAAAATAATTTTGTTTTCCTTCTACCCACTTCACATTGATACCTGCTCTCCCATTAGAGAAGTTTCTTGTATGCTCTGCTTTCTGACAAGAGCCTTTATTTCCTTACCTACCTACGTTAATAGAATCATAGAATGGTTTGGGTTGGAAGGGACCTCAAAAGATCATCTAGTTCCAACCCCCTGCCATGGGCAGGGACACCCTCCACTACACCAGGTTGCCCAAAGTCTCATCCAACCTGGACCTTGAACACTTCCAGGGATGGGGCATCTACAACTTCTCTGGGCAACCTGTTCCAGTGCCTCACCACTCTCTGAGTGAAAAAATTTCTTCCTTATATCTAATCTAAATCTGCCCTCTTCCCGTTTAAATCCATTACTCCTTGTCCTATCATTATAAACATCCCATTCAGTTCCCCAATTCTCTTCTAAGTCTCCTCCTGCCAACCAAGCTGACCTAAACCAGATTCTTTCTCAAGTCATATTGTAACCTGAAAGGTGCCTCTCTACTGAATTAGAGGATGAGATTGCAGACATCTAGAATCACATCGGTCCAAACACTGTTAGAGTGGTAGACCTTTTGAGATTCAGGAGACGCTTTTAAAACAGGGCTGCATATAGACTGCAGATGGTGTTCAGCTATTTGCAAAGTACCACCACAAAAACTTCCTATACAACAGAATGTCTTCAAACAAATGAATCCTGCTACCACCGAGTGACCAGAACTCTTAGCAGATTTTGTTTTCCATTTTTAAAATGTGTAGATATACACTCTAGAACTTCTCATTTAATCCTACATCATTCCGCTCAAAATCGAGCTATGAAGACTGTCCAGTTGCACCATTACCACCTTTGTCACTGTGAAGTGTTGCACCCATTTCACCTGCAATACCATAATAACCAATAGTTTTGGCTTCTGTTTCTAGACTCTGCTCTTAGCCTACGTTTTAGACAGCAGTTACCACAGCCTTGCTAATACCCTTGGATTTATTACCAGCTTTGCTCCCACTTAGGCTTCATTCTCCTTTCACAGCATCTTCCATACTGTCCTTTATAGAGGAAAGGGTGCAGTTTCCCTAAATCAGGCCCCCTCTTCCTCCCCAGTCAATCCATTTACATTTCACAGTGTTTCCAGAGGTTAATTCACAAGCAGAGAAGCATACTCTTCGTACCTACAGAATACAGAAAATAGAATTCAAATCACCCGTAAAACTTTTTTTAGTGTAACAAGCCTCTCCTCTGTGACTTGCTCAGCTGCAGCCCTCAAGTCACTCATTGCAGGGCCACACTGTTAAGGTACAGGAGCGAAGGGAGACAGAAAATGAGCTATACATTAGGTTTGTCTTAGGCTATTACAAGCTTTTAGCAGAGAAATTTATTATGGCAGAAGACTGACTACTCTGGCACCAACCTGCCTGCTACAAAATACTCTGGGACACGTAATTGTGTGTTTGAGTATAGAATCAACAGTATTCAAATTGTTTGTATTTATATACATTTCATCTGGTTGCCCTTTCTTTATAATTTTAGCCAACTATTGCTGTCAGCTGTATAATTTCCTCTTGGACTGTATCTGCTTATGTCAGTGGCAACGGTTACTCATCACGTACAAGAGTTTACAGACCTCGTCATCGCAAAGTGTCTGTTCTCACCATTTATTTTTCATAAGCCCTTTTTAAGCTCAAAATAGAACTAGTAGCAGAATTAGACCCATAATTAAAGTAAGGGAACATCTTTCATTTGCTTAAGTGGGAGTTGGATGATGGGAAATTCTGCTCCTGCCAGTCTTCATGATTACTGATAGAGAAATTCCCTTTTTCCTCTACCTAGACAGAAGAAGGAAAAGTTGGACAATGTAAAGGCACACAGCTCAATTTCAAAGAAGGATTCCCCTAAGGAGCTTCCTGAAGAAGCCTGGCTTTTTTGACAAAAAAAAAAAAAAAATCCAACGCAATATTTGATTGGTGTATTATATAGACACAAAAGCTAAATGTTATCTGCTGTTCGAGTTATGATTTTACATATATACATACAAACACAATTTTGAGATAGTGTGTGGGGAAAAAAATATATGCTGGAATTCAAATCTCCATAAAGAGATATTAAGCAAGTAAGAGGAAGAAACAATTTATCAATTTACATATTTTACAAGCTATTTTGCCCTACTTATTCCATGAAAGAGTGAATTTATGCCAAAGCTTACATGAAGTCGACACTGAAAAGCACTTTTAGAATGAAAGCAGGCTAACACCGTTACTTTAACTTTTCCAAAAACAACACCCTTTTCAAACGTGGGTACTTACAAATTCATGCACATGATCTTCAATTTTTCACTCACGACATAGTGGAGCTCCCACACCACCATTAAATGCTGCATGTTAGAGCAATACTCATGGCTCTGACAACACGGCTTCTTTGCTGGAGTATTTCTGAAGCGTTGTAGTTTGCGCTGCCAAGGCCTCGGCCAGCGTGAAGCAGCACAGTTCTTAATTTCATCGGACCACGAGCGTATCAACCGAGGATCCAGCCTGCTATCTCAGCACAAACTATTTCAGAGAGATGCAGTCCGCTTTTTGGTTCCGCAACCTGGAAAGCCCTTGTTTCTTATTATTTACAGAACTGTACTGAAACATCTTCAACTATAGGACTACACTGATGTCACGACTGAAAAAAACACACAAAGAGGACAGTATTGCCATGTATGCTGTAACGCAAGAGTGAAAGTGAACTCAGGCTATTAAAAAAATTTATTAAGATTTTAATCCATGAAAGATTGGTACTACAATCAATGTAACCATTTAATCAGTCAAGTATGTCTGTTATAGGCAGGCACAACATTACGAAACAGGCAAGTACAATGCCCGATTAAGCGAATACAGTCTGAATATCTATTCATCCACTCTTTCTGAAAACAGAATTATCAAATATCCACCAGGGAAAAAGACGAACTATTTCAGTTTCTCTTTGGCATACTTATCAGGACAATGAATTAATTACAGAAGTCTTCTATTGCTGCCAGCGCTGCAAAGAGAAAAGTACTGAATGGAAGATTGTACGTCAGAACTCACTTTTAGGACTCAGGCAACCTGGCTAAGGTATCAGAACCGGTGACAAAAGACAGTTCAGCTGCCAGTGCTTCACAAGGCAGACAAAGGATTACATTGTTTTATAATGCAGTTTTGTTGAAAGTATAAAAAGAATTACAGTAAATTTATGCACAGTACATACATATTACACACAGTTATATAAATACCCATGCTGTGGCTGGACTTCAGGAAGTTGCTTTACCAATAAGAAAGCTAGTATCAGACCTCCCAACATCCATTTAATACACATTGCACTTCGCATCCAGTAATATGTTCAATTTCTGTACCTCTCTTAAAAATAGATTTAAAACAGAAGCGAAGAATAAAATCGAATCTTTCCATAAACTTTGTTTTCTTATTTACAGTGTAATATTCCATTATACATAAAGACTGCGTTACGATACATTATCTTCATATAGCTTTTTGTAATACATACAGCTTGAAGCTATTAACATTTTAGTTTGGGAACAGAGATATGACCTATAAGACTACGTAAAAACAATTCTAGCCTTAACCTTGCTCTAGTTTGTTTCACTGAAACCATTCTTTGACAAAAAAAATTCCTCCTTATTGGGGAGGGAAAAAACCAACCCATGTTTAAACCACCACTGGATTTCCTTAAACCATTGAGAAACTTAGAAACCATAACCATTTTTGCATAATTATACAGCCACTTCAAAGGTCTGTTACTTTCAAATTTAGAACATCAAAGACAATTGTGACCATATCTTTAAATTAGTTAAAAAAACAAAACAAAACAACCTTTCGGTTATTTTTCAAACATAAAGCAATGAAAATGCAATCATTAATCATATATAATCTTTGCACAACTGGGAAGAGTTCCTATTTTATTAGGGAAAAAATGAACATAAACACACTCCCATTCACAGAGTGAGAACATAAACTACAGCAGCACTTGTCTCAAGTTATGGTGCACGTGGTTGCAATACGGGGTTATAAAACAAGAGTAGAATTTCCAACATCTGTTAAAACACAAAAAAACTTATTGTACAAAAAGTCATTCACATTCTTTGCAATGAAGTGAGGAATCAGCTGTTCAGCTTTCTGGACTCTCCAGCCGGCAAACTCCTCCTTCTATTGCCACGGACTGTCCTGCCACAGCTCCAGGAGGAAGTCTTGAAATGTGAGTCTGGAAAAGTCAAGAGAGTATTATCGAGTGAGATGAGAAGAGAGGCAAAACTATGCAGGACACAAAGCAAGACTGTAATTATTGAACAATTAAGCTGCTCCATCACTGAAGTCTGAGGGCAAACTACAAAGCAACTTGAAAAGCTACAAAACAACTGAGATTCTTTTTTTACTTTGTTTGCGTTAATGTTTAACACCTGAAGAGAAGGACCATGACAAATGTGTAGAAAAGGTAAGTTGGATGACCTAGTGCACTGTAAGTAGAAGAAAGGAATATCCAGCATGGAGACCAAAGAAAAATAACTGTGCCATTCCAAGGTTTATAAGTCTATTTCTTAGGGAGATTCAAAAAAGTTTAGTACTGCATATAGAAACATACCTTACAGAAATCTTAGAAACAATAAACTATTTGACAGAGATAAACTAACACTTCAGAGCATAAGGCAACTGTGATGATCAGGATGCAAAGACAACATTTCTCTGCATAAAATACCTACTTGTCCACCTAAAAAACTCAAAGACTTCCTCTAAAATATTTGTTGTCGACTGTCAAATAAATGGACCCAAAGAGCAATTGAGTTTCTGTCAACAGGTATCTTTTCCATGGAGAAGTTACAAAAGCAGGCCTCTGAGATGGCTCTCTCATCTTTCAGCCAGAAGGTAAAAGCCAGAAGTGGGCACACGTGTGTGTGTGTGTGTACACAAAACTTCAGCTTTTAACTCTATTGTAACTCAGTGACATTAAAAATATCTTAAAGATCCTTTATATTGAGGTGCATTTTATTACTGATGAGCAAAAGCATTCAATTATGAAAAGATCCTTTGACTTATTGTTACAAGTAATTACTTCCCCCCCGCCCTTGCACACGTTTTCATACTGTGAAAACTGCTCATGTTTTTATCCACACTGTTGATTTTGAGCTACAGCAAGAGCCAGTTATAGATACATCAATTGCTTTCACATAGGGCCAAGTGGCTAAAGCAGTGTTTAAACAGAACAACAAAAGGAGTTAGAAGTGTGTTTCTACAACTTTACTGTTTCCTACTTCCAGGGCTGCTGAATGGGTGCTGGTAAAATACACAAAAAAAAGAGCTTTAATGGAACTCCAAAATGCAATAGAGCTGATAACAGCATTTCCATGGGCTTGAGGCAGAAAGTGCCAATGGCAGGGACTCACCAGCTTGAGCTACACTCCAGCCATCCCTCCCACCAAAGCAGGAGCACTGGCCTTCATTCCCCTTGCGAGTTACACATCTCATGGAGTGATTCACTAATGCTCAGACAATGTAACGCTTAAACAACTATTAAGTTAGGAACTAGAAATGATTCCGACTACAGTATAAAGCTCACAACGTAGAAGTTGCTGGCATTTCGGAATCACAGCTTCCTGTGAGTGCAGCCAGCTATATAGTAAAGTTTTTGTATGTATGTTACTCCATTTAAAAGATTTAAGTGCTGCAAAACATGTAACTTGCAATGAGGCAACGGGTTATAACAAAAAGCATAGATGTAAAAGTTCAGCAAGAGTGACTTGCATTAATTGAGCAGAAAGTTATTTCAGACTGTAACCACAACTCATTGCATAGAAGAGACATTTTGCATCTCATTTAATTCTTTTCTAGATAAGGGTATCTTGGTGTCTGCTCTTAGGTGGTCTTGTTTTCAGTTAAATTACAGAATGAGATTTAATTAAAAACATTTCAAGATTTTCATTTTACTGCTAAAACTTTGATCTCTGCCCTTCCTGCTTGATATATGAACATCTTCCTATTTTCAGAACAATTTTGGTTACAGCTGTTATTTACCACTTCAAGAAGAAAAGATTCCTTTCAAATCTATTACAGTTTCCCCCAAAACGTAACTGACAATTTTTCAAGACGTTATTTTGCAAGTTTAAAGAAAAAAAAAAAAAAAAGAAAAAGAAAGAAAAACAAGTGCAAGAAGAATACTTTTTATTTTATGATTGACAGACCCAAGACATTTTTCCAGGTCTGTGAAAATTTCTTAATGAGAGGTGGGATAGGATGACAGTGTAAAAGCAGCACTGTTCATCGGGCACAGTAGCAAATTTCCTCCATGGAAGAATGCCACTGATTGTGTGGTGAGGTACTTCAATCAAAGCAAACCAGCGGTTCACTGTAAGGGAGGCATGATTTATAAGGAGATTGCTTGTACAGTGATCAGTCAGAATTATGAGCAGATCATTGTGGCAATACAATAAAAAGCAGAGAGGCCCAAGGATGCTGCCAAGAGGCATAAGAGAGGAAACTTGTTACTGAAACAGAAGAAATATTAGCACTATCATGAATCTTGCAATCAATTTTTTTCATTATAGCTACAAGAGACTTGATTTGTGTAAATTAGTTTTCTGTCTCAAGTTATGGATTAACCTCTCGCATAGGCTTGACTTACCCCACAACCTGAAGTTAAATGCCTAATAGACCCTTCTGTGATTGTGGGAGCAAAACGTGAGGCTTCATTGAATCCACATGAAATATATAAATGTTGTTATTTTAAAAAGTTAGTTAAGCATAATATTCCAGCAAGTTTTTGAGCAAGGAAAGAAAAAAATACAAGAGGGGATAAGCAGATAGTCAACACCTATCAATACATTATCAAACAGCTATGCTTAAATAGCTGTCTGAAACACATTTCCTATACAAAACCTCATTTCCTAGAAAAGGAGAAACACGTTTCCCATCCAAAACCCCCCAAACCACTACACACTAGCATCTGTACATTTCTATTTATAGAAACACCCAAACCACATATAACAAGACCTTTCTTGAAGCCTTTACTTGCATCCTGTTTATTTGCACACTTTATATGACGGAGCAAATACAGATGCTGTTTTACACTGACTACTTATTACTTTCACCAATGGCTGCCTTATGTAGAACAAAAACAAGGCAGATCTAAGATGACAGTGTTTAAAATATGTTAGCTAATAAGTAATATGAAAGGATAACATTGCCATGTCAAGATAACCTCAGATAAACTCCCAAGTGAGTTCTTACAATTGCATCTCCCTTGTTCTTAGCCATAAGAACAAACTCTAGTAAATAAAAAGAAGGATCAAAGAACATTTAATATTCTTAAATGCAACCACATAACTCATTTGTACAGTTTGTTACATTTTTATATCCCAACATCATATTTTACATTAAGTCCAGATTGTACAGCGGATTAGGTTTACATTTTTAAAAACATAAAAATAAAAAGCAAACGAAAAAGCACAACACTGGAAGGCTTTTAATCGAATTTGATAAGTCCATCAGCTTTACAAGTTGACTGAAACCCTATCTGGGGGAAATTATGCCTGGGAGCACAGAAACAGGAAAAGAATAAGTTTTCCTGAATTAATCCTCCGCTCACCTTCACGAAAGTCTCTCTTCGAGCAAACTGTATGCTAAGGAAAGGTAAATTAAGAACGACAGGGCTATCTGTATCTTCAGCTCCATAAATAGAAATTTTAGTGTCCCTGAGAATATTCTGATTTGGTTTGCTTTCCTAGAGAAACGTGAAGTTGGCGAGGGCCTAACGGGAGCAGAGGCCCTGACAGGTGGGAAACCAGTTAGTCACCACACATCTTTGTCTGCAGCTTTAAGGAGGAACCTCATGCCCACAGTTCAAGAGCAAAAAAGGTCAATGTGAGACGGAATATTTGATTGTGCTTCCCACCCCTCCATAAAGCACAAACAAGCTAACCAACCTGACACTGATTCTTGCTCCACGTACTTGCCATCCAAACACACGTTTCTCTTTCCCTCCTAACCAAACCAAAACCATGGAGCAACAAACTCCTCCAATCTCAGTGCTGCAGATAGTGCCCGTGGAACCTTACTGTATCTCAGTCCCTTTTGACACACACTGGAAAGTTTCCCACTATCTTTCCAGTCCAAAACTAATAGGTCTTTGTGCCCTAGAATAAGTGTTAACTGCTGCAGAGACAATATATGGTTTCAACTTTTTGTCATGATCATTTGATCTATTTTTGAAGTTACATATTGTTAGCATACCTTTTCTCTAAAAAAAAAAAAAAAAAAACAAACAACTAAAAGTTGTGCCAAGACTTACTTTACTTCATGTCTCAAAGATTCTGAAGCAACCTTGAGACCAATTAATACCAAATTTTTTTTTTAGTTTTTGAAGAGCCACTTTCTCACTTTTATTCACATAAAAGTATTAGTTTGTCACAACAGATAATTTTTTTTTCATTAAAAGCATAAATACAATGCAAAATGAATATAAAGTTTAAGACAAAAGACAGTGCTGCATAAGAAAACTGAAGTCAATTAAATGCTGCCAAGAGGACAGAGTACAACTACCAGATGGCAGCACATTCAGTTCTTAAGCAAATCTAGGGAGTATTTCATGTGTTTAGCTTTCTTATTACATGCTCAGGATGTGCTTTGGACATAATTTATTTGGAATAATTTATAAAACAAACTTTTTCCATTCATTACCCTATTGAGATGAAATATAATGAAAAGACATCGTATACTTAATGAAATTGCTTTCTACCACCTTACTCCTCAAAGAAAAGTACCACCAAACCCATACATTCCTTAGTAATCCAGAATCACTCAGAGGTCTAACAAGCTTTCTAGCTGAGTACATGCTTCTACCATGGGAACCATCTGGCCACCTAGTCTCAGATTATTTTCTAGGCAGCAATAGTCATCCTCTGCTGCTCTATCTCCTGGGAAGCTTTCCTCCAATATGATTTGAATGCACACCTGCCATATGACAGGACAAGGTGCCCTGCAAAATACTGACAACTGCTGCTATCAGAATATCCCATGTGCAACTTGTTTGGTGAAATCTTAAAAAAAAAAAAAAAAAAGGGGGGGGGGGGGGCTCCAGAATTACTGTTCTTGGCAAAAGACAGACACACTGATGGCATGCTTCTGGCTCTCAAGCACTGAAAATAACTGATTCTACATAAAAGTTGCTTAGGAAGCTAACAGTTTTCCAAGCTCAAATTAATTTTGTGGGTTAAGTACATCACTATACACTATTTATGTATCTAAAAACATTAATATAATGCATTAGGAAAAAAAAATCAGATTTTAAGAAGGTCGAAAACTAAAGCATTTTCATCTCTCTAAATAATTCATACACGTATTTAGACAGTTTAAAGCCACGTACCAACTAATCATCCATTCAGTTCAGCATCCCAGGCTTTTGCAGAGGTATTCTAAAATACTGCCATATATCTTAAAACGTGAATTTTACCATTCTGAATCGCAGGTGCTAAGTTCAGTTATGGCATTTATATTTGCATACCTGGATACACAATCCCATCTTCTCTCCTCCATTCTAAAATACGTCAGCCAAACATGAGGAGAGTTCCAGAATTACTGGCTTTATGCAAGAACTCAACCCAAAAATGAACTTATCTTCCCATCTCATAATTTCCATGAAGTCAAACATTTTAACTGGTATCTTAGCACTGAAGGTTTTTTCCAACAAATAAAAATACCTTATTTTTTTTATGAGAGAGCTGAGTGCTCTACTGTATGCACGGAGTTCTTTTCAAGTGAAAATTTCTCACTGATTTTCCAGTCTCCAGACAAGAGTGCAGATTAAAGCAAAAAAAGAAAAAAGTATAACAGTGACATATACTTTTCCTGTCTCATGAAGTTAAAAGACTGTCTCTGTAGTTTGAAATGAAAGACTGAATTATTTGACTTAGTATTTTTGTTAACTAAACGGGCTCAGTAGGTTTTTCCACTAATTTTCAAATTAGAATCAGGATTCTTCCAAAATGTATTTCTTCACCCAATGAGCACCAGTTAAGTGCCCTTCTCCTGACAAAGGGCTTTCACAGATTTTACTCACAAAGTAAAATACAGAAGAAAATCAACAATCACTACAGTGTTTGCCATATGTATCACTTCAAACAGAGGGAACTAATTTTGCTAAATTTTACAGTGTTAGTAAAGGTGAATAAATCTGATTAAGACACTTAACATGTCAATAGGAAAAGTGAACTGGAAATGGTCTCCCTGTCCACTACGTTTTCTCATACTGGAAAATGAAATCAATTGTCAAAGTTTCTGTTTGCATATTGCAACCACAACGTTTGGTGTAGACAGGGATTGTTGCTGAGGGATGTTTTCAAACACAACAATATGCTACACACTCCACTACTGTTACCTCCTAGCTTGCAAAGCAACTTGAATTTGGCTCATTAGAAAATGGAAAGAATGGCATGTGTGGCTTTGCAATACTAAAATCTGCCATAACATAAAGCTTAGTAATTCGTGTTATAAGAACTGAATATCTGCCAAAGAGAGATTTAAACTGGCAACTGAATTGGATTACATTCAATATTACAACTAGATTTTTAGAAATTCGTTGCCTAGGTCATCTAGCTGTTGCAAAAATTAAAACCTATGAAGCTGAACTACAAGGGTATCTCAAAAGTATTACAACATTTACAGTAACTGCAAAAGTTAGCAACACTTATACGTAGATCAATAAATGTATACCTACTAAGAACCATAGTGAGCTGAAAAATTATTTCAAATACCTACACGTAACACAGGACCAAAACTGCACATTGTTGGTACTGAGATTCAATCTTTCCCTGGAAAAAATTAACTCTGACTTCAAATACTACTGGAAACACAGTGGGGAAGTACCTATTTTCAAGCAAAAACATCATTCACCACCAACTACTCCCAATCACTAAGATAATATAAGAAACTTGGGAGATCCAGGGGAAAAAAAAAAAGTTCTATGGCACATCCTGCTACTTATACTTTCTGCACACAGAATCCTGTGGGCCTCAAGTGAACAAATACTCTGCAGACCCTGCCTGAGATAAAAGGAATCCTGCTTGATTCTGGACAGATACACAACACTGAATCAAAGCAAGGCTGCCTACCCATAACCTGAACCTTCAAGAGATGCAGCTGGTACGTGAATGCACATTGCAGGCATACGCTGCACTGTCGTTTCAGATTGAAGAACTCTTTTTCCTTTGCAGAATTCTCCATTGGGCAAGCAGACAAGGAACAAGAAGCTTTTAAGACTATATAACTAAGAGAAGCCAATTAACTTGTAACGTACCCACTAACCTCCTTTCCTTCCCGTTCTCCATTTACACTTAAAATCACATTATGGGTGAATTAGAATCATAGAATGGTTAGAGTTGGAAGGGACCTCAAAGAATTCAAGGAGTTATTTCTCCCCCTCCTAAATCACATGGCAGAAGGTCTCAAAGCCCTTCATGCAAAATGACACTTAAACTGTTCTATCCAATGCTACACCAACCGTTAAGACTTCAAATACTGCACTTGTGACAGTACAGACGGAACTCCAAGAAGTAACACTGTAGTCATCAGAATACAGCTATTTTCCTAATGGTGACAGTGCAATTGCTTAAGCTCTAAGAATGTAACCTAATCAGTTCAGGAAAATTGGAACTGATTAATTGAAAGCTGCCAGAGTATAGAATCATAGAATCATAGAATCGTTAGGGCTGGAAGGGACCTTCAAAGGTCATCTAGTCCAACCCCCCTGCAAGAAACAGGGATATCTCCAACTAGAACAGGTTGCTCAGGGCCTCATCCAACCGGGCCCCGAACGTCTCCAGGGATGGAGCATCCACCACCTCTCTGGGCAACCTGTTCCAGTGTTCTACAACTCTCATGGTAAAAAATTTTTTCCTAATATCCAATCTGAATCTACCTCCCTCTATTTTAAAACCATTACCCCTTGTCCTATCACAACTGGCCCTCCTGAACAGCCTCTCCCCATCTTTCCTGTAGGCCCCCTTGAGGTACTGGAAGACCGCTATAAGGTCACCTCGGAGCCTCCTCTTCTCCAGGCTGAACAGCCCCAACTCTTTCAGCCTGTCCTCATAGGAAAGGTGCTCCAGCCCTCTTATCATCTTCGTGGCATATCTTTATAAAGATCACAGCTCCGCTAACAGGATGACCTTTATAGCTGATGCTGTGATCAGCTGTCAGATCTATTATGGATCCATAAAAAAAAACACATTCGGAAAGTTATTCTGAAGACTAGTCTCATAAAGACAAGCAAGTTTGGGCAGGAAATCTAAAAGAGTTAATTGCTTATCAGAGACCTTGAATTCATATCAAGTAATTTTTGAGTCTACATCACAATGACAAAGAGGAATGAACATACCTCCTCAGTTCATGAAGATATTTAACCTCCCAGTCCTTCAATCTAAAGTCTTTAAGTGTTGCGGACGCAGCAGCTACTGCTCAAACAGGAGATGGGTAAGTGCAGAGGAAAACACAAACTAGTATTTTCTATCTATTCAAATGGCCACAGCCAGAAGCTTCCACAGCAGCCTAGAATATTCTAACAGCTTCACTAACAGCCAGAAATAGTTGAGTGTCAGCTTATGTGACAATTTTACCACCATAGAGATGGCAATTCAGGAACTTGCTTCAGGAGATCTTAGGAAGTTCATTTTCCTAAAGAACAGGCTTAAATGTTGAAACAATCTGTCATCGTATTGCTTCAGGAAGCCTGGGACTGGCAACTTCCAAAACAGAATAGATCTGTCCCTTTAGCTCATCACAGCTGAGGCTGCCAGGCACCAGCCTGGGTAAGTTGTAGCAACAGGTGGTACAGGTTAGTTCCAAGAAGTATATAAGAGAGTCAAAGCTGTTCAGATGAAAAGTTTTTGTTTCCAATATGTGACAAACACTGGCACTGAGTGATTATGAAACTGATCGTGTCAAGAGGGATGACAAGAAACCAGTAAGAGTACAGTTGAACCAGCAAGGATATGCTTTGGTCAGCTGCTTGTGGCAGCGATGTAAGGGCTCAAAGGCATAAGAATGAGAGGGAAGTCAATGAGATATCCACTGTGCAGGTAGTGAAGATGGCATTGCCAGGGCTATCAGTGCCGGAGAAGCTGAAATGCTTCCAGTGTTGAGAGAGAGCTAAAGGCAAGTAATAGGACACACAACCAGAGACGATTGTCAGCAATAAGATGTGAACTTCTGGCAAGCCTCCACAGGATTTTTAAAGTAATGTGCAACCAAACATTTTAAACCGACGTTCAACAGGAAACAGTGACTTTTCCAGGCAACTGGATTTCTAAAAAAAGACTGGACACCTTTCAGAAAGTATGCTTTAAATCAAATGACTATTAGTCACAGTGAAAAATTGTTCCACAGTCTTTGCAGGCTCAGTCCTTGTATACATTCAGGCTGGCAAGTCAGCATTCATATAGGCTAGTTTGGAGGTGAGTGGCCGGCTGCAGAACCCAGTCTCTTCTAAATGGTGAGGAAATAAACCGTGGTTGCAAGGACACTTCCAAATCAGTACTTGGAGAGCTCACAGTGCTAAAAGCCAGAAGCACCAGCAGGTCAGGATGTACAAACCACTTCAAGTCTTCGATTCCCCTTTCCCGTCTCACTGTTCTAAGGAATTGCTGACAGTTAAATGGTTGAGAACATTTCCACCTCTCAAGCATACCAGTGTCTGCAGGTGAGCTGCTATCTAGCTTATAAGCGTCTAAGTGTTTGCCTTGTAAGAAAGGCCTCCTATATCTCCACAATCTTCGTCTGGAGTTCAGAACCACCATTTGCTAGGTCCTATTATGAAACGCACTAACCTCCAGTGCACAAAGAATCACACGAAGATTATAAAGCAAGATCTCTTTTTTCCTTAGGTTGTACCCCTTTATATAATTATGATTCTAATATTAGTCTAATTCATAACAGCAGACACTTACAAACCTTCTCACTTTCTAAAAGTCTTGCTACAAAAATGTTTTCATGTTCATTAAATTGAACCAGCACAAAATCAGCCACTGTGACAACCCCCTTGGTTTAAGAATAAAACTTGAGTCCTAGACTGATGAAAGAAATAAAAACTGAAGCTCTTTACCACCCTAGAAAAACAGGAAAGCAAGACGTTTCCCTACAAGCTGCTGCCTGATCATTTTCCTACAGTACTCATAAACAAGCGATATTTTATACTTTTATGAATTCTTATACCATTATTCTTTCATGGCAAGCACTCAAAATTAACTGTACCAAAACAGTTACTCTATTAAAGAAAAGGGATTTTATTTTTTTTTTTTTACTTGCAATGCATTGTGCTCTATTTCAAGCACAGTTTTCCATCTATAACTTAGCTCTAGTTGTAGCAGAATAAAATTCCAGCTTTTATGACAGATGACTTTTTTTGATCAATAGAAGTCAACAGCAAAAGCATTTGCGGTTTTTCTCTGGAAAGCATTTGTGGCCACAGACTCAAAGGAGGAAGAAAGGGAGGGGGATTAACTCTTCAATGAAGGTCAAAAACATAATTTAAAAGTGAACCAAGAAGAGCAGCTGTGTCTGTCAGCACAATCAAGATTACCAGCTGGAGAATTTACCAGCAGTATGAAAACAATGCACACCAGATGTCAAACGTTGCAACTGCGCGTAGGAAAACATCTCTGGGCATGGCACTGTCATGCTAGTACTCATTACCAGACAGATTTCCTATTTCACATTTGTTTATTAATTAGACAGACACTACCAGGAAGAAACAATAATATTCCTTAGAAACGCTTTTGAGCTTGCAGTGTAAGCCAGAGGCAGGTGTGCACACTCTAATAATTTAGCATTGCACGTTCTAATTCTCCATATTTCACTGTGAACACAATATAATGACTTTAACTAGTGACCACTAGAGCATCTGCAGCTGAGCTTGCTTTAACTTTGCTCAGTTCAGTCTGAGCCTTTACCTTGAGTTTGGATTCTTTTCTAATAAATCTAAAATAAATGTTAAGAAAACAAGTAAAACCACCCCCTATCCCATGGATTATCAACTGGAAGGTACTCTACATAAGCCATGAAAGTGAGTACTTTAATAGCACCTCTACCAGCACTTCCTTCACCAGATGCTTTTTATCTTCCTCCTCCTTCTGGGGCATTCTTCTCATTTTTTCTATACATTTTACTCCTTGAGGATGAACTCATTCATTCTCAATGCTTCAACCAGCATGTTACACCGTTCTTGCTGTTTAAAATATCTGATGTCAATTTCTTTCTTTTGTACATTCTTTTATTATCCATTCACATCCTCCTTTGTATTTATCTCTCAAATGAAATGGAGGGGTGGGGAGAAAAAAAAAAATAAGAGAGAAAGATTCAGGTTTTGTACTCCCCTTCCTCTCCATTGCTGATGACTAAACTTTCTTCCTCAGCAGATCCACAAGCAGACACTTTTGGAGAGAGCCAACAAATCCAGGCCCTCAAATTCTTTCCTTTTCCAGGCTTTAAAACTCAAATTTCCTTAAATTCTACCATCAAAATGCTGGATGCCTTTCTTGCTCTTATCTGACGGTATAAACTTCCTGGCTGTTATCTCCTTCCCTAATACATGCAAATATTCCAGTAAACAGCCCCGCCTCTCCCGTTAGTTTAACCATAACGGAGAGCGGTCTTCCAATATTCTAGCTCTTTCCCCCACTTTTGCCACTTCCTTTAACCAGTTCTGATGGTTCACTCTTGGTCTTGAATACTGATGGCTGTACATTTATAGAAGTCTAAAGAAATTATGATTTTTGTCTCTACATGCAGCTTCTCCCATGTTCAGTCTCATTGTCCAAACATCTCTCCTAAATGCTTTAGTTGCTACAGCAAAAAACCTGCCTTTTTCTCCTTTCACAGCTGTATTCCTAAGAGTAGGTGGTTCTCATCCTCTCAGTTAATCCCTACTCTTTCATGTTACGGATTTTTCCAGTTTCCACTGTTAAGCTCAGTTTTAATGTATTATTTCTCTCATTCCAGAAAAAAAAATAATTGTACCCCACGAAACTAAAAGAATCATGGATGTTAATATCCAAATTGTTTATCACAGAGGCTATTCTAGAAACTACATTGAAGTTTGTTCTATATGCTCACTCTTCTTCCTTGGTATAAATGCCAAGATTTAGATAAATCTAAAGGAAGACAAGTCCATAGAAAAATACCGTACCACCCTCAACAGCCAGTATAACTGAATCAAGCTAAAGTTACTCAAATACAATTACTGTCAGCAGAGGAAATGGAAATGTGTTTGTGGCACCTTTTCCTGACATAATATGTATGTTAGCATAGGTTTGTTAACTGCTGCAATTTAAAAAAAGGAATTAGAATAGGAATAGATACATTTACCTGCTTATGCAACCATTACTTTTCCCATTCTTTAAAGACAGAAATTTATTATATATTTCATTATCACAATTTCATGTTCTCCCTAACTTCTGCACTCACTCTACTGTATTACAGCCTATTCTTCATGGCTTACCTTAGCTTTGCCATCCTGTGCAGACATATATCCTACACACATGCTCTCTGTTGTATGGCTCCACAGAAATTCCACTAGAAAGGAAAATGCAAGAAGTCACAAAAAATGCGTTGCTTTAAAATAGAAGATGTAACTTAACAAGACTGGAGTCTTGAGAAACAAAGTAAGCTTAAAATATAGTTCGAAAAAGGACAAAAAGCAAACTTGAAGCACAAAATATACTTACCAGAATAAGCCAATCTCAAAAGAAACAGCTATCAAACAAACAAGTCTTTTCCAGCACTATTTGCAGTCATACACTGCAGAACTCATACCCACAATGAGAACATTACTTCAACAATATGGACCCTCCAAGATGAGAAATATATCAACTGCAACTACAGTTGAAAGATAGAATTCTCTTTCAAAGCAGAGGCCTGTTCCATTCATAAGGTAGAAGCAGATATAATTTGCACTTGCTTGCCTTGAATCCAGTCATAAACACACTACAACAGCGTAAGTCTGGACGGCATACAAGGATTCTGGAGAGTTGTAACACTATCAACAGAATAACCAGTAACAAGGATTTTTTCACAGAACCGAGCATAAACATATACATAATATGTAACTACGAGTGGGGAAATCGAGATTTGTGGTTTAGCTGCACAAGGATACAGGAAAACATGCAGAACTAGCAAAGTGTGTAAGATGAGAACTGAAGATACAGAGCAGGCAGGAAAGACATCTGGCAAAAACACAACAATCCTGCAGAAGAAGTGTGAGAGCTGTCCAATGGAAGTGAAAAGATGCCTGGTAAAATTAGAGCAAGACCTGGTCCCAAAAGTGTGCTGAATGGCTTGTATCAGAGATAGTGTGGCCACCAGGACTACGCAAGGAATCGTCCCCCTGTACTCAGCACTGGTGAGGCTGCACCTTGAATACTGTGTTTAGTTTTGGGCCTCTCTCTACAAGACAGACATTGAGACGTTGGAATGTGTTCAAAGAAGAGCAACAAAGCCGGTGAAGGGTTTAGAGGAGAAGTCTTATGAGGAGCTGCTGAGGGAACTGGGGTTGTTTAGCCTGGAGATAAGGAGGCTCAGGGGAGACCTTATTGCTGTCTACAACTACCTGAAAGGAGGCTGTAGTGAGGTGAGTGTCAGTCTCTTCTCCCAAGTAGGAAGTCATAGGATGAGAAGAAACGGCTTCAAGTCATGCTGGGGAAGATGTAGATTGGATAGTAGGAAATACTCCTTCGCTGAAAGGGTTGTCAAGCATTAGAACAGACTGCCCAGGGAAGTGGTTGAGTCATCATCCGTAGGGGTATTTGAAAGACGTGTAGGTGTGGTGCTTAGGGACATGGTTTAGTGGTGGACTTGGCAGTGTTAGGTTAACGGCTGGACTCGATGATCTTCAAGGTCTTTTTCAACCTAAAGAATTCTGTGATCCTATTCTATGATCAAAGCACTCTCAGGTCTGATCACCTTGACTTCTAGCAGTAGTTACACAGCATCAGCTCTCTGGTACTGTATACTCACAGCTCATTTAGGATATAAATGTTGAAGATTAACTGCTGTGTTTGTAGTGATAACGACTAAGAAAACTAACCACTGCTGACATGTACTGTTAATGCATGTTAATCCAGTACGTTGTCATTCTGAAGTCTGAAAGTGGCCGGATTTTCAATTGTTTAAACAGCCCATTAGAGTGATCTTTAACTCTTTGATAAATATACAGGTATTTTTGTATATATATACACACACTCCCCTACTCAGCTGCAAGAGAAAATTCAGAAAAAGAGCACATTATTCATATCTTTAGCTCCCACCCAGTGAGGCTTTACAAAACATCACACTATATTCTTCCTGTTCCATGTCACAGCCATTTTTCCTTGTGTTCCTTAATCATGTCATTTGGAAGGGGGAAAAGAAAGAGTTGCTGATCAGAATTCAGGGTGTTTCATAGAAAACTGTAGAGTTTTTAAAAAATTGCACAAATTACACACGATGCCATGAAAAGCTATTTTCAAGTACTTCATTAGCAAGATCCTTTCATATGCTGCAAAAAGCATCATTAGATGGTTATAAAACATCTATTAATTCCTACTCCTCACATTCCTTTAATACGGTTGACGAAGGTCACAGCATGCTGAGTATGCTTCTCCTTTGAACCATTTATCCTTGCATAGCAATTAACTCAGAGTAGAAGATCAAAGTTCAGACAATCCCAGCAAGACTCGAAGATTCTGACAGATACGTAGATATCATCATAAAAGAAAAATGAACTTCATTTAGGTATGTGCTTTGCTCCCCCGTTATAGATTCACGACTACTACTGGCAAAGGCTAAAAAGCCAAAAGCTTTCAGAGAGTGAAACACATTTAGTGCAATGTAACTGTGTTCGACGAGGCCAACCCCTCCCTAACACCCTAAAGGTTCAACTGTCAGTGAAAGCATTTGTTTTTTGGAGACAAATTTAATCTCAACTTTCAATTTTGTGAAGCTGGGCAACAGTTCAGGCCAAATACCCTAAAAACATTATTTCTTTGCCTTTAATAACTTAAGGCATATTCTTTTAACTTTTCAGTAGTTTTTTCCTTCTACATTGTCCACCAAAGGTAGCATGTACCAGCATGAAATATGGTTATTGCTAGTTATTATAAGTAGTGGAATTAGAATGAAAATCCTAAATTACATACTTATCTGAAGACATTTCACATCTTTTCAACCATTTAATAAATCACTTTCTTGCAATTTGTTTCAATAGTTTAAAAAGATTAATAAAAAGAGATCATCCCGGAACAAAGACGTAAGATTTCATTATTCTATACACTGAGTTCTTCAGTATTACACAACTTATTTTCAATCAAAAGAGCACAAATATTACATATGTTTAATTATACATTAACTCAGCATATAGTGTAAGGCAGGAAATTTCTGTGGTAGAGAAAAAATTATCTTTAGAAAAAGCTGTGCTACATGAATCTTATTTCAGTGGAAAGAAAACTAAAAAAAAAAAAAAATCAATGGACCAATGAGTCTTTACTTATGATGTATGATATATGGGGATTTTCTTTATTAATTTTTGAGGAAAAGATACCAAATGTTCTTTAATAGGAACATCTTTTCTTAGACGAATGACAAACATTAAATGAATAAAAATATTTCTCTCACTTCTAAACATAAGAAATGGAAGGTATGCTGATGATCTTTGTTATTTAATCGAACTTGTATTTTTATTTTCTTAACTCTTTTTTAGCGACAGAATTTATGTTGTTGTATGCTTTTCTCTAGACCAATAATGTCACAATTAACCATGTTTAAATCTGAAAACTGTAAATCAAACTTGCAACATTCTCTGTATGTTTAGCAACCCATGCTCTGGTTCTGGAGTCAGGATTACACAGTTTTGGCTTTCAGATAGTTGAAAGCCAAGAGTAAGATCTAGCCAAGTCAAAGTCTATTTGATAGTTTACTTCTTCAAAAAGACAAGCTGTTCAGGTAATAACTCTAAAAAACTATAACATACAAAAACTATTTCTAAAATCTTTCCCCATCCAAGTCTTCCTAAATTCCTTTGTTGTCCAAGATAATCCCAAAATCATCATCGGAATTGTAAGGATTCACCTCCCAAACCTCTGGTTCTTTGTAATAGCAAAATAAACATACATGAAACTCTTAAGGATAAGATGAGATGTTGACCAAAAGCATAAAACACACAAGCCTCAACTACTGAGTAGAGAAACATGAATGCTATGAACTGTACTGAGTAAAATTACTTATCAGAATGAATGACTGAAGGTGGAGTATGATCAAACTCAAGCTGACCAACACAAAGTAGTACATGATATTTAAAGATTCTTGTAATGCAAACCAGCAAGGTGTAATATGAGAACAAAACTGACAGACAAAATACAACCTTATCCTGTGCAACTGTAATAACTTGACCCTAACATCTTTGGCAGTCACTGAACAGACAGCAATAAATACTAGAGTTTGTGTGGGTTGACCCATCATTAAGAATATATCTGCCAGCTCACCTTTAGCACACACTCTGCCTGCTACTCAAGGTTGGCTGTAAGCAGGCACACTCCGGTGACACGTTAGGATTTAGTGGGACAAAAGCAGTAATGACTTAAAATAAAGGTGAGGTGTCTTTCTAAACAATAGCCTATAGATTCAAAGGAAATTATGCAATTCAAGAATTACCAGGCGAGACGCTATGATTTGCCTTAATTCGCAAAGTTAAATTAGGTGATCGAATTTGTCATGTCAGATCTTAAAAGATACAAAAGCTAATTCAAATCTGTAATGCCGACAGCTAATCATGAAACACTTGGGGAAACAATAATACAACAGAGGATTCTGCAAAGGAAAATAACCTTTCATTCTGGTAGCATAATATAAATATGTATTAGACAGGTCCACGTGACCCAAGCACAGAGCATGACCAGAGGCACATGCCCACATCTAAGAAGCACCACAAGAAAGGAGATGGTACAAGCGTCATGTTGAAGTA
The DNA here is from genome assembly GCF_009769465.1 of Tauraco erythrolophus. NCBI lineage: Eukaryota > Metazoa > Chordata > Aves > Musophagiformes > Musophagidae > Tauraco > Tauraco erythrolophus. Next base: position 125,824,963 of record NC_141466.1, on the reverse strand, counting down.
ATTCACATGCCCCCAGTCCCAAATCCCTGCCTCCAAAGAAGAACACGGGCTTTCCTGTCTCTGGGTTGTATTTCCACCCACCTCTGCTAGCAGCCTACAGAGCTGTTTCCTAGCTGCTTCTCTACAACTAACCGTGTGACCGTTTACCATAACACACTTGTTCTGCTGCGAAGCAGCAAGACAGATGAGGATCTTGTTTCTAGGACATAAACCAGGTTGAAGGGCCGTAAAGCTCAGAGCCTTTTTAACCAGTCAGCTACTGGTGGCAGCGAAGTACAGTTTTCTGCTGATCTCAAGATAAACAGCAAGTGCTCGTGTTGTCTGAATACGCAAATAGTAACTGCGATTGATCTGAATAGATTTTCCCAGGCATAACAAAAAATTTCCAACCATAAACCAACTTCTCTTTCAAATTTTAAAGTCTATCCTCCAAATTTTCACCTTTTATCCTGCAAAAAGGAGGAACAAAGAACTTTTTAGATAGCATTTTTAGCACACGAACCACTGAGAAGCAGTCCACAGGCATACGCATCAACTCGAGCTAAAAGATCAATTCCTTCTACGGGAAGCATACCCTGTCTCACCACAAGCAACCCTTACTCCTATGCCACGGTTTTAGAAGGATCCTGCACACCCCTCTGAACCACAATTCTGCCCAGAAATAATGAGTCAGAAAGAATGCTCTTTTCTGCAGTTTTAGAGAACAGAGGTAATACTACTATTTCACTTTCTAGAGTTTTATCGTCTCAAACAATTTCAATTCCTTTTTGTTTTCTCTGTGACCTTTGAACAATGGTAAACATGCACAGACAGTTTTTATTTTATCTTTCACTTTGGCTTAGCACCTAGCTCAAGTAAAAATGAAAAAGAATTTCTTACCTAGTAAAGTTGGCTTTTCCTGTGGTGATTCAGGCTCTGCTGAACACCTGCAAGACCGAAGAACTATCACACCTCCGAGAACACCATCTTCATTGGCTAGAAAAGGTGAACCTGGGCAAAATCATTGGGGAAAATTATTTGCAAAAGGAATAGTTTCTTTGGTATTTTTTTTATGTGACTTTTCTGCCTTCCCCCTTTAACCTTGTCACTGAATGTTGAAAAGACTGTCAGGTCAACCAATGCTTTTACAAAAGCATCAGGTTTACTTTTTTCTAGTGTTTCTAATGAGTAACTATCTAAATAGCAATCTACTAATCTACCAGTAATCAAAAAAGGAAAAAGAGCTACATGGAATAAAAAAATAATAATTGGGAATTACATTTGTGAGTACAAAACCATTTGTTCTTGGATCAAGGAAGATATAATAATGAAAAAATGGAGTGTCAAGTTGAAAAAAAAAAAATCCTGTCTCAATATTTAGTTCTTTCTGTACTGTAATTAATATAAAGATGGCCACATATGAAAAAAATCAAGCCATTTTGGGTCACTTTTACAGTTTATTCATTTTTCCCAATTTAAATCACTTTGTACAGAGACATCATCAAACTGCTATAGATTGTCTTCCTTGCTGTTTTATGAATATTAGCAGAAAAGCCAAAACACATCCTACTTTTTAAAGTGGCTTTTCTGTTGTTAATTTAGGACACATGACATAAAACATCTTCTATCAGAAGCTGGAAAAGTTTTAAAGTTCGCTGAATCAAGTCTAAGTATTCTTTTTCTGGTTTGTCATTTGAAATGAGATTCCTATAGTTTTAAAAGTGGAAACAATGGTACGATTTACATAGAATTTAAAATGCCTTGAGCCACAAAATTAACCAAATTCTTGCACTTAAGCCCAAATAGACCCTACTAGACATTTGCAATACACTGTGATTCAAAGTTGAACGTACAACTGCAAAAGGCACTTCATAGATTCCTTCTCAGTTATTTTCTTTTCAATAAACCAGTATACTATGTCTAGTGTACAGACACTGTACAAGAATTTGCTGGCCACAAGAACTTTAGAGCAGGTCTGTTCATCAGCCTCCTCCAATTTGCCCACAGCTACTCGTATGATTAAAATCACTCCTTTAATGCAAACAACAACAAAACAACCAACCCAGTAAGAACCAACTTTAAGCTTTACTGTAAGGAAAACTAAAAGCTTTACCACGTTTTCTCTTGAAATAAGAGCAGCCACATTCAAAAGCGATACAAGGTGGTCATTACAACAGAAACCCATGTTGCAGGAAAATAATAAATGTGGTATGCTTAACCAACAGTAATATCTTATTTGATCTAATAAAAACAGATAGTATCTTCAAAGCACCACTTGTTTTGTACAAGAACTATTACTAGGTGCCAATTACACCTACTGTATTACTCATTGACTGTGACCAATTCCCTGTGAACCAAGAATCCAGCCAATCATACCACAACAGATAACAAAACAAGAAAATATGTTTGGTTAAAATAGAAATGTAAGGTTTGGGAAGCTGAAAAGAGTTTTACCACCCAAATCAAAATCTTTTACTTTATGCTTTGCAAGATGTTAAGTATAGCTCTTATACTTTCACTGCATTAAACACATTCTGGCTAAGTATGTGGTATGATTTCCGTAAGTAAATGAAGAAAATAACGTGGTTTTCTCCACAGGGGACATATATCCTTTAATCTTTACTTCAGAAACTCAGGTACTTCAAAGACAATGTCTTAACTTGAATTTGATCTGCAGACCTGATCTTATACTCAATTGTATCAATTATTCAGGCTACAAGCCATGCTGTGGTGAAGTATCATTGCAAACAGACAGAAAAAGTTTTGGGTTTTGTTTTGGTTTTTAATAAGCAGTGTTTCTCCTCCTTTTTCAAGGCCTGTGAAAGATTCTTTCAAGGTCTTAGTGAAAAATACTAATAATCTCTATAATCAGAATGGTTAAATACGATGTTCTTCAGCAGAACATAGCCAGCAAACAGTATTTAAAGCAGATAGTATATTTAAGGCCACACTAAAACACTGAGTCTGTATGAATGCACACAAACACAGACAGCAACTACTGATTATAGACTTGATGCCACTAAAGTCTTGTTCTCAAAATGTTTACATTGGATTAATCACTTTTTTTTTTTTTTTAAGTGTTTTTCTTTCTCCCACACTCAGGAAAGTAGATGAAAGAAAAGTCTGTAAATAAACCAATCACATATTTCTTCATTTCCCCAGTATTTTTGTCAACTATGTACCATCATCACGGATCAAGTTTTTGATAATCTGAATAACTTGCATATGCTAGGCTCTCTCTTTCTAAACTTTAAGAGAAGACTTGGCAGTATATAGTTTTTTCCATGTAAAGAGTCTGCAGCAAAATATGTAATGTTACATTTTCAGCAGAATTCTTTCATTTTTACAGGGACTTCTTTGCAAGAACAAAACATCCGTCTTCTTCAGTGAAGTACAGAATGAGAAAAAGAATCACTCAAAGTATGTGTTTTGTGATACTTTTTCTAAAAAGAGGTTTAAAAAAGTAATTTCAATCTTAAGCTTCAAGCACATAAGACAAACTCTTAAGCTTACAATTTCATCCAAAGGGATGCAGAACTCTGCTAATGAGAATTGCATTCCTGCCAGCACAAATAGCATTTATGTACTTTAAAAATGCTGTCCATCGTATTGCCTTAAATATGTACACAATTGTGTTCTGATCCAAATTACTTCCTTCAAAGATTATACACCACGGAAGCTTTATTAGCAGTCCACAAGATCCAAAGGCTTTGAAGACCATGCTAAACACTCAAAAGCCAGAAAACTGACTGTATTAATTCAGCCCTTCTTAAAGTACATAGCCAGTCTACTGTTATTTCAACCAGAAAACTCAAGAGGAGGATTAATTTCATAGCACTGTGCATGACAAAAGCGTGATAAAAGCATGATAAAGAATAGTTTTAACTTCAGCACTCATAAAACACACCAGATAAGCAAGAAGCTGACTTCTTTAAGAATAACACAAGTTGGGCTCTTGGAGTAAGGATAAATGTTGGTTATGCCAAACGAGACCAGGCCTTATTGCCCTAACTTTGTAAGAAGTGACCACAACAGTAGCACTGGGGTGATACAGAGCTGAGTAAAATGGCTTAGAGTGACTTGTAGCAGGTAATTTGGATGGAGTATTAAACCAGGACATGTCTTAGAAGTTGGTGTTATGCAAACCAAGCAAAGAAGATGGGACACATTCTCTCTCCCAACGACGGAAACACAGCATTATTTGCCCAATGATGCACTACATCAAAACCCAGAATCTACAGGCTATCCTTACTTGTAGCACCAAGATACTACAATAACGACGAAAATGACAGGATCATGTTGGCTTTCTTGTTGCAGCCAGCCATGGTTCATAGCAATAGAGATTGAGCCAAAATACAGCTGCAAGTCAAGAAATTACTGAGATTTAGTATTTTCAGCTGAGCTACTGAAGATTTTCCTTTTTTTTTTTTTGGTAAAGAACAATGCAGAGCAAACTTTTAACACCATTTTATCATCAGCTGCGAACTGAACATTATTCTGGAGAGGAGAAAAAAAGTCTGAAACAAGAACACATCCCTTCTCACCTCCAAACACAAACAGCAAATGAAGACACAAACACACAGTCACTTGGAAAAACCTTCCAGTGTATCACTATCTTCTCACTCACACTACTTCCATGGGCTGTTTCCCCACTTCTGCTAGAGGTTGCCATCCACAGTGTAGACAGAAGCAAATTGCGTGAGTACACACTCAACCACTCCAATTGCTTTCAACAGCAATTTCAGCTCAGCCATTTCAGTGCAAAATCAGCAACAATATAATATGTGCCTCCAATTCACTGCACTGGCTAATTTGTGGGGAATCAACCTCTAAACAGTGACAGTAAAAACCAGTTGCCTACAGTAATAACATTACAGTATTCTACACTACAGTGAATTCAGAGACTGTTTCTCCTCCCCTAAAAATCAGACTCTAAGCCAAATTAAATATGCACTGAACAGCATATTCTAAAACAGAAAATGTATTTTATTTTCCAATGACACCATTTAAAAAAAAAAGTTAAAAGAGGGATTCAAATATATGAATATTTTTTTTAAACAAAGATATTTCTGGATATGCAGACTTATTACTGAGGATTACAATTATGCTAAAGAATGTATTTTAACACAGCAGTATAGTGAAAGTGAGTAGGGTTATGTTAAGCAAGATTCTACACAGCTGAATGTTATGCATCCACTATCAGATCTGTAAACATAACTTTACAAAGTAGTATTACATTTTATTTCGAAACAGAATCCATGCACTGTACACAGGAATTAATTTGAGTTTTCTCAAAACACCGTGAACGCAAGTGTTAGGAACATATCTCATTAATTTAGTTCTAAAAATCATTTTGTTACAGCCAAGCCATCGAGAAAAAGAAGTAATAGTGCAGAATCCTGTAAAACATAACAATATAGGTAATGGCATTTTTTCATATACATTATATTTAATTAGTATTTCAATAGGAATAGAAAAGGTGCAACTGAAATATAGCCACATATATTAAAGTCATAATGGTTTCTCATTAGAAGGATAAAATAATCTGGCTCCCACACTCCTACATCATTTTTGCTCTCTCTGTACTCTTAAGAATGATAGACCTTGCTCTACAATTGAAATTCAATAAAAATAAAACAAGATATGCCTACTAGCCAAAAATAATTTTTTTACTGCAATAAAATAGAATTGCTAGACAAACCTTTGATTTAATAGTTTGCTAATGACAAAACTACAACAACCTGGGGCTTTTAATATCATTTTAAGCCTCATGAAACTCATTGTTCCTTCCCAGTTACACTGCCATAACACTGAAGAATTTGACAGGAAAAAATCCAAGGCAAAACTTCAACTACAGCATCAACTAATAATGTTAGCACTGACTACCCAGAGAAAAGGAGTAGGAAAAAAACAAAACCAAAAACCAAAAACCAACATCTTCCAATAGTTTTGGTTTAATACTCACCTCCTCCAGTCACACAATTATATTTTACAAAACATATTTTCATCCTTCAAAGCTCAATTATTCTGTTATCGCTACTGACACATAGAAACATTATCGAGTTTTTACTTATATATTTTGTTCATTAATAATCTGCAGTAATGGCCTCTTAAAGATAAGCAAACAGGTCTTCATAGCAGCTCCATATTCACTGATTCCACCACGCTCTCCAAAAGCAATCACAACTGAACACCGAGACCTAGGTTCAGCCTCAGACCACGGACGGAGCATATAGATTTCACAACTGTTAAGGCAAACATTGGCCTCAACATTCAGCCTTGCTCTGGAGGAACTACAGCTACAAGTGAAGAATATTTTTTCTTCTACATCTCTTGTAAATTAAACTACTCCCATGATGAAGGTCACCCACTCCAAAGCATGTGATTGGTAACGGTTGTTCATTTCTGATCCTGTACTTTTTTCCCATTTGTAGCTACTGGACAGATCCATTCTAGCACAGATTCGATACTAAACTGTAAAAGAAGTGTTTTATTTACATTTACCCAGCTGAAGGACTAACCAGCTGTTCATCAGATGTTTTACATTCATACTCTTCTGTAGTAGAGAAACCATTACCGGCTTCACTGTTTACATTAGATTTCAAAGCCTTCAGAACTTTGCTTTAAATACTAAACTGTAGCATGGTGTAACCAATTAAGTGCTTTAGCATCCCCAGTTTTAATGGAGTGCGACTAAATCCTTCTAAATCTTCTCATACTGTAATGTGAGTGAAATTCAGATTTTTGCAGGTCAATAATCTATAGATCACCTATGCCACTGGCCTTTGTCAGCTTGTGCACGGAACATATTTAAAGTGAAGCTCTTTGCCACTCTGCTTCTGCTGTGTATGCCGCTAAACTTCAAGCTAACAATTTAAATAAACACTAGAGGAATAGATAAGCACTAAATGAAGCCTGCTCTTAATTTCATGCACCATTATTTGTTAAATGTTTAAGTGCAAGCTGTCTGAAATCAGAGATCTTTATATTTTATGATAAGCAAGTAATTTAAAACATCTGTTCAGAATTTTTTAAGAAGCTGCAAGGGAAAGCACATCAACTTTCAAACATTATAGGTCGGATTTAAGAAATTAAATAACTGAGGATATCACTGTCCAATAAAATCCCAACATTTTTGATAAGGAGCAGCACAGTCAGGACCTAGACAAAGCTTCGTGTAACATTACTACGTGGTGTTAATTTGTTAGTTTTTCAGCTGGTTTTACTGTACATAAAATGGAGAGGCCTATTCAATTCTGTCTACCATCAAATAAAAACTTGTGAAATTCTAATCTTGTGGTGGATGAAATATATGAAATTTCAGGATCATTAAATTCTCTTCTCAAATCTTTTCCTCTGAAGAAGACATAATAATGCTTCCATAGCATCCTTCCTCCATTGCAAAAGCACAAAGGATGTTACAAAGCTTGGTGTGAAGCAGCACCTCAGTGTAAAGCAACACTGTGTAACGACAGTCACTGGCAGTCTTGTAACTGTTTTTACGTATGAGGCTTTTTTCCAGCAACCAGCATAACTCATAATTGGGAAATTTATATTCTGCAATTCCCAAGACAGGTGTTTGACACAAAATTTTTAAAAGAGAAAGCGTCAGCGTTATCCTTCTGCTATTACCTTTCTGCAGACATTGCTCATTTGTGAGCTGAAGCACAACTTAAAAATACAAGAATAGACAAACATATTTCCGCTAAGGAAAGAACAAATACCAGATTCCATCTATGTCTTTAGGCTCATTATTTTCTAATACTTTATAAGAAGCTTTAAAGTACAATTCGTATCATCGTCGTTGTTGAAAGCCCAGATTTCCCGCCAGTGAGATGACACAAACATTTACTCTAAGTCTACATTCCACAAGCTTGGCCACATTTGAAAGGAACGATGAGTAACAAAATCCTCTGTTCTTCTGTTTGAAAGGTATTTGTGTTTATAGAACACCATTCTTCGACTGCGTACGAAGCCTTTACTGCTCTTCAACTAAAGATATTGAGCCCATTCCATTTACAAAAAAAATCTAAATTTAATTTCTCTCACCTTCAATTCAACCATCAATTGTGCATTATCCATAGTAAGTTGGCTCTGAGAAAGGATGACAGAAGCACATCTGCCATCAGTTTGCTCATCACCTGCTGTTTAAACAGCACTCACTGTTTAAGCCAGGCATTCCCTAGCTGGAAGGATTCCCAGGGCTCTGTGGAGACTCGGAGAGTTCTGTAAACAGGAAGCACCAATCTGATGGCAACTGCCAAAATCAGCTGTTCATCCCTCCAATACAAGTAACGCACATTTTGACTTCTGACAAAACATTCTAGCTCTGCTTTGTTAAAGATTTTTTTTTTTTTTTTTTTTTTTTTGCCTTATAATTCTGGTGAAAGTTTGTCCTGACCACAAAATAGGGCTTTAAGAAAGGCTGGCAAGGAAAGAATCCATGCCATCAGCACTTAGGCTATTAGCCCATTGTATCCTATTGTTTCTCAACCATAAGAAATCCTGCATCATACCACACATCCTGAGATATCAACTAGCACATCATCTATGAAAATTTAAAGGAAAAAAAACTATTTCGTTTAAGCCCATTGTTTTAAGCGTAATGAATGTTTTCAACTGTTGCGCTCTATTAGCAAGACATAATTTTGCATTCTACCTTCAGAATTGCCAAGATCCCCCAAAATTACACTACTGGCTGCAAACTTAGTGCTATGTCACATGTAAACAGCAAGATGTTTCTGGATTTTGAGGTTTTCTTCAACAATTCTCCATTCATAGGGCAGCTGAGGGCAAACTAGATTTTATACTTTCTATTCAAATCACGGACTCCAAGCACTTCACTCATCCAAAAAGAAAAGGTGGCTGTATCTTTTTTTTCCCCCTACATCAGCACTGCCCCAAAGTACAACTGAGAACATAATACACACACCTGCTGCCAGGCAACAAAAACCTACAGCGGTAAGTTTCTGAAAAGACAAGACAGATCTATCCCTAATTAAAACATGAAACTTTAAAAAGGAATTATAAACCACTTTTTTTTTCAAATTTTGCTATAATGAAAAGCATTCATTGACTACTATCTCTCATTCTTTTCGCTTTCCCTTGTTTTGTAATTTTAGTTGTTTTTCACAAGGCAGTATGACATCACACTGTTAGCCTAGTATCTCTGTCTGTGCTGCTCCTCTTCCTTTGCAATTGATAGTTTCAGGTATAACAAAAACTTTAGCGAAATTCAATGTTCTTCAGTCTGACACAAACATTTTCACATTTTCAGTAAAGAATACAATGTATATATCACATACTAGCCAGTTAATATTTAAAATAAAAACATCTGCTATGCAAACTGCTGGCAAAATACTTTTGGACCAAACAGCAAGAGAAGAATTGCGTTTTTGCTAACAGTTACCAAAAAGAAAAAAGAAAACCCAGAAAACTCAAAGAAGATATCTCAACTAAAAAGTTCCTGAATTTTTTAGTCCTTTATCAGCCAGTTTCTATTAATTACTTTGGCAGTAGCTTTCTATTTTGTGTGTGTGCATGCACTAACACGAAATTGCATAAGGATATGCACAGTTTGTGTTTGCTTTTACTACTCCTATCACAAACAGCACAGTAAATTTGGAGAGTATGGACTATAGATCTGCCTTTCCTGAAGTTAGGCCACTTCCATACAACAACTTCAGAGTAGTGTTAAAAATCAGTAAAGCTGTCACAAGCATCCTTCCTAAAGGCTTCTCTTGGGTAAATAAAACCCTAATTTTGTGTCACTATGCACTGGAATAAGCGATTAAACATAAAAAGTCACATTTATGCTGCTTGGATTATAATCTCTTCAGAGAACATACTGGGATTACTTTGGTTCACATTCTTACAGCACCTAGAAACAAGTGCAATACAGTAGTAGATTATCAAGTGCAGCCTTCCAGCATGAAGATGACTTCCCCTCAGAGCCAAATGTTACGTTGTCAGAAGCAGAGTTTAATATGGGTTCAAAATTATAAACAGAGATTAAAAAATTGCAACGTATGGCTTGCCAAGGTCAAGTGCAATTGTTCCTGGGTCCCAAAAAGGTATGCATATGTCCATCTTTCAGTTCTAATTAAAATATCATAAAAATTAAATTTGGCAACACAGTGTACAAGAAGTGTTATGTTGTCTAGAAGAAATTTTGAAGGTCAAAATTGTCTGTGAATTCTAAAGCTTAAAAAATTTTAAGGCCTATAAAGACAGTGCAAGTCAACATATATGTTCAGATCTATGCTATTTCCAAAAGTTCAAGCTTATATAAAGATTTGAAAATTCAACATTCGTACTTTGGTTATGACTTGAAGAAAGAAAACAAGATCCATGTACACAAGAAATGAAACATGTATAAGTAGTCCTGTATAATCCTCTCAAAGCAAGGAAAAAAATTGGGTTTACCTTAAAATAGTCTTGAATGAAGTCTACTTTACTTTTTCAAGAAATGAATTTCATCATGTAAATAGCAAACCTGAATCTGTTTGTCCAAAGCACTTAACTGGAACATGCAGTGGTTTTGAGGCCTATTATTTTTAAAAGGGTTAACACGATGAACAATTTTTATTAACACACCTAAACAACCAATTCTAAAATATGCAATTGTACACCACAGCCAGTGATTCAGGCAGGAAATTCTTTCTTCAAACTCTCCTGGTATTCTATGACTCACAAAACAACTGAGGTATTTCCAAGGGTTTTCCTTAGATATCTTAAAATATTCTTCTGTAGTTTACCATTTTTTAGATATAACACAACATTAAATTTGAAGCCAACTGCAACATAAAGCTTTAACAGAAATCACAAAAATAAGTATCCTAATTCTATTTAATAGGGTTAATTGCATTTTAAATGATGTTATGCAATGTTTAGTAAATTAGCACCATATACTTACCAATAAACTTGTTTTGCATAGTCTCTAGGAGAGCTTGGTGGGCATCTTCTGTTTGCAAAGCACATGAACATTCTCTGGCCAGTATGGTTCGGACAAGGTGCTCTCCACAACCTGAGGAAATGTTAAGATTGGGAACAGTCAAAACATAGATATCTCTATGAACAAACAGTCATTATTTTACATTGTCATAGCCAAATTTAAAAAACAAAACAAAACACAGATGTATATGACAGGTGTCTGCCGTATTTTTATTATTTTTTACAGAGTGACACTGAGTCACATGACAATTCAGTATGTCAGCAGTTTTACTCATAACTTTCCTGAAGTTTTTACCATACAAAGTCATAAACCAAAAAAGGTTAAGTACAGAAAGAAGAAACAGAAATAGCGAGAAGAAACAGCAAGACTCTCTTCTCTGACTTCTCATTACTTTATCCAGATTCTGCAATTTTCTCTCAAAGAATCCACTTACTAATCGTTCACGCAGGAACGATCTTTGGATGCAATTCTCTTCAAACCAAGAACATCTTTGCCACAGTAACTCCTTTGCATGACAATCTTCTATTTAGTCCACCTGATTCAGCCCTTTGTCAACAAAGGAATATGTGAATTTACCTTTGCTTTTTTGACAGAGTGGTTGCTGGTAGGAGTCCTAATAAAAACCTCTGTACTTTTTAAAGGCTAGTCTTTAAGAAAACAAAAAGGTTCCAGCAAACAACCACTTATTGCCCCAGTGCATTCTGTAACTATTCCCTGAAACATGCTGATGACAAAGACCAATAGGTCATTAGTGCTAATCGTACTGTGCAGGAACACTTTCACACCTGCTGCTTTTCTCCCATCTCTTTTCCATTCCTGCAATGTGCTTTGGGACATACAGCTGTGGTCAAATGGTACAGCGCGTGTTTACTGGATCAAAGTTTTCTCCGACAGGAAAAGACACTAGTGATACCTTCTGCATATATACAAAAGTCATTATGCTACGATGCCTCCCAGTTGCTGATATTTTTCCTCAATTGTGAGAAAGCAGATGAAGCAGCTAGAAGAGGTCTAAATAAGCACCAGTTAAACTGAAATTTGTTAACCAGTTAGGAAAACCACAACTAATTAATTTAACAGCTCTGGGACCCCCAACATAAGAAGGATATGGGTCTGTTGGAGTGAGTCCAGAGGAGGGCCACAAAGATGATCTGAGGGCTGGAGCATCTCTCCTATGAAGACAGGCTGAGAAAGTTGAGGTTGCTCAGCCTGGAGAAGAGAAAAAGACCTTCTAGCAGCCTTCCAGTACCTAAAGGGGGCTGACAAAAAGGCTGGAGAGGGACTTTTTCCAAGGGTGTGTAGTGATAGGACAAGGGGCAACAGCTTTAAACTGAAAGAGGGGAGATTTTGATTAGATATAAGGAAGAACTACTTCACTCTGAGGGTAGTGAGGCACGGGAACAGGTTGCCTAGAGAAGTTGTGGATGTCCCATCCCTGGAAGTGTTCAAGGCCAGGTTGGACGATGCTTTGAACAACCTGGTCTAGTGAAAGGTGTCCCTGCTCGTGGTAGGGGGGTTGGAACTTGATGATCTTTAAGGTCCCTTCCAACCCAAACCACTCTATGATTCTATGAATATGACAATGATGCTAATTATCTCAATTTAGGTGATATGGTTTGATCAGACTTGTAACTTCAGAGTATATCAAGGCCTAACACTGCACTAGATACCAGAATATATAGACAAAAATCAAATATAGTCAATTCCCCATTTGATTTTTTTTTTCCCCTAGCAAATTTCTCATTAACCATGACAAGATGCAAGCCCTGTGCTGGGTCCATACAAAAATCAGCTATAATCCAGATGGACTTATTAGCTTAGGTGCAGAAGTACATAAATATTCCTACACAGCTTCCAGAGACAATTTATGGCTGGAAACAATCTAGTTGCTTTCACATGGCGGAGCGCTGGAGCTGGTAAGACATCAGACCTAAGCTGGCTTCAAACAAAGGCAGCTCAGTCTCTGCGGATAACATTCACTTTACTGGAAGCACTAACAAGCCCAGAACAGAGAAAACTGAGCGACTCTGGCTGAAGCTAGTCTAGATCTGGCACAAGGAAAGAATTAATAAATAAACCCAACCCAAACTGGCTCCAGTGCAGCCTGCTGAGCGTCTCATCGCTGTGCTTCCCAATATGCCGAGTTTAGAGCACTGATGGTTTGGGCACAACATCGCATGAACTCACATCGGCAGGTCTAGTGCTGTGTCTTGGAGCTACCCACAGACTGGCTTCTTGTTCTTGCCACCACTCTTAAGCCCTAATTAACATGGCAACCTACTCCAAGAATCTCTTTCTGGTTACTTGTCACACAGTTACATCCTTCTCCTTAAAGGCAAAGTGAGTTTACAAACACTGTTCTTCAAAGACTGCTAACACAGAAGCAAAAAGACCCCTCATCCTTCATTTCCAAGATTAAAAAAACAACAAACCACCCCATGGAGCATTACATATGCATTAGATGTCAAAGAATCAGTCCAAGCACCACACTGCAGAACAATTATGTACACGTCCCAAAATCTTGGTATCTTCGATCATAAAAATTACACCTTAGTCTTCAGCTACATACTCCTTCCAACGGGCAGTATCTCCCGATTTATACAATTCAGTTAAACTGAATTATTTTAAGTGAGGTACTTTGGCATTGAATCTACATATAACTGGCACTACAGAAAGACAAGAAATTATTTCTATAGCAAACAGATTGAGTAGAAAACAAGTTATAAATTTAAAGAAAAATGAAAGAGCTGAAATACTATGATTACACAGCAAAGGCACGTGGTTCTTGAGAGCACAAGAAAAAAGTGTTTATGAAAACTATCAAGCTCTCGAGTTATTGATAAAGTGTCCTGGTTAGGATATTATCTTCAAGAGGCTCACACAACACCGTGTCCTCAACAGCTGCTTACAGGAGGGTCTGTCTGTTCTTTGTCTCATTACTTCTATGTTCAAAAGCTGTTGTCCACAACAGAATTGAGAGTTATCTAATATTCATTCAGGATAAAGTAATGTATGAGGAACATGCAAAAACCGCAAGGTGCATTTTACCCACAGATAACAACATGGCTGTCATTTTTTTTTTTAACTAAGAGAATGTAATCATTATGAAATTTTGCTGCAAAAAATAATACTAAATAAGCATATGCTCCAGCACAAACTTAGTTGATTTTTTATTGAAAAGAACCTGTCAACACCTTTAAAAATAACATTTATACCCTATATGAGGTAAGAAGCATGGGACTTAGAATGTGAATCAAGCAGATGAGACACAAAAAACAGAGTGAGTCTATGCATCTCCTATGCACCAAGTAATAAAACCAGATGTTACTACTTCACAATTTTTAAGTAATTCCTAAATTGGCATCAAAAAGACAATAGCCATTTTTTAGCATGATGTATAATGTTATTTTCCCCCAAGAGAATGACTTTATTGAAGAGTTCCCATAACATCAAGTCTGCTACAAAAAAAAAATTAAGAAAGAGAAAACTTAATATGGGTTAAGAACAGCTGCAGCCCACTGATGTGATCCAGGATCAGCCACAAGGAAAGCAGCCTTGCAATTGTACTAACACATCACACATCTCTACATCCCCACAGACAAAGTCATTTCTTTTTGTCATATTTATGTCAACCTATAAGGCAGCAAACTTACAGACTGCTGCTGGCAGCGTATGTAAAAATTTTTCAACACATCACATGCCAGCAATCTGCAGGGACAGATAACTAATGAAAATAATTCCCCCATTTTGAAAAGAAAAAAATGTTACTGCAGTTTTTGATGTAGGAACATCTATTTTTGAACAAGAAAAACAACCAAGCAGTGTTTCACGCATTTTGACCAGATAAAGACTGGTAAAAAGAATTACCCTAATTATTCCAATAGAATTGCCCTTCCTACGATCTCAAGTTAGGACCAAATCCTAGAGTGTGAACTGCAGGTTTAGCAGACCTGTATGTCTCCATAGTCTCAAACTGGGAAAACACTGTAGATAATACTAGGGCTAGACACAAAATAAAAGTATATAGAATTACAGTAATCAAAACCTAATTTATAACTTACAGTATAGAGTTGTGGGTTCAAATTTATAGTTCCCTTCACTTGTAATCTAACCACCAGCATTAGCCAACTTCCAAAAAAGTTTTATTAACATGACTCAAGACAGCAACTACAGTCAAAGCTACTTTAACGCATTTGCAAATCATGCGCATAAGCTGATGAAAATGTAAATCTGGTTCATTTGCTTAACTATGTCACATTATACTACATTTAACTGTATGTGGTGTTACACTTTGTGGTTTTTCACTGAATAATACCGAAACCAAACCAACAGGGACTCCTCAAAGAATTCTCCAATTCTACATTAAAGTCTCAAATGCACTTGTTTTAGCGATGATGACTTCCTCAGTAACCTGAAGCTCATTATATCTCAGAGACAAAGGATTTGCAATGACAGATCAAAGCTTCCATAAGCCTTCACTCAAGAGTGACTCAAATGGAGATGACTATCTGGAAAAACTTACTGCGTTAAATTACTGCTTCTCACTGAAATAACTGTTTCATATAGTCAACAAATTATTTTCCTAACACAGCCATGCAGTGCAAACACCATACTGCCTACTCACAATCCATCTGCTGACAAAAATACTACTGTTGGAACTACTGCTGTCCATGTTTGCAGAGAGAAGTACAGTTAGTTGCCCTCCTCTAGGATCACTGCCGGCAGTGTGAACAAAGTATCTACACAAATTATATCTTCTATTTCGATAAATAAATAGATAAATACAAAGACAGATAAAGATTAGCATTTTGATGCATGTTTCTAGCCTCCTAGGTTAAGGAGAACTGAGTTTAAAAACCAGATTCCTAAAGGCACATGGCAGCACATGGCTCCTATGACAAGGGAAGCAATGAAGGATAAGGCTCGACAGTTATAACATTTATTTTGCCCTCAAACTAATAGCTTTGGTGAGCACCAGAATCTTCACCCCACACCTGTCTTCAACTAGCAGTTTATAACCCTGCCTGAAAACCACTTGGAGATCATGCAGAAAGAATCAGAACTGATTTTCAGAGACACATATCACCTTAGATCATGCTTTTAATGCAGCGTTTCTTTCAAGGTGCAAAGCTGACCAACAGTGAAACATGACTTCCCTTTTCTGTGGGTTACGTAAATGTTTAATTTCTGAGAATAATACCACTCTTCCTATTCAGACACTCATTAATTCACACAAGATCCCCGCAAGAACAATCTGAGAATTTACAACTTTTTTTTCATAGTCTCTTTTTCTTCTGTTATCTGATTATAACTTAACAGTTATATATCTATCAGTACTCCTCTCAAGTTACTATTTCAGCCAAAAATAGCAGAGAGAAGCACAAAGCCCCCAACAGGCATTTTTCGAGCTTCGAGCACAGCAAGATGGTGGTTGCTGCACTCCACACCCCATGCACCAGATGTTGCTGATTAGTGAACCCCAGATCAGGCAAGCCAGAAGTACCTGTTACGCTGTACAGTGCTGTACAACCAGTGAGATACATGTCTTCTTGCAGAGGAACGAGAGACAGGAACCGATCATGGAAATCTGCTGCTATGCTGACAAACAACAATAATTTTTCCACTGTCGTTCACAACTCCAGTAGTGGGCAGATGCTCTATAAAGCAACCCTTTGGCACCTGAATATCAATATATGCACTAGACAAGAAATGGATGAGGGTTGGATACCTCAGCAGGTATGAATGTGAACCATACCCCTTACTGACTCACTTAAAGACTTAAGAATATTTTTTTAGGGTCCAGAAAGTTGCATAGAAGTACATACTCTGATTCATATTTTTAGTGTTTTCTGCATATACTTGATCACGTCAGTAACGAACAAAGCTCAGCAAAGGCAAGTTTTATGAGCATATGAACCAGTAGCCATCATGCTGTAGAGCCAGGCCCAGTCTGTGCATTTTAAGTACTGCTTAGCTGTATGCACATAATGGTTTTTAAGCCCTAAGTCTTTTTAAATGTTTTGTTCTGTTCAGCTTGTCAGTAAACGAAGCCCATGTAATTCAATGGCGTACCACTGGACAGGTACGTACCCATCATAGTAGCTACAGAGACAACCCGGATGCTGTTTGTGAAAGTGTCAGTTGCTGTACTGAGAAAGCAGACAAGCCACTAATGCTGTAGCTAGAGCTTAAAACTTTGTATTTTCCCTTCCAAAGTGACCTTTAATAGTTAATAGCTCTATTCTGTAGTAATTTGCTAGTCTATGCACAACTTTCACAACAACCAAGTTACTAGGTTTTTTTTGTGGGTTTGTTTGGTTTTTTTTGAGACTGTTAACATCTTTGATTTTCAGTGATTATATTGGATACTATTTTACAGTGCATACTGTTTTGAAGAAAAGGTAAGAAATCTGCACTATAATTTTTAAACTTTAGTTCAACCTGCTGTACCACACAGTAACTAATACTCTACTTGATTCATAGGTTATACAAACCTGAACTTGCTATAGACTGTGGTCCTTAATTCGAGCTTCACAAAAGAAACTAAGGATTAAATTACTGTATTTTCCTCAGTATAGTGACTTCTCAAGTAGATTTTTAATGCTTGAAATAACCACAACAAGAGGAGAAAGAACCCAGCAAACTATAAGCTGAACACCCCATACAATGCGTGCTCTGCATCTTGTAATGTTCTACCAATGGAACCAAGATGGCAAGCAAAAGGAAGGCCTTCTGCAAAGCAAGGGCCTCCGAGCAGCGTGTCAGAAAGAAATTGTTTTTCTGCTTCTTTTGATGGGAGATGCTTTCAAGTCAGGAAATTAGAAACAGGTGTGCCAGAGGGCACACACACATCCATGCACCACACTGAAAAACACGCGTTTTCAATTTTCAGACATGAAAGAGACTCCTGTTGAATGGAAGGAGAAATGAAAATCTAGCTTTCTTTCTGCAAGCCATAAGCAGAGAGCTTATGGAGCTTTGACAAGCTGTTGGAGCCTGTCTAGCTATTGAAACGTACAGTACCTCAACACAAAGTGTTGGAACTTGTTTTAAAGGAGTACAGAATGGAAACTTGCATTACTCACATTCATTCAAGAATGGAAAAATTAATCTAGTTTACTCCACTGCCAAAGTATGACTCTTCTCTTTCAGAAGCTCAAGACGGAACTTAACAGGTTATCTGTATTTTATTACCTATTACATACAGCAGAGTCTGAACCTGGTCCTGTTAAGTTGTTTCAACTTTGCTGTTGTTATTTTCAGTTAAATAGTAGTGCCTAAAAAGAAGTGTCAGTTAACAAGTAAAAAACTACTATTTCTGCTTTATTTCCTGAATAACTTCTAGTTATGCCTAATGGAAACACAGTGAAACCTGTATTTTAGTAAGCTCTGGTTGTCATTACCAGCATCTCTAGAAAGAGCTGACGAAAATCTTGCAAGTCAATGATATTAAAAACCAAAATTTAGTACAATAAAAATATGTGGCCAGTAAGATACTGGTACAGTTAGTTACATATTAAAATAAAAACTTTAAGCCTAATTCTGAAAAGATACAAAAAGCTATAGTCTAGTATAATGCACTGCGGTACTAAATTAAAGTTGTATAACTTTTAGCTTTTTGTACTTCTATCAGCTGCTGCATCTTGCCTTCATGCTAGCAGGGGAAATTTTTAACTTAACGACCTGCGGCCAGGAAGAACACCTGCAAAGTCCTGTCCAATTCCTAAAGCATTGATCCTAGAGGGATCAATGGAGCACATTCTTGTTGCAGACAGCAAAT
Organism: Tauraco erythrolophus; assembly: GCF_009769465.1. Taxonomy (NCBI): domain Eukaryota; kingdom Metazoa; phylum Chordata; class Aves; order Musophagiformes; family Musophagidae; genus Tauraco; species Tauraco erythrolophus. The sequence continues at coordinate 125,806,250 of NC_141466.1, read as the reverse complement.
TCTTAGATGATTTAACTTCCAAATTAATGAACACCTACTAAGAATACGCAAATGGAAATTTTCCAAAAGGTTGTAACTTCAGTGAATTTGGGTAGGCTTCAAAGATAACAAAAGACAAATTCCACATCCAGACAAACTGTCTCAAGTGTCTTCTCTAAGGAAAAGTGGAAGAACGCTTTCTGTACCTTTAAGTTTTTAATATGGGCAAAATAAACTAAATTCACTCCGAAGAACAACTCATCCAGCTTTTCTATAATTTTACAGATTAAGGAAAAAAAAAAAAGCTAAAGAGTTAAAATATGCCAAATGTATGAATCCTTCACTTCTAAATAGTGGGAAATGCCAGATAATTTTAACTATTAAAGAAAGCTATTTGTTTCAATTACCATGAAGAAGAAGAAATTCAGTTATACCTCCAAGAGAGGTTAGAATGAAGAAAAAATGCAGTTCCATTAAACAAGATGCGCACTTTACATGCTTCTTCACATTTAAGATATTTTAAAAGATTAATTTCAGTTAAACTGCAAAGGAAAAAGCAAACCCTTTTTTTTGCTTAAGCCTTCATCAGAAGCTTTGATGCTCTTAATCTCTGTGTAAAAACACTACACCTTTCCAAACTACATCACTTTTGTCATATAAAACTTACAGGAACGGAAATCAGATAGTAGCTTACGTGTTAGCTAACTAATGTATACAACTATTTTCTCCCAATCACAGAAAAAGGCTTAAGACATAAAAAGAGAGTTCAATTTGCCGCTGTCTCCATTTCACTTTGTATCCTTGCACCTATTTCAAGCCATTTGGGCAAGGCATGGCAACCAGGAACCAGAGTAACAGTGCTCAGAGAAGGAGATGGTGCTGCATGGCTGGCTGCTGCCCCAGGTTACGAACACACCACTCTGAGCAGTCGGCCTTCTGCAGGAGACCACAACTTCGAAAAAGCCCGTGCAACTTCAGGCTGACAATATATGATTACATTAAGCCAAATTAAAATTTCAAGAGGCAATAAGCACTCTTTGATTGTTGCATCCACCCAGTTGTGCTTCAAAACAACCCTTCCAAAGGCAATTCAAACAACCATTGTGATTACTTTGTGGACAAAGCCCTCAGCTTTGAACACTGCGGTACAGCGTTTAATTGACTGCTGCTTAACGCTACCATTCCCACAAATCATCTCTGCCTGGTGCTTCCTCCCTCTTCACACAGCTTTGAGGTGGTAGCGAGTTAGTTCAGATACCACATGCTACAGCACTGAAGCTTCCAAACGGCATCTGGACACAAAGGCTAAACTCTTGACAGAAGCATTCGCTTCAGAGGTAAATACTGATCTGTCTGGAGATAGACCTCTTTCTTCCTCTACCCTCTGGTTCACCGTAACAATGACATAACTCTTCTCCACATGCAGCTGCTTCATCTGTGATGCATTAGATTACCTATTATTCCCCAAATCTTACAGGACCAGACTGAGTTTGAGAGATAATACATATTTCCACAAAGAGATTAACTGTGTCATAGTATCTGTCTCACATGGCATAGCTCAAGCAATCTATACAGGATCCAAGACATCCATGTGAAATTCCTCTGGACATTTGGAGCATGGACTCAGAAGGATGCAGGCCAGACAGATAGATGGCACCTGCCCAGGTATCAGCAGTCACTGCTGCCCTCAATGCATGGGGATCACAAAGCCAAAGTCCTACATCACAAGTCAATTTATTGGCATTAAAAGCTTTCTTGGAAAATTTACTCCACAGATTTGCATATCACTGTTTTCTGCCAAAACTCAGTTTTGAAGTAAAAATCTACAGTTCAGTGGCTTCCATAAGAGAGGAAAATGATGGCTGAGGGCATGGCTCAACAACCAATTTAAAAAGCAAAGCCATCTCTCTAGAGATGTCATTTCCTATTCCACATTACCTGTTCCATTTTGCCAGCAAGAGCACCCATGAGGCACTGACTGGAAAGGCGAACAGATGTGAACAAAAAGTAAAAGTTCGAGTAGGAAAAGGCAGAGGGAGGAAGAGTGAATACACTTATTTCCTTACTGATAAGAATTCCAAAAAACAAGAGAACCATCCTTGAGCAGGAGGCTGGACTAGATCTCCAGAGGTTCCTTCCAAGCTAAACCATTCTGTGATTCTCCACAATACAAAATGTGCGATTTTTCACTTCATGGAATGATGCATCATATATATCATAAAATAGAATCAAAGAATCATTCAGGTTGGAAAAGATCTTTAAGATAATATTGAGTCTAATCGTTAACCTAACACTGCCAAGTCCACCACTAAACCATGTCCCTAAGCACCACACCTACAGGTCTTTCAAATACCCCTAGGGTTAGTGACACTTCCCTGGACAGCCTGTTCCAGTGCTTGACAACCCTTTCAGAGAAGGAATATTTCCTAATATCCAATCTACATCTCTCCCGACATGAATTGAGGCTGTTTCCTCTTATCCTATGACTTTCTATTCAGGAGAAGAGACCGACACTCACCCAGTTCCCTCAGCAACTCCTCATAAGACTTCTTCTCCAAACCCTTCACCAGTTTTGTTGCTCCTCTTCGGACATGCTCCAGCACCTCAAAGTCTGTCTTGCAGCAAAGGGCCCAAAAATGAACACTGTATTCGAGGTGCAGCCTCACCAGTGCTGAGTACAGAGGGACAATCACTTCCTGCTGGCCACAAGATTTCTGACACAAGCTAGGATGCTACTGGCCTTCTTGGCCACCTGGGCACACTGCCAGCTCGTATTCAGGCAGCTATTGATCAATCCCTCCAGGTCCTTTTCTGCCAGGTGCTTTCCAGCCACTCTTCTTCAAGCCTGTAGCTTTGCATAGAGCTGTTGTGACCCAAGTGCAGGACCTGACAGCCTTCCTGAATCTCATATCATACGTGCATACGTATGTATATCCAACGCAGCTTTTAAAACAGTTTGATGTGATCCCTAAAATGCCTTTATGAGAACAGAGGCCACCGCTTTTGACCAGAGACTTTGACAATCGGTCCTTTAGGATTTTGGTGAATTGATCAGTGTGAGAAACCAGTAAGAGAGTGAGGTACATTCTGCTTATTTACACACAACACATACAGTCTCTGTCCGCACTCCTAAAACATTGCTACTAACTCTATCTGATTTTCATTCAGTCAGGAAGAGACTCTGCACAAGGGAGAAGAGCAAGACATCATTGAAAGACTTCTCTCAGACTGAATCCTCATCTACACCTCAGTTTGGATCCAGAAATCTGACATCCCTGCTACTTTCTCAACAAAACACGGCTTTGAGCTCAGTCCTGAAGTCCAATTACATTTGTTAATATGCTTAATTTTTTGAAAGAACTAAAAATATTTCAAGATTCTACTTCTCTTTCTTTAGGATTATAAATGATAATTAGGTCCCACTTCAATTTTTCCTACGACATCACATCACCGTACCTTTCTTGTATCAAATACCGTCCTGAAATGGATTCTAGTAAAAGCTGGAGACTTTGCAGCTTTGTGTTACAGAATTATTGCATTTTGCAAATAATGCAAGACCTTCTGTCTAACTTCAGAAATGCAATATTAAAAGGTTTGCTGGCTTCAACGGCTGATACACATACACAAAGCACACCACTCACGTACGAAGAACGGGTAAGTGTGCTTTCTACTACCCACTGTTGTAAAGATGCAAAAAGGAATGCAAAATCTTATTTTCAGTCACTACATTTCCACTCAAAAATTCCACTTATAGTTGTATGTTCAAAGGCTCCTGTGTTAGCCGTTACTGTAAATTTTACATTTATCTTTATATTTTATGTTTAAGGTTCCGTATATCCAAAGAAAAATATTACTTTTCAACTTATCTCCCAGGGAAAACACAGTCTGCCTCTTACTCCAGTAGTATTACTTTTGGCACAGTTAGTAAATGAATATTCACAATCATCATGGATATTCCAACAGAGGAGGAGATTCAATGTCACACTTGATACTTTTTTTGAATAAGAAGAATATACACAAAGTCTTTGATTTCTATTATGTTCAGGAAAAAATAGGAAATGTTTTCTTAAAGTACAGCCAAAAACCAGACTATTGTTTCTCCTGTGGTTGGGTTTTCTTCATAAATGTTTTCCCTCCAAATAATACCCATCTTCCTGTGTTTACATTCATATACCAACAAAAAACATTCACTAAAGAGTTCCAAGTGGCCTTATGAGTGTGGTTTTTGCCTCTTTTTTTTTTTTTTTTTGAGAGATGGTAGGGGTGCCTAAAGGGGAGGCTGTTTCATTCGTGTCTGCATGCATGTGCATATCTGTGCACACATGCGTGCACGAGCTTTTAAAGACCAAAGATTTGTCTTCTAACCATCTTGATGCAAAAAACAGTCTAGCTGTCACTTACATTTGTACTAAAAAAAGGCCAGTGGTAATGATCATCTGATTTAATGAGCTTTCACTCAGTCTCTACCGTCATTCTTGCATGGAATGGCACTTGCATTATGTTGTTAGATGTCACAGTTAAGGATGCCCAGGTATCTTAGCTATGCCTGCAACTGCAACATTCTCTGAATTTCTTGACTTTTAATACTGGTTTTGAGATACTTACAGAATTCCTGTAATGTTTATCCTTCAGTTGCCAATAAAGTCCAACAAACATATTTTTCAAAAAATAAAAATAATAATTTTAATATAATTCAGAGTTCATACCTTGAAATGTCTCCAGAAATCAATATTAAAAAATGAGAAAGATTTTACTTGTTTACACAGAAACTGAATTTTAGTTACAGAATAAACCTTGCATTTAAGGCCCTTGATATTCAGTCATTCCTAAGTTCCACTGTGTCCCCCATCCTGTCTTTAGAAAGTCTTCATCTTTGGATTTCATTTCTCCCATCCCTTGTTAAGCTATAGCCATAAAATATGAGTTTTATAATATCCTGTACTTCATAAACCATGAAGTAACTTTTGAAAAGCCAAAAAAAATAAAACCAAAGACAGCGTGGCTAAACAACAAGGCCAAGAGACTGTTAGAGGTAAGAAAACATCGTTCAAAAAGTTGAAGTCATGCCCAAACAAGTTCAGAACCATCACCTTTGGCACACTCAATATAAAAATCATCATAAAAATGGCCAAATATAGTTGAGAAACAACTTGCTAAAGGCATAAGAACTAATATCAAATCCTCCCTGAACACACAAAAGCAGGAAGCCTGCCAGCATCCACACGGCCAACAGAAGATCAAGATGTAAAAGCATGTCTTCAAATAATACATGACTATTAAAAGAAAACTACATGAATTTGGAAGTACTTCTAATGACGTACTTTTATGGTGACGCCCTTTTTTATTTTTTAATGAAGAAAATATCGAAAGATATGTCTCCAATTGCAGCTTCAACAGAAAGATTTTAGAACAGAATTAATAAAATTTTAAGAATAAAACCTACCGTGTTACTAACTGTGGCATTTAAACTAACACTTTTCTTCTTCCAAGAAAAAAGGTAAACCACCTTCTACAAAGGTAAACCACCACAGAAAAAGAAAAATATTCCCAGCAAAATTAAAAAAACTGGTCTTCCAAGAAAGAAAAGAAATGAGAAACCTTGAGAAAGTCATCCTGACCTACTGAAAACAAGGATATCTCCAGTTTATAAAGTCCTAATATCACAAAGTGCTTGAAGCTTGGATAACACAGTGGAGGTACTTTTCCCAGTCCCCTACTTTTCCTTGGAGATCTGCAAATGCTATCTGAAACAGGACACCAAACTATCTGGAGCTCTGGTTCGACCCAATGTGTCCAGTCTTACATTCCTGCCAATTCCACAGGGATTTCAACGCGCAAGAGTTTGTATTCTGCATACTTGGAATTACTGTTCCAAACTCTCCAACTTGTTCAATCTCTTGCTGATCATAGCCTCTAAAACTCAGACATGAACAATTTCATAAATACGGAATCAAAATAGTTTACAGAACCTGGCCCTTTAAAATTGCTTCTAGGAAACTAATGGCAAAGAACAGCCTTTTTCAAGATTGAATATAGAGCCTGATATAACAAGGCTTGCATTTCAATCCCCAGCTGTCACTACAAAAAGTTAAAATTCTAAAACAGCGCAAATGTGAAACCTTTTATTTCCCAAAGAATCTTTAAGTTAAAATTGTTTTGTTTAACATATATTAATAATTTAGAGCATAGTTTTGATAAATCTTTAAGGGAATCATACTTAAAATTTTCTCTTTATTCAAGATTTTTTTTTTTTAATTCCAAACTTGATTTGATTAACCATTCTGTGAAATCATTTAACAATATTAAAAGTCTACACATACAGTACTCAATACACACAGCAACCAAAGTCTAATTTTCTTCTTTCCCCCCCCCCCCCCCAACAGAAAAAAATTCCCTGTAGAAAATATTAGGATAAATTTGTGCCAAATTTAGCACTTAAAGACAACTTAGAATGAAAAGACGTGAAATTAAAACAATAAAATGTTATACAGTGAAAACCACAGAAACCTAAACTGATTGTAAATTTCAATTATTTTACGTGAATATTTTAAATGCTTTCACATACAAGCATATATGCCTGTATGTAAAACGAAACACGAAATGTGCATACACAGAGTTTTTATTTATACATAATGTGCAAGTTTCATTTGTTGCTGGTTTTTTTTAAATATATGTCCTCACAAAACCAATTTAGAAACCTAAAAGAGGGAGCTGTAATCACTATTACCAATACAGTCCAGTCTGATTTTAGGCACACCAAGTGACATCACTTCTCTTCTCTTAAGAAGCACTGTCAATTTTAGCACTTTCCTAATCAAGGCACTTTCTAGAGTTCAGGTAGTAGCTCTATTTTCTAAAAACTTCATCCAACAATGACATATGTTAATATATTATTTTCTTGCTTAGCCTTGGCAATTTCACCTTTTGAATATTTGCAGCTGTTTATGCCCCCATTCCCATCTTCCTGTTGTGATCCAGCCAAGTTGTAAGTTTCATTCTTTCAACCTTTCCTATAATTTAATTTTTCCACCCCTCTACCCCCTAATTAACTTCATGGTTCATGTTGTTGGATACTCATATTTTAAACAAAAGTCAGGCATCAATATTTTTTAAAACTGCACTACATATAAATTACATTATAAAATAAAACATTATGAGCTTCTGAAAATGGAAAAGAGAATGGTATTGATTACAGAAGAGTTCTCACTTCCTGTAAACATTTCTATCTCCTCTCTCTCACACACACACACTTTAAAGGAAAGTCAGAAACAAGAGTTTAATTAAACACCACTAGTCTGAATTTCAAGTCACTGCATAAACAGATGGCCATGCTTCATAGACCGCCAGCAGTCTATTTCAATTAACTGGGATTAGTATTAATGTAACGTCATGGAAGCTAGAGATTTGAACCAAAGAAACATATATATATATATATATACACACACACACATATGTATGTGTGCGTGCCTGTGATAGTTATAAATAGTATAACATTAAAGTATTTACCACTCTATAAAACTGGTATCAGCAAAAAGAAAGGAGATTTCTATTTAAGGCCATCATTAAACCCAGATATCTCCTTTAAGTATATCAGCATGCTTGCCTGTACTTGCATAGACTTGAAATCCAGCTGGCTTTGTAAAGAACAGTTTTAAAAAATTAAATAAAGGTGTCCTCAGCTTTTCCACAAACAATCTCTAGCTGTGGATGCCACATCCCTGGAAGTGTTCAAGGCCAGGCTGGATGAGGCTTTGGGCAACCTGGTGTAGGGGTTTTCCTGCCCATGGCAGGGGGGTTGGAACTAGATGATCTTTGAGGTCCCTTCCAACCCAAACCATTCTATGATTCTATTGAACTTATACTCACTAATTATTATGTTCCCCAATACTGTAATATTTAAATATATTTGTTTACACAGGTAAGCAATTATTAAACTAAAATCAACACGGTGTTCCTCAAGTAGAAAGTTTTTTGACACTTCTGTATTCAGTAGGACTTTCCTTTGCATAAATACTAAAAAGTACACTTGCTATCACTAACATTGAACTTAAGGGTGAATATCTACACAAATTTTCAACAGTGTGAAACAAGACTTGAACGTAAGAGAAATTAGAAAGCTATAGAAGTTCAAAAGCAGCAAACGATATTTCTGATGCTCTACAGCCTCTGTCAAATTTTAGTTCTACACCCTGCTACCTTGCTCCCCCCACTATTTCTGTAATAGGACTCTAATTCTGCAGTACTCTTGGGATATAGTTTATATCACCTAAATCTGAACTCTGCAGACTTTTTTTACCTCTCCCTATATCGAACGCTAATAACTGACCATTAAACAGTAGTCCAGATCAGAAATTTTACATCCTGACATAAGCATTTACAAAAAAAGTGTCACAATTCAGTTTTCTATTTGAGTTTGTTCATACAACTAGGAAAAAAAAAAAGAGATTAAATGCAGTCCTTTCAACTGCTTTTATGCACAAGTCACAAAGTAAAAGTCACTCCCCCATAACTTCACCTTAAAGCTTTTGTGTTCTAAAATATTCACCTGGTATTGTGTAACAATGCAATTATCTTCTCACTGTCTGTTCCTGACAAGTTAAAAACATCCTGTCTTACATTCTGAAATCTTGTCTCGTAGTATGAGCTATTTTCCTAGTTATCTTTTGGTTGGTTTGTTTATGTGGTGGGGTTTTTTTCCTTTTTTTCTAATTTTTACTATGTCTTCAGTCTTGTTACATTTAGTAGATCCGTTGACAAACTTGATTTTACAACTGGTTTCTCTGGTACTCAGCACACCAACTGATTGATCAGCTCTGAGTGACAGCTGGCTGACAGGCACCGGACGAACAAAATACGTTGGCGTGTTCAGGATCCTGAGACTCCTTAAATGGAAGATAAGCTACCTCAATTCTTACATTACTTTCACAATTTCTAAATAATTGTTTTCCAAGAAACTCTAGCCATTCAGTTCTGCCTTTTCGCCCTTCCTTTTCAGAAGAAGAGATGAAAAACAAATTCACTTAAACATTCACTTAAAATATTTTTGGAGGGGGAAATGCAATTTTTTAGCATTTTTGTATTGAAGGGGTCCTCTTAAGTTAAAGGGCCCCCTAATTATCTTAGTCCTTCACAGAAGGCTTCCAGTCACAGAAATATTCTGTGTTTAACACAATATTAGGCTTATAACAGCACTTCTTTACAGAAGGACAAGTCCCTTAATACGTAATAAAATAGAGTACATCCTTTCAGTGCAATACAAAATCTTCTGAATAGGATAAAAGTTCACATGGTTGTTAATTTGTTTTTTTAAGTAACATGACCAATGTAAGCAACCAACAGAGAATAATTCACAGATTTCAAGACAATATTGACATATATATGACAGAGATATGTATTTATGTGTAAATAAATGATACACATGTAGAATATAGTCTGGAAATAACATAATTGTTAATACTTTAATTCACCACTCATATGAATAGTTTATTTGGAATTTGTAAACTAATTACAGAGAAAGAAAACAACTTTTTGAAATATTTATAAAAGTAGCAAATACCTGAAGTACTCACAGCAGTGGAGTAAGGGGTATGAGCTCCTGTATTTTCAGCCCAGCAGCCACAACCATAAAGAGCTGCCTAAGGAAAGAAGTGCATCTTTCATAAATTTAAGTATGTAAGGTTTTGGGTTTGTTCCCTTCCCTTAGAAAGCACAACACTAAAAAAAAATCCTAAACCAACAAAAAAAGAAACTCAAGAAAAATCCAAGTATTAACACAAAAGATAAAGGGAATCGTAACAGTTAAAAGCGCAATTCTGATCCATTTTGCTACGTCTTCTACTATTCTTCAGAACTAAGTGACTATCACAGGTGCATGGTACTCTAACCCAACTTTACAGAAAATGAGGGTACAGATATCAAAAGACAAAGTAATTCCAGCTGTTCCCTATTTATATAAAATCTCTTTCACTCTGCTATTCCAAAAGAAAATCTTAGACACATTTCAAAAGAACTGCTTTTAGGACAGTGGCAAAAGTCAACCAAAAATACAGCTGTACAGCAATGGAGTATGACATTTCTGATGCACCTCACAATTCGCTCACCTAATAACAATAAGGAATGCCTATACCTGATGTGTTCTTTTAATACCTTTGCCACTTCTACCAATTCACAAGATCATCTAAAAATTAATTAGGACAGCTTCCCTAAAGATTGATGAAAATCTTATTTAAAAACACTCTAAGCGTTTAAGAGACTATTTGCGCTATTAAGGAGGTATTTAAGCCAAATAAATTAGCTTATTACTAGCTCTGACAAAAGGTAATTAACTACAGAACAACTTCTTACCTATCAATGTTTTATAACACTGATGGAGGACATTAAAACCAAAACTTACATTCCAATGTAGTCATAATACCTTCAGAGTTTTAAGTGAAGGAAGGGAGAACATCAATTTGCTATCACGGCTCTTGCTTAGTGTCACAATTGCTGAGCAACCATTCCCAAATAAAAAGGTATAATCACCTGACCAACTCTTCCAGGATGCTTCAGTGCTAAACCTCCACTGGAGACAGCAGCAGCAACATTTCCTTCTTGGTCAACAACCACCGCACCAACCGTATCCAATGTTCCTGAGTCATTCTCCTGCAGGACACACAAACAGAAACAACTACTAAAAATAATATATTAAAGTCAGGTTATAATTCTTAGGAGCGTGCAAACTAACGTGCACAAAGCTAAGTGACAGGCTGATCAACAAAACAGATTTGCTATCATGCATATTGTACCACTGCAAATACTTCCAAAACGCTCTCTTGCCTCAGATAGGACCTGAAGAAAACCTCTCTGGAAACAAGGTAATAAACATCTCGGAACTCATCCAATGCTCAGATTACCTGCCTTTACTCACAAAAGTGCCAAAAATGCTCTTTTCTTAGTGGTGGGCACTTGTCCACTAAGAAATAATTCAGCAACTCATTCCAAAGATGCTGCATCAAAAGGCCTTTCTCAAAAGCTTCAAGGTGGCATTTTCAGAAACTCTTGATCTTTAAAGCTATTTATAATAATTAAAAAAAAAAAAAAAGCCACAAGATGCAGCTCACCATGTAAAGAGAAAATTCTGACATTCTGAGCAAGACAATAAATAGAAGCCTCGAGAAGAAATCTCCCTTGGACAGATTCTTTCTCCCAGACTTGTTTTCAGTTCAGCAATCTTTAGTGGCTTCCTGGTTGAAACAAATCCCCCTATCGCTCCCTCTGAGTCAACTAGAAAAGCATTCTTACTGCCATCACTTCTGAGGCAGATTTGCTCCCCTAAGAGCAGGGGTCTTTCAGCGTTCAGTCCTGATGCAAGCTCTCTGCCTACTGTCTCACAAACACTTCAAGCAGTCTCACCGTGGATCTTTCCATCCTTCCCTCCTTCCCTAATACACCACATTCAATCACTTCAACAGACAGATTAGTTTTCCCCTCTCTTGGCTGGCCTAGATTCCCCTCTCTGCAGAACCTAGGCCAAGGCACGCTGACTTCAAGCTCAACCATGCACTTTTGATGGGACACAGCATGCAGTGTACATAAATAACATGAATAAACAAAACTGATATATCATTCATCCCATACTTCAAAGATGAACGGTGCTGTTGCACAAGCCTTCAAGTCTTTAGCTGATCAGTCTTTCCTATATAAAAACTTACCTGCATCTAAAAAATCCTACATAAACTTACTCAAGCAAATAATCCCAAAGGATATTAAGCTACTCATATAAACACTTATTTTCTGGACTAGGATCCAGAGAGAGGAATTAAAAAAAAAAAATCTATACCCAACTATTCAACTTTGAATTATCAAGCTCCCATCCTATTAAAATTTCCTTGGGCATACAATGTCACTTGTCAAGCAGAATTCTTAGGAGACTCATGCTGATGATACTCTGGTCACATTTAATTTAAGAAATAACAATTGAGTTAACACTGTGCCAGTCTTAAAAGGCAAAATACACAATGCAACTCTACAGTGTTCTATAGTATTTTTCAAGCAACTGGAACTCCTAAGCAGGAGTGTCATCCTTGGATTTTACCCAGAGTAACAGTAAGATTCTTTTCTTACTGCACCTAGATCTTCCTGAACAAGTTCCACACTCAGACGTTGGCACTAACCATATTCAATATTAAAACAAACAGACTGATGGCCTAACAGTACAGCAGAATAACTGCTTAGAAAAAGGGAGATGAAAAACTATAGACCTAGGATCTCAACTGGCATTGGGAAGAAGAGTAAGTTGAAGAGCAGAGGAAGGTAAAAACCAGGATCAGGGAAGGTAGGAGAAGGAAGGCACAAGGAATTTTGAGGACTGGACCAAAGGTGACAAGAAAAGAGCAAGTTTCCTTCCACGTTGTAAAGATAAAATAAAATTAAGGAATCCTTCCTTAACATCTCATGGGCAAATGTATTTCACATGTCCCAGCACTACCAGACACAACTTAATTCAGGTATTAGTAACCCAGTTAGAACAATAATGTTCAGTGGATTGAAAAGATCTTTAGCAGCAGAGCAGGCTGCCCACTGGCAGTGCAGACTCCCATCCTTGGGAGGTTTTCAAGATCAGACTGGATAAAGCTCTTCCCAACATCAATTTCCCTATGATGCTATGATTTCTATACAGAGAAGAACTACTAATATGATGCAGGTTTTGTTGTACTCCCCTTGCCCCCTTTTATCAAAGGAAATTATACCCACAACAAAAAACTTGATTAATAGACAACTACAGATATGAAAATCAAGCCCGTCAAAGTTAGGAAATGCCAGAATTAAGGCCACCTGTGTAATCTTAATTCATATTAAATCAAACACTTGGTGCTCCCATAATGAACAGAAATACATTTTAGAAGGATGAGGCGCAGTATGGATCAGTATGTTTTCCATATCATCTGACAGTCGAGAAAAAACGCTTGCAGCCTTCTTTGCAGCATCTGTAAAACGATTTGCTCAATCTGCCATCCATCTTCCACTTTAGCTCTCACATGCATAAAACATTTGCCTTCAGTAGCTACATAACTAATTTGGTTTTTCAAAAGATATTTTAATCAAAAAACCACAAGCATTTACAAGTCTATGTTGCATGGAAAATTTGTTCACATTATTTCCTTTAGAAGAAGATCAATTTCTTATCAGTATTTGCTGTCAATTCAGTGGTACAGTTTGCTTGCTTTGGCTTATTTTATTTTTAGATGGGGCAACTTAGGAGGCTGGAAACGGCTTTTTCTATGGGACGGATTTTTTTTTAACCTGGCCCACATGACATTCCGAAGGAAATTTTCCTTCTGAAGAAAAAGAATTCCATATTTTCCTTCTCAGTAATTTAAGTTTGGGGATTTTTTTTGTGATCAGAAAAAGAATCACTGCTGATGCTACATCTATCCTTAAACTGAAAACCAGTGAGGACCAGTTCTATTCCATATCCAATGGGAAAAATACATTGTCAGACCTATTCTAGGCCTATTTTTATGTTTGCTCCCATTTCAACATTACTGACTTCACACACTCACACCATGAATCAATTATATAGTTCAGTACTAAGTCTTCTACATATGTAAACTTTACTGACAGCCCTATGATTTCTGAACCAGTGAACAAAGAGCTCATCACAATTTAACAAAGAAACTTCCCATGCTTCTCCATACAAAAAGGCATTATGTGCCTGAGGAAGTGAGTGGTGAGGCAGCTTTCAATGTCACACTTTTCATTTCTTCAAACCATACGAATGTTGAAAAATACAGGATCCTGTCAAGCTAGTATCAAGACAATCAACAGAAATATGTTCAACACTGCAATTCATGATGTCTAAAGTAAATCCAAATTCTATATGGGTCCAAAAGGGACTAAATGAGATTCAGCTTGCTTGTCTGTATTTTTTTATGTGTTTGATTGATTAATTTAGCACTTTAGTTTTAAAAATTTTGCAAGTTCCAAAGGAAACTTGATTGTTACTTGGTGATATCTGTTAATAAATTCCGTATCTGATCTCAGCTAATAATTTATACCAACATGTTCATTGCGAAAGTACTTTGGGGGTTTTAACAATGGAGTATTGCAACCTAAAAATAATTTATTGTGTAGCTAATATTTTACATGGAAAGAACTGAAACCCAGTGTGAAATGTAAGACCTCACATTACTTTATTAATTTGTACCTTGTGACAAGAAAGGAAGGTAATTTCGTGAGATCATGGACCACATATTCAAACTTAGCTAAGAACATGCACAAAAAGCAGGAAGATGCTCATTTGGACAAATGAGAGTTCTATCAAGTACTTCTGAAATCTCATCCTTCCCTTTTTCTGCACATAAAAAAAACCCCATAAATATCATTTTACAAACCCCTAAGGAAGGGATTAACAGTTTAGAAGAGCTTTATCTCCTGTGAAAGATATCTCCACACAGGGCCTTTTCCCTCTCAACTTGAGACTGTCCTGAAATTCCACTACAGGTAATTACCATTGAATCTCATCTCTGAGTATCATAACTGACAAAATGCAAAACGAATCAGATTGAAGCAATTAACATCTATATGCTCATTCCGAATTATCCACACAAATAAACAGGATTTGGTATTTGATTATAATTAGATCAAGTAGATTCCCCTAAAAATATGGGGTTTTACAGTATCCTCCTGCTCAAAATAGAATAGGGCAACAATTAAATCTTCTAGTATGTCCCATGTTGGCCCTTTCCAGATGAAGTGGGAGCAGAGAGAAGCACAATAGTGGACAGCATTATCTAGAAAATAGTATATCAACAATAAATATATTTCTGTCTTTTAAACAAATCTCAGATGTAAGGTGTTCTTGATGAAGTACTTCTGTTGATTACAGCAGTATTTAACAAGGCGAGAGGCAATCTTTTAAGCAATGTTTTATTTATTACAATATTTTAAAGAAATTCTTAGACATCCACCTAAGTCAAGGGAAAACATCACTATTCTGTGAACAATGGGACCAATGAACGGGTACCAATTTCTAGAAACGTTTTCCTCTAGGGCAATCGACAGCATAGCATGATGCACTCTCAAAGCAATCTGATCTTGACAGAATACACAATTGGGGCAACATTCCTATGTTTGAAAAGTGGCAGTTCTGAGCTAATGGTATAAAGCTCGATAAACAACCCTCGCCTTTCCAATTTAATAGAGGTTTGGTGTGTTAACAGAATACTTTGTCTGACCTCCATGTTCAAGATGAGGGAATTATTTCACACTAAATTCTACAGGTGAGTTTTGTTGTTGGGGTTTTTTTGTTTTGTATTGTTTTTTATATTGGAATGGATGAAAAGTATTTAGGTTTCTTTTCCCATATTAAATGGATTTTGAACTCTAAAAAGTATTATTATCAAAGGCCATTTCAGCATGGATGGGGGACAGAAAATTTATTTCTATTTTAAATAAAAGGAAATGCATAAAATTCAAACTCCTGTTCAAACTGCAAGAATAAATAAGACAGACACTAGGGCTACCATAGTTGACTGCTACACTTACAATTACCTTCACACAGCCATAAAAAATTTGATTTGAGGCAAAAGTTGAGTGATTAAAATTCACCATATATAATGTGAATGATGCATATTGCTATGCATTGACTGTTGCTCACCCAAAAAGTTCAAGCTGGAACTGGCTAAAAGTTCACATGGTACGTTCAAGACTATCAATGACAAAAATTATAAGGCACAAAATACTTGAAAGAAAAGCATATATTTCTGTGCAACAGACAGACGTGTTTTCCTTTTCTAAACGTTCAGTGTTATTGTCTGAATACACGTCTGAAGAATATGAAACTCCCGATTCCACACACATAATCCAAATTATTGTGCGCATACTTGATTACATATGTTAAATCAGATAAAAGCCAAAATGGTTTTAATAAACCTCAAACTAAATAATGCTATTTATGGAGTTAAATAACTAGCCTACAAAAAACTAACCTCAAAACATCAACCTATAAAAAAAAAAAAACTCGTGTGCACTGGAAATTCTTAGTGCTGCTTATTCAAATCAAGGAGAGGACAACTCCCCTTACAAGTCACTTCAGCATAGCTGTAAAAAAGGTTTATAATAGAAGACAAACTAAAAATAGGGCTTTTAGCCAAACTCTGCTAAGCTATTTTCAATGACAATTTCCTCTGGTAAAAGTCAGGTTAACAGTAAGATGACAAACATTTACTTCTGATGTTTACTGGTGCTTAAAGTAAGAATTTCAGAATGTCACTTGGTTGAATTAACAATTCTTAGCCAGTCCCCCTATTAATATGTTTAGTTAATTCATATAGAAACAAGAAGTATATCAACTATGTAAGTCAATATAGAAGTCACTACAACTTTTTAAAAGTCTCAATTTTCACACCTTCAAAATTCAGTGAAGTTATTAACACATCTTCCTGTGTGCAATCGCATAACCCTCTACAATTCCTACACTGGGTAAACAATTAAAAATATAGCAAAAAAGAACATTCCATTTACTCAAAAGATGAGTCCTTTAGTAAATTACATTGCCTAGTTTTCCCACACAATCTTTATTAAATTTAAACAATCGCTCCTTTTTTGAGCTTGGTATAAATTAACTTTCATTGAAAAGAGGTATTTAAAAATGTATGTTTCTTTTTTGCTAGTGAAATTTATCAGCAGCTAAAACTTCCAGGTAATTTCAGCCTTTTTTGATCTGCAATATTATTTCTTCACACAGATATTTTATTTATGATTTCCATTCAACTTCAACTTTGTTAACATCCTTTCTACCTTGCTCTTCTCCGAACTTGTAAAATTTCATAGACAGAAAACGATCAGAATTTATAACAACTGTGCAGTACTGGCAACAGAGGCACGTAAGCTGAGCTGAAGCATGGGGTTGAAGCAGGTGAGATTCAAACTAGACAATGAAATAGCTATCAAGTCCTGCTGAATGGGACAGGTCTGCAGCTCCATGGAAGCACAGCAAATAAAATCAGTATTTATCAATTAAAGTTAAACTTTGACAAGAACATTAACTTTTAATTATTGATGTATTTAAATGGTTTTTAAATAATTAATTTTAAACCTTTTATGAGAGCTCAGCTTTGACAGCTGGAGTTTTGGGATGACAGATCATGTGCCTCATCCTTGTTAAATGACTCTTTCCTAATAGCTTAGAAAGAATTATTCTGCTTTTTTTTTTTTTTCAGAATTTGCTCTTGTAGAATTTGACTTTTCATTTCTATTTCATTTTGAAAAATTAAACTTTCTGTAAGGCTGCAATTATCTTACATTCTGTGGATAAAACAAGCAATCCACATTGTTAGCACGGTTTGGTCTTCAGTCCCCATCCATGGACAGGATGTGCCCAGAAAGTTAACGAAACCAGTGTTATGTTACTGGATTACTTACCAGTGAGTAGAGCTCTATTTGATCACCTCCTTTACCTACCATCACTGGCCTTTGGGGGTCTCCCACAAGCGCTGCACATGACTCTGGAGCCCTTGAAATTTCAAATTGCAGGTCGGTAAGCTCATGCATTGGCATATGTTTCAAGCATTGACTTGCCCCTTATTACATGAACATCAATACTGTACAGAGGCCCCTCCTCCCTCAGTCACATTTTAACACCATTAGTTTCACAAGGAGGCATGTGAAGTCCTGTAAATAGGAAAAGTTCCAAAACGAATAACAAACTTTTGCCCCTCTATCTATCCTTTCTTTACAGGTCTTATCTCCTTGAAAATAGAAAAAATAGCATCTTGCTAGGGAAAACTCCTTATATAAGAACATAGAAGAAAAATGCCTAATTTATCACTGGTTTGCATTTGCACAGACTACAGAGAATGAACTTTTTTTGCCAGTTCTCTGGGATTTATACATTATTTTATCAACATATGCAACTACATAAGGCAATGGTCAGTCAGCTTATCAAATCAAAGAGAAATGGCCAATCCGAAAGGCCACAGGCCCCAAATAAAGCATAGGCATTTAATTTAATGAGCTACACTTTGATGTTCAACAGTTCAACAAATACTGTGATTGACATTCTCAAACGGTAACAAAGGCTCCAAATTCAAACTAAGAGTGAGGGGAACAGAGGGAATCCTAATAGTTTTGTAGGACAAGTAATATGGGCCAGGTCAATGCTAGATGCATGCACAGATGCACATGTTTACCTACCTGATATTTCAAATTTCACCAATTCCAGCTCCATAATGCAGTGCGCTCAGGAAACATTAAAAAGTGGGAAACAGTGACAGAGATCCCAAGCTAAAGAAAATGTTTCAGTAAATAATTATCTGTTTGTGTTTACATTTGTCAGATTTCTAGTTCAAAATGAGCAAAATACTTTTCATGGCACAAACAAGATACAAAGTGACAGTTTGTTTTTCAAGTAGCAAGGCAGAAAGTTTTAATTACACTAAGCTAATATCATACCATCTAAACATTAGGGTGATCAAAGATCAGTGGCTTCTGCTGCCACATTAGCCTCATCTGACATACAACACAAAATTTATTAGCAATCACCTGTAAGTTTAAGATGACACAACACTTCAAACAAGAACTAACCTTTTCATGTGATTGTCTTCTTTTTTTTAGTTGAATGAGATCTGTTTCCACCTTTTCAGCCAACTCCAGTTTCCTCTTGTTCCTTTTAAAAGCTGCTAAACTAAACCCTACAAAAAGAATTCAAAAGCATTTAACTAAGTAAGATTTACTTAATTTAAACAAGTAGTGATAAGTATACATTTTGGAGGTCTCATCCCCCAGATATTTTTATTGATGCAAAAAGTATCAATGAAAAAGCCAACGACAAAGTATTTAAGTTCCAGTAAAACATGTTTACATATTTTCCTAAGTGAAAAAAATTTTACTGTTGTTCAGCAACAGCAATGGGTAAAACACCTAGTAGAAACAAGTCGCTGAACACATATGGAAGCTATGTTGGCCTAAATATCTGTTTGGCAAAGAAGCAGCACTGCACAGAAGTGGCTCGTGTTAAAATCATTGGTTTTGACTGCTGACAAGTAAATAGATACCATGTGAGCTCATTCTGATACCCATAAAATTAGGCTACTATTTTATTACCTTAATTGCATATCTGTATGTTTACCCATATATTTAAAGCCACACAATAGTCTAGCAATATTTTTGTGTTCCATAATCCTACACAGCGTAAAGACGACCTAAATCTTGAAAAGACAAACATGTACTTTCCACATCTATGTCCCACATTCAGAAAGGAAGTGCTCTCTAAAGTGGAGGTAAATAAAGAAATAAAATTGTTATGCTTAAGAGACCAAAATAACATGTTTCCATTTCAGAAGCTTCAGTTCATGAAAAAATTGCAGATATTGACATATTTAGCTTAAATTAGCTTTGACTTAATATTATCAAAAGATTGTCTTAACATCCCCTTTGAAATGTAGAGAAAAGAGATGGGGGAAAAATGTCTCTTGTCACTCGTTTAGTCATGCAAAATCAAACTATTAGGAGGGCAGAGGTATACACAGGTAAGTCACAAATTGAATGGAAGTTAAAAAGCACAGGTTTCCTATTTAGTCTATAAGCCTTAAAAAACGTCATTTTAAATGAAATTCTGAATATAGCTACATCACTATTATTCGGAAGACTGGAACAGCTGCAAGAACAGTCTATGAATAAAATCAATATTGCAGAGCCAGCAGAACACAAAGCTTTCATTTACAAATCTCCAAGTCCACAGACAGTGAGCATTTTACTTCTTTGAAACTTCCCCATGCAGGTGCCAAAATCACCTAGTGAACTCTCCTTTAAACCTGTTTTTAAGTACATAAAACTGGACCTTAAACTACCACAGTTATTCAAGTATATAACCTAAAAGTAATGAGAAAGCTGGCATTTCTCTCCAAAAACCTAATGAATACCAGTTTCTTAAAACTGTAAACACATATTAATCTGCCATCACCAAGAAAGGAATTCTTTCTACCATACAGAGCTGATTAATGCAGCTACTTCGGACAACACATTTCTATGTTTGAAATGAGGTGCAAGAGGGAAAAAACAAACAGTTGATAAGGGGGAGCAGGCAAAGAATCATTTTAGTCTAGTACTAATTGGGGGTGGGGAGGAAGAAACAAAAAAAACCTCCCACAGATGAAGAATTTGTTATACAGAAGTGTCCCAAAATAAACCAAGCCAGCACATCGTTTTTAACAGAATTTTTAAACAGGAGAACTTGTAAGTTGACATGACTTCAACAAACATAGCAAATACCTATGGGCAGAGCCACAATACGGGTGAGTGAGAATGGTGCCTGGTATTGGTACCCATCAAAAGTAGGTATTACACGTGGATAAATATGTCTAAGCCTGTTATCTACTGCTGCCATTGCCTCCTGCCAATTCAGAAAAAAGGTGTACCTAGAGAAGCAAGACAAATACGAGGGTGCAGGAGCCCATAAACAAAAACCTGAACATGAGAAGTTTTCCCTGTACTGCAGAATCTAATGCTAGCGGTGTCCTGAAACTTTTTGCAACGTTTGCATGTTCATAAGTTCAAATACATGCACAAAGACCACGTCAAAACTAGAGAGCACGTGGGCTAGTTCCAAGCTCCCCTGCCAGCTACGCCGAGTGCTGCTATATGGCCTCTCAGCATCATCACTCCAACTACACCTTGGCTGCTACTTGTCCTGCCATTTTTTCCACAACATATGAAACTCTCCAAACTTGAGAGACGTTTCATTCACTTCATTCATTCAGTCCTCAGTCTCTAGCTAAGCAATTACACAATCTTCAGATTTTACCTTGTGCTTTCAGATTGTTTGTCTTTTCAACAGAAGAAAAAACCTGAAGAATTGCTTTGAAGGATCTAACTGTTCACAGTAACTTCTTATCTGCATTGTTAATTCAAAGTGGCATCAGTAAGCTAGGAAAATAGGGCAGAAAACAGGCCATTATTAACAAAGTAGTACATGTTTTACTAGGCAATAAGAAACACTACGTATGAAATTAGGCTAGCAATGTACCATCTTGTCCATGTTTACGGAATGGATGATTATCTTGCAAAGCAACAATTTTAGCTAACAAAAGATTGCTTAGTCCTCAGGGTCAGAAATATTTTCAATTCCTGGGTACCTCAACTAACTTTCAACTATATGCTGGGACAAAGACTCGTCATGCATTTGTTCTTTATTGCTTTTCTTACTTCGCTGGTCTCAGAAGTGGGAGAAGCAGTGCAGTGAATCAAGGACTCCTTTACTTGATGATCGGATATCCAGAGCCCCGGGAGATGCTGTGGCAGGCATGTTTTGCATATCTTAGACAGATAGATCAGAAAAGTTTTCTAGTAGCATACAATGATGTATGCTGGAAAGGATCTTAGGAGGCCATGTAGTCCAACCTCCTCAGAAAAGCAAGTCCAATTCGAAAGGGCTGCATAGGAACTTGGCAAGTGTTGGATATCTTCACGGATGGAGATCTCACAACTCCTCTGCCTCTCTGTTCCTATATTTGATCAACTTCACGCTAAAAAATTATTTTTTTTAAATTAGTCAGAACTTCACATATTCTAATTTATGTAAGTCCTCTACGATCCTATCCCCGTGCACCACACACCATCACTAAGTAATATAACACTCGAATGCACAAATACAGAACAATCTATGTTAAGGAAGTTAGCATGTTTGCCAAGTAAAATGCACAAATTTGTCCAGCTTCCTCCATTGCAGTATCTACAAAACTTAATCATCAGCTCCTATTTATGACAGATATTGTGATATTTGTCACATTAGAAAGTTCATAGTGTTCTATTAGATAGAGACATTAGTCATGGTTCTGTACTTCCGGATGACACGAATTTTGATCAGAAACATCTGAGGGTCTTTTTTCAGAGGGAAGGAGGGATTGTTTTGGGCAAGTTATTTTTTCAGGGGTAGAGGAGGGTGGTTTTTAATATCATGCCTTCCTTCCCAGAGTTACATATGTGAAATAAGGCTTAATTTTTATTCAGTTTGGCATGACATGTCATACCTTTCAAGACTGTGAGGGAAAGAAAGTCTATTCGGACTTCCCCTACAGCAGAAATTCTTACACTCAGGCTACATTCAACTTCAGAATAGTTATTAGGAATAACATTCGTTTGAAAGCTGAAGATTCTGTTTTAGCAAGAAGTGATGAATAATTGTCTTTCATTATTTAGGGGAAATAATTATTATCAGTGATTATCAATTCTTCTTGGCAGGATAAAACAGCTAATACCTCTGAAGAGACCAAAGAATTGTGAAATAAAGGACTAGTTTGTAAAACAAAGCCTAGCAATTTTTTTTTTCCTGACATAAATTTACGCCCAACTTCAGATGATCAGTTAAAAATAAAGTGTCTTGAATCTCAAATTTGATTTTTTTCTCCCAGAATAAGGAAATAAAGACTAATAGCAAGTGAAAGGCCGCCTGCCCTCTGTTTATTCCTGTCCTTGGGATGTTCTATCTATGTAAAATCACTACAAACACCATTAAATTGGCTAGTACTGTAGTTGCTTTGTCTTGCTCTACAAGTGACAAAAACTAGAAAACACAAGTGAGCTTCACGCTAAACTAATGAAAGATGACATTAAAGTTTTCTGAAAATATCCTGTAATTCTGGTCCTTGTCCAAAAATATATTATGGGGTTTTAAGTTCAATAAAACATTTTATGATCTAGAATTAAAAAAAAAAATCCAGGATTCAGATGTGATTGGTTAATGATGCACAAATCACATGGAAAAATAGCTCACTGAAAAATTACATTGAAAATAAGCACTATACATAGAAGGAAAATGCCTACAAAATAGTTTAAGTTCATAATTCACATTAAATCTAAAACAAAAATTCAACTTTGTAGTGCAAGGACGCTAAGAAATTTCACTTGTCCTAAATGACAGTACAAAAACCACTCTCACCTTCTCCAACAAGACAGCATATCCCAAGCTTGAGAAGAGGAAAAGGAAACAACAAAAGTGCTGAAGACAAGCATGTTTTTTGAAAACAAATGCAGTATAGCTACATGAGCCTGACGTTGTCTGGGCCTAGATTTAGGGAAGCAAGAGAGGTAGAGCTTATTGACTGGAGAGAAGAAGCTAAAAGAAAAAAAGTGAAGTAAGGAAGTAGATGGAATTTTAGGTTGAAAAATTCTTGGATCACAGCCCACGGGTATTGTTGTTGCAATCTACGGATCTATTTAGTACAACATTCTTTGATTTTGCTCAAGAATTTAGAAGTTTAGATGAAAATCAAATACGTGCTTTCAGATGAAAGTCCCTGCCAATACTGCCCTACACAGTACTAGCCTGTCCGCTCAAACTCATTCTCAGAAGAATTGCATCTCAGAAGCCACGAAGTACAACCAGCCGTTCTGTTTTGCTTTCTCATTTATGTACATACTGTCATAAATAAAACTACTTCAGAGCTGCTGGGAGGAGAAGAAAAAAAGAAAAAGAACAAAAACCCCCACAGCTTTACAAAATGATTGTCTGTTAGTGTTTAAACACCATGCTCAGGCCTCAGTCGGATTCAAGACACGTAACGACTGACAACAGAAGCACATCAGAATTCGAACACTATGAAAAGCTCAAGACTCCAATCTCACACTTACGGCATTTATCACGTCCCTGCGATGCACCATGGGGTGCCTCCGTAAGAACAAATAATCTTCAGGGACGTGAAAACATCCTCCCAGTCCTCCACACTCTCCTTTCAAACCTCCAAAGTACCAACAGGAGCTACCCACTTGTACTCCATACTTAAATGCTCCGTGTTTTGGGTCTAACTATGCTAGACGGTGGAAGCATTGGGTGGAATACTGGATCACAGCAGAGTTATGGAAGTTGAGACAAGCATAAGGGTTTGCCATGGAGAAGGCTCAGTGGCTGAGCATGGAACGGGTGGAAGTAGCTCCTGCCCAACACCACTCACTTGCATGAAAGGTTGGTATTAGTGGGTGTGGTGTCAGAATGCGTGCTTGATAATATGATGTATTATTTGTAAATGCAGAAGAAAAATCTCATAGTCACATCTTGCTCAAAGTTAAGAATGTTACGGATTTTCCCATTTTCGAAAGGTTCCAGTGTTACTGATGAAAAAGGACCGCAAGTCCTCCATTACACAATTCATCAGCACAAGATCCTAATCTCCTACATTATCATGGCTAGGCAATAAATACAACTTTTATGCAGGCTTTTTACATCATTATCATCACTTTACAGGAAGAGATGAGAAAGTAATTTTCAGCAAGCAGGTCAGTGGAAGAAAAAGAAACAGAGCATTGATCTCTGAGCCAGTTTAGATATGTCATCTGCGTGGCCCTTGTTTGCCATAAAACTTCCACATCATTTACTCATCTCTTCTACTAATCCTGTTGGCACTCTAATCATTCTCGTAACTCTTCTTACCGTTATGCTATGTACAACCAACAACTTAATGAAAAATCTTGATGGTTCTATTATACAATGATACAGCTACTTAATAAATGACAAAGACAACCGCATTCCCCACTCTACATAGCTCTTCTTAGTAACCCTTCACAGTCATTAGAAATGATCCAGAAAACAGGAAAATTATTAGAGAGAAAATTAGAATTGTCTTATTCATGGACTCCTTGAAGCTACTGAACTGTAGAATCATAGAATCTTTTGGTTGGAAGAGACCCTCAGGATCATCGAGTCCAACCATTCACCCTGCATTGTCAGGGTCCCTAAACCATGTTCAACCACTGTACATACAGAACAAAATGTAAGACACTAAGGTACTTTTTTTTCTTTTAGTAATGGTAAAAGTCATACATATCTACTTGTTAATTCTAGGTCTGTGTACTTTAGGTAAGCCTGTAGTTGACAGGCTCTTTATTATAGTACACTAACATTTCTTGTCCAAAGTTAATGCAAAATTTCTTTAGTAAAAAACCCATGTTTCCTTAAAATTCTCATGCTTTTATAAGTCACATCTATTCCGTTACATATTTTCAAGCTAGGTAAAAAACTATTTAATGAACAATTAGATTTTCAAATAGAAGTTAAAAATTTTTTACACCACTAAATCACAAATCAAGTTCAGGACAATACTCAAAGCTCCCTATTTACAGTGGTGGAACAGCAAGCTGGGAACACAAACTCCAATGTTTCTATTACAGTCATAACAAATTACTGTCCAACAAAACATTATACAACATATGACTATTCAGCAATTGTTCTTTAAAAGCAAATTGTAAATTGAAAATACTAAGAAAAGTTAAAGAATATTTTTAAATCTTTGGAGTACGGATCGAGCTCTGACCAATCATATAGCACCCCCTGGCAGACATTTCTCATAGTCAACTGAAAAAAACAGGAGAACTTTCTACATTTTATCTTTCTATTCCATACTAAAAGAGAATGCAACTATTGGAGATAAGTGAATTAAAAAGGAATATACTAGCAAACTAGTTAACCTGCAGGAATTAAAATGATCCAGTGAAGAAGTCTGTTGCGCAGTTGCTAAAATAAATGCACAAATGAAAACAGATGAAAATTAATTTAACAAAGCTATTTTAAATGACAAAGTAACACCACTTATGCTTGTGTTGGGTCTAAAGAATACTAGCACTACTTCCCATGTTGCCACATTTTGACAGAGACAGCAACATGAATGGAAAAAAACCTGCACTCAGCATCAGAAGCATGTAAAAAAATTAACCTATCTCTCTCAGAGCACTACTATACAGATCCGTTCTTCATAACAAGAACTCAGAGTAAACTGTTGCTGGACATACCATTTCTTAACTACTTCCTGGAAGAAATCTCATTTTTCCATCAAGCAGCCTTTCCTGCTCCCTGGCAGATTTTGATTCAAAGCATCTTCTGGGTACTTCAGCCTGACCTTTTTTCCTGGCTAATTTGTAGCCATTCTATTGGCCGCACTTAGCTGTTCAGATTTCAGAACTGCATGTGAACCTACAATATCATGTCCAATTCCAGGGAGGATTTACATCATGTCTGGCCTTTTTTTTTTTTTTTTTATTGCTAGTGAAAAACATGCACTTAAGAGAGCTCATTTACTTTGCATATTCTGGAACAAAGATAGCAACTTCTACTGTTAAACATCTTCTATCTGAGATACACCTCTTAGTTTCCTAAAAACAGTGACGTAGTCAGATTAATCAAGCTTTCTAATCAAATCTCCAAAACCCTTGAGTTTCTCTCCAGATCTCTTTCATTCTCACCCTAAAAACAAAGGAACAAAACATGGTCTAAGCCACTGCTCTGAGCCACTGACTAAACCTTGTAGCACAGTTCCAGCAACATGTCAAATGTTTTTCTTAATGTAATAATAGTGAAGTGAAGGAGAGAACTGGGAGTGGGGTGAGGTTGGGGGGTTTGGAGGAGAGGCAGGCTAGGTAGGCAATACTGGCAGACAGGAAGACATACGGTGTCACTAGAAGTATGACAATCTGCATGACACTTAGCTAGAAAAGGCTCTCCATCGCTAAAGAATCCAAGCAGCCATAAGATAAAAGGGAATTTCCTTGCGCACACAAAATTGCTTAAAAAAAGCAAAACATGGTACAATTAAACCTATGGCCTGTTACAAGGGGAATGCCAAACCAACCTACAGTAGCACTTACTCTGTTCAACGTGATTTTAGTGATGACACTAAGTTATTCAAGATAACAAGAGGACTCGACTGAGGAAGGATTCTGAGTAACAACCTGACAAGAAAACATCAGATTTTATTCAGCAAGTCTCAAAATAATGAAAAAGAGGTAGTCTTTCACACAACCCATAGTTGTAAAGGTTTTTGCAGATGCTAGAAATTACTATGGGCTCAAGAGGAAACAACAATTTCATGGCAGAAAATGCCACCGATTACCTCTGATTACCTCCATGTATACAAGAACCAGTTTTGACTCAGGAACGTAGAGTCTGGGATAGCAAATGGAGTAGGGAAAGGGAAGTATGTATTTGCTCTGTTGTTATATTCTTCCTTGAACATAATTTGTGGCTACTCTTGCATTCCAGTTATCAAGTTGCATGGATCCACTGCAGCTGCTTTTGTACTTATCTAATATAACTTACTGAAGTACTTATGGTCACTTGCACATCATCAGAGTTAGAGGTACGAGTCTGCTGCATGAGTAGTTACCTTCCATCTCTTTCTCCTTGAAGACTTAACATTGTAAGCAATTGTAAGACGCTGTCTTACAGCATGTTATGTTTGTCAAATCAACTACTTTGCATCTACCGTAGGCTGAACGGAAAGATTCAGATGTAGTTTGGTTATTATTAGTGCAGGCACAGCCATCAACAACTCAAGATGTACCTCAACTCTGCGTTGTCCATCTACAGTAAAGTATACTTTTAGTATTTATAAGAGGTTGCACGATGCAGTAAATTAGCATTTCTAAACTGTAATTACATTTTTAACACTTCAATTGCACTTTAAAAGCAGTCTCTCTAGCACAGGGTAACACAGCTCCAGCATAAGCTAGTATGGGCTCCAGTACTGGCATAAATTAAGCTCTAGTATGGGCAGGAATTCTTAAATTCAGCTTTCTTGCAGACTCTAAGTAATACAGGCAGATCACATTTCAAGTTTTTTTAAAAAACACCCACTACACTGGAAAGCAACTAGATTTCTACAACAGTAGAAATCCCATTTCCTCACACACTTGGCAAACTGAAGACAAAGCAGGTGAGCCTTGACATAACCTTGATGTAGTTGAACAAATAACATGGTTTAAAACATTGTTTCAGTTTGGTACTTAGATATTTTGATAGTTCTGAGAGAATTATGGAGCGTGACCACAAAGCTGATGGTGCAACTTTCTTTGTAACTGATGAGAGGGAGAGCTCCAATCCTGCAAAACCAACCATGCAACCCTGTGGCCTTACAGCCATGTATAACACTACTCTTGCCTTCTCAGGTCTGGGAAAAGGGAGACAGAATAATGTGACTTCAAGAATATATTTTCCATGAGCAGCACAGAGAAGCCAGAATATGAGCATCCAGTTCTCCCCACTAATACTTATGGCGAGTACATGTCTAAGATTTGGGTTAGGGGGTTTTGGGGGGTTGGGTTTGGCTTTTTGTAATGAAGTTACTAAAAGTATTTTCCTGATGTTTGGCAATTACTTCAGCTCCTCACTTTACAGAGCTATTCAACAGTCACATAATTTCAAGTTAATTTACCCCCAATTCTCCATGCAAACCCTACCATAGTAATTGTAGCTAGCCTAATCAAAGAATCTCCCTTTTTTGGACATTTCTTAAGTTATTTCATGCAATAGCTCACTTCAGACGAGATCTTTTGCGGTTGCTTGGAAACAATATTCTCTTTAATTGTTTATGAAGCACGTTTAACTTTCCCCTCTCCTGGTAACACTGGAAAAAAAAAAATTACTTTCTTACATGTTACCTGTGAGACAGTTTCCAATTCCTTTTCAGCTATAGCAATCTCATGTAGTCACAGAGCAAGTTAACAGTTACCTTCCAACTCACTGATCAGAAGTCTATGTGTTACAAGACAAAATTTGCAAAAGACTGGTATGGAAATCAACATAGTATCTTCTGGAACTGATTTTTCAGGTTTTTGTTTGCTCTTGCTTGCTGTTGTGTTTTTGAAGAAAAAAATAATCAGATGTGCTACCATTAATGATTATATTGCAAAATTAAGGGTACTCAAGTCTTGGGAGAAACAAAAACTTTTAAGTTGCTCAAGCAATCTTTTCCCAGATGCCTCTCAGAATGGCTAATAATGAAGACTTAATGTAAGCTAGTACTGTTTTCCTCTGTATCCATTTTAGGCACTTAAATAGCATGCTGCCATCGCATCTTTTTTGAAAATGAAACTGAAGCACAAGACTGTAATAGTCAAATACCTCCTTTCCGTAAATCCAGTCACACATAGACTATCATTTATGCTAAGATCAAGCAATGAATTAGAGAGCATCTGTGAAGAATTCCTTTTTAAGTAATTTGCTCAATACTAAAAAGAATATCTGATAGAATCTCAGCCTCTGCTACTGTTTTTTTCAGCATATCCTTCAATTACCTGAATCTGAAATCATTTTTCCAGCAAAATATTCACAAAGTCTACACTCAAGTCTTAACAGTCACAGCCTGCTTCACAGCATCCATCCATTCCTAGAGCAGGTCCATCCTGTGCAATGGCTCAAGCATATAATTATTTAGGTGTGTGTTTCAGCATGCATAAACCTGGGTGAAAGCAGGGGGTGTAGGAAGCAGAGGGGGATTGGCAACTTTAATACCAATATTTTTTTAATTGACATTGCAACAGCAAATGGCACTTCTGCATCGACTTTACAATAGGAGTAACTTCACAATCCTGGTAATTGCTTTAATGTAAATTGTTTTGCTGAATAAAACTATGCCAAATGTGTGGAGGAGACAAAAAGAAATCACTGGTGTTTTGGCAGGTTTGTGAAAATATATTAGCTGGGATTATTCTTCTGAAGTTTCTTCAACGTAAATTCATAGTCAGGGTTAGGTAAACAAAACTGGGAATGGTCGTCCTTATTTTTAAACCATAATGAGTAGATTTGCTCTGACTAAGGTACATTTTAGCTAGTAAGATATCATCTGGCAATTAATGTTACAATCTAGTCATCTCTAACAACAGAAACGCACTAGTACTAGATACAGTGGAAACTTTTGTGCATGCAAACAGTATTAGTCAAGAAACTTTCCTTCTAGAGTATTTCCTACACATAAGTAGCAACTACTTTATCACCAAAAAAAAAAAAAAGTCAAAAAAAACCCCACAACACCACAAAAACACCCCTCTTTCCAGAGTCACAGAAATTAAGGTGTTCTGCTTAACTGAGCCCAAAAGTTGTTCTGCAAATGCTGTTTTGGACAGCAGATGGATAGGGCAGAAGTTTCAGTCATGTGGAACTAGAAATCAAAACTTTCTGTTCCAAATGAAATGTGTCATGAGTATGAAAATTGATATGATCAAGTAAAATGGTGCCACTGTTTCAGGGGTTACAATTAAGCATCAAGTATTAGCAACTTCGAACTGCAATTTCTGGATGTTTATCTACATTTAGAACTAGATCAAATAAAAGCCTTAAGAGGAGCCCTGGCTTTCAGTCTCCGGTTTAGGTACTACTCGTGTATTTTATGCAGTAATACTGTTTACTGTAAAACAAAGAAACGTTCTATAATCTTCTGTGTTCTCCTTCTCCTTTAAGTAATGATCTCTAATTTCTTTCCTGCATAACTTCAACAGGAAGGTTAGGGCAGGCTTTCACATATATCAAACTACAGACTAGTAGTAACGGCACTTTCCAAAAGGGACGGGGGACTGAAGAAGAGAAGGAAGGGGACCCATATCCTCCTTTCCAAGGGTAAGCACACTAATTTTTACCCTAGTTTATAGATGGTGTATCAA
Organism: Tauraco erythrolophus; assembly: GCF_009769465.1. NCBI lineage: Eukaryota > Metazoa > Chordata > Aves > Musophagiformes > Musophagidae > Tauraco > Tauraco erythrolophus. The sequence goes on along the minus strand of NC_141466.1, from coordinate 125,775,872 downwards.
TATAACACAATCACTTCTTTCATTTTAAGAAAACAAGTTTTTGTAAGAGACCTGACTACTGCTAATATACAGTATAATCTAAGTCCATTTTCTGAGTTGGGTTATTAGAGTATATTCCATGAAGCAAAGCCTACATAGGTTAAAAAAGTAGGTAAATGAATCTGATGGTCTGTTTAGACCAGAGCAGTTCTGGACAAAGACTCAGGGATGCATGTAACTACAGAATCTGACAGTCAAACTGGCACCTGCTGAATTTAGATACACGGCTAGTTGGTGCTTTTAGGATCCAAGATGGATCACAACTGGAGACTTGCAGGACTGAGATGTTAAAGAGCCTATGTTTCAGAAAGAGAAGTCCTTCATTGGATTTAATCCTAGAATCACAAATTCACTTGAATTAGATGTTGCTAAAATGCAGCTGAAGTAATAGTTTATATTTTTTTTCTATTTAGATACTTAATAGAAAATTAATAAACTTAAACCATTCTTATAGACCATAATACCATAAGCTAGTTGAATGTTAAGAACAGTGAAGTGATGTACACCTCAAAATATGAGGAACCATTTAAAATTACTCTGTCCTGTTCTTCCTACTGATACCACCAGTTTACTCACTTGTAGCCATGATACCTGGAGGACATGCTGGTATCCCGTGATCAACTGCCCATCTGTAAGCTCCTTCACCAACTAAAAAGCTAGGAGACACAGAAGAGGGAGTTTAAACAAAACCATATAACAAATCCCCCTTTTCTTGCAATTATTTTTTTCTATTTGGTTTGGTCATTTTAAAATTGTTAGCTGTCTACATTTCACAGAAATGTCAGCTATCATTACATTTGGCAACCTTACGTAGTTTCATTAAAAGACTATGCAGCTCTGACATTAAGTTCAGTATTGGACAAAAACATGTGCTATTAAATCTCAAATTAATTACCAAATAGCACCAGCTTTTAATTGCAGCTCAAACAGGACGGAGCCATATAGAGTCTTGCTCTCTGTAACAACTTCGTAAGATCCTGAAGACCAACAACATGGGATGAATGAGGTGAGAATGGTATTTCCAGTAAAGTCAGCCAATGCCACAGGGATATCAAAGTGTCCTTTGAGAAGTACAACGCAAGCTAAAAATAAGCCTTATTTAGAAGGATAAAAGTCTATCTCATGGAGTTTTATCAAGCATTTGCAAAGGAGTCAAGTCTACCGAAATTTTAATATACTTGCAAAAAACCCCAACAATTTCAGATGTTCTCTAGTCAGTACTGAACATTTTACAGTAGCAAGACAGCACACGCTGCCTGACAAAGAATGATTGCAAAATATTATACACAGACATGTATATTTTAGGGGGGGGAAAAGCCTCAGTTATCTATACTATTTCTCCTTAAATAAATTAATCTGATTCTCTGAAAAGGGGAATGTGGTAGTTGGAAATCACACATTTTCAGAAAGCTGCTGCACAACAGTTCCAGCAACAGCAACGCAGTAAAATACTGCTATTTCCAATCTTAACTTCATATCCTCCTTTTGAAATAAGAATAAAACAACTGCCTAACGGACACATGAAGTAAAGACTGAGTACTTACAGAAATTTTAAAACATTTTACAGAATTGCCAGAATTACAAATATGAGGCTAAAGAAATTATTTCAGCTACAAAGAAGTCCCTGGGGCCACACAGCACTACAACTTCCGAGAACGTTATTGATATAGCAAATTTGTTGACATTAATGCTGTTGGAAGTTTTCTTGACAGTGCAATATCTGACACCTGCAGCTTTCAGCATGTAGTATTCTGAGGTGGTATTTTCTATCTTCTCTCTAACTTAACCAATACAAGAGGTGTGTCCAGTCTTTCTTTACATAAGTCTCCAAAAAACAAAAGCTGATCTAGATGAGAATTTGAATTGTTAAATACATATTTCTTACCATTGTTATTGCAGCTCCAGATAAATATTGTTCATGTTGCAGGATACTGTAGAATAAATTACTGAGTATTTTGGGAGAACTCAAGCATCTCCCATTAGGTAAGCTAGTGCTCAAGAAACAACCTGTCGCTTTCATTAACACAAGAGAAATGCAAACCATAGTCAAATCTAATTATGTAGTATACTCCATTGACTAAAAACAAACACAAAAGAAAAGATGGGTTTGATCTTTAAAAGAAAAGTTTTCTATCAATAACACATTCTCCAGAAGTAAATAAGAACCTCCTGTTGCATAAAACAATCTACACAGAGAGGAAGGGTATGTGGAGAAAGTATCAACCTCAAAAATTAGCAGTTTTATATATAACTTGAATAGCATAGATCAGTCAGAAACACTGCATTTCACAAGCAATCTCACAATTGCCTTTGTAATAGCTAAAAACACAGTAAGTCACTAGTATTTATGAAGAGTGCAAAAAAAAGCACCCAAGAACGTCTCAAAACTTGAGTAACGTGAATTTCACTTCGCTCACACTTGCATCCTTAATTCCTAGATTCCTGTCCCTTCTATAAGACAGGCATAAAGTATTTTCCAGTTCTGGTTCCTAAGAATGGTTAGATTAGTTGAAGCGGACATCTCCTGATGGCATCTAATTGAGGACCCACAACATCAGAGAGATCATTCAGTTTTTAAAAAATTTTTTCAGTTCAGATGTCTTGAAAGGACAGCATAATCACAGGAAAGTTAAACAGTTTGCAAGGAAAAAAAAAAGTCAGGATCTCAGTGCTCTGTTGTCTGTACTACCTATACTGTATCCCCTATAAATTGATATTGAATTAGTTGGCAAAAGACTCATAAGACACACAGCATGAACTCAGTACTGCAGGTAGTTAAATAAGTATAATCTAAGCAAGACTAAACAGTTTTTACATTCTCCAAAAAGGCCCGTTCTGTGATCCGGTTCGGCACACAGCCACACATACAATTGTACTGGCCATGGACGGTAGGGTGGCGAGAGGGTGGGAACTGCTTTAGTTGCCAAGAGAATCATCCATGTAGCCACGTAGAAAAGCTGCAGCAGGCAAGAATGAGCAGGGCAATACTTTGAAGCTGACACAAAAACAAAACTACCTCTAAACAGCTACCACCAAGCTTCATTTATTGGGGGAGAGGAAAAACAGGGAATAAAGCCAGCGGGCTATAGAAGGTGGCCAAAACCCCACCAAGTCTCAAAAGCCCTTAGGCTAATTCAAAACACAGTTTTCAAAAGTGGGGGCGGGGGGAGGGAACGATCAAAAACAAAGGATGAGTTTGTGCTCTGCTACTCTGAAAGTTGGTTCTGCACAAACAAGATAAAAAGATCTTTCTTCCAAATACATCACACGAAGAGTACAGTCTCAGAACACACAGAAGATGAAAACGTCCTCCCAGCAAGGAGCTGATGCTTGGACGCACTTTCCAATACCAGACAAACTAGACCATATTAATGGAAAATGCAAGTAAAAGTCTCTAAAAATTATCTTTTTAGGCAATTTTCTCCAAGAACATGGTTATCCTGGTGCTATTTGCTCCAAACAGGACCATTTAATATGGGCTATAGAGAGACAGGCCACACCAAGCTAGGCAGAAGTGGCAGAAGGAGGCCAGGTTCATTAAAGACAGTCAAGGCGATCCTGAATATAAGAGACTCACTTTGTAACATTTATTATAAAATGCACCAATCACTCCGAAATCACTGTTACAAAGAAGAAATTTGAAGTGAAGAATATTCTGAAGAAATACAGAACAGAGGAAAAAAGGTGGTGCAAGTCTTCACTCCAGGCACACTCTTGACTACGCACTGCCCTACAAGCGACACGCTGTACATATCCTGCCTGCAGCACTGTAAAACCGTGAAGCAATTATAGTTCCCTGCATACCCACAGGGGAGGGGGAAACAACCCTAAGAAGGGATTCTTTCCCATATGGTTTACTATTAATACTGAAAAAGGGATACTGACATGAACTTAGATATGAGTAGTATCAAGGAGTTCTAAGAAAGGAGAGATTTAGGAGTATTTTTCTCATCCTGAAATTCTTATGTATCTACACTTGGTAGCAAACAGATGTAAATAAGCCTTTTTACCTTAGGAGGGTCAAGGTTTCAGCATAAGAAATAAAAAAAAAAATCTTCAAACTTATTGCTACAAAACATCTAATCCATTACTCTGCGATCAAAGACCACTTCCAAAGATCCACCCAATACGTAATTGTGCAATTGTAATAGTGCTTTCTTTTGTAAAGCTATACAATGAACGGGAATATCTCATACGATAATACGTAACATTTACAAGTTCAGTATTTTCTGTTCCTGCATACATGGGCAGAGAAAATCCTGACAACATCCAGCTGAATAAAACAGGACAGAAAGATGTAAGGACCTTAGAAGTTTTAACAAATTCACTCATGCATTCAGAGATTCTCTACTTTAAACTTTTTAAATTTTAATTTGGATAGCATGATTCTGTGTTTTAAACAAGACAAGAAGATATTGATTCAGAATGACACACCCTACAGAGTAATTCGCAGCAAATTGGATACATCAGTTAGGACACTTGATCACTCCTTCCCAATAAGCTTACCATCTCAGAATAAGTTAATTCACACTCATTAGAATTTCTTCTACTGAAAATTAGAAATTTACCACTTTCAATCACTCTTGAACTGTCACTATAAAAACAGGTGCTGAACAGGAGTAAACAGGCCAAAGTAACTGTCTCCATATACACTTTTATAGACAAGATAATGCTCCGTAACGCCACTTTTACTAATGTCATAGTTTCCAAATTATTCTTGTGTGGTCATGTGCCAAATATTCTGGCCAGAAAACATTAAGCTAGCTTAGATCACGCTACAGAAACAGTCTCTACCACTATGTTTCTTTAACAAGACAGATTCTTAGGCTAAGCAGCATTTGGAAGAGATTCTCCAATACACTATTTGCCCACAAGAAACAGGGTGAAACTTGCATACCTTTACAAATAAAAATCAGTTACTAACATCCTGACACTGGGTAGCAATGCCGAAATACAGTTACTTTCTTGTCATTTGACTACATATACTCCCAGCTTGTACAGGAGTACATTTCAGTCCCAAAAAAAGAATGTGTTATGCCAAACCCTGCCAGAAAGGCAAGGCATGAAGTTGTCAACAGTCATCACCTACAATGAACATGAGCTCCACCATTCTGAACTTGGGATACCCTGTGTGTACAGAAGCATCTACCAAAACAAGTCTAAAGCACTACCCACAATATCCCACTAATACAGTTTGTTCACAGGGTAACTAATTTTCCCGAGTAAAATATACGTTCAAAGTCCAGAATGTAAAAAAGGAAATTAAAATATGTATTAGGTAACTCAAGTCCACAACATTAGCACAACAAACTGTATGTGTTGGCTCTGAAGACAGATCACCTCTCGCCTTGAGAGTTTGAGCTCCCCAGTCTTTAGAAGTAGAGCTTGCACAGTGTTTGAAAGATTTAGTCTTGTCCTTGGAGGGAAAGAAGATATAGTTTCTTTTCCATTCAGTTATTTTTGAAAAAATAGCAGCATAAACTAGATCATGAAGTTACAGCAAACATACTAAAGTGCCCAAGCGCTCTTCCTTACAACAACTGAAACTCAAGTTCCTATTCCTTAGCAAATGCCTCCTCTGGGGGAAAAAAAAAAAGTTATCTCATTAACTACAGTTATTCTTTTTTTTCCTCATCAAAGAAAAGAGTTTTAAATGCAAAATTTGCTTCTTGATGGTTTGGTTTCAGGGTGGCTTTTTTCATCTATGAACTTCCTTTGCAGCATAACAAAACACTGCAATAGTGCTTTACTCAGTTTAAACTGAAATATTATATCATCCAGGTACAGACTATTTGGCTAATTTTATAGAATAAGAGCAACACAGTAAGGAAAATAAAATTTGTGACCCTAAACATACATATTTTAAACTACATAAATGCTCGTTTAATATGTCTGCAAATACCATTAGTTAGCAAAGGGTAGCAAATTTCTGCAGCAGGTAAGATAACTGAGGATAGCGTCAATATGAACGAATCATTCAAGTTCTCTGCTTGTTGATTTAAGCTGCTAATGAAAATAAGATGGTTTTAAGAGCAATCAATTCTGACACATTTCTTGGATTCTTCCCAAAATGATGCAATAATATTTAAAGTTGTTATGCATTTAATAGTTACCTTTTCCATCTAAGTATTATAGCCATCTCAATAAAGAAGTGTATGTTTTCATTATTGTTGTAAATATTACTAAAGTTATCTTTAAAATAACGTCCCATTTTGGCTAAGTTACTAAACACTACACATTTGCATGCTACAGCTACAAAATAAAGCCACAAAGACAGATGGTAAAGTAGGATTCTTTTATATACTTGTTAAAAACTACCTTGCTTTTTTTAAAGGTAGACAGAGGCAAAGGCAGTAGAATTTTATTTTAATCTTGATGTATTTAGGGATTTTTTTCAAAAAGCTACAGTAAAAAACATAAGAATTCAGTATGACGTAACTGGAAATAATCACACAGTCAGAAATTATCACAAAATGATGTTGCCATCTATTTACAAAACTTCTTTCTGCCCACAGCTTCATCAAGTGTAAAAGACGTTTCAAGATCAGAGAACAATGCTTAACTTCTTTTTAAAGGCACACTATTGCTGGTATGTAAAACAGCACCAGCCTTCCTGGAATAAGATATAACCTTCAAACATTGCATGCAGTAGAGATGAAAGACCAAAGTAAAGTCAAGCAGAACAAAACAATTACCAAGGTGGAATTCTGCCAGCAGAGAGTTTTCCCTTCTGCCCTTCACACAACAATCTATTTGCAACTGAAACTGGATTCTTGATTCCTGAAAAGAAAAATTAGCAAAAAATGGGAACGAAACATTAAAATATTTTTCCACGTAGCACTGTAGTGTTCATTTTGGCATGGAAGTCAGCTCCCTTTAATTTCCAAGGCTTTGCCAATTCATGAAGGGACACCTTGTGGTGTTATGTTTCAATTTAATAACAACTTTATCAGTTTTCCCTTCACATGTCCTATCAGTGGTGACAAGGCCTTCTAATCACAACCTCTCCCCTTAAAAAAACAACAACAACAACAACAACAAAAACACACACAAAAAAACCCTGAAATATTAGATTTGACCTCCTACCACAGAAATCTCAAATTAAATCTGTGGTATTCTACAGGCCAAAGATGTTTTATGAGCATTAATTTTTCAGGATGGAAAGAGCTTTCATTTGGATCTATCTGGCCAGAACAGGGATTATAGGATTCAGACTTAGCTTTCTCTCTCTCCCTCATTTCCTCATTCCCCATGGTTGGAAGGATACATGTTGTAACAAACAAGCCTTGAAACACTTAATTTTACTATTTATTTTAGATTTATATCTACATGAGGAAATTATTACCATGGTTTAGAACTATTCTAGGATAAAGAACAAAGCTTGAAATGTTGTCAGAAAAGCCATTCAATAGTAACAGTTAAGGCCCTTCAATGTACTTATGACAAAACCTCAACAATCTCTATTTGGGACTGTATACCTATATTTGTTTGGTACTAGAAGCTAAAACTAGACAAAAAAAGAAAAAGAGAGAAGTACGTTAGTTCTCAGATTAAGTAAGTCCCATCTGCAAATGTACCTAACCTTATAACAGCATCGTGCAAAATAAATCCGAATGTAACTCATCATATGAGAGAAATTATAATGAAAAAAATCTACAGTATATAGAAATTTTATGTCCCAAGCAAACAGCTTGACAGATGAGCATCTACTCCCGTTCTCAAAAATACATGAGAGGCTCCAGTTTGGAGGCTAGGACCCTGCACAGCCTTCTGACACTACAGAGGAAACTTTGGTCCCTTAGGACCCTAATATGACCAACTTAACCAAGAAACCAAAATACTAATTGACCTTATGATAGAATTACATATCAGTAAGTTCTTCGAGGAGACAGAGGACAAACACAAAGCCTAATTTAAAATGCTTGTAATCTTTTTTTTTTTTATAAAGTTATCATTCTACAAATTCATCTGAGCAAACTCACTCCCACTGCGAATACTGCATAGAACCACATGATCGTTCTGCATTAAAGGATTATCAGGGAACTAATAAGACAATATGTTAAACAAAGCACATGAACACAAAAAAGCATTTCAGGAAACAGGAATGCCTCCCTCGTTTTTAAAGGCGACAGAATTCATTTAAACCGGGCAGTATTTACAATGTCGTGTGTCTCCCCGAAAGTAACAAAAAAGAACAAAATTGATCTTTGCACTTAAATCAGTAGTTAGCTTTATAATACATAGTTAACATACCACTCAGTGCTCCAACTGCTCCAAAATTTAATGACTTTCCATCCATTATACTGGCATCACACTCTATCTCACCCAGAAGGTTTAGGTTAGACCCCAATCCTGCATTTGTAAAAGGAGAATCCTAAAAATAAGAACAAAATACTGTAAGGCCACATCCATAACAGACTAGATAAAAACCTTTGTATAACTGATCTGATGACGCTGATTTTGGTACAGTGCACTTTTTTATTCTAGTAATTTAATCTTCCACGACAAAAACAACAGCAACTTGAACAGGGTATCTCACATTACTACAACGGGTATCTTACATCCTCTATAGGGTGTGATACAGCTCAAGTGTAATAACGCACTAACACAAAAACCAATCATCCCACTATTTAAGATGATCGCTTATATGCAAGCAAAAACCTTTCAACGTGACTGAAAATCTCTTCCTCCCTCCCTCAAAATACACACTTCATTTGGTTCCTAAGCCATCGGTCTGTTTAAGTAACATCTAATGATCATTGCGTAGACCACAGTCTACCTTTGAAACTCCTAAGTACGACACGGAAGCAAAACGGAACTGCACTTTTCCTGAACATTTTAAGCCTATGATTGCAGCTCCGCATGCAGAAATTAACAATCAGCAGAAGTAACAACTCACTTCGTAAAATTTCTGTTTGATCATCAGCATAAGGATAGTCATTACTGTGGTCTGGAAGTCTCTTGAATAAAAACCGAGATGCATTTCACTGAAAGCATGGCACATTTAATCAACTAATTTAAAACCTAACTCTTATTTTATCAGCACCTTCTGCAGCTTTTTGCAAATTCAAGGTTCTCAAAGAAGTTTTGCATGCTAGAATTAAAACCACCTATTTTTACCCTCCTGTTTCGTCAGAGCATCCCTGTGACTTTAAAACCCCAAAGTTTCAAAGCAGCACAGCTCAGGAGCCGCACTGCCAGCTCAATATAATCCCCTCTTTCTAGACGCAAGCATGAAACGGAGTATAGGATAAAGAAGAGAACAGCCCAGAACAGCCAAACAGCAAAATTTCAGAGAGATGCTGCATGCTTTCAGAGTTTCATATCTGTTTTAATTACAACAGCATAACAACCTGATGTGACAAAGAAAATGGTTGCCTAGACCACATGTGAACATGTGACATTAGATGGTCACACTGTTACAGAATATGTACTATAAGCTGAATCAGGAAACAAATCTGCTGGAAACAGCTCAAAGTTCTGTCTTAAGTGTTAAGTGAACTGTTTCTTTTTTGGGCATACAAGAAAACAAAAGAAAGAGTGAGAACGCAGAAATTAAAAATAAATTGGATGTTAGTCAGTTAGCTTCTCATAACTTTCACATGAGTAAGTAGTTGAGTAAATTCAAAACCTGTTTGTAAGATGTTGATTTTAATTTAGATATTTAAAGTGTTCTTAGTGTTTGAGTCACCAACATGCAATCTTCCTGAAGAATCATGAATACATAATACATTATTAACACAATCATGAAAACGACTGTAATCTCTCCCACGTTCATTTTACACTACTCATCTTTATTTTCTGCTTTTTCCTTCGGCATCCAGGAAGCAGCCCAAGATTTTATCCCATTCTATTTTGTCCCACACTACAGCTCACAGGAAAGAAGTAACTTTGAAAAGATGTTTAGGATAATGAAACATTTGCAGTTTAGTGCACAGGCAATAACTTTCCCTAGAAGGGGAGGGAGGGGGGAAAATGATTTGTAAAAGGCTACCAAGATGATGGCCTTGAAAAGGTGGAAGACTGCAGAGCAGACGCTGGCTTAACTGACTTCATTGCTCCCCAGGCTCTACAAGTCTGAAGAAAATTAAGTCAGCGAATTTTAGTACAAAAGGAGCAGAGAAATGATGGAAGGAATCTGAACGCGAATGGTGAAAGGTACTTGGAGGACAAAGCAAAAACAGGAATGCATTAAGATGAACAATACTTACTCCTAGTGCTGTCCAAGTTCCTTGCTCAAGGGTAACCAGACTGCATCGACCTGCAAGCCTGGAGACAAATTTCTAATGTTCTGTTCCAAAAACATTCACTCAGTGCATAATACTCAAAAGCATTAGCAAAGAGGAAGAACTTTGTGCTCTACAGATCTGTCACCGCCACAAAGCAAAGCCAGCTGTTATCTTAAAAGCAGGTATCATGGCCAAATAGAGGGAGTAAGACGGACCTATCAGAACAGAAGTCCTAATAACACTGTCCAGGATCCTTCTGCAGTCAAGACACAAAGCTCTGTATCATCTGATAAATATAATAATCAAAAGAAGGTAGGGAAAAAATACAGGATATAGAGTGGCACTAGTTCACTTTATTTCTAAAAACCTGGATGTGCTTGATGCTTTGGCATAGCACCTTCACTGGCACAACATCAAGGATGCACCAAGAGACAACTTATTCAGAGGACCTCAAGACAAAGGGAATGCCACCTGTTTCTCCCTATAAAATATTTATCAGAATATTACAGAATATTAGATAAGTAAGAACTCTACACCAACAAAATTGTAGATGCCTCTTTGGTTGCGTAACTCATTCATTTTAGGACTCGGAATCTTAACAGTACGATCAGTCAAAACATGAGTAACCTCTCCAGTAAAAGACAGACCTAATCCCAAGCACCTGTTGAAAGTTTCTATGGAGCATTACTTCACTTTCCAATTGGACTGCACTCAATTAAGAAGATGGTCTCAGAATTGCCAAGAGGAAGATGGTCTACTCTAACTTCACAGATCTGAAAGGCGATGCGATAACAGCTTTAGACAGTGCAGGAACAGGGTGTGAACGCATGGAATTTCTGATACCTACCTGAGTGTCTCTGAGACGAGATACAAAGTCTTTGAAATGAGGCAAGGAATAGCCTTTATAAAAAACGGAAACAGAAATTCACACCTACTTTATGAACAGGCAAGGACAGGCAACACACCACATAAATACATCTCTTTCAAAACATGAATCTCTGCAAAGCCTGACCAAAAGATTTCAAGACTGATACACAAATGGAGCAATACAACTTCTGAAAATTAAGGTGTATTTTGAAAGGAAAATTCAAAACCTCCAAGGAATGCAGAAGTATTATGAAAACAGAAGCGCACATGCTCTCAAAGGGGGAAGAAAATAAACTGAGCTAACTGAAGCAGTCTCTTCACACACTTGGACAGAAAAATGCAGAACTGGATGACCACCATAGGATGGGGAAGAACCCAATCAAATGTGTATCCAAGAAGAGGGAAGAAGGGAAAGGAGGAAAAGGTTTTGAATACAGAAGGAAGGTATCTTCAGGAATATACTTTTTTAAAAAACACAAGCAGAGATCAGCCTTTACATTTCCAAGGAGACTGAAAAAAAGACAAGCAAACCAAGCATGAGCTTTGCCTGTTAACAGCAAGACCTACTACCATAGAAAAGTAAAAAAGAAGAGGGAAAAGACAAACAAATGGCTATTCAAAGCATTTTAACAAAACACAAGCTTTTGATTATGCGAAAAATACTAGACTATCTGGCAACTACTCCACCAGTGAGGTATCTCCAACTTGCAATGTAAACCTGTGACAAAGGAAATAATACAAAGCTTTAAGACATGAAACGAGTTTCATTTTCCCAAGTTAGCCCATTTTGTAAAAACTCTCAAGCTACTGAGAGTATAGTTTTTATTTTTAGAATTCTTTTTTACTTCAAGATGTATTTATAAATGTTCTGGCAGCAAATGCAGGCATGCTGAAGTTTCTAGCTGTGGTCAAAGTTGGAATGCTTGAAGAAGTTACTCAACACTCTAACAATAATAGTCCTGAACTACATCTAGGTAAATAGTTAAAATATTCAATTTTCAACACACATTAAAGAACATTCCATCCATCTTTGATATAGTTTTGGCTATGGTTTTCTTGCAACTTTTAAAAGGAATTCAAAGTCTACAGGCATTTCTTTTTACACACCGCAACTCTAAAATATATTTTTCTGAGGGAATTTAGTGACAAGAAGTAATAGTCTACAAGGATGAGTCACATCCCTTTCAATTAAACCAACAAAAATGTTTTTAAAGAACACTTTTGTCACAGATTACTGTTAGCCACTCTGCTGCAAAACATCATAGTATTGCTTTTAACAAGAATTAACAACTTCCAGTTCATTACCCATTAAAAGTTCATCTATGGTGACTTCCTTAATACAAGACTGCTGGCACCGTGCTTTTCTCTTTAAAGAGAAGTCCCTGGGACTAAGGTTGTATATTCAAAAATCTTTATTATCATAAAACTAATAAATAAAAAAAAAAACAATTCAACAACAAACAAGTCCTTTCACTGCAAAATTTTGCTGACAGCCACACAAACCCACTGCTTGAGTATTCTAACAGGTTCAAAATATCCTTTGTGATGATCAACAACGACAATGAAAAAAAATGCAAAGTAAATTGAGCAATTTTAGTATCAAGGAGATCAAAATCCAAAATGTGAGGTCCACTTCCCCATCAGTCATATTAATTTCCAATTTAAATGATGTTCATAAAGAACATTCTACTGAAGTCAGATTAAAGAAATCAGTGATCTATACATAGTATTAATAAACTTAGACTAAACTTTGAAAAAGTTTGAAATCATCATCCTTTACAACAAATTTATCTCCAGTACCTGACTTTCTGAAGGGCTCTACAGGCAAAGAAAAGCTTGAAATTGCACATTGTTCTCATAAAAACAATCAGCATGTGGTTTTGTTGAAAACTTCAAGTTTTAAGGGGGTGTATGGAGGGGGACCTCCCTCTTCCCCCAAAAAAGCTGCCCAAATCCCTTTGTGTTTCAAGAGAAACACGGACTTCATGTGGTGGCTGATAGTAAGAGTGCAAAAAGAAACAGTACTGCGATTTACACAGTGTAAATGATGAGTCTTAGGAAGAACCTTGTCCAGATCCATTTTATTACCAAAAGCTGAAAGAGGTAACATGCTCATTTGTTTCTCTGCAGTGACAGAGTTCACAAACTGGAAAACATTACTGCGTTTAATCAGCTTATCAAATACAGCTGATATTTACGAAGATCAGCACAGTTATTTCAACAGTGTTCTGGGTCAGCTGCTCTTGTCACTTTGCAAAAGAAATCTACCTTTTCTCTAGTCAACTGTTAGCATTAGTATCATAGACACTATTTCACTGGAGATTCGTACCGTCCAAAGAAAGGCTGTTCTTTCTCCATTTAGAGCCTGCAAAAATAAAACAAAAAACAGACAGCATACCACAAGCAAACTGTCAGCTTGCTCATAAAAGATCAAGAGCAAGTCTTGCGCCTCAACAAGTCTTTGAAGTGATGCCTCTTGGATTAGCTGAAATTCTGTGTAATAGGAGTTGTGTAATTGAGCGGAACTGAGGGAAAAAAATTCATCTTCTGTGACGCTTCCATGAAAAAATATTTATGTCTTGCAAAAACTACAGATTTTTTGAATACGGCACTAAAAATCCTAAAGAATTGTACAAGTGATTAAATATTTCAGATAAACTCACAGCAATGTGTTCTACAGCAACCAAAATATCAAGAAGTTAAAACAGTATTCCACAACGGAATCTGCTATCACGTTACGCAAACTTTTGTTGTTCTGTATCTTAATCTGTATTATAGTGACACATTCAAACAAGCGTTGGCTGATCTACTCTCTCTGGTGACCAGAGCTGGAACACAAGGAAATGGAATAAAGCTGCATCAGCGGAAGTTCAGACTGGACATTAGGAAAAGGTTCTTCATGGAGAGAGTGGTCAGTTATTGGAACAGGCTCTCCAGGGAAGCAGACACGGCACCAAGTCTGTCAGAGTTCAAGAAGCATCTGGGCGACGCTCTAAGTCATATGGTTTAGTTTTAGGTAGTCCTGCGAGGAGCAGCAAGTTGGACTCAGTGATCCTTGTGGGTCCCTTCCAACTCAAGATACTCTATGATTCTATAATTGTTTTCATACAGATTTTCACTATGTATTTGCCAACTCAAAATCCTAAAGTACTTTCCAAAGAGTCACTATTTTTTCCTGCATGAACAAAAGGATAGTGATAGCTCATTAGAGAGACAGTCAACACACAAAACTACATCTTTACTCATAAAATTTTGTAACTGATGAGAAAAATTTTTCTGTTCACTTTGTTGACTTGCCACATGCAGGGTTTTTTTTCCGTAGAGCAACAGGAAAAACATCAGAACTAAAACAGAAGATGCAGCTCCAGAAACAACAGAGATGTCTGGAGGTGGTGCTCAGAACGAGATACGAGTAGATACAAATCCTTCAACATTTTGAAAGCTGGCAGTCTAACACTCTGGAATTTCTCATACCAGATCCAAAAACCTGCCACTGTCAATCACATCATTTTCTGTTTCGAGTATACCTTTGATTTTTCCTCAGTGTAACTGCATAGCTACGTACATGGATTTAAAAGAAGTCCAAATCCCAAACCCAATATTCTTTATCCCAGTAATGGAGAGAACAACCCACAATTCAGAGGTTATATAAATCACTTAATGAATAAATGAAAGCAAGTAATTACATTCATGACAGCGGTACAACCTGAACAAAATAATATTCAATCTTAAAAATGGGAAAAAGGAAAAAAAATAGGGCTGGTGCAGCAATACACATAAAAACACTACTTAAGACAATTATGAAACCAGAAAGTGGAATGATGGTAGGCATCACCAGAATAGTAGCAAGACACATGAGGAGAAAAAGGTTGCTGATTGGAGCAATTTCATAAAAAGGTTTTAAATTCATTTTAAAACCATAACTTCTAACACAGATGTCACTTCAGAATATTTAAAACTACTACAGTAAAAGAAGAAAAGTCTCTTGGGGATAACAAAAACATAACATATTTACCTCAGGCACAGCTGCAAAGAGATATATAGCTGTTAAGTTAAGCTTCTTAAAGTATGTTTTCTTCTATGTAGCTCAGGAAAACGATAAAAATCACAACATAAAGTAGATTTTTTTTTTTCCTCTGAGAACGGAACTGACACACTAAACAATCTTGTGGAATACCAGCAGGATCAGTTAGCTTACGGCAGTGCATTATAAATAATTCCATTAGAGAGATACACATTAGAATATAGATAGGTGGAAACAAAGGGTAAGATAACACATGAAAGCATATTTGAGCGCTTTGGTGGAGACCAAAAGCCCTGTTTAAAGCCCAAAAGCTTGCCAAGTTAAAAGTATGACTGAAGCCTTGGCTCCTACTCAGCATGTCTAACACATATTGAAGTACGTACTGCCTGCCTTTCGCTAACCCTATTGAGCACATTCATTAACACTTTCCCAAAATACGTGTAAGCAAATCCACTGCTAATCCTCTCAGAATACTACCATAAATTCCAATCCCAGGAAATTATTTTTACAGCAAAACGCTTACCTTGCCTTCCTTCTTTACTCATAAAATTGGAAAGGAAGAAGCAATTACTCCTTACAAGAGAAGAGGAATACCTGCTTCAATCATTACTGCCACGAGTGATTAGGACCTGGGACAATAACCAAACTGCCTCATTTATATCCCAGAAATTCTTTTTGCTTTACTCTCTTCTACATTATTTCATAGGGAGTCCACTAAAGTCAGATGGTGTAAAAATTTCACCACTCCAAAAAGACACTCTTCCAAAAGCCTCAAACTGCTGCTCATCTTCTTACGATTTTCAAGACTTGCTATCTTAACTGACAAGTACCATTTTGAAATAAAAGAATTACTTGTACTAGACTTCTACACACAGTTTGCATTAAAAATCAGAAAAAAGCACTATCTTACACTGAAGTAACACTTCTCTGAACAGCCTGCTTCTAGTCTCTTACCCTATCAGAGATCATACAGAAACAAAGCAAAAAATGTGAGAAAAAAAGCCTTTGGGAACCACATTGATTTAAGCATATAGCAAAAGTACGTTGCGGGACAAATGAGAACTTAAAACTCCTACTCCATTTTCAGAGTCCTTTAACTGGATGGAGAGACAAGCAGTCTTAAATTTATGCAATAACTTCTGTAGAATTATCTCACTTTTGCAGTATTATCCCGAAGACCTGAAAAAAAGTATGAGTAACACGACCCAAGAAAGCACACTCAGAGATAGCTACCTCAATATACCTCAATGAGAGTGTTAATGTAACTACTGAAGACTAACTACATCTAAATTCTTTGGATCATAATTTCAAGAAATTAAACATAACTCAGTGTGAGACACTAAAGCAAACAAAAGGAATGAGAACTTATCCCAGAATTTCTAGTTAATATATGTCACCAGTAGCATGATTTTTCCCCTCTAAGAAGCAGAGCCAGTGCAGCCTGCCTCTAGCTCGATAAGTCAGAAATAAAGATCCCTACAAAGCACTCATTAAATTTTCATGACTGTATTTATTCTTGAAGGTTAAAGACTATCTGATCAGGCACACCTAAGATGACAATCAAACTGCACCATCTAGACAACTTACTCAGTTTCCATTTTTATAAAGTCTTTAATTAAGTTTACTCCAAAATATAGCGGAAAAGCAAAAGATAAAATTAGTACATCTGCCATGTCTGCACAGATAACTAAATATAAGAGACAAAAATGGAAATCTCAGTAGATTTCCCATTTGAATTAATACCTTCCTACAGAAAGATACAACAATGCACCCGAGAGACAAATTTACTACTAGTCAGAAATTCGTACCTCTAATTCTATAAGTGCTGCAGTCACTGCATCTGTGGCAAGAGCACCAGCCTGTAGCTTTTCTATTGCCTGTAAAACAGAATTTTTAGTTGATGATTAGGAAGTTCTGTCACTAAGCCCTACATTTTCCTAGTCCTGTACAAACCAAAATCTTCACTGAATTAGTTTAAAATGTAAGAAGACATAAGAACAAGAGGCACTGGAAATAGCCAGTATGCACCACGCAAAGGCAGATGAGAAGGCATGATTTTACTACTCGGACATTGCAATACTGCATTTAGTAGCAGATTCCTGCGTGGTCAAATTTATAGCAAAATAAATTCTTATACCTGTTGTCCTCAAACACTTCATGTTTCAGTCAAGAAGTTCTAATTTTCCTTCTAACATTCAACAAAAGGCCCTAGTACCACATATGGCAATTGTCATAAAATTGAACAGAACATACAAGTACGCTCATCTAAAAGCCAACACAGAAAAACAAATCAAATAAGACAAATGTTATCTTCAAATTATATACACACACAAACATGAACTTCTAGAGCCTAATGTTATTTCTTAGATCCATACTGGACAAGACCTTACAGTTAAGTTCTCTCAGGGAAACCCCAGAAAACAACTATGGCTGCGTCTTCCGTTGCAAGACAAACCTGTAACTGTTCTTCAAACACATTATTTATGCTGGCTACCTAGTTAAGAAATCAAACAGAATCTCAAATTGGACTGAAATTCAACAGCAAACAACCTTTTTTGACACATGACTCGTTGGAAAGTAAATATCATCAGGGCTACTGCACAACTTTAATGAAGCTAGTGTTTGGATGATTTTTGAAGCTTCTCATTACAAAGTTAGGTTGGTATTAGGATTGAGCAACAGAACTTTGAGATGAAGTGATAATTATCAGAGGCCAACTCTGAGACTTTTCTAAAAAGCCTGCCAAGTTCCCCAGCTCCTTCTCCCTGGAGAAAGCAAAAAGCATTAGACGTTTTGGAGACAGGTCTTCCAGTTTCTCATTCAACACTTAGCAGGCAGGACTTGTGAGTTCCAAAGTTGAGTTCTTGGAGGAATGTCCTAGTTTCGCTGGGACAGAATCACAGAATTGATTTTCTGTTCAGAGAAGCTACATTTCTAAAGTGAGCTGCATTTTTAAAAAGACTGCAGCACCAGATTCAGTGAGAACAAAGTTGATAAGACACTTCGTTTTAGTCTGTGGCCAGCTGTGCTATGCAGGTATCTATAGTGCTCAAGGACTTTTCAACTTGTTTTTCCTAACAATGCAGATGTCCAAGAACCTGGGGGGAGCGTAGCCAGGGTGACTGACACCTAACTGGGCAAACAGGT
The DNA here is from genome assembly GCF_009769465.1 of Tauraco erythrolophus. Lineage (NCBI taxonomy): Eukaryota > Metazoa > Chordata > Aves > Musophagiformes > Musophagidae > Tauraco > Tauraco erythrolophus. The sequence goes on along the minus strand of NC_141466.1, from coordinate 125,757,566 downwards.
ATCCATACCATGTAACATCATGTTCACTGTAAATTAGAAAGTTTGTTGGGATGGGGCTCTCCTCGCTCTCTCCACCCTCTCCCTCAATGGTCACTGTCCCTGGAGGATCTCCCTTGCCATTCTGCTCCCAAGGTCTGCTCTCGCTCTTCCGAGATTGTAGTTTCAGGACTTTTCTGCTCTGGGATTGCTAGCCAGGAATGGGCTGGACCTTGGCCAGTAGTGCCATTGCTGCTCATTGGTGGAGAGCAGCTGCACCATACATCACTTTTCTATATATATTATTATTGTTATCACTATTTTCCCATTTTATTTTATTTCAATTATTAAACTGTTCTTATCTCAACCCACAGCTCTTCCTTCCTTTTCCCGATTCCCCTTAGTGAGTGGGGAGGGGTCACTGCATAACAGAACAGCTGGCTATTGTTTAGCTGCAGATACAGTCTAAATGTAGACAAGGAGACAAAAAAAAAAATCTAATTTCAATGGAAATGAAAGTCTTGTCATTTCTCCCTTTCCAGCTTTGGGAAGAGGGGTTTGATTTTTTACTTTGTTTTTCCTGTTTCTACCTCCCCTCCTATTAAGAAGCTAAGCTATCAAGAAGAAAAGAATTTTAGAAATCCCTGCATTCACAGAGCAATCTGGATGCTAGAGTTTAGATAAATTCCAAAAAGAGTAGACACTGGTGAAAGAAAAACACAGACACCATATTTAGCTCCAGAAATCCCAGAGCCTCAGGAACAGCGGAGGAACCTGCAGGAATACTCCTCACAAGCACCACTGTGACCTTCTCCAGTTCCTCCACTGTTCCTTTGGTGCCTGCTGTTTGCCACCACTGGTGACGCTGCTGCTGCACCTCATGGCCACACACTCTAGTGACTGTATCACGTCAACTGTTGCTGCTCCATTTTTCCTCTAGAAATGCAAACAACTTGGGTAGCTAAACCGAGATATGCCATTCATACTGAAGGGACAGTGCTGTCAAATGTGTTTCTTGTATACCACTACAAGACTGTAGAGCTGGTAAGACATACCTTCTGACATGCTCTTTTGCACACATGCTTGTATTCTTTAGCTTTGGATTCGGAATGATAACCTGCACCTACAATTAAAGGAAAAGAAAAAGAGATTATACTATCTATCAAACTACAGCCTATCATTCACATAAAGATAGACAGATACAGCCTTCCTTATTCTGGATTACACTGGCATTTCCTTTTTGTATCAATGATTGACAATTTTAGGCATTCCAATATCGACTCAAATACGCTCAGTAAAATACAGAGCATATATGCAGAAGCATACGGGTATAAATCTCAGTGTCATGAAATCTCTTCCTACAAACACTCTCCAAGACATTCCAGTTTTGCTCATTCTTGGAGGATTTCCAGCATAGGTTTTTTACGTATTGCACATTATTGGGTAAAAACCTTGGTTTTAAGTCAAACTCCAATCTTCCTTTTACCGCTGACTGGCAAGCTTGCAATTACCATTCTGTTCATCTTCTCATGTTTATGCTGCATTTTCAGAGCTCATTACTCCTGCTTTAAAAACAGGAGAGTTACTTGCAATAAAGATCATACAAATTTTCTCATCTTTTTTCTCATTTTCAGTCTTTATCCTGTTGCATTTAACCATTTTACCCTGTTTTGTAGCTACTGCCTCCTACTCCCACACCTGACAAATTTATCAGTGCCCATCATTCAATTAAACAGCATCGGAAAAATAACAGACAAGACTAGCACACTGATATTCAACTTCCATCTTCTTTTGTTTTCCTGGGTTTTGAACTTGAAAAATATGCTCATATTTATCTCAACTTCCTTTTCCTCACCTCTGGAAACATTAGCTTTGAGAAACTCTAATAAAATGAGTTTTAACACTACAAGTGAAAGAAAAAAGAATTTTAAACAGAGTAAAGTAAACCAGTAAAGGACAACATATTGAACAATTCTATTTGCTCTTAAAATAGAGTATCAGGGTCATCACATATCAACCCAGAGTAAGTTCTTCAAGGGGATTTTTTTACCTTAAGGACTTTATAAACTAAGTAGCATGTTGGTTTTTCAAATGTTTTAGGTTTCACCAGACTACTTCGCTCAATTTCATGTTATGTCATCACACATATACTAAAAACGAATATATAGCCACACATAAGCATCACTCATAATTTCAACATCAACCGTATTTAAGAAAGAACCTATTAGAAAATAATTTATGAACAAGACACGCATAAAACATCATTTTTGTATCACGTCTGAGTAGATGACCTCTTCATTACATGTGGAAAAAATAAATAGTAATTCACTCAAATATGAACAGTATTAAATGGATTAGACTTGGAGGAAAACTTTCAAAAGGGAAAAAAAAAGTGAAGTTCTGAAACAAAAATGCCTAACGAGGTTTCAAAAAGTCTTAACTAGACAGTCCTTACAGACAAGCTAGACAAGAAACTGTCAGTAATGAACAGCTACGTTTGATCTTTCTGAGGGGTAAGGAAACAGACTGACAGATCTCTCACATTTTGTAGGCTTCCCAAGCTTACCAGGTAATTGCAGAATTTGACATTTTATAATCATTTAGTTTAGGGATTTTGTTTGAGGTTTTCTTCATCAAGGAGAAAAAAAAAATAATACCATCCAGAACACTCAAAACCCTACATTTTTATTAACAATTTCCAAGATCCTCCAGCTAATGCAACTTCCAATCAAACTCTCCACTCCTAGATTTACACCCAAAGCTAATGTCACTTCCTTAACATACAAAGTGCAAAGGTAAGGAATTAAAACAAACTTTTAATTGATATTTAGTTTGTATATGCACTATTTCCATCCCAGCTGTTATGTTTCTGCATCTTACCTGCATGGACAAGCACAAATCCCACTCGTTTCCCTCTTTGGGTTTGCTTTGTTTCGGGCTCTTTGACCACCACTTTTACAGCTGTAACCTGAGACGAATTGGAAGGTAACACTTCTACTGAACTTATGCCCTTCTCCATGATCATACATTAGGATCACCATCTTCTACTGGAGAAGAGCATCCTTCCATTCAAAAGTAAACTCTGGAGAGGAATCATCCTAAAACCAAATCACACGCATAAGTTAGATACTGATTTCAAGAGATGAATTCCATACAAATAACTTCAGAAAGAACTTTTGGAAGAGAGGTTTGAAACAAGGACAATACGCCTCTTGAAAGAAGGGCTTCTAAGTTCTGCCTCTTCCCTTGCTAACAGTACTGATGAGACTTAAAATTAAAACACTTAAAAATGCCATTCCCTTTCCTTTCTTTTGCAGAAAACAGCTGCTTAAGATCCTATAATGAACTCCTACTCTTCTGTACTTTTTCATCCCTCACCCTTATTATTCTCCACTAATTTGCAGGGAAAAAGAAAAAAAGAAATTAACTTTTTTTATCACAAAGTACTTCTAAAAAAATGCCAAATAGGTCTAAAACAGTGCGAGAAAGCTGGCCTAGATAGGTGTAAGGATAGCTACTGCGGTTATTAATGAACTGCAACATGCTTAAGTCAATCTCAAATAATTTAGTAACCCTATTCCGTTTTGATCTTAACCCTTAGGATGTTTATAGACAGTTAATGGGAAGCCTGTCAGTATTTTCTAGTATACAAAACCAAAAAGCTCCCAAGTTAAAGTACAGAACTACGTATTTTTCAGGAGTTAGAAAACAAATTCAGTGTATTTACCGCTCCTCTTATCCACAGCCTAACACGTGAATCCTGACACAATACCGTTTCTCTAGTTCAGCAGGTAAAATTAAAAACAGAGGTGCTCTACATGTTGAATTAATTCAGGAAGTGGAAAAGTATATAGTGTTAATGCATGAATGGGGAAAACCTCTATAATATATTAAGATATTCCAACATGTCTAGCACTCCTACCACTTTGAAGGGGACTACTTGTAACCTAAGAATACTTAAAAGTGAATAGAAGTGGAAAAAAAAAAGAGATGTTTAATACATAGGATTTAAACCACAGATTTTGCAAATGCTATATAGCTTACTCCAGAAATTAAATACCATTCCATTTAAACAACCAAAACTATGCAAATGATGTTTAGCAAGATTCAGCACTGGCACAGAACAGACAAACTCACTGGTTTACCACAACCATCCTAATGAAAATTAGCACAGCTTTCTAGGAAGATATTTATTTCCACTCACTTTTCCTTAGATGCCAAACATATATAGGTATCTTTGTATGTTTGTAAATTTGTATTTTAAAATTAGATATGAACTTATTGTTAGTTACAAATACATATATGTATTTATACAAAATGAAAGACTACTACAATACATACACTCTACAGAGAGAAAAAGGATTTATGGACAACACTCAATTGTAATGATCTCCTGCATAAACTTCAGAGTTAAAATTAAAGTCTTAATTGCTACATTTACTCCTCTTTTGCTAATAATAACTAAGAAAGCTCCAGGTAGTAAGCTGAAACACAGTTTGTTTGCTACGAACTCTGCTTTCCTGCATCGTATTACACCACTCAGAAGGTCATTACAGCAACAGAGGCATGACAAAAACTTAAGTAAGATGGTAAAGGAGTTAAGGAACACATATTCTTATATTTTTGCAGAAATGGAAAAAATAGTGTGGTGGTAGGAAAAGTAATAATGATGGTAGTTAAGTTGGTTTTGAAAATGAAGATATAGATGCCACTTAAAGCCTAACTAATAGCATAACTCCAGACTGACAACTTTAATTTGGCCTTTACATACCGAGGATGAGGATGTTTGTTTTTACCAGACAATGTATAGTCAACCTATCTCAACAATTTTCTTCAGTTCCTAACACTTCCTCCACATCAACTCAATCTTGTCAAACTCCTTCCCTCTCAAAACGTTCTTCAAGTCCTTTCAAATGTCATTCACAAACCTTCTGCTTCCACTTCATAAGCTCCCACTGGGCCCCAACCCTTCCCTTTCTAGCTTCTTCTAGGATGTATCCGTTCTCCTTCCTGGCTGCCACACATTCATCACTTCTGATCTCATCCCTCCTTGTTACACAGCTCACTGTTCTACCTCTGTGCAGCTACAGAAACAGGGGAAGAACACACTCCAGTTTGGACTCCTGAAGAACAGGAACCATGATGATTTCACCGAAGTAGCCCAGAGCACTTACTGCACTGAAGAAGTAACTCCGAAGCTACACAGGCTCCCAGAAAAACGTAAATAAACGCGACTGTTTGCACCCAAAGCAGAAAGAGCTGCTCAGCCTTTCAGTGCACTTGCCACAGGCCGCTCTGCCCGCCCAGGGGTGACCCCCACACCAGTCCCCCCAGCTTCCGAGCTCTGCCGAGCGCAGGAACCAGCCCTGCAGGGCGCACACGAACGCGGCAGAGGGGCGAAGGGACAGACGTACACACCCGCGCCTCCGTCTTCATACCGGTAACGTGGAACGGCTCGTTTGCAAGAGCTTTTGGGTTTTACAGCACGAGGCCTGAGGGGCACAGGCCGAAGAGCAACGGGGCGAGAGGAACCGAGAAACGTGACGGGGAGGCGAGCAACCGGCGGCCACGAAACGGAAGTAGGAAAAAAAAAAAAAAAACCACAACTTTTATTTGGCGAGACTGGCCCGGCCGCTGCCGCCCCACCGCAGCCCCCGGGGAGGGCCGGGCGGCAGCAGCCCCGCGCCCGCTCGGCGGAAGGGGCCGCGGCGGCGGCAAAGCGGGACGGAGGCGCCGCGCGGCGCCCTCTCAGCCCCGTCACCCCCTCGGGGAGACCGCCGGCCCCACCGGCCGCAGCACCGCCATGACAACGCCCGCGGGCACCGCTTCCCCCGCGAGAGGTGGGGCCGCCGCGGCGGGGGTGACGTCACCACGGGGAGCCCGCGCGGCTGCCTCCCGGCTCGGCCGCCGCCCGCGGAGCCCCGGCGGGGAGGATGAGCGAGCGCGGGACGGTGGGGGAGGATGGACGGACGGAGCGGCCGGCGGGAGGCGGGGAGCGGCGGGCTGAGGCGGGGCAGGGCGGAACCAGGCGCGAAGCACTCACCCTCCGCCGCCACCAGCCTCGCGCACACCCGGAACCGTCCGCCCGCCCGTTGCCCCGGTGAGGATGAGGCGTCCCGCCCATCGCCTCCTTCCGATTGGGCGAGGCGAGCCAGGCGACCGGAAGGAGCGTAGGCGCTGATTGGCGTTTCGGAAGGCCAATTCCGCGCCGGCTGCCATGGCAACGCCAATCGCGGCGGGGGGCGGGGCTCGGCCGGGGGGCGGTGGCTTCCTCGCGGAGCGGGAGCGATGGCGGCCGCGGCGGGAAGGCGCTCCGCTGCGCGGGCGAGCTAGGAGGAGCGGGGCCCGGGGCTGTGGGGAGCGAGGGCGGGAGCAGGAACGGCACCCGTGCCTGCCCGCTGGCTCTCTGCCGGGGTGTTGGGCCCACGGGCCGCCTTTCTCTCCCGTCCCTTCCGTAACCTCCTCGCAAACGGCTGTTTCCGCCGAGCAAAACCTTGGGAAAAACGAGTCCGGCTCCTGAGATGTGCTTTGCGTTGAGGAGTTGGATAGTGGCCCCTGGCTTTGTTCCCTGGTTCCCAGCAGACGTATCCCTTCTGATAGCTGTCTGGAGCAAACCCACACGCGCTGACAACGAGTGTTTTTTGTAACAGCCCTGCCAGAAAATGTCGGCGACAATCGGGTGTTGTGCGTACTGCTGCTTCAATGGGCGTTGGAGTCTTGTGTACTGTTAGAGACATGGCAAGTTCCTACGAGTTGCTGCCCACTTTGCTGCGAAGGAGACTTGATGTCATACTCTGAAGCTGCCTTCCCAGGAAGAAGGGCAGCCATAGCTAAATCCCATTTCCTTAATACTTTCTCCCATGATCGTTACCTGGTCTTAGGAACCAGCTGCATAAGCGTGCACCGCTTCGTTATCCCAGTCCGTGTGGTTTACACTTCCCAAAATGCCTTCATGCTTACAGCCCTTGCTCTTCTTTGTAGGACTATGAAACTAAACCAGATATTCTTATAGACTTCTATTGTATTATATATTTATTTTAGCCGGCACTTCAAATTTTCATTTGCAAAAGACGTCTCCTCAAGTTTAAACTGTAAAATTTTTATAAGATCAAAATACATCTGTTCTTTTTGCAGAATTCTGTGAAGTTTTTCCCCGATCTGTTGCTCAAGCTCCGATGTGAGAAGTGATAGGATACGTTTCATATGTAAGACTCCTCTAGATGAAACAGATTTCAACTCTACCTTCTTCTTTCCCTGTAAGCAAGCGCAGCGTGTAGCTGTTGCAATGGTTCCTACCACAGCGGGCAGTATTAGTTGTTCTCTGCAAACCAGCTGTCAGAAAATCGCCTGCTTCAACCAAACTACATCTTTTAAAAGCAACTTTTACAAATTTTCTAGTTACTTTGTCTGACACCAGTTTCGCTCAATAGCCGAAATACATTTAAAAGCAAATAATAACTAGTTATAGATCAGTTACACTCCTTACCATCATTACCCTGTAAGACAAATGTACTTTGGTCTCACTTGCGTTCATAGTGAATACTTTTTAGCCTGTGGCCACCATATTGTACACAAGTTATAACAGATATTTGAGCACTGAACTGTCAGGACCCAAACAAAAAAATCTGGAAATGAACCTTTTTACCCCCAGACTTTATTCCATCTCCACTGTATCCTTCCTTCATAGGATCTTCCCCTGGCAATCAGGAGGCTCCTTCCTGGCCTGCCTTATAATCACAGAAACCCCTTTTACTGCTTTTTTTCCCAATAAATAATAACGTGCTTCCATTGGTTTTTGTATTATTGACATTCTTTTTCACAGACCAGCCTTAAATTTTTTTAACGATGCAAAAAAACGTCAAGAATAAATGCAAGTTTCCTTTTTCAGCACACGTTTTTGGCACACAAAACTATGTGGCTTACGGAGATCGGCTTTTGTCTTCCACGTTACCAGGTGCTTCCTCTTCTGTTGGATAAAACTACAAGGAAATAATGTGAAGTCCACAAACCCTTAGAAAATCTTTGGCTTCCTTTCACAGAGTTTGACATGAGGTTCAAATCCCAGTTGCCAGTTGCTCTGTTGCCAATTTTTTTTTTTAAAGGTTCTGGTTATTCTTAATGGTGATGCTGAAGTGAACCAAGGAGATTCCACAAAGTACTTCTTTTTGCCTCTCAGATGGCAATGGTTATATTTGAGCTGGGACAACCTGATTTTGGGGGAAAGGGGGGAGTGTTGTGTGGAAGCGTTGCAACGCACTTGCCTTCTTGCTGCAGCCTTTCTTCAACACGCAGTGTTGGCCGTTACCAAAGCAGCTTCGATTTGACCTCGTGCATTTATCTCTATGCCCTGTGTAAGGTCCTATGCACCTTCTGGCCCCCGTTTTCCCTCCCGTGTCCATCTCTCCTGTCTGTTGGCCAAGAAAGAGGCGGCACAACATGTGGCTGACTGAGCTACGCATATTTTGACTTGACCCTTCTGTCAGATCTCCTTGAAGTTGGCCAGCAGGTTCAAATTAGGAAGGCAGGCTGACAGACTGATGGATGGACAGCGTGATCATGGAGCCCTTCTTTCTTTAGGGGGGAAGCTAAAAACATCATCAATGTTTGGTCCTACCCCATTCTCCAGGAGAACTAGATTTCAAGTCCAAATGTCTGTTTTCACTTGTTTTTTGATGGTTTTACTTAACTTGTCCCTTGTTGCCGGTGACAGTTTCCAAACTGACCAAATATTTCTTGGGTTTTCCTATATTCTGGTCCTTGCTCTTCTCTAGATTTGTGGTGCTACTCCAATAAAAAGGTGATCTCATTCTGTAAATCATTCCTCAGTGTACAGGTTTGAAGTGAAAGGCTTCCTTTATTCTTTCTACAAAGTTTCCAGCTGTGTTTTAATGCCTGGTTTTGGTTTTGTTCTGTTTCTTGTTCATTATCTTAGATTTCTTCTTGTGCTTTGTGTTTTGAAGCAGACCCTACTAGCTTTACTTCCTAATTAGACAAAAAGCTTATCTTTATCTACTGCTTTAATTTATTCTGAGTAAAAGTGGTTGTTCAAGCTCAGAGGCTTCAGTGAGGCTTCATCTAACTGGCTATCCTATAATGAAACCATTAATTAAATAAAATCTGAGGTAAAAATGCAAACGTCACTGCTTATTTCTTGGAACTTAAAGTGATTATTTTAATAATCCCTCCATTTCCTGAAATAGAAGCTCAGAGAGTGGGTACTTTCATATTTTTTTGACCAAACACTGAGTGGGGTGATCCCATGTGCTCAGAAAAAAGAATTTAAAGGTATTTACAGCCAGGCAGACCCACGGACATTCACGCAGCTACAATCACATCCCTACAAGAAGAACTTTTAACACAGCTCAGCTGGAAACTTCTCCTTTGACCAGGATTTTGAGCAGTGTTCTGCTCCAGAGGTGTGAGTAACACTCAGTTAAGAGCCCTGTGCAAGGAGTACACATTTGCTGTTCAACCCCGTGAGTTGCTTAAGACCATGCCAAGCAAAATCATTTGCTTCATCTCCGGGAAACAAGATGAAGTCCAGCCTGTTTCTGCTGCCTCACGACTCCTGTTTCAGACTCAGGAGTATAAACTCTTGTCAAACAGGGTTAAGGTGGATGCTCTAAATGTGTCCTATAGTTCCTCCACTGAGGAAATTCCTCGCAGAGGTAAATTTTGGAGCTTCTTTGAGTAAGTCTAGGCAAACAAAGTATGCATCTCTAAGGTTCTGTCAAATCAGGCCCACGTATCTGACGACATACATTCAGATATCATACTAGTTTGTTACAATGACGTGGACAAGGTACAAAGAAAAGGGAGAAAGCATTTGATACCTCTGTTAGCTACAACCCTCCAGGACTGCTAATTTTTATTAGGTTTTTATATAGGTTTCTTCAAACCTATAGCAAAGTAATTCAGCTACTTCATTTCTAGGCAGACTAGAATTTGGAGCTGGAAATGCCAAGCTGTAGCCTTCCGGTGCCGTGAAGCGCAATATTTAATAGTAGGTGACAAGACAGACAGGCTTTTCATCACAGTTTAGATCTCCTTTCTAATAATTCTCTAGCTTTTTTTTTGTGGGGCCACAGCAGAGCTGCTTTGAGTAAAGCAATCCTGACCTCACAAAACCACTTTATCCCGCCTTCACAAAAGGCAGAATTCCAGGCAAATAGCTGTAGGTTTGAGTTGAGAGGTTTCAGTGCTTTTGGACACCTGTTAAAGGACAGAGAAGCTGAGAAAAGGCAGTAGAAGTGGAGAAGACTCACATCTCTCTCCTATTGCTTTTGACCCAGATGAGAGGACAATCAATTCAAGACAACTTTAGCACTTTAAGTAAGAATTTGTCAGGGAAATGACCTTTTAAAACAAACAAACAAGCAACAACAACAACAAAGTAAAAAGGAAAAAAAAAAGAGGCAAACATAAAAATACAGCCCTGTATAGTCTGTTCCAGTTTAGCCTAGGAACTTTGCAACTCCATCCTGCAGTCAACAGAAAAAGAAGCCGAGTGCACCAAGAAACACAAACGGAATTGTGATTGCACGCAGAAGGTGAACAGCATCTGCAGGCCCTCGTAAAGACTGGGACTGATCCACTCAGATACCACATTATCAATCCCCCTGAAAGACTGGCTGATCTTTGCAGGTAGCATAAATAAGCCCGCAGTCTTCTCCAGGCACGCTTGTTGTTTCCTCTGCATATGAAGAGGCCCCTTCTTTGACTTCCCGCCAGTAAAATAATGTTTTTTCCAGATAATGAGCCACTTTACATGAGGAAAATACTCTAGCATCCTGGACCTGTCTAAATAGCATTCCACATACTCCCGGCTGCTCAACTCCCACACACAGCTATTTCCAACGCTCGTTCCATCGCATCTCAAAAAACTCTGACTCGATGCGATCGCGATCTTCTCCCAGCCAGCTTTCACAGTTGTAACTAGATGGGGGCCAAATCATGAGACTTTTGAGAAATGAAACTTCAAATATGCGTTCATCAGCCGTTGCCAAAATAACCACTAGTAGTAAATCCTTGCAAGGTTTTGTCTTTATTCCTTAAAGATGGGAAGTGAGTTATATGCCCACTGGGTACGTACTGGCCATCGTAGCAGGATAGTCATCTCCTCATCAACCGCTATGGGAAATCAGGAAGCCAGGACTCACAGAAGAGTGGTTTTCAGAGTCAGAGATCATTTCTCTTCACGCCCACGCAAAGCATGGTGCAGATTTAAATATGACAATTTAAAAGTGCATTTTTTGGCAAAACGAGCCAAGTTGGTGACTAAGTAAATCCTGGACTAGATTTTCTCCACAGGTTTTATCATCTCACTATTTTTATGAGTTTTGACCTGCATGGTTGCTTTCTGCAGCTCTCCATAGGTAATGATTTAGTCCAAACCAAAGTTGTTTTATTGCACTCAAGGTGTGATACAATTTCAGCAGGGCAGTCTTTGCAATATCCTCCTCTTCAAATTCTGTGATACTGATCCAAGTGCAACAAAGAGAGTTCAGGATCCTTAACATTCACCGTGAAACTGTAAGAATAACTGGTATAATCATGGCAGGGAGGTTGGAACTAGATGATCTTTAAGGTCCCTTCCAACCCAAACCATTCTATGCTTCTCTTACTGAGGAAGTTCTGATCTTCAGGATGTAAAACGAGGAGGGAAAAACCCCAACCTTCTCATCCCTCCAACTAGCTCATGAGCTCTGTCAGCAAATTCATGTTTTGGAGAGGTTGAGATCAGTACAAAAAATGGATGCAAGTTTATCTCAGGACAGAATTTGCACTTTAATCTACAGTTCTTTTACTATGTGCATTGAAGTTCATTACTGTTACCTCTCTTCTGTATATTGTACTTTTTACCTTTTCAAAACTTGCCTTACAGCAAAGTCAGGCAGCCATTCTGTGACAAAGGCATCTGTGCTTGCCAAGACAACTTACTTGGCTGTCAAATGTAAATTTTGGGCCCTTGAAGCCAGCTAACTTTAAATTTAGTGATACATCTATATTCCTTTTAGGTGTCACCGGTCTGCTACACCTGTTTCGATACCAGAGCGTTGCAAGGAGCTGTGTAGCCATCACCTCTTGCAGCATCCCTTGGACTCAATGCAGAGGGCTGTACGCAGCACGCGACCATTCACTGCCAACAGCTGCGACACGCATTGAAGTGGTCAGTCTGGCCTTCTGGATCGAGAAGGTGATGATCCATCCACATGTGAGGCAGATGGGCTTCCATGGAACATACGGGCTGTGGGGTTTATTTAATTAGAATAAATGAAAAATCTGCTAACAAAACAGTTATTTTGCAAAGTCGAGCACTTGGACACCAAAATATAGAATAACGAAGGCTGCTGCTCTTCATGGCATTTTCCTGTCAGACCACAGCTCAAAGCAAAGCACCCATCTTATGTAACTGAAACAAATGTCAGAGCCAATTTCACACATACCATGTTTGATTTTTTTTCTCTGACATGGGTTTGGTTCCTAGGTGTCCCTACTTAATTTCCTCATACAGAGCTCTACATTCACCAAATGAGAAGAAACGTGGAAAAAAAAGTGTAACTTGCAGTTTATTTGGGAATTACTGACCTTTTTTTCCCACCTCCGGCTGTCGGGACACTCTTCAGAACAACTCTTGGTCAACACCAGCGGCGTTGTTCATCACCCACATCTCAGACTCTCTCCCTGCTGGTGCTGCTCAGTCGTTACTTTTGTAGAACTCTCTAAGGAAAAGGACTGATAGCTCAGGCTGCCCTGCCCTCTCTCAAAATCCTCCTAAAGCCCAAGGCACCCATTCTTGGGGCAGCTCATGCACCCACTCGCTCTTTGATTACCTGGGTACTAACCTAAGGGGAAAAGCAGATGAAGCGAGGAAGGGAAGCAGCTTATGCTTAAGGGGTTTTGCACTCCACAGAAGTGATTTTAACTCTTAATCACCTGTAGAAATCACAGCCATCCTAAAACAGTCACTTTGCTATTCTTAGTCCTTTTGGTAACCACTTCTGTCGAGACTTACATTTTCCATGGACAAACTGCCAACCCATCAGAGCAGCGGTTCAGCCACACACATTGCAGGCTGCAACGGGCATTTTTTTCTGTTCAGACTTACAGCGTCCGTCTTTGACATGCGCATGGAAGGTGTCCCGGCCCACGGCAGGGGAGTTGGAACTAGATGATCTTTAAGCTCCCTTCCAACCTAAACGGTTCCATGATTCCGATTCTGTAAGTCAATACAAACCCTATCTGCCTCAATTGTCCTTTCTCTCCTTCCTTGCCCCAGAAATATAAAAAGAGAAAAGTCTAAGTGCACTGGGCAGGATTTCAGTGCAAAGCCAAGGGATTTGTGCAATGCCAGGGAGCACACAGGACGCAGTCCAAGAGCATTTGCCCATGAAAACGTGGCAACCAGTCTTTGGGTTGTGTGTCTCTTCCAGAATGGGACAGGAGCGAGGTTTGCCCAGGCACTCACTGGGGGCTACAAGCAATGTTGTTTAAAACTTGCATCGTCTCATATGGCTGAAATGCAGAGCTGGAACAGTACTGAGCAGGGATTACTCATATGCCAGTGATGAGGAGGATATAAAGTAATAATGACCTTAAGTGACATTAATTGAGATTGGATCCAGAGCCCAGACAAAAACATTCCCATTTATAACACCATATGTCAAGCGCAGAAAAATACACAATAGACGTTCCTGCCACCTTGTCTTGCTTTTATACAGGAATACAGTAACATAGTCCTGTGCATGAAAAAGTACATTTTCACATTCAAAAGATTGCGGTTTTTAAAAGTATTCTATGAAATAAAGAATAATGAAAACTACTGTGCCATCAGAACTATTACTTTCGTTATTCTTAGCAAATGATATCTTATTCTTATCAAAACTGAAGGTTGAGGTATTTAACTCATGATTTAAGACAAGTGCAAAATGATTTAATTACTTTAAGTTTTAAATATATATTACATATAATATAAGTTTCTAAGACTTTTTTTAAAACATACTCACAGTATTTTTGTTGGTTGTTTTGTTTGCTGAAAACAAGTATGTGACAGCACGACTTACTGTTATTTTTGGACACAGTATACTGAAATATGAAAAGAACAAAAAGCCAACTTGTTATTAATTGGAAATAATACATTTAATTTTTAGAAGGAAGGGATAATAGAAAACATACGAGGCTCTTCATGTCTGGTTGTCTGATCTTTCTTGGTTTTTAAATAAATCAAACCCTCTTGTGATTTCCACTTGTAATATTAGATCTTTAAATGTCTGGCTTACACTCTAGCATGAGCTCTGATGGCTGCCAACTTGGAGACAAACTACTTTATACCAGACCTCCATAAGTTGCTAGAAAAAATTAGTTCTGTCTCACTTTTAACAGTCCTGTTTTTTAACGTGTTATTTCACTTAATTGCCATCACTTTTGTTGGTTACATGACATTTAGTGAAAGGGAAAAATAAATCACAGTTTAAAGTTCAGAGGTTAGAACTTCTAGATCGTATTTTCATGTTTAAAAGGATGAGATGGTCAAAAACATCCTTTGCTTTGTTTACATCCAAGGGTAATGACTTGCAAGGAATTCTAGATGAGACATGACCACTTCTTACCAGACTTCTGAGATACGCTTCTGCTGAAAACACAGAAAAAAATCACTTCAGGGTTTTTTTTAGCATTATTCTGGAATTACAGAGATTAGATGATGGGCCTTGAGCCTAATAACTTAATTTTTTTAGAAAAGGGGTAAAAAAAAAAGTGGATTTAAACCTAAAAATGTTATTAAGCAGACCAAAAACATCCAGAAGACCAAAAAGATGGATGCTGGAACAGATCTTGCAGTTCTTCCCAACCAAGATGCCCCTTCAGGACTCAGCAACTTGAGAACAACAAAAATCTCATAACATCTGTTTAGATAACATTATCATACATTAAGCATTTACATGATATCAAGTACATAACACCACACAGCAAAACATTTTGTTTAACTAGTAGTTAAAAATCACTGTCTAAGTCTGCCTGCATATTTTTATGCATTTTTTTCTTGGTATGACTTCCCAGTTCAGGCTACGCTTCCGAAGCGGACATGTCAGAGTATCTTCAGATGCTTCCAAAGAAGATAGCCAGCACATCTATACGTGAAGAAAAGACCCAACATAACTTATACCATCTAATTTCAATAAGAAGTTATCTATATTTGTGATTTTTTGATTTTATAAGCTTTTTTTTCCTTTTTCAACTCAGCCCTCCAGCAAAGTTCCTGTAAAGGACAGATGCATTGCAGAGGTACAGAAGTTTTCTTGGAGAGTTTTGTACCAGTGAGTCATTCAGCATATCTGGGTGTTCTGGAGGAGCAGAGATTTACTGAAGCCACACGTTGTTTTCCAGTACAGCTATAAAAGCATCAAGCCAAAAAGAAGAACACTGATAATTTAAGTGACTCTACTCAACTACGGCCAGGAAGTCAAACACACCAGGCTGTGCCTGCTGCTAGTGCACCACTAGTATCTCCTGTTATCAGCCACTGTCAGAGACCAGACACTGGGCTAAGGTGGATCCTTCACTTGACAAGTTTTCCTCGTTCTCTATCACAGTCGGTCAGTTCAAACTACAAAATGTGGGTTTGTTGAGTCCTGCTATACTGCTTGAAAGGGTAAGAAGCCCCTCAAAGTTACGTGCAAAAGACTGTAGTATCTCCTTAACTTTTTCTGTTAGCTACTTGAAAGTGAATCCAAAGATGTTCAAATGTTTATGAAGAGAAACTACATTAAGATGTTTGAGGTCTGCAAGTGTTCCTCTGGCACATCGTTGCAAAGCACTCTTGCAAAAACCATCTCTACTTCTATTTCTGTACTGTGTCCCTTAATTACTTTTTTCATTTTGGCCATTAGGTATACAGCCTCTCACGAGCTAAATCTGACTCTGTAATCTCCTTTACATACTGAGATATATTCACTTTGTATAGACACTAGTTTTGATTATCTGTAGCTTCTAACTTCTGTTTCAATAGAATTGTTTGTTTAAATTAGTAGAAGGTCTAAGAAATTAGCAATACTTCTTTACAGTTACAAACTACCTTTCAGCTCTTTGTATCAAAAAAGAATGAAAATTTTAGAAACAATGTTATGTTTCCATTCAAGTTGATACAGCAAACATTTAAAAAAAAAATAAACCCCAAAAACCCAAAACTTAAGGCAAATCAAACCCCACACTCCAGGGAAGAAAGATCATTTTCTACCTACTGTATTCTCCCTGCACCATTGATAACTTCACCACCAACCAACACAGCCAAACAACAGGGTTTCTAAAATTGTATCCTCTACATCTGCCTTTTTTTTTTTAATTGTTTTTGTAAGACTTGCAATGCTGGAAGACTTTGTTTAAGTGTAACTATATTAATGGGAGGCAATATTAATAGCAAAAAGTTTAATTTTGACATGATTTCACTTAGGCGCAGAAGAAGAAAACACAGCTAAGTGCCCAACATTCCTTCGAGCCAATTTAAACCATTTATTTCCAATATATATTAATGAAACACTTCTAAATGGCAATATTTCCGTTCATTAGTTCTATTATCCAGGAAGTCTTCAAGTATTTAAAGGAGAAATTAATGAAGCATATATGTAATCTTTTAAAAAAATACAAAACACCTGTACACAAAATTTCTTTAAATTTTAGTTATATTACTGCCTTCTTTATCAACAGAGATATGTGTTAGACTTCTGTGGAATTAAAAACATTAAGACCACTCAGTCTCAGCAATAAACCTCTGCAGAAGTGTTTTGTGACTACTTTTTGTAGCCGTTTTCAGCACTTCTGTTGAGAGATGGCCTGATACACAACAAACTGCCCCAAAACCATCAATTCCGTACTTACGTGTTTTCAAGGTGCAGTTTTTTAACAATAGTATTGAATTGAATTGAATAATACGAAACAGTATTTCTAGTGGCAGAAGAAAAGAGAGATTATTACTCTACTTACTTCACAATTCACCACCATAATTAAATGACTTTTTGGGAAATTTTAGGTAGACAGGAATCAGAGCAGGGTGTAGTAACTTTAAGAGATGTCGCCAGTTAGAAGAACTGAGACTAAAGTAAAGTCTGAGTAAAAACAAAGTTCAGTTATTTGAATTTCTGCTTTTTCCTTGCCTGAAACTCTTCTGTTTTATTTTTGACAGACTTTATTAGCATTGATAAGGCAGGATCTATGGCTTTCTTAGCAACTTCTCCTTTCTTTGCCATCTTGTTCTCCTGCTCCTTGCTTGCTTCCTGAAGATCTTGCTCCTTTTCTTCTCTTCGGCGAGCTTTCTCTTCCAAGATCTTTTCTACTGCTTTTGTCTTCTTGAAATTTGGATCTGAAGGATCCAAATTAAACAGGGGAGAAGTAAACATGGCTTGGAATCTTGTATCAGCAACATTCACCTGAAGGCAAAAAAAGGAGTATTCATTTTAGGTAACCTTTACCCACAACAGCAAAACTTTTAAGCACAATAAAATATGAGCTGCTTAAGGAGTCATAGCTTATGACATTGTTCACCATTCCTGGAACTTCTCCAGCCACAAAATCCCACCGAGGGTGAGGTAGAGAGCCAGAAGATACTATTGGTAAAACAGACAAGTGAATGCTTGTACGTATCCTATATATGCCTCTATAGGCAGACCAAGGACAAGTTTGTTTTTGAGAATTGACCAGGATGAAAGAAGCAGTGGGTAACAATCAGAACAAACATACCCATGAGGATTTTGGGCAATGAGTTGTACAAGGCCTTGCACATAAATAGTGTCTCGTTATCTTACACCAAGTTTGAAACTGTCCCCCTTCAAAACATCAGAATATTTCTTGCACTTTGAAAACAGCCTGTAACTCCCTAAAAAGGTAGTTCTAGGTTGTTCTCCTTCAGATAGAGTAAGAGAGGAGAAGGATAAGAGACCACCAAATTCGTATTGAAAATAATTGATATTACCAAAGGTTCTAGCTGAGCCTCAAAATCAAGAGTACCCCATTACCTGGAAGTCATCTTCTAGCAATTCTTTCTTTTTCATTAAGAGTTTCTTTTTCTTCTTGCTCAAGTTCTGTTGTTCTACAATTTTTTTATAATTAAAATGTTTTCTGGCATCATCGTCATCATCCATCATAAGTAGGGCCATTTCAGCCTGTTACAAAATAAGAAAGTCCATGTATACAATGAAAATTAAGTTTTCTACGAAAAATACGGCATCTCATTAATTAAGATGTACGAGTCTATATACATATCAGTGAGTTGAAATAGAGTTGTCAGGGCAGTATTATTTCATCCATAACAACATTCTTTTAACATTTTGATGTGTAATATTAAATATGAGTCAATTTCCTTTGTATTAGATATGAAATAAATGTGAATACATTCAACTTTCAAGCATATTAATAATCTAATCTGAAAATTGTACACCATAACTTAGAAATCATGAACAGATAACATTTTATATTGATATTTATATAGCACAATAAAAACTAACATATATGAATTTAATAAATTTATTTAGTTAACTTGTTCTGAGACAGAATGAAAAGTGAACATGCAACAGCAAACAATTTGATCTTCAAGGTTAAAAGTCTACAGGACAAGGTTGATCACACAAGTGTTTCATACAGCGCTGATATTAAAAGCAAATGTTCAGCACCACCCAACAGGTGAACATACTGAGATAGCTTTAAAGCTAGAGGGACTATCAGCCCAACCAGTATGGCTTCTGTGCCCTTACATTTCGGTGTTAGCTAACTCTGTTGAGCTGTGTTCAACTATAATCTTCCAGAAAGATATCCTGGCATAATCTTAAGGCATCAAGGCATGGACTATCTACCATTTTTCTTGGGTAGTTTTTGTTCCAAAAGCTCTCCCTAGTAAAATTACACAGCTTTATTCTATTGCCGTCCTATGGAATTCAGTAGTTCCACTCACAAACTCATAAAACAAATATTTGCAGAATTAAGGCAATGCAATATCTGTAATTGTTAACATTTTAAACCATTTTACCTTCTGTTTTTCAACTTCGTCTTGATCTTCTGAGTTACTTTCAACCAATTCTGGCTTCTTCTTTAACCCTAAGTGCAAATATAGGACGAACATACGTTTATTCAAGCTTATGCATGAGCGCATAATTTACGTATGAATAGAACCTCTAAGTGCATCTAATTTTCTTGTAATGAATACTTAAATGTCAGATGTAGAAAAATGCTGAAAAGTTATGAAAAGCCAGCTAGACTTATAGCAATAAAAATCCGTGAATATTTGTTCAATTTAAGGAGGCAGCAATATTCAAATGGCGTAAGCAAGTCAATGAAAAAGAACAGTTAAAGGAAATGGTTTTACTGTATTTTTCATAGAGAAAGAGAGAGAAGAATCACAATGGTGCAGGCAAACAACATGACATTACACGACTGCGAGGATGTTTTAAAGGGAAATTAGTTTCTAAACTCATAAATGTAATTGAAGTGTCCTGCAGTTCTCAAATTGTTCATTCTTTCTACTGAAGAAGACCATGTAGTAAATACTTTAGAGTAAATAGCAAATGTGCATCTCTTCTCTGTATCCAGAATGTAAGTATCCACCTGAGTAAGGGGTTATCAGTAAAAGAAAATAAAAAAAAAAAAGGAGGGGGAGAAACAGTATTTAAAATCTACACACAAGGCTAAAAGACCGTGCGGTGCTGTTAGCCATGCTGGCACAAAAAAAAACCTTGCAAAAAAGACCTGAAGAGAATCATGGGAATGAAAATATGATTGACTCTGTTCAGACTGAATATTCTTCTGATGAAGCTCTCTTACCTCTTTTAGAACTTATTTTAGATACGCAGCACTGATTAGACAGACATAATGAATAATAACAGCGTAAGGCATTAGTCAAACGTAACTTTTAATGAAAACAGACCCGTTTATAAATCCTACACAATCAAATTATTCTCTTTGGAATGCCTGTAGACCTCGATCAAGAAGAAGCAGGAAAAGCAGAAGGTTTCCTGACCTGAACCGCATACTCTGACCTTTGAGCCTGGAATTACATTCCCAGGCAATTTATTACCGTCCACTGGGGCTACTCTTAAGGAAGATATTTGGCTCCGTTTTGTTAAGCCCAATTTGTAGTCAGACTAGAAATACAAACACGCCAGAAAAATGTCAAGTTATATCGCTAAGTATGCTGTGGAACAGGACACACTTCTTGAAGAACACTTTTTCTCCCCTGACTATTCTCTTGACTATATCTAAATGGATTCCAAGCTGGAAATTGATTTCTAGAAGAAAAGAACCACCATCAACCAAAAAATAAACTATCCAGATGCACAATGTCATCAGCTCAAGAAATACATAGTTGATTTAGTAGTTCTAGAAAACGTGCAGGAAAATCAGATTCAGGTATAATATTGTTACCTGACCTGCACAATTTATGTCAATGCATTGAAGGGAGAAAAAAAATGTCTTCTGTAAGACTTCAACAACTACGGAATCTTTTGTATCTTCAACTAGAGAAAAGGAAACAGGGCACAGAGATAGGAATTGGACACAATTCTAGTTAAATCAGTAGATCTTTTAGCCTTTCCACCCATCCCCGGAAGAAGGGCTCCTGAAGCCATCCTCCCTCATCTTTCACTACATGGAGAATCACAGAAGTGAAGATGGCTTATCTTCATGCCTTCAGAGGCTTCTGTTACTGCAGATGGGAGCAAACCAGTACTAGTTCTAAAAACTATTTATTTCTTACTATGCAGCTAATAAAACCAGCTTGGTATCTGAAATCACTCTGAGCACTAAACACTTTGCATCATGCTGAAAATAATTTGGTTTCAGAATTCACAAATACACAATTTTCTCTTTCTCCTGACGTACTCCCTCTCCCCACATACATTTTGTGAGTCCCTCACACCTTTTGCACATATATGAATGTAAAACCTATGATAAGAGTCCTCTCCAACTGATTCCAAACCCTCGCATTTTACCAACCACCTAATCCCCACTGCCACTTTTTAATTGGATTTGGCCCACCCTACAGCAGCAGATACTTATCTTCAATGCTGTGCAGAAAAGCTTCTGGTCTATGCTGCAAGCCCCCCTCAAGCTGCCATTCGGCTCTTTCTCAGATCAAGAATTTAGTTTGCAACATTCCTTTTGCACACCAACAACTTTCCAGAGCTAACAGTAAAAGCTAATAATAATTTTGAGACTTCAAATACAAGACTGACCTCAGACCAAAAACTCCCCTCACAAGACCTCTCATCTGTTTCACTCAAAAGCTTGGAAAGTCAGTCTCCAAATCCTTGCAAAGACACCTAGTAAGTGAATCAGTAATACAGCCAAGACCTTTGTCTTCCAAGTACAGGTTCTACAACCATACTCAGATTTTGCTGTTAACCTCTCATGTCCCTGCAGTCATACTGCTACCTTCCAGCATTAAAAAGCCATCAATTCCTACATATATCATAAATTAGATCATAAGAAGGCACCAAATAGTTTGGAACCTATAGGAATTATAATAATGTGCCAAGAGGTGTAGTCCTCTTCCTCAAGGAAGGATCAATAGAAACTGTTTAATAGTCTAAAGTGTTCTGAAACTACTCAGTGATCTCCAAAAGCAGGACATTGCTCTCATGTTAATAAGCAATTACACTATTCAGCTATTAATCTTCCAACAGTTTAAGCTACAAAAGTCATTCTGTCTTATGTGAACCGTTTCTCAGACTCCACAGAAGCAGATGCAGTATGACTGAAACTGGCCAAGCCAAATTAGTTTTACAATGCTTTTCGAAACAATACGTGCATCCATGTAAAATAAAACTGACAAATGATTTTTTTTTCTTGACAAAAATCAAACTAGAATCAAGCTTCTGAAATGCAACATCACGGCTCATATATGTGCAGCATTTTACATTTTAGCCCACGGTACTACTGAAAAGCCTCACAGGGATTATGTGCGTATAAAAACGTTGTGCAAAGCAAGCACTGCCATGAATTTCAGGAGTGGTCGTTTGCACTCACCTGAACCCTGCACAGACACTCTTTGGACACAGCAGGCACAAGGAATTTGCTCTACCTTTGCCTCTCCCAAGACGAAGCATCCCCAGTGTAACAATCACTGCCTGCTCTACAAACGGTTTTCAGGAACAAAGACAAACCTGATGAATATACGTTCAAGCAGACTTCCCATAATTTCCAGTTTTCCTTTCACAGCACTTGAATTTGTTAGGCCCTTTGTCTAACAGCTCCTTAAACTCTTGCTTCCCTTCAATTGCCTCAGCTTGTCAA
Organism: Tauraco erythrolophus; assembly: GCF_009769465.1. NCBI lineage: Eukaryota > Metazoa > Chordata > Aves > Musophagiformes > Musophagidae > Tauraco > Tauraco erythrolophus. Next base: position 125,735,318 of record NC_141466.1, on the reverse strand, counting down.
AAACTGATTTATACAAGACCCATTTTACAGTCAACAAGTGAATCCAGCATGGGAACAAATACACCACTGCAAAACCCTAACAGCACAACTGCATCCTTACAGTTTCTGCACTGGTCCACCCGAGTCTGCAAACATATCCTGTCACATGCTGCATTTTTCAGCATAAGCTAGGATCATCTAACAGTCAGTTTAAGGGAGAAATTTCAATCTTTCCAGGGAACTGTGGAAGGTTTATGAAAAATGACGATCATTCAAGTTATTGCTGCCTGTACCCTAAATACAAAGTTGGCAGAGCTACAGCCTGGTTCAAAGAAGATTTTAACCCATTTTCCCCAAATGGGTAAGCTAGCTGTGCTTAAAAGCAACCACAGCTATCAGACAGAGGCTGTTCTGGGTAAACTCGGTGAAAGCCAGACAAAGTTGTGCCGTGTAATCATCGTTAATGTGTCAACCGGCCTTCAGCCAACCACTGTACTCTCCCTTTAAAACTTCTCCAGGGCTAGCCACATTCTGTTTTCCTCCTCTGTCTTAGTAGCTTATTAATAATTTTGCAGACAATAGCTTCACTTTCTTGACCTTTATGTCTGTTTTACTACTCGCAAAGACTCCATGCACACTAAAAGCCTGTCCTCTATATTATGGACAAGGTTTAAGAATACGCAGATATGATCATTCTCTGCTGAGCCCTTCCATGACACAAAGAATTTCTTGTGTAACGCAGGAGAAATAATTCTTTCAGAGATTTCACATAGAACGCTGAAACATCAAACATTAGTATGAGAGTACCTACATAATCCTCCCCATTGTTGAAAAAAAAAGAAAAAAAAAAGAAAAAAAAGAGGAGTGGAAGGAATGGTATCTTAGCAATGAGTCCTAAAAGAACCTATGCATTGCATGACACCTTAAATTGTGGTGTTTTCTATAAAACACAGATAGGACTCACCCTACTGTTCTGTACTTCAGACTATTAAGGCATATACATAAGCACATTATGACACAAAGAAGTCCAGGTTTTAGTTTTTAATTATTTACTTTCTCGTAATATAAACTTCAAACATTCAGGACAGAAGCCAATGCTGGCTGGTATCAAAATAAAAGTAATTTATTCTTTTTAAATGGAACTTGGATCTGCACTGCTATACTCAAAAAAAAAAAAAAACAAAAAAACAAAACAACAGACTGGTGATATTTGTAGATCTGTTGTTATCTTCTTTTTGTTTGTTTGTTTTCTTACCACTTTTTTTTTTTGTCTTTTAATATACAATAGAATGAGCCACCCTTCAGTTTTGGCTCCCAAAAGCATGGAAAGGCAGGAACTCACATTTACTGATTGTCCCTACCTTAAAATTTTAACCAGCAAAATCATTCTCAAAATAAATTTGGTGTTATTGCAGCAAAAGCCAACTTAAACATCAGACTAAAAAAACCTGTAAACAAGGTATCCCAAAAAACTGAACTGGACAAGTTTTTTTCTTATAATATTACATTTCACTATTTGGGTTTCTAGAGAGTCCGAGTACACTAGTGAAACAGTGTATCAGACTAAGAAAAAAGAAAATTGATTTCTTCTGAAAGAAAACTTTTTTTATGATGCAAAAACATTGGATGTTTAGGCAATTGACCCAAACTTTGAAGAGACCCGTACGTACCTGGCTCCTCCTATATAAAAGGAAACAGGTTTTAAAAGCAATTAAGTTATTTGCTCTGTAATATTTAGGGGAGCAGATTGTCAGCTTGTTTCTCACCGAAATTGGCTAAATAGTGGTCTCTGATGAAAGCTAAAAGAACAAGGTTCCCTACCATTCCGCATATCACAATATGCGTCATGTTACAAGAACAGCAACTGCAATTTTAGGCAAACGACACCTACTTTATTTCATTCCGAACATGCTATCTCTGCATTTACCTTAGCCCAACTTTGTTTCTAAAGCTCGTTATTTAAAGAAAGGGCAGATTTATTCCAGAAGTCAACTGTCTTGACCTACCTGTTTTCTCAAGTTCTTCGGCAAAATATGGGTCGTTGAGATCAACATCTGATGGAAGTTCATCTTCACTCTGGTCTCTCTCAGCAGTAGCCTGTAACAAAGCACAAACATTATTTCAAGCAACATATAAACCACTGCTTAAGTTTCACTGGAATTAGATGTTCCTTCTATTAGTAACTCTCAAGATGAAACTGAAATACTGTATTCATAAAACTAGAATACACTAAAAATTGCTAGTGAAGATAAATCAATAACTTAAAATCTGTTTCACAGATTGAAAGCTTTTTGTGTACCTGAAGAAGGGCTAGTTATGTATTCCAAGGATCTTTATTACATGTAGCCACAAACTGTGCTGCATTAGCTAACCATACCAACAAATTACAGGATCACAGTTGCTGTGAAAATCTTCCCAAATTTGAGCTAGGTATAAGCCACAGCATCGTTATGTCCTTACTTTATGTTCCACAAAAACTTTACTTGGGGAAAAAATTGAGCAATGAGCTTCGTTTTGTGCTCTGAAATTCAAAAAGATTGAGTTTGGATTTAAAAGGACAAATTTTATTACTGGAAGTGTGTCATACACCTTGCCCTTTGACTTCATTTACCAGAATGAACAAGAACATTATGCTAGCAAATGCTGCTTACTCTACTTAGAGCACTTGTTTTCTGTAAGGTTTAAGAAGTTACTCATCAAATGCCAGTCAAAACTAACTGGAATGCACAGCCTAATGCAAGTTGTAGAGATTAATCTTAAAAACATTATTGTGCACCATGAATTATATCCTGAGTAATTAAAGAATTTAGGGAAGCTAGATTCTGTATGTCATATGCTTTTTTTCCTAGCACATGCACAAACGTTTCATTTACCTGCGTATTTCTGCACATTACTGCCACAGGGGGCAGTTACTGCACAATTACTTTCTGCACGTGGAAAGATGGAGCAACAGCAGTTTTCACATTACTACAGGACCAATTTATCAAATTTACTCTTGCAATTTGAAATTGGAATAGTTCTTCATGGCTACTAATTCTTTGCCGTTACAGCTTTGGGAAACAAGTCTGTATTATTTTAGGCCAAAACCTTTCAAAACTCCAGTTATTATTATCGAAACAGCTTTGAACTGATATGCATACTGTAGCAAAAAGACTCTTCCTAATGCATGCAAAAATATAAAGTAAAAACTAACTGTTATTATGAGTCATTTATCTTTAAAGCAACATAAGCAGATAAACAAAATTTTGTGTAAGGATATTAGGTATGATCAGTAGTACTCCCAACATCCTTTAGCTCTGCAAGTTTGATGAGGCACTCTCGGTCTTTCCAAATGAGTGACTACTGCACATTTGAACCCTAAATGGAACCTATACAATTTTTTATTTCATTTATCCAAAGTAAACAATAACAGCAATTTAAGAAAACAACCAACCAACAACTCCCCACAAAGTGTCCAATGCAAACATTACCTTTCTCTTTTTTTTAAGAATTCTTTTTTCTTTCTTCTTCTCTAGATATTTTTGCCATGGCGTTAGGTTATCCTTTCCTTCCAACCTATTTTTGACCATTTCTTCAGCAGTTTCCTTGAGGCCTAGAATAAAAAACACGGTAAGTTAAAAAAATGATTTTTTTTTTTTTTTTTAAATCAACTGTTTTCTCCTTTGTAAAAGAATCATCTAGGGTTTTTTTTAACAAGTCTGTGAAAACAACATAAATATTGCTTAAAACAACCTCTTTATAAATAAGATCAGTTTACAGGATGTTTTTCCCAATTAAACATTACTTCAGTAACAAATTGTACAAGAGTCAGAAGAAGAGCTTGCTTATGTGATATCTGATTCCCAAAGCTCTTGCTATTATTCCTCAGAAAGGTTTCCTCTCCAGACATCAGACTGTGCAGTCTACAGATGCCATTTTAAAGGATGACAGTAACACAATAAAAATAACACCAGAGCTCTTAGATTTAATGTTCCTTACCATAATTAGTTAAGATTCATAAAAACACTTTTAGTACAGTCCCGTCATTCCTCTTTTTTGTGCGTGGCAAAACAAAGTACAAAAGACGAAGCGACTCGACAACGATTCTGAAACATGAAATCACTATCAGAATATAGGGTCATCTCACAGCTGGCTTGAATTGTCTGGTTGTTGCTCTATCTGTATGCCTCACTCACACAACCAAGTTGCTGTATTCAGCATCTGCATTGCTGACACTTTGCCTCGGTGATCACACTCCGCCAATGCTGCAGTATCTCTGATGACCAGTGTATTTTTTTGTCCATCGTTGTAAAAGAGAACAACAGGCTATTATTTGGATAAATTGAAAGTAAGAATAAATCTGCAGCTAGAAAGCACAGAAAAAGGTAAATAAAAAACCTAAAGAATTTCTGTCATTATATACTAATGTCACAACATGACATGCGTAAAGTTAAACTAGACAAGTTATTTTCAAGTCTTCCAGCTTTTTTAAGCTACCAGGCTCTTCTCACTGGCATCCAATGATAGGACAAGGGGAAATGGATATAAGCTGGAACATAGGAGGTTCCGCTTAAACATGAGGAAGAACTTCCCAGTAAGGGTAACAGAACACTGGAACAGGCTGCCCAGAGAGGTTGCGGAGTCTCCTTCTCTGGAGATGTTCCAAACCCGCCTGAGCGCGTTCTTGTGTGATCTAATCTAGGTGGTCCTGCTCCGGCAGGGGGATTGGACTAAATGATCCTTTGAGGTCCCTTCCAATCCCTAACATTCTGTGATTCTGTGATACTTAGTACCAGTCTGCTTTAACAACAGAAAACTATCTAAAATTAAATAACAGTCCACACCTGGTATGAGAGTAAACCTTGATTCAGATTCAATGCTTAAGGTGAATAGCCGAGTTTTTTTTTTAAAAAAAATATTTGTTAACAAGAAGCAGAGATTAAGGGCATAGACTGCTTCAAACATATCAGCTTCTCAAAGAAACAAAAAAAAAATATTTGAAAGAATGTTTTCTGTTGTCACCAATTACCAGTTCAAATTGTAATAACTCAAGATCAAAACGAAAGAAGTAGCAAGAGAATTAAAGCACTCTCTTAGTTGGTTAGCCACACCAAGTTCCCAAAAGTAATTTTCATATTTAGATCTACGTGACCTGAGAGATCAAAGGCAAAGAGTAGCATTGTCTCACTTGATTCCATGAGGAACTCTAACTACCAGACCATTAACTCAGATCTGCACGTCTTCCATCTCCTTTTGTTACAGGTACTGTGTAAGAGAAGCCTTCAAGTTTGCATTTCCTGACCTGTCAACAGTTGGGAAAGGTGGCTAAATACTCTGCTGAAGGAAGTTTCCTCTATTTTCAGAGCATGACAGTTTTCTGAGGGTCCCAGAAAAGCAAACCCCATAGAAGTGCAACATATCTGACCCGAAATAATTCTCGCAGGACAGGATCAGACAGTTAAGTCTGGATGTGTTAATTAGGTTTACGTTAAATCCCGTTATTCAGCACAGACTGCCACTGTTTCAATGCCTAGCACTCGCAGTTATGTCCTAACCTCCAATTTAGCCTTTTTGCAAATATGCATTCTGATAGTTTCTCATCACATGATCACATTTTACCTTTTCCAGAGGATCTTAAACATTTGATCTACAGATCAGGAACGTGTAACTACTCAATATTTTGTGTTATTGTTCAATGTATAGCTAAGTTAATGAACATCATAATGTACAGCAAATACAGCAAAATACATATCATTACAGTATGCAATGGTGCAACATCACCTTAAAAACCAAACCATTAAATAACTGCAGCATCCCCATTTGACATCTAGAACACTGAAATCCAGAATCAGTACTTTATTTAAAAGTAATTCTCATTTTTTTGTGCAAAATTCCACACACTTCAGGAACACTTTTCCAAAAAGTCTTTACATCACAGAGTACTCTCACATTACGAGGACAAAGACTGCTTTCAGATGCAGCTTATCTACTTTCAGCCCCTTCTTCACAAGAGGGGCACTTGCAAGAACAAAACTTTATGAAGTAAAGAGATTAACTGACTTGCCTTGCAACACACTGGAGCAGAATTCAGTGGCAGAAAGACAGAATCCACTTCCCTGGCAGGTGGTAACAGCCTAAGCAATAAAGTATTTTTTCTCCTACCTGCAATTCCTTGCTTCATTCATTCCACACTCTTTTTCTTTTTTTAAACTTCTGTAGCAAATGAGTCAGGTATCCTATAGTTAACATCCTCTTTTATGACATGAGTGATAGATCTTGGGAACATGTAGAAATCGCGTTTCTGCTTCCCCAAGTCTGATATTTGCCATCTCTTCCCCAATTCTACTTGTTCTAATTCTCTCTCTTCAGCATCCCCTTCTTACCATCCCTGTCCAGCCCTCATCTAACCAAATCCTACTCTCCCGTCCCTCATACCAGTTTTATTGCTCAGAAATCATACTCAGACCTCTCCAAATATCTCAGACTAGATCCCATTCTTTCTCCCAACTCCCAGGTTTCTCATTTGGCCACTTCCCACTCCTCATCATTCCTCCCAGCTCCCCTCAATAAAGAGGAACTGAAAACAGAGTTCATAATGGAAAAAACGGGCATCCTTCATGGACATTTCTACCTGTCCTCAGAAAAGCAGGCAGAACATTTTTCTGAAAAACTGCAAACACCAATTCCTGTTCTTGCGCTTGTCAACTCTCCAAAAATAATTCAAAGGTTGGAGAGCTGGTTACAACATGTCTGAAAAACGAAGTGTGGACAAGATCTAAAATCATATTAAACCATGCCTTATAGGAAGAAAAGAGTGGAGAAAAAAAAAAAAAAATAAAATAAAACGTCCTTCTATTACCCTGGAAAGAAGCCAGAATTAACAGTAAGTGGCAAACTGTTACAGCAACTAAAATTTGGTACTAAACCAGCAAGCAAATGCAAAGCTATGATAAAGGAAGAATATCGTATAGGTTCACTAAAAACGTGCCACTAAGAAACCCTCTCATACAACAAGAACAAATACTTATGTTATTTCCAAGTGTAAACTTCTTCATCTCCAAAGTCAATGAAAGAGAGTCATCAGCTTCCCAGAAATTGAACTACTATTACTTTGGATATTATTTTGCTGCACTTTCATGGAAAAAATTACTTGTCAGGTAGCAACCTTGCAAATTGTCTTTGAAGACAGTAAATACTGGATTAAAAAAAATTTATGTCACATCTCCAGAAAAAAAGAGAGACCTAGAATCTCAAAGGAGGTTACGAGATTTCTGATTTATTTGCCTGGAAAATTCAATCATTTGATCCATCTGGCAGAGAAGGACTTGGAGGAAAATACAGCCCTTTCTTGTGGTATTTGGCAATCTCATGAAAGGCATTAGAGTTTCTCCACAGATTAGAATGGCTTAGAAACTACTGTCCAGACCACTTCCCAAGAATAAGAGTGTATCTAAGTGGTCAAAAGCCTTTTGATTGCAGAAGGGGAAAGGAATTGTCTGCTTTAGGTAGAATTATTAACTGGCCATAGAAAAGGATAATTTATACCCTTATCTGTATCATTTTTCTTTAGGTAGATGAATCACACTAGTCTGATTTAATCTTCCCAAAAGGACCAGGAAAAGAGGGGAAAAGGTAATCCATATTAGCACACAACCAAGCCATACCTGAGCTCAAGGATTAAAAGTGTGATAAATACTCTAACAAACCTAAGTAGATAGATTGCTTCTCACACTGGTGGGACGGTGAGGGAGGGTGGGCAGGCCACAACTTTTACTTCTCTGAATACTTCATTTTGAAAACTTTTGGAAGTTTAACAGCATAGAACTGTCACAATCATTAGAAGCTAAGAAGATACTTCTGTATTATCAAGAAATCTAAACGAGCATGTAATGCCTTACCAGAAAAAGAGAAGCACCTCGTTGCAGGTAGCTAAAAGAAATGGCAGATAGAAATATTCTGGTAACATTAGAATTTGTCTCCCCTGAAGATAAGACATCTTAAGACAGTTTTCCTAACATAGCATAACAGCACAAAAAAAAAGATGCACCACCCTTAGCACTCAAAATGTCAGGTGTGAAGAACTACCAGTGCTGAGCCCACACGCAGCTGAGCACACATTGCTTCGTGCTGCAAGAGGTAAGACTGCTTCAGCCAGGGGACACGCTAAGCAATGATACAGATTGAGATATATATTCCATATGAGCATTTTCTGTGACAACATACAGTTGGTGTTCATTATACAGAGACATGACTGCCTGCTATTCTCCTTCTGATGAAAACAAATTTTAAAGTTTCCTTTAAGTCTAGCTAAATATTTACATCTCATTCGTCCCAAAGGAAGAATTTTCAAGTCCAATTAAAAAAAAAAAAATCTGTATGAAAAACTAGCTGAATATCATCAAGAAATGCAGTTGTGGTCTTCTCCCTCTTCACCTTCTAAAGGGAGCTTTGGGAGCTGGATAAGGATGCATAGTAATTGTTGCTCAAATCAGATATGATTAAGAAAACAGATGGATGCTTAAATATAACACTGATTTTGTGCCTAAAAGAAATAGACCAAAGAGAGTTGGAACTACATCTAATTTGTTTTTGCTGGCACTGTGGTTTATTTAAAACTATTATGATTCAAGAATAACTGAATCATTCACAAAGTATGCTTTCTATAACCATGTGTAAATGTTTGTGCCAAAACTCAAATTTTTAAATTAATTCAAATATCTGCCTTTCAATTGAAAAGCTTCCTAGATTTAACTGTTGTAACTCTCTGTATACTAAACATTTGGGCAGGAAAAAGTTTTGCAAAAGTCAAGCAGATTAAGATAGAGATTGATAATAAAAATATTTCAACAGACATAAACTGGTTCTGAAAAAATTAAGCAGTCTTAAGAGATTATAACAAAAACTAATTTTGAATTCCCAGAATGCTTCAACTGAACATAATTAAATTGTTCTGGAATTTAAAGAAGCACATTTGTTCAAGAAAAAAATAACATAATAACTAATGTGCGTCTCTCCCGTAAGAAAGCACAGCCTCAACTACGTATATATCGTCAGAGCTATAAACTGCTGTTCAGCAGGTGCTGACTATGAGCCACTGTAAAAAAAAAAACCACACAAAAAAAAACCCTTTTGGGTGTGAAGGACTTCCTCTCCAAATGCTGCCTGAAACCAGTAATGGCTTTTGTTTTAGACAAAACTATATTCCAGGGGCTCATACCTACTAGTGATATTGACTGACCTCATGGATGTGACTAGTCTAACTAGCAAAGGCAAGTGAAAACTTCCCATTTCCAGAATCTCTGCTCTTTGATATTCCTCTAACTTTTGCAGGGTAAGAAATGAGGAAGCACTAACATATACTGCAAAATCAGAGTTGCTAAATCTACATCAAAGACTACAAACTACCCAATGTGAACGTCATTGTGCACACATGCACGTTCAACCCACCATTATATGAACCGATCTGGCCCAGTGCACAGACATCCAACTGACTCTAGACAAAGCCAGTCATATTTATCAGGCTAGATGGTTTTGTTTGGTTGGGATTTTTTTCCATCCCTCCCTCAAAATAGATGAGGATGTAGCTAAAGTCCTAGGAGCCCTGCAAGAAGGTGCAGTAAGGAAGAGGTTGGGCTAGATGTAATACAGAACAAATACAATTTTCTAAAGTCAAGTCCAGCTGCAAAAAAACAGGGAGACCATGTATTAGGAAGCTGGATTCCATTTCTAGTACAGTTCTTAAATGTTATTACAATTTACTTGTAACATGCAAGGCACAGTTTTAAGAGGTAGAGCCTGTCAGAAAATGTCTTGCTCTCCCTGTGCAAAAGAGACTAAAGAGTTTCCTTTAGTCTCTCTTAAAACAATTTTCCAACTCCTCCAACGAATGGTTTGCTCTAGATTCCTATGTCACCACGTTACGTTGCTTAGACTTTTTTAACTTACAGAACTTCATTCAAACAATTTACAAGATTCTTCTGAAGACAGACTGTATAACAAACAAAAAAGCCCCAAACATGCTTTCCAAACCAACACAAAAAACTGCAGCTTTTCTAACTCCTTAAACAACGCTTCGCCTGTAGAAATACAGAACACATTCCTGGCAACAGTTGGTTCGACTGAGGTTTCTACCTTCAGTCTGAAAGATGGCAACAACAAATTTTTGTAAAAATCTTGTAATAGCTACCTATGTATGAAAACTCATCTGCCTTGAACGCTCAGTGACACAATGAATTAAAGCTACTAAGCAAGAAACATCAAGAATTCCAATACTGACACGCTGTGGACAGATGAAGTACAACATGACAATACAGCTATGTCAGCAAGCACTTGTCCTGTCCCACGATACACGCTTTTATCTAAAGTTTTAGAAGAATTCATGCCAGAAACGATTGGAATTATATAAGCACAACTGAAAACATACAACTATTTTAATGCCAGTGTATACTTTTGAATACAGATCTTATTAAAAGCTAGGAATAAAACTATTCCATTCAGTTCAATCAATTTCACTGACTCAGTACAGACAAGAATAAGATTTAAAAAGTAAACACTTACATTCAACAGAAGTTTCTTGAGTGAATTCAGAATAATATTAGTGTAAATTGGGTAATTAGATATGCGTTCCTAGCTGGAATTAACACATCAGTGGTGAAGAGGCTGTATTCTAGGATGTCCCTGGTCTCAGTATGTGGAATAACAGATCAGGCTGTGTCCTTACATTGCCTGCAGTCCTACATGTATGGAGCCAATACAGCACCCTCCTCACCCTCCTGCCCCTGAAAAAGGAATGTCACACTTCCCTAGTCTCTGGACTGCATAATTCAACCTTCTGAGCATTCACCAAACGCTTCCATTTGCCTACCTGACTCACTAACTCAGTGGAAAAGATCCAGATTTTTTCTTCTTTTCCAGAGTAGTCCTATCATTTTAGCAAACAAAATTAAAAATTGCAAAGAGAACTAAAAAGTGCCAGAGCTGGTACAGGCAGTCAGAACGAGCTATGGGGCCAGGATCAAGGAGGACAGACCACAGTGAGAACCCTTCTTTTTTTAGAGTAGGGAGTTGTTAAACTGGGTCATTATTGCATCTCAGGGAAAGCACACACACATAAACAAAACACAAAAATCAGTCTGAGTGTCTTTTCATCACAGCAGGAAAAAACCCTTAGACACTTGGTTTCAGATCTCAGGATGAGGTCTGTTGGGATGCTATATGGTTGAAGTTTTATTTTTTTAATTTCCAGATGAAAATCTGGGTGTCACTAAATACAACCAAATATCCCCCAACTTTTCTTCCTGGTAGCTTGCTTTCCCACAGAGCAGTCTCACTGGAAGGTCAGACTTCTCCTTTTTCTATTCCCCAAATCTTCAGTATTGTGCAAGGAAGATTTTCAAACCATTCTCCTTTAATTTTATGCTATGTTTCCAAATGGTACTGGTTTTCCTTTTTAAAAGTGTAGGTATGTTTTATCACTCTATAGCAAACGTTAATTCTATTCAAGAAAAAATCTATAAAGCGATGAATGAAAAAGCAAGCACAAAAAAACGCTGGCAAAACAATAAGCTATAAAGAGAAGCTTACAGCTGAGGACCCGAGTTCAGTCATACCATTTCTTCCATTTTCCTCACTGTAATCCATCAGGATTTCAATTTATGGGGAAAACAAAAAAAAGGTCAGTTTCTACTCCTATAAATCCGATACCTTACACTATATATCCCTATTAGAAGGCCAATACTGCATATCCTCCAAGTCAGTAAAAGAAAAAAAAAAAAAATATCTTACCTGGAACCCATTTAATCTCCATTCCTATATCCTTTTCTTCCTGTTTTTTCTCTTTTTCTTGGATACTTTGCAGAAGCTCTCTGTACTTGGCAATTTGTTCTTCATCATCTTTTTGGCTTTTCCGGGGTTTGTCATCTTCCAATTCATGAGCTACATCACCACCTAGAAAGAGAAAGTAAAGCTATGACAGACAGCCTCAAGAAAGTGATCAATTGAAGTTAATGCTTAGGAAATACACCTAAGGCACATACCTTGTTTCTAAAAAATGAATCTAAAATATTTTCATTTATTATTCTCCCAAAGAGTAACAAGTTTTAGAATTCCCCTACTTAGATGAAATAAAATAATATCTGAAAAGACAAAAGAAAATTTGTCCGGCAAAGGAAATCACTCATCAGACACAGCATCCTTTACGGCATTTTAAAATTATTAGTTTCAGAGTCGCTTACAGCAGAGTAGTACCTAAATCTCAAAAAAGAGATGTATAAAGCATTTTGAAAATAGAGTGCTACATTTTAAAAAATAAACCTTGCAAGATTCTCTAACAGAGATAATTATTCAATGCCTTAATTTTCAGTGACTTGCTGAATTAACAAATGAAGAGGGGATTTATCTTCCTTTTTTTAAAAAAACCCAATTACAATATGACTTGCAATAAGCTTTTAAACAAATGTTTCAGAGAGAACAGGCTAAAGATGCTGCAGTTCTTTGAACTGTAAAAAACTAGCTTTGGGGCAGGCTCCTTTTTTCTTTTTCTCTAGTTTAGCAGTAAAGCTGTGCTCCCTACAGCACCAAGTTGCACGGGCAGCATAACTGGCCTCTAGAAAGACAGATCACAGTTGCAAGTTAACACAGAGTGACCTCTTGTCTTCAGCGAAAACTTAGGTGTGACACTGTTGCTCTCTTCCACATCACATCACTGCAAGAAGCTGGTTGTTGGCTGGGAGCAGAAATCCTTACTATCCAGTTACCTGCAGCTGCTTTTCCACTTTCCTCATCGGTAACAGGGATCTCCTAAGAGGAAAGCATCTGCTCACACAGCAAGCAAAAGGCATTCAGCTTTGAAGACTGAGAAGCAAAGTAAGACATTTTGTTCTTTCTTCTGCCTGGTATTATGTGAAACGAGAAGTAAAGCTATAATGGATGGGAACTGAAGAAATCCTTAGGCTAAAAAAAGGTTCCCTTGAAACTGATTTGTATTTATGACTGTTTTTTGCTAATTTTGCTGGGAGAAATTTAAGTAGCAATGCATATTGTCATAGTTTCTCATTTAGATAACACATGCATTTCTTTTGTCAAATGTTCAATGTCGCCTTCTCATTCTGCACACAAATAAAGAACTCTTGACAACAGCTGCAAGAAAGGAAAATGAGCTGAGTATGTTCTCAAAGTTTTTTCAGAGTTCAAATAACCTTTTCACTAGCTTTCAAGTGTCACACTATTGCACAGCATGAGGAATCACTTTTTGATGGATATTAAGGCAGTAATGCTTTCAGCCAGTAGCTTGTTCAAAGACTTTTTGAACAAAACACAAACAAAACAAGAAGTTCTGATGTGTTAACAGCTGCACTGCAAGATAAATACAATTAAGAGAAAAAGCTTAACCTGTGAAGAAAGAAAATGCAAAAGTACATGAGATTTAGAGTATAAAATATCAGTATATTCTTCATTTATTTTTAATGGAGAGTAGTAACAGAAGTGCTAAAAGAACTAACAAGAAAAAAGTTAAAGTCCCAAGGCAGGTAAGAAACATTCCAATACAATAGTTTGTAGGGATTGTTTGTTTTCAAATGCTGCAATTAATCAAAAATATAAACAAATGCAGAGGCTCAATATATTAAATTGCTGATTGGCAGCTGTGTTAGCTGAGATCACATTCTTGTAATCACAGTACTTTGAAGACAGAGTATTTGTAGTTTAGGAAGATTATCTTGCAATAGCTGAGTAGACAATTCCTTTGTTTGGTTTTGTTTTGGTTTGGGTTTTTTTTGTTGTTGTTGGGTTTGTTTGTTGGGTTTTTTTTTTTAACTCAGATGTACAAACAGAAGAGAGTAGAAAAATGATAGCAGAAACGACATTGGAGAAGAGAGCTGCTGCAATGCTGAGTTTTTTTTAAAGATGGAAAGATAAAATCCTCCCTCATTATGTAATGGCATACCAGAAAATTCAGCTACTGACCTGGACGCTGATGGCCATACCATAAAAATACACTAAATGTCTCAATTCTATCCAGGGTAGTTACTTAAATTCAGATACACACACACAAAAAAAACCCTACAATGCACATACACGTGTAGAATGAAAAATAACAAGCTCTACACTCCAGCATTCAAGAAGCAAGTCTGAGACAGAGGTTATTTCCCTGTACTACAGCATGATATGAAAAATTAAATGCATTGACCTCAATCTTGGGCCAGAAAATTGCGATGAACAAAGGAAAACTTTGAGTTTTAACCCGTTTCCCACGTTATCAGCACTCTGAACAAGAAGTGGTGGAAATCCCATTAATTCATCCAAATAATAACAAAAAAGGAAAAAAATTAAAATTCAAGGTAATCAAAACAAGCTTATTCAAAGCCTATCACAGTAGACATCGTCACTTTGTAAGAGATTTTTCAGGGAGAAGACAGATCTGGAAGGGGTTTCCCGTTTATCCTTTCATTCTCTCTCTCATTCCTGGGGGTGGGGGAGGGTGAGTGACCGGCTGTGTGTGGGGGTTCAGCCTAACCCACAACAAAGAGAATGCAAACAGGTAACAGTAAATGAATGGTAAGCATTACATTCTGACTTTTTTAGGTTTTTGCATTTTTTCTGAGGTCAGGGTAGTCTAACCACTTGAGCGGTGTGCACAGGATGCTGTTTTTAAAACTCACTTTGCAAACCAGGGGCCTGTAGCTGTTGCAGCCTTTAAGCAGCTGGCTGTGCATGAGGGGCAGCTGGGCATTCCTAGAAGCTCTGAGACAGCCTGCTGTAAGCCTCGATTAACGTCTACTCATTTCTGAGTAGGGACACGCTGATAAGTACTTCAATTCTAAGTTATCAGACACCTTCAACAGCTTGTATGAACTTTCTTAGGAGTAAAGCTGAGATGACCCTTGTTCCTGGCCTTCCAAGCATCTTTTTTTTTTTAATTAAAAAACAAACAAAAGCTCCTGCAAACATGCTTTGGAAAAGTTTCCAACACCTGCATCAGTTATATCAAGCTTCTGATGCTTCACAGAAAGAAAATAACCAGGTTGTGGTATTTCTGTTCCGTCCCATGAAATTCCACCCAGGCTTGGCTAAATCATAAACTCTTAATTCCTCTTGCTAGTGTGTCTCCTTAGGAAATATTTTAGTGATATCCCAAAACTAATGCAACAGAAATATTCTAAAAAATCAGATCCTTGTTGCTTTCAAAGCAGCAGTAATGCCTGACGGTGTCCAAAGCAGCTATACAGGAATAAGGGACAGAAGCTCAAATAATATCCTATTCAACACATTTTCTAAACACCCATTGCATTCAGGGACAATATTAAATAATTACATATTCTACTTCTGTCACCTTCCACTTCTTAGCCTTCCGTAATAGTTCTAGCAAATATAAATGTATATGAATACTGTTCATTTCTAAGACAGCAAGGAGGACTGTATTGTCATGTGATAAAACGTTAAAATGCATTTAAATTTATATATGTCAATTTATATATGAAGCCTACACCAAACAGATTTCAAAATTATAAGAAAATTTAATAATGAGTCTGATTTTATTTAACAATAATCACTAAAAATAAGATTAGGAGCATTATTAAAACAAGTGAAACTCCCCCCAGCAACTCCTCCTTCCCAACAACATCTCCTTTCTCTGCACTTGCGCACCTCCGGCATTGGTGCAGCCACACAAAACAAATGATCTACTGTCTTTGTAGAGTCTTGGATTGGAAGCCAAATACCACTGGAGACTGTGCTGCCGGCTGAGACTCCTGCTGAGGAGAGCAGGGCTCTACAAGGAGTTCCCTACAAGCCTGTCAGTGCTCAAGAAGGGTTTGGACGACTCTTAGATGTATCGTTTAACTTTTAGGTTGCTCTGTGTGGAGTCAGGACCTGGACTCGATGATCCTTGCAGATCCCTTCCAACTCAGGATGTTCTATGATTCCATGATTATACTATCAGGAACAGCTAATTAAAAATACACTGATAAAAGTATTTTGTCATATAGTCTATTCAGGTATTCTGTGTGGCTGTGCAAAGCAAAACAGCAGAAAAGATGTTGTTCTTGTAAAGATAAAAAAAAATAAAACAAAAGCTTTGGCATAAAACCCATAATGCTTAATTTGAAGCATCATGTAAAATGCCATACACTAAGTCATCGGTGCTCATGGTAAAAATAGCGATTTTGGGCCGGATTTGATGCCTAACACAAATGCTTCCTTCCTGGAACAGAGACATCCAATTAACAGAAAATTCAGAAGCAATGTAAAGGAGATACGTTGTGCTATGAACCACAACATACCAGGTCACTGAAGTACTTGACATTACGAAACTGTTGCATAAGGGTATTCGTGACACGCACATCTTAACTTGAAAAATTCCGTAAAAAAACAGATTAGGTCAGGCCAACAAAAAACTGTTTATAAATAAAACATTTTAGTAAGTTAAAAAAATATTAATAAAAGTCCAGAACATTTTTTCCTTCTTATCACACTCCTACATTTCCATTCAAACAGCTGACATTGATTTCTCCCATTTGTGCATTTCCGATGTGTCCCATTCCGCCTCATTCTGCTGGACGGAATCCTGTCAGACGGAATCCCATTTTGTATCACATAACTGAACCCACAGTCAGGAACACGTTGAAGACATGGCATTAGTAACTTACTTTTCCAAACTTCATTAGAATCTGGACATGTCCAGGTTTAAAACGTATTAGTGTGACACGATTACTTCAGGTTGATTCCTCTGCCTTTCCAGCAAGGGAAGTTTACTCGTTAAAATTTCTGAAATGTTGCTCGCTTACAGATGTTGGCTTTCATTGCCACCCTGTTAGATGCTATTCTTTAACACAGAGGTAGTCTTGTACCTAAAAAGATGGAAATGCTTTCCCCTCGTCTACTGCTCCCATTTATATACTTTGCTAAGCACTACTAGAGAACATAAAGCTCACAGAGGTGCGGTTTCTAAGTGCGTTTTTACGTTACGATGAGAAACAAACAGACATTAACCCTGCCAAGATATTGCCAAGCTGAGTTTGCTGCCAGAAGATTTCCCAACTCTATAACCAGAAAAATCTGTAATGTTCTTTTGCACGCTCCAAAGTCATCTCTGATTGCAACAACCTGCTTTAATGCAGTACAAATCAATTTTAACAGCTGCTTGAAAGACCTGACTAAGGCTTAATGACATTTTCCTTGCCTTGTAATTTAGGCTATATATATATTATTAATTAAGAGCAGACTGAATTTCAGAGCGAAGCAAGGTAATTCAGGAACTTACACGTTGGTCCATCGTTTGCAGAAGATTTACGTACGTTACAAATGTGACATTCTCTCTATATTCTTAAGAAGTTACGTGAATCAAAAAGCATTTGAAAGATGTTACTACTGCCCTCTAAAGCTCCCTTAGATATGTTCTGATGCTCACCTTTCCTCTCACTATGTAAGACCTATAGCTTAGGAGTACCAGAAGGCCCATAGCACAGCTTTTCTCCCCTGCCATTCACATTCCCCTGGTCACCCAAGAAGAGCTACTGCTGCAGTGAAGCAGCTCTGTGCAATTTACACCTCCCTCAGGACCTTCTAAGGTCTGGGTTGCATTCAACACCCTGTCTAGGCCATTCCAACAAGCATAGTCTTAGGGCAGCTTCTTCAGCATCTCTCTGCCCTGCAGATACTTCAGTATGTGTATAGAGGGCCATGAAGAGAACAAAACACTTTATTAACTTATAAATAGATTTCTGGAGTGAGCATTGTACCTAATTCATTTAGTCATCAACCACTTTACATTTCAAACTAGGACTTTTCCTCTGAACTGGAAGCACCTCCAGTTCTATTGAAAATAATTTTACCTCAGAAATGAAGAGATTAAAGTTAAGTATTGCCAAACTTGACAAAGAAATCTTAAAGTACCCTGAAAAAAAAGAGAAAGGAGTAGGAGGAAAAAAAAAAAAAGGAAGAAAATTATTTTAAACACAGAGGTGCAAGCTTTTCTTCAGAAAGCAGCTATTCAGGGGCTCCATCATTAGTGTAACTCCTAATCACCTACCATTTGGTAATTTTTGAGCGTTACTCAGACTTCTCAGAAAGGCAGATCTTCATTCAGCACTGAATGGACAGAATGGCTACCACATTGTCTACATAAATCACCAAACGTACAATGAAAAGCAACTCTTCTTTAGCAGATTTGTCATATCAGCAATAAAGAAAATATGTCATGATTTAGATCTTATATGAAGAACACTGGAAAAGTGTATTTAACTCAAACAAAAAAAGAAATAAAGAAAAAAGGAATGTCAAATTCTAGTAAATTCAAAGAATTCTAAAGATTCCATATTAACATGCCTAACTCAGAATCTTTTCAAAACAATTTTAGCACCTGTCAATGTTCTGTCATCAATCCATTTATCTCCTAACTGAAAAGAACGAACAAAAACTAACAATGCGCACACCACCAATTTCCCTCCACCCTCAGGTCACACACACACAAATTAAGTATATGCCACTTCTGGAAGTTTAGCTCTGGAGGAAAGATAGGTTATTTTCACAGTAGAACCTGTCCACAGCTTTTATACAACAAGCATAATGTTGTCTCTGTAAAAGACAACATTCAAAGCATTTTTTAAAGATATGGAACGCACATATTTAAAGAGCTTGTGTTCAAAACAACGCAGCTAATGACTTTGTGGATGGCATTTATTAAGGTAAGTACCTTGCTGCTGTTCTTCCTCTTCTTCACTAGAGGAAGCCAAATAAGCTTGAAAATCCATGTCAAGAAGTTCTTCTTTTTTAAAAGTCCTGCTGAGTGACGTTACTCGTTCATGATCTGTCTCATCCCATGTGATATCTACCTTAAAAATAAGAATGCCACTTGTAGAAGCTGAAACACTAAAATTAAACGTTGTAACTCTGCCTTTTTAGGGAAAATTATTTAATACCTTCCATTTAAGAAGCAACATAAACCCATTATTAATATTCTCTACAACAATTAGCTATAATAACTATTAACTAAAATAAACTTAATTACAACTTTTTTCAATTTGTTCTACAGTTAGTTTCAAGGAGTTTTATCTACATGAAAGAATGAAGAAGTCTCCTCGTGCACTGAAGGGTTCTGCAACAGCTGGTCACAAATTTCCTTTGCGGCAGCACATACTGGCGTTGAAGCAGCCACCAACTCCTCTCCTTTCCCCTTCCAGCAGCATCTCATTCCTGGAATCACGCGTGGATTGCCATGCGGACAATTAAAGTGTTTGCACAACTGCACCCACAACCAGAAGATGAAATGGATCTGACTGAAAAATGGTTCAGCAGAAATTACTTCTCAACTAATCACCTCTCCAGTCCAGTTCACTTCATAGCCAGATGAAAGTTTCGGCTGTCACATAAAACAGAATAAGACTGAACAGCTACAAAGACGGGAAACAACTGCTTAAGCCCAGCCCAACCACCAAAAAGGCTCTTGTTGAGCTGCACACAAATACTCACTTCAGGCAAATTAGAAGATTTAGCTGTGAATAATAAAGTAATTCCATGTGCAACTTGTAATAGAGGTATAATAAGGTCAAAACGTAGTATTTAATTTGTAAGAAAGAAGCCAAAATCTCTTTTAAAATCCAAAACTCGAGCTTACTTATGAGGTTGCAGCTGGTGGTTCCGTAACATGCTCACATCTTTTAATACGTTCCATGTCTTTATTTTGAAATGGTGAAGATAATCAAGAATCTTTTCCCCACTAGTTACATAACTCATAAGCTGACAATAAAACTAAACAAATTCGAAAAATATTACAAAAACATTGTAAAGATACCTTTGATGTTCCCATAGCAGCAGATGTGAAGTACTTTGGCTTATATACAGCTACGTTCACTTCTGAGGCTACATCTTTTGGCTTATCATCAAATGTAACGTTATCTGGAATAAATCTTAAAGGCAAATAAAACATGTTATTATTCAAACACACTGGGAAATCACAGTATAAATACTCCAGGCTTTACATGACCGTGACAGTATGGTACATTAGCACAAAAGAATTTGCTAAAAGAAAAAGCTGGTAAGCCTGAAAAGGAAACAAAAGAAATGGATGAGTCCTCCACACGTGTAAGATTAACTGTCTGTCTTCTGCACAGCTATTCCACAGATTTTCTATGTGTAACACCACCATGTTGGGGAAGTAAACTACACAAATTTCAGTCTGGTATTGGCAGGGTCAGGGGTGGTTTTTTGGGTGTTGTGTGCGTTTCGTGTAAGAATCATCTTTTCAGAAAGCTTAATATCAAAAATTCATAAGAAAGAGTGAATAAAATAGAACCTGAAAACAGATAAATTAAAAAAAAAATCAAAACATTTCAGGAATGCCTGGTACATCTTTAACATTGCAATTAGTAAGGCAAAAAAAGTTTAAAAGACCGAAGTCATGTGTAACAATGGAATAAGACATAAAAAAACATCCTTTGTGCACTACATGAGAAAGAACTTGGGCTTTTTTTTTTTTCATTTTAAATCATTGCAAATGTAATATGATTAATACTATTCAACATTAAAATATAACAAAATAGATTAGGAAAAGCACTGAAGAATTTTAAACAGCTGTGTCTGTTGCAAAACACTATCCGTCTATGTTTAAAAGCCTGAAAAGTTACATGTTCATTTGGCAGAAATCATCTTCTCCAACATGGTTCAAAGCAAATGAATTAAGCTCCTCTAGAAATTGATTTAAAGCAAAAAACTAATCTTTCACTGATTTCCAACACAGGCCCCACACAGCTCCTGTCAAAACTTGCTACGATTTAGTAACTTCGCTTCTGCTCAGACTAGAAGATATTAACTAGAAGATATTAACTATAAGGCACAACTACAATTTAAAATTCTTTCTTTCCCAAACACGACTTTTGAAATATTAGAGCTTCCAGCTCATTCATAGGGGCTGGCACAGTAATCTATTGCAGCTTCAGGACAACAGCAATATTCCTGCCCTGTAGTAATCAATCCTGAAAAAGAGCCACTTCTGGACTCCTAGGGGAAGATGGGAAGAGCAGCACTACGTTGTTTTGTTTTCTAAATCCTACCCATTTACTTAAATTGTACCAAAAGGCTGAAGATGCAGCCAGAACATTTTACCTGACTTCTCTGAGAATAATCTCTCTATGTAGAGATGTTCTTGAACTTGTCATAGTTCAGTAAAAACGCTCAAAAAGAAGAAGAATCAAAGGGAAACCTAACAAGTCACTGGTCACCCAATCTATTTACATACCTCATTTTGGTTACAGAATAAAGACAAAATAGTTTACTCCAAATTATTTTAAACTGGCCTTAATTCTCCCTCCCTGGCCCAACATGCAATAAAGTCACCATGGGAGTTACCTCAGGTCTATAATAGAACAGCTACTTTCAAATTCCAATCCGTCGCATTCCTCATAAATTTTATTGGCCGTTTCAGGTGAATCACATTCTACAACTGCATAGAAGTATTTCAGTCGCTTAAACTGATACTCCCTCAGTTTTTCCCTATAAAGCCTGCAAAAGTAGAAAATACCACAATCAAGTGAGCTGGCTTTAACAACTTGTCATTTGAAAAATATTTTAATTCAACTGATTAAAAATACACACCATTCAAACACTCTCCTAATCTTATAATAAGATTAGTTATTGAACAGCATGAAGTTCCACCAGTATCTATTCAGTTTTACTCAAGCAAAAAGACTAACTCACACAGTTTTATTAAGTGTTCACATTCTATACCTGACTCTGCTTCCCACGGGCATTGTAAAGTTAGAGCAGGGCATAGAATGGCATATTTGTATCCCTCTGTGCAGACCACGGAAAGCAGTATCAAGTTGTCTGCAATTATCCCAGCTCCTCACAAGGCTGATGAAAAGGATGTTCATACAGAACAAAGAGTATGTGTTAAGAGAAATCAGGGAACTGTAAGGACAGGGCTGCAGATGCTTACACTAGAAAGAGGCAGCATAAGAGTGATGAGTGGTACGGATGAGGAAAGGAATCAGGATACTAACTTGGGTAGCCCAGGTGGTGGTGGTGGCATAGAAGATGACAGCAAGAGAAAAAGAAAAGCAGAAAAGAGGTTGAGAAGCAGCTAAATTGGTGGATGGATAAAGCAGAGGTCGTAGGGCTGAGGTCCTGTCCTGTAAAGGGTACATACACAGGTACCACTGAGGTATCTCTGGGACATCTGGATTTGTTTGTTGTATTCCAGATGCTCTAGAGCCCACTGAGCAGTAAATCTAATGCTTCAGGATGCACCTTGATGCACACAGTGAAGCTGACTTCAGAATGCAATGTAAGCTAACCATACACTTCTCTGATGCACTAGAGACTCTCTTCAAAGGGATCTGCACTGATTTTAGAAGCATTCAGTTTTTCCAAATATAAGGCAGTCCAGCGGGACATACGATAAAAAAGTGGCCCCAGTCAGGCTGCCAAACATCTGGAAATTCTGGAAAAATATAAAAGCAAAACCTCTCGAGTTCCATACAGACAGACTTTCAAGTGGAACCAAAGAGGAAGAAATAAAAAAAAAAAATAAAGACGTGCCTGAAGAAGCCTGGACAATTGCAGGCCTGATGAGTTCGGCTCAGCAAGCCAGGGCTGCTGCTGGTGGCATTCAAGAAATCTCAGTCTGGGAATTCTTGGCCTAAGTTAAGATCTCTGTTGATTGTGCAGATAAAAATTTTGACAGTAAGCAACAAAGGGAGTTTGCTGCATGAATAGCAATTTGTAGAGGAGAAACAATTTGTATGTTCAGCCTTCCACACATTTGTTCCATTTATTATTCCAATGAGCTACATAAGAAAAATTTTGAACTGGCTTATCAGCAAGAAAACCTTCTCAAGTTCCAGCATAACGCATTTACTCTATGCACTGCCAATGAATGAGGGTCGGCTGTAAAGTGTCGCTTAAAAAGAGCTATAGAATCAAGGCATCCACAAGAGACTTCATCATACAAACTTCTGGAAATCAGAATTGATCAGGATTTTCATGGAGAATTAGACATATTTAATCTCTCATTTGAAGGTAAAGTTAATACCCGTCATTCTCCGTGGTATTCTCTGGAAGATCGAATAGTTCCACAGGTCCTTTTTGTTCTTCCTCTTTCAATCTCTCTTTTCCAAACTCTGAAGGATAAATCTACAAATACAACACCACAGAAGTAAATTTTTAACTGCACCAACTAAGAAAAAATATCTCACTTTAAACTTTATCTTTTTTCTCTAAAACCAGTAAAGGGATTATCTAATACTCTCTTCATCTTAATTTACAGAAAAGAGAGTAGAATAAAGAAACCACCTGTTTGGAATTGGAATATTTTGAGACAGATGAAGAACAACAGGAATCCTGACTTTGTTCATTTCACTGTGGCCCTTTTCAGAAAGGGGTATTAGACCAACATTTCTCACAAAGCTAGAGGCAGACACTAAAAATGGACAAATATAACTTAACTGACAAGAATTTAACCAGTTTATTAATAAACTCAAAAGTGGTGAGAAACAACAAGTCTTGTGCAATGATAAAATGGGTTGGAAAGCATTTAGAAATGGTCAGGTTTAAGGTTGGTTTATCTCCCACAAAAACTAGTGAAAATCAAACACAGCCAAGCAAATCCAGTCTCTCCCTACTAGCACTTAGAGCCAACCTCATAAAAACGGGAAGTTAACATCTTCGGGATCCAACTCCGCCACATACCTGCCCACTGCTGAAAAGCAGCACGTGTTTATTTCTAACACAGCAAGTTAAATTGCAACATAGTTCCTCATTCATCACGTTAATATCTCTTTTGCTTCTTCTACAGAAATGTCTGTCTTTGTTCTTATTTTGTAGTCTTTTTTTGTTGTTGTGTTTTTTTTACAGAAAAAGCCACTACTCCTTTTAGAAATCAGGTCTTACCTTAACAGAAAATACTGTTCCTCCTTTGGGTGTGAAAGAATTAAATAGAGCCAGCAAATCCTTAGCCTTCAACCTGTCCCAATCCATATTACAAACTGCCAATCTACTTGTAATCTGAACAGAGAGGGGGGGAAAAAAAAAAAAAAAGACAAAGTTCATAGGTTTAATTCCTGACTCCTATAGGGAATATACAATTCTCTAGCAGCTAGCCCTGGTAAAAATCAAAGTCAGCAACAAACTCTACTGAAATATAAAAGAAGCATTTTCCTCAAGACTTTGCATTACTTAAACTAGCAAGAGTCAGAAGCAGCAACCGCTGGAGGAGATAAAACAGACGTAAACAGTGAAGCACCACAGAACAGACTGCACCAATCACAGATTTAGGACTGCAGTTACGACATCAGCACTAAGGATTTTGTTCTCATCACACAGCTAAGTCACAACAGCAGTTGGCATTACAGCACTGGAACAGCACTAGAGTACTGTGATTTCTTACACACTGAATGTCCTCCGTTTTAAAGTCCTACTTCACTGTCTAATGATTTCTTGAAGCATGAGATAAAACACTAGATTTTAAAAAAGTGAAAAAATTCAGTAGTGAACAAAAGCAGTAATATTTAAATTCTAGAATTTCTGAAAAGCTCAATTCTGTTTGCTCTTTCACCTATAGACAGCTTATCTATCCACCAGTGAAAACTGCCAGTCTTTCACTCTCAGCCAATTTCATCGTCACTTGCATTCTGTAACTAAAAGGCTAAAAAACCTTTACAAAAAATAATTTCATAAACAGTTTCGTAGATGAAAGTCTACAATGAACTCATAACAGTGTAGGCTTCTGACTTTGTCACGCAGCAGCTTTTCACAGGCAGAAGCATCGTTACCTCATCTCCACGAGGGGCATCTTTATCCAGCTCACGCCATGAGTGCTCTATCTCCGGCTCCTTTGGAAACAGTTCATTCAAATCCTCATCGTCATCTGAGCTTGTTTCAATGTTCCCTATGCCTCTAGCTAGATCAGGCCCAGCATCACTTTCTTCATCATCTTCTGAATCACTGTCATCTTCACCTGTTTCCCCATCGTCTTCTGACTCCTCTTCCTCACCTGTTTCCCCATCATCTTCTGGCTCCTCTTCCTCACCTGTTTCCCCATCATCTTCTGGCTCCGCACACTCAAAATCATCATTTGCAGAAATCTCTTCCTCTAATTCACTTGTACTGATATCACGTTGATCACAGGTGTCTGTGCATACAGTCACTGAAAGATAAACATTAGGTATCCACTTTTATGTCGTAATTACATACGATCCTTTCCAAAGAGGAAAAGCCTTGGGTTTTCTTCATACAGATTTACAGAACCCCTGACAGGTACAACAGTGCAGGAACAAATTACATCCAGCAAGTGCAAATCATGTAAATCCTCAGTATTGGCTCTTCAGCTTGTCTAATCTATTGCTCTTTAGGCCAACAATTGGATAATCAATCTCAAACTGAGAAAATGTTCTTCTGTCATCCCATTTTTATATACAGAATCAACAGAAATTGATTTCAATTTCATCAGACAGAAATTAGATTTCAATAATGTGGGCTATAAGCATGCACAAGCAACATAAAGAAAGTTTTTATTCAAGTCACTTGCTCTCTCTAATGCCCTCTTACATTAATGCCCTCCTTAATGCTTTAACAAGTGCAGAAACGTTCATGGTATCACACCTTGTATTTGCTATTCAGTTTGACAAATGAAGTAGTATAGACACTACTACACATATTACTTCTCTAATTAAACAAAATAATTTTTTTTTAATGGCTGATCTTGTGAAAGATTTTCCATGGATAAAACAAAAGCAAGAACATCCAAGTAAACATAGCCAAATTCTAGCTGTTATTTGAACAACTAACCTGATTCTTTTATTTTTCCTCCTAGGGAACCGTCCCTCCTGGAAGCTTTAACTGATTTGGTATCACTTGGTTGTGAAGACTTTTGCTTGTTTTGAATTGAAATTGATCTTCCTCCTGATGCATCTCCCTGCTTGCTCTCCCCTTTGCGTAAAAGGCCCTTGTTTCCCCGAGAGCGGTCGATTCCTGTTGCAGTTTTCTCAGAGTCCTCTTTCAAGCTGAATTTAGATGCACCTTTTTGTCCTTCATTTTTAAAGCCACCTAGTTTTGTCGTTGCTTCACATGTTTGGTCCACCCCTTGTTTGGTTATTTTGCTCTCCTCCCTAGAGAGACCATCAGCAAGTAGCTTTGCAGAATCTACTTCTCCTTTGGGTTTAGCTTTTTTCTTCTTCTTTTTTTTCTTTTCAGTACGTTCTTTACTATCATTTTCCGAAAGATCAGAGTCAGATTCTGACAAGGCATAAAATTTCCTGAGGTTCTCTGTAGAAGTGTAGTTAACAGGGCGACCTCTTTTATCCACCGTATATTTCAGCTTAAACTTCTTGTCATAAAACATAGCTCGGAACCGTTTGTCGATCTTGATTTTACGTTCTTTTTCTGGTATCTCCCAAAATCTGGGATCCCTAGCAACGCAGCTAAACCGCTCATCGTTCAGTATTTCCTCTTGGGATGACATTTTTGACGCTGTTGAAGACTTGGACATCTATGATACTGGGGGAAAAAAACAACACTTCTGATTAATAATAATAATAAAAAAATATTGAGAGATTTAAACACATAATGGAAAAAAATTAAGGAATTAAGCAAAGCTAGATTCCTACCCTCTACCTAAAAAGTTGTTTCCACAAGCACATACAGCAACTCAAACGCATCACAAATAACCCTGTAACTACCACAGTCTTGACCACAGACCTGGGCCTCCTCCGGTAACGGACACGCAGCTATACGGACCGCACCGGCTGCAGACACGGCCTTAAGCGATCCCCTATGGATCCCGAACAGGACCTCAAGCAGCTCCGCTGCCAGCCACACCTCGGCCTTGTCTCTCCTACAGCACGAGGATATTCCGCGCTTCAAAGCGCCACTTCGGGACGAAGCCAGCAAGAGCGCGAGCGCTCCCGGCCAGCTCAGGCCCACCTCACTGGCGGCTCCAGCGCGGGCAGAGGCTCAGCGCGGCCCAACCGCAGCACCTCAGCCTTCCCCGCGGCGCCCGCTGCCCTGCGCCGCGCCGGCCGCGGCACCCCGCTCCCTCCGCCCCGGCGGGAGGCCCCGCTCACCGACCGCCGCCGCCTGCCAGCGCGGAGCTCCTCACTCACGCCGAGACCCGCGGCCACTTCCGACGGCTCGACGGCGGCCGCGGGAGGACACACCGCTCCCAGCCAACCGCGCGGCGCGAGCGGCGGAAGGCTGGCGGCGGGGCGGCAGCGCGCATGCGCGGAGGGGACGAGGGGCGGGGCGGCTCCGGGGGTGGTGTTTCCCGCGCCCGAGGCGATGCGTGCGACGGGCGCGATGGCGGGAGCCCTGAGGGGGCTGTCGGCTCCGGGCTGCCGCCGGCTCTGGGCTCTGTCGAGAGGGTCCGTGGCCGCCGCCGCCTCGTCCGGGCCGGGCGCGCTGAGCCCGTTCGACCGGCGGCTGAAGCGGAAGCAGAAGAACTGGGCGGCGCTGCAGGCCGAGCCCGCCAAGTGCGACTACCTGCGGGAGGAGGTGGGGGCGGCGGCCCGGGGCGGCCCGCGGCGGCCCCCTCGGCAAGGTGGGGGAGGCGCCGCCGAGGCGCGAACCGGGCGGGACTGCCGGGGGCTGGGCGCTGCCCCGCGCCGCTGACCCGCCGGCTTTCCCCCCTTCAGGTCGGCCGCAGGATGGCGGACAGGGTGTTCGACATCCCCAGGTGAGGCGCGCCGCTCCACAGCCCGCACACCGCCCGGGGCCGAGGGGACGCGGTCCGGGGCCGCGGCCCTCGGGAGGGAGCGCGGCCTGTGGGCGTCGTTCCCGTGGCGGTGCCCACGGAAGGGCGCTCGGCGTGGCTGGTTGGGAAAGACGTCTGGAAATTGACAGATAAAACTTAATGTAGTCTAAAACTTGAAATGGTTTTAAGTCCTGATGATGTTTGACGTTGCTAAACTTATTCTCTAGAACGTTTCCTCTTGCTTTGGATGTTGGCTCTGGAAGAGGTTACATAGCTCAACACTTAACCAAGGTACTGGCTCTTCGCGCTTAAAAGTGCTTAAAATAAGTATGTATTTATTTCTCTGTTTTCCAATAGAGCTCTATTATGGCTTAAGAGAGCCTTCTGAATCTTGAGGTAAATCCCGCCGTGCTCCCCCACCCCTCCATATCTTATCGTGCAGGTGGTTACTCCGTACTAGCACCGAAGACAGAGAAATGGCGGTGCAAGGGAAGCTGGGAAGCCGTCTGTTGTAGACGGTTCAGATCTTTGCATGGCCTTTAGTCCTGAGCAGGGATATGCATGTTTTTCACTCAATCTGTTGGGCACACTTAGTTGTTGAAGAGAAGTATGACGCTTTTCAGTAGTGAACAGTTTACCCTTCATGAACTGTGCTATAACTACTTAAATTGACTGTTAATCCATGGTTTATATTTGGCTGAACTTATTCCTAGAAAACGCAGAATGTGTTTTCCTTTACTACTTCTACCTTAGCTCTTCTCCCTGGGAGCAATTACTAAGTACTATGTTGGGAGAAAAATATGCTTTTTGCCTTATATGAAGTTTTTATCAAGTATTGAAGAGATTCCTTCTAACTTATAAATATGTGTAAGCATTCCAGAAAATTGCTAACCTTAACTTATAAAACAACTTAAATATTTGATAGATTTTTTTAAATTTTGTTTCAGGAAACCATTGAAAAACTTATTCAAGTTGATATTGCAGAGAATGCTTTAGTAAGTAGCTTTTTGAATGCTAATGTTCTTCAATTCCGCAATACCGAAAAGCAAAAGAAGTGAGTTCATTATGTTCTTTTTCTTCTAACCCAACATTAGAAAAATGCTGCAGAATCTGAAATCCCTACGGTCAGTGTTGTAGCTGATGAGGAATTCCTTCCCTTCAGAGAAGACACCTTTGATCTTGTTCTTAGCAGCTTAAGGTAGGCTTTAATTATTTACATTTTATGTTTTGGTTAAAAATGTTAAATAACGTTCTTTTCAGGGTAACTTTAAAAAAAAAAAGAACGTTTAATAGTCCATTAAACAGCAATTAGAAATGTACTTGCATAATTAATATGAGTGTGCAACAGGAAAAACTGCTGTCCTGGTGATTCTTCCTGGTTGGTTTGTTTGTTTTTCCTTCAAAACACATGTAACTTCTCTCTTTCCTATGTTTTGACAAATTAGTCTCCAGGGCTAACACCTTCTCAACTTAAGGAAAAAAAAAAGCTACTTGTATGAACTTTGCCTTTTGTTTAGTATCACTCATAGGCAGGCATTTCAGAACTTTTGCACCTTGAGGAACTAGTTAGTTTCTTTGGCTTCTGAAACATGCTTAAATAATGTAACAATTATTTGCATTCCCTAAATTTTGTTTTATATGCAATTATAAAATGTACGCTTCTGTTATTTCAGTTTACACTGGGTGAATGACCTTCCTAAAGCTTTTAGAGAGGTAAGAAACTGGTTTTTAATACTAAAAATCAACACTTAAAACTACTTGCATTCAGAGCACTCTATATTTCTAGGTCTTATTTAAAGAGGCACAGAAATAGTTTGTGTTGCACACAAGTATTTTTTTTTCAGTATTTTTAGCAGTTTGAGGAGCATCAGTTGATATTCTGCTAATTTACTGTCTCACATAAATTCTGAATAACAGTGAAACAACATGTTTATTTGATATTTTATAGTCTCAACAGCTGACATCATGGTAACTAATGTAAACTGAGGCAGTGCTATTGATTTTTATTGTGCGTTAGCTCTTACTGCTTGTAATACAAGAGTTTTCTGAATCTAACTTCTCCAGAACTGGCTTGTGGAACTTGTATTATTTTTATGTCTCAGCTATTT
The DNA here is from genome assembly GCF_009769465.1 of Tauraco erythrolophus. Classification (NCBI taxonomy): domain Eukaryota; kingdom Metazoa; phylum Chordata; class Aves; order Musophagiformes; family Musophagidae; genus Tauraco; species Tauraco erythrolophus. Next base: position 125,705,576 of record NC_141466.1, on the reverse strand, counting down.
ATTTTGTAATACAACTTTAATCAGATAAAGGCTTTTTGATTTTGAAATGAAGCAAATACCTGTTGAGGAAAGAAAACTGAAACTATTACTGAAAAAAATCTGATTTTGGATTGTTTCAGCTCCTTCCTGCAGGTGAAAATTTATTTCAAATCAGCTAACTTGGGACCAAAAGCAAGGAATATTTCAACCAATTTGCTGTTTTTTCATTTATTTCATCAGTCATTACAGTGTTATTTTATCACCCGTTGGTATGAATAGGTGTACCCTGCTGTTACAGAAATACTAAAAATAGAAATCGAAATGCCTTCAGTACTTATTTAAAAAAAAAAAAAACAACTTGGAAAGAAATATATAATTTTTTCTAGAATTTAGTGTTCTGTGGAGTGTCAAATATTTTTACTGTGGAAGTGAAAATAACTGACATGTTATAATATGTCCAACAAAGGGGAGGGAACTGAGATTCTTGGCCAACTTTCATCATTAATGCTTTGCTTGTTTCCTACTTTGGGACCACTGGCTTAGATGGAAACTTGTCTTCAACTGCTGGAATTTCTTACCTGTCAATTAAAGGCTTCTGCATTAGCATAGAAATGATAGCTTGATTAATACCCAATTAAAAACAAGTTTAAAAGATTTTTATTTGGAATCAGTAAGGTAAACTGTTTGAAGGTTTTGCTGTCTTGTTAGCTTGATTATGATATGTGGCTTTTCTGGATATCTAAACCAGTGATCATTGCCAATTCTTCAGGAAAAAAGAAAGCATGGATTTGTTGGCCTTTTCAGTAGGAAGAGGGGTAGGACTTAGTGGGCAAGAAAGCAGCCTGTCAATCTTGACTTTTGAGTCATGATATTGCTCTTCTGGCTAGTTAAAAATAAGTAGGGGTAAGCGTAGTAAGAATTGCATTACTCTGTTGTGCGCTCAGAAGTGCAGAGATCACTGCTGGAAACTGAGGCCTCCGTTTCTCTTAAATCCAGCCATGAGAAAGTATTTTTGCTGCCCTCATCTGAGAAAGTTTCTGCTTACTTTTACTATCTTAATCTACCTTGTTTTCAGAAGTAAATTAGTTGAGGTTATTGTTTTAGGAGTATCTCACTGAAAATGGTTATACCCTAGATGTCCACAGTGGTTTTCGTGTTTCTTGACAGTGAGTGTGATTTCTGGGCATTCACTCTTTCAAAAGAACAAATAGTCTCTTTTCAGACAGATTATTTATCTTGCAATGTTATCAAAAGCTTTGCTGCAGCTTGCCTTGTGGAATACAGTCAATATTAAAAATCTGTTACAACTATTATAATGGTTGCTTTTAAATTCGTTTAAATAAAAAAATGGTCGTAAGAATTTCTTGTTACATAGGCCTAATAACAAAAAAAAACCCACACTAATTTTTTTCCTATGTTGTAGATTCACCAGGTTCTTAAGCCAGATGGAGTATTCATTGGTGCAATGTTTGGGGGAGACACTCTGTATGAGCTTCGCTGCTCTTTGCAGCTAGCAGAATTGGAGAGAGAAGGGGGATTTTCTCCTCACGTGTCACCATTCACTGCTGTCTCCGATTTGGGACATCTGCTGTCGAGAGCTGGCTTCAACACCCTCACTGTGGTAATTATAAATAAAAGAATAATCAGATAGAACAATCCAGCACATCAGAGCTGCTGGTATATAAAAATACTGTTTATGAATGTATTAGTAATGTAGTGCTTCCTTCTGCATGTCGCGCACCTTGCTGAATAAACTTCTGAAATAGCCTGGGCTGCCTCTGTTCTCAGCTTTACTGTGATTAGTGAAACCACCTGAAGTGTGTCTTTGGCTAGGGCCCAGTAGAATTTGGATGGTCTTCTTGGCGAAATGTCAGAGGGTGTTAGACCTGCTTGAAAAAACTTCAGGCACTCTTGCTGTTTCTTCTAAAACCAAGAAGAAAATAATGGCATTTGAATTAAAATTTGATTGCATTTGGGCTACTAAAGAAAACTTTTTAGAAGTCTTAAGACACTATATTCTTCTGAGAACTACGCAGTTTGAACAGAAGTGGCAGATTGTGTAGTCCGTTAGCAGCTCTGGAGGCTTGCATAATGTTACTATTTTAGCTTGGTGTGCTCTAAAACTAAGCTTCTCAATTCTTTTAGGATACTGATGAAATTCAGGTCAACTATCCAGGGTTGTTTGAGGTTATGGAAGACTTGCAAGGCAAGTATATCCTCTGTGGAAACATGAATGTTTTGTGTATCGGCGATGCAGACACAGAAAGTTTCACTGTTTCTGAACTCCACATCATAGAATGGTTTGGGTTGGAAGGGACCTTTAAAAGTTATCTAGTCCAACCCTCCTGCAGGGACATCTTCAAGTAGATCAGGTTTCTCAGAGCCCTGCCCAACCTGACGTCAACATTTCAAGGGATGGGGCATCTGTATCCTCTCTGGGCAACCTGTTCCAGTGTTTCACCACCCTCATGGGGAAAAATTTCTTCCTTTAAAAAAGATAAATAAATAATAAATAAAGCTTATTGAAACAGTGAAAGCATTACTTTTTTCCTCATCTCTAGTGAGTCAGGAGGTTGTGCCTGTCAGCAAATTGGTGTTGTGAAGCAGAAAAACTGTCAGCTTCCCTTGTGTTCCCATTCTTTTTCAGCCTGTTCAGTGTAAGTGCTGACAAGCTTTGCAAGGGAGACGGAAGCATATATCCCACATACTAACTTTTCCTGCGAACCTCCCTAATTATCAGGGCATTTGAGAAACTGCTTTGGAATGAGAATAAATGGACCCTCAAATTGGAGTCGTTTTAGGAACAAAAAAAAAAAAACCCAACAATTGAGATGTTTAACATTTGAGTTGGTATTCTGATTGCATCTGTCACGGGTTGTAAAGCAGTTGTTCATGTGCAGTCAGTTGTTACTTACAGAGCAATTCAGGGCATCTTCTTACTCTGGATCAGCTGCTGGTTTTTAGAGTAATTCCTTAATGAAAAGAAAACTTTCATTCTTTGCAGAAACATTGAGATACAGTAAGGTATTAAAGAGATTAGAACGGTGGTTATTTTATTTCTTATTAAAAAATCTCTTGGGTTAGTAATTTTGATGCTTATCTTCACAAAAAGCTACGTATGAGCAGTGTGTCTGAATGAACACTACGCACTCGTGCTTTAAATCATGCTAGAAAACCTAAATGTTTGGAGACTCAGGCTGAAGTAGTAATTTGAAATCATTCCTAGCGATACAAGTTGTAAATTGCAAAGCACTGGCATTAAAAGGCTTGGATTCTTGTAGGTAAGAAACTCACCTAATTATTTGTGGTATGCTGTTCTCTCTTACAGTGAGATTGAGAGGATTCTGTACTTATTCTGGTTTAATAAAAATCTGTCATTAGTGCATGACACTTAACTCATGCCATATGCTATATCTTCTTTTTCTTAAAGCTAAAACATATTTTTAGGTATGGGGGAGAGTAATTGCTCTTGGAATAGAAAACCTCTGCTACACAGGGAGACAATGTTGGCAGCTGCTGCGATATACCGAGGTAAGTATTTGAGAGAGAATGAGTTAATCTGAAACGACATGAAGAACATATTTTCTCTGTCTTTTTCTCTGACCTCTGCGTGAAAAAAACATTCTGGTGTAGAACCAAATACCATTGTGGCACAGATATTTTTAACCTTAATTATAATGACAGGATTTGAACTATGTTGATGCAGCAGTATGAGATATTTTTATTGTCCCAAATCTTTCACCAAGAGTCATTATGATGAATATGTCATACCTAGTTCTAATGTTCTGAGAACTAAGTATTTCTTAGAACTGATGTTCTGTGTAACGTTTTTTTCTCTCCCTTCCTGCCCTAACAGAAATGTACGGAAATAGTGACGGCTCAGTACCTGCCACGTTTCAGATCTACTACATGATTGGCTGGAAATTCCATGAATCACAGGTAATGTGAAGCTCAACTATTGTCTTTTTCAAGGTACTTTTTAAATTACTGATGCTTTAAAAGCTTTTTACAAAATATTTTAACTCAAAATTAGCCTTATATATTGGTTTTTTCTTCTTCTTTTCTTAGGCAAGACCAGCGCAGAGAGGTTCTGCAACAGTTTCATTTGGAGATCTGGCAAAAATAGATGGACTTCTTTCAAGAGGAAAAAAATAGTTCTTCATGAGAAATAATAGTTATCCTGAAGCTTCTCTAAAACTTCTGATTGCAGATAGTCTTATTTTGTGATGACATTCTGAAATGATAATAATCTGCACGTAGCAGGGTTTTGGTTTTTTTTACTGCCTGTGCTACAACATCAGTTATGTAAAATGGTGTTCATTTTTTGTTTCTAGAGAAATGTTTGAGCAGTATTCTAGGCGAATACACGTTCTCCCAACTTCTGATTAAATTACTATTCTCAAATGTAATGCCTCTTCCAGCATTTCGGTATCATAGACTGCTCCAGGTATGATTTGCAAGTGTTGAGCGTATATCACCCTGCATTATTTTTTCATTATTCCGAAAGGACGGTAGATCGTAATAAAGAATGGTACTTGGTGGCAAGTGTATTTATAAGACATCCTATAAAACAAAATATCAGCCAATACACAGGTCTAAATTGTTGTGCTTTCTGTGGGTTGGAAATGATGGGTAAAAAGTTACTGTCAGTTGTTGTTTGAAATTTGAATGTTTGACTCATGTATAAGGAAATAGTCAAGTAAGTTCTGTAATATGAAAATATCTCAGGCTGCTGCCCTTCACCTGCAGCCCTCAAATTCATTTACTCTTCCTTCCACCCCCAAACCTAGAAATGTTTTGGAACAGGAATAGTAGAGCTCAGCCATAAAGATGGATGCTTCATTGTAGCTCTGACAGGATGTATGTATCACAACTTGACTCGATTTGCTGAAAGGAGCAGCAAGCAGAAGAGTCACCCAACACTCAGCTGGATGTGTATGTTTCAAATTAGTTTGCTTAGAATGGGCATTCTCTGAGTTGGTAATCTTTTGGAGTTTCATGGCTTTTTTTTACCTGTCCTTTTGTCTCATAGCACTTAAAGGTGATACTATCTCTAAATATTAGTTAAAAAAAAATACATTTACATATTACTTTCCACTTTTCTACTATCACAGGCAGAAAAGCGTAAAGTACGCTTTTTCCTCCTTAGCTGTGACATGGAGCTATGACTTTTCCTGTATATAATAACCATTCTATGATTACCAGGAATTGGTATTAGTTACAAATATGGCCCATTAACCTGAGTTGTTCAGAAAAACTAACCTACCCAGTGATTTTGCTTGATTATAGTACTGATAAAGAATGGTAGAAAGGAAAAGCATGAAGAATATATAATCAGGTATGCAGTTCAATCAGTTTTATCGTTGTATCTAGGTGTTGTTTCAGTACTGGCGAGGCAAAAGCTTCTCTAGGCTTGTTATAAGAAGATTACCCAGCAGGTGGAGTTTAACGGAATGGTGAGGCACACACCAAATAGGCAAGGTAGGCAGAAACCTTCATATTCTGTCAGGGATGATTGAATTATGATTCAAAGACTAATACAATATTGAAGTTACTGCCTACTGCTTAACCGATATTAAATTTTCAAAATAACAAATGCAGTTTAAAAAGAAAATATTCACACAGTATTCAGCGGGCTAGAAGATGAATTCAAGAGCCTAATTTGGGGGTTTATTTCACCTACCAGGCTTTGGCTTAGAATAAGAAATGGGTAGAGGAGGTACAAAACATCCTGATAAGGAGGGAAGGAATTGTCCATCCTGCTTTTTCTTACAAGCCTAATCTGTGATTATTCAAGGGTAATGAGCTCATCTTTTGTCTTGCTTGGAAAATAACAGTAACCCTGGAAAAAGGGAGAGAGGGTATAAGTGGTCTGATAACCTTTATAACCCTTAATGTTAAGACTAAATCTAAAAGAAGAGCCTGTCTGCTTGAAAGCCTTCATTTATTTCGTAGTACATCAATGGGCTTCATACAAGATACTGCATCTCTCTACAAGTCCTTTCTGCCTTTAACAAAATTCCATTATTTCAAGGGGAAACTCTGTCCTTTCCCAAATATAGGTTTCTATGAAGTTGTGTCAAATGACTGTGTAACTTTTTGCATTTTTGCTTTAGTAGGTTAATTTCCAGTCACTTGAGCTGGTGGTTGTGACTCAGATGTGTTAAGGGAATGAGGAGGTGGAATGTGCTGGGTAAATGTTAATTGGAGAGGTGCTCCTACTGTTCTTGTTTCAAGCACTCCCTTAAGTTACCAAGAAAAGGAAGGATTTCCAGTTCTTCGATTCTGTATTCGACAGATAGAATATATAAACAGTAAAGTAGGAAAGAATGTGGTTGTTAATGGGGGAAGGTACCTTCTGGACAGGGAGAAATGGAAGAGTAGTTTTCTTCCTAGCATTTGACTGGGGAGTAGTAGAAGTGGGAAGTGATAAATACGGCATTGGAGCAGTGTTGGTTGGAATTAGGAGGCATGCAACTGACAGGTAAGGTATTCGTTTCCCTGGCTGACTATATTTCAATTACTGCCTTTTATGTGTGTTTTTTAACTGCAATTTTCCTTTTTGTAGTATTTCTTCTTGGAATTCTAGATTACTGTGGTTTCCACTAGCCACTTTCTTCCTACGGCACTTGCATGAATTAGTTTGAAAACAATCAGTTTACTATGAACAGATGGTTTTGTCACATAAGACACTGTTATATTTTGATTCTCTTTTTCAGATTTAAGTCTTTATGGCTTTCTGAAATCGTAGCCGAGAAGAATGTTGTTGCCAGTTGCTAGTCTAGAAATTATTTTTTTGAACTGTTAAATGCATGTTCAAAATCAGGTTTTTTTAAAACTACTTCTAAAAAGTGGTTGCTAAGGTGACATAATGTCTCTTGTAAGCATAGTTCTCAAAATCCTGATGCATAATATGGAATGCTTTAATCTTGATTACAGAAGAAAGAAAAGAGAATTCTGGGAGATAATTATTTTGACTAATCAAAAGTTAGGAGCTCACAAATAACAAAAAAACAAATTTTAGAAGAAGCACATTAACGCTTTATCAGCATTTAATATTTTTGAGCCTCCAAAAGGTTCTGAAGGTCTGAGTCATGGATCAGTAAGCATGCTTGTTCAGCGTCTTTGATTACAACATCTGTCAATGTATAGTTTTATGTCAGTAGTCTTAGGATATAGGGATGATCATGAGGCTCGATGTTTTGTAACCCAAGTGTTAGATTTTTGAGTTCCTGTGCTTTCAAAAGACTCTGAAAATTTGTGAAGTTAAAACATGGGAAAGGATTCTTGATTACCTTTAATTTATAAAAATGTTATCAGCAGGAGTTCCGAAGCAAACTACACAAAATTAAATAATTTAACTGTAATTTTTTTTGCTCTGCTTAAAAAAGAAATAAATATGAATGGCAATTTTTTTTCAATGTTTTCTATAAGTGAGCCAAAACTAAATTTGTCAGTTGCAGGTAGAGAAACACACCAGTCTTTCATATGGTGTTTATTTGGAATTTCCTGATACAAAGATCTGATCTGGTGGATTAAATTCATTAGAGCATCTTGCTCATAAAGCTACATTAGAAAAGCTAGCGTATATGTTAAACCTTTTAAATTTTCATTTGTCTAATCCAAGAACTTAATGTCCACTTTTCAAAGACATGATCTATTTTGGTCCAGGTTTTGGAGTCATCGTTTTGGGGGAGTACAGTTATTGTAGTAGTTTGGCTGGAATCAGTCTGAGTACTGAAGCAAATACGACCTATACAGCTAGTTGATTGATTTCCTGAATATCTTAGATGCGCTAAGGTAAAGGAAAAGGAGAATAAGGAAGGAAAAAAAAAAAAAAAGAAAAACCTGAGACTTTGACGTTTTAGCCAAAGGTGGCACATCAGTGTGAAGCAGAAAACACTTAAGAGAACGCATGTGCTTGTTGTAGGGGAAAACCATTCATGGCTTAAAATCAAGTTAGTATCCAAGTGGTTTGATTTATTAGTAGGTTGTAATTAACTGTTAGTCCATGAGCTATACATGCAGGATTAATAGCAGCAATATAACATGTAAGTGGCTGTTCTAGACTCCTACAAAACCTTAGTAAACACCTTCAGATATCTAAACACTTCTGCAGCAATTCCCCACGAGTTTGCATTACATGCTCACCTCTGTCCCTTTAGCAGGAGGCTTGGGTTATAAGAGCCCACGCTTCTAGGAATCCGTTACCTTCTTTACAGGCATCTCCTTTGGAGATGTGGGTGCTGTAGCTCCATGCATACCTGTCCTGCTGCCTACGCTCTACTAAGCCTCCTGTCTGTTCGGATAGCACCCCACAAGGTGACATGCAGACACCCCAGGAGCAGTCACTGCTTGTTGTGTGCTGTGTTGTCAGCCCACTGGCAGGCATGCAGGCTACTCCTGGCCTCTGGTCAGGGGCTTCCTCAGGCCTCCACAGAGCTCGAGATGGCCAGGAGGGCATCTTCTCACTGTCAAGAGCAGGTTTTGACTGCTTCTCTTTTTCTCACTGTTAGAAATCTTAGCGCTTTTTCTACTTGATTTTAAGCTGACTCTTTTTCCACCCAAGATCTCTTGGTAACTGCTTGGTTAGTGTTCAGTGTAGCTGATGGTTGTCTTAATTTTCAGCCTTACCAGGTTTTGAGCAAATGGCCTCTCAGTTTTGGATGTTGTGTTCACACCCATTACACTTGTATTTCTCTCTTAGCAGCTGATGTTATCCAGACTTTTTTGCCAAGAGGAGGCCGTGTGGATTTCCCACATGATTTGGAGCTGTTTCTTGGGGTACAAGGTACATTCATAAAGTAAAAGACGCAGTTCTTAGAAAAAATGTTTCTGTTTGGAACCTTATGTTGGAGCGGTGATGGTGAACACTGGGGAATCTTATGTGGCCTCAAAGTGTTTGTGATAGGACAGAATGTATCACGATTTAGCAGTTTTCTAATGATAATACATAACATAAGGAGATTTCATTTTTACCACACTAATGGATCCCAATTCGTGCATTTGTTTTTCTGCATTATGTAGGCAGTCATAGAATCACTGAGGTTGGAAAGGACCTTAAGATCGAGTCCAAACACTCCTTACACTTTCTACAAGTAGAAGTGCAACTTGAAGTTGAGATCTGCATGTTATGTGTGGCTTCTGGTCATTGGCCTATTCTTTTAATGTTGCACCTAGAGTTTGCGCGAGTACACTAAGAAAACAGTAAGACTACCCTTTTGAATAAATGTATTTACCATGACAATTTCCATACTTCCCATCAAATATAATTTCTGGTTTTATGGATGACAGAACTACAGGGACAGAAATGTGTGGGATGCATTTCTGTTGTGTATAAGACCACCTTTTAGCCACATGAACAGTGTAAAAAATGTGAATATTACTAAATGCATGCATTAATTTAAATGATTTGAAGCTCTAATCTTAAACTTTTTCCTTCTGAGATGAGGTGCCCTAATATTAAGAAATTACTTATTTGTGGAAATACTACCCAAAATGAACAAGTTGCTAAGGGAATCTCATAGGTAACAGGTAATAACATCTAGTAGGCATCTGATAGGCTAGTAACTTCAATTTTTTGTTGATACTGGAATTGCTGTAGTCTGTTTTCTCCCTGAATTTAGCCACTTATGGATGTATGTATCACCTCTTTTTTTAGCACCTCCATCATCTCATCTCTACAAAATATATGCTGCTTCCGCATCTAGATGGCAGGTGCATCCATTCTTCCCAAAAGCTGCTTTGGGGACGTTCAGTCTCCTTTTCTACTATGTATTCTGTTTTCCTGTTGTGAAGATCTATTAGTTCATTCAAGTTCTGGAATTATTCACTCCTTCAATTTGATGCAGAACTTTACTGACATTTTATACTGGACTTCTGATGTTATTTCCTACTATCAGAGTTGCTTTCAACTTTTGTAATTAAAAATGTAATTCCCATAAAGTACCACTTTAGACTTGATGGTTATATTCCCAGTCAGTACCTTTCCTGACACAAAAGCAGAATGCCCAGCCTTACAGCAGTAAGATCGATGTTCTGAGGCAAGGGCAGTGGCAAGGTTTAGTTGGTGAGCTAACGCTGAACTTCATACGTAGCCAGGTTCAAAATATAACTGAAGTCCTAGCTTAGTATCTGTGTAACGTGCGTTTGCATAACATCCCATCCGTGCCTAAATTTTGCCTATGAATTTCTTTAGTTACCTACAGTTATTTCTGGAGTTCCAAAAAAATAGCAGAAATGTAGCTACTGCCAAGAAGTTTTGTTAGTCACGTCTCAAACAAAACATTCCTTAGATTATTTTGCCATGGGGAGTCAACTTAGAAGGCACTCTCAGGAGGAGCAGTGGTGCTGTCACAGCACTGCTCAGCCAACGCACTTGGAGCACTTGTTTGATGCATGGATGACTGATCTCCGGTTACCACCTTTCACAAAACAAACCAAAACATCTGTTGTTTTATTTGTATGGAGCTTTCCAAACAGTAGCTTACAGTTTTGGGGGTTTTTTGTTTGTCTTTTTTTTTTTTCCTCCTGGCTCAGTGAATCTTTTTTGTATGGAAAGTGGGACTTTGAACACTGAGTGGATTGGGTGATTGCATCTATATTCAGGACGTTTTACAGCACGGTGGCTGGTACTTTTTGGTAGCTGGAAGTTAATTATCCCTTACTCAGAAGATAAAATTTAATTTATAGCTTCTATAACTCTGTGGTTAGCTATCTCAAAGATACGGAATTAAAAGATAACGATATGATTATTTATTGGCCTCTGAGATACGTTTGGAGTAGACTTAGTTGTTCCACTTTGGGGAAGGATTCAGGTTTATGAACTCAAAGGCTTCCTAAGTGCAGGGAAGTGTTTCCTTGCAGCTCCCTGCAGAGAGCTAATACATCTTCACAAATACAAAATGACTCTTTCTGCACTCCTTGCTGGTATTTCTACTGGACAGCTTGGCTTTGTTACACTGGCTTTCCTCGGTCTCTGAACAGTTACATAGAGACTGTGCATAATTTTGGAAATCTGGAGCGTGGAAGTGAGTCCCTTAACTGTAAAAGAATCTGAGTTAGACGTTAGAGCACTGAGTACTGCAGCATACAGATTTTCTGCACACCTATCTTTGTCAGATTCTGCTTTTGAGTATTGCTGAATAGCTCACTCCATTTAACTGTACTGTAAATATTATTTGTTTTCTAGTAGTTAACCATCTTGAAAACACATCAACATGAGTTAGTAAGTATAACACTGGAGATGAATTTACAACTGAATCTTGGCATAAGACAAATGTATTTTAACACTGCATTTTCTATGCCTGCTCCCTGCTCATTTGTTTTCAACCTCCAGTTGATTAGCTGCTTTGTCTTGTGTACAGAAATGGCCTGTTTAATGCAGTGGGGAGTCGAGTAGAAGCCAGCATTTGTTAATGGATGCTTAGAACAGGCACAGTCAGACATTTTAAATTATTCTAACTAAGCAGTAATTCTAATTTATTTCTAAAGATAGAAGTATAACAGCCCAATTACCTAGTTTCCTCACAGGCTGTAATGAGTACAGTTAGCATAAAATTGGTCTATAAATTTAATGGGCAATTTCTTGTTGTGTGGACATTGAAAACACTAGCAAAAATGTGGCAAGCTGTGTCAGAGTCTATATAGTAACTTGCTCCCATTGGTTGCTTCCTTGACAAAATGCAGTACTGTAAAACATCAATTTAGTCTCTTCAGTACAAGGAGTTTTTCAAGTGTTGGCTCAAACAGGAATGGCAGTAGAGATGAAAATTCCTCCAAGAAAAAAAAACCACTTTTTTATCTGGGTTAGCAGTAGGGCTTTTTCCCTTTTTAACATGGTTTTATGACTATGTACTTAAACTTGTAATATATGTCAGGATGGGGCTAGTATCAGGCCAGTTCTGTATGTGTAGCCCCATAAGAACATTTGGACCAGTTCTTCTAAATGTGGAATATACACAGATGGTGAGTTAATACTCTGGTGAAAGGAGAAGGGGTGCTGGAGCCCCACTGCTGATGCAGAGACTCTCAAACCATGATTCAGGCAGCTGGTGCTGCCGTACACAGGTGCCAGCAGTTGTGCAGCGTGTTGGATGTGGCCAAGTGTGAGACACTTGAGAATTTCTAGCTGATAGAATCCAAAGGACACTCTTCCTTCCCTGCTAGAGCTGATTTGTTTATTGTCGGGAAAGTCTGTGTGACCACATTTTCGTACAGTAAAGAAAACTGAGAAAGACGTAAGTTGCAGTGACCTGCTGTGACTAAAGTGATGAAAATCACGGGCCATGAGAACACATACTTAGTAAAATACAAAGTTTTTTCTAGTTTGCCTGTTCCCTAGAGAGTGAGTAAACAAAAAAACCCAACTCAGGCTTGAAGAATAGAACCAAGTTTTTCAAAGTATGTTTTCATGATGGACTTTCGATTTCACCTCTCCTATGCAAGCAGGCATTACTGGAAAGAGGAATGTATGTAAAAGACTTTATGGCAGACTTCTCAATCATGAAAATGCTTTAATTACTTCAACAGTGCATCTGTTTTAAAAGTACTTTCATTACATCATTCTGTTAAGTACAATGAATAAAATTATAACTGCGACAGTAGCAGCAAGTTATTTCTTGTGCATTAGAACACCGACTTAGTGGCACCAACTTTCCTAAGGATTTGTGCCCTACCACACTTTTTCCTACCTGATAATTTTGTACAGCTCACTTGCCTTCCTCTTTTGCCTTGTAATCCCAACTGAGCAAATGGAATAGCGTGGCTGATCCTGGGCTGCTTTTGTGCACTGGTGGGCCACTGTGTACTCTGTGGCTAGCAGCCTGCCAAACAAAACAGGCAGTGTGTTCACTGTACTTGCTTGTAGGTCCATTAAAAGATGTATCTTTACATTTCTAGGATTTAACTGAGGACAATGTAAATTTTTATTAAAATGTATTATTTGTGTAAATTATAGAAAGAAATATCTTTCAGTTTCCTAAGTACATAATGTTGGATGTTCATATTGGTCTTGGATTAACAATTGCATTCCAGGTTAGACTCAAAGAATTTTCATCCTGTGAGACTGTAATAAACTATAGTTTATTCAAGAAATGGTATTTTAAAAGCAGGTGGTAAAATGAAAAAAAAAGGGCTTTTTTTAGTTCCTCAATTCAGTGTGAACCCCTCCAGAAGGGGAGAAAAGCATGGAGCAGTCCACTGCTGGCCTCCATCAAACTGAGCTGTACTCTTCTAAATTAGAAATTCTTATGCGGGGAAGTGTACTCAGGTCTTTTGTTCAGAGGAGGGTCACTGCGAAGGTAGGTCAAAGTTTTAAATAAATCTCTTCAGAGAGTGTATTCATATCTCATCCAGTAAATCAGTGCATCTCTTCACCAGCAGCTAAAGAGCAAAGATCTTAATAAATTGGAAATTAAAACATGCATTCTTCCTATAAAATGCTTTGAGACTGACAAAATAGAAGTAGATGTAAGCACAAAGCAAAGCCCTGTTTCCCAAGAAGTTTCAGATGTAAAAAATGGGCATGTGGGTAAGTTTCGAAGCTGGCTGCAAGGCCAGGTAAGTAAAGCAACATTATTGTTTGTAAAAATATTTGTGTTACAGTCCAATAATTGATTCTTCTCTGATTTTTTTTCACCATCTATCGAAAGTAGAACACTTTTGCTCTCTGATGAATGTAAATATCTGTTGAAATATACATACTAGGTCTGTGCTGTGTCAGTATTGTCTTCCACTTGCCTTCTCTTACATAATAGAGAAATTACAACTGAAGGGAAAAAAAGTTCCTAAATCCCATGCACAACTTTAACCTTTAAGAGAAAAGGAGAATGCGATGTTAAGGAGATACTGCTTGGGAAAGACACTTCAGTGTTGCAATGACGGGAACATTTTAAAAGAGTCCATGTTGCTATAACTTAAGAGTTTTTCTGTAGAGCCATTCTCACAGTTTTTGGGTTGCATACGAGTTACGGCTCAAGATTTGCAATGTAAACCCCGGCACGCTGCTGCACACGTTTGCAGTCCCCTTCATGCAACACTCAGCATTCAGAATAGGGGCCTACAGTGACCCCCAGCAGACACCTGTTGAAAGTCCTACATAAATCTGATTTTAGTGTTTTCCTAGTAATCAAATCTTCAGCAGTGTTCTTGTGGAACAGACTTTCTGAGCATACTTCATTAAAAACAAAACAAAAAACTCCAAACAAACAAAAAAGCAAACAAAAACCCTGAAACAAACAAAAAAAAAACCCAAACTCCAATACAGTGCCATTAACTGACAAATTTTTTAAAAATGGTACACCTGAAAAGAAAATAATGTAACAGTAATGAGGACATTAAAATCAGTATTCTATGGGCTGCATATGGTTTGTATTTTACTAAACATGCATCTTTCATGTTTTACAATGTATTTTGCAGAAATATAGAATGCAATTATTCTTTTTTTTTTGTTGTCTATATTTCCAATTATTGTCACGTGCATTAAGTTGTTTTGCAGCTTGTCCAGCTCTGTGGAATACAGCTAAATGTACGTTGCTGACTATATTTAACTTTTTTCTCAAAAGGCAAAAAGGTATAATTATTTATAAAACAAAGTGAAAATCCCTGTTCCGTTAAATTTTATTCAGCAGTGCAGTATAAATTGACCACAGGAGAATGAAGTTTGTGATGGAAGAGAGATGTTAACTTGACAAGGTACAGCTGTAGCAGATGAACGTGTGTGGTAACCATGAAGACTTGCCTCTTTTACCAAGAACTAGAACTGCAAAGAAAGGAGAAGGAGACTAAGGAAAGGAAGATAGCTCATAACGTGCATATTGAACTTCATATTCAAAACTAATGGCATAGGTATCTTAAAGGTATCACCAACTCAAGATTAAAAAAAAAGTAAAAAATATTTTTCTTTAATCTTCTTTAATAATTAAGTTTTAATAATTTAGAGCTTTTGGAGCAGGTCCAGAGGACACCACAAAGATGATCTGAGGGCTGGAGCACCTCTGCTATGAAGACAGGCTGAGAGAGTTGGGGCTGTTCAGCCTGGAGAAGAGAAGGCTCCAGGGTGATCTTAGAGCAGCCTTCCAGTACCTAAAGGGGGCTACAAGAAAGCTGGAGAGGGACCTTTTACAAGGGCGTGTGGTGAAAGAACAAGGGACAATGGCTTTAGGCTGAAAGAGGGGAGATTTCATTAGATAAAAGGAAGAAATTTTTTACAGTGAGGATGGCAAGACACTAGAACAGGTTGCCCAGAGAAGCTGTGGATCCCCCAACCCCGGAAGTGTCCAAGGCCAGGTTGGATGAGGCTTTGAGCAACCTGGTGTAGTGGAAGGTGTCCCTGTCTATGGCAACAGGGTTGGAACTAGATGATCTTTGAGGTCCCTTCCAACCCAAACCTTTCTGTGATTCCATATGTATTTTCACTTTTTCATGCCCTGCCTTCCTCTTGATGTACTGTAGACACCTCTCTGCTAGTTTTTAATTTTCAAGCTGTGTTGCTTAAAGGTACTCAATCATAAATCACAATAGTGTGCTTCTTTCCATCTACTAAATGAAAGAATTCACATCATTTCTGGATTGAATGATAAATTAGGTTGCCACAAATGCTTTGGTTTAAGACCTTGACATTCATTCCCCCTCCACAGGCATTTATGTCAGGAAAACTCAATTGAGCACTCATGGAAAGTAAATGCAAGAAGTGCCCCAGTATGACTAAGGCAAATTCACTGAAAAATGTAAGTTCACAGATGTCTTTTGATACTTTCTGCCATAACCAGAACAACAAACCAGAAATTTCCTATCTGGTAACATGACTGAGACCTGTGGTGGTGTTTTTAATTCAAAAATGAATGGATAGTGACAAGAAAAAAGGTAAAAACTGACGATGTGTTGCTGCAGAACTAGAATGGGATTAGACATGGAAATAAGCTTTGTAACTGGCTTGAGTTCAGCTTTTTTTATTACTTTTGTAGAAATTAGTTGCACAGTTGCGTGTAAAGTCTGACAGCAGGTCACACACAAGCCTGACTGGAGCAGGTCTGGAACTTGGACCTCTAGATTACAGACTTGTTGCAATCACTGTGTTCCTTTGCTGCATGAATTTGTTACTGTTTTTTAAAGCTGTTGATTATTACCATGTACTACCCTGAAAGGGAATAAAGAGTATAGCTGCAAACAGTGAAACTGGTATTTATGGCCAGTATATAAATACTGTCATTGTTCTAAGTGGTCTTAGATAGTTACAGGACTGGAAGTTCCAGTTTAAGGCAGCAGGCTCCGGATAAGTGTGCCTCTGCAAAGGGAGAGCAGGAGGTACAAAGAATTGAACAATGAATTTTTCTGGTAGTTTCTGTTTGCCCCTTGTTGCTCAAGACCTGAAGTGCAAAGCTTGAAAGTGACTTGAAAGTTTCTGCTTTTTTTTTTTTTTCTCCAAGTAGGATTAAAGTAGCTGTCCAACGCGGCAAATTTGTTATAGTTGTGTATTCGGTTTGAAAGTAGGAGGACTTGTGAGGGCAAAGCCTTTGTTTCAGGATGTGACTCAATATAGCATTTTTTCTTCCTCTTCTTGTTACCCAAAATAAAAATATTATTAAACTAGTAATGTTTGCGGCTATGCCAGGGAAACTATTGCTTTCATGGGATTGCACATGTGTAACTACTTAAAATTTGAGGGGAGAGAGGAGGAATCAAAAAGGGATGAAATCCTACTCCATTTATCATAGTTACATTAGCTGCACAAGACTAACTGGAGTGAGAAGTCATAAAATTCCCTGTCATCACTGAATGGTAGGTTTTTCTGGTTTTGACTGGGACAAAGTAAGTTTTTCTTTTTAGCAGAGCAGCTAGAAGAGCTCTATGTTTTGGATTTAGTGCGGGATTTGTTATGAGAAGAATGTTGACAGCACACTGATGATTATAGTTGGTGCTGAGACATCAAGGACCTTTCAGCTCCCCATGTTTTGCAAAGGTGCAGGAGCACAACAGGCTGGTGGGGAGCACGGCCAGGACAGAGGGCTCCCAACTCCTCTTATGATTTGAACTTAGACTTAGGATTGAGAGCCAAATTGGCCAGTGGAATATTCCATATCATGCAACATCATGCCCAGTATATAGATGATAGTGGACTGGAAAGTAGAGGAATTCTTGTTGAATTCTTTTCTGTGGGACTTCCTGAATTCTCTCTCTCTCTTTTCGGGCCTCTCCCTCATCTGGAATTGTGATTTTGGGACTTATCTGTTTTGGGATTGCTTGCTGGAATGGGACAGGCATTGGTCACCAGATGGTGAGATATTACACTGTGCATCACTTGTTTGTATATATTATTATAATATTTTTATGTATTCATATGTTATTGTTTTATTATTACTTTTAATTTATATTAATATTATTATTAAATTGTTCTTATCTCAACCCATGAGTCTTCTTCCCTTTTCCCCTTCAATTCTCTTCCCCATTCCCCAGCGATGGAGGAAGGTGAGTGTGTGACATTTAGTTGCTGGCTGGGTAAAACTGCAACGTAGGTAGAGCCAGAATACTATAAATGTATCCAGAGCACAGCTCTGTATTCAGATTTTCGGGGTGTACAGTTCTGTTTTGAAACGACTTCTCTGCTATGCAAATAGATCTTGGAAGTGGACGAATATAAAAGTTTGAGGGGATAGATGGTTGAGACACACTAAAGATAAGTCTGTTTTCCCCGTGTTCCCCAGAGCCACGCAACTATGCTACATTTTTCTTAGTTGATGGTACAGGACGTACTCTGAAACTATCCAATCCCTTTTTGGCTCAATTTATTTAATACTGACTCTACAGCGATTACCTAATTTCTTCAGGGAATGCTTAGTGAGAATTGTCAGGAGGAGAGGACAGTCCATAGAGCGTCAGAGAACCGAAGAGCCAAAAGACTTTGACACAACTGGCTTCCCTTATGACGTGTATTTCGGTGCGTACCTGTCTGTTGTAGCCACTTCATCCTCCCTGTTTAATTTTCCCTTGTGTGGGAGATTGTGCCTCTCCCAGGCTTTTAAATCATAATAATACAATCAGCTGTAAAAAGATCAAATTATCAATTACT
The DNA here is from genome assembly GCF_009769465.1 of Tauraco erythrolophus. Classification (NCBI taxonomy): domain Eukaryota; kingdom Metazoa; phylum Chordata; class Aves; order Musophagiformes; family Musophagidae; genus Tauraco; species Tauraco erythrolophus. The sequence goes on along the minus strand of NC_141466.1, from coordinate 125,687,530 downwards.
GCTTTTGTCCTTGTTCATTTTATATATGTTCAGCTTCACCATGTTACTCATGGTAGGACCCAAACCATGTTCATTGATACATGCTAAACTTAACATGGATTGAGCGTTGCTGTGATTAGCTGTAATATAATCTGTTCTGCAAATGTAGGAGTGATAATTGCTGTGAGTGATAATAGTTTTAAACTATTTTTTCTGCAGAACTTAAAGTTTTCTTCCTTTTATCTGGTGTTAAAATGAAGATACACAAAGAATTATACTTTCTATGATAGGAATCCTATGATTTATAATCAGTAGGAGAGAGATGAAGAAAGGAAAAAAAAAAAAGTCTTAAAGTCTATAGAGGCTATTCCAAACAGAAGAATAGGAGTGGATAAAGGTGCCAAAGTACTGACAGAAAACACTATGAAAAGGACTCAGGAGCAGGGCATGTGGAGTGGAGAACTCGGGTGGCACCATAGGATAGCTAAAGCCGGAGATGTCAGTTTTGGCAAGAGCTGGAGAGTTCTGAAGCTGAAAGTGAAAAGCCTGAATGTGATGTGAAAGATAAAGGAATGACAAACCAGGTGCCAAGGATGGGGGTGGTTGGCAGCTGGATTCCCAATAAGCCAATGAATGTAGGGTGACACACAGGAAAAGGGGTAATGTCAAAAGTATCTGCTATGGTTTCAGGATCAGAGAGAGAGGAAAACAGATTTTGAGAACAACGTGAAAGGAAAGCAGACAGGATTTAGCAGTGGCTTAGCTAAAGGAGAAATAGGTTTGAGTGTTCTGATGATGGAAGAAAAGAAAAAGTTTGACAGAAGGGAAGGAGATCTAACAAACTTGAAACTTTTTTTTTTTAGTTAGCTGGAGGTGACAAGGCACACCCTTGATTCTACTGCTAAAAATGGGAGCTGAGAGCACAGCCAGCAGAGACTTAGATCACTCAAAGGCAAAACTGACTTTTGGAAATACTGAGAATAGGTGATGTCATTTAGGTGAAAGAGACAGAGTGCACCGAAAGAGCTTCCCTTAAGGCTGCAGGAAATTTGTCTTTTATCAGCTTATCCAATGAGATTAAGTTGGAGGAGGAGTAGTTATTACTTCTCCTTTCTTTTCTGACATTATATAGATTGATAGGTGCAATCATTGAAAAGATTAAAAAAAATATTATGGAGATAAGAGTTAGACTCTGTCCTGGTCACTTGGATAAGCCAAATGTTGGTGAAGGAAAGGGAAAGGTATGCTATAGATTGAAAAGGTTTAGAACTAGTGGAGCAACAAGAATTAATTTACTATACAAAACACTGGAAAAGTTTTGGAGAGAGTTTCGCTGGAACAGGTTTGGTAGTGCAGATGAGAGGTTGAAAAAGAGTCAGCGTGGAGAGTGGTGTAGGCTGACTGGACTCTATGTGAAATTCAGGGCGAGCTCAGTACTTCTCCGGCACTGTGAACAAGGTTGAGCTTTAACGCCCAGGAGGCAAGAGGAAATTGAAGTTCCTCACCCAGAGAGGATGAAAAGTGACTCCTGTGGCTGCTTCTACCTGCTCAAGAGAGAAAGTCTGCAGCCAAGTAGACGAGAAGTCAGACAGCGCCACGGCCGTTGCTACGAGGCCTAGCAAGTCTGTCTCTTCTTGCTTTCTTATGTTATGCGTTTTCCATCCCATTGGTCTGACAGGTTGTTTTCTTTTCTCTACACCCCACTCCCTCACACTCGCCCCGGTAGTTGCTTACTTCACTAATAAGTGAATAAAACCAAGGAAAGATGTCATAGGAATTGTTAGACAAAGATAAGGACACGCACAGGGATGAAATCACTTGAGAAGGCATCAAAAGCAAAATTGACTTTTCAATGGGCAGATCAGAAAGCACATTTCTATTTTCTGAGTAAATATTTTACTATCTAGATGGAAAACTTAAGTCCAGCAGTAGGAGTTATTATTATGGATTGATTTAAGGATACAGGTGAGAAAGTACTTAAGGATATCTGTTTGCTTCATGTTGGCAGCTTCATATGATACAGTCCATTAGATTTCGAAGGCTTCAGTGTTTGCTTGAAAATGTCTTGCAGTTTTTCATGTTGATTGGTAAAGCTTTTTGTGCCTAGGGTCTTGACTGCTTCAGGGGCTTGGTATCCATCTTTGTGCCATCACCTCACAGGAGCGTCATTCATAATACCAAAAAAGCCTGAACGAGTTCAGGAAAGGACATGTAATCCTCATCTGAGAGCTCAAACACCAGAGAACCTACTACAGACCTTAATTGCAATGGTTAATTATTTTTGCTTTTTAAAAAGGTAAGCCTTAACCTTCAGCCTTAAATCTTGAGCTTCCAACTGTTGAATCGATTATGGATCGATATATTAGACTGTAGCCCTTCAGAGTCAAAACTTGTCAAAGAGTGGATGGTGATCAAATTCTATTTTGACACACTTGGATGAAGAATCAAGTAAATATTTTCACAACCGCTTATTGTGGAAATAGTATTTAATTGAACTGAGTACTGTATGTTTAACAAGAGACATCTTTTTACTTATTTCCCCCAATTTTTAGCCTTAAGTTCCTTCAATTATCTGAAGAAACAAGATGAATTTTTTTTTATGGAAGAGATTCACTTAGTTAAAGACAACATTTTTTTTTTTCTACTTTCACACCTATACTGATTGTAGATGTATAGACCATACATAATAGTTTTTGATGCACAGAATATTCAAATATGATGATTCTGTAAATGAGTAGCATGGTTGTACAACCTAAGGATGCGAAAACCTACTATTTGTCTATTGTTTTTAATGTGCTCGAAGGCTTTTTATTATTATTTTTATTTTGTGAACTGCTGCAAGAATAAATCCTTTGATGAAAGAATAACTGTACTAAACCAAATGTGAATTGATTTCACATATTTGGGAAAGAAAATATGCAGCAGAGAAGTTCTTAGAACAGCTTTGCAGTTCAAAAGCACTTTGGTAAAGCTGGACAGAAAACTAGCGGTAGAACTAAGTGAGATTTTACACTTCTGCAGCACATCTGAGCAATCAGCCAGACCTTAGTGTTTTAATATGCGTAATCTATTCTATGGTTTAACGGGATCTTGAGCTGTTGGCTCTGAAGATTGTTAGTACCCTGGTGAATAGCCCTTCAGACTTCAGGCATACAATGAGAATTTGTTGCCTCTTTCAATTCTTCAACTTCTTGGGTAGAATTTATTATTTCCCTAAATATAAGCAGCTGCCACAATTCATTATATATTACAGTACTCCTTTCTGCTATATTTAACTCTGTCTCATTAAGTGGATTACATGGTTTCCTCTCATAATTAAGTGAGGATCAAATACTACATTGCAATATTCTATTGAAACTGTAAGAAATGACACCTTTTTGGCTGCCATTCCGAAATTCTTAAAGGCAGAAGCGCTGCTCTGACACTGATGTTTTTTTCCAGAAACATCTGGTCAACATAAAAAGTATATCTTCTCATTATAGATGTGATAGTAAAGTCAGAAATATCACAGATGAAATGTGCCTGTTCTTTCCCCCTTGAATTCCATTTAAAGAGAATTCTTTCTCTGCCTATTTTATCCTTTCATTCTCTGGGTATTGATGACTTCCTTCAAAGATTTCTGTTAGATATGGGTTATCTGGACACTAAGAAACTTAAATATTAGTAGAGCTCAGGGAATAGAGGAAAACAAATGTAGATCTAGTAGAGGCTTATGCATTAATTTGCTAAGTATTTGGTTTATTTGATAACAGAATAACATTTCTATTTCCACTGGCTACTTAGGGTCAAATCAATCTATGAGAATTACTTGTAAAAATTCTCTTCATGTTTTAAAATTTGATCAAGACAAAAATTGTGGACCCAAACCTTTCTTCATATGAACCTGCAGAGTCCCAAATCAAAATTCAACCCGTTTAACATCAATCACGCAACTAAAGTTCTTCAGTTAAGACACTCTATAGAAATAAGAGAGGGATTAGTTGTTCTAGAGACTGGATCCCCACCTAAGACTTGCATCACCCTTGAAAACACCTCTCTCCCTTGATTGACCATAAGACAGTGCAAGGCAGCAACACTCCTGATCTAGGCACCCCTGTTAATGCCTAAACTTGGGGGATATAAGTTCAGTGGCCTCCACTGAGCTCAGTGTAACCAAAATGCTCAGTGTAACTCGGTCTGGTATCTTTGGAGTTAACTAGTAGGCAAATATACAGCATTTCTTTGAGTTTAGTTCAGGTATGATTTCAGTATAAACTAAGTGTACGTTACAAGTTATCTCAATCTGTCTCCTAGAGACACTGCTTTGGATAATACTGTCACTAATTTATCTGGTTTCAAACTGAGTCACTAATTATATGATTTTTAAGAGCGAAATTCTGTTTCCCAGCTCTAAGGGTAAGTAGAGGTGAGAAGGCAGCTAGTTTACTACTGGAGGTATAAGAAAACAATTCCCATTATGCATACGTGCTGGCTCTGTTCTGCTCCACTCTGCCCTTTGCTCTTTTGTGCCTTTTTGGGTCCTACGTGGTTGTGATGTAGAGGCAATCAGCCTATTGTGTCACCAGTGCTTGAGTCAAGCTACAGCATTTTCTCCAAAAGAACAAAGAGCAGACATCATACTGCTCTTATTTACCTGAGCAGCTGTGTAAGACCTTGCCATTACGAAGTCCTTAATTATGGCAATTTATCACATTAGCCTTAAAATAATACGTACCTTTTCCCAAATGCCATATCATTAGCATGCCCTGTTTTGACTGTCTTTGTGAAGTAGTAGAAAGCTTTCTTTAAAATAAGACGGTCTTTACACCCAGCCCCAAAAGCTGAAACAAGCTGAATATGTTGTATGTTTTCACTTTGGTTTACATAGATTGAAAAGTATTAAAATGTACAAAAATGGGTTTCCCTGTTTACGTTCTTAATCTGCAATTTCTTGCAAAAAAATGATTATTGCTCATGCCGTCCCACTCAAGAGTTTCACGATGACAAAATAGCCATAGTTTAGTGTAGGAGGTGGAAAGTGGCTGAATTTGAGGTCATATGAGAACAGTTATATATTTCAGCTGAAAAGACTTCTCTAAAGAGCAAGGTCAGGTTATATAGCTCCACAAGAACCAGACAAACCAGCAATCTGAAACGCTTGTTGCAGTGAATTGCTATCTATGGAAGCTGCATTACTTTTTGTCAAAACATGCATTAGAGTTCGTAAGTATTAGCACTTAAAATACATTCTCTGCTCTGCCCAGCTGATGATAGTATCTCCAAAAGTGCTCAGCAAAGTATAAAATGTAATCAATATATATATATATTTATGTGTGTATGATTTATTATTTGTGTCTTTTTGAGAGGGCAAGCCTTAGGCATAAGAAAGTACTTGCATCTTTGTTATTTTGCAAAGCCTTGCAGACTATGCTGACCTAGTAAGTCAGAAGCTGTTCCATCTTCTCTTCTGACAGTAAGAATAGAAAGAGAAGAGACTCACCTTCTGATTCAGTTGCTTTTCCTCCAGCACTGAAGTGGGAAGGAACTTTCTCCTAGTTCCATTCTGTCTGGCAGCCTCAGTCTCCCTTGAGTTCGAGACCTAGAACCTACTTTGATTCCAGATTTGCAGCGTATTGTCTTTCTGTCATGTTTCCAGGTTTTATTTTATTTTAGAAATTCTTAGGATCTAGATTGAAGTCTCGTCATTGCGGGCACAGTGAAAACAGGCAGAAGAACTAGCTTCCACCCCAAGAAGTCTTAAAATACTATTTGCTCCTCTGTGAGCTTTTCAGCTCTGTAGGCTGTGTCTGTGTTAGCAAATGGTGTGGAGCAGCGGATGTCGATGTGCAGAAACAAACAGGTGGTGTTGCAGGTTGATGGTGCTCACTGTGTTTTGAAGGGACTGGGGCGGGTTTATGTCAGAGGAGTTAAGATCTCATTCTGTGAACTAAGTGCCCGTTAGTGATTGATGTGCATGTGCAATTTAGTTTCATCTTAAACTAGCCTAGTTGGTGCACACCAAAAAATTTTTAACCGATGTACCTTCAATCTTTTTAACCAAACAGCAGTTGTTAATGAACTGTAAGAGCTAAAGTTGAGAGGAAATAGTATATAGTAAAACAGATATCAAAACAGCCAGCTTATGCTAAACATAACGAAACCGTGCATAAACGTGGCAGGTAACTAGAACAAACATACACGAGAAAATATTTCCAATGCTCTTCATTTCTCCTTGTAGTAGTTTTTGGACAACTCAGAAAAACAAGAACAGTATCTTCATGTAAGATCACTTCTTACTAACGGCAAAATTCCTGAACAACTCAGCACAGAGTGGATTGTTTTGGGGGGATGGAGAAAGATACGTAGATAGGTTTCTTTGTTAAGAAGTAATGCCTTGGCTCTACTGTTATTGTTGTAGCACGATTCAGAATAACCGGCCTTCCTCCTGGTCCTGTGTACCCAAGTGTATTGGTGAAACGTGAGAAGCTACCAAAAAGACTCTAACAAATCATCATACTGATTGCTTTGCTAAGGGCTCGACAGGAGCTGGATCTAAGAATGAGAGAAGGAGACAGAGCCTCTACTCTTTTGCCCTCTGTAAGGCAAAGATAAGAATGAGAAGCTGGAAAAAGAATCAGTGCCAGGGTTCACACTGCAGATTCTCAACAGTTTCCCTTCATGTGGCTGCAGATACAAGGCCAACAAGAAGAGAGAGATAACGATCACTTTTACCAAAATGTAGGGTATTTTTGTGAGCTCTGTATTTACTGTTGCTGCACTAATGGAACTATTTCAGGACTGTTGGTTTGAAAAATAAGATATTTTCATTTTACCATTACTCATGTAAACTTGATGTTCTACTGATGTTGCATTAAGAAGAAAATTATCTTCTGCAAAACCAGAATAATACAAGAAAACTCAAACTGATTATATTAACTTCAAATGGTAAAATATGGTTTTGGTCGTTACAAATACAATTTCTTATGAAGCTCACTATATTTTAGAAACAAAGTTAAAAGTTAAAATATATGACTTAAGGTACAGCATGGCTACATTTTTTTCTAAGTACTTTATAATCTTGTGAATTAGGGAAACTTCTTGTTAACACTTTAGTGTCAGGGTTAGCGTGTCTCCTATCTCTGCCCACCTGCCGCTTGCAGAACAGAGCTCATCGCCAGTTCCCACAGGAAGCTTAGTCAGCTCTGTTAAATTGCAATAGTGTGGTTTTAAATCGTATGATAAAACTTATCGCCTACTCTTGCAGTTAATGTAGGGTACAGTCATTTGTAAAGAAAAAAGTATTTGGGGAACTCGTAACTCAAATGGCTGAGCAGATTTTGCTTGTAATGTCAGTGAAGCAGTACAGGTCTCATGAGCTATGGCTCTGCTGGCTGAGCTTGATTTCTATGAAATCTTAAACTCTTGTGCTTTACAAGACCAAATAGGGTGTAAGAACACTCAAATGTGAAGCCATTAAAGCTGCAAAGGTCTGCAGTCAGACTAATTTCTTGGCTTAAAGCACTAGTGCACAGTTGAAATTTAAGATGCAAGTCTACAGTGGAACAAAACGCATCAAACTACATCTGGTGGAAGCTCTGCAACTTTTTTCCTTAAAATATGTCAGCTACTCAAACAAGAAACATTTTTCAGGAAGAAGTATAACCATTTGATTTAGTAAAGATTTCATAGGCATACTTTGGAAATTCTGATGAAGAATGGCAAAAGAATTAATAGGGTGGTGGTGAAATCCAAGTTCCCCTTCTGTGCAAGTTACCGCTTTCATTAAAAACCAAACCAAACAAAAAAAAAATCCCCAACCTGAAACCTTCAAGTTTTGGATCTAGTCTAGAATAAAAATCTTTCTGAGATCTCAAAAATGTTGGCCTTATTTCCTGTGTAGCCTATTGAGAACCAAACCTAGTCTGCTAAACTGGTAGCAATGGCTCCGAAATGGACGTGATCACATTATCATAAAGGCTGGGAACCCACAGATCAAGCCTGTAATGGAAACTGATATGGAATCTGGGGTATGTAATTTTTGCCTTATATTCCAAGTTTTTCACTAGCTACCACCTGGAATTAAAAACATTAATGATGATTAAGAGATTAGAAGGATAAAAATCTACAACATCTCCTGCAGGTATTATAGCAAAGCTCCTTCCATGTACCTGAGGATATAGAACTGTACCATGTGTAAAATACTCTTGGAGATAATTTTTATTTTATTTTGGTTTAATTGATTTTCATTTTATTTATGTAATCTATTTATTTTAAGGAAGAAACAGCTCTTCAGAGCCTTTAAAATGGATGAAGGGGAAACACGAGTGCATAATTCATCCTGCGCAAGAGGGAAGGTTCAGAGGGAAAAAAAAAAACTCAACACCTGTATAGTTTAAAAGAAGATGCTGGAATGCTAAATAAGGAACAAATAGCACTCCTTTTCCACAGTTTGAACTCTGAAACGTTAGTTAAGTATAAAGGAAAAATATGCTGAAGGACTTGAGAGACTTTTGATCAAGGCAGTGAAAGCTTCATAGTTAAGAGTGACGATATCTAAACACGACTGCAATGTGACACACGGCTTCTTTCAAAGCTGTAACCAACTGCTATCCTCACAATCTTTTATTGTACAATTGCAGTTTAAATTGTTACCTTGTACAGAACTCCTTGTTGGCCATGGCATTTTGTTTCTTTTTAATCTTATCTCCTGTAAAACTACAGGAAATGTCTCAAAGGAATTACAGAAAAAGAAACATATTTTTCAGGTTCTCTGCGGGAGACTGGAGCAGGCTGCCAGGCAGAAGTTTCAAAGGAAGCATTGCTATGTGAGATGCTATGGGAGTGTGGAGCAGCTGAGGAACAGGGAATTACCATCATACAAACCTTCTAGTTCCTGGCTGAACAAGACAGATTTCTTGTAGAAACCAAAGTTACGAACTGATGCAATCCCCAATACGTGTGACGAGGAAGTGTCGCAGCCAAGTGGGAAAAAGCATCCGGTGGTGATGCTCTGACAGGATGAACCACAGAGGGGCAGCTGCCTGGGGTGTCTGTTTGTGGGGTGCATCAAATGAAACTTAGGTGAGTGAAATTGTTTTACTGACAAAAAAAAAAGACGCACAGAAAGTGGAATGAGCAGGTCTGATTTGTAGGGACAAGGGAGGGAGGCAAATGGTGCTGGGCCAAGAGGTGCCTTTTCTTCTCTCCACCTTATGCCATCCAAGGCAGTTTGCATCAATACCTCTGCAGTGGGATGCAGTCAGTTGGTAGGTACCAAACTGCCAGGTGTGGTATCCCACTCCTTTGAAATGCAAACTTCATGGGGAATATCCTGCTGGGGTATTTGGTGGATTCAGTTCAGCCTCAAATACTTATTTCTCCCATCTTAAGAAAGAAGAAAAAAAGGCAAAACAAGTGGAGACAGAAGCCTTTGCTTTGGAAAAGAAATTCCTGCTCAATCCAGGAGTGGGCAAAGTTGATAACAATTCTTGATTTGATTAGCATGTATATGACTCATTTACAGTCATTTGTCTGCTTTTCCCCTAGTGCTTTTGTCCTAAACTTGTTATTTTGCTCTGCAAAAGTGAGGCAGTGATCTGCTGCTTTTCTGTTATTCTGCAAGGGAAGAGTTCTGCAGGTGCTGAATTGTACTTAGAACAGTGGAGAAGGATCACCATGATTTACAAGGAGGCTTCAGGTCAATACCCTGCTGAGGAAGAGAAGGAACAGGTTCTGATCAGAGAAAGATAACTACTTCTGCCTGAAAGTTAAACAGGTGCCCTTGAGGGGAGACCACACAGGGATCACAAGTTCAATCAGCTCCAGAGATGTGGTAATCACTAGATGGGTCATTTACCTAAGTAGTCTGGAGGTAGCAATAACTATTCATTACTGCAGAGCTATCAGAATGATGGTTCTCTTTCTTCCTTCTTTTCATGGGCTTCCTCTCCTTCCCTGAGCATATAGAGAGCAAAACAGGAAAGCCATTATTTTAAATAGCTCTTTAAGATGGAACAATGAGCTTGGATACAAGGAGTGTTTATAAATGGTACTGAAGAAGAAAAAAAAATCCACAGAGGACAATCTACAGCTATTAACACAAATAATTTCCACTCATGGGTTTGGAATGTTCTTAGTCTAAATTAACCTAACTTCCTACATTTGAGTGAGTAATGTCACAAGAGATTGATAGTCTTTCCTTTTGAGCACAAGAGTAAAAGAAGAAGAAAGATGGGCATTCAAGTCAGTGTCATCCAATGAAGGGCAGACTAATGCCAAAGAAATTTGGAAGTTCAAACTCTGAGACACAACCTGGCGCAACAGTCAAAAAAATTATTGAAAGCTGCACAGTTAAAGAGGATCAGTTAGAGAGGCCAGACATTTGATACCTGTTAAAGACAGCACTGTTCCTGTGTTGATAAGACTATCTGTTGGCTCAGACATTTGGCTGGGATGCGGAAGACTTGTGTTCAGTTTCAGGTTTTATAAAGACAGCCCATGCTCCCTGGACAGTTAGTTATTCCACCTCTTCTGTGGTTCCTATATGAGAACTTGCTCATGGTCACGTGCTGGTAGCCAACAGAAAAGATCACTGCTAAGGTGCTCTAACTCCATGCTCCATCCACTAAAAGATGGTTCAGAGAAACAAGAATGGATGTTTTCTTTCTGTAAACTTTGCTTATGAAATATGTTCTCATTAAAGCCCATTAATCAAAACATAGCTTGATGCATGGTTATTTGCTTGATCTAATGCTTACTGAAGTCAGCAGAAAGCTTTCATTGGGTGTTTAATGTCTTCCCCTCCCTGCCTTACTGTGATGCTTTATGGTAGTGGACCAGCTAAGGAAAAACGCCCTTGGGATGAGTATTGAGGCAACAAGGATCCGGAAAAATTTATCTGAAGAGTTGCGTAGTTTGTAGTTTAAAAGTAATGGTCGCCCTACAGTTAAGAGACTGTGTTAGTGTCAGTACTATTGCAGTTATGATGGTTCAAAGGTGTAAGGGAAATGAGGTTGTTTAACTTCAGTTCTAAATCAACTTTAAATGCATTTATTCTTATTTTTATTACACTTATCCCTATAGTCTGAACTTAAGAAAAGATGCCCAAGAAGCTGAATGCTGACCCAATAAATCTTTGTATTTCATCAGGTAAAGCAATTGAATTTTGAAGTTGTAAATGCCATTGTTTGAACTTCTGGAATTCTTTACTTGAGACATCACCTTCATCAGATAACACTGTCTTGAATTTGCCTTATTTTTCCAGAAAGGCTGATGATGATAACTTAGAATACAGTCTGCAGGTAAGGAACAGGAGCAGGAGGAGTGCATAGTACAAGAAAGGCTGTGTCCTGCCACGGCCCACCCAGCTCCGTGCTAGAACAAGCAATGGTTGTCTTAGCAGCTCGCTCATTGAGAAGCTGAGTGGTGAGACTCAAGTTCTGGGGACAGCAGCGTCAGCTCCATGCAAACTTAACGTGCAAGGATGTGGGCAATGCTGAAGGAAGCCAGGGAGGTAGTTCCTGAAATTGCAGGATTTTTATTTTGATTGGAATGAGGAGGATTTCAGGATTTGCTTCTCCTGGAAAAAATAAAATTTTAGTGTAGTCTCCTTTCTCTCCCACGCCTGTTCTGTGATTCACATATCCTGACTTATTTTATTATAAATAAGAGCTACATGATGAACCTCTCTAGTCATCGTTTTGGTGCGTTTAGTTCTTTTCACATCAAGTGCTTATTTAGTAAATACACGGAACCCAATTTGTAATTACTGGGATAAATTCAATGTGTCCGTAGAGTGTTTCAAGGGGACTTATTATAATCTATTTGTTTTGTCTTTCTGCTCATAGTTGTTGGAGTTATTTTTGTTCCTCTAAGACAAATTAACTGATTAACCTGGATTGAAAAGTAGAATTCAGTTCTGTAGACCACAATTCTTAAAAGGTCTTCAAATTCTACAGCTATGGGATTTTTATGAATGAAATAAGGAGCAGCACGCAGGAGGTGTTCAGGTAAGACAGTTACCACAGTATGTATAGTAAGTGCAAATGTGTCTTGAAAATTCTGCCCTGGCTTGATCTTTATTTTGCTGTCCATTATGCATCGTCTTTAGGACTATATTTTCTATACTGTATTATTGCACAGTGATAAATGGTTCGACAAAATTAAAAATTAATATAATGAAAAAGGGGAATAAGATTACGTAGTTCTGCTATGACTTGTTTGGTTTGTACAGATAAGGGAGTGTGTGAAATACAATTTTATCAGTTTAATCTGTGTTACTTTGGACGTTACCATACTTACAGTTCATTAACAGTAATGTTTTTGCTGTGTAGGTTTTATACCAGTTAAGTTGCCTAGCAACCTTAACTCCAAGATAATGATGTCTTGCTGCCTGTGATTAAGAAATGTTTTTTCCTGTATTCTGTTTATGATATATCTAGCTTATTTTCTTGTTTGCAAACTCTGTTCCTCATTTTTCATTCCAAATATAGCAAGGTATGTATACATTCCTCGAACAATTTTATATTTAAAATTCATCACATAGTCACCTACTCCAGTGAATACAAATAGCACAATAGTATCATAAAAAAAACCCACACCGTACAGTCATGAAAAGAACATAAGATGGAGAAGCAGCCTGTAGAACTACTACTGCCACTGCCAAATCAATCCTTAAAACCTTTTTGGCAGAAGTGCATTGCTAATAACTGCGCATAATGCTCTAGCTCTGTGATTTAATTCTCCTCTTAAATAAATGGAAAGCTATGGGACTTGCCCACATGCAGTGCTGTACTTTGGAACTGGTCCAAAAAAGTGAAATACTATACTTTAAGTGGTTGCAAATATTTCCTGATATTGCCAGTAGATGGGTCAATTAGTTTAATGGTATTTACGGAAGTCCATTGGACCTCAACACTAACAGTATTCCGAGCTAATATCTGAAGGATGGCACACATTAAAATGGATATTGGGTGGTATTATCTCTTTAATATATTTCAAATGATTCTGTTAATTCCTGCAGAGCTTATCACCATGGTTACTGTGACAGAAATTAAACAAATAGGAAAAATTTTAAATTAATCCATCCTGATTAAGATTCCAATGGGATCTAGACGTCTCATTTAAGCATTGGGAGCCACATCGAAGAGTGACAGCTCTTCAGCTAATAGTGTAACACATATGGTGGGAGGACGGGTTCTATCCCTGGATTTGGGGTGTCTATCACAAATTACTTTACAGATTGCACCATGTAGGAAGTGATGGTTTTAGAGAAGAGGCCTAGGTAGGAGCTACTGAGGTAAACCATCTGCTTCCAATAGACTGGAATTATATCAATGATAGTTCGTGGTGTAAAGGTTTGCAAGTGAAGTACTAATATTGGTATGGATGCAATTTAAATGGAAATATGTTTACGTGGCAGCGCCAGAAGTTACAGCAAAGTGTTACAAGACTGGGACTTGTATTGAGCTCTCAGGACACCGTGCCCGGTAGGAACATTGAAGAATACGCTGTTTAAATCCAAATGAGAAAGCTTGCACTCTGATAAAAGCACAGCACAGAAGCTTCCTCAGTGCATGACCCTTCATCCTCAACCCAGGAGCATGGCAGCAACTTGTAGTGTATCACGTGTGCCAGTCCTTTCCTTTTTCCCCAATGGGAAAACACAGATTTCGAACAAAATAAAGGAAAAACAGGCAATGCAGAGAGCATAGCTAACATGTATGGAGCTACTGGAGTCAAAACCAAAGCACCAGTTGCCAAAATGGGTGCTTTTGTGCTTCAGTAATACTTTCATTCTAAATTCAACTATCTTCATCCATGAGATGTGAATGACTCCAGTAGTATGGCATTTACCTCCCATTTTGAAGGGCTTCTAATATTTCAAGTTGCTTACAGTTCCTGTTTGTTTTTATTTCAACAATTGTCATTACTTAGAAATACAGAAATTCTGATCTAACTAAGCATTTGGAGGAGGTTCCTAGTTACTGAACTTGACTTTCACTGCAATGTTGGGTATATGAGGATGTTACAGAAAGCAGGAAGGGAAGGTATCTATAGTATGCAATTATGTTTGTGTCTATAGTGAACTTACTGTTACAGTAGTTTCTTTAGACCAATGATGTAAAATCAGCATTTGTGCAGTGAATTCCTACTGGATGAGTCTGGTATTTCTAGAATATTTTTTTAAAGAATATTTTAAAAACAGATGTGTTACCTCAGTAGAAGTTGGAAGTTGTCTCGTGGAGGATATAGTCCCTCTACACGAAGCATTTGTTTCGAATGCCTACCTTCCAGATGTATAACAGATTTGAGGTTGTGTTTGGTGCTTAGTTTGAACTGGAAACCCTGTCTGCTCGTGCTATTGTTGCCATAGAATCTGAAGCAAATTTAAAAAGTACTCTTCACAAGGAAATTCGTGCAACCAAAATGCAAAACCTCGATAAGAGCAATGCCAAGGCATAAGAGGAATATAGTAATGTCAATTAAAAAACCCTCTTGAGTGACAGGAAAATCTGCTGAGTTTAGTTCATGTTTACTTTATTCCGTATCTTTCACCAAATAAGCATGCCTATACAAGTAAAGCTCTGGCATCTGGATGTGATAAATGAGTGAGTCCCAAACAGAACTCCAATTAAAGTTTACGATTTATTAGGCAGATAAAAGCAAGCAAACAGCGCTGGGTGCACCAGGAGTCTCCGCTTCACCAAGACGCACACCATGTAGTTCTTATTTCTGGTTTATATTCCTTTTACTAATACATATTCTCAATTATTTCTGAGAAAAAGGTGGTCTTATTACAATGGGCTCGGAGAAGTCATCTCCATAGTCTCCAGCCCTAACCCCCCAGTTGCGTGTGCGCAGTGTCTCCTGGTGCTCGTCAGTAGGGGTCTCAGGGATGAAGGCTGTATGTCTTCCTCGTGATGACTTTTTCACCTCCCCAGAAAACTAGGGAAGTCATCATGACTCTGCTCTGCGAAGTCATCAGGACCGTCCTTGTTCTCCATCTTGGCTCCTGCTTATCTTACACAAGGGTTATGCAACTTGCAGATACATGATTTAAGTAAGCTAACTTAAAAGTGGTTAAGTGAGATTAGAGATTAAGCGCATACAGGCCCCCAGGCCCCTCTTGTCTAACACCTTGCAACTGGCAGTAAAGCAAAAGAAGAAGAGAAAAAAAACCCCAAAATGTTAGGTGGCTTTTGCAAGAAGCGAGAACTATATACATACCATTCTGCTTTCTCTAGGACTACGGTTATACAAGAACGAACAGAATGGTTAAAGGTTACATATACAGAGAAGGTCATATTTCACTGTGCGGCCCTAACATTGTTTTATATTGCCATGTATCAGGGGAACACTTTTCACAATTGGGGCTCGTGGTTAGCAGCATCATGAGGCATTTCGCAGGTTTACATTTTTGCATTTCACAGAGATCTTAAACTAAGACAATCACTTATCTTGAATAAGCACACCCTACTCCTTGCCACCTATTTGCACATCCATCCATTGTTCCATATTGACACGAATCAAATGAACATATTTCACATGGAGATCCCACTTTACTTGAAATCAGGCATCAATTAAAACTGTTATGCTTATGCTGGACTAAATATTAGTTTGTACAAAACAGTACAGTGAGAAACATCCAGGAAGCTATTCACAGACGTACAAGATTGAGGATCTCATCCACTGATAATTATGAATGACATTAGTAGAATCTGGAGCACCTGATTTCTTTTCCTAATGAGATCCCCAGTGGGGTGTTCACAGTGGTAATGTTGGCTGACTCTGGAGTGGAAGGTACACTAAATTATAGCGAGTGTGAATCTTGTATTAATCATCAGAAAACAGCAACTGGGAATAAGATGGTATTTTTAAGGGAATCCCTATAACTCATATAGTTAGTGCATATGTAGACACAAAGGAGTTTTACTCAGCCCCAAAGTCTTCTAAATGACATATGGCATGCAAGAAACTTGAGCAAATCAGAAAGACTGCATTGTGATAAGTTAAAATATTTTATGTTTTTTATTTATAGCTAATGTTTTTCCACTCAAACATTCACTACAGGAAAACGTTTCGACCTTGGTAGCATTTAAACAAACCTGTAACTTCAACAGCTAAATATAGCTTTCACTGGTAATGCAGAACATCTGAAATAAAATAGTCAAAACAACTCTCACATTATACACTCACTCAAAATTCAGGTTTAAAACCTTCGTGGGGAATCATATTTAATATTTAGTTAAACATTGCCAATTATCTTTGGACCCACAGGATAAAACAGAACTTTAGTACTTGTCACAAAAAGTGACATGGAACAGCCTATTCCAATATGAGTGAAGCTCCTAACACAAGTAATCCTTTTAAAGAATAAAAAGGAAGTACATTAAAGGTTCAGTAGCTCTCATTAAAATGACTTACTCCCAACACTGATCAGGAAATGTGATCCTCTTAAAATGGTCTCAAAGAGGATACTGTCATTTTGGTAATTACACGTGACCCTAATTTATGCTAAGATGTATGTAAAAGTAAACTACATCTTACTGCTATTCAAATATTTATAAGCTTTCCAGTTGAGCGGTGCTAATTAAAGCTTTATACACTTAAAAAGAAAATTTAAAATAGTACTTTTAGCATGGCTTTTACAAAATCCTTTTTTTCACCAAGATGTCATGCAGCAGCACAGCTGCAGCAGTGTTATGTGCAGAATAACTGAAGAGTGAATCAGGAGTTACTATTTCCATTGCATTCAAATTTCCCATGACTTGTTTTGTTGGAATTGGTAGCGTCTAATTCAGAACTGTGAGGTTCAAAGTTAATTATTTAATTTGAATGTTTCCCAAGCCCTTTAAGAGCAGTTATAGAGAATGTAGAGCACTGGTCTGAACACCAATAGCTGTTATTCCACTGTCTGCGAGCTACTACATTTTTTTGGCAATAGAGATCTTTCAAGTCCAGTTTATCCCCCCGGCACTCTCAGAGCAGTAGTTTCAACTTAGTGTGACTATTACTTGGTAACATTAATATTAACATCAAGATAGGGTTAATAACATTAAAGGAACAAAAAAGATGAACTGGAAGCTAACATTTACAGCTAAAATGTCTACTTCAGGCTTACATAAAGCCTCTGGTGAGGACTCCTAAAACCCTTTGCATTTATTAAAGCTAGAGTTGGATTTACTCTGAAAGCTGCGGAAACCGAAAGGAAGCCACCAGAAGAAGGGCCAGTAAAATCCTGCAGGTTTCTGATAACTCAGATCAGTTTCTTCACCCAGAACAACCCTTGTGCCAGTGCAAGGGGATGATGTCATGGAGGAAGAACAAGGGACCGAGGTAGAGATGAATCTTTCTTTGGGCACCACTGCTCTCAGTAACACCAGCACTGCCAGCTTAAATTTTATGTGGAATTTTAAGGTGATGTTCTTTGGTGTCAAGGGAATTCTGCTTGAGGATTAAGTAGAAAGAAAAAAAAAAAAAACCCAAAACGAAACGTTTTCCTCCGTTCTATCTCCAGTAATTCCTATGGTTGGAAATATATTGCTCTGAAGCTTGATTTCTGGGTAGAAAGTATGTGGTTTTGGAGGTCTTTTTTCTACCAGTCCCACGGAGTTTTCCTTTGAGGAGTCAGAAAAGGGACAGAGTACGTACGCATCTGTGCGTAGACATCTGTGTGTGTGCTACACAACTGCTTCACACCTTGGTAGCCAGTTGGGCTGTTTTGGGGAATAAATGGGGAAGTACTCCCTTAAAAAGGAAAAATACGGGCCCTGAAACTGGTTGTTTCAAATGTGGCTAAAATAAGATTGTTTAGTGTTGTTATTACTTGATAAAGGTGACGTTAAGCAGCAGTACTGCAAAAGTTTAAGTGAAGGAGTATTCTTCCTCTTGTAAGGTGCTACAGCCACGAGTACTGTTCATCAGACAGCAGCTCTTTATAGGAAGGTGCCTTAGGAACTACGATCTTTCAATGCATGTGTCTTTCATTATTGAGCATGCTGGATGCTTATTTTTCCATAGGAAAGACGAGTGAGGGTATGCCACCGTGAGATATTTCTTGAATTCTTTAGTAGATGTTTGTGCTGAGAATGGCCGCTAGAGAAGCAGAAATTGCTGCCTTGTGATGAAGAACATCCTTCCTTCTCAATTTACCTTCCCTCATTTTCAAGTTCTAAATGAGATTTTCAGCTATTTTTGTGTGTTTTTAAGGATTGAAAGTTATCTTGCATGTTTCTTCCATTGTTTTTGTTATGTTAAAACCTACAACTACTTTAAGGAGATGCTTGTATCAAAGATTATCACTTATAAAATCTGTTAAACCTAAATGTAGTATTTTATTCCAGTATTGCTGTTTGTTTTTAGCTAAGCTGACTTTAATTAAATGTCAGTCTTTTAAAAGCTTTATTTCAATACATAACGTCTTTAACATATATAACTTTTATAGAGCAATTTAACTTGTAATAGTAATGCATCGATGTGATACAAGTTAATAGCATTATTTATAATTTGAGCAATTGCATTAATATAACTGCATAAAGTAACATTATCTTATTGTAATATTACTGTAAAATGATACATCTTATTATCACATTTACTGTGCAGTTTCTACTATGTTTGCACTTGACAATGGTCATACAATTCAGACCACAGTCCAGACCACTGTCCAGTGTTCACCAGCTCATGTGTACCTGAAGAGAGCAGTGAGTGCTGTCAAAGGTGGTCTGTTTTTTACATTTTTTTTTTTCCACTTTTCGATCTTCCCCCCACCTTTTCTGTTTCCTGTTTTCTGTAATTATTTGTTTCTTCCTGCATTGCTTAGGGAGAACACTTCAGCCTTGGGAGCAGGCTTCTGCTTGTCCTTAAGAGGAGACTCAAAGGAACAGAAGCCAAATGAGAACGTTTCTAAAAGATTAAAAACACAGTAAGTACATAGGATACTTTCTAGCCTCCATCTATTGAGTAGCTCAGAGGCTTCTTGACCTAGATATAGTGCCTGAGTATTTAATAATCCTCAGTGGTTTTATTTCCTATGAAGTTGTCCAGCCTCCCCTAGGGCTCCTGTAAGTTTTTGGCACTCACCGTACCTTTTGACAAATAGTCCCTTAAATCTGCCTTCTGCTACACAAGCAAAACTCTTTCATTTGTTTCCAGCATAGCTCCTAATAGCTTAATTTGATCCCCCACAGTTTTTTCTTTTGGAAGAGGCAGTGAACACATGGTCTCTATCCAGCTTCTCTATACTACTCACGATTTTGCAGATCTTTGTCATACCCCTTTTTAGTCATCACTTTTCTAGACTAGAGAGAAATATCTATTTGTCAAGTTTGATCGTGGGCTTTTGTTGTTGGGTTTTTTTTTAAAAAAAAAGCTTCTAAAAAAATTTTTAAGACTTTCGGAAAACACTACTGCTTATGAAATACACCATCCATTCTGTAGAATGATGGGCAGTATTCTGCTCTGATCCGTGATCTATTGATGGTTGAGCTGTATCTGCTTTTGTTTGGTACACCTTTACGATCACTACCAAGGGACTGTTCCTTCACTTGCGTGGTAGTAATCCTTACCATAATGAGGTTCACTGCAGTCTGCCAGGCTGTTCTGCAGGCAAACAGATCCACTCAAATAAATTACAGCGCCAATGGTGGGCAAGAGATATTTTCTCCTTCCCAATCTAATATCTTACTGAAACATGTTCAGTAAAAATAGTTAACAGAAACAGATTTTTCAATATATTTTAGAAGGACTGTCAATCACAGTGGAAGTAATATCATTCTATCTGAAGTTACCATTCAGAAAATGACACGTTCATTGAATCTTCTTGTAAACACAAAATAGGAGTCTTTGCTGAACTTGGAAAGAATCTACAATCTCAGCACATGACAGTAAAGTAGAAACAAGCAAACAGGCAACATCAACGTGAAATAATCAGGCGGATTGCACTGACAATGCACTACTTGGAAAAATCCAGCAGTTAATTTAAATAGGAGATGATTGTTCTTTTTGGGTGCTTCAGTCTAGATTAGATTCTGTTAAGTGAAAAATACTGTGATTCTGGCTTTTGTGTTTTATAATAGAGGCAATTGGCTTTCTTTGCTTAATTTTATCATAGAATCCCAGAACGGATGAGGTTGAGTGGGACCTCTGGAGATCACCTAGTCCGATGCCACTGCTCAGGCGCGGTCACCCAGAGCAGATTGACCAGGACCCTGTCCCATCAGGTTTTGAATATCTCCAAGGCTGGAACCTCCACAACCTCTCCGGGCAACCTGTTTTAGTGTTCAAACACCTTCACATGAATAAGCATTTTCTCACATTCAGCTGGAGTTTCCTGTATTTTAACATGCCTTTACTATGTCCTGTCTAGATACCACTAAGAGTGTGGCAGTTTTCTTTATTAAAGGTCAATTGTAACAGGAAAGACTAAAGTGAAGAAGGCAATGGAGTATCTTGGTCTTTTCTGTGTCCTTTGTCATCAGGTCTCTATCCCATTTAGCAGCAGGCTCACATTTCCCCTAGACTTCTTCCTGCTGCTGATCTACTTGTAGGAGCCCATCTTTTTGCACTTCACATCCTTCAATAGATTCAACTCCAGATGGGCCTCAGTTTAAATGTAACAGATGATTTTAGATAGATTTAGCTAATTCCAAAGCCTCTTGCAAATTAGTCTGGCTCTAGCAGAGGTTTCAAGAAGAGTTTTACAGATGCTACTTGTTACTTGAAAAACCAATATAAGAAAAGTAAAATTGCAATTCCTAAACCAACACACTTCTTGCTTTGGACCTCAGTTTCCTGAATTGTAGGAAATCTATTTATTTTCCAAATAAAAATCAAAGCAAAGCAGATCAGACTCTCCTGGAGCTGGCATAGCTGACAAAGCACTTAGAAATGGAATGATTTGTATGAGAACAGAAGTAACTTGTTATACTGTTCGAACTATCTGCCTCTGGTTTTTGCCCTTCTCTGTAATTTGCTCTTAAAAAATGTATAATACTTCCTGAGGAGACAAAATGTCATTGTCACTCAACTTAGCTGGAGCTTATGTGAAACAGGCAGCTTATTAGAATTAACTTGTAATTAATATGGACTTTGCTAATTATAAATATTTGATTTCTGAGCAGGCAGTAAAAAAAAATTTGATAAAGATGGTTCAGTGCTCTAGAAGCACTAGGTCAGAAAATTCCTTTGCCTCACAAATCCCTCTGGTGCATACTAGAGCCCTGAAAATTGCTATTGACCACAATATAGATCTGAAGTCTGTGTATTTCACAGTTAAAATACATGGAATGTTTAAGAACTCTTCATGTTTTTCCACTAACCATGACTATTGCTTCATTTCAATGTGCTGACTGCACATTTTCCCCCGCCGAGTTGCTTATATCATGAAACTATTATATTTTTTTAAAAAAAAAAAACCTTTCTGTAGGTTTTCATAACCTACTCCCAAATGCAAATTAAGTAAACAATGATGAACTGGGCCCACATTCAAAAAACCCACTCAATTAAAATTTTAAGCAAATGCTCGGATGTTTTACCATATGGAAGTACCTTTAAGCATGAATTCCAAATTAACCCTGTATGGGATTAACACGCTGAGCTGGGAAAGCAGGTCATGTTTGTAGGACTAAAATGCGAGCACCCAGAAGTCAATTGTAACACTTCTATTTACTGACTGACTCATTGTCCTCTTTTATGGTGATAAGAAGGAAGATGAGGTTGAGGAGTGCAGTCCTCCACGCTTGATCTGCAGGCAAAGAGGTATTCCCATCTATACATATGCTTTGCTTGCAACTTGTAGTTTTTTGGTGCGTGCATGAAAAAATCTTTTTATACCTCATGTGTGAAATGAGAGGCAGAAATAATCTTTTACTACGATTTCCATGGTGACAATCCTCATTTTGGTGTTGTTAAACTGTTCATTAATATTGAATTAACTATAAGGGACATCTGGAATGGACATGATGTAACAAGTAAAAGCAGAAGAAAGTGAAACTTTGTTCAAGATTGCTCTAAATTTTTTAGACACATCTGTTTTAGAAAAGCTTTGCAATTCCTTTATCTTACACTGCCAGCATGCTTTACACAAGGCAAACAGCATGTGGGGAAAACAAGTAGTTACAGCCAAGGCCGTTAACTTGCAGAAAGGTTATGCCTTATGTTCTTCATCTTTGGGTTTCATTCAGTGTGTCCTCGACATGAGAAGAAATTATGCACCATTTCTTTCAAAACCATTCTTATTTTTGAGGTATACGTACATCTATATGTTTCTAAATATCATACATCATTCACGTTAGCAATAACTGAAATAAAATGTCACTCAATTCTCTACTTTCATTCTTCATATATAAGGTATAAATTAAACAATCTTGTTACGCTGCTGTATGAGCTACTGAGCTGTATTTGCAACATTTGTTAAGACTGAAATCCCGTAAATAAAACGTCTAAGAACTCAGCTTATCTACTTTTGAGGTGGCACGAATATGTTCCCATATTGTATGAGCTGAAGGAATCTGGGCTTCTTAGATTGAAGAAAAATAGGTTATAACTGGTAGCAGCAGATAGTGTGATCATCAAGAAAATGTACGCTGAATGTATTGACTTTTAATAATCAGGAGTAATGGCTCATTCTCTCTTTACGAGAAGTCACTTCAATAAGTATTTAAAGATTCTGTTTTATTAGCACTAGGAATTTAGTAATAGCAGGTATGAGAATTCCAGTGTTACCTGTGAAATCTCATATTTAATGATATTTAATATTTGTTAGATTTTGCAGAATACAAAAAGCAAAAGAAGAAATGGTCATGCAGTAAACATTTATGTCTTCTATTTGTTACTGTTAATAATTTTGCATCTGTGCTTTTTTTTATTATTTTTCTTCTTTAATTGTTCTCATTCAATTAATGCACTCTGCTCTTTTCCAGACTAACGCATTTATGCACTACAATCTTTCACCCATGTCAACATGTTTCTAGAATTTGCAAACCTGGAACCAAAACATGTGTCTCAATAAGTAAGTAACTCTGATAGACTCTTTCAAAGTATAATATCTGTCAAGTGTAATACGAATACAATTATTTTGGGGGGGCTTTCTCTGAGGAGGTGGCTTGGTCAGAGTTTACTACTCAGTAATGTGTTGTGAAACGTTACCATCTCTACACCTAAATTCTAAGCCTCAGGTGAAGCTGTTCCCCATCTCATTGTGGCTGGGCCGCTGTGGAGGTTCATAGCCCTGGCTGCTCGCAGCAAGCCAGACCTCCAGCCCAGGCGCTTCTGGGTAATGGTTGCAGATCTAGAGGACTTTGCTGTTGACCACTCGGCTAAATGTATGATGTGAAACGCCCTCCCTTAAGAGCAAGAGTTTGTTTTGGAGTAGTGCCCTGGATTTCTTTGGCAATTATTAATTTTGCTAAACATGATATCAAAATAGTGTATTTAAGTCTAAAGATCACTTCTGTTATGAACTGTTTTCTTCTCCTTAAAAACACTGCGTATCATCTCTTCAGTACTGTGAAAAGTCTCTGACTTAAAGCTGAAGAGATCTTATTTTGAGACACCACATGGCTGTGAATTAAAATTTCTTAGATAGGGCATTTTTTAACACAGAATAACTGAGATATAATCTATTGTCGTTGACTTATATCAGTTCTTACAAGCATGACAGGCATGACCTAGAAGCTGTTTTCCTTAAGGATCTTATGCTAACTTTGCCCACGTTTTGGTGACATCCTTCATTATATACTTTGAAGAGTCTTACATTGCTGATTAAAGCACATACAAATCCACTGATATTCTCTCCAACTATTGTTTCATTTAGTGTAAGTGCCATGGGCATCAGAATCACTTAAACACTTTTTCAAAAAGTTTGTGTGATTGTATTTCACATCAGCCTGAGGTAACTTACATCTGAAAGGCCACGTCAGGTTTCATTCACTGTAAGTCAGCATCGCCTCTGCTGACGGTCTGGGGGTATATACAGATCTAGGGAAAGTAGCTGTGCACCTTGTTTTATTATTGCTGGAATTTGACCTGTAAGAAGAAACCTTGCTTCAGTTTTTTTATCCTGCAGAAGCTTCTTCTTAAGCCAAGGAACACAAATTCTGGTTTTCCCTATAGTTCTTTTCTTTCTCATGTATGAGCTGACTACTGAAATCTTTTTGTGGCTTTTCATAAACACACTGTTGTTTCCTTATTTAAAGATTAAACACACACACGCACACACAAGTTCCCACCTCCCTCCACCCACCAAAATACTGTCCATGACTACTGATACAAATCTTGTTAATGCCTCTCATTGTTACCTTGTGTTTGGAGCTATTCTTGATCTACTTTTTCTTCCAGAAGGAAACTCTTACAAAAATCTTTTCTATAAAGGGAAAATCTTGTGATTCTTCCAAGAAATACAATTTCAGCATCCTCATTATCACTTGATTAGAATTTGGAGCTCTACTTCTTGTGTTCGGGTAGTTTCTTATCCCATTTTAGTTTTCCTTTTCAAGGTATTACTTTTTCAATTAGAACTTGGTATTGCTTTTGAAACAGCATTTATGACTGTGGATGGTATTCAACCATTGTTGCAGGCAGTGGGGACTTTTGTCTGCAGCAGCTACCCTTTGGGACTAAAAACTTGTTCAGACTTCTCTCTAATCTGGCTCAGACGCAGAAATGTACCATGAGAATCCAGCAAGATTCAGACATCAGGCCAGTTTTGACAGTTTTATACAGTTTGCTTATATTAGGCTAGCATTTCAAACAGAGTCAGGTTATTGCAAATGTTATAAACCTGTAGGTATCACTGCTGAATCACTGTAGTATTTCATTTGAATAGCATAATGTGAAACTGCATATAGAAGGTGATGGCTAATTAAACATAGAAAAAGGTAGAGATAGATCTTGTGTGAGGCTGGATAATACATATGAAAAAGTCTGCTGGTAGAGTTATGTCACTGAATGAACATTTTGGCAAGAATTGCTGTTATTGGTTCATCAAGCAAAGTCAATTGTAGTAACAAGAGCACTTTGATATCAGCCTTATTGTGTCTATACTGGAAGGATACTGGAGAATGAATTAAAAAAATATAAAATTCACTAGTGTTTCTAAGTTGGAACTTTTTTTAGAGTGGGTTTAAACTGATTTTTCGCTAAATAACTACTGCTAGGATTTCTATTTTCTGGGTTTTCATTTCCTTCTCCTGTTCATGATTTGCCTCCTTAATCTAGGTTTTAAATCATTTCTATCAAACTAAGATCAAACTATCTCATCTCAGTATTACACTATTAATATGCTTTGTTGTTTTCATCTTGGCAGACTTGTTCAAGAACGTACATAATTTATATTCAGGTAAGACTTTATTTGCATGAAGCAGTTCAAGTGCAGCAGCCTTTCTATTTTCCCTGGAACGTTTTTCACATTTTAAACATGTAACCATTCTAGATCACCTTTTTGATAGCTTGTGTAAGTCCATTGAAATCAAATTTGCTCTAGGCAATAAACCAGCCTAAAGCTGAAATGCCGACTGTGACCCTTTGGAAAGATGTAAAGAATTTATCAGAAGTGTTGTGTCCCTTTGGCAATGTCACAATAAATCATCCTTGTGACACTGTATATCTAGTATGTATATTGCCATCAAATGGCCAGGGTGAACTAAAATGCATTCAGTTATTCCATATTTCGTACAGGAACTATTTTAAAGTTAAGCCGATATTGTTACTACAGAAAGGGAAAAATGGTGAGAACTTACTGCAAATCTCTGCTAAGGCAGATGTAGTCATATATTTCTAAGTCCACTCTAGTATTTTAACTTCTCATAAATACCTGCTGATGCTCTCTTAAGCTGTGTGTTTAACCAGAAAGACAGAAGTAGAAAACACAGTTTATCTACAGGTAAATCGTAGCCGATCTTGTGACTGTTTAAGATGAATTTTACCTGCTGCATCTAGATATATGGCTTAGTGTTGGGAGACTGAAAGAGTTTTCTGTCAGCTCTACTCCAACTAACCTCATTACTCTTGGATTCTTCCCTGAGGCTATTTCTACCCCATTTTGTGCAACTAGAGCAACACGAAGAGACTGATGTTTTGCAGAGACTGGAGACTACGACATGAAGTACTAATTTATCTTTTTTTTTTCATTTCTAAGTAGTTGGCTTTACTTGTACAAGAAACTCAATAAGTTGTCCAATTAGATTAGCAGACAAAGTATTTTATTATTAAGGTCTAAGAAGGCGTGTTCAAGGTGTTTCTTTTGTGTTTTCAAATCCGATATGATTAAATCATGTTTTTTGTAATATTTTGTGTTACTTTTTTTTTTTTAGGGTAAAGTTAAATATAGGAAATGATCAGTAAATGAGATGAGTGTCAAAACCAGAAATCATCATGAAAACTGTTTTGCTACCTTTATGGAGGCAGTCTATAATGATAACATTTTTAAAAACTAGAACACATATTTTGTACACAGAAATCTATTACAATTTCATGAACCACAGAAGTCTTTTATGATGAACATAGTATTTTTCTTTCTGTTTACATAATATTTACCTATCCAGAAAAGTTAACATTGTTTTCAAATGCAGCTTAGTCAATGTCCAAAGAACTAATGGAATTTTTCAATAAATGCACCCTGGTTTCAGGTGGATATTGGATATGGATAAACTTGTTTATTACTCCATATGCAAAGCATCAGCAAAAAACATTCAGTCTAAAATACGCACAAGACTCCATCAGAAAAAGATTAGCAATAAAAACTTTATGGAGAGCAACCTACAGTAATACTGTTCATAGATAAGAATCTTCTTTGATATAGCTTTTTATTTCAAATAAAAACATTGAAGTGCAACTAGATTCAGGCATAGAATGAGATAACATGTCAAAAATTCACTACTAAAATAACCACATCTGGAAGCACATATTTGATAAGCACTTCTTGCATACATCACAGCTATAGCTTAACACTTGAAATTGAGCTCATTTAGTAAGTGGCATCTTCACAAATCACATCTATGCCTTATTGATTTGGGTACTGAAAATGAGCAGATCTAAAATTAATAACCACTTTTCAAAACGTAGTTGTACTACAATGTTGTTGTAATACAAATGGGGAAATCTAGCTGGGTTTGGTGAATTTGGATTTCCACTTGATTGCTAGTTTAAGAACTGGACTGATTTATCAGTCTTGGAAGTACTTTTCAGTTTCTTGCCCAATCAGCAGCAAGATACAAGACACTGACATTATACGCTATTATAGCAGCAGCTTACTGCTAGTTAATTTTTTCCAATCGTAATGATTCATTTCACCACAATAATATTATATCATAGTTTTAAGAATTTTATTGAAAATTGCAATTTTCAAAGGTCACATGAGAGAACACTTACTGTAAAAAGAAATAGGTTTTTAAGACTCAAGTCTTTAAAATTAGCTCTCATTTGTTCTACCCATTTCAGATGCTCTTGTGTTCAAATGTAGTTCGCTGACTACTTATGTACTGGTGATTAGCTACTAGAAAGATGGACAGATGATGAGAGATGTTTGTGGCTTAATTAATTACTAGTAAATCCATCTGTAACAAGATGTGGTTGTGGGACGCAGCATGATTTCTGTGAGGTCCTGGGGACAAATGCCAGGCAACGCATCCCACAGATGGTCCTGCTCCCCGCTGAGCACCTGACACAGTGCCTGGACTTTGCTGCTGTGTGAAGTGCAGACCTGACATCTCCTGCTATTTCTGTGGAAAAGTGACCTGGGAAGACGTGGCCTGTAACATCTGTGGTGGCCAGGGTTGGACAACCAAGTGGTGAATGCAGGTGACTGCACTCTTAAGTGCATAGGCTTATTTCTTTAGCATCTTCTACACGTGTAAGCTTCCCTGTGAAGCTGCCCTCTGGAGACTTGTATAAATTGTCTCCCACTACCCTGGTCATTTATAACAGCTGTGGGTGTCTCTGAGGCTATCATCTGATCTCAGTGTCCAGACAGAGCAGAGACCTGCCAAGTCAGAGCTCAACAAGAAACACACATCCCTACAGTGTGCCCCAGAGAGTAACTACAATTACTGTCATTGCTTTGTAATCTTCCAGACCTGGCAAGCTCTGCAAGTCGTTCATACAATCAGATATCAACCGTGCTGTTTGCTGAAGGATGGCCACATCCAGGAAACTCGGGATGCACCCAGGGACTGACCCTCGCTTCCTGTTATTGCTCAGTTATATGAATAGTGCATGCTTCTTTTTGCCTAGCCTGACCAGCCTCATTACCATGGCACCCAGTGGACAATTCAACCAGGTTCTCGGCTCCTGCTGGCCTCCACAGCTTTGCTTTGGGTCTCTCCAGTTACCACCACAGTCTGCCTTGAGCTTCCTGAAAGCCACTTCCCAGGGAGGCACTTAATTCACCAGCTCTGAAGTTTCCTTTAACAGTGAACGCATGGGACTGCTGCCTATCCACACTACCTTTAAATGACTGAGTGGATGCAGTCTGGGTGTTAGTGAAAAATAAAGGTATTTAAGATAATTTTTCAAATTTATTAAGAGAGATCATGTCTCCATTTATAATGACTATGCAACATAGTTTGTGACTGTGTTGGAGGGACTAAACCTTCATCCTGATAAATTATACTTTGAAACGCACTTACTTGTGTTGAAATATTATTTCTCTGTGGTTTTCAAAAAAATGTTTTCTGCTTCTGAAAATAAACAAGTTATTGGTAAGAGGGTATATTTTGGTATAAAACTGCTTTGTTTCTATTCAACAGAATGTATTTGGGAGACAAATTTTCTTAATTTGCTAACTAATAATGTCATTTTTTTTCTTTAGACATAATTCTATCACCTTAATAACCCTGTAGGATACTCATTAAAATATAGGAGATTAAATTCTAATGAGCACACTACAGACCTCTTCTTGAAAGGGCTGCCAGGAAGGGATTGCTGTAAGAAAAAAAAGATTAAATTCTTTCTCCAACCTATAACAAAAAGCAGAATGTAGTACAGAGCTGTAACCACCTGCATGAATAGCCATAAATTAAGTGGTGTTTCGCTGGTTAGCCAGCCATTTATTCATTAGACTGCTATGCATGAGCAGGCAGAAAGTCTTCATTTTCCCCAGAATGGATGACTTGGAGACTTTGCTATGTATTAGCCTCAACTGTACTGCTGCTTGTACATAAGTACTGATAGATTTACAATGAAGAGGCTATCAGGACTTTTTTCAAGCTTGTAGATAACACATGGAAGGGGATCCACAGTGCAAACACCGTCTGCGTTATTGTACAGCCAACTGATGGCCTGGGAGGAAAACAGCATTGTAGAGCCATGGTGATAAGGCTACCAGATCCTGGGAATCCTCAGAGGAGGATGGGCAGCGACCATCCTTATAGTCCTACCCACCTCATAGGAAGAGTGAAGCGTTTTATACTCCCTGCTTTCCCTAACACTGTTAGCACCCAGGCTGCAGACCCACTGTCGCAGATGAAATTCTGTATCCCCAGTAAATAATTCACTCTCAGTCAAAATAAACAAAGAATTTCCTGGTGAGTTCAATATGAGCAGAGCAGAGCTCATAATACAGTTCTTGACCGACTTGGGAAGTATAAAACCAAACCTGATTCCTACAGATGAAGAAACTTGGACTAGAGACCTCCCGTGGGCCCTCCCACCACAGTGAGTTTGCGATTGCTTAATTGAGTACGAGCCATCATTCTGTATGTGTCACAAGCAGCATCTCACTACTGTTAGCTAGCAGACGTACTTTTGCAACTGAAATGTGCCTTGAGAAGATATTGGTTTCCAATCTACAAAAGGTGCACAGGAATTGATGAATTTAAAACAACAGAATCAGTCAGAAATGGTGAGAATAGCTGGCCATGAATAGATGGTATCATTTGGAGAGGGAAAAGAGCCAAAACAAACAAAACAACCAAACAAGGGAGAGAGATGGAAAGGCAGTGAGTTGAAAAAATAATTCAGTTATTTCTTGTTCTGCATGAACTAAATATATATCTATAGTGATATAGCTCCTCTGATTTTGATGATGCATGGTATCTCTTAAAATAAAAATAGTAAGATGCATAACATTTACATTCAAGATAGCCTAGCTTTTCATCAATAACTATTTTGTACTAGATATAATTTTAAAATTTTGACTTGTCTTTCCAATTCTTACATCTTTTATCTACTCTCTGTGCTGATTCTTTCAACTCTCAACCATCTCTCTTAGCTCTTTTTTTCCCTGTCTGGCTACAAAGTTGTTGTAAAAGACAGAACAGACAAAATAGCAGAATAATGAAAGTGGATGTCCCCTCTGGTGAGATCTAGATTTCCTCAGTGGAAAATATATGACCTTCTTTCATTTTTGACACTTGAAAGCTTTCTTTAATAATGTCATTTCAGTCTAATTTTGTACAGTCAGCATGTTAGATGTCTTTTAAAAGTACTCCCATATTTTATTGTTTTTAGCAACCATTAGTTCCCAGCCCAGCTAGTCCCAGTTGCTCAGCTGTATACTGGGGATTTGGCATAGCATGTTGGAATAAATCACTCACCTTCTGCTGCTCGCAGACTGAAAATACAAATCAAAGCATAGACGTAGATGTGTGCAGTGACAGTGGAAGAACCCAAACAACAAAATGCATCTGTTTGTTTACCTCTTCTTATAGTCACCCCCCATAAACCTTTCTAATGCTAGGATGTTGTTTTTCTGGAAAGAAAAGCAGCAACCATTTAAGGAATTTTATAATTAGGAAATATTTCTGCTACTACTGCAGATTAATACTGTGATTTCCTCTGCTAAACCTGATCACATTTCATTCTCTTCTGTCCTTGCAAAGCCACTTGATGATGTGACTCTCTTGATTATAAGAAGGTTGTACACAGCCAACAGAGGTCAAGTTCTGAACAGTCGTATAGTACGTCAGCAGTGCTGGTTGAAGTTCAATACAATCACTTTTATGTGCTTGAAGTTTGAGCACATGGTTAAGCCCTGCTTTTTTTCTTTTTTCTCTGTTCTTCTGTATTGAGGTCACTTTGACTGTTTCATTCTATTTGTGCTTTCAAACTCTATTTTTTACTGAGGACATCGTAGGCTGAGCAGGAATTCCATGTTTTCAAGTGGCATTCTGAAAAGTGATTTCCTGCTTAAAAGTTTTCCTGTTTACTAAGCACTTTCTGGAATACATCTCAGTTTGTTCTGATACAGAATGACTGAGACTTAAAGGTAGTTCTGTTTCCAGCAGCCACTGGCAGAAGCCTGAAAAGGCTTCTGCAAGCACCACCATCACAACTACAGACATCTGAACTGTGCCAAACTCCCTGGTAGCTGGGGCTGGGGTATCAGTGTGGCATTCCGCTCCCCTATCCATTGAGGCAGCTCCAAGGTGGGACACTTCTCCTTTCTTTCTCTTTTCCTCTCTGAGCCAGGAATAGTTCCAGGAGCAGAAGACAGTTTCAGTCTAGATTAACTGCTGGGTTTTTTTACCTTGTATTTTTATCTCTTCCATATGAATGCTGATCTCAGCGAGGAGCCCAAGTTGAACATTCTTGTCTTTTTTTTCTGGGTCTTCTGTTGCACATAAAAATTCAGGTCTGTGAGGTTCTTCTGGAAACTCTGAAAAGCTCCTTCTCCTCTGCCTTTGCAAACATGGAATTTGATCTTAGGATATGGCTGGTTTGAACAGTAGCATTCACCATTGTACAACATGGTAGCAACTGCAATAATTAACCCATACATAATCACACCTGATACTTCTGAACTATAATTTAAGTCTGGGGACACCTGCAAAGCTTGGGAACATGCTCCACTCATTTACATTTCAAGACTGAACTGTGTTAAGATACTGTTATGTTGGAACAATG
Organism: Tauraco erythrolophus; assembly: GCF_009769465.1. NCBI lineage: Eukaryota > Metazoa > Chordata > Aves > Musophagiformes > Musophagidae > Tauraco > Tauraco erythrolophus. The sequence continues at coordinate 125,655,733 of NC_141466.1, read as the reverse complement.
TTTTCCAAAATCGTTGACTTAAAACAGGTCTGACTTCAAAGGATCTACACGTTTCTCTTCTAAAAGTTTGCGATGCTCTAACAAATCAAATAAAGACAAGCTATATCCAAATGCTACAAAATGAGTCCTAATTGCCAGAAGAGTCATTTAATAATGTGTATATAGTAGATTATTTGAATAATTATCTCAAATTATTTGTTATATATGTGTAATATTTTATTTCTTTACTATTGTAAGTGACCATTGCTAGATACAAGTATAACCTTGGGGGTTAATCTGAAATACTATGCATCTGACTACTCATTAAATAGTACCACTAGTAAATCATGTTAACAAACATAGCAACAGTACAGAGACATTCTTTTTCTCTGTTTGAAGAGTTTAGTTATCATGTTATTGGATGGGCCAAAATGTATTTCCCTGACAAAATGGATTAAAATCATAAAGCCATAAGAAACGCAGGAGTCTATTGCCTTTCATCTTTCTCTCCAATCACTCAGTTGGACAAATGGGGCTTGTAGTTCCTCGCCTCCTCTCTAGCTCATTTGCCAGAGGCAACAAACCAGAGAAATTACAGGTAACAGTTTATCAAATGTTTGTTGTCAGTTAACTTCCTCTCTACCTGTCACTTGGCATCATTTTGTTAACAGAACCTTGACCCATGTGCTAGTAGCTTGAAAGTTCAGAGGTAGGATGCAACTGTCAAATAAAAGATGGCCGATGTGCATTTTATGTTTTACACGCACCCTTAGTGTATCTGAGAGTGAACGTGCTAATGAACGGTGACACTTCATCAACGATACTGTGGAAGCCTTGGGAAAAGATCTCAGAACAGCTTTGGCGTGTGATATGAACAGACAGGAGCAGAGACTTCATGGTTAATGTACAGGGGCTGTAGGTTTGCATTTGAATTTCCTGCGGTGGAAATGTGCATCAGCAGAGGTTTTAATCAAAATCAACAAGACGATGCATAACACAGTTTGCTACGCAAGCAAGCTTTGATAAGTAAGAATAATGATGGCTGAAATACTTTTTTTATTAAATATAAAGCATTTATAAACCCATTTTAGATTTTTATATTGCTCTGCTATTGGTACAATAAATCTTTTTTTTTTGTATTTACTGAAATTATACGTTAAAAAATGTACCTTCACATACATGAGGAAGGAATTTTTTCTTAACATGGGAAACTGTCCATAATGTTCTCTTGCCTTTTTTTTTTTTTAAGTAAGGTAGATATAGAGGAAATCTCAATTAATCTCAATTTAAATTTGCATTAATTTTTTAATCTATTAATTAAAATGATACTTATATTATGAAAATTCAAAAGATATCTTTAAAAATTGTAGATATTTAAGTTCATCTTTACCTTTTTCACTGTATTACATGAAAAGCTGAATAAACAGTGTAAATACTGATAAAATATAAAGGATTGCTTTCCATTGTACACAATGAAAAGGACTGCTTATTGTCATTTTCATTTCACTTTTTCTGTTTCATGCCCCAGCATGTAACTTTGTAGCAGCACAAGAAGCTCTTGAAATGAATTAATAACAAAGACAGTTTCTAGTTAAAAAAAAAAAGAAAGGAGAAGAAAAACTCAAATATTTTGTTAGATAACAAAATCTTTTAGGTAAAAAGATTGAAAGATTGGTTTACCTATGGATTCTGTTTGCAGTTGGTGTACTATTTTGTTGGTTTAGAGTTTTATAAAACAATAAAATAAAAATATAAAGTCTGAAAAATTAGGTAAAGATGGCCATACAATCATTACCACATGTTACTAAAAAACAAACCTCCCCCACCCCCAAAAAAACCCAAACCAACCAAAGGAACACACTTTTTTTTTTACTATTTTTTAGCATTTACTGGAAACAGAGACTTTTATTATCTCTATAAACATGCTTTTTGGAGTGAAGTATAAGAAATTCAGTATTTCTTCCAGGTTACATGGCCTTTGACATGAACATACCTACTTTACAGGTTATGTGTAGTTCACAGGTGTATTTTAGACTGTTTTGTGGGGCAGCAGCTTCTGACAGTTGCTTCCATGATGAAGATGATGTACATTTTCTTCCGGTTAAACATTGAGGCTTTTCTCACAGAACGGCTCAGTTTTGCTGCCCTCAGTTCCACGACCACAAACACAGACCCTGGCCCTGCATCATGTTGTGTTTGTGAGGTGGCATCAGTCTGCCATGTCTAAGCGCCCTCCTGTCTTTTCCACAGAATTTTTCAAATGTTTTTGACTCTCAAGATGTGGAACAGCTGACTTCCTTTCCCATCCTCTCCATTTCTCCAGCAACTGATATTTTCATCCTTCCTTTAAGATCTGCATCTCAGACCAAGCCTCTCCTTCCTCTCTTCTTGTGTGCCTCGTACTCCACTTCATAACTGACCCCCATGGAGCCACTGCTCATCCAGCGGCCACAACCTGCCTCCTCCAGAGACCTGAAGCTGCTCAGCTTTACGCCGCTATAGGCTCAGCATGGGATCTGCCATGACACTGCCTTTATTTTGGTCAAGATGGCTGATGGCGATTGTAATGCTGTGTGTAGGTGCCTTAATGCTAGTTTGGTTGGATCATCTAGCAGCTCTAGCTCTCCTTTGGTGCATTTATTCACTTGTATAGTGTAGTATTCACTCTTGTATTTACATTTGCTATTATATCTAAGCAGAACTCTCTGACCAGTCATTGCTTTATCCATACGTTCCATGTTCATTTTACAGCTATTAGTAGAAACCTTTATTCTGCCCAGGCTATATATCTCTTAAACACCATTTTTTGAACATTTCCCAGTTTTCCTGTCTTCCTCTGTAGAATGTCACCAGTGTGTTCATTAGGCCTTGGATGGACGAAATACAGCCACATCATTAGACAAATACCAGTTTCCTATCAGTCTCATTTTCTTGTTCGTTGTTTCAACAGAACATTTTTAAGCCTTCTGAGCGTTGCTTTAGCCCACCCATGTATGCAGCTTACTGCAATTTTCTCAGAAAAACAACTTCCTCTCTTGCAGCCGAGTTCATCCGAGTACTGAAATGCTGCTTTTTAGATAAATTTTCCCACTACACGTGATACTACTGATCATTTCTCTTGTTCGCTTCTCTAAAAGATCCCTGGTTTTGACTTCCAGGCCTCCATCCTAGTGCTTAGTTCTTCTGCTCTTCTTTTTCTGGCCATTGTGCTAGTGGGTTTTGTGCAGACTTGTCCTCCTTTCTTCTCCGTTAGCATCTCCTGGGACTTCTGTTCATGCTCACTCTATGTCTGCTGTAAATCTAGTGTTGTCCTTGAACAATCTCATCCGTTTACATCGACAGTTAAGTGTCTGCCTGGAGGCAGAAGTTAATTACTGTATTGTGTGTTGTACAAATTAGTATTGTGTCTAAGCATCGCTCCACTTTCAGGACGCTATCTGTTGGGAGGCATTCCTTGCTTGGTAACAATGGGCAAACTTTCCACTTCAGGCAAAATCTCTGATCAGTGATGTTACAAAAAAGAAAATAAAATGTATTTATATTTAATGTTATGCCCCTGTGCCTGCTAGTCTGTCGCAGGAAGAAAAAGACCTAGTCTCTGTTTTGTTCCCTGCTTTCCTTGGAGTTCATTGCAGTGTGTTAGTCTGCTGCCAGCAACGAGGGAGCAGGATTAGTATTCTCGTCATGTGGATGTTTTCTTTCCACTGCTGACTGAGAGCCACAAACTTGTCAGAGAGAAAGTCTGATATATTTGTACCTTTGTCCCTTTAAAATTCATTCATGGCAGGCGTTGCGTGTAGCCAACCAGGGAAAAACATCTTTCTTTACAAAGAAATTAGGTGTGTTCCCCAAACAGCATTTCTAACAGCCGATTTCCCATCTATTATTCTAGCTCTGGCTGTGGGAATTGCATGCTTGCAGACAGCTCTGGAATGATTATTCACGTTTCATATCTACAAAGCTGAACGTTTTGTTCCTATTCAGGAGCAGCGTGGAAGACCTTGCCCAAGTTAGCTGGGAAATGACTTAAAATTTTACTTGGCCTGGAGGATCAGCGATCTTTGGAAGGTTTAAGGCCTCCGGGATCAACAAGTGTAAGATGCGAAGGACAGGTCATGCTCATATTGAAGTCCGTGACATAATTTTTTATCATTTCAGTGAAATCAATTGTACCACCAGCTACTGAGAGGAAAAATAAAAAAAAATAAAAGCAATAATAATTTTCTTACTGAAATTGGAACATTTGAACATGTCTATTTTTAAGATGAAGGAAGTTTTACTCTCATCTTTTATCTGGTCCTCCATTTTGGTGCTGATGTAAACATCAGGCTTCATAATTTTTTTCCTTTTATATATGTACCTACTTTCTTTACGTATTTTCCAAAACTATGTCTATTGTAGCGGCTTTTACAAATGAAACTGAAGAATGCGCACAGATGCCCTTTCAAGGAAGAGAGTTTTTCTTTCTCTCCTTCTGGTCCAATAAACATTGATTTATAAAATGTGGAACAGATCCCACGGGACACTAGAATATTCAGTAACTTGGTAAATATGCAATGATCTACGATACGGGTTCAAATATTTGCTCCACATCACGCAAGCAAGCACGATTTGAACTAGATCTCTTTTTTTAATGCCTGTTTGCCTGTTGGCTTCTCTCTCGTTTTCATTGTCAAGATGAGAAAACTGTGCCTGGGCTACCAAAGCTCATCACCTGGGCAAAGGGAAGGAAATAGGTAAAGATAGGAGATAGTAACATAACCTTAGGAGGTGATCTAATATGACTATTTGAATATGCTTTGTAAAGAGGAATCTTAGTCTGATTTTTAACTCATTAAATGGTGAACTCTGAGTGCTCCCTGTCGTGGTTTAACCCCAGCTGGCAACTGAGCACCATGCAGCCGCTCACTTACTCCCCCATGGTGGGATGGGGGAGAGAATTGGAAGAGTAAAAGTAACAAAACTTGTGTGTTGAGATAAAGACAGTTTAATAGATAAAGCAAAAGCTGCACAGGCAAGCGAGCAAAACAAGGAATTCGTTCAGCACTTCCCATCGGCAGGCAGGTGTTCAGCCATCTCCAGGAAAGCAGGGCTCCATCACACATAACCGTTATTTGGGAAGACAAATGCCATTGCTCTGAACATCTCCCTCTTTGTTTTCCCCGAGCTTGACACGCTGAGCATGACGTCATACAGCATGCAATATCCCTTTGGGCAGTTGGGGTCAGCTGTCCCAGCTGTGTCTCCTCTCAATTTCTAGTGCACCCCCAGCCTACTTGCCGGTGGGGTGGGATGAGAAGCAGAAAAGGCCTTGGCTCTGTGTAAGCACTGCTCAGCAGTAACGAAAACATCTCTGCGTTATGAACACCGTTTTCAGCACAAATCCAAAACACCGCCTCATACTGGCTGCTATGAAGAAAATTAACTCTAGCCCAGACAAAACCAGCACGCTCTTCACATCATCGAGTATGATAAGACGAAGGATTTTGCTGTAAGAAATTGTACCGTGACTGAAGATTAATGGTAATGAGAGAGGTGCTAAAGTGTTTGTACCAAAAGTTAACGAGAAAAGAAGTCGAAACGTTGCTATGTTGTGCCTCACCTTTCTTTGTCACAGGTCAAGCAAAAGAGTGTGTCACCAAAGAAAAGCCGATTCTTGACCAGAAGGTGCAGATAAGAAACAGTTGTATGATTTAGCTGAGGTGGTACATTTTTCACGTGGACAGATGTGGACACCTTCTTGTGTGTGACTTCAACCAGACATCAACATCCCACCATGAACTACTCTTTGTAGGTAAAGTTGTGCTGGTTCACGAGCGTTATGTGACAGACGAAGGCCATGAGGATGTTCTTTGGCACCCCAACCCCTCGTAACTCCTGCGAAGCTCCAATTTCAGCAACTGCCAGCACCTGCTGTGTCCCAGGACCTAGATAAGGAAGGACCTTTACCCCCACGTGCACGCAAGCCATGCTAAGACTATCCGTACAGCTGCAGGGAAACTTTTATATTTATTTATTTGGGTTACAGAAGTTTGCTTGTTTATTTAGTCTACAGAAGTTTGCTTGTTTGTTTAGACAAGGAAAAAACTGATCTCAGCAAGGGAGTAAAGAAAACGGCGAGCGAAGGAGGCGCCGAGGCAGCCCTTCCCTGACCTTCGGCCCCCGGCGGACCCTGACCTCGGTGGAGCCGCGGGGGTGGAGCTGCGGGGCTGCAGCGGCGTTTCGCACCGCTCGCAGGGAGATCAGAGCGCGGTCCCTGCACCATCGCCCCGGCAGCACCGATGTCGAAACCGACCGTGGCGGATGTTACCCCCCCCCCCGCCCCGAGGCGGCAGGGCCGGCTGCGCTGCCAGTGCCGCTGCGGCGACGGCGCCTCCCACGCGAGACCGGGGAACCCCGGGAGGCGACGGCGGGAGGGGGCGGGAGCGCTCGGCCCGCCGGGGCGGGCTCTGCCGCCGCCCGGGCCCCGCCGCGCACCGCGCACCGGGCCCGGCCCGCAGGCCGCGGCCCCGCCGGGCCCCGACGCCGTCGCTTAGTAACGGCTCCCGCCCTCCCGGCCAATCGGCGGCGCCCTCGGTAACGGCCGGCAACCCGGAAGCAGAGGGCGCTCGGCCCCGCCCCCGCGGAGGAGGAGGGCCGGGGGGCGGTGGCGGCGGGCGGGGCGGGGCGGGGCTGGAGAGCGCCCGCCCGCTCCTTCCCTCCTCCCCTCCCTCCCTCCCGCCCCGCGGGGGCACCGCGCGCGGCGCCCGGCGCGCAGAGCGGCCGCTGTCGCACCCAAGCACGCACCACACCTGCCCGCCCCGGTAGTTTCCCCCCCCCCACCCCAGACCCCCGCGTTCACGCAACCCTGAGCCGCCGTCCGCCCCGCCGCCGCGCTCAGGCCCTTCCTGTCCGGTGCGTCCGCCGGGCCCGGTCCGGCGGCAGCGGCAGCAGCAGCGGCAGCAGCAGCGGCGGCGGCGGGCGGGGGAGGGGGCTGCTGAGCGGCGTCTGCCGGAGCCAACGGGCGGCGGGGAGGGAGGCGGGCGCTGCGGGGGTGTCGGGTGCGAGCGAGGCGTGACCCAGCTGACGGGCGCCGTGCGGAGGGCGCGGAGCCGGAGCCGGCGGGGAGCGGTAGCAGCAGACAGCGGCGCGCGGCGTCGGTAGCGGCGGGCTCTGGCGCGGCGTCTCCTCCACCCCCTCGTGAGCCTGGGGAACCTGCAGCTCAAAGCCGCCGCGAGCCACGCCACCATGTACCCCGGCAACAAGCGGAAAAAGCTCTGGCGGGAGGAGAAAGGTACTAGCGCCCTTCCCGCCGCCCGGTACCGGGCCCGGGCCCTCCCCTCCCGCCTTCGCCTCGCACGTTGATCTGTGAGGGAGGCGCAGGGCGGGGGTCCCGTCCTTCCGCAGGCGCCTCGCCGAGAGGTGCCCGGCGGCGCTTCCCGCCGCCCGGGGCTCAGGTGGCGGGGTGGGGGAGGGGGGCGCTCCGCGCGCTCCGGTGTTGCCCCGGGGCTCCCCCACCTCAAACCCCGCTCCGTCCCGCACAGCCGGGCTGTCCCCCCCGCCGCTCGGCAGCCCGGCTGTGCGGGCTGGAGGGATCCCCCCGCCTCAGGTTGTCGCGGGCCGACTTTGCCCGTGAGGAGAGGGGCGCGGGGGCTGAGGGAGCGGCGCGCGGCGGGCGGGAGCAGCCGCTCCCCTCAGGGCTTCTCGCCCCCGAGGCACCTCGGGGAAGTCTTCCAGGCCGAAAAGTTCGGCACATGCCGCCGAAACGTGCCTTTCCTCGGTTTAAAACGCGTGTCTTTTCCAGGGTAAGGGTGGTTTGTTGGTGTCGTGCGCTCGAGTTTAGCTTCTAGTGTTGGTCAGCGGGAGTGGAACGTTTTGGGGTATGGGGGCACTCAAGGCACACGCATGCCCTGTAAGAAACAATTTATTTTAGTTTATGTTTTTAAGGACTCCTCGCCCTGTGTGCTCTAGGTTTGTAACACCCCAGTGTCAGGCTCCAGAGCATGAAAACCGCAGGACGAGCGTTTTGTGCGAACCTTGCCATTTCGGTACCTTATATTGGTCACCTGGAGAGCAACGGAAATATTAACAGAGAAACTGACGTGGTGGAAGTAAAATATTTACGTTACACCTTGCCAGGTGTGTTTACAAATGATGGAGAAATATACAAGTGGGAGAGGAAGAAAAACAGAAACACATCAGTGGGTCATGTTTTAAGTTTTCTTTCTTGTCTTCCATCACCTCTATGGCTGTGTGTGTGTTTCAAGCCAAGAAGGCCGAAGACCATTTCAAAGGGCAGGATTTTTCCTTTTTGTCTGTGGCAGAAATCAAATGCACATTTCTAAGGAAACATTAAAACACAAACAAACTCGTCTCTCGGTAGGTTAGCTGCTTCTGTCAAAGTCTTCTCAAAGGAAAAGAGCTTTGTCGCATGCCTTTTTCTTTCAAAACTATCTTAGAAAGGATTTTTCTGTAGTTAAGATGAGGCAATAAATTTCTACCAGATGTTTCAAGTTTCTGTTTTCAACAGAGAAGACAGAGTTAAATATTCTCGGGCATTGCTTATGTGTGATCAACTATAACTGACTTTCCTTCTGCAAATCCTTAATGCTGTATGTTGTTACCTTAAAAAAAAAAAAAAGATGGTTTTGTGATGGGGGTAGATGGGGAACGGTTTCTGGTGGGCTCTGGTGAGTGTTCCTGTGTCTCCTGCTTGTCTCTTCTAGCCCTGCTGCTGTGAATTCATAGCCTGCCACGTGAACTCGAACCCTTGGTTTCGTAAGGAGGGTCGAGTGGAGAGGCTGGAGGGTAAGCTGGAAACCTGAGCTGCAGGCAGGCTTTCGTTGTCTTGGTCGGCTGTGAGGATGGTGGTCTCCATCATTACAATGATGTTCCTGAATGCAAACCAGAGCTCATGACTGCTGGAGAGATTTTTCTATCCAGGGAAGCATGTTTGTGAGTGCTAGCTGGCCAGAACTCGGTGTCTCTTTGCCTAGTGAGAACGAGCAGCACTTGCCAGTTTTCTGCTCCAGTAACTGCTTTCCAGCATGGTGCTGATGATGCTGGCCCTGGGTGTTTTGAGTGAGGAGGGCAGAAAAAAACTTCCACGTTTATTGTTGGCATTGCTCTTCAGCTTGTAGCTCTGTGTGGCTGTTCTTACCAAGTACCTCCTTTGCTAGAGAGGAAAACTATAGAAGCCCAACTTCTTTCCTTCCTACTCGGATTGTACTTTCGAAATAAAGTCTTTTGTTAGGTCTGCCTTTGCCTTTCCCGAGTACTCCCAGCCCCCTGTAAAGCTGGCTGTGCTCGCTGGTTCTACTCTTCCCATGAAGTTCTGAGTGCAGTTGTTCTCAGCCTTTTATATTCTGAAGGACTTTCTTTTTAAAAAGAAAAAGCACTCATTGCTAAATATTGAGTTCAAACCCACTGACAATACAGTTTCTTTTCTTAATTACTTTCTTGGTAATTAAGGGTTGGTCCACGTTCTCCCAGGGTGGATGTTGCTTGAGGACAGCTGAAACAGAGTAGGAGCGGGACTGGAGTTGATTCCGGAATCTTAGAGACAGGACTGGTCTGCCCGCAGACTTTCAGAGGCACTTTGTAAAACCGTGCAGAAAATTGTACTTGCACCTAAGCCTGCTGAAAGCACGTTGCGGGAGGTTTGTGTATAATTAAGACTTCGTTTAAATTCTCACTGCTGACTTGCAAGAGCAGAATTTTCTGAAACTTTCTCATAGAGAGGAACTGGTGTTTTGAAGGCACAGAGCTGGCTCTGTAATCCCTTCAGCAAAAGGCAGTCAAGCTGCCTCTGCTTGTCAGTCCCTCGAACCTGACGCGTAGAGACGCTCTCCCAGGTTTGCCTTTCTGTAGTACTTCTAAGGTGCACGTTTAAATCCTTGGTGTTCTGTGTGCTTGAAGATCGAGTAGTGGAGTTAAGTGCTTATCTGTTGTGCATTAGGGTGATCCTAATCACATTAGCTTTAATTTCGCATTTGTAAATATCCAATTAAGATACCAAGCTTGAATAATGGGAGAGAAATGTTTTTGTCAACTGAAGAAATTGGTAATACTGTCAAAAATACCAAAGTAAACTTACTTTGATAAGGGAGTCTGTACTCAAAACCTGGCTTTGGTTATTAAACTGTGCTGATTGCAGCCTGCATAATTAGGAAACTTTATTTTGAAAAAAAAAAAAAAAAAACCCACAAACCAAAGCCCAGTGAAAGTAATTTTCTTTCTCTTTTTTTTTTAAAAGTTTGATCTGAGAAGCAGTTTCCATGTTCAACTCGCTCACTGCTCCTTCAAATTGAGATGAAAATATTCTTTTCATGTCCATCTAGTCCTTTATGCCACAGGCAAATAATGAGTCTAGCCCTCCTCTATGCCCCTAAAAACTCTTGAATCATCAAATAGCATTTATTACTGATTAATGTGTCAAGAAAAACTATTAATGTGGTATTAGTAGTACAGTGCCGCTGGCAAAAACAGACTCAAACTTGGTTAGCATATAGGTGTCCTGATACCTTCAACAGTTGGTTGTGGTTTTTTTTTTCCCTCCTTTTCGAAAGGGGAAAAGCTCTGCATCTTGTGCTGAGCTAATACTGAGTGGTGATGAGCTGGGGATGGAGAAGAGGACGTGACTGCAAAAATCAGGTCCTGGGTCTTGCTAACGCGCCAGGGTTGTTTGCAGTATTTGGTTGGTGAAATGTTTTTTTCTTGTCTTGGAACTTAGTCCATTTATAGCAGGGTCTGAAGAAGAGTGAAGTTGGCAGCAGCCGTCATAATTGTACAATCTTTGAGGCTTTACTTTTCACTGAATGTCTGAAAAAAGACGTGACTTTCTTGGGAGAAAACAGCCATCCATATGTGTTTTAGTGTGGTAACCAAGTTTGTCAGATTAGTGCTCAAATAAAAACCTCTAAAGCTTAACCCGTGCTGCTCACTTTAAACCCAGGTTCTGCTTTGCAGCACTTCAAATCCAGCAGATACAGTTCATGCTGGTCTTGGTCTTGCTTTTCAGAGACATGCTTAGCCAGTGGATGGCAGTGGGCTTTCCTAGCACTAGGGATTATGTTCAACCAAAGTTTGTTGAATGTACACACTTGTCTGTCTTACTCTTGGGGATCTAACAGATATCCTGGTGTTCTCTACGGCTACTGATTTGTGGCCCAAAATGAGATGAAATGCCTCTGTATGTGTCTAAAGGAAATGACAGGGGTTTTCTCATGCTGAAGATTACATTGTTTGGAAAGCAAAAAAAACAACCCAACAAAAATGTCTCTCTCTTCACCCCAGCCATCTAGAAAGTGCCATAAGCTTTGCTTTAGCTCTAACTTCTTCTGTAATGTAGTAGCACCTGGCTGGTTTTGTGCTCCTGCCTTTACTTGTGGGTGTTGGTAAATGTTTCAATTTTGACCTTCCTAACTTTTTTTTTTTAATTCTGGTTTACAAAAGCAGAACCCGAAGAATAGACTTCAATACCTGAAAGCTTTCCATAAAACAACAATTCCTTGCTTAATAAACTTGCCGTTAGTTCTCTGATCCTTGAATTAAAGTAGCAGGAAGAAGAGGCACAGTAGCGATGCAGGGAGGAAGTCTGGAAGGTGGAGAGGCATTTTTTTTTGCTGAACTGGGATATCCAGAAATAGGTGCATGCAGTTGTTTAGAGGCGCTGTGTTTAGCTCCTAATAATTGTAACTCATTGAATCACTCTGCTTGGTGCTCTCAAATGGCATTTATTGCATCAAGGACGCTGAATGGGTCACTACTTGGCCAATGTGCAAAAGTATATGAAAGCTTGTGAAAAAATCTTTTAATTTCTCTTTCCTCTAAACAGAGCGTTTGCTGAAGATGACCTTGGAAGAAAGACGCAAAGAGTACTTAAGGGATTATGTTGCGCTGAAAAATATTCCAACGTGGATGGAAGACTTAAAAAGTAAGAGTGAGAGTGATGGTAAGTAAAACAAGGGAATCTTTTTAAATACAGACCATTCTGTTTTCTCAGTCTGAAGTTACTTTTAGGAGGGCCGAGACTTAGAACCTGTGTTGTTACTAGAAGTGGCAGCCTAACATGGGGATGAAAGCACTTTGGAGTTGGGGAGAAACCTCAAGAAAATTCTTTAAAGCCTCACTGGTGTCCACTAATTCTGCAACTATCTCCAGATAGAGTCATAATAACACTGATACCCTTAAGTACGTAAAATAGAGGTTCTCTGCATGAGTCGTACTTTCCAGATACTGCACCAATCAGGCACGCCTAATCAACTTTGTCTTCGAAACTTAGCAAGCAAAATAACATGGAGAAGCTGGGCAGAATGGTGCTGTTCTTGTAGATGGCTGAAAAGCAGAGGGGAATTGCACAAGTTGTGTTGTGTTCTGAAAATCCAGAAATGGGAGAAGATGGGTTTTGAGGCATCTCTTGAAAACACTGTTTCTTACTCCTGGTCCTGCCTGCTTTCTTGGGCTGAGGAACATCAGCCTGGCCTGGGTTAACTCTGCTTCTGTTAGCAGGTGCAGTGTTAGCACAGTTACGATAACTGGTAGAGTTGTCTAAGTACTTGCAGTGAAGGCTGACCAAAAATGGGAACCTGATTCACTTGGAGAATTCTGTGTTCTAGATGTAATTTTGTAACACTGCCTCATTCCTCATCTAGTTCTGTTTCATCCACACAAGCGTGTGGAAGAAGAGAGATTGTTTCTGAAATGGTGGTCTCCTCCTTTTTTCTTTCTGTGTCTTATTATCCTACTTGGCTGAAGCTTGTGGGTTTTTTTGGAGGAGGATCTAGCTGCAAGACCTGAAGTGTCTCCTGCTTCTGCAGATACAGGAGTAGTTTCCTGATGCTTTTGTTATTCAGAGCAAATACTGGCCTGTGTGAACAGATGTGTAGAATAATCTTGTGGCTACAGGTGAACGTGGTTTTTATGATAATACTCCAGGTGAGATGAGGCCTGGAACTAATCAGCTGTTTTTAGTAAAATGAGAAAGCTGTTAACACCTTTTTAGTACAATCTGGAAGAGCTGACAGCTTTGCAGATGCTGTTGTTGTAAACAACTAATGCTATCATCTACTAAAAGCATCTTTAATGACTTTTGAACTGAAAATACGTCAGAGATTGCTGACCTCTTCAACGTTGATGAGAAGTCGTATTACTACAGTACCCATAGACCTCTTTTTTCCATTAGAGAAGGTCTTTTATATCTTACAACATCAAGAGGCTTTTCTATCTAGAAAACAAAGGCTGCATTAAAATGAAAAAAGTTTACCTGATTTCTCCAAAGCTCATTTCGGAGGCCTGCGGTACGTGGAGATCTGCAGTGTATCGTGTGGTTTAACTCGGAGACTCTTCACCCATTCTAGCCTAAACTATGTTTTTATTCTAACTGCTCTCAGGTTGTATAACGTGCTAAAATTCACGGATCTTGTATTTCTTGGGCTGCCGAACGTGACAAGGTGCGGATTTATGTTGCGATTGCTGTTACACTTCACATAAGCAAAACGTCAGTGTCCAATATGTGGGTATTGAATCATGGCAGGGGTGGATTTATTTTCTTGTAGCTGCTCTTGTGTTCTTTCTCTTAGTACCCTGTACACTGCAAAAAATGCTGGAAGGCAAAAGTTGTGCTGAAAGGCTTCTTCTCTGCTACTTGAGGCTTTTTTATTTTGTACATTCAAGAGAAAATATCCAGTCACTTGTTTTCTTTGATGTATTTGTTGTAAATAAGCCTTGTGGAATAGTGAACTTCTAGAAAGACTGCTGAAATGCTTCCACATTTCAACTAATCAGTGCAATTAAAATAAATACATATATTAGTATGACTATTACTGCATCTGTTTCAGACTTTATTTCCCTTAAATGTTGACTCCACTCTGAAGGTATAAATATAAAGGGTGTGCAAGAACTGTCTTTCTGAGCTGAAATACTGAAAAAATAGAATTTAAGTTATCTTGCTGACGAAAAATTCTGCTCCATATACTGGGACATACAGAGAGCAACTGGTACAACCTAAATGAGACTTTGGAGAGAGTAAGTGAAGTCCCAGGTGTGATGAAATCAGTGATGACTTGACAATGCCATGCCCAAGTTCTGATATTTTCTTCAAGTGAAAGGCTCCTTCTTGCAGTGACAAAGTAAAGAGGTCTGAAGGGGGGGGGATGGGTAGGGGAAATAATCATCCATATGTTTGACAAGCCAAAACAGCAACTGATGGGGGGATGTGGAGAAAGTTCTTTACCATTTACTTCCAACACTGTATACAGTGGAAAAATGACAGATTGATTACTAAAGTGCGGAGTGGCTGTTCAGGAGGAGTGATGAAGAGAAATCAAGAAAGGAACCAAGAACAAATAAAGTGAAGCAGGTGCAATCAATCAGCTGCTGGAGTAAGAAGCTGTAGGAAAAGGGGAAAGCACCTGGGCTGGTAACAGTCCCTGTAAATACTCAACTGGAAATTAAGGGTGCTCACAAATTTTTGTTCCGACTCGTAGGAAAAATTGTTTGAACAATACCCAATTGCTTGAAATGTGGAACCCAATTTTAAATGCAAAGGACTCGCTGGAGAGTGTTAGGAGACTTCAGTTAGGCACACATTTTTGTTACATGGAAGTTTAAGAGCAGATTATTGAAAAGTCTCTGTGTGGAACTGCAGAAACTGAAATGACATAAAAGCTTCATGTTGGGAAGGAGCCAACCTGACTGCCATGATACCTCTGTGTGCTCTTCATTGACACGTTTGGACAACATACCTTAGGTTGTGGAGAAGAGTGTTTCTTTTCCTCCCTTAGGTATGAAATGGTGTTCAGAATAAAGTTCTGAAGAAAAACAGTAAAAGTTGGAATAAGTTGATACTAAGGTAAGTTTAGGCAAGGCTGGAAGTCTTTAAAATGGAGGGACATGTGAAAACATAAAGGCTTCTGGAGTGGAGTTACGGAGTTCTGAATGGCAGCTGATAAGGGCTTTGCCTTTTTTATAGTGACAAAGGTATTTGAAAACACTTGGAAGTTGAGAGCAGCTGTGTATAGTTTTTGTGTTGCTCCTCTGTGACTAAAACAAAAACCTACAATTTTTGCAGGTCACTGTATATGGACATGACTAGCCATAAGAAATGAAGTTGGTGTGTGTTTTGGACTGGAATATGGTCAATATTTCTGATTTATGTTTTGATTTGGCGGAGGCGCGATGTGGAATGCGGGGACTAAGCCTGGTGCCTGAATTGATGGAAGCAAGCTGATGTGGGGAGTTGCATTTCCAGAAGGACTACTTTGGGTTTTGGCGTACAACTTGACAGGCTGCACAAGCGGACCTCAGAGATGATTTCATAACTTTGTCCCTCTTCCTTCCACTGCTGTTATTGACAAAGTGGTTCTCTTTAATGTCAGAGGGGATGGTAGGAAGGGAAAAAAATTCTTGAAGTACTTCTGTAGACGTAAGCTTTCTTTGTTTTAACTGCGTTTATTAAAGAAATGAGGAATTGTCCAATTTGGAAAGGAAGAATGAGCCTGTCATACAGGGCTGGATAGTACATTTATACTGTAATCCATTGTTCCTCCCACTTCTTATCCTTCAGATATACTGAAGGCAGACACATCTCGTCTGTTCCGTTATGTACTTTGAAGTAGAGTTCCTTCCTGACAACATGTGAATAATGCACTTGTTTCTGAGGCTTCAGAATTTGTATACCTTTATTTCAGTGCTATTTATGATATACCACTTTATGCTAGGCACTGATCCTGCACAGCCATGGCAAGTTGTTTTGTGATGTTTGGTGAACAAAATGCCACCATGTAGACTAGAGTGTTTTTTTTTTTTTTTTTTTTAAGTTAAATACGTATGTGTCTTTACTTTTCAGTGGGGAATGTGAGAGACTACTACAGAAAACTCTCTTGAAAGCTTTTTGAAAAATCATTATCAGGAATTCTGATGTTGCAGAGTTTTGCGTGTAGAAAAATGTTTTTGTTGCATTAATGGGATAATTCAGAAAATGGAATAAATCATATAGTTTAACTCATGGCAGCTGACAGTCCTGCTGACTCTCACAGGCTCTGGGATTCATTGGTATAGTAGCAGTGCCAAGAGAGCAGTAAATTCAGGTGATGGTTTAAAGATCTTTGCAAATGGTAAGAACTACTTTGGATTGAATCGAGTTAAAAAGAAAGGACATGGTAACTGTTGAGGGTTTTTTTTTTTGAGATTAAATGACATTAAAAATCTACAGGTTTTTTTTTAAAAGCAAGTCTTGAAGTCTGAGATGTTTTGGCAGCCTCTGGATTTTCTTAATCTGCTGTATTTTTAGAAAATGATATGGTCCAAACTGTACTCAAATTAATCTACTTTATCACTGAGGGTTTTATGTATAATAGTAAGGTTTGGATTTTAGAAAAGCATCTTTGTACTATGAATCTGTAGCTTTCTAAATAGTCACAGTGAGTTGACACGAGATTATAGAGACAAAGCATCTAGATGAGTGACTCAAAATGCTTCGTGCTGAAAAGAAAATGCATGGTAATCCTGAGCTCTGTTGACCAGCAGTTCTTGAGACTGTTAAGGAACCACAGATAATACGGGGTTCTTCGGAGCAGCTCTGGGTGGCTCTATTTGATGTGAATATCCGTCCTGCAGGAGCTAGAAATCAAGGTGATGATCATCAAACAGCCTTTGGAAAGTAATGCTGCTACTAAGCTGCAGTGAAATTCAGCCAGACGTCTACAAGTGAGAAATAACATCTCTAAACCACTCATTGCTTTCACTGAGTTTTACAGAAAAAGAAATTACGTTCTACTAGAACGTTGTCAGAAGTTGCCCGACAATCAGCGAGTTCTGTCTGTAATAACTATGTGAAACCAGTATGCTTCAAGACCATCCCCCACCAAAAAACCAAGTCCATCAGCTCGCATTATCTTTTTTTTTTTTCTTGCAGTGTCTTTAACAACTGTTTTTAGAACAGATTTCTAGCTGAGTGACAAGGGTGAAAGTGAATCGAGCCGTCTTAGCTCAATGTGATGCTTGCTGTCCGTCAGTGAAAGGAAATGGTGCTTTTGCTACTCAGGCTCTTTGGTTAAGTTCACAGTACAGCAGTTTTTCTGCCAAAATCACATATAAAACTGCAGTAACTTGTGTGCCACAGTTCAGCATCTCCTGCTGTTAGCTGTGGCCTTGAACGTGAGTTCCAGCTTCGCTGAAACTCAGTGCTGCATTTGGTTTTTGTCCTTACTTTTCTTGCATGGGCATGCTGCTCTGTTACTCGTGCTAAACATCTTATCCCAAGCGTGTTTAAGGTTAGAAAGCTGTGCCATTTGGATGTGTGTGAAGATCACTGCTTATTAATTGCTGTGTGTAATAGCTGGGGGAGCTCCACTAAAAGACTAACATCTGTGGTTTCTATGAATTGTGTGAAGTTCGTGGTAATGAAGTATTCTTAATGCTTAGGAAATGACATGCTTTTTGTGGAAGTGGCTATAAATCCGTTTGCTCGTTTCTCTCGTCTCTCCGTGTTACGCACGTATTGAGGAGGCAGCAAAGGAACTGGAGTGGCAACAACAGCGAGCCATGTTTGCAGCTCATTAGTCTGTTCTGAAGGTGTCCAGGAGCCTGCATGCCGGTGGCATAACGCAGAGTGACTTCAAGGCTGCCAGTGCCACAGGGAGTAACTGGAACCCTGTGTGCTCTGCTTCTCCCGGACTCTTGGCTGCCCTTTGGGGATCTGTCCTGAACAGATGCAAAGCTGCAGAGTGGTACAAATCTGACCATGTGACCTGCTGACGCCACGCACCTTTCTGTCTCTCTAAACATATACCTCAGCTATTCTTTCCCAAAGATAGCCTTGCACAGTACAGAAACGGAGAGGGAAAACTTCAGGTGCAAGCTTACTTGAGTGTAAACTGAGAAATAACCTGGACGGGGGGAGGTTGGTTTGTTTTTGGAGGCAAGTATTCCTGTCTAGGCAGTGGTATCCCTGATAAAAGTGGATAAAGCAGTGTGTTTAGTACAGTGTGTGTGGGGGAAACTACTTTAAAAAAGAACCAATATGTATCCAATCGACCTTGCAACTCACCAAGAAATTACATGCATATAATTTTTATAGGATGGATTAGCTGTCCAAAAAATGATGCTTGTCTTATCGTTTTCTTTAAAGTGTTTTTTTGTGAAAAAAAAGAAGAATCTCGCTTTCAGCAAGTGTGAGAGATGATTATTAAATAGCAAAAAATCAGCTCTGTTTATATAGATTAAGAGCACATAATCCAGTGTGGCTAATCCTCTCTCTAAATCACTTGTCTTTGATGTAATTAAGATGATGATTTTTTTGAAGATGCTGTTCTATGTTTTTTTTTTTTAAACAAGTTAACTTCTACACAGCATTAAGCTTATGAAGGTCCTCGATAGAGTTATCACTTTGTGGCCTTTCTGCATGCAGCTGAGAGAACCTTTTTATCTCCAGTGGTGGCAAGCAGCAACTTGAGGGGCAAGAGTTAACTCTAGGAAAGGATGCTGCTCTTAACAGTAAATTAGTATCCTTATTGAAGCTTCACAAGCTCTCAACTTGTTTCAGGGAGTAATAGTAGATGGAGATGCAAAGGGAGGTTAAGCATGTCTTTGCCAGAAAGAGTATTTCTAATGCTTAAGTACTGGTGACACGAGTCTTGACCAGATTAATAACTCCCAAGCTTCTGTCCCATGCAATATGAGAAACAATCCTTTTTTTTTCTTTTCATTTTTCTAGCTACTGAACATCACTGCGCACTGAAGTTCTGTACAGAGGTCCCTAAGGAAGCACTAACCAGAGTTAGAAAGTCCAGATGATGCAGTGTGCTGTCAGCTGGTAGGCTCGTTCAGAGTGTGAGGAAGGATGGCTTTAGCAGCAGTGATGCTGTATATAAGTCGGTATGTGCTGTTCCTGAGAAAGTGTAGGGTTTCTCAAGTTCCAGCCTGGACTTTTTCAGTGGCTGACTTGTCTGACGTCCAAGACTACTGAAGGAAAGGAGAATAGTAACTTTTGAGTGGGATACTTTTCCCCTGCATATATTAAACTAACAGGTTGTACATCTTGGTTTCCAGTAATTTGTCTTTATGTATATGTCTATCTTTTCTCCTTTGGTTATTTTTTTTTTTCCCCTCCCCTTTTTTGTGTATGAAGGATGAGCTCCTTTTGAGCATGGGAGATTGCAAGATCAAATCACCAAATTAATTTCTTGCTCTACAAAGACAGTTTCAGCAAGTCATCTGGTTTTGCTCAGTACGGTAGCTCGGCTAAAGCCACAATCTATAATTTGTGATGGATTGTGGCGTATGTCCTCACAGTCCTTTGCAGACAGATGTGAGCCAGTGTGCCAGCCTGTCTAGAAGTCATGTGCCTATGATTAAGTTGAGGCCTAGATCAAGCTGTTGTACCCTTGTCATGCCTTACTCATGTAGACCTGTTGCCTGCCTACATGACTTTTGGGTATCTTCAAGTGTAGGTCCAAAAAGCTGATGTCCTCCTGCAGAAGACTGGGAGCCTCTTTTGATAAGACAGTGAGAGAGTGGTATGGCTTGTCTTTATTCACTGTAGCTTAGGTGTGACAGACGTTTATGAACTGTCAACTGCTACACTGTGGATGTGGGAGGCTTGCATCAAGTCTGAAAATTCACCACCATATAGAGATACTGGTTTAACTCCCATGATAAAGTAGGGAGATCACTGTTGCTGTTTAAGCTCACTGAGTTCTCTGTTTGGATCACGTTAACCAACTTTCATGCGTAGCTGCATCTGCTTCATGCACGATTAAACACTTGATTACACATGTGTTAAAAATCCAATTGTTGGAAACCAGATAAGCTGGGTTTCCCTTTTTCGGTTCATTAGAGCCGAACTGCTCACCATGTTTCTACATCTCTATGTAGAAACATCTCTGCTCGATCAACTGGTGGCTGAATAAGTTGTAGTACTTCCAATGTGAAGTGGTATGCGGCGGTCTCTGTAAGTGCAAATCTAGCTGATGTGCAGCTGGAAAATCCAGTAGACACAGAGTTTGTCAGCCCTATAGGAAGTGCTGCATTCAGACGTGTTTGTTACGATACACAGGAAAAGATTTTTTGAGCTGGAGAGAAGGCTTAACAATCCAGTTTATATTTCAACTTCTATTTTGCACAGCTTTTAAAAAACATTGAAATTACTATTTTGTATGTGGGTCCATTTCTCACAGAAAAGGTACTGAGACGTGCAGCTGTTGACTTGGCATGTTTGCAGAAGTGCGTCATGAGGGCCTTTACCAAAGTTTCCAGATGTGTGTTTTTTTTTTTTTTGTCGACAGGATGCTATAGAATGCGTATCTTGAAAAATTACACCTCTCAGTCTGGTGCTGGTGTAGTCAATATATTTATTCCTGAAAGCGGTAGTTCTCTACAGGCACCTCTGCACTAATATCATCTCTATGAGTTCGTGGTCAAACACTGAGTTAGAAAAGACTGCTTTATAGCTTATCCAGAGGATCCTGCCAAAAGACTTAGTCCATCTGTAATGCAGATATGAAGAAAGTCTAGAACTGCTTGTACACTGTCTTGCTCTAAAACATTTACCTGCCTTATCCTGCCCTCTGCTCTGTCACAGAGACTTGTTTATGGAAATAGGGGCCTTTTTGATTGTCTCTTTGGTATTGATGGTTACTCTGTAAAGGTGTTGTAAGTTACTTGCTTTTTGTTTGCTACACAAATATGATTTTTTTCGTTCAAGACCAGGTTGGACAAGGCCCTGAGCAACCTGATCTAGTTGGAGATATCCCTGTTCCTTGCAGGGGGGTTGGACTAGATGACCTTTGAAGGTCCCTTCCAGCCCTAACCATTCTATGATTCTATGATTCTATGATTGTAGTTGGATTTACTCCTGTATGCTTAATGTTATCTTTTCTACATGAATAAGGTACTCTTTAAAAAAAGACACTGCTTTCTCATACAAACGTATTGTGTGTTGCAGTGCTGTCCTTTTGTGGGAATACTTAAGGAATCTGTATCAACTGAAAGCAAACCCCAGACTTCATGTAACTGTCACTGAGGGTATGGATCAGTTATATTTGAAGAAAAAACGAAGTCCCTTTCTTTTTTTTCCTTCCTTTTTCTGCATTGCTACCAGAGCTCTTGCAGGAGAAGGTTTGTAAGTGTATTGCAAATAACTAAATCCAAACAGAATAGGAGGTGCACACCAACATAACCTATATTGACTTAAGGGCTTTGAGGTTTGGTGTGTCTTTTATTTCCAGGTAGACATGCAGAAGAAGATAGAGCTTCTATCTAACTACTAACTAGAGAGCTTGAAACTGCTTGTGAGTTTATATTACTTTGTATTTTTCAAGTTCTTAAAATAAGTAAGTATGACTCACAACATTCATGGGTCTTGGTAGAGTCCTCTTCAATACAAAGAGCAAGATACAGGAGAAACCTTCAGTATTTGAAGTCTTAATGTTTCTTGGGGTAGCGAATTACAGGTGGTATCTCGGGGAGTAGGGAAGGGGAAATGTTCCAAGGTAAGTGCTACTTAGCGAGTCTAATGTCTTTGTGCAGAAAACATTCCCTTTTGTACTTGCATAGAAACTTACCTACCTGTCCCCTGGTACTAGAAAACTGAAGTTCCTGCTCCCATCTGGTAAGCAGTTGTCACTGTATCTCAGGCAGAGAGGTTCTTGAATGACAATGCCGTGAAATATTTGCTGACAGTTTTGCAGAAGTTTCATAGTTTACTGGTAGTAACTTTTTATTTCCAAGCTCCACAGTAAGTACTCCAAAAGACTGTAATGCTCAACTAGAGAAGCTGTTGCTTAGCAATGGTGTAGGGAATTAAAAAAAAGCAGAGAATGTAGAGTAAAAATTGTCTGACTGCTTAGTCAGCTAATGAATGAAAGCTAATGAATTTGTGTTTTCCCACTACAAACTTAATTTAATTCTGCTTGATGCTGTGTGTGCTGTTCACACCTATTAAAAATGGTTTTTCACTTCTTGGTAGATAAAATAGATGCTGCTACTGAAGACTGAACACTTCATTGCTCATGAAAAGGCTTTTTTTTTTTTTTCCTTTTCCAGACGGTTTCTAAAGCTGAGTGAAGGAATACTGTGCTGTTGATAGTGTAAGTTTTGGATGAAGGCTCATAGTTATCCCAAGAGGTACTGAATTGATTCGAACATACCGGGAAGAGTTGTGTGAATGCTGTGATATTACCAAGACACAACTTTGCAGTGGAGGTCATCCACTTTGCCTTTGAAGGAATATAGCAAAGTAGCATCACCTGTAGTCTTCTAGCTTTATAGGAAAGTATCTGTATTTCTGTGAGGCAATGGACAATGTTCTAAAGGAGTGTAATATGCTTTTCTCTCAAGCTTTTAACGTCCATTGTTAATTTCAAGTTCTCTGTAGTAGAGGGAGGTTATAAAGTAGGAATTAATTTGGGGATGATGCAGTTCTTGCCTCTGTGTGACCTGTGTTGACCATTTAACCTACTTTAGTAGAACTCACACTGCATTCTGGAAGAAGGATCTGTGTGTTGAAATTCTTGGTGTCTGTCACATTGAGGTACTGATAATCAGGCTTGGGCAAGAACTTAGTAAATATGCTATCCAATGGCATTTTTGTTCCAGTATATCGTCACAAAGTATTGAATCCCTTTAACGGTTCACATTAAAAAAAAAAAAAATAAATGAAACAACTAAACAGGACATTGATTGCATGAGCTGCTTCAAATACACAAAGCGCAGCTCCTTCAGGGTCACAGCCAAACCGGCAGCAGTTCTTGTGGACCTGAAATCATGAAATCTCAAGCCAGCAGAAACAAGCACAGCAACTGTAGCAGCTGGATACTCCCTCTCTGGGAGAACACGCAAATACCCCAGGGCCTCAGCCTACTTGTGTCGTGTCTTTGCTGTCACTGTGCATGCCACCGAAGTGAGGAGGCTTTGATTTATGAATTGACAGTTGCGTGTCCTTGCAGACCAGGCTGCATCGCAAATGAGAATCGAGAATATATTCCTTCTCTTGTTCTCCTTGTTAATGCTGCTTTCTCAAACTTCCATCTTGGGTACTTCGCACTCCGTACCAAGTCTTCCCTTGTTTTACAAAAACTTCAGAGAAAGGGCAAGCTTCTCCATTCTCTCTCCTTCCTCTTCTCCCAGACTTAAAGGGTTTTTTACCTCTAAATTTTGTTTCTGGGGGTAGACTGAGAAAAATGTTGGAACATGACATTGTGAGGACTATACAAGACCTTCGTTACACAAGAATAATTGTTTTGCATGACCGTTGTAGGAGTTGTTAGGACTGACTGACTATTTTTTATCAATTCTCGTGGTATACCACTCTTCCTCTCTTCAATGTGTAACATAGTCTTCAATGGCTCCAAATCAGTCATGTGGCTGAAGAATAGAGACTCATATTTACGGCCCTGTTTGTGTACTGCTGATAGCCATATCGCTACGTTTGACTTGGACCAAGTGAGTTAGTTCTGGGCTCTTTGCAGTAGGTTTAGAGGAGTGTGTTCTAGCACTGTTGAAAGCAGTTCATTGGATGTGGGCTCCTCAGTTAACTAGTGGACATCAAGTGATGCTCACATCGTCAGATGGGGATGTTTCATAACTCCTGAAAAACCTTGAATGGGAGATACCATGACTTCCTGACCTGGAAGATGGGGCAGAGTGCAACCTCATCAAGTTTGTCAAAGGCACAGAAGTGGGAAGTGTAGCTGATGCATCAGATGAGCCCCAAAGATGATTACGGGACTGGAGCATCGCTTCCGCAAGGAGAGGCTGCGAGTGCTAGGGTTTGCCTGAAGAAAAGACGCCCTAGATGGCATCTGATCAATGTTTATAAACATATGATGGGAGGGTGTAAAGAAGATGGCTCCAGACTCTTCTCAGCAGTACACAGTGACAGGATGAGCAATGGGCACGAGTTGAAAGAGGAAATTATTTCTGAGAACAAAAAAAACAAACCCACACACTTACTGTGGGGTTGGCTGAACACTGGAACAGGTTGCTCAGAGAGGTTATGGAGCCTCCCTCTTTGGAGGTACTCAAAATCCAACTGGGACAGGGTCCTGGGCAGCTTGCCCTGAGTGACCCTGCTTTGAGTGGGGAGGTTGGACTTAAGAATCTCTAGAGGTCCCACCCAACCTGTCTCTTCTGTGATTGTGGTGTCTGTATGCCTCAGAAGCTTCGTACTTGGCTATAGTCCTTGTCTAATCCAATTATGCCACTTTGTAATTAGCTGAAACAGAGCATATTGGCAGAGTGTGTAGCTGGGGAGAAGGTGTTGGTGTTCATCATCAAGTGCCTTTGACTTGCACGTTGTGCCGCGGTTTTGGCTAGGTAGAAGGTGATTTGTCTGCAGCAGATGTTTCTTCCTTGTACTCAGGTTCTGATCTCGTTGAAGTCCAAGCAGGGATAGAACAAATCTGTGCTACAAATCTGAAGTACTGAGCGCATCTGTGAGTGCTTTCCCCCTGGTGATGGAACATATGGAAATGATGCTTATCTTGATTTAGATAAGCAATTGCCTTGCCTGTACAATCACCCACGGTTAGTAGGAGTAGAAGCAGGCACGTAACGTAACGGATCTTACAATCTGTCTTTTCTAACACTCCGTAAGCCTCTGCAGAAACAAATGGAATGGAAAGCTGTGTTAAATGTGAGGTTAGTAACTGCTAATAGTTTGTCATTTTTAATCCGTACAAGATGCTTGTAAAAACAAAGCATGTAAAAATAAATAAATAACTAAAGCATTGAAGGGAAGAGCGCAGAGAGTGTGTAGCAGAATGCTTCCTGCAGTTTCTCTGTAGGCAGATGCACCCTTACAGCTCACTCAGTTCCTTTGTTTTTTCAGCAGCCCAGGAAAAGTGGAGCAGTGTCCCAGTCCAGCCTCTGCTGAGGACTGAACTAGGGGTGGAAGGGCTGGGTCTTGTCTGGGGTTGATATTGAGACTCATGTCTCTTACTTGGGCTCTTTTCCCAGTGCTGTTTCTGGATCATGTTATAGACTGCTGCTGGAGAAGCCTTCCTTGTGGGGATACATGTTTCTACTAGTAGCTGTTGTAGCAGCGATGAGATAGTGGGCAGACTTACTGCTTATTTTTAACTTAGAATTAATTTACTTCCTTCAGCTGTGAATTCTAAAGCTGACTATAAATGCTGAATCTCTCCCATTTTCAGCTTTGTTTCTTGCAATTCAGTCTGTTACTCTTGTTTTTATGAACTAGAGGGGAAAAAAAAAACCCATGAAGTCGTCTGACTTGTTAAACAAAACTTCATTTTACTATTGCGAGCCTGTGAGCCTAGCTGCTGTAAACCCTTTTCACTTGTTTTTTCTTTGACTTATTCTCTTACCTGCTTTTGCTCATGGAGTGCCAAAAGGCTTTTTCTTTGCCATAGGTATTGCTTTATGCTGTGAGACTTTCATAACTATTTTTACTACTTTGTGTGTGCTTTACTCTTTCGTTATCAAATAGTTTTAAAATGAAAATGTGTTTCTTAACAGAAGCTCTTCCAGCTGGGGGTTTTTCTCCTCCCTTTGGATGTAAGCTCTTTGGTATTGCTGTAGGGATTTCTGTAATTGGATGTCTGAGACCTGTTTCAAAAATTAGGATGCTTTAAAGTGTACTAGACTTTAAAATCCTGGATATTTTAGCAGTGACTGAGTTTCAGAGTTGAGTTGAAAATGATGTTAGGTTTGTGCCACCTCTTTCCATCGCACCAGCTGAGTGTATTCATGCCCTTTATGGGGGCTCCCTCTAGTGAGCTGTTCTGAAAGTCCTTTTTCCTCGTAGTTGTGAAGAACTTCACATTTTCTTTCCAAGTGCAGTTTTTGTTCGCTGAATCTAATGCATTTTTCTGCACATGTGTAAGCTCTAAAGGTTCTTTTCCTTTTCTGCAACCTGGAAGCAGCTGTAAGTAAAGCTGAGGGATAGGACTGCCTGTTTGCTTTATTTGATGTTAAGACCTGGGCTGATCAACTTCTTCACACCTCGAGATGTGGCTCTGTGGACTCATAGATTTTTGGGAGCATGATTAAAGGCCCGAAGGATGTGATCTGGGAGGAGAAACTAAAGGAAGTTGGGTTGTATAGACAGAGGGATGGAAGATGGTGGGGGCATGGATCTGGAGGGGAAAAAACGGTGGTGGGACGTAAGTTTTCAACTGTTTATGGTGAAGATTTTAAACTCTACTATATTCCTGAGGCTGGGACAGAGAGGGGAGGAGGAGGACCTAGAGTGTTTGTGGATCTTCACTGTTGTGTGTCTTTAAAAACAGCCTAAACAAAACAGATTTTGGGAAGGATGTAACAGGATGAACTCTGTCCTTTGTGCTTGTGGGAGCAAAGACAATTTAGTGACCATCATTTTCACTTTCTAGTAGGAGCTACAGTAAACTTGTCAGCAATACTGAATTTAAAAAAAAAACTGTCTTTTTTGCTTTATTTCTGTATTAGATATTTCTCTGTATGTTGCTGCATTTCCCTAGCTGTTGTTTATTGATTTTGATTTTTTTTTTCTGTCAAAAACACTCCAGAGAGGGATGGATAAGACCTGAATTAGGGCTAGGTAGGCAGAGGAGAAAAGTTGGAGAGTTATTTAGGTCAGAAAAGTGGCAGAGGCTGAGTAGGCTCTTGAGGGAAAAAAAAATCAAAACTCGAGTCTTATGAATTGCTTTCATGTTGGTGTTTCCTTAGGGTTCTGTTAGGTCCTCGCCTGCTTGTGAAGATGCAGATTTTTGGATTGTGTGTGGATGGCTTTACACCTCAGTGTCTCACTTTGCAAGTTTAATTTCGGTTCTTTTGAATGAATAGACTTGAACTGACTGTAGTTACGCCTGCAGTCATTTCACAATAGATTTCTGTTGTGCTGCAAGTGGAATTTAGAAAGGCATTTCAAAAGTTTGTGAATAGTCCATTTATCCTCCTCCTAAATAGTTTTCTTCATGTGCCGATTAATTCTTTGAATTTATCTGAACCTGAAAGCTCTAAATGGTTGTGACATCTACCTGTATGGGAGATAGTGGCTTTGCTGCTGTTTTTAGCACAAGGTCTTGAATTAATTAGGGCCCTTTATTACAGAGGCAGGGCTGGCATTAACTGGTCCTGGGAAGTCATCAGGGTGAAGACTCTGGGATAACACTGTCTCAGAAATCGGATAGCCAGACTTTACATGAACACACCTTGTAAAATTAACATTAAACAAAACCAAATCCATATTCATTTGCTTTTGACATACACACATAATTGTAATGAAATATGTGAAATGTTGATGTGCTTAAACTGCAGGTTGAGTCCGTTGGTAATCCTCACTGTTGACACAACCCGCATAACTGTTTGCACAATTGATGAGATTAAGGAAGAAAAATGAATAACAATTCACTGTGGGAGAGTTGGGAGGGAATCAAGATGGCCAAACTAATGCTGATTGTCACTGCTTTGTAAGAGCTCACCAAGGGTTTCTTTTTTTTTTTTTTAGGAGCATCTCACAGTAAAATCCTCTATTTTTACTTTTTCAGTGGAGATGGACATGGGGTGGAAGGTGGGGGCAGAGCCTTACTCCGGAGGGAAGGAGCACCCCAGAAACAGTCTCCCCAGGGGTACACAAGAAGACCTCAAATAAAGCAGAAGCTATTGCTCGTACTCAATACTGCCACAATCCTATTTCAACAGCTATTTTAGCATTTTGCTAGCTGTGGCTTGAGTACAACTGGTGATCGGAAGGCATTCAGGCTTCTTGCATGTGTTTGCTACGTGCTCAGTTTTGCTCGAGAGCCAGGAGATCTGTGGTGATGGAGATGGGAGCAGGTCTTCCAGCAGAGAAGGAGCTTTCCTTCCTAAGCAGTCTTCACTGCCCAGCTGGATGATCTTAAAAATCTGCTAGTGCCTTTTTAATTTTACTGTTGCTATGCCAGGGTTCCTGCGGAGGTAGTTCAGAAAATGCAGTCTCTCTTATTCTGCTTGCTGCTTTGTCCTGAAAACTTCACATGCAGAGCCACAGATCAAACAACAAATTTTACTGTCTTGGAGTCTGTGATGCCTCTATCTAAAACTGAGCTGAACTTTGTCAGAGCCTTGATGTAGTGTGGATTTAGTTGGTGGGTTGTTTTGTTAGGACTGAAATGTATCTGAATCTTCCTGGCTCTCCAACTGTTCTGCCTTTAAGGTAAGTTCTGGACAACTAATGTGGAGACAGACTCAAAAGTTTGATTTGCTTGGCAGGCAGGCTTTCTCATCTCTAAAAACTTAAGCTTTTGAGTCTAGGGGCTCAACTCCTGTTTTCTATCTTGTATTGAAGACTAGGTTACATAGCAGCCCCTTCAGAGGATTTATTTCTTGAGTGTGTATGTAAAGCTGTTTCATTAATGAGAGCAAGAAATACTATGCTACAAGTACAAGGTAAATCTGTCGCTGCTAGGATTTTTATGAATGCACTAGTACGTACGCAGGGTGTGTGTCTTTGATGAAATACGCAATGCCCTGGAATTGCTGGTTTGTCCTTGCTGAGTTACGGTACCATGAATTACAGGATAATACCTACAGCATTTGAGTTTCTTGGGCATATTTGAGAACTTACCATGCTTATTCACAGATCTGAGGTTTATCATTACCTTGGGAAGAGACTTTGAAGTAAACAAATGCAATGTTGTTTGTTTTTAATCTGAGAAGCAGACAAAAATGTGATGGTGAAGGAAGAGATGGGAGACAAAGGTGGGAGGGAGTGAGTTATTTGTAATGGCCAGGAATGACTTCACTGTCCCTGCCAAGCTGACTAAATTGACTACAGAAGAAAATATCCCAAATCAGAGGCCAGTTTTGACTTTGTTGGGAAATGTTGTCTGCCAGCCCCAGAGATCTAACAGATGGCCAAAGAAAGTCGTCTCCCCTATAACTATTTGTATGATACTGGGATTACTTCTGTAATCAGCAGCGTATTAGTAGACTTGTTGAGTGTCTTTGCGAAAGAGACTTGGTTCTCCATTACTTCCATCAGTGTTAACATCCTTCTGTAACAACCAGAACAAAATAAAGCCAGTGCAAGCTCAAATCCTCTGTTAAATCTGACTTTTATTGAAAGAAATGAGGGTAATCTATCAAAGATATACAAGGCAGCATGTGCTTTCACTGCTCAGCAGGGCTCTTCCAAGAACTGTGGGGCAAGAGAGGGGCTTGCTGAAGAGATGTGGCAGATCATACAGGAGTGTTTGTGGTATTTTTTCTCGCAAGGCGGTGACTTTACTAATGCTTTTCTGTGGGGAGGGAGTCTCAGGAGAGCCACGCTCAAATGCATGCAGTACTTGTAAAGAGTGAGAACTAGAGGCAGACTCGTGAAGGCTGCGGAGGATAGAAAATCTGGAGGCAGTGCCAGCGTGTGCAACATGGTGTTGTGTGGCATCCTACAGAAGGAGTTAACGACCTTGCTGGTGAATCGACTAAGGGACGTTTCTGCTTTCCCTGTGATTCAGAAATTAGTGATAATTAGCTTTTTTAATTGTGTAGTATCTTCTCCTCATGGAGAATTCTCCTTCTTCCTGGTGGATTTTTAGTTGTTTGTGTCATATTGACACAAATACTGTAGTATCTAAACTGTACTCTTGATTTAAAATCCAAATGGGTTTAGTTTAGAGAATTTGAGGTGTTTGATTTGGTCTTAACTAGTGTTGCAGTAACTTTGGCAGAAGGTGGAGGGGGAGGATGATAGTACGCGTTTTAGATTTGGCAGAGCTCCAGTAGGATGCTCGCTGGGAAGGGACTCGGAACACAACTATCCTACTTGCTGGCAAACGCAGTTAACGTGAAAGCAGATAATAAATCAGACTCTAAATTGGTCACAGAGGCTGATTTTTATTTTAATCCAACTTAACAGCTAACTGCAATGATTACCTTCTGTGGAAAAATAGATGAACAGTCTGACTTCTATGTTAGAGTGATACAAGGTTCTTATTATGATAATAAAAACTTGATACTTTTCCACAGAAACATTCTTTGCTTTGGTTAGGACATTGAGGGTGATCTGGTGGCAACGGAATAGTTACTTTAGGAGTCAAATACAGAAGTGAAACTCCTGAATGCACACACCTGAATACAAGGCTACCTTTATGCTACTGTAAGTCATAGTGGTAATATATATTTTTTTGCTGGAGGTGGCATGGATTTTGCACTAGGCATTTGATAGCTGATCTAAAGTAGAACTGAGTGAGACTTGTTATTTTGAGATAAATGATGACTTCTGATACCAGTCATTTGTGCTGAAGGTAGAGCAAGATCTAAAATAAATACAGCTTTCTTCTTTCTACTTATGATTGCTTGTAATGCTGACAGATTTGTGCAGGTATACTAGAGTTGGTGGAAGCCGATTTAAATGAAGGTTGATGTGAAAACTAAAGGGTCGGATTTGTTTGGACTCCTCCTACCTTGTCACTAAATCTTCCCTTCAGGTTTTTTTAGTTACAAATAAATTCCACTTATGAAGATTGAGAACTGTTTCCTGCTTACATTGTCACTTTAGCAATTCAGTTCTGTTTCTGGCCAATATATGAACTCAGGCCTCTTGAGACACTTGGCTTGTGTTGGAAAGAATTAATTTTAAAAAATAGTAATAAAAATCAATTATGCACTCTTTCCTCCTCTGCTTAGTTCTTTACTAATGATGTGGATGTCTAACAATACAAGACTACTTTAAGCTTTTGGCCAATGTGTGTTTGTAGAAGTGTTTGAGATAACTGAACAGTTATATAGATTGTGTGATGTAAATGAAGGGAATTGGTGATGCAAAAATTAAGTTTACCAGAATAAGGGACCTAAACATTGTTTAGTAACAAATCTTTTGAAAGCTAGTCTATGTTGTCTTCATCCTCTTCCAGTTAAGCATTTTAAGATGGCAAAGCGCCAAGTTTAAGTGGGGTGATGTTTTCCTTCAGGTGGTTGTTCCCTCCACTACCTGTTGCCAGGGCTAGTTTTGAATTTTGGGGCTGTTGGCAAACGGTGTGCTCGTGTGTTGTTGTATGTGTTCAGAATAATTCTGGGTTGAATAAATTATTGCCTGAGTAGGAGGACTGTCTTAACTAATTCTTCATTTTTTTTTTTGGTAATTTGCACCCTTGTGGTTACCAAAGAAAATTGATGGATCTATTGTGTATGTGTATATTTATACAGTTTTAAAAACAAATGGTATGTGGGCAAGGAATCAGTGCTTTGTATTAGCTCGTATTTGAAAGCAAATAAAAAGCAAGTAGTGCGATTTTTTTAGGGAAATGCTGGTATCTTTGTGGGTTACCGGTGCCCTCTCGAGGCGAAACTGAAAGGTGCAGCAGTCTGACAGCAGGAGTGGAACTGGAGCAGCTGATACCTGCTCTGCACTTGTAAATGCTGATCTCGGACCCACGTTTGTAATCTGGTTTTGCTACTTTCTTGTTTTGTAGGGGAAGATACTAAAGAAGATCTGCAGGGGAAGAGAAGTCTCGGCGAGAAAGTTTCTCTGTATAGAGGTGACATTACACTGCTTGAGGTTGATGCCATCGTTAATGCTGGTAGGTGGTTAAATGTTTTATGTTGTTATGTCTTGACAGACCTCTATAGTGCTACATCACAAGTCTGAACTTTGAAAAGTTACGTAAAATTGATATGTCCTGTGAAAGGCTCTTGGAAACTATATATTTTTTTCCCCAATTTATCTATATTGCATCTCTTCAGTCTGTGTGCTTTTACTGTGAGAAGGAGCGATGCAAAACTAATAGCGTAGTCTCCAAGAAAAAAAAAAGTCTTACATTCATTTTTGACTTAGTTTGAGTGTCTGAGACTTCACACTTGATGTTGTAGAAGATTGAACTTTGGTACTAAACTACTGTAGTACATTCTGGTCTGTTTTTATAAGTCAAGGCATTTGTGGGCTAAGTAATGTGAAAACTTTAAGGTGATAGGAAAACTGAATTTCTGTTTTATGTGGCTTGAATATTTGCTGTCTTGTAGAGAGACTGTATCTTTCAGCTTTTTGGTCTAGAGTTCTAAATGTTTTAGTACCTCTTCTCGCTTAGTGACCATGTCTCCATGTATGCAACTGAGGTGAAGAACTGCATGTGGTGTCCTCCTGTGATGAAAGAGGAGGGGGGAAATGCCTAAGCAGTTAATTTCTTTGTTTGTTAGGTTGTAATAACCTAATTTGGCTGGTTGAGAAAGACGACAACAGGAAGCTTTCCCTCTACGCACACCGCAGCCAAGTCTTACCTGCACTTCCGACCCCAAAAAGAATATCATGTGTGTCCTGAGACTGGAAACTTTTTTTCCCCCTAGTATTTGACTGGCTTTGTCCTTAGTTATTGGGAGTATTGATTCATTTTCGAGAACTAATTTTTGGTGGTATTCGTTTATTGGAAGGAAACATACTGCAGTACCTTATCTGTGATGGAATAAAGTACAGAGCTTCCCAAGGTTGTATTGGCCAAAATTGACGCGTTTACTTACCACAGTAAAAAGCTGTGTGGAGATGCTGGCTCCTGTCTGTAAAGAGTGCAGAAATGTTTGCACATACAGTGTAGAAGTTAGCAAACAGTCTCTCTTGGATTGTTTGATGTTGTTTCCCTTTGCGTGACTCCCCCCTTTACTGTGGAGACGTGCTAGTGGGTTTTGTGAAGTACAGGTAGAATCCTTAGTTATGTCAAAATGCATTTTTGCACTCCAGCAGGTAATGAGGATGATATTTCCATGTGAAAGGTTTTAATTAATCTTCTGGTTTACTGATGCACAAAAGCCTTTCTAAATTACAGGCAAACAATATGGTAGCATCCGTGTAGCAATCCTCTCCTTGCTGTGTCGGTGAGGCCTCTGAAGCTTTAATATTTTAATTTCCTCCCCCTCCCCTTAGACTTTCAAAATGACATTTCCAGTAGTCCTCTTGCTGACTTCCGTACTTTATTACTCTACAGTAAGTCAATATTAGCATACTTCTCTCGATTTTATTTTTAGATTTTCTTTCTTCATAGGCCTCCCTCGAATTACAGGCTGGAAGTAGCTGCAGATTAGCTTTGGAATAGGAATACTTTTCTTTTCTTGATTAAAAGGGGTTTTCTCCCTTTCTCTTGAAATGTCCCAAAACCTATATCCCAGACTGCTGATGATGTTATCTACCTGTAAACTTTCCTGCCATCCTGGTAAGGAATGCGTCTGTCTAAGTAGAAATAAGAAATAGAACCCAATTAAAATCCACACATATTAATATGTAATTTTGAGGAAAGGATTAAAGACCAGTCAAAACAATAAAACTGAGGTGGAAACACCTAAAGAGGGACGTGAGACTCTTGAAGTATCTGGAAGGCTTTTGGCAAAAAGAAAGAAGTTGTTTCTACTGATATTTTCTGTAAGTAAGTTAGACAGGGGTTGGATTTGGGCTTAATGAGAGATTCAGATGAGATGTTGGCAAAACTCCTTATTGGAAGAGACAGTGATGCTTTGCTGTATCAGGCTGATGTGCAGCACCAGTCCTAGGTCAAGGCATTGGTACAGGTGGATTTCCGAGTTTCTTCTAGCTCTTTTCTTCTGTAATCTTTTATAGTTCCTAAAGTTCATAATATATTAATTCTTATGAGTTGTTAATATGCTTAGATTAAAATACTAACCTATAGTTACCTTGAAAAATGAAATATTCTCTATATGTCAGTGCAGTAATTAAATTTTAAGTGTAAGCCTTTGATTTGCTCATGGTTTCAGTGTTACACTTTTTTTCTCTTTTGAAGTTAAACCTTTTAAACTTATCGTGGAGGGTAGCTGGAAAGCTAAATGAGGAGGATGTTTTGGTTCAAGATCCTTATTTATGTAAAAAATCCAGCTGCTGCCCTGGTTATTTTTTTTTTTTTAAATCAAGCAAAGGTTCAGTGAAATTGTAACATCTCTTGGATGGTATCTAAAAACATGTTTCTGCACTCTGTTTTTGCAAAGAACTCCATTGTTTTTCCTTCAATAATTAAAATTATCCAAGCCTCAGAGAGATGAAGCAAAAAGTAGTCACAGTACCAGCTTCTGTCCCTAAGTTGAATAAATTGCAGTCTGTCAAACATGGAATAGGAGACAGGCTCTCTAGAGGTAAATCTGTGCAAGTTCTTTTTATGCTTAAAGCCTCCTAGCTACCCCAAATGTTAATTACTGACACTCTCCCTAAACCAGGGCTTGCATCTGGCAAGAGGGAGGAAGGAAGGAACAAACCCTCTTGGGACTTTTTATCTGAATTCAGTAATTCCATCAAATATCACCTGTAATAAATAGTTTAACATACGGCAAGTCATATCCAAATGAAAGCTGCAGGAAGATACTTACAATGTGAATGTTTTCATTTACATTGACTTAAGCAACAAGAAAATACGCCTTAAGTAAAGGGAATAGTATGGCAAATTCTGGGGCTGTGCAAGGATTCCAAATTGTTCAGATTGTCTCCAGATTTGGATGCAAACATATTGCTGGGGGGCGTGGGGGGAATATATATTTTCTAATACCTGCCTGTGAGGGGTAAATGAGACATAAATGGATTTACTTAATTAAACAGGGGTGTGAGAATATGTGTAGTAACTTGCCTGTAGCACTGAGTTTATACTGTGATGTCCTCCTTTAGGCAGCCAGATAACGGCGTGACTCTTCAGAGTATGGCCGGGTTTGTTTCTGAGCTGTACTGTGCAAACACTGCTGTTAGATGTAGTACCTTACCTTGTGCTCTGAATTCTATTTCCCATTTGAATTTCTTGTTTACAAATAAGAGTTAAATTGGTAACTGGATTTTTTCCGCTAGGCTAACAGAGGTGTTAATGGTGATCTTAGCTAGCTAAATGCCAAGATACCACTGAGCACTGCTACGAAAGGATATCCTTTTCTCCTAGACTTTAACAGAAAAACTGAATGTTAATTTCCAAAAATGTTTTCTAAACATTTTAAGCTAAATGAGGGCAACTATGGAAGCAGTGGAAGTGAAAATTTATGTCTTTACTCATTGTCGAAACAACCATGTCAAACCAGCCACTTCGAAATAATTTGGGATCAGAGTGAGGATCTATTTTCTGGCTTCTGAAGAGAGTGAGAGTTAACCTGAGATGCAGCGTGAGGGAGAAGGTAGCTGAAAAAGGGAGCTGATGTGCCATTTTGGGAATATCAGTGTCAATTATCTACCCCTGTAAATGTGTTACCCGTGCAGAATGGCTCCCTAAAAGTTCCTTGCTGCTGGTTGCATTGCAGACAGGTGTTAGTTTAACTTGATGTTTTGCCTAAGGTGTCCTGTTATGTTAATTTCCTTCCTCCCCTTTTTTTTTTAAGGATTCAGGAAAGATTTGTACAAAAAAAAAAATCATCTTATTTTTACTCCTGTATCCTTTTCTGCTCTTTTAGTATTACACACTAAGAAGGTGCACAGGCTCTCCTCAAGGCATGTACTTACTGCATAAATCCATGATAACTGGCCTTTTTAACAAATTAAATATTCCTGGATGTCACTTCATCTGGATGCCAAAAGTGCTCCAAGCACCTGAAAGCCAGATAACCGCAATTAGCCGCCTTCCAAATAACTCGTGGGAACTGAGCTTGGGGGGGTGTCTGTGCGTTTAGAGGAGGGAGAAGGGGGGTCATTTAGTCTCTCTGCCCCTTTCCTCTCAGCTCTTTTAACACAAGTTTTATTCATGCTTCAGGCATTTCCTGGTAGAAAGCATTTCTGTGGACCTAATGGGCTATATGAGCAAAATAGTTTCAGATAATATTGGAATACTAAAGCCACAGCATGTGTAATACCACTCCTGCTGCCTCACCAGCTCCCTCTGCCTTAATGTTTTTGAGGTGCTTTCTCCAAGGTATCATACGGATTTAGGGAGGAAGTCTTTCTGCTGGCAGTTAATTTAGCAGCAGTCCCAAATAAGTGGTGTATGTCCTGAATTGTGACGAAAGAAAAGTTGTTTCTCTCCAGGTCTGCTTGCCTGCTGCCTCTGCTCATGTAAAACCTCGACGGTTTGACACGATGGTCTTGTGGTTTAGGTGTGCTTGATGTCGTGACACTGGGCCCATCGGAAAAACAAAAGGGATTTGTCCACCAGACATGGAGCTTATTCTGCTCGCTTTTAGGCTTCAAGTGTGTTATTTTCATAGAGCAGCCAATCCCAAATACAGAAATAAGCAGTGAAAGCCTCAGTAAGATTTGAAAAATAAATTGTGCAGTATTTATAGTATCAGCTAAGCAGTAAGTACTGAATTTCCTCTGCATTTTTAGTAAGTGCAGGGAAAAACATGTTGTTATTTTTGTCATGCAGTAACTTTTAAATCTGACGCAGACAAAGGAGTTGTGTTTTTGGAGTGAGTGTGATATGTATGTCTGTGTACTTGATACACCTTAAGCAGCAGTTCATCACCACTGACCTCAGGTATTTCTTCACTTCTTACCTGTTAATAAATCTTACTGGCCCAGTTCTAAGATAAGGCAGCATGTACTAATGTGCTTGTGAGTCTTTACTAGGAGCAAGATCGAGGGGAAATGATTATGCGAGGAAAAAAGGATTATCCTTATTTTTATTTGCCTGGAGGGAGGAGAGTGACTTGCAGAACACTAGAAGAAATGTTAGTACTACTGAGCTTTGAAAAATACTCTTGGATTTCTGTACAAAAGTACAGTACTGAGAAGAGAAACCTTTAATCTACTGGAAAAAGGAAGGTGGTCAGTTCTAATCAAGTAGATGTTTCTGGCAAAAAGTCTATAGTATTGCTTCTAAATTAGCAATTAGACAGTTTTTACGGTTATAGCAACTAGGTGCCTCCCTTTAAACTGTACTTGAGTGCCGGAACCATCTCAAATCCTCCCAAATTTGGGGGAAAAACTATCACCTTTTAAAGGTAATATTTTTTTCGTGTAAGAAAACATGAGAAGTAAAATCTTACTCTGATAAATAATGAAAAGAGTTAATGAAGAAAATAGGTAAACAACTTTATAGATGCCTTCTTCGCTAACCTTGGATGCTGGAATTTAGTTACTGAACCTCATACAGTTCAAGAAGAGGTTTTCTCTACAGGAAATGATCTACATATCTGCAGTGAGTCCCTTCAGCTGGGGATGCTGGTTTGGCAGGCACACTGCACAGGTTTCTTAGCTTCCTTGGCATATTCTGCAGGGCCAGCCGAGTGAAGGTGCACAAAGGGGAGGGTCTCTTGGTTGCTTTAAGAGGTGAGGATGTTTTCAAGGAGTGAATATCATCTGGGCCTTTTCAGCCAATCTGTAAGAGTTTAAAACGCTTGTCCTGCTGTACCTCCCTGTCCTGGTACTGGAAGTGTACGGAATGGGAAAATGTTCAGTTTCAAATATGCTATGTTTGCTTTGCTTGTTGTAGGACTGGTTTCAACTGGAGCCTCTGCATGACTCGACTTAGAAGGCGAAATAGCCATTTTCGTATTAAGTCTCAACTTTCCCTAATGAACATGCCTTTCCTCCCTCAGGCTTCTGACTTCACGGCTGTGTTTCATTATTTTAGTGTAACAGTAAACTCTTTTTCATTTTTCTTAACAGGAGATAGCAACAGATTTTCTGCTGGACTGTTCTTTTCCTGGCCTTGACCTTGAAGTATAATCTGATTGTTCAATTTTATGAGTCATTGCATTTTTTTTTAAGTCCAAAATTACACATCAAGGTAGAAGTACTATGTATTGAAACGGAGAACTGAATATATTATCAGTGAATTATGCTTAAACGAGTGTGCAAGTATAGATAGTGGCTGAACTATGCCTTTCCACATAAACACCTTGTTAATGTGCAATCAGTCACTGCAGTTGCCTTGAACTTGGTGCTTAATGAACAGGTGGGGAAAAAGGATGGATTCTAATCTGGAACAGATCTGACATCAGGCAATTTCACTGATTGCTAATCCATTTCATTTAGCAACTTAATTTATCACACAAAATTTTCATCTTGTAGCTTCTGAAGTAGAAATTACTTCAGAAGTGGCCTGTCTGAATATTATGAAGGTATTTGAGTCAGTTGTTGGGCCTGAACTAGTATTGTGTAGAATCATAGAATCCTTAGGGCTGGAAGGGACCTTCAAAGGTCATCTAGTCCAACCCCCCTGCAAGGAACAGGGATATCTCCAACTAGATCAGGTTGCTTAAGGCCTCATCCAACCTGGCCTTGAACGTCTCCAGGGATGGAGCATCCACCACCTCTCTGGGCAACCTGTTCCAGTGTTCTACAACTCTTATGGTAAAAAATTTTTTCCTAATATCCAATCTGAATCTACCTCCCTCTATTTTAAAACCATTACCCCTTGTCCTATCACAACTGGCCCTCCTGAACAGCCTCTCCCCATCTTTCTTGTAGGCCCCCTTGAGGTACTGGAAGACCGCTATAAGGTCACCCCGGAGCCTCCTCTTCTCCAGGCTGAACAGCCCCAACTCTTTCAGCCTGTCCTCATAGGAAAGGTGCTCCAGCCCTCTTATCATCTTTGTGGCCCTCCTCTGGACCCTCTCCAACTGGTCCATGTCCTTCTTATGTTGGGGACTCCGGAACTGGACGCAATACTCCAGGTGAAGTCTCACGAGGGCAGAGTAGAGGGGGAGAATCACCTCCCTTGACCTGCTGGCCACGCTCCTCTTGATGCAGCCCAGGACGCGGTTGGCCTTCTGGGCCGCAAGAGCACATTGCCGGCTCATATTGAGCTTCTCGTCCACCAGTACTCCCAAGTCCTTCTCCTCAGGGCTGCTCTTGATCCATTCTCTGCCCAGTCTGTATTTGTGCCTGGGATTGCCACGACCCACATGTAGGACCTTGCACTTGGCCTGGTTAAACTTCATGAGGTTGGTACGGGCCCACCTCTCCAGCCTGTCGAGGTCCCTCTGGATGGTATCCCTCCCTTCCAGCGTGTCGACGGCACCACACAGCTTGGTGTCATCGGCGAACTTGCTGAGGGTGCACTCCATGCCACTGTCCACGTCACCGACAAAGATGTTGAAGAGGGCCGGGCCCAACACGGACCCCTGAGGGACGCCACTCATGACCGGTCTCCACTTGGACATCGAGCCGTTGACCACTACTCTCTGAGTGCGGCCATTGAGCCAATTCCTTATCCACCGAGTGGTCCATCCATCAAACTCATGCCTCTCTAGTTTAGCGAGAAGAATGTCGTGCGGGACAGTGTCAAAAGCTTTGCACAAGTCCAGGTAGATGACATCCGTTGGTCGACCCTTGTCCACCGATGCTGTCACCCCATCATAAAAGGCCACCAAGTTGGTCAGACACGATCTGCCTTTGGTGAAGCCATGTTGGCTGTCACCCACCACCTCCTTGCTCTCCATGTGCCTTAGCATGGTTCCCAGGAGAATCTGTATGTATGTAAGTGTACATACTTACTCTCCTCTTTTTTATTTTGCGGTGACCAGGAGTTCTTAGAGCTTGTTTGAAATTATTCTTCAGCTCTTCATTCACCATAAAAATAAGTCCCTGGACTCAGGTGTTCCAGCTGTTGAAAGCGGAATCAACAAAATGTAAAATCTGCCCTTAAGTTGCTTATAGGATTTTTGAATGGGATTTTTGCGTTTATTAACGTTGATTCTGTGGGGTTTTTTTTGGTGTGATTTTTTTTTTTCTTTTTTCCCCCCAACTGAGCTAAACAGAAATGGTTACGTATTCTGGGAGGTTCTTAGTGAGTTCAATGTCTAGTAACATGTTTCATAAGCATGTTTTGAATATTTTCTCTCCAGCGTACAGCGAGGGAAACTGAAAACTTGTATTGAAGTCTCTTGCATGGAGTCATCTGGCATCTGCCTATGTAACTTACACTGTTGTAATTTCCTCTAGGAATAGAACCAATAATGCCAACAAATTGTTGTTAATTTGGTTTTCATCTTTAGTGTGAGCAGACTGTGGTGTTAATCAAAGGTTTCTCAAGTTAATTTATAGTTGGTGCAATTATACTTGTGTGTAAAGCCCCAGACTAATTTATATGTATTCCCCACTTATTAATCAGACAAGTCAATGTTAATAGTTGAGGGAATCGGTCATTCTCAATCATGACATCTGTGAGTGAGTTTATTACTGCTTTCTGTGGAAAATACTTTAAGTGCCGCTGGTGAGTAGTAGACATGGTTAAACTTTCCCTCTGCTTTTTGTCTAATCTGATTTCAGTGTAGTTCTTCCCTGTAGTGTAATACTCATTTGGATGAAAACTAAAAAAATCTCTGTAAGGTGACAGTGATCAAGAGAATGAAACCAAAGAAATGTACAGCTAGACGTATGGTTTAATTTAGGCGGGTTACTTTCGCTGCTGTCTTGGTCAAACACCATTTGCTCTAAGGATGTGGCAAAGGCTTAAGAATGAGGATATTAATTCAGAATCGTACTGCGACAAGTACGGTCACAATATACTTTGAAAACGTCCCAGATTTAATTAGTGTAACTCAAAACTTAAGAACAAAAAAGAAAAGATTGACTTGAACATGGCAGGAACAGACTTTTTTTCCTCATTTTGGGGTGCTTTGGGAGAGGAAAACAAATTGTAGTGAAATGTTTTCAATATGCTAATATATTCCACCAGTGTGCCTACAGCTGTGTCACTGAGCTAAGAGATGGCTTCTGGGTGGGTCCGTGCTTCAGGTGTGGGCCTGGGCATTTTCACGCAGGTTTGTGTTGTGCCTGTGAGTTGAGGGTCTCAGGTGGTGGAATGAAGACCTAAGCCTTGCATGCCTGCAAGGAAAGCTTTGCGGATCAGCCTGCCATACGGCCAGATACTGTAGACAGATGGGCACTTTGTGTTAACAAGCAGCAGGATGTGGGTGTTCACTCACTTACTGAGAAGCCTCAGAAAAAGCAGTAGAGAAGAAAATATACTTTCCATCAGAACAATGCACTTAAAAGGCTCCTTAAACTAGCAAGTTGTGGACTGAGGCACCAGGCTGTGTTGCAGCAGGTTGAGTTGCAGAGCAATGCTATTTGACTTTCCAGGTTATTCGTCTCTCCACGCTGGCATGAAAGTTTGAGCAGAATGAGATGAGGGTGCATAATATCTAAATATCTAAACCAGGTTTCCCAGAGAAGTTATGGAT
The DNA here is from genome assembly GCF_009769465.1 of Tauraco erythrolophus. Taxonomy (NCBI): domain Eukaryota; kingdom Metazoa; phylum Chordata; class Aves; order Musophagiformes; family Musophagidae; genus Tauraco; species Tauraco erythrolophus. The sequence goes on along the minus strand of NC_141466.1, from coordinate 125,614,765 downwards.
ACCCCATCATTGGAAGTGTTTGAGGTTGGCTTGGATGGGGCTTTGAGCAGCCTGATGTAGTGAAAGATGTCCCTGCCCATGTCAGTGGAGGGTAGAACTAAATGATCTCTGATGGTCCCTTCCAACCCAAACCATTCTATGAATCCATGAAATACCCTGGCACAAAGTCAGATGACCAAGTATCTCCTCTGACTGGATTCAGCATATTCTGTTAGTTTTCCGATGGTCTGTGGTACATAGACTTATTTAACAAGTTGGTCTTCATCAGTGTTGATACTTTCAGGCTGTTGTCTGTTTCACCCAGACCAGTATATGCCCCTTATTTATTTATTTGTGCATCTGTTGTTGAACCCATTTATTGTCTCTTATTATTTCTAGATTCCCCAGGGCAAGAGTTGTGTATATAAATGATGTGTTTCTGATATTTTTGTTCCTAAAAAACCAAAACCAAACTGCTTAGGAGCTTTATGAATACAAATAAAAACATTTCAAGTAATGTCGACATTTTCTGGAGTAGAGAAAGAATGAGTGGGAGTAGAGGACACTACTTGCATCATTTGTGACTTGTCAGATTTAGAAGTAACTCATTGTATTGTAGTGTTTGTGCTTTCATGTGGTCTCTTAGCTTCTCAAGTTTGTGCCTGGCCACTCAAACTTAGCACATTTTATCTCCCTAAAACTGGGGACTGTGCGTGTTTCTAAGTAGGGCAGTCAGAGCTATGTGGGCTCTGCTGGAGATGGAGGTTTTAGCAATGTTCAGTAATTAAGAGCAATAGTGACAGGCTGTGAAATGTCAGGCCTTTCACTGTATAGTCTTTTCTTTCAGCCTCTCAGTCCTCTGACATTGCTTTATTTTATTCTCTGTGGTTTGAGGGGGTGGTAACTTAAAATCCTGGCTCCTGTTAATAGAATTTCTTCCTTGTATTCCAGGACTGTAACGCGGACTTGACTAACCATCAGACCAACGTGATTATTGATCCTTCACGCCCTGGTTCCCCTGGACCTTTTTTGTGTGTGCCCTTTCTAGATAAAACTAGCAAGATGCATGCAAAACACCTGCAAAGTTCAATTTCTTCCAAGTCTTTGACTTCTTGCAGTTGTGAGGTGCCATGAATGCTTTCTGACAGCAGGTGGCAATAGTGCCACTGTTACGGTGGAGCCACATTTTGCCCGTGTACCTTAATTTTCCTGGACGTAAAATCAGTAATGACTTAAGCAGAGGAAACATAATGCATGTATCCTAGGACTGCTTGTTGGATAGGCCATCAATACGGCTCGTACTTGCTAAACATCTACTCCATTTCATTATGTGTGTTTAGTGTGTGTTTGAAATAGAACGGGAGACAGACGTGGCTGGGAAGAACTGTGAGCATGTTTTACTTTATAGAGGAATGTATTTAGGGAGAACCTTGCTTTTCAGCCGGTCTCATCCTACATCTGACAGTGCAACTGTCATCTTGAGTGCACTGATGGAGCAGTGTGGTGTAAGAAACAGCTCAAGGTGGTCTTGAGCAATTATACTTAGTTTCATAGTATTAAATTGACTTTTAATCAGGACTTTTGAGGGATTATCCAAAGGATTGCGGGCTTTTAAGCCAATAGTTGCAACAGTATGTTCTCAGTCAAGATAGGCACGTATCATGGTGCTTTTTAAAGGTTTTTGTGTTTAAAAACCCCGAACCAGTCAAGCTTCTAGTAATTGAAAAGAGTTAGGATGCAAGAGAAGACTTCTTTAAAATCTTCTCTCTGCAGTACCTACAAAACCTTGGCAGTGGGTTGTCAGCTGGTGGGCTGAGATTATCTGTGTACTGTTAATATTTCCCGCTCGTACTTCTCTGTCCAGGTGTATGTTTGCTCTTTCCTACCTTTGTGTTGTAACTATAAACACACGGGGATGGACTAGGTTGTTCTGGGTTTGTACAGATACTGGCTCAACATGATCTCAGTCAGTGCGAGTAGTACAGTAAGGTTAGCATGGGAATTACTATGCAAAACGTAATCCCATTCAATGCATGTAGTTAAGTATTGGATAGGGAAGGTCTACTTTGATCAGAGCAAGTAAACTTTAGGTTTGTGTATTCTAACTTCCTAGACAGAAAACAGGATACCTACTCACCAAAATGCTTGTGAGAGCTGATGTTCAGCAAAGCTGTTGTGTAGCAGTCTGGCTAACCTCATCTGTCTCCTCCTTTCTCCTCTGGCAGGAGGCATTGCTGTTGCTTAATTCTCTTAGCTGCTGAGTAGAAGACTGAGGCTGTGTCTTCCACACTTTTATGATTACAAATTTGCCTAATGTTTTTGCCATTTGCTGCAGTTTTTGGGGAAGCTTTTCAGAAATGTTAGTCACTTGAAATACGGTTTCAATTACTTGTTACATAAGTAATTATGAACTGTGAAATGTAATTTAGGTTTTGTTTTGACCTATGGCTGTTAGAAACCGACTTTTCTGACAAAGGGAAAACATTTCTGTTGCAAAACCAGAAGTTGCTTTCTCTCATGTTTCAGAACGTCTCTCGCTTCAAAGTTAATATCAAGAGTATGGCTTGGCTTTAAAATCTGGACTCCAAACCACTGCATGTGACCTGCTGTCACAGTTGTAAAAATTAGTAATTGCAAGTAAATAGACTTCAAAGCACAGTGGAGGCTTGCGAAAGTGGTATTTGCTTGTTAATCCAAGCACAATGGAGAGTGTTGTTTGCATCATGTGCAAGTAATAGGCGCCTGTATATTCATATGGCATTGTTCAGAGTTGTTTCTGAAACATGCAGTGTTGTTCCAATGCATGAGGGGTTTGTTTTAATGACAGTATTGAAGATGCTGCAGTGCCCTATGGCTTCTTCAGAGCAGCGTGTCGATGAGCTACCGGCGCTCCCGTACGTTTCTGATACCTGTGAAGTTTGCACTCAGAGCTGACAAGAATGTTCAAACGTGATTTTAGTATCTTCTGCTTGGATTGTCACTTGCACAACATGCTCGAATGGCCAAGAGGGGACATGAGTGGTACCATTCCTTCCTCCTTTGGGGTACCCTGTCCCAAATACTGGTCCTGTGGCTGCAGAGGAGCTATTCAGAGCTTTGCTGCTTCTCCCCTGCGCTGTGCTGGAGGACAGGCAGTCTCATAAAGAAGATATTACTTGGCTCTTGTAGGAGCTATGTTGTAATGCCCTTGTTCTCAGTTGGTTTCAGCAGTGATGCCTGGGGCTTTTATTGCCTACTGTGTTTGAGTCGTTGAAATTTGTGAAAAAGCAGTGATTCAGAAAACTTCTTAGAATTAATGCTCCTTCTCTCTGTCACTTGCATGTCTACGCTGCAGTAACTTTAGTCTGGTGTACGACATGAATCACTTAAGCATGGCTCTGTAGCACCTTCATTTTGTGCTTTAAAGTTGGTTCCTGTAGAGTAATAAATAGAAATAGTTAATATCTGCTGTGCCTAGTTGGAGGCTGTCTCAAAAAGATGGTTCTGTCAGCTGTATTTGATTTGTATTTCGAATGTTTTGCATTGCAAATCTGTGTTAGAAATGCTTTTAGATTTAAAGTGTGAACCATACTGCTTTTTCAAGAGAACTGTACTCTTGTGTCATGTGAAATAACTTTTTATTTAAGGAAGAGATGGTATTGCTTTCAACTCTACAAACCAGGTTATAGAGGAATGTAAGTCTTCCCAGTTACTTGATATACTAGATAATATTAACTGGCAACCCATTTCCTTCACTAACAATTTGTGGTGTATGGCCTATTTCAGAGAAACTGTTTTTTCATCTGGTCGGTTTCAGTCCACTTTGAAGTGATTATGTCGAGCGCTGTGGTCCAGGTCATTACTTGACCAGTTCTGAATTTCTGCAAGTCTGAGTCCAGATATTATTACAAAATCAAATTTTATATGACTTCCAGAATAGTCAGTCAGTGAAAAATGGTGGTTTTTACCTGCAGGGTTCACTAAACAGTATCAGCAAAAGTAACAAATCCAGAATTTGTGTGACTTCTTATTCCTGAGGTTCCATGACTATTTTCATTTTAGGTTGGCCATTATCTTAAAAAATGTAACAACTGAATCTACCCTGAAGGAAGGGTGGACCAGGACAAATACAGCAGTTCTTAGTTTTCCTTTGATTCCATGGATGAAAGCGTCTCCAACTGCCGGAGGCCAGATGATTTTTGTCTTGTGTCACGGCAGAGCTTTGCCTACCGGCAGTTCTCACCTTGGCCCTGACCCAGCTAATTACAGTTTTGGTTTTGTTTTGTTTTGTTTTTTTTTTTTACTACTAGACGGCAAAACCCAGCATTTGAGAGCTGAGTGGTCAGCATTAGAGCTGTTAAGCCACAAAGAGTGAATTCTCTACCTTGTACCTCCTTTCTGGAAAAAAGGAACCTGCTTAGGAGGCCCAAACTTGGTGTTTTGGTAGGGCTTAGAGCCCAAAGGCTCTCTAGGTCAGTAATTCACAGCTTCTGAGGCTGCAACTCTAGTTCAGACTAGTCCCTAACACCAATAATAGATTAGATTAAAATAAAAACTGTTTCTGAAATTTGAATTGAATCCTCTGACAGACAGCACAAGCAGGGTTTTCAGGTGGGAGTATTTCTATTATATATTCTTATCAAAGACACAGCGTAAGGTTTTGGTTCCTTAGTTCTTTCTTAGTGCCCAGGAGTTGAGTTACATCTGGCTTCTCCACTTTCTCTGTGCTGGCATTGTCTGACTCGAAACAGGCTTTGAACCAGAAAGCCTGGCTTAGCAATCTCTCTGCTGCTTTCCTCTTCTCTCCCGTCTTCTAGCAGCTAGCACCTGGCAGAGCAGCTTGTGTTGACTGCAGCCTGCCTTTCTACCCTTTCCACCCTTCTCAGGAGGAGGCTGGGAGAGGGGAAGCGTACATGGCGTTGCCTTTTCTCCTTAGAAAGGCCCCTATGAGCTGACACCAGATGTAGAATCATAACTGCAAATGGGGCTTTCTGAGGATGACCTTCAACCTTTGGTTTCAGCAGCCAGGGAAGCTGTGCTGATGTGTTCAAAACCATTTTTCTTATTTGAGCCAGTGCTAATCATCCAGGAAAGATGAGTTTTGATCTTATTTCTTGTCGGCCTTTTTTGGAGATCCAAGGCTGTTCTGCTTTGCCTGGGGGTGAGAGTGAGATGGATGGCTCCTTGGTGTCTTTGCTACAGACACTGTGCCTTGGGAGTCTCCCCAGAGCACTGCTGGAGTCACTTCATATTTCATAATCCTCTCCTGACAATTAAGTCAATTTGCTGGTGCAGATGTGATGGAGCTAAGCTAGGACATTCTCCTTTTTCACCCAGGGCACAGAGTGAGAAGTTTACTCTTCTGCTTTGATGGAATTGAAAACTGAAGCGTATCGTTACCTGTCCCTGGCTTGGAACATGGCTCCGATTTGTCAGTGGCATTGCCACCCTTGCTGTACTCATTACTCATGAATTTATTTTCCTTTTTTTGTTAAGGAGAGGAGGAATCAAGGCAGACATGCGTTAAGTTTGGTGCACAAGGTGGTAAAGCACCGCTCCTCAACAAGAAAGGATCCAGCCATGAGCTGGGGAGCCTGGAACTCGAGCTGAGGACCTGCTTGTGGGAGTAGGGGAAGGACATGGCCTCAAGATCCTCAACCTTTTAGGAAAAGGGGACAGACACTTTGGATCTGTGCAAACTAAGTACTTTCCTGCCCAACGTGGTCTCTAACGGGATCAAGGGAATTTTTTTTTTTAATTTCCTGGCCAAATGCAACATTCCTTCTGCTAGAAATATTTCTTTGGCTTTGATTTTTTTGTTGTTGTTGTTGTTAAACAACATTATCTTACATGGTCTTGCTAAACAGATAATTTGGTTAATATTTTCTTGTTCCAGCTTGGGTCTAGTTTTCTTCAATCTTGGCTTGAATATGGTGCTGCAAATTTGGAGTTAGTCTGGTGAAATGGAGAATAAATTAAAGTTAATAAGTGGAATTTTGAATGCTTTCTGGTTGTGGTAATATCGGCTTATTAATTCTTACATTTTTTCTCTTGAGGTTGTTAAGTTTTTTACACACAGGATCTTTTTAGTTGATGTTTACACACTTTTAACATAGTAATTTGTTCTCAATGCCTATACTGCAACATGTAGTATGTGTGTATATTTGCACTCATTGTATTTAGATTTTTTTAAAATTTAGCTGCGATTTTAAGTGTGTTTTTCCAGACTAGCTATGTAAATAGTCTGCACCACCAGCATTGTACAAACACTGAAGATGGATTCTATATAATTAGTGAGACTGAAGAGTTTTAAATTATGATCCTGAATTCTGTTCCCTTGCAATATACCTCTTGAGTGCATATAATGAATGTATGAATTACATAAGAAAGGAAAAGTGCATATAAACTGGAAATAAAAACAGTTGATGGGCAGCTCTAGGCTTTTAATTCAACTTTAGTACAAATTGGTCCAGGTATCCCACAGTAGGGTAACTCTTGGTGAGACTGAGGTAAATGTATAAATACAACTTTCATGATACACACACAAAGTGCCGTTCTGTATTACAGAAGTTTGTATATCTTTCCTTCAAGTAGATCAGCTTTTAAATGCTGTTTTCACTTTCTGTATAGTATCATAATTGAGTTTCCTGCCATGTAACATGTCTGCATGTGTGAAGATAGCTGATGGGAGAAGAGAATGGAAAGAAAGATATTGTTTGAAAAGATGGTTTATGGAGTTTTTATTGCTTCTTATAGTGGTGCAACTGGTGGTCCACTTTTTTCTTTTGAAAACCTTACTGAGAACAGCTGATGTGTTAATGGATGTAGGGTTTCCATTCTCAACTGGACTGAAGCAAACTATTTCAGCTTAAGAACTGGAAACCTGAATCTGATACTTCCAAAGCAACTTTCTTCTGCTTTGTCCAAAATGTTTGCTTCTCAGAGTGCACGAGTGACTGTTTTTGGTACTAACATGTTATTCTTCTGAAGCTTAATACCTGCATCATGTATAATAGCTTGCAAGTTTTACTAAAATGCTGATTTTAAATAAGGCAGTTGTGTCACTGGATAGATTTGTGTTGAAGCCCTTAACCTGCAAAAACTGCGCAAGTTCTTAAATTCTAGTGTAGGCCTAGTTACGTTCACGTTGGAAGGATCGTTTATACATAATTTAAGGACGTATACATGTCTTGAAAAATTATGTGTTGAAGGGCTATTTCTCATTGAAGTTTTTTTCCCCCAGTATTTAATAAAAAGGCACTAATTTTTGTTCTCTTTAAAAGCTACTCTCTAATCACTGTAGTTCATTATTTCAGCTTCAAAGTGTAGTCTGTACAGAGAGGCAATGAGGTGTATCCACATCTAGAAATTAAGCAATAATCATGTAGTTTGGTGTTTCAACAGGCTTTGTTCATTAGTAAGTACAATGATCCGTTGTAAGTACTTGCTGTAGTCATGGTGTTCTTAACAGTCTGAAACTTAAACTCTCCAGAATGATTTTTAAGTATATGTTTCTGACTGAAGCAGTACCACCAGGTGTACCAAACGCAATTCCACATGTCTTGGTGTAATGGCAGCTGTTCTGCAGAGTCATCATGGGGAGAATATCGGCAATTGTGTGCACGATGTCTGCGGACATGCGTACGTGACTTAGAATTTACCAGTAATTCATGCTTGCGCTAAGAGCAAGAGCAACAACCAGGTTGGAAAAGCTTTCTTAAATAAAATACATTTGAAAAAATTGAAGCAAGAGGATAGACAAAGGTGCAGAGAACACTGAGAAAACAGAGAAAGGGGAGAAAATAAAATTACCGTGCCGGAAATTAGCGGGAGAAGGAAGTCGGCACTCAAGTACAGGTGGGCACATGCAGAAGAAGTTGTTACTGCTTTGATGGGTTTGAATTATTGAATCTCATCTTGCAACTTCATGGACCCAACTCTTAATGGTTAAGACAACGTCTACAGATTGTGAAGTTTGATGGGTAATCATCAGTGAGACCATAGGGTGTGAGGAAACGGATGCTTTTAATTTAAGAGAAGATGAGGGAGTGTTTAGAGGTGCTAAAGATGTGAGTGGGAGAGGGTCACTTGACCAGGGTGTTGTGGGTTGAGGCTGTAACTATACAGGGATTTGGAAGTTTCTCAGCAGTAAAAACCGTTGACACTTTGCTCTGAATGAGAGGAGGGGTCTGTCTGTGTGGTTTAACTCCTCTCCTGGAAACTGCCAACCCAAGACTGTCCTTGATTGGTGAAATTTCTTTTGTCTTTCCAACCTTAGTGAAGGACTGCATGTAAACAGTTTTTGTTGACGATGTGTGCAAGGTAAATATGAAGTGCTTATGTTGAGGAGGAAGGAGAGAAGTAGCCTGTGTTTTAAATTATTTTTGGTTTGCCAATGGACTGTTTGCTACAGCAACTATTCTTCATCCATGGAACTGAACTACCTGTAAAGCTGCTGGTTTTCGTTACGTTTTACAGAGCAGACTGTTCTTGCAGCCTAGAAACTGTGCAAGAAGATGCCACAGTGTGTAAAGATCTCTTGAATCTGGTGATTTTTTTGGGGGGTATGTCCTCTTGCAGTCCTGCTGCGTGTGTGCTGCTCTGGCTTCTGAACACAGATACAACACTGTTGTCTGCACATCGGTCCTCAGCTGGTGAGACAAAGTGCAAAGCCATAGCTTGCAAATAATGAACTATCAATGTTTAAATTGGATCCGGAGAAATGGCAAGCTGTATAAGAACCATAAGCCTTCATGTTACATTGAGAGCAAAAGGTTGGTGATCCCAGACCAGCACTGGTCTATCCTTTGCCTCCTAACAAGCATCAAATGTTTTATAAATGGAGACAGAGCTCGAATTACTGCTCTTTAGGTTTTTTTTTGGATGAGTGCAGTACTGAATTTATTTAGATTTTATTACAGAGACGTTGGGTCGCTAGAGTGTGCTGCAAGCCCAGCCCTGCGTGGCCTGGGCTGGCTTCGAGCTCGCCCTGGTGCTTTCTCTGCCGCTGGGCCACCGTGGATTTTTCATCATGTTGCTTTGCTGTCGCCTGGGCAACTTGAGCGAATTCCCCTGCTATTTTCTTTGTGTTATACCCTGCTTCCCTGCCAATGAATGACCTGGTGGCTTGTTAGCTTGGTACCTGGGTGCCCCAGGAGAGCATCGTGTTGTTAAGCATTATAATGTCCCCACGGCCACCTTGATTTGGCTGAATAAGGAGCCTGTATGAGGTTGCCACGCTGATGGCTTATAGAGAGTTGGTATCAACAGCATTTAATTAAACTGTTTATGGGTGCTGTGTAGTAATGTTTATGGAGTTGGGCTTTTGAGCTTTGTGGTGCTGAATGTGAGGAAGAAAACGCAGACCTGATGCACAGGACTGTGTATGGAAGAAAGCACATGGTGTATACAGTGCTTGGAAATGTATTTCTTTTCTTTATCAAAAAGTCTTAGTTCTGCCTTTTTAGAATAAATGTGATCTGTTTTCCATTTTCCTGCAAGTAATTCTCTGAAAGAGATGCACACATTTGAAGTAGTAATTTTTTTGACATTCAGCGCTTTTGTGCTTGGTCAGGAAAACTTTATACAGTTGAATTCTTTTAATATTTTTGGTGAAGGCTGAGGCAGTCTGGATGTCTAGCTTGAGGACAAATCCAAAACTGTAGGAATGTAATTAAAAGATTTTTTATTACTTCTGCTGTCCTGTCTTATTTTAATTAAGTTCATCCTCTGATGAAAATTGCACTCTGAAATATAGTGGGAAATCCATAATGTCTTCTCTTCTTCTTGGATGAAGATCATGGTTGACAATTCTCCTCTGCGGGCATGCTGTGAGTTTCTGCCGTGAGAATAAAAGCTCAGCTTGCAGGGAGCAGTTTTCATAGGGACAGGGCTAAAGTTGTGAGGCTTCATACAGAAATGAAGGACAATTACCGTGAGATTAACCTGTCTTCCATGTAAGTAAAGGTGTATTAAAGTCGTAACTTCCCGAAACCAAAAGCCTGCTAAGAAAAAGCACTGTTGTGTAAACATTCCTATACCTGTACATCTGCAAAGAATGAAATGAACAATAAACTTCTACTTGTTGCTTAATGCTCTACTCGAAGGCAAGCTAATACACGGGCAAAGTCTGTCTGGGCACCCCTATCTACACAACAGGGTTACCAGCACTTACTGGCATCAGTCTACTGCCAGAAGCATGGATTAGGACAGCCAGGAAAAAAAACTCTGCTGAATGGTCCCCATTCCTGCCCCCTCTGATAATTTTGACTTTATGCAAAAACAGGTTGTCTGGCTGTTTTCTGTCTCCGGTGAGCATGCGGATGAAGAGGCCAAATCACACTGACAGAATCTTTAAGTGGGGTTAGTGTTTTATGGCAATGTGATAACATTGTTTAATCTGGAAATAGTTACGGCAGCTAATACGTCTGGAATTTGTGCCAGATGGTCATTTTCTTGTCTGGAATGATACAAGCTAAACCTGAAACGCGTGCTCCCCCCAACCCAACCCTACGAACAGGTCCAGCAGCTTCACTGTTCATACAATGTGTGGAGCTGTTTTGTCCAGTGTCTTTAATTGTACGTGATGAACGTAGGTTTGGCACACCAACTGTTGAAAAGTAAAAATCCTCTTTTCAGGCCAGTGAGGGATGAATGCATTTGGTTAATTTTTGCTTCACTAATGTGAGAAATAATTTTTTTATTATTCTTATTTTTGAGCTATATGTCAAGGTTGTAAATTTCCTTGGAAAGCTAGCAAATGGAACATGCCTATGAAGAGATTAAAGTAATTATACTGCAACGCTCCAATGGCAACAGAGAGCAGTCTGGGATAAAATTATTTGGAGAGATGCCAAAGCCAAGTTTGGTTCCATTTTAAGCTAAAACTAATTAAAAGTTGTCAGGTCTTAACAGTGGTCAAAGGTTGCTTAGCTGCTACTTGAAATAAATGAATCTTTTTCTCAATCAGTAATGCTAACAGCTACATTTTTGCAGCTGTCTTCATAATTAAGAGCTCCAAGAACCTTCTAGTTCTTGTATGTATGTTTACCTTTGTGTATGTCTATTTTAGCGTGTCAGGTGGTATATTCTGGCCATAATATGGAGTTACCTGTCTTTCCAGATCTACCTATGAGTCTTTTTGTCTATGTTCACCTTTTCTTTTGTTATTTTATTTCATTTGTGGAGAGGAATTCTTACGTAAAAACGTCATCAGGAGGCTACTTGAAGACTTTCTGGTTCAGAAAAGCTGCCTTGGGTAATTCTATGTATTTAAAATGGCTCTACAAGATTTAGGAGAACAAATACGAATTCGTAGAATGTAAAGTCTGATAGAATATTAAATTTTCTAAAATATTATTAATATGTCAATGTCATATGCCAAATACAATTGACCTTAGAAATTCTGTTGAATGAGCTGTTGGTCATGAAGAGATTCACGAGTTTGGCAGTTTTAAGTGGTGTAACCGTCCTGAAACTCTGGACTTTTTTTTTAATAATCGTAAATGTATTCCTCCTTTAAGTAAGTACTGGTATGTAATTGTTCAAAATATGCTTATGGCACTTACAAAAATGGAGAGCCTATACTCGCTGTCAGTAGTAGGCTTTCATGAGAATCTCTGTAGGTGATAAGGCTCTATATAATCAGAACACATCATCCATGTATTCCTAAAAATCTGAAATGGTTAAAGAGAATGGAGTTGGGATTATTGAGTTTTTATGCTGTTGATGTGGAGGTAGGTGTATATACTCAAGGTTTGATCTCAGCATGTTAAAACTGAATTTTTGCAATCTTGCATTTTGTAGTTTGGAGATGGAGAATCTGGAAATGTGTTTTCCAGTGTCCAACTGGCTACATTTACATACCCAATTCTGGCTTTCTGCGGCGCAAAACAGCACGAACCTTTGGAAGCTGCTTCACTTGTGCACCTGTGAACATGTGTGCACACACACGTGTTGAAAAAACATAGCCAAGCAGGTCATACTTTCATGCTTTTTTTAAGGATGAGATGTAAAAATGAGGCACTGTTTTTCTTATCATGGTAGGGCTCAAAAGTGGTGCTGGGCAAATATCTGCTTGAAATGTGTTTTTGCCTGAAGAGCTATGTAGAAACAAATTTGTTTGCAATACTTATTAGTCCAACTGTTTTCCCTTTAAAAAATTTTTTTTTTCCCAAGTTTTATTATTAAGTTTAGCTGGGTCTGTTTGTACATGGGGAGGAAAAAGATGAGAAGACTTGGAGTAAAGAGGCTGATATCAGCCAGAGCTACTTGTTGAAACGCTGGATGTATTTCACTGTTACATACTGCTTCTAATAAATAAACTTTTACCTCTAAAGTTTCATTTTAGCTTTACTGCAGACTTACCATGAAATTCAGATGTCAGGCTTGACTGGCTAAACTCCAACTGGGATAATTAATAATTTGTCCTTGCAAATTCGTTTTGGGTTTTTTTCATTCCTCTCTTCCCTCCCACCCCCATCCCCTGAGCAGCTTTGAAGTGGAACTTTTAGGTATACTCTGTGTGTGTGTATATTTATATTTTACTATATGATATCCGTTGTGCATCAGTATAATGAGGAGTATTGAGGAGACAAACTTGAAAGCATGAGTTGAAGCTGGACGTTAGTTGTCTTTCTGTGCTTCTGGATGTCTCAACCCTAATATTTCATGAAAGGTATTGAGTTAAATTGACTTTGCATATTAGTCTTAAGAAGTAAGAAAAGCTTAGTGGATTTTACAGGTTGCACAGAGGCGCTTTTATGACTATTAATTGTGTTGCCAAGATATTTTTCATGTATGAAAATTGTACACATATGAGATCAAACAGGTTGTGTAAGACTTGCTTTGGCTTTATAGCATCTATGTATAATTTTAGTAATAATGTTCAAGCGCAGTTATGAAATAATTCTGCTTCCTTTCCTGTACACTTTTGTTGCTGTAGAGCTTACCCTTACAGTGAGCTTATATATCTGTAACTGTTCACAACAAGCTTTCAACAGCAACTACACAGGGGAGACTTATTTAACTAGACTGGAAGGGCAATCTAAAGCGACGCTAACGAAGCCCGTGGGATTGGGATAACTCTTAGTTATAGCAGGTGCTTGCTAAGCCTGGGTTTGGCAATTTCTTGTCTCAAATTGTGAGGAAGGCAACCCGTCTGACCAGAATGCCAGTTTGTGAAACTGCCATGGAGATGACTGGCCAATATGTAATGTTAAAAACTAACAAACCCTTTTCATTAAAAAGGGAAGAATATGCTTGCCTTGAGTGCATTGAGAAAAGCGAGGAAGTGCAGCGTGCTGTACTTGATTTTTTGGTAAAAGGATCTTTGAAGTATTTATTACCAACAAAAAAGTTAGCATCCAGTCCAACACACTTGTAACCTGTCTTTCCCTGTTATCCTACCAAGAGAGTTGCTCACTACTCGGCTGTGGCAGTTCCTCCTGGTCTGTTTGATGCTTCCTTGCCTTTACGGGAGAAAGGCACTATTTGACCGTGTGCTGTCCCGTGTTTGTGAGTGTGGGGAACTTGAGCTCTACCATCAAGCAGCAGCCTCTAAATGCCAACTTTCTTAATAAAAAAATGTATTTTAAATGGTTTGCTACTATCGCTGTAAAATTCCTAGACCAGCTTTTTCCCAAACCGCTCTGTTTTGGCCATCTCGCGCCCTGGGGGTGGGGGCTGGCCCTCAGCCTTTCAGAAGAACAGCGATAGCTTCAGCATTAAACTTCTCTTCTACCTCTAAATCTTCTTGTCGTAAAAGTGATTAGACAGATTCATAGTCAACGGGTCATAAATGGATAGTAAAAGGACTGGACGTAAATGTGTGCTCCAACATCCTTAATGGAGCAGTTAGGGATGCAGGGGGAATGCAGGGAAGGGACCACACGCCAGACTGACGTGTTCTCCCTCAACATTGTCCCCTCTTGTTCCCATCAGGGAGAAAATCCTGGGCTAGGCAGACCATCAGTCTTGCCCAGTACGGCATTTCTTCCTCTTAATAGTATTTTGGAATAGGTATCTCTTGCTTTTAAAAACTAAATGGCTCGGGCTTCTCGGGACAGGCTCGTTTCCCCTCTCTGCCCCTGTTATCAGGAATAAGTTTACATTTGCATAAAATATGGAAGAAAAGCTTCTGCGCTAATTTCTGATAGCACTGAGGTCCGAAGCCATTCTTCACTTGTAGGAATAAATGTCATAAGCTAAGTCCACCTTCTATAAATATTATTTTTTTCCTTTTTATGTTCACAGATTGCCTCGTAATGACTGACAGTTCAATTATTTCAGCAACATGTCGCTATTTGGGATGTCATGGAGTGGCATGTTTATTTATGTATGTGCACTCTAGTAGGTAAAGCCAAGCAAGGCAGTGACATGAAGCTGTGCGCTGTATTCCTAGAAACAGGAATATGCAGGTGGTGATAACCGAGTGAGCTGAACGCCGTACCTGTTGGGGATTTGCTGTTGGGTGCATTAATAAGCAATAACCATTAAAATAGAGATGGGCATCTATATGCATAGATAAAACACAGCGTTTTAATCCAGTACAGGATATGTAGGAGAAAGCATTCGGTTGTTTCTGTGTACAGAGCACAGTTAAGACTATTTTATTGCGAAGCTCACAGTGACAGATTGTTTTCCAAATTCACTTTCAAACCTGCACCATGACAAACTGCACTTGCTGGTCTGAGTTGCTAACAATATCTAGAAACCTTATGTTAATCGCTAAAACCCACAAACCCCTCAACAAGCAAACAAATCAAAGAAGTCATGGATTAGCTTGTTATGCTGTCCTGGATGACTTGTTTTTCAGTCTGCTTATGGGGATTGGTTTCTACTGCCCACCCGTTATTTAATCCTGTTTTTAACAAGGAAATTTGGTGGAAAAAGCTACTAAATCTCCTTTTCTAAAACAGAAGTTCTTTTATTTATTGTTTATCATGGAACAATTAAAATGAATGTGAATATCTGTTTATGAAGGCACTAAAGCTTGTAATAGCTTTCTTGTTCGCTTTGGGGTTTGTTTAGTGTTTTTGAGGGCTACCAATGCCAAGTAGGAAATAAAAGACTTTTGAAGCAGAAACTGCATGCTGGGGTTTTGCAATATTTTTTGTTTGGTTGGAATTTTAGGATTAAATTATGATTATAAGGGAGACAGGCCTTCAAACACTGCCAAACCAGTTAACTGTAGAGTTTAAATTACATGTCTTGTTTCATCAGCAGCATTCTTGAACTTTCAGTACTTGTATGTGTAAAGATGGTTTTTGAGTGATGTTATGTACACATACATGATGGCTTTTATCACCAAGTACTGCAGTGTTAGTACTGAGTGTTTCACACTGAGAAATCAAGGGGAGGTCTTTTGTTTACTACTGGTAAACAGTAAATATGCTCGCCGTGCTTCCTACCAGCACTTGAAGAAATAAGTATCTACTGCTTTGTGATGAAAAACTTGCAAAGCTTCCAGGTTGCAGCTGGTGAGAGAGGTGGTGTTTGTATCTGAGATGGGATTGATCGCAGCTGCCGGCTCTGCTGTAGCTCAGTTATTACCCCCCGGCTCATCAATGCTGCGCAAATGGAAGAACCCCAGGTTGAGGCAGGAGTGAAACTCGCACTTTTCCTGGTCAGCCTTAACTGAAGTGGTTGCTGCCTGCCTCGAACAGAAACGCTTTTGCTTTCGTCTGTGGTCTGCAGTGGAAGGACAAAAGGGGAGACTTTCAAAAGCCACAATGGGAATCAGGAGCTGAAATCCCATTGACTTTTAATGAAGGCTAGGGGCAGACGCCTTCGTTGTGCATCAGAAACTTCCCTCCTCTTTCTCAATTGTCCGAGTTGCTGATGGTGGATGAGTTGTGCCAGTGTTACCTTCTGGACTCCTTTAGGAACAAAAGTTGTCTCGAGCCATTTTGTTCGCTAACTTGCCTGAGCTGAAACACAGATCCTCTTTCCTTGTTTCCATGAAGAGCCGTCTGTAATCTCACACACATCTCTGTCCCTCTCCTCTGTGTGCTGCAGAGCCCTGTCTCCTTACTAAAGCCACTTGAAAGATAAAAGCACTGAGAACTTACTGCTCGGTTACTTTGAGCTGGAGCACTGGAGACCATGAGAAAACAGAGCTAAGATTTTTCTGAAGGTATCTTGCTGTTCTCTTGAATGGGAAAAATTTTATCTGGTGACCTGCAAAAGATGTCACGAAGGTCTCTTTAAAGCACGTTGGAAATACCTTCCATGTACCTACGTGTGGCTATGCTTACAGGAAAAGTAGTTTAATAAGTTTAAAATACTTCTTCATTCCTTGAGCGACTGAAAGTCATGTCTCTCTTTTTTTCTTTGATAATATGTCAAGATACTGTGGCAATTTATACATTTTACAGTATTGCTGGTCACAGCCTTGTAAAAAAAGCTCCTAGCGTACAGAAGCATGTGGGGTTGTTTTTTTGTATGTTAGTTTGTTTTGAAAAAACATTTGGATCTTCCTCTTCAGGTATGCTATTCCCATGGTGATGGAAGCTGCTCCAGGGACAAGGACCGGTTAGCGCATGCGCTTACATAATTCACCGCAAAGTGGCTGGGCGGCTTTCTGACTGTCTCTGTGGCACTCACAGGGCAGGGTCACAGCCTCCCCGTGCGAAGGGGTGAGGAGGGAGGAGTGGTGGTGTTCTGGGAAATATATGGGAAATGCAGAGACTGGTTTGTTCGAGACTTGGAGTATTCCTGGACACGGCGTGGAATTAAACCTAGTTTTAAATCCTAGTGTTTGTGCTCTCCTAATTGTCAGGTGGTTCCTCCATGTCTCTGTGAATGCATCGTCTGTTGTGTGCTATAACCTCTGAGAATTTAGGACTTAAACTGATTCATAGTTACTTTTGATAAAATTCTTCATCTCTCTTTTTGTGTTTGAAGATCTTTGTGTTTTGTGTGGTTGTTTTAAGTGCAGCATTTGGTTTTAGAACATGAAACTACATGAAACTGATTTAACTGGGGAGTCTGCAGCGAGTACCTCTATTTTCTGCATTATTTTAGGAGTTGAGTTATGCATCTGTTCGTAACCCTCACTTCTTTTGAAAAAGGTCTTTGGATGCATTATGGATGAAGCTAGAGACAAAGTGCTTTTTAAAAAGTTTATCTTGCATAGTCACGCTATATATGAATGTACAATCTATAGTTCTCATAATGACTAGACTGTTGTCCACCTTTTTGCTTGTGGCTTTCCTCCACAATTCAATAATCTTCTTTATTATGCATCTATAAAATGATGAATGATCACTTTATAAAATTCCACCAGTATAGCCTTGGAAAGTATTGGAAGCGATGTGCGCTCACCATTTGTCTTGAGTTGAGTTTCACAAACACCTTCCTGTTGCTTGAACCGACGTTTGCCGAAGCTGCTCTTCCACGTGGACTGTCTGTAGAAAAAGGGTGTTCTTGCCAGTGCATCTGCTTACCTCTGCATGTGTGTTCTATGTGGATTTTGCTTCATCACACCATCCCAGTAAACTCAGCATCACTAGAAGCTAAAATACTTTCTATAACATTATGAAGTAATCTGTGTTGTTCTTCCTAAAGGTTAGAATATCTTTTTATAAACTGAACAGTTACTACTGGAAAACTAAGCTGAGGTCTCTGGTTTTGGCTATTAATATTACACCCTTCAGCTGTTCTGTCTGCATCTTTGTAGTTATGTAACTTTATTTTTGGTTTAATCTTTTCGTTATGTAAACTTTTGTCATTTTAAAGAACAGATTATGAAAGCACAAATTGGAAGAAACTAGTCTTGGGTGCTTCTGGAAAAAACTGAACATAAGGGCAGAAGTATGGTATTATCTTTATCACTGACTTTTTTTTTTCTTAAAAAAAAAATTGCAAGGGAGGAGACGGGGAATGTTTTCAACCACCTGAGCAATGTTTTCTTGGCTAGTGTCTTTATGCTGAAAATGGACAGTAACCTCGTGTTATTTTCGTTATCTGTGTCTTATGTAACGTTTGCCCAAAACCTAAGCTGTTTTCTTCATGTTTTGATAACTGGGAATGTGACAGAAGGTTATTAAAAGGTAGAGATCTTGAAAGTCTCCAGAATAATTAAAATGCATAAACCACAAGAAAGTAGCAGATGGCAAGCAAGTGGTTGAATTAAACCAATAACTCTTTAAATACATAACCTTAACAGCTAATGTACTGACATGGCAGACTGTACTACAATTCCTACCAGCATTGTCTAATGATGGCAAAAGCTAAAATACAGTTTGAGACTATATTAAAAAAAAAAAAAAGGAAAATAAAAATCATTACTTTTAGTGGGTTTTAGGTTTGATCTGGTTCTCCTTCCCCACATTCACATGGATTTTTGTTCTTCAGGCTGGTGTTTCACAAACTGTGACATGGGCTGAAGAGTGGAGAAGAGTCAGCACCTCTCACTTCAACGTTGATGTTTAAAAAAATTACATGACAGTAGGTTTGCCACGTGAATTTCAGTAAATGTGGTTAAGGCTCAAATCATATTTGTCGCTTTGTGAAGGGAAGAAGTGTAATTTAGGAGGCTTTGGAGTGAGCGTAGCTGAGAATGTGGTTCTTGCATGTTTAGTAGTATGGACCTTGTTTTAACATCATCCCTGTCGCTTGCTTTCTGGTGAAATTTAGATTTACAGGATTGGCAGAGTGATCCCTGAGAAGGCTTCAGACTGAGGCTTTACTTGCTGCCTTGATGCCCACCTGATTATAGTACCTGTGTTCTTACATGTTTGTAAATTGAACTCTTTCCAATTGTGATATGAGAAGACAATGAGATAACACACACTAGCACCTGAAACTGAAGGTATTTTAGGCTTTATTTTGCTTTTGCTAGCGTTTTTTGCGACTATTTTGCACAGTAGCATTCCCAACTCAAAGATGTTCTTCATATTTCTGTTCTTTCTAAGAGTGGTCAAACGGAGGGCCTGCTTCCAGCAGCAGTATCTGGTGGATTAATCGATTGCTATGGCAGCACGGACAGTATAATAAGTGTTCCCTGTCTTACCAGCAATGAACATGCAAACATAACTGTGCTGTACACGTACTTGTGAGCAGGAGAAATGGGTTTGTTGCTAATTCTTCAGGTTAAACTATAGAATAAACAGTTTAATGGTATTAGAGCCATTAACAGTATATGTATATTGTCATGGTAACAAGGACACCTGAGATAATGCAAGTCTAATCTGAATTTTTTTTTTAAGAGAAGTGGTTTACTGGAGTATTACCTACTTCTTACTTACCTCCGTAGCTTATTTACTTACTGCATGAGAAAATGCGCTTGCTCAGCCCACCCCCTGTCCCTCCACGTCCCCTTTCTTTCCAGCATTGCAGACTCCTTTGGGTATCCATGTCGGGTTGCGTTGTGGTGGGGTTTTTTTTTGGTCTGTGCTGTGCCAATTGTCAGGACAGGTGTTGCACTTGTTTTTATGGGCATACCTTTCAGCATGGAGGGAAAGAAGGGGAAGAGTAAAGGAAAGGGTTGTATCTAGCCACACATGAATCCGTTTGCATGCATGCAAGCATTAACTTTCTCACCTTTCTTTCCTCCTTTCAGTTTCTTAATTTAAAAAATAAATAAATGAATAAAATGTCTTGAAGTAATACTGTAGGTTTTCTCAAAGGTCTTTATATATTTTTTTTTTTCCTTTTTTTTGGTAGTGGTGGTAACTTCAGCTCAGCAGAATTCCTTGGAATGATTCCTTGGTGGTGTTGAATGTCATAATTAATGGGATTTCTGTGAAAGCGAGACAGGTAGTCAGTTTTGGAAGCAGAAATCCTTTGTAGGGGAGAAGTTAATGAGACAGAGACAAGGAGAAATGTAGTAGTGGAAGCATCTGCTGTAGTTCTTAGCAGTTTTCTTTGTGTCAGAGCTGCTCTCTGCAGGCTGCTGCACTAAAATGAAGGAAAAATACGGTTTAAACCTTAGCTTCCTTTGTATTTCTGCCTCTTCTTAGAGAAAGGGGGCAGCTGGGTCTGGTCACTTATTCAGGAGAGGGAAAGCCCAAAATTTGCTTTCTAAGCAATGCAGTTTCATCAAACCAGAGATATTTCAGTGCAAGGATAATTTTGAAGATATTTTTTCTTAAAGTTTCACATGACTTAAGGAATTAAGTATTTCCAAATGAGAACAGGATTTGTGAATATGCATGCTCCAGCTTCTCTTAGTCAAATCTTACCTTTCCAAATTCAGACTTCTCAGTGCTTTTGCAAGAAATCAACAACAGAAATATCTGAATAATTTAAAACCCTCTTTAAAGCGATATGTCTTCTGACAATTTCCTTTTCAAAATTTCTGTAGCAAGGCAAGATTGTTCTCTTAGAACTGTGATGCAGAAGTTTAGTAGGATATCAAGATCCTGTCTACTATGTGCAGTGACAGAAAGGTAGTACCAAGTAGTGCCTTTGTTAAGACACCATTAGAAGTTACATAAATATTTCCTGTTGTCTCTAGTGGAAACTCTTATTTTTTTCCTTGCCTCACAGTAGTAATGCTCAACTAGTCATTAGAATATCGTTGCCAGATATTTTGAATAAATTGTTTTCCTTGAGAACGAAAAATTTATCAACAAATTCAAGAGTATACTCAGTTATGCCAGATGTACAAGTAAGAAATTTGAATATGTATAAATAATTTCCCTTGGATTGCTAATGAAGCTGAAAGGCAAGGAAACAAATGACGTATTTTTATTCATTAAACTCATTATTTAATTGAAGAATTATTTAAAACTTACTTCTGATACAATGACTACATCTTGAACCTTATCTTTGTATTAGGCTCTTAATTGCTTTGAATTCCCCGTGACTCTTTTAGCGTTGTACATGATCTGAATCCAGATGTGCAGTATCTGAGTTACGCTGAATCTGTTTTCCTGGTGTTCTCTGTGCTTTTGGCCATATGGGCAACTTTGTTTTTCTTTTACGAGTCTACTGAGAAGCCTTATAGCTTACTGCAAACAAGAACACTTGCCTTTTCCTTATTGTATTTGTTTTCACTTCTCTGAAGATACTAAAATTCAGGTGAAGGGAGGGGAAAAAAAGGTCATTCCTATGATTAGGATGAGGTTACAGTCCCTTGAAAGCCCAGAAGAGTCCTAGGGGCCCATCTTGGGCAACCCTGGAAATTTCCCTCTTGGAGTTAGGAAAGAAATTCAATAGTTTATTTTACCTTAATATACTAAAGTAAGTGCCTGTTGGCATTTCAACATAAATACCTTGATATGGCAGCATTTTATTGCGCTTGTTTGACAGCTGTATAACAGACCAGGTTTTCTTCTTCATTTGTAGATCTAGAGTTTTCTTTTTAGTCTCTTTTCCTTGGTGCAGAAATGAAGCGATTCATTTATATATAGCCAACATTGCACTGGAATGTAAATACAAAGGAAAAAAATTGCTTCAAGACTGCATTTAGGTTTGAGATTACAGTGTTACGGAGAGGAATGGGAATAGTAGTAGAACTTGGTCTTTTTTTAATGACGTTAATTTTTCTTGTAGCTGCTTTGTGCTTAAACATTTTAGCTTGATTAAAATGAGGCTCGAGGTGCTTCTTGATTCTCCTTGAAATCTCCTACTGGGCTCCTGGAAAGCTTTTGTTAACTAATGTTTAATTAGCTGGTAACAGCAAACTGTGGCTTTCAGGTGTGTGTTAGCAGGCTGTTAGCTGGGACTCGGTGCACTTGGTGGTCTGCATCAGTAGTGGCTTACTTCATCCCGAGGCTTACTACTGATGCGCTCGGTGATCTGCATCAGTAGTAAGCCTCGGGATGAAGTTCCCTGTTGCCTCGGTGGTGATAAATTTCCCTCTGTTGGGTTTTACTTCCCTCTTTGTATCTTAACTATTTCATACAAGTAACCAAATTCTTCAGAAATACCTGCATTTTGAATTCCAAGTGTTTGGAAGTCACTGTGGTTGTTTTATTTCTAAAATATGCAGTTGTCTGGGTGACAGCCTGGAGAGGAGGAGGGTGAAGGTGTGCTGTGGGTGTAATGAAGGCGAGGTGCACATCCACTCGTTTCTGAGGAGCATGCCTGCAAGGAGAAGTTATGGTTCGGAAATTGGAATAAATTTGAGAGAGCAGAAATGTCAACTGGATCATAGAGAAGACTCTGGAGCTTTCTCCTGAGCAAAATAGTTGCTGCAGCTGAGCTCAGTAATGTGAAAGGAAATGCAGCACGCTGCCTGCACCAGCTCCGAGCTGAGGCATGGCCCAACCTCGTACAGCTGCTGCCTCTCAAGCAGCCAGGAAGGCTGAAAGGCTTTTGTGTTTTCTGCCTTGAGTAGCAAGTTATTCAACACACACGTTGATAATTTTGGAGCGCTTCATAGTAATGGAGTCAAAACTACTTCATGGAGCGAAATTTGCAATGAAGTGCTGTGGTTCTAAGGAAGGAAATTCAAATGCAAGACTTGGGATTCATGCCTCCATTAACCTGTTAGAGAATTGAGCTCTGGCTTGATTCAACAGGTGAGATGTTCACTAGCCAGGTCTGTGTAAGCATAACGACAAGTGGAGTTGTCTGTGTTGTAAGCAAGAATAGTATCCCGTTGCCAGACTTTTGTGAATCACCAGGTTCTTAAATGAGTCTTGAAACAGGGCAGTGCTGAAGGAATTTATGGGATAGCTTTATAATCAACTGATAATTTAATTAATGTAGCATCTTAACTACTTGTCTCTGATTTATTTTTTTTCCAGATGTTTAGTTTTAATGAAAGTCTCTTTAGAGACTCATGAGGAAGGTAACATCTGGGGAGAACATACAGGACAAGCTTGCGTGGAAGTAAATCAAAGCTCGCTTAGTTGTTATGTTCCATGTCAAAAGAGGCAATCCTGAGATTTGCACAAGTTCTATATATTTTTACGTGTGTGTGTGTATATATATGCACACATATAAAATAATTAAAAACCACCAAGTTTTTTTAAACTAATGTATTGATTTTAAAAACACAGCAAAAAACCCCCACGACTGTCGCTGCGCAAGTGCTAAACGTGGTTTATACTTGCAGTGTTTTTGTGAACTTGGACAAAAGCTCGGTGGTTGTTACAAGTGACGTACACAGAGGTCAACTTTCAAATCAGCCAGCTTGGCCTAATTACAGCTGGGCTTGCCCCTGTGCTGTGGTAGGACTTAGCCTGTAAAGCAGGAGAGCTCGTCTGAAATACTGCAAGTAGGATGCAAATGAAACCCAGAGCTGTTGAGTTTTCTTTTGCTGAAAACTTTTATTTTAACGTACTTTTAAGGTCCATGTGCTGGAGGCATGTGAGCTGCTTATTTAGTAGCCTGGATGAGAGCAGAGAGCAGCCGAAGCAGATGATATGATTGCAAGAGGCTTGACCTGCATCTTTAACAGTCACTTGGAGAGAATTTTTAATTCATTGTTGACTATTCAGATAAAAGACGGAAAAGCAGAGTCTTTATATCAATACCTCAGCAAGCTTTTGCTTTTATAGTCCGCTATAGAATTATAGGACAAGTTATCTGCATTTTCTATCCATATGCAAATACTTAAAATAATTCCCTTGCAATGTTGATTAGCAGTCAGATGAACTAGCTGCTCTTTCTTTAGTTTGCGTGGCAAAGTGATTTTATTTGTATATGTTTCACATTGTAGGAGAGTAGGTGTTAGGATTTGTAAATGGTAGTCCTCAAACCCAAAGAGTGGTAGGAAATGCCCTTCTGACGTTCTGTCCCAATAAGACAAGTAAAGCACTTTGAGATATGTTTAAAGGGTTAATAAAAAAAAAAATCTCATTTTTCGAAAAGCTTTATGTTGAAAAGCGTATTTGTCCATATGTTTTAGATAGGCTATCTATATTTTTGTAGAAAACTGATATTAAATGGAAATTCAAGCCTTGGCGGCTTTCTTAACAAAAGACACTTGTGGTCCAGAGCTCTGAGATCCCAGGACGGTTCCATTACTGTAATTCCACAGCGTGAGCTTTAAACGTATCTGGAGATTTTAATGGATCACATGGGAAGTAAATCTCTTTGTACCTGCCTTAAGCCATATGTTACTGATACAAGAGGTTGAGCTCCTATCTCTTGCACTCAGACGCAGCTGTGCGCTTCCGTAAGGGTTGGGTTTTTTGGACTGTAAAGGGAAGTTTCAGATTCCATTCTTCTCCTGCATTGTAGGCGTTTCATGCTTTGTAATTTCAATTGTGTAATTTTATAGATTTTTCCAGAAGAGGTAATTTTTTTGATACATTTCTAAATCTAATGATGCTTTTAGAAATGCTTTGTGACTTTTAATGTAGTCGCTTCATTCTTCCGTTTCTATGTGCCTTTCCTGTTGTTGATCAAGTTTCTTTGTTCTTACTATTTAAATAGCATGCACAAAACCTACTTGCTCCCAATTGATATTGCTGAATATCGATGCAAAGCAAAATTTAACATTAGGTTTAAATAATGGACTTGTTTTTCATACTCCTTGTTTTATTGTTTTCTAATATAACTGTAATCAGTGAATATTGTAAACAATTCATATAACTGAGAGACAAATAAAACAGGATTGAAATTTTATGCATGGTAGGACGCATAGACCGTTAATGTCGAAGATGCAATTTATTTTTAATAAACTAACAATTCCCATTTGCAACTCTAACCACCCTTCTGAATGCTGCTTGTGTTTCATTTGTTTTTCAGAAGTCATACTAGTTATAGTTACCTCACAGTTCTGTCAGGGACATCTTAAATCACTGGTCGAACTCCCTGCTCTGTAAATCTGAGACTGATGTTCTCCCTCAAATAACCAGGACCTTCTCTGCTGCAATTCCTGGAAGAAATATTTACAGCCACTAATTAGTAAATTTTCAGGAGGGAAGGAAGTCCTCTTCCACCCAGAATACCTTGGTAGTAGTTGTAACCTCAACCTTTTTCTCTTACACGTAAGTGGCATGGGACTTAAGGCAGTTACTTACCACTCTTTTTATGCTCTTTTATCTTTATTTATTTTTTTTTCTGTCAGAGGAAGAGTTTATTTCAAAATGAAAAATGGAGGCGGGGCAGGTAGCAGACAGGTCCTTTCTCCAAAGCAAATTTTAAATAGCAGAGAGAAGCAATCTCTCTAGAGAAATTTTAAAATAGAGGGAGAATAGCATGATGAGAGCAGGGAGTAATTTTTTACTACTTTTTCTCTTGGTAGGGAGAAGATAGTTTTCTTGAGAAGATGTGAGTGAATAGGGGAAAAAGAAACCCCACAAACAGTGGCGGAGTGGTGGTGGGTGTGATGAAGCAGAATGGCTAAGGGGGAAATTAGCAGAACTGGAGGGGGCAGATAAAGAGTGAATGTTGGTGTGGAGGTTTAGAGAAGAAAAGAGGTTGATGAAGTTTACCTGATTCTTTAGGATGGGGTTACTCCAGGCAGAGATGTGAAAGCCCATTTTTGGTATGACTTCTGTTTCAGAGAGTAATGACTAGAAACTTTAGTTTCCGTAGAAATCTTAAATTTCTTTTAGCATTAAGCAATATGAAGCTTATCCTTTTAAAAGGAAAATTGATTCAGTTATTACTCCTTTCAGCAAGATGGAAATTATATGCAGTATTACCAATAAAGTTTATACAAGATGCTCTGTACTCATTGTCTTAGGTTTAATGAGCTAGGCTAATTATACCATGCCATAACTAACCAAGTAATAACTAAATCGATTTTTTTTTTCTTCTACAAGATGCTCTGGGCTTATAGTTCTCAGATTTAATATACCTGTGTAATCACACAGCGTTGTAGTTCAGCAAGTCATCGGAGAGTATTTAGGCTGTAAGTAGTGTTGCAAGAGCATGCAACTTCTTGTCCATGCTTACAAGTCTGCACTTTGACTTCTGAGGAATAACCTTGCTGGTTTTAAACACAGAGTTGCGGAATTCCAGTTGTCTGATGCACGCGGGAAAGAAACATTTCTCAATTGCATGTTTTCGTTTCCTCTTTTATTTGAATGAGCCAAAGGCAAGCTATGATGTTTCTGTAAAAATGTATTTCTTCTGTGGACGAAATCATGGGGGTGGAATTTGTCTCAATTTCAGCTGTCCAAGTTAGCCCTCTGCTTCTTCTATAGGCAGTAGAGCAAGAGTGCACCTCCAAAAGGCAATCCTGCCTTTCCTAAAAGAGGTGCCTCACAGCTCTACAGAGGTAGATTCTACTTTGGAATTGGTGTTTCTCTGTTGCCTGTAGACAGAGATGGAAACTGTTTAACCTAAGCAAAATATTTAGTTTAGACCTTTGTCTTGGTCTAAATACATTAAATGTAGCTTCTTTCACCACTTTATCACCTTTAATGGAAGTTTGCAACAACTGTCTGTTTCAGGCTTTTATTTCCACTTGGTTGAACTGGGCTTTAGTGGATGTTACTACCTGTTTACATCGAGATCAGTGACTTCTTGTTCAGGAACATGGGCAACCTTCAAACTGGGACACCTTAACAAGGTGTTTCCCAGCATGTTCTCTGAGTATCCAGAGGGTAACAGTGATGCCCCCAGATACGCCTGGTGGACTTGGCCGAGCAGATATGGAAGGGCCACAGAAGGGCTCAATCAAAGACGTGGCTGGCAGTAGCCAGGAAAGCTGCCTGACGCAGCAGGATTTTGGAGAACTTGAGTCCCGGGGGGTCATGAGGTTTGTGGGTTTTTTGGTTTTAATCTGGAAGTCTTTGTTAGTTGATGTTCCTTGTGCTGTTGCTTTTGAGGCAAACATGTGACGCTCAGTTCTGGTAATGTGCTGTTAGCTCTGCGTGAGCTGCCTTAGCTTTTGTGATTGCAACTTAAAAGTCTTTTTTCTGTAGCTTAGGTTAAGGTTAATGAGTTTATCATCTTTTCTGTTACCTTCCTTTAGGCAGGAAGTAAAAAAAAAACAATACCCTGTAAAATAACATCTTTATTTTCACTTAAATAAAAGAGTTCACGGAGTAGCCAAGGCTATTTGAAATATATCCTAAAATATATCATGCAGAAGGAAAAGCCACTGAATAAGTGGATTTAGAGCCATAATTTGACCTGCTGTGGGTTCCTTTTGAATGTTGACCAATTAATATCAGTTTGAAGTGTAAAGCAAAGCAAAAATTGGTGCTTTTTTGTATTTTGTGTGAAGTGTTCAAGGTTTAAATTTTCGAACCGTGTTCCTTCTTGAATGAGATAAAACTTAAGCCAAAGGGCAAGTTGGCCATTAGACTTGTCTTTTTAATCAGCTGAAGAAGGCTTAATTTTACCAGCAGTGTAATTTGTCCCCCCTCCACGCCCCCATGAAGAGTTGGCAGAATATAAATGAGAGAGACTCTGCAAACAGGTACCTGGTATTTCACAGCATTAGAACTAATGCTGCTGTTGCCATAATGTTACAAACATGCCTCCAATGTGTCTGTTTTCCTGGGACTGAATTCCAGATGTTAATTTACAATCTGCCATCTGCTTGGTTTTGGTGATTTTGTCAAGTTGCAGGTCAAAATTACGGCTTGTTTGCTGTCAAGAGAGCGCCGGCATTTGCAACACCCATCTCTTCTGCCGAATGCTGGTTTTTTATTTGCAGTCTCGCTCACATTTTTGCCTTAACTTGCTAGACAACATGCATAATAGCATGAATCTGCTGTAATTGTATGTGACCCTTCTTGTGTGTGTAGGCTCTTTGGTTTCTGGTGTGCAAAACTTACAGGTGATGCAGCGCTGAATTTTATTCTTTCTGGGCTTGTGGAGTCGGTATGGGAATGCTGGGAAGCAGATGATGACCTTCTCATCTTGCAGGAGCGTTGAGACTCCTCCTTGACGCAGCCATCAAATGCTGGGTGTAATCTCGATTCTACGACTGTAGTAAATGTTGGATTTATTGCTAAGTGAAAACATTTTCAGCTATTAACTATGGAATTGTAAACTACACCTGGGTGACAGCAAAAATAAATGTCAGTCTCTCACTTTGAAACATGGCTGAACGATGTGTGCTAACAAATAAGCTAGTATGATTTTTTTTTTTAAATAAAAGCCTGTGTTTGAATTAATGTGAAATTAGTGACATGCAGCCTTATTTAGAAATTAATTATAGTTCCAATCGTTATCTAATACTTCAAAAGACAAGGACACTTAATCTCTTCTCTGACCTGTGTTGGCAGGTGTTTTTTTTCCCCCAGATATCGTTTGGTTTGGTGGTTTGTATGTGTTTGTGTGGTTTTTTGTTGTGGGTTTTTTTCTTTTTTTTTTTTTTTTCCATGATGAGATGAAAAAGTAGTGAAGAAAGGGGATGGTTGGAGAACCGGATGCCTCTATGCTGTTGTTTTTACCCCAAGGACACTATAGGAGTTCGTGCTCCTCCAAAAGTGGTAATTTCTGAGGTCAGGTGCAGCAGATGCACACACGTGAGTGAAGCAGTGCATATGCACAACTAATAGGAGTAGTAACAGCTCCCTTAATTTAGCTTATGGGCAAGTCTTCACTGCAATTTACCATACTTGTATTGCAATAATTCCTGTTGCTGAAGTTCTTTAAAGCTGTGGAGCAGCAGCTGAGGATGCTCAGTGCTGACAGGTGAGTGCCTGTGTCGTCGGCTGTGGTTTTTACTTGGTAACAGGCATTGCATTACACGCTTCTTAAGCAGTAACCGACTTCGCTTTTGCAAGATTTATGTTTAAAAGAATTTTATTTCTGTAACGCGATGCCACAGTAACAAATACATCACATTTTAAAAATACTGGCTTATAAACACTACAGGTAGTTAAAAAATACTTTAGTTCTTAATTTAGCTTCCAGAAACTTGAATTTGTCACACGTCTCTTTTCGGACATACTCATTTCTTTTTTCCTTGCCAGGAATATGTTCTGCTATTTTAACTTAGCTTCCCTCTTAAATGAGAGTTGATATTTGAGCCACTCTTTTGTAATGGACGATAGTCTCACTTTGAAACCCTCAACAGTAATCAGTGCTGGTGGTGCTTTTAACGCATCTTTCTGCCATTGAGTTACCTGAATTCAGATCTATATATTGGTGCTGTGAATAGTTGCATAAAAAGTTTTTCCCTTTTATTAAAATGCGTTATGCGTAGTGTTACCATGCAAATTAAATTATGCAAGAGACAATTTTCTGCATGTTTTTTTTTTTTAAAGGGGAAAAAAACAGTACAATAGTAACATCTGTCTCTAATATATTACAGAATGAAAGATTGGGTTGCAATGACTTCTGAAAAGGCAACAAAAAACTTATATAACTCTGCTTTTACAACCCAAATCTGGGTAAGTAGTTGTTTGGAATAGGAAAGCACTTACATCAGTATAATTAATGTTTACATTTTTTCTATGTGAGAAACTAAAACTTGTTTTGGCGTAGTTAAAATGGAAATACTTTTTTTCTACAAAGGTTAAACCTCTGGAAAATAGAATCTTGTTTTCCTTCCATAGACTTCCATTCTTCAGCTTCGATTTATTTGACTTTTGTTGTCCTTGCTGTTATTATTAGGAAACTTTTAAAAACTTTTATAACCGTAAAATCTTGTTTCATATGTTGGGCTTCACTGGCAGCTCAGAATCAAAACTTGCAGCAATCTAGCTGGCAGGCTTGTTGGATCTGCCTCCAAAGTTGCTGTCATTGTTTGTCAGGGATCGGTCCTTGCTTCCTTTTGCCAGGCAGCCACGGCACCGTGCTCCGGGTCCGTCTCCCTTGGCTGGGCAGGTCCTGTTGTGCCTGTTGCAGGCTCAGACTGCGCTTCTGGTTTTTGGTGCTGCAGCGTGCTGCTTCCCTTGGCTGTGAGTGCCATGCCTAACCTTGATCATCGCAGTTTTTCTCCGTGGAACCTGTAATACTCGCTGTCAGCTTTGCTCTGTTGCACCTTCATGCAGTGGCATCCTGCTAAAAATGCCTGCGGGCAGCTAATGGTTTCATGTCAGAAGCCTTGCTACGAGGCAGAGAAGTTTTGACCCGCTGTGGCTTTTCATGTCCCATGAAACAGGTCAGGAAGCGACTGCATTTTCAGGATGATTTGAAATGTATCTTCATATGAACTGGCTCATGTACAGATACTGGCACCAAATTCGCTTCTCTTGCTGTGCATATAGTGGTTTACCCAGATGTATATATGCTGGTAATTGACAGCCCTGACTTAGTTGTTATTTCCAGATCATGAAAAGCTAAAATCCACCTGTAATTCTTAGTTATGATAGTTAGGATTAAATTGGGGCTGCCAGTTATCAGGCAGAAAAAGAAAAATCATCTGTAAGTTTTCAGTTACTTCTGTTAAACAGTTGTATGCACTTGCAAACTCAAGTAAGAGGAATAAATTCTCCATGTAACTTATACTTTCCTGCAGTGTTGCAAAAGAGCGTGAGGTTTCTGGTGTGGTTTTTGTTTTTCTCTCCTACTGTATGCTCAATATATATTGCATTAAGTGTAAGCAACGCTTGTGTAAAGGACTGAAAAGCTCTAAACTCTGGAACTGGAAAAGATTATCCCAAAAAATGAGAAGCTTGTGGCAGGGAGTACTTTCTTCCGCCGATTTAGCTCTTTTCCAGAACACAACTATTCAGGGCTGGATGACAGTGCTCTTTCACTTACTCAGAGTTTCAGAGTGGGGATGATGGTGGTGAGAAATCCAAGATGATGGAGAAGGTGGACAAACTTTCCTGTTTCTGCTTCTCCTCACTCTGGTTGCTTAAATTTTTTTCCCTGGACCCCAGGGCTCTTAGTCCCACTGGTTTCTGCCAGCGTATATATGTGCATTGGCAGGCCTGATATTTGTAACCTTTTCCAGACCTTGTCATGGCCAAGTTTTCGATCTTATAATAAAATCTGATAAAGAACGCTTGTATAAGCATTAAATAAATTCATACACAAGTAGACATTTGTTCCAAGTATTCAAAATCCATTTGAATCACTTTTTTCCC
This sequence comes from Tauraco erythrolophus, assembly GCF_009769465.1. Lineage (NCBI taxonomy): Eukaryota > Metazoa > Chordata > Aves > Musophagiformes > Musophagidae > Tauraco > Tauraco erythrolophus. The sequence goes on along the minus strand of NC_141466.1, from coordinate 125,583,956 downwards.
CTGCTCCTTCTCCCTAACTTTCTCTTGTTTGTTTTCAACAAGTACCAAACATGGTGTCGCACAGCAAGAGACCTCCAAAAGAACTTGGAGGACATCAGGACTTCAGAGTTATTGTGGAAGCACTTTGCCATGTGTCTGTGCCCACTACTAATTTATGTGGGATTTGGTACCAGATGCGAAATAGGAATTTGTTAGCCTCTTGTTTTGTATTTTGGTGCTTTTAGTGGCATTTTCTCTTACTTGTGGTAGTTTTCACAGATTGAATTTAGGTTTATTTGGATTTTTTGTTTCCTAGAGCTGTAATGAAACCAAGTTCTCTTCTTATGTGTCTTGTTATGTTGCCAAGTAAGCTTAAAACTTAGTAAACAGTTTACAGAGCAAACAGCATTTCTCTTGGTGAGCATGAGCAGAAGCTGTCATCAGGAGCTGCTAGAGCTTTGCACTGGTGATTGTTGTGGTTTTAATATCATTCTTCAAAGTATTGTGTGGTTTTGGGTAAAAAATACTTTTCTGAGAGCTCTTACTGATGTCCCTAATGGCGCTGCTAGCAGCTGGGGAATCAGAATGATAATCCTCTTTGAACCTTTTGAGATAGCATTTGCATTAGGAAAAACCCATTTGCTGGTTGTAGGACTTCATGGTCCGTTGGTTTGTAGAGATTGGATAAATGGTCCCATCGGTGACTGAGAGCAGAGGAAGGAAGAGGAACATCCCAGATATCTAATGTTTAAGCTTTGATTAAGGAATAGTAGTGTGTGTTTTTTCTTTGAAGAAATAACGAGGAGGATTGAAGAAACTTCAAGTATTGGTGACTAAATCCTATTTGTCATGAAAATGTTTGATTTGTGTAGTAACAGAAACATAAAAGCAGTCATTGTTTTTGCATAAAAGCAGCGGGTACTTCTTGATGCTAGAGGACTTGGTGCCAAAGAGAAGTTCCAGCAAATCCTATTGAACAAAAATCATAGGGAAGAGAAAGGATGATCCATAGCAATGAAGAAGTTCCAGTAATAATAAAAAGGAAAGGCAACTCTCCCAAACTTGGTTGAGGATTTTTTCAGGCAGAGATGTTCTACATGGTACAGTGGTGCTGATCCCTGGGAAATACCTTAAATAATGTTCTCAATGTTGTTGAGAACTCATAGGGAATCCATTTAGTGCCCATGCATAGGTGCAAGCAGTATCGGTCTTTGAAGGGAATAAGACTATGTAGTATTAAAAATTCCTTGGCCCAAGTGTTTGAGCTTTAGGGATGCAGTTTACGTGTGGTGGTGCCGAATGCTGTTACAGGTATACGTGACTTGCCATTGTCTGTTAAGGAACACATTGCTTTAACTCAAAGTTTCTTAGAGTTTTTACAGACAGGTACAAGACAGGTTGAATGCAGTGGGTGTCTTTGTGGGGGCGAGCGGGGAGGGTACCGAAGATGGAATTGAATTTTATCAAAATCCCTGAAGGATTTTGAACACCTCAGCGAGGTGTTCATAAGATTTGACAGAATAATCCCACGTAGGGTAGGCGCTAGCAAAGCCCTGAAGTGGCACATCTAGGGAATGTGACAAAACGCGGCAGGTTTCTAATGGTCTACAAAAATAGAGGTTGAGAGGCAGCGTGTGCCGGTGGCTGGGTCTGTGACTTTCTCCCCCTTTATTAACAGTGCCCTGGAGGCGCCATTCAGTTTAGTTTCAAAATGGTTGTGATCATTAAAAGCAAAAAGCTGCTTCAAACGTATATTGAAATTTAGGATGCTCTATTTCAAAACAACAGCAACAAAATATTACAAGGCTGGAGCAAACAAGTCAGGATGTGCAGCACCAGGTTGTAACTCTTCTCCCTTATGAAACAGTCCTTGATGCAGCTTTTCAAGTGCAGCTTAATAGCATACAATTTAATGTAAAGCGTCAGTCAATAAAGAATGCTTTGACAATAATGAAATTATTACCTTACTAGAGTTGAAAAATACATGAGGGAAAGCTATTTTCTGAAAGAAATTGATTTAGAAAAAAAATTTAATTCATTGTGCAATAGGTGATGTTACACTTGCAGTACAAATGCTTAAATACTGAATTTTGCATGAAATAGTTGTGTGAACAGGTGAGTAGAATAAAATGAAACTCTTAGAGGAAAAGCACGCTAAATCAGTGACACAAATGGCAGCTTATGGAGTGTTTATCTTAGAATGAATTATTCATGTATGTGTGTGTGTGTACAGATATATAAAATATATAACCCAATAGTGATGATAACCAGAAATGGCATGATGGGTATGAATCTCAATTAATTGTTTGGTATTATCACCTTGGAAATATGAGGTTATGAATTCAAAGTGTTCTGAACAGTAAGTCACTGGAATGTTCGTTTTTGCCCAAAGTGCATGAGTACTAATTGAAATAGCAAACTTGCAGAGAATTGTTTCTATGATGTCAATACTCATGTTTAAGGCAGTGCTATAAATCTGTAATGTCTATTTTCTTGTTAAGCCCAATTACTACACAGGCTACGCGCAGTAGTAGTATGCAAATAATTTTCTCTCATACAAACGTTAAAATTTTCTTAGCCTGCATTTATGCCTTACAGACAGTGAGAGTTTGTTTTAGAGTTTATTAATTGGGTAAATAATGATCGGTTGAGTAGTCAGAACTTTTGCCTGTTCTATCCGTAGGGCACCAAAATTACCAGCAGCGCGTTGCAGCGCTTCCCCTCTGCGAGAGCACACGCTGACGGGCTCAATTAAGGGAGACATTTTGATAACGCTTACATAATAAGCGTTATCAAAACCATGTGTACGATAGCTTGTTTTTACTGTGGTGTCTGCTACTGTTCTAAATTAATAAATTCTCTGGAGTAAGTTCCTTACCTGCACGTAATGCACGGTGGTCACGTGCGACACTGCTGCTGTGGCACTGCTTTTGCCTCCTTATGCAAGGAATACTACCCCTAGGGACCACTCAGAAGCTGAAGAAAAATCAGTTATGTTGTAAAAATAATGTTTAAACTCATAAAACCCATCCTAGAAACCCGTGATGTTTTAACTTTCTCAGCAATTATATGGAAACTACTATTTTATCTGTCTTATAGAATCCTAGGTATAGCACCTGGAGTTGATGCTTGTTTGATGTATCTTGGACTTTTAAACATGAGAGAGATGTTGATTGTGTGTATGCTTTTAAATTTCACATGTTTTGGGATTTGTGCATAGAAAGTCAGCTTGTTCTATAAACATTTAATGTTGGTCAGTCAACAGTTTGCAGTGTGTAAATGAATGGTAAAATCAAGGTGTAATGGGTAATATAAAATGCTGCTTTTCTGAGAAAGGACAGAGAAGAAATAGTAAAAGATTGGTCGGGGTTGTTTTCTTTTGCTCCTGCAGCCACTAAGCTTGAATTGAGCTTTAGATGGCCAAACTCGAAATGGATTAGTTCTCGTGGTACTCTGTATGAAAAATTAGTCAAAACATTGTAAAATCTGGATCTTGATTAGATGCAGAAAATTTCAATCATCATCTTGGCTGAATTGTTTGAACCTGTTTAAAGCTTCTGTTTCACTATTCACTTGAGGGGAAAATCCCTTGAGCATGAATGATAGTATTTTTTTCTGGTTTCACTGTGTCACAAAACAAGAGGAAACCTGTTTATTTCGTGCTTTATATAGCACAAGAGAGAGGGTCACCAGATTCTTCTGCTGGCTGCTTTTCATTCCCTTCAGCAGATGCTGACCAAGAGGAATTAACCTAATATCAGTCTTTATTACACTCAGTAGAGCTGTATCTTGGCCTGACAAGTTTAGTCTATACTTTGTTGGAAGAGTGAAACCTGTTTTCCAGTTCTTAATGGTCTAAAGTGTCCAGGATATCTCTGTACTGTTCATGCAGATATGCATTAAGATAAATATGTTCTTATATCCAGATGTCAGAGTGCATTTTTCCCTCCCTGTGTCCCCAAATGCCACCTTTTTACCTTTCCTTCTCTTTTTCTTCTTCTCTCCTGGCTGCTGGCTGGGCAAGAGGTCTCTGTGCCCTGGCTGACGCTGCTGTGTGTGCACTGCTGTGTAAGACTGGTGCTTTTTTCAGGCAAGATGTTGACCTAAGACTCTGTAATGCACACAGACTCACTGATATGTTGCCAAACATAGAACTAGATACCTTTAATCTCTGTGCTTCTGAAGGTGCTTTGCAAGCTTGAAAGTTACTACAGGGAGGAATTGTCACAAAAGTCCCTTTTCTTTGGAAAAAAAGTTTGCACTGGCAACAGTTTTGCCTTTTCTCTGACCTAATACTTTTTTATCAATCAGAAGTGTAACCATTTGCTATTGTTTTGTAAAGTATTATAGCTCACTTGGGCACAGATGTTATTTCGTGCCTTGATTTCAGTTTCACGGATCACTGTGCTATTCAAATACTCTTTTTCTGCTCTTTTTGACCCTGGTTGCAGCTGAACTTCTGAATGTGAAGGCTTGTTTCGGTTCAGACTAATATTGATTGCTGCTGCTCTGATGTGGGTTCTTGCTTCCAAACTGAATAAAATAAAGAAGGTAGTTTCTCAGGCCTGGCTTATGTCTCTTGATACAACCATTTTTGAGACCTTGATGAAAACCAGCTGTTCTTAGCTCCTGAGCTGCCTTGGCCAATATCTTCCCCTTCTTACCTTGGAGTCACTTGAGAGGATGAGGCTTCCAAAGACTGCCAGTAGCTAGAGTTCTAGAAAGTGCAAAAATAATACAGATTTCATACTTTACTTCTTAAAAGCAAAATAAGGTCATTCTAATAGTTGTTAGTCCTACGCTGAGAACATGGTTGCTGTTTGCACAAATGATTTCTGGAGAAAAAACTCATCACAGCTGAAAACGTGTAACAAAATGTGTATTATTAAAAATCTACAGAATACTTGATTGTGTGTATTTTTCAGGAAGATGAGATTTTTAAAAGCTTAATGCTGTAAAGTCCGTGATCTATCCTCCTGTTTTCCATGCTTTTTCACTCATACATCTTGTCATTCATCAAAATTTCTCATTTCTCTCTAATGTTTTGTAATTCCTGAGGGAATAGAGGATACAGCACTGGCTGTGGCCCTGGGTCTCATTCCTGTTCATGCATAAAAATTTCCATTTCCCTTTCTGAGGGCAAAGTTTATCAGACTTTTTTTGTGCTCATTTAGGAAAATTTCTGATACTTAGTATACCAGATTGTTTTCTCCGATATAATAAAATTTCATGGAATCTTTTTGCCTCAGATATTCCTGAGGAGAATCTGTGGGGGTTTTTCAATAGCTGTGTCAATTTGTATATCTCAAGACCTTGAATCCCTCAAGCTTGCTTGGCTTTCATAGTCATGCCAACATATTTCTCAAGGTAGTTAAGGGTTTACTTTTTTTCAATTCAGAGTTACTTTTATTCTTCTGAGGGAAAAAGTAGAAGAAACAATGCAGAGGAAAATTGACAATATTACACACAACCCTGAATATAAAACAGCTGCAGCATGTTCATGTGTTATGGGAAATCTTGGCTTTATGAATTAACTCCTTTACCAAACTGTTGAAGCTGATTTATTACCTGTGAGAAGTCCTGACTGAGACTGTAAAAATCTGAGGTCTTATATCTGTAATGCTGTAAAATAGGTGGTTGTGAATAACCTAGGTGGTTATGAATAAGCTCATGAATTTACCTTTTTTTCCTTTTCCCTGGGATATTCAAAGATAACAGTATGTCTGATTTCTCTGGGTAGCTGTGTCTGTTAGGTAGCTCAGGGACTAACATACTTAATTTGTTGGCTGTACAATGTATATAATACCTAGTTTGTAGAAATGGGCCTGTCAATTTAGCAGAAATGGATCCAAGATCATCAATTTTATTCCCTCCCATCTGTTAACCCAGCTTCTTTGTTTACCGTGCTATGTCTGGGAAATACAAATGTAAGAAGCTAGAAAGCTGGTAGAAATCTTAGTCTGAATCAAATCAAAGTAACCTAATTCTATCGCTGTGCTGGAAGTGGAAGCTTTAATCCTGGTATTTCTAATCAATCAGTGCAAATGCGTTTATCCAGGAGCCTGGACTGTAGCAGCAATCGCGTGTTGTAGTGAAGACAGGTCAGTTCCTCCCTGAAGTCAGCGTTTCTCTGGACATATGGTGGGACATACGGCTCTCGCAGGACTCCATGCCTGGGAGTTAGCTGGTGATAGGTGACAAGCTCTGGATGTGCAAGGGGGAGGTCCAAACTGCACCTCTGAGGGCTTTTTCTTTCCCCACGCCGTCTCAGGAAAGTCTTTAATTCCTCAGTCACTCTTCTTTTGGCAAGTTAGGAGAGAAGACTGCACCCCGGTAGCTGAGACCATCTCTGACCCGATGTTGCAGACTGGCTCTGCCAGCCCACCCCGTGACAGCACGCTTTGGGGGTCCTCTGCCCACTGGGTGAAAAATTATTTTAAGCTGTTTTAAATGGACTTTTTCCTAGTTCTGAATCCCTTTACTTTTGTGTTGTGTTTTCAGCCTCTCCGCAACCAGTGCTGCTTTTTTGGATTGTATCTCACCTCCAGCTTTTCCTTTCTGATCCGGAGAGTCCCAGCCTTTCCAGTCCTAATGCGGCTGCATGAGTATATGTTTTCAGCCGCATAGTTTTTAAATTACAGCTTGCTAGGTAATGCACAGGTTTCAGCAGCATTTGCAGTCAGTGTTTGCTGGGAGATAAGCAGCAGTCAGACTAAACCTTTTCTCCTAAGAGAATAAATGTCCTCATAGAGCTATACTTGAGAGATTTGCAAAGAATTAAAAAATGCATGTAATGAAAAATCTCAAGAGACTTCAGATGAGGAAAATGTAATGTAAGAGTGAGGCTAAGCCGCTCTGTGTGTGTGTTTCTGATTGTGTGTCTGATTGACAGCGAGTTGCACAACTGAGGTTTAAATTATTAGTTTTGTTTCAGTGTGAAACATGTCTGCCTTTTGGACAATGTTACATCAATTCTTGTAACTAGTTTTTTTTTTAGAATTGCATTTTTTTTGTTCTCCTTCTCGTGTGAAAACTACTTAATTTTTGTTGTTGTTGTTGTTAACTTTATCTGTATTGTATCCCAATAACCAGGTGGCCAATGACTGTAACTGGGTAGGATGCACGAAGAGAGCTGGCAGGTCACTGGGACAGGGGTCTTTGCTGTTTTGAGTGAAGTTCGTGTGTCATCCGAGTCAGTATCTTCTCAACTTCTAGAAGAATTCTGGGCTGTGACTTTGCTTTTAGGAGCTTACCATTCCTAGTGCATTAGTTTTCACAATAATGTTTGATCCGAGTAGATTAACAAGCATACTTTTAACTTTTTATATCAAAACCTTGGGTTTTGTACTCTTCTTCTATCTCAAACCAGCTTCTCTTTGTCTCTCTTTACTTCCACTCTTGTCTTGCCATGTACTTGTTCCCCTTTCATGGTCATTCTCTTTATCAGTGACTTCTTTCATTTTTCTGCTTTCAAAGTTATTTTAATCAGAGTTTTCATTCTCTGTTTCTTTATAATGTGGAGATTTACGCTTCACATATTCTAAACCTTTCTCAAAATACGTTTGCTAACCTCTTACTGTTGTCTGTGCTCCTTTCAGTGTTCATCAGGCTTGCACACGTTTATGTTCTCTCACGTATATCGGTAGTGCTTTCGATTTTCTAGCTCCAAATACTGTTTCGCTCTGGTTCCCTGCTGCTCCGCTCCACTTCTCTCTAATCTTACAGAGCAGTGATGTTAGATTGGCTTTCCATGCAAGCTCCTTTCTCTGATTCCTTCCCAAGAGAAGTGGGGAATAGCAGAAACAGAGTCCAACCTCTCCAGGAACCTCTGCAACTGTGGAAAAACCAGCTCAGCTTCAGGACTTGTTACAAAGGTGTCACTGATTGCCTAAATGGAGAACCTTGCCCTGTACCTCACTTGGTCTGTCAGATGAAGCTTTTTCTAAACATACTCGACATAGGAAAATGTAATAATCTTTTCCATGAAGACTTATTTTACATAATTGGATGTGAAAGTAGATTCTGGATGTTTTGCGTAACAAAAACTTCAGAAGAAGAAATCTGCAACCTTTTTAATCCTTCGTTTTAAAATAGGTTAGAAATTACTCACAGATCTTGGTACCTTTTATGTATTCATCGCTAAGTAATTAAGTTTCAAAGTTGTTTCTCTCCTTCCCTCACTTTGTTTGCAGTGTTCCATCATAAATTTTCATTCATGAAAATGAATCCTTCAGATTTTTGGAGACAGTGGTACTGAGACTTGCTAGGTTGCACTTGGCAGAAATTGTATAACTAACATGAATTTCTTCTTCTTGAAAACCTACTAGAGTTTAGATGCATTTTAAACTTACCATTAATGTTTGATTTTTTTTTTTTTTTTTTTAGTTGTTGTTCTTGTTTTTTTTGTGGTGTTTTGTTTTTTTTTCCTGACTAAAGAAGCTGTAGGTATGTATGTTGGTTTTAGAAGTAGCACAGGGTCCTGCTGCTGGGCAAAGCTTCAAAGTGGGTCTGCACAGAGCTTCTCTCCAATGAATGTTGGCAGGCTCTGAAACAGGAAGAAAAGGCAGGTTTTATTCTACAATAAACTAGAATAACTGACTGTTCAAACAGAAGTCAAATGATATGTGGAAGTGTAAGAGAAATTAAGATGTTCACATCCATTCCTTCCTTGACCGTTGTGTCCTGATGGGTGGATTCATTCTCCCAGCCTTGATTTCAATTGCTGGCTGACTTTGTGGTGACAAGCCCTTACCTCGAGACATGGTATTCACTTGTTTTAGTCTTCTAGTTTTTAATGAGGATGTGAGAAGGGTTATACTGGTGCATCTATGATTGACTGCAGTGGGATGCTGAGCAGAGCGAGCATGTCATATGTTTTCCCGGAGTACTCTTTCAGCCTCCTCTGACGGGTAGGTCAGAGGCTGCTTGAGTACAGGTTGTCTCGCTGGTTTTAGTATTTGTTATTTTTCTGCTGTGAATGTAGCCAGTTGCTTTTTCAGTCTGTTCAAGCTGTACTGTAGTTTCACTATACATATACACTGTTTTTTCGGGAACTTCCTTCTTCTAGTTTCATTGAATTTCACCTAATCATCACATTGGAAAAGATGGGGAAAAGCAGTCCCTAGCAGTCTTTCCCGTGCTGGTCTCATCTATAAGACCTTCACCTTTGCAAATGGAAGATTTCAGGTGCTTTATGCTGAAAACAGTCAGTGAACTTCGTCACATCCCTGTTTTACCTCCTCCCTAGGTCACCCATGATAGCCTCAGCTATCGTGCCTTAGGGGTTTCACTGATAATAATTGTTTGGCTTTAAGAAATGACTGCATGCTCTGTACTTCTGCCTGCAGTCCATCTTTTTAACTACTTCGATAAACGTGTGAGGACCTTCTGTATCCCACAGCTGCCTCTTTGAATCCAGTTAATAAGATATTGTAGTATCCAGAAACAAAGTTCTTGCTTTATGCCATTTCTTACTGATCAGCTGAGGAAAGAGGAAGTATGAGTAAACGTATCTAATTGTATTCCTTTGGAGGCTTTGGTTTATTTTCTTTTGCTGGATCTTTGCTTAGCTCTTAAGCTTTTGAAAGGTGGTTTGTTTTCAGTGTCTTTAATGTGAGTTGATCAGGAAACACAGCCATTTTAAAAGGGCTGAAAACTGAGAAAACCTAATACCTCGAGACAGAAAGGAAGGAGAATGAAATCTATTTCTTCTCCTCCTTGACTCAGCTTTCTGCTTCAGTGGTAAATTGCAATAACAATGTAAAAGTAGGGCAGCAGCACTGGAAAGCAGGAAAACTAATTGGTGAAAATTGTTATTATTTTTGTAAATAACTATGTCAAAGTACAATTCCGAATTGGGAAGGGATGTGGCATCACAGTGGCAATGCAAATGGCACAAATCTAATAGGAAATTACAAACCTTCTCTGATGGACTCGATCCCTTCTCCGTCAAATGCAGGCTGCCGTATGTATTTGCATTGGGGTATTTTATTCTTGTTAAAATAATTAGTGTTTAGCATTTTTTTTGGTCAAATGCCAGTTTTATAGGCAACTTTGCAATTACAGATGAACAGTGTCTGTATTTGGAAAGAATATGTATTTTGTTGCATTTACTGGAGTGACAATACTGTAATGTGTCTTTTTGTCCAAAGCAGTCTGAGAAGTGCTTAATCGTCTAATTGGTGTATTGAAAGGATAACTGTAGTGCTGAGTAAAGAATTTATTAAATGAACATCATTTTAAACACCATCCAAAGGGGTTTAGTGAATATTTGAATCTTAAAATGCTATGAAAAGAAACCTCTTTCTCTGATTAAATTTCTATTTATTTTTTGAAATTTTGGAGGGAATAACTCTTTGTTTTTTTACATGGCAAATGCGTTGTATTCTTTGTACATATAAATACAGCCTTTCCTATTCTGAAATGGGCTCACTGACTTTGGCACTTTAAATACATGTGTTATATCTTCCATGCACCTGGAGAGAAACGTTTGTGTGTTCAAGTAAAATGATACATTTTAAAAGGGCAACAGATAATACCTGGTTTTTCTTTTAAAAGAAATAACAACAACAACAAAACCTCCAATCTGTAGGCATTTTTTTTTCCTCTGATTCATATTTGGGAAAGGGAAGAAAAAGCACACTGATCTCTTCAGTATATCTGATGACAAAATATCAGATGCACTGAAGCAGAAGAAGAGGTCATCTGTGTGTAGAGCCAGTTTCTGCCATTCTTCTCTCAATTAAATACGTTAACATTGCAAAAAACTTTGTGTCGTTGACACACGCTCTAAAAAACTTCATCTGGAGGCCTGTTCCTATTTCATTAATTTTCCCTTAAATAGTAGTGCCTAATTATGAGCTACATTAAAGTTATATAAAAGGGGAAAAATCTGAGGCAGACGAAATCAAATTTTCTTTCCGTTTTATAGGCTTTCTGGGGGCTACTTTTGAACTGGAATAACAGTAATGACAATCAAAAAAATTGCTCTGACTTCAGGGGTCTTCTCTAAACATGGGAGTTGGACAAATTGGAGTTGAAAGGACCTCTCCAATTAACGTGTCAGCTTCTGCTCATGTATTGGACAATGCACTGAATAGCCAATTAATTACAGATGTTTCAGCTTGTGTGGTTTTAGGTCAGATCGTAGCCGTGGCTCATGCCTCTTGATAGTTTTTTTTCCCTCTAACAGCCTAATGGGAAAATAAGCACTCCAGCGAGAGTGAGGGTAGGTTAGTAAGGTGGCCTGGGTCTGAATGTGACGCTTGCAGTATTGGGCAGAAACGGGTCTGTTGTGTATGGGAGGGGTTTTGCCATATGGTGACTTCTTTGCAATGACCTTGTTTTCTCTTCTGGACAGAGGTTTGAAAAGCAAAGGGTAGCACTGAGGGAGTTAGGATAGGTAAGAATCTGCATATTAAAGTGGTTTTTCAAAAATATTGCAAAGGATAATTGCTCATTATTTCTCTTTTTTGAAAACATTATTTTTTGAGCTTGTTTTCTTACAATAATTTAATTTTGGGGTGAAAGAGTTGCTGAATGGATGTAGCAGTCTTACTGCCCTGCCTATTTGCAACCTCAAAAATAGCTGAGTTTTGATAATGTTGTGTACAGACTTAGAGAAGAGTCTCGATTTCTTTTTGAGATATGGCATTTACAGTCAGCCATTTCAGCCTGAGTTTGTATGTGAAATTTAAAATAACGTGAATGAAAATGGTAAGAAAGGAGGTTGAATATTCAAAAAGCTTTCTACATCTTATTGGCATTCTTTCAGAAACTATCATCCTCCCAAACTGTCTGGGAGCCCAGAATAAAGACCATTAATCTTCACATATTTATTGTATGCCTTGCCTCACCCGAAGGCTCTGTCTCAGGAGACATACTTGACTTTTTTTTGTGCGGTATGGCTGTTTGCAAGGCCAGCAGTTCATTTCACTGGATGCTGACTATAGTTTTCACTTGGCCTATAAACTATATTTTGCACCCACAGAGCTGAAATCTGTGCACCTTCTGCACCTAGGTACCGCTTCCAACTTCCAGCAGCCAAGACATTGGTTTAAAAAGATGCAGCCATGAAATAGGATTTTTGATTTTTTTTCTAACTTTTGTGCATAATATTCTCCTCTACCCTGCAAACTTTCAGGAAAGTCTCCAGTCGGTGACAGATGGCTGATTAGGTAGAAAATGTGTGCATGAGCCATATTAATAGAAATGTTTGTGGCTGAACCACATTAGTACTAACCTCGAATGTTGTGATCCTGGGAGAGGTTGATAATGCTTGTTATGAAATGCTGAAGTGACAAATTAGCCATTAGGATTTTATAGCTGGAGTTTTTATGAGATGGTTGTTGCAGGGCGTTTTGGCCTCAGAAATCGGTGCACGAAGAGTATAATGGTACTGTTGTCTTCAGCAACCTTAGAATGTTCTTCTTGGAGAGGGTGTGGAAATCAGTGATCATCTAATTAGCTGCAATATCTTAAAAGTGATGCTCAGGATATTAATATATACTTCTAATTTTGCTCAACTTGAGGGACAGTTACAGCCTGTCCCTGAAGAGGCAGCTGGGTTTGTTTAGGAGACAGAGGTGAGGAACTTGTATCTTTTCCTACAAGATGAAGCTAAAGGACTGTTAGGGCATGGGTTGAGGATGTTGAGCATGGGTTCTGTGGTTGGACCAGAAAAAACAAGTGTCAGAGCTGCTTTTCCCCTCTGTTCCGTCCCATGGGCTGGACAAGGTTGAGGGACAACGGTAGATGACTATAGTGTCCTTTGCTGACCACTGAAAGCAAAACTATGTGGATATCTAAAGCTTCTGCGCTCAATAGCGGTTGCAAACGTGTGGTTTTCAACGTGTTCATCACTGTGGTGCTGGTGGAGATCCAGTGATAATTTTGGAACTTTAGTTCTTTCTTTAGTGTGTGAGGAGCTGTTAATCTCATGGTTGTGCATACTGGAAAAAGCTTGAAGTTCCCAGGTACTAAATAACTTCTCTTCTCCCCATAATGGAAAGGTGGGGTGAAGGGCTCAGGAGTGATTCTGGATCTGTGAAATTGTATTGGAACAAATGAAGTGCCTCTCAAGTGCAAAATAAATAGGTATATATTGACGTCATCTACTGTTAAGCTAATAAAATACGTCTGCTGCTCAAAACCCGTTTCATTTTCTTACATCTGCGCTGTCTAAATAGGTCTGGCTTCAATTTATTTTGTTGACTTAAAAAAAATTGTTTATTTGGACATTAAAAATTGAATTGTCAATTCCATTATCCCTCCTTGTGCACTTCAATTTCAGGCTTATCTGCATCGATGAGGAAGTGTTCAAGGAAATTCTTTTTTTTAATTGAAAAAGATCTGTTATTACTTGCAGAACCTACGTAGAAAGTTGCACAGTTGCTAGTAGTCTGGGATTTCCCCAGTGTATATTTTTTTGCTTGCTTAGAGTATTTGCAATTAGAAGTCTCCATCTCGATGGGATAATTAAAAAATCATTTACCACTTGGAAGGAATAGGTCTCTTTGGGCAATTTGCACTGCTATTGGTTAATTATTACTAATTTTTGGTTATCTGATACAGTTCTTCCTGACCTGACATCTGCATAATGTAGAAGCTAATGAGAACAGAAATTAAGCCTGATAGTTGACACGTCCTCTATTTGATTTGAGAGAGTAAGGTGGAAAGAGATTAAAAATAAAATTGTCCAAGTGGGACTTCAGCACTACTGGAAACTTCATATTATGCACAAAATTTTTTTTATAGGTGGATATACGTGTAGAGAGAGAAAGACACACGTGTGATTTAGCAACAATTCAATTGCCTTTGGTCATGCTCGTTGAAGTACACACTGCAAAATCTGAACGTTATGGTTTACTTTGTATGAGCTTAATACCTAGTTGCCATGGGACTTACTGTGAAATCAAGGGTTTCCTCTTCCTTTGCAATAAATAAACTTTTTACTTTAATGCTAAGGAAATATTTGCATTGCATGATACGGAATGATGGGATTTTTTTGTATTATTCACTTAATGTATCTGAGTAACATCTCTGCAATGAATGTAACCAGATTGCCAGACGTCTCCCGTTTGCTGTACTTGGTTCGAGAAGGCAGCTCATGTGGATCACTCCTCTTGCACCAGGCTAGTTCTTGCCTGGTGTGACACCTGGTGGGGTTCCTACACCTCTCTTGGCTCCGAAATGTGCATCTTTGTCAACGTTTATCTTTGTCAAAGTTGGAACCATTCATGGAGCTTATACTGAGCCGCGATGGGGATGGAGATTGTGGGATCTAACAGTATTTCAAAATGCTCGATGTGTTTTAACATCACACGACCAGGCACATGAATTTGGGTAAAGGGAGAAGATGGCTTTTCAGTTGTTAATGCCAATTTGTGTTCAAAGCAAATGGGTTTTCTGCAGAGTGGTCGGTGTGAGACCTTTTCTCCTTGTTGCCAGCAAGAGGTTTGTGCCTGTGCTTGTCCCTGCAGAACAAGAATTTGATGTTTGCTCCCAGGTAAATCCTGGCAGTAGCTCTGGGAGGCACTTTGTGCTAGTAGTGCTGCGAAGCCAGAACGTGCTGGTTTTTGTGTGATCTGGGGACAGAGGAGGGGAAAGAAGGAGAAATTGTCTAAATGTTCCTATCGTACCCATCTCAGCAAACTCCAAAGTGTGGGAGTGCCATGCCAGTGTGAGCTACTGGGGAGGGAAATCAGGTTTCTGGGGTAGCGTAGGTCAAGGGAAGAAGTGGAATTTGGGCCCCCAAAATAACTTGCAATGTTATTGGCTGTGGTTCTGGTAGCCAAAGGGTGCATCTTCCCTGGTACGGAACAGCTGGAAAACGGTGCACGGTGCGGCAGCGCTTTGCTGAGGGAGCCCGCAGGATTGCCGTGGCTCGACAGATGGATGCAAGGGGAGGCAAGAGATTTGCAGAGACAGAACTGTTGCACTTTCCCTGAAAGGAACTGCTCTGCCTTGAAACTGATAGCAAAAACTTTCTGGTATCAAATTTCTGGGTTTTTTAATTTCAATTTTTGTATCTATAAGAGTCTTTAATGGCTCACAGGCACATGGAAACCAATGACATAAATGGAGCGCGCGTGCAAAATGAACTGTGTGTCATTATTTTAAAGCAAATAAAGGTGAGGTACGTGGCAAGATCATTACAGGAAATACTGCTCTGATGTGCGGCTTGGGTCTTGCAGCTCTTACACAGTGGTAAAAGCTTGTTTTATTTGGCTGAGACCAGGTTATTCCAATTAGCTGTGAATGTGGACAGGTTTATTCAGAGACAAAAGGCCACCTAGAACATTTTGGAGGTAGATTACCTGTGTAGCTGTGACCTTTATTGATCCAGAAGTGTTACTGTTTTTAAAAAATGCTCTGTTTTGCTTTTGTTGACTGCAGAGCAATAAAATCGTGTTACACTTCAAATTTTTCTTAATGAGAAAATAGCCATATCCCAATTGAGAGGATTATTATGATAAATGGGCAAAATCTGCTCCCATCTCCAAAACCAAGTGTTCTTTTTCTATTCGGCAGCCACACAGCTCACGAAATACGACGACAGATGCAAACAAGCAGGTTAAAAAGCCCATACAATAAGATGGCAGCAGAACTTTTGAAAAAAGGGGAGTGCAGCATATGAAACGAAGCCATCTGTCTCTGCATTACAAAGCATTCATTCCCTTGGAGAGCGTAATTACGGGTCTGGCTTTTCTGTTGCTGGATTTTGATACAAAATTGTCCCTAAGAAAAATAGAATTGATTCAGAATAGTGTAAAATAACTTCCTTGTGCTACTGTAAATTCCCTGGAGTCCAGCCACAGAGTTCTAACTTCCATTGCTGCTCTCCATCTCTCCAATGGCATTAGGTGAGACTAGCGATATCTGCGGTAGTGGTTTACTTACTTGGAGGCTTGTAATTAAAAAAAGCTCTTTCATGCTTAATCAATAAAAGAATTTAGTATGTTGGAACAATTCTTTTCAGGACGACAGGTGAATTCTCAGTCCTGCTGCTTTGATAAATTGCTTTTGGGCTTGCTAAATATTAATTATAACTTTTAAATAAAATTGAAAGAGCAGCTCGATTGTATTTCTTACAACGGGGAAATTGAGCAAATTTCAGTATTTAGCTTAGAATTCTGGAATATAATTTTTAACCTATTTTTAGATAAAATACTCTTTTGAATAATACGCAGAAGTGCATGCGAGTCATTCGAATTAGCAGTCTCTTGTTCCACTTAGTCATAAATAGCTTATTAAAAAAGAGAAGTTTGAAGACTTTGTGTTATATTAGAATTGAATCAGGTAATTTTTACTCGGACCATGGTTGAATTAGAGTGCTGTCCTGGAGGTAGGAAAGGTGATGTTCAAGAATTTCGCACTGCTGTGTGTAAATTATTTTATTACTTACGTAATTTCACTTATTTAAAAATGAGACTTCTAAAATAAATACAGCGCAGAACGGAATCTTCTCGTGTGGAAGTAGGATTGCCTTTACCTCCTTGTATTGGCTCTTGTTAAGTTTCTTGATGGAGGTGGTGTCAAGTGTGGAAGCGATACTGGGATGTGTAATAACGCACTTAAGGAAAACATTAGGAGGAGGGAAGTATGATGATCTTGAAGGGCTTTTAACTCAGAGAACTTGGGAGTATCCAACGTGTTATCAAAAAATACAGAAGCTGGTTTAAATTTCGTATGTACCTGTTCCCCCTGAATAATTCTGTCGTTGCTGTTACAGATGGACATCACTCTCCTGCTTTCTGTGTTCTGGCTACACCTTGTTGTAGTTTTCTATTCCTAAAGTTTAATGGGGTATCCATGAGAATCCTACTCCTTGAAATAATAATATTTACCTTCTTAAATTCTTGTTATGCGAGGTCAGATTTGCCATCAGTCAGCTTGGCAGCTTTTTATCAGCTCAGTCGTGCACCCTCTGGGCACATGTTTGCTGCTTTTGCTACTGGGCTAGAGGCGCAGTAAGCCAGAGGAGAGAGAATGGGAGGCCCTTAAAATATCGATTAACTCCTCCATCTCAAATTCCAGTACCAGCTGCTGCCTGACTTCAGATGGCCAAACATCTCTTGGCTGACGGTAAGGAGGAGAATCTCTCCTTTCTCCCTGTACACTCAGAAACTGTTGGCTGCTGTGAAATCAAGAGTTGGCTTCAATCTGTACTTGAAATACTTGCCTACATGTTTGGCTATGAAACAATTTCCAAGCTTTATTTCTTTCCAGTTACTTTTGAAAGGTCTTTCCTTTGGTTTTGCCCTAACCAGGTTCGGTTTTAAGATCCTTGTTACCTTAGAGTGGACAGACAGATGCTGGTGACTCACAGCCGCCTTTTTCCTGAAGAATTGTGTCGTTTTGGGTAGCATCTGCTTTTATGCTCTCTTCCAGTCTTCCGGTAGCAGATGCTTATTTTAAAAACAAATATTAATGCATTAGTATGCAATGCTCAGAGCGGCAATTTGAGAACACAGTTAATGTAATTTTCCCATTCTGTAACACTTGTTTTCTTTGTCTGCAAACTCTGGTGGAGCAACCGTGCCGATCTTCAGTCGAAGTTCGAATATTAATTTTGCGCTGGCTGTAGGAGCTGGTAACAACACAGGCTTTAATAAGGCTGACACTCAAAAGCATCGAACCGTAACTGGCACTGTCTTGAGAAGAGAAGAGAAGAGAACTCTCTCAGGTCACCAAGGGGCAGCTAAAGTCGAGGAGAAGCTTGCCAGCTTTTATCTTCTTGACAGTCTCTTCTGGTTGGTTTTGTGGGGCTCGATTGATCTGCAAGAATACACAGGGTTTCTTGCATTCTCTACTTAAGATTGTCTTACTAATTTACCAGTTGGTGGTTTTAAGAGGCGAAACCCAAACACTCTTTGTGGATCTAGTGGAAAGCAGTCCCCTGACTGACATCAGAGAACTTGGATAGTGTAGAGGCTACAGGGAACGGAGGATAATTGTTACGTAGCTTCGGCTTGCTGACGGAAAACAACCTCTTCTGTACCTGAGATGTATCAGGATGTCTGGACACCAGACATCATCCCATGCAGGGAAGGGACTCGTCTGAGATGATAGTGTGGTTTTGCACTGAATAATCTCAATATTTTATTTCTGTGTTGCAAGGCTCACGTTCCAGTTAAGTCAGGAAATAAATTGATGCTTAACAGTAACTTAGATTTTAACAGTAAGTTTTGTCCTTTGGTGTGAATTTTCGCAGCTTTTTTTTTATCTTGAAGGTATACAGCTGTTAATATTCACAACTGTTCTTAAAAACCCACAAAAAACAACAAACCAGAACAAAAAAAACCACCCCAAACTCCCACCCCATGAGTAAAGGGCCTCTCCACGGTGACTGAAAGTAAACGGCAGAAACCAAACCCCCAGTACTATTCTCTGGAGGATCTTTTGCAGTCTTGGGCTGGGAGGCTTTCAGTGCTACATGCAACAGAGCTAGAATTTGAAGTGCATTAGTAGGTGCTTTTTTTTAAAAAAAGAAAAAAAAAGAAAAAGGTTAATTGGACAGGTTTTCTATCTAGCCAGTTGAGGAAACTGGGGCAAGTTCTGCTTGTGTTCTACCATCAGTAATTCCTTGCGGTGACTGGAGCTGCTTATCTGGAGGAAAACGAGGCAGAATTTGGTCTGTTACGGATAACCACCACAAACCAAAATGGCTGAGCCTTAGCAAAACGTGTGTGCTCTGTGGACAAGTGCAGTGAAAACTGCTGGATGCAGGTTTGGGTGGGCAAGGGATGGTATTTGCGTGGTACCGTCAGCACATTTCCTACAGGGCATTCGGAATGAGTTGATTCTTATTCTGCTGAAGCTTTAGCGATGCTCTGGTTGGTTACGGCGATGCTTGGGAGAAAACTGAAGACTTGAGTTCTTGAGATATCTGTGGAAGGATTCTTAATTTGAGTTGAACATAGTCAGGCCCAAGAATTTTTCTGTACTCTCTGCAGCGTGTATTGATTTCTCGCTCCCCATGTGAAATATGGAAGCTGCGATCATTTCGTAGTTACCTGGAGTATTGGACTAAATTCAGAGGAGGCCAGATGACTGACAGAGGAGCAGAGCTAATCTATACTGTAACATGTGCTCTGTTCTGTACGAAAACAGGCAAGGAAGTGATCCTGTAGAGTACGTTAGGAGAAGAGGAGAGCAGGGACTCTGATTACAGCCAGCAGCTCTGCTTCTAACTCGTGCCACGTGGGACAAATCACTTCAGCTCAGAGTGAAATACTGCTTCCATTAAATCAAAAGTAAACTTCTCTTGGTTTTGGTGGAACATGGTTTCATCCTCTGCAGTTTCTTGTGTTTTTTCAAGTATGAATCACAGGTGAAAAAATGATACAATATTGAGCATCATCAATGTTATTACACTGCTACCAGCAGAGAGAAAAGCAAATACCTTTTGTGACTACATGCATTAGGGCTTTCTTTACACTGACGCTTTCCTTGGTTATTGAACAATTTTGCATTTTTTTATTTCTACTTCTAAAAATCTGTTGTTTTAATGATGTTTTATTCACTCGTTACATTTTAAAACATTTGCTTTCTGATGAATTTGCCTGTGGTATTTACACATACAATTTTATTGTACTTGTGTGATGTTGTCTTTTGCTCACTGAAGAAAAAAAATCACAAAACATTTTTTAGGAGATATTGTGGTAAATTACTTAGTGCTGTAAGTACATATTTAGTCTTACCAACTATCAGAAAAAACACCACACTTTAATACATTGTAATCTCTGTACCAGTATTTACAGAATATGACATGATAAGCATAGGTTTGGGTTCCCTAAATAAAGACATAACCCTATAAAGGATTATTGAAGATGGTTGAAAAATTGCTGGCAGCACAGAGTAGAGCTTTGTTTTAGGTTAATCTTACAGCAGGTTATATGGATTTATAAATAAACCCCATCTTTTCCTTCTCTGCTCTCATCCTAGCCTGTACCGCAGTCCGTGCGAGTCCAACTGGTCTTTCCTGTGTGGTTACACATCTCTCTCTAGTCTCTAGCTAAACTTTGTGCAAAAAGTACTTTTTATTTCTCACAGAGTTGAGAGAACAGGTACAGAGGAGAGATTTACAGGTACCAATCTCCAAGTCTTTAAAGTGAAAAGGAAGATGTTAATTGTTACCAAGGTATGAAACCACCATCTGATTTCCCAGTCTCATAACTTCCAGTTACTCTATGACCTGATTTAAACAAGCCGTATAAAAGTGAACAATTATCTATAGGATTATTCAGTATTAGAATTTTAGTTTGCCCTAATCCTTTATTAAATTTGCTATTTCATGTTATAGAATTATGTGAGAATTACGGAAACTTAAAAATATGCAAGTAGGCAGGTTTTACAAATTCCCATGTCATATTTTATAAATGGTGCCCTTACTGAGATGCACCTAATGTCAGTTGTGGAGTTCATTATGTTCTCAACTATACCTGTGCTCTTGAAATGTTTCACTGAGCTGCTTTTTTTTCCTTCACACTGTTTTTTTGCTTTCCTTTTCCAACCAGTCCAGCCCATGCAAACCATCAGTTGTCATGTTCAGAATGAAACAGACACATCATTGCTGGCACGCCAGAGAAGAATGCCGGCAGTTTGTATTTCAGCATGATAATTCGTTGGGAATCGCTCCATCGCTAATGAAAGAAGTGGGCTGGATTCTGGTTTTATTAAAAGGCTGCTAAGGCAATCTTCTCCCACTTGTTGATTTTTAAACTTTGAAGAAAAACTGCTTTGCTAGGAGTATTTGTTTGAACCTACTCATTCTTTATTTGTGTAATGTAATAAAGTTAAAATCAACACTGCCAACACAGTTCTAACAGAAGGTTCAATGTAGTGTTGTTACGTTTTTCGTTACAAGTATCTTGAATAGGTGCACTGTGTGTTTACTTCAGAGATGAGTGTGTGAGGAGGAGGAAAAACTGGCTGAGAAACTTCTTAATAGGCAGAACAAAGTCTCATCCCCAGCATCTTTTTCAACCAGGTTTGTGTAGTTCATGAAGACAGCTACTGTCCTATCATCAGGGCTACAGAGAAAACCAGAAGAAGCTTCAAATGTTTCTGGGCAAAAGCAAAACTCTGAAGTCTGTAGAATGTTGACACCCATAGCTAGCAACTACTGTAAAACTGCATCTTTCACTTTCCTGAATGACTTGGGTTGTTGATGCTTGAGCAAAGAAGAAATCTATTTTTTAATGTGCATCTGTGGTCATTACGCATGTGACTTACAAGCTATGCTTTTTTTTAAAAGAGCCTACTGGGGCTGACTGTTGCAAAGGCGCTTTTACAGCAGATGGCACAACTCGTGTCTGAATTTGGAAGTGAGGCTTCTGTAGAGATCTTTAGGGCAAATGAGTATTTTCTTTCAAAGTGCCTCTTGGGATTACTATCTCCCAAAGAGGACCATGCTGAAAACCTTCTGCGTGGCGGCTGTAACTCTCACCTTGGGAAAAGAGCTTAAGGGATTCCCCCATCCCTAGGGGTTTTTAAACAGTTTTGCCTTTAACTACATCAACTGGATATAAAATATGAATATGTCTTACTATGCTTAGTGACAAATTGAAGGTATAAAAGTAAAGCCTGTTCAGGTAAGGGTCTGCTATATCTTAGCTGTCGGGAAACTAAAAGGAAAAAACAAATCTGTGAATGAAATTAGTCGTTTCGTGTTTTTTTTCTAACTTAAAGGCTAATCTCTGAATTGACGACTTGCTACCTCACTGAGAAGAGCTTAGTCTTTTTGAATCCAAGTCCTTAGTCTTAGAAATGTGTTTTATATAAATATTTTCCATTTTAAACTACGACTGGAATATTGTAATGTGCCACGTAGAAAACAACGCTGGCAAAAATACTGGTTTTTGTGAATATAATTGCTGATATATATTGGAGCTTGTGTACAGCAATCCTGTGCAACTTCAGAGTTCTTTGATGTGCAGCCTTTAAGGATAAGAGATTAACCTCTTTCCCTGGTAGACAAAGAGTTCTTATTTTTCGTCTTTTTATGAGATCTTATCCAAAAGTCATCAAAGTCTGTGAAAACCACCCTATTTAGTTCAATGGGAATTGAATGAGGAACATGATTTCTGTGGTCCAGTGTTTAAAAAAAAAAAAAAACCAACAACAACAAAAACTTTGCAGTAAAGTCATAATTGCATCCAGATGAGTTTCTCTAAGCGGTTGTGAAGCAGCTGGTGGAAGCGCCTTGATCTGACCAAAATTCAGCATGCCACTTGTTTCTGTATGTGGGAAAATCTAACGCAATCTGGAAGTAATTAGTCTGGAAACACCAGTCCCCCTGAGCGGTCCTTTTTAAATGAGTTACAAATAAAAAGGCTAGAAAATCCTTAATACAAAGTGTTGTGGAAGGCGTTTTTTATCAGTAACTTGGCTTCTAATTTTTTTTAACGTCCTTTTTTGTGTGCATTGAGCTGTACGTGCAACACGTTGTACAACGGCGGTTGTCTTCCTGTCGCTCTGTTTTGTTTTATTCTTCTGCACATGATGCACGTTCTGCAGCCTTCTAGGCCAAAGCCTCTTTTTACATTCATATATGGGACACCAGACTTGAATTTCTAAGCAAGGCTCTAGTTTGGTGATATGGGCACGGGAACCTTAGCTTTGCTCCGGACAGTTTTCTGGACCCTAGCTGGGCCCTTTTGTGTATTGCTGCTGAGGAACTAAGAAATATGAATGAAACCCTCACGAATAAAACTAAGAAAAAACCCAGTTATACAGTGAAATGGAGATAAATGTGTACATGATGTTCAACAGCAGGTTTATTCCTTGTGCTGCTCCTCTCTTTGCGACGGGGCACATGGTGATTCATTCCCAAGCACAGCAGTCTCGGGGCAGAGCATCATCCTGCCGCTGACAGCGTTCAGTAGCAGCTGCTTAAGGAAGACGATAAAAAAAGACAAAAAGCTAGTAATAGCTCACCAGAATTATGTTCCCATCTTCAAAAATGGGCCGTAAATGTATCTCACCAATTTAAGTGGAATTATTTGTGCTGGTTCAAGTAAGGGAAATACAAAGGCAGTGGCCCTATATCTTTTTTTTTTCCACGAGGTCATTGCTGAACTGCTCAGCTATTACTGCTTGACCAGAGACCCTGGAAAAAATAGGCTGGGGCAAAAGAGACAAACAGCTAAAAAATTTAAGACTCTGTGATTTTTTTGAGAGACAGCATACACAAGAATGTAAGCATTCCTTGGTATGCTTTTTAAAATAACGATAGCACGTAGGAGATGTATTCCATAATGTAAAACAGGAAGAGGGAACAAAAGAGGAATCTGAGAAAAATGCACTGGTGGAAAACCAGCAAGATGTGGTAGGTTCTCAAGCTTCTAAAATAGAGAAACAACATTAACTTTTTTTAATTCTGTTACGATTAGCTGAGCTGTAATGTAATGTAGTAAATCTCTCAGCATTATGTAATAAAATTAGTCAAAAGATGACAAAAGCGTAAACAATGCACTAATGAAAAAGCCTTGCAGGACTTGTATTTAAATTGGATTGTGCTCGTTTGATTTATGCTGGTGTGTAAGGACACTTGGCTCGAGAGTTTGGAAGCATGGACAGTATCCTCTTGCTCTGCATTTGCTGTTCCTTTTCTGTGTGTTTTTTTTTCTTGAGGTTTGGAAATATGTTACTAAATATTATGACAACGTTGTCAGTTATAGGGTACTGGGAATAGGTAGATCTGTTGTGCAGTCTGAGAATATAATTAGGAGCGAGCAAAAAGCCATATTTTACTGCAGCGTGGTAAATGGTGGAGTTGCTAGATTGTCTGGAGCTCACTTGGCTCAGCTTAGATGCACTTAAAACCCATCATCAGAAAGCTTTTCACTTGAGCAGTATCAATGCATTTTAAGAGGAAGCATTCCCCTGGTGTCGTTTAGATCGGAGGCCAGAGCTCTGCGTGTGGTGATATTTCAGAAAACAAAATACATGCAAATATCCTTTTTTTCACCATGGTTTCTGATGGTACCTCTGCTGTCTCTGTGATGCTAATGAAGTTGGTGGCTGTTTTCTTCGTCCCTAACACGCAGAAGCCTGCAAGCCGTGTAAACCCCGTTAGCCCCTTTCAAAACAACCCCCAAAACAAGTTATACAGATGCATATTTAATTTATAGCTGTGGAAAATGAGAGGAAACAGAAGGTTCCTTGACTTGTGTCTGAGCCTTATTTCTACCCACTGTCTGCTGATGGAAATACCACTTGATGCTTCATCAGTATGCTGTCTTCAGCTGCAGTGTGCAAATACTGTCCATGTTTTAGTATCTCAAGACACTAGAGCTTAGCTTTTTCCTGGTTTGATTCGACATGACAGGTATGTTTGAAACCTCTGTTCTGAACAAAAGTGCGTGGATGTTGGAAGCTGCTCTGTAAGGCAGGTTATAAAGAAAGCAGCGTAATGCAGTGGAAAAGATTAAAGAAGAACTGTATTAAAACTGAGTACTTTTTTGTAAAATGTAATCAATTTAAATGAGGGGGGGGAAAAAGAGGATTGAGTATAACCACACATAATACTAACTGCTCTGGGAGGAAATAGAATGGACTGGGTGCTCAGATGTGTGCCTGCTTTCAGAATCCTATTTGCTTGCCAACTATTCTTGGATTTATTTATGCCTTGCTCTCCAGACAGGCATGGAAACTCTGTGTGGAGCAATTAGGACTGTGCCCTTGTCCTTAGTGACGCGGTACCTCTGTAATCCTGGTGCAGAAGGCACATCTGTACTGTATTTTTAGGGCCACATCTTAAATGGGGAAAGTATCAGACTTGCTGTTGGATGCTATCTGCTCTGCAGAAGGTGGGGATCTCTCGTGCTCTGGCATGCTGGGAGTGGGTGGTGCGGCGTGCCGATGGGCATGCCCCAGCACAGCACAGCCTGTCCTCACTCACCCGCTGTCTGCCAGGCAGTGATGTGAACGGGAGCGGGTGGGAGGCAGTGTCTGTCTGAAGACGCCTTCTTGGATGGTGCAGGGATGAGGTAACTGTAGGATTTAATGGGATCCATGTGATTGGAGTTGCTGATATGGATACACTGGTTTTCACGTGCTGATGTACATGACAAACGCCCAGCCTCCTTTGAACCCTCCACCCTGGCCTGCGTTACGGAGATGCAATGAGGTAACGCTCATCCCTTCGTGGTCTCCGTCCACCCACATGCACCATATGCATAATTTTTCCATAAAGGATGACTTTTGTGATGTATGTGATCTGAATTTAAGGCAGTTGCACATACTCTTGTCACATACAACTGTTCAGCTACATAATTTATCTAACCAAAGCTATTTGTTGAACACCTCAACGAGCCTATTCATTGCATTTTGAGAATGCACAGTGTGTGAGAGAGAGAGAGAGATATATATATTTTTTTTTAAATGAAGATCCTGATATCTGGTATCTTATTTTGCTCTTGCTCAATTTCACTGGATATCTTGCATTTGTTAATATAAATGCTCTTATGGGAATTTTTATTAAGTATGACAATACTGTTTGCATACCAAGTTACAGATAAATGGTCGGCTTTTCGGAAGTGCTCATTGTTGGGTGAATCTTATCTCATTTAAGTTGGTAGTAAATCCTTCATTAGTATCAAAACTAGTACGGTTAAGGCGACACACAAGCACTTTTGGAAATCATGCGCTAAGAAGGTGTCTGTCTCCTTGCAGGACTGACAGGATAACAAGCTCATTGCTTCTGTTACAGCGCTAGAATTTGGATATTTGCATAATATAGAGCAGTAACACTTCAATTTACAATTCATGAATAAGCCTTTTAGACAGTGGTTTCAGACACCACTGAAATTTGTGAATGCTTCTCAAGTAAATTGCTGGTTTTGAGCACATTTTGTTATTTATTGGGAAGCTGAAATTATACTCAGATGCCCAAGCCCGAAAACAGAACGTAATTTGGCATTTGTGCATAAATGGTTCCTGAACAAGGATGGTGGGGAAGTGCTGAAATAATTCTGTATTTAGTTGTGCATGTAATAGGTAAACTTGGTTATTACATGCTTGCATTGTAAATGTATTGGTTTCATTAATTAAGTGGCTATAAAGAGAAAAGGCTGCAGTTTAATAAGAAGGAAATAAAGATAAAACTTTCTGCTTGAATATTTAAGGGCAGTGCTAGTACTGGGGAAGCCCTGCTGGCTTTAGAGATGTAAGAACCTTTGTAGGTTTAAAAAGGACTCCTGTGTGTACTCTACGTGGCTAAAAGATATTGCTGGAGCTTTTCCTGTGGTTGCTGTGCTGGTCTCCTGGGTAAAATGTAAGATAAAGCCTGAGGTGGGGCCTGGGAAGTGTCTGGTGGTGGTGTTCGTGGACTGCATGAACCTGTCTCCCAACAGTGGGATCATGGTGTTCTCCATGCCAGGGAAGTTGTGTGAAGATGAATGTAGGAGTAGTGGCAGATGTGCTGACTAAAGAGCTGCATCTGGAGATGAAGCGCTGAAATACAGATTGAAGGTAAAGCCAGGTATGATGTCTGCATGATGAACACGATAAAAACTTGCTGAGGAGCAGCTTGGATTGCAAAGAACTTTTTGCCTCTTTCATGTCTGACGATAACGAAATGGTCCATTTTTATTCAACATCTTGCAAATAGGGCTCTAATTAAGCAATAACTAATGAAACACGAGATTAAGCATCAGCAGATCTCTGGTGGTGAGACACGTGCCCAGGGCAAAGTCCAAAACAATTTTGTAAAATTGGTGTTTGAAACAAAGCAAAAAAAGTTGTGGGAGAAACAAGACGGATTCTCTGAGTGCAAATGCAGATTAAATTAATTTTCGTAGTCTTATGCTGAACTGAAAAAAATGTAAAATTAAATATGTATTCCTTTTAATGTGGTTGCTATATCATCACCGCAAATTGAAAAAAAAATGCATCTGTAACCAGATAAGAAAATGCTATCAGGTACTTTTAATTTTAATTAAGGTTTAACCTATTGGAGGAATATATATTTAAAGAATTAATTAAAATGCTGTTCACCATATAAGAGATTTCAGTACAGGAAATGAGTTAATTGCGGTATCATAGGGCATCTGTGCTTCGCAAGCCGGTTTGTGATGCCGAAAAAGCATCTTCGTGTGGATGATAGGGACCTCTCGAGACAACCGGGTGATGATGATGATGGCCGCCTTGTCGGTTTAGTTTGAATAAAAGTAGTCCCTGGTCTTGCTGAGCCTGTGTGTGTTGAACAGTCTTATTTCAGTTTCTGTTTTTCTTCAAAGTGGGCGGCTGGCACAAATGCTCAAAATACTTGAGATAATTGGGCATAATTTGATTGCATCATGGTAATCCTGATTCCTGCAAGAAGGGTTTTTAAGGTGGTTAAAATGCCTTTAAAGACTGAAGTCTTTCACCCTGTCATTCTTGGTAACCTTGTATCACCGTGAGTTTATTTTTTTCATTCTGCTGAACATATGAAGTTGCTGCTGGAGTTCCTCAAGGATCGAATCATGACTTATTTAATATTTTCATTAGCAGCCTTTACAGAAGAATTAGAAGCATGCTAAATAAATTTGCCGACTCCAAAGCCGAGAGATGTTGGCAAAGCCGGGGGAGGACTTGGATTATTATGTGGGAAGAACCACTTTCCTCTGCTGTTAATTGATTTCAGGAGAATATCATGTGCTTAAGGACAAGTGATATTAATTTCTTCTATAAGCTCAGCCTAATCATTTGAGAGCAGCAAAGAGTGAAGGTGTCCTGCTTGTGTTTAGGGAGATGAGTTTAAACTGCCACTGGTGGAGGAAGGGTAGTTAGGGTGATGGTGGAAGGATTGGTGAGCCTTTTTACTGAAAGAGCTTGGCTTCAGCCTGGCAAAACAAAACCTGAGAAGAGATAGGATTGCTTTCCATATGTTTATGTAAGGGGCGAGGGGGCAAGCACTGTTAAAATTTAAGCTAAAGGATGGTTTTAGGAGGTGGCATTGGGTGTAAATATAGAATCCACTTAGGCTGGCAGGCAGATTATTTCTCACCCTGTTTGGTGCTTCCCCATGGGTACAGTGCCTTGAGCATTGACTAGTCTTGGCAAACGCCAAGGTCAAGCATTGGAAGAAACTCTCTTCAGAGCACGTTGACTGGGGAGCTTGCTTTAAACGAATTCTTTGAAGAGAGAGCACAAACCTTCCAGAGGAGAAGTATTTAAAGAGCCAATGTAACACACAGGCATCCCTGTCTTCCTTAAGGATTTACTGCTGCTTTGGGTGGTTTCGTGGACGTGCCAGACTTCTTCTGACACCTCTGAGTAGGTGCCAGTCTGTCAGATTAGCTTAACTAAAATAAACTTTTCTCCCACTCCCTGCCTACTATCGACTCTTTGAGAGAGAATTACCTTTTAAAATGTACTGGGATGTTCGCTGGGTTATTCTGCAGCTTTAAAGTAGTTTTCAAATGAACAGAGAGGAGGTGAAAAATGTTGGCCACTTGTAATGCTGTCATTTAATGATCTCATCCTTTGAGGGGGTGTTTGTGGAGAGATGGCTTATCTAGAGCCGCTCTCTCCTTTCCTTGCCTGTTTTCTGCCTGTGCCTCCTATTGTGTTAAGCCAATAACCCTTTTTATATAGGTCAGTGTATAGTGTTAATGAGCTTTTATACCGTGCTTGGAAATGTCACATGTTTCTTAGGGTAGCAGTGGAGAATGGAAAGTATTGCCTGGATTTGTTCTTTTCATTCCAACACTAGATGTGTGAAACAGTTGACCTTCTGATAGAAAAATAATAATAAAAAATATCATTTTGATTAAGCGCAGAGCCTTTTAGCTTTTGTCATTTAAAATGCAATCCCAAAGACCAAACGTTGTGGCACTTGCCTTCAAAAGCACCTGCTTTAGGAAAATTTAAAAAACGAAGTTGCTGTGAGATAGGCATAGCTGTAATGAGAGAACCTGCGAGTAAGAGTCGAGAGCTTTTATTTGCCGTGTGAACCCTCGGTGTGCTCAGAAGTGCTCAGCTGTGACGAAGAGCAATGTGAGTTTTATCGGCGCCTCGAAAGGCAGCAGGATTAGTGCAGATAAGAGTTCTAGTGTAGTGTGCTTGGCTTACACCAGGAGTGGCCAACGTGCTTGGTTCGGTGTGACGTGTCCAAGTCACCGTATGGGTGGCAGGTGTAAGAAGACCTCTTGCATAGCCCAGAAGGCCAAGTAGTGGGAAAAGTACGCAAGTGGTTCATTGAGAGAAGGTGGTAGTGGCTCTCGAAGGCTCTTGCTCCTGCCTTCTTCAGTGTCTGCAATGCAGAGCACCTCAGTAATGTCATCCTGCAGTTTCTACTATTTAATTCCCTTCAGCAGCACAAGGTGGGTAGCCCTAGTGCCATCACTTCTATTTCATTTTCAGCCACAGTTATCTTAGTAAACAAAGGGTTGAACATCTGCAATTTTGCTTTATCAAATGGTCCTATAATGCTGCAAACAAAGAAAAGGGAAAGCAGAACATATTTGAAAGTAGCTTAATAAATTAGTATTAGTCTTGTAATTTGCTCAGTCTTTACTTTTGGATTTTGGCTACTTAGCAAAAATTGCTTGGAAGAGCTATTAATTTTACCATGAGAATGATGATGCTGTATACAGGAAAATATCTGACCATATGCTTGTATCTTTGTTTTAAAGCACAATGATTAATTTAAAGAGAAAAATAAATTATTAATATACATTATGCTTTCAAAGAAAATGGAGAATTGATGGATTTAGGGCTCTAATTTTCTTATTTGCACTATGGCTGTGCATAATACATGTGTTTGAGAGTTCAGAGGAAGTGTCATCTGAAGAGCATTCTTGAATGGAAAAGCAAATACCAGAAATTTTGCAGCGTTAAACAGATGATCTGATGTATACTTGTGTGGATTTCAGTGGTTTTTGTCTGGTTTTGTAACTGGTAAGTACATTTTATGTTCCTCTGGCATATTGTGCTGATTTCTTCTATTGCTGCTACAGTTGAGCGAAGAATTACTGTCAAGTTGTAAGGTCTCTTTCAAGCTGATAACTTTTAAAAAATCATTAGTGAAGAAAAAATATTACAAAAAGGTGTTAAAAAAAAATTTTAAAAAAAGATTTTTTTGGACACAAAGTAAGTATTTCCAGAGTTTTGAAATCAAGTTGGAATATGGAAGTTGGTCACTACATTAGGCAGGAGTGTTTTTCCTTTTTTTTCCCCTTTTCATTTCCTGCTAGTTTTAGTCTAATACAAAAATTAACACCGACAATTATAGTCATTGCCTTTTACCATGTAGGGAATGTTTTTTCTAGGCAGGTACAACGATTACTCCTGCAAAACTGCCAATTTAACAAAAAGTCCCCCAGCACTTTGCAGTGTTCAAGGAACCTGCATCATCAGCATATAATCATGTACCACAGGTATTAAGTAGCGAGCGATTCTTTTACCATTAGAGAAAGTGTCGAATCTGGGTTAGCCCCCAGGAGCATAAGAATTTAAAGGTCTTGGACAACTTCCTCGTGCCCATGTATCCATCAGCCGCCTCCCTGTTGTGCTTCAGTGGTTCAGGGAAACTCTGGTGGGTTTTCATGTGCTCTCCATGTCCTATGCTGAGGTCGCACATCTGTGGCCTTGCAGTGCTGCTGTTCAAAGGAGATGGATGCTTCAGGTTGGCGTGTGGTGACTTGGGATTGATGACGGGGCTGCTCTTTAGGTGTCTATCCTGCACCTGAATGGGTGACATGCCATAAATTTATACTGTTTACTCATATTAGGTCATTTGGATGCATAAGGCCCTAAAACAACCATGGTGCCCCCCTTAATTTTTCTGTTAACAAACCTAAAAGGAAAAAAAATAAAGTAAGAGTTGTTTTTTTCTATCTTGGTAATGTCTGAAAATCATTGGAGGAGCTCAGCACCACTTCTTGCCTTCCCATCCTCACTGCCACTGAGACTGTGGTACTTCTAATATAGCACTAACCTGCTCAGCCAAATGGTAAATGTCATGGAGATGTCTTCATGTTTGGGTGGATTTTTTTTGTGTGAGGTGAAGCAAACTTCAGTAATCCCTGATCTGATCATGGAGAATAAATGTGATGTTGCTTTTGGGCATGCTTATTCCATATCCTCTTTCTTACTTGTTTTCAGGACATAAGTGACACTAATTTGCAGTTGCACAGTTCCTCTATCTTGATTACTGAGCAGGCTGGGTGATGTGAAGATTAGCGATGACATTTTGAAAGACCAGACGCTTGCCAGTGTCTTTAAAATTCTCTACTTTTTCTTCCTTGTCTGATCAAGCCCTGGGGTGAGACATCAGAGGCAGCTTCCTACAAATGCAGAAGCAGTAGAAAACATGATTCCTGGCTTGTTCGCCGGATGAAAGTTCATCCTAATTTTTATTTTTTTGCAAAAAAAGCAGTAAGTGGGGCTGTCCATTGACCAGACCTAGCGCGGGTAACAGCACCTGCTGGAGCTGCTTCTGGCCAGGGGAAAAAAATCTTTTCCCCCTCCATACTGGCGTTTTAGCAGGTTAAGACACATGGGAGCAAATGCCTTGGCAGGTCTCCAGCACCCGTTGACGCCTCGCATGGGTATTTGCCTGTCTTCAGGAATGCCGCTTCATTCCGGGGAAGGCTCGAGCACGTCCTAGATGAGTTCATCAGTTGATGGTGATGGACCTGAGCGTACCCAGATGCAAGCTGCTTCTGTTTTAAGATATTTTCCTTCTTGTTGTCTTTAAGCATCAGTTTATGGCGGTGCTGTAGATTCTATGAATGACACTGAGAGACTACACATTGTGTTTACAGATTGACTTGCAAACCGCAGAAAGAGGTCAGTGACGTGGAGATACGACCTAAAATCTTGCTAGAACTAGTGAGCAAAACAGAATAAGAAATATTTTTAAGAGCTAGATTTATTTTGCTTCTCCTGAAAGTATTTTGCCACTGAAATCTTTGCATCAGCCAGTTGCTGCAGAAGTTTTGCATAATCCAAACCAGGCTTTTGTTAA
Organism: Tauraco erythrolophus; assembly: GCF_009769465.1. Lineage (NCBI taxonomy): Eukaryota > Metazoa > Chordata > Aves > Musophagiformes > Musophagidae > Tauraco > Tauraco erythrolophus. Next base: position 125,552,014 of record NC_141466.1, on the reverse strand, counting down.
TACTTCACTAGTATCCTTTCAACCTGCTGAATGCATTTTAATTGATTTGGAGGGATTATACGGAAGGATAAAGTTAGTCTTTATTAACAGGGGGAGAACAAACAATAGTGTGTGGTTTTTTTTTTTTTTTTTTAACAAAACAGCAGTATTTAATGTGGCAGTGAGTGCTTCCAGTAGTGTTAGGTATTCTATGGAGGCAAAATAAAATACCTGTCAAAAATGTACCGATTACGGCAGCTTGCCCGGAGCTAAACTCATTGTACTAAAACCTCCCGAACCGGAACGCGGTGCCGTTCACGCTCTTTGCCTCCCGAGTTGTTTTTGCAGTGTGTAAACCCAAAGCCAATAGCTGTCAGGTCACAAACAGCTGAAGAGCTGTGTGGTGAGGCACTGCCGAGCCTGCAGGGCTCCCATCCTTTGGAGGAGGTGTCAGCCAGGCCCTGGCAACCGTGGCCAGAGTCTGGAGGAGCTGAAAGCCTAGGATTAGAAGAGCTTACATCCTTTGACTTTGTACCGGATCACTGGATTGAAATCACTTTGATAGGTGCTTTTTGAGGATTTTGCAGGGTTGGTTGTTCTTTGATTTGTTTGGGGTTTTTTTGAAGTCTCTGGAACTATTCGCTGGGTTGCCTGCCCTTCGGTTTCGCAGCAACATGGGTATCGAGTTTAAAGTGGACATTAAGACAATCAAGCCTATACTTACCGTATCAGCGGGGTGCTCCTTCATGGGACATGGAATATCACCTTCAAATCAATATCAGAGAAAGAGACCTCCTTCCCCCGTGATGCGGTCGCTTTGGGAACTCGGTCCTTTTCTCGCATGAGCAGATCCATAGGTCCTTTTGTCAATATAGCTGGGTTTGTGAAAGTTTGGTGGGGTTTTTTGCCTCATCATTAAAACAAGTAATCTATCTGCAGCATATTGTAGGACACTTTTTCCCCTAATTAGCATCCTAGTGTAATGTCTCTCCTTTTTCCTCTCCCATCTCCAATACCCTAAAACCTAAGCTGACAGACTACTTCTTGTGCTTTTAAAGTTTAATGACTAAAATGACACAAATATTAAGAGAGTCAGTTGATAACACAAGAAAAATGGGAAGATACTGATGAACCGTGCTGCACAAACCTTCATTTACTTCTCTGCAGAATAGGTATTGCAAAATACCAGGGGAGGAGGCCTTAATTAAAATGTGCTCGTGACAGCCAGCATTAGGTATGAATTCAAACAGACCAAACCTTTAAAATTTGTTTTACAGGTAAAACTGGGCATTAGGTCAAATCATAGCTTGAAAGCTATGTCATTTATTCTTCTTTTTTTTTTTTTAAAAAAAAAAAAGCATAAGATAGTAATAGATTTCAGAGTTTGGGACAAAATTTTTTTTGACAAAACCAGTCTCTGTTGCTGTGGTTTGGTGCATTTGGCTCCTCTTAACGCCTGTGTCTGCACCCAAGGAACATACTGATGAGTGCAGCCTCATCATCTGTTGAGTCCCCAGGCCAGCAGATGATGAAAAAGACCTGAGGACTTACTGAGATGGATAAACCATGATAAACTAAGTAGTTATTCGTATTTTCAGTAGTAGAACTGCTATTTTGTGGTGTTGCATCTCTCCCCCAAAATTCTGTTTAATTGACCTGGTTTGTTTGGACTTTTTAAGTTCAGATATGGGCCAGAGGAAAGTAGCAGCATTGAGAGCAGCTTCTTAGGAACATGATTTCCTTCCCCTCTCCTTCACCTTACATATTTTTTAGCTCAGGTAATAGTGGAGATATTCAGAGTAAATAGCTTGTGATTTACTTACCTTGGATTTAATTGCACACTCTTTAAGGAGAGCTTAGCACCATTCCACTGTGTATCAGCAACTACAATTAGCAATGAAAAGGTTTTTACATGCAAATCGGTCATGTTTACTGAACAAACTCTCTCTCGAGGAGCTTTATTCAAAACAAAAACAGAAAGAAGAGCTTAGAGGTAGTTATGGTCCTGCTAGTGCTCACCACTTGACCCTTCAAGGTACTGACAAAAACTTTCCTGTAGTCAAAAGCAGGAATATACATAACTTGAGAGCTGAGGGGTCTGAGACAGTCACAGTGAGATATTTAAGTCCTACATAAGGTTCTATCGCTGCCTTTTCTCCTTTATTTAAGGGAATTGCATGAGGTCAGCGATTCAGCTCCCCCAGAGATATCCTCCTGTGTCTGACTTTTCTCTTCATTTGGCTGCTAAGTGCCGAGTGTCAGCGACCAAAACAACTTCCAAGATGTGGGAATACTGTGAGGTTTTTAATTTTTATTTTAGTACGCTGTCATTTCTGCATCAGGGAGAAATGAAAAGGTTTTTAGTGGATGAAATAGGTAACATACCACTAAGGAGTTTCTTAGAGTAAAATAATTGCTTCAAAGACACTAGGCACAGAGGTTCTGTTATCAGCTAATGCCCTAAAATTGTGTTTACTTGCTGGGTTAGCACTTTCCCTGTATATGGCTTTCTGTCTGTTAATGAGCTCCTGTTCCTTATGGGCAGTAAAGTATCCTGTCAGGCTTCAAAAATAACGTCTGCAACATTTCTTGTGAAGATTATTGAAACCAGGTAAACAAACAAAAGCCGCCAGGTTCGTATTGTTCACATTCTTGTGGTGTTGTTCAGACTATATAGAAAATGAAAATAGACTGAATTTCTAGTTTATTTCCTATTAGAGGAGTGCAATGCGAATAACTTTTTTCTGCTAATGCAGTTTAAATAGGGGTTGAGCCTATAAATACACGCAATCAAAGTGCGCAGGGTTTATAGAGGCTTGGGTTTTGCACGGACTTCTGGAGTAAGAGTTGCAACATGATTTCTTAAATCCTCTGCTTTGTCAGAACATCAGCATTTCTGGGTAAAAGGACTTACCTTATTAAAAAAATTTATTTATTTACTTTACCAGTGAATCCATGGGAAAACACCACTTAACTTTAAGGAAGCCACATTAACTCCATTTCACACATGCAGAGCAGTAGCCTAGGATGATGTGTACAGTAAGGATGCTTTTTCTTCCTCTGTTAGAGCTGCTAATGCTTGTTCTAGTAATTTAGGAAATTATGTTAATCTAGCAGGCTCAGCGTTGGACAAAGGCTTAGATTTGACGTGGCCTGCTGTGTTTTACCCAGCCTGAAAGATTTCTGCTTCTAGTCCATAACTGCGTCTGTAAATACAGCTGCTCATGTGCATCTCTAAATGAAGAAAGTCCCAGATTTTGAATAGGATCTCAGTGGTGAAAACTGATCTCATTACCCTAATGCAATTTGTGCGGTAGAAGCAAGCCTTCAAGTTGAAATCCTGGAAAGTGTTATTGTGAGGAGAGAGGGGAAAATAAAGTTTGTGGGGAGCTCTCTTACCCCACCAGCACCTGCCTTAAATGTGTGTTGTAAATTCGGGTAAAGTTGACAACTAACTCACTTCTGTATCCAATGAAAACTGAAAGATTGGGAGTGAAATAACTTATGCTTCTTAAATTACACCCCTCCGCTCCCCTCAAACTAAACAAAACCATCCCCACACCCCCAGAAATCATCTGTTTTCGTGTAGAAAGCCAGTTGCCTAGGAGGTATTTATCAGGGACTAAGACCACTGGAGGAAATCGGATGTGCATTTTCGATCTAAATATTTTTAATATTTTGCATACATTAAAAAAGTTAAACTGTGCACAATATGTGCATAATTCCCTGCTGTTGTAAATGATGTTCCCACAGTTAGTGATTAAAGCACATGGCACAGTCCCTTGATTTGGAACAATTAAACCTTCTGCGGCCGCGTCTATAGATAGATATTACTTAAGCTCAGCAAGAGGACAGGAGCGTGCAGGAGCACTTGGCTATGATCCGCTCCCTTTTTTTCATTACTTAAGAGGGCTGTTCAGGACAGAGTACCAGCCTATATGAATACTATCAACCCGCTTGAACAAGTCAGATTATTTAATTAGCCCTATTAAGACGCTTCTATTTTTATAACTTATTTATGAGTGCTTTTGCTAAGCTTCGAAGGTCCAGCTTCAGATTTCAAAAAGCGTTTTCAGCTCATGTACTTTTTAGTAGTCTTGAGGGGTTTTATATCCAGAGTCCACTACGTTTTCATCTTAAGAAAACACAGAGAGGCTCTGAAAAGCGGTTGAAGTCGGGTAACACACTTGTGCAATCCTGGCCTCCAGGTTTCAGGTGTAGGGCATTTACCATGTCCATACACGATGGACGTTTGCTCCATTTCCAAAATGTGTGTTGTGTGCCTTTGCCTTAGACCGCCAACAATCCACAGCATGGTTATTTCTTTGAACATCCATTTTGTTGAAGTGTTTTGGTTTCCCCCTAGGGCAGGAATGTTCCCCAGCCATCATTTAATGACTACTGTAAAGTGAGTATCTTGCTTCATGTCCAGTGCTGGTGAAACGCAGGTGATGCTTGTTTTGAGCTAGATGCTGTGTCACTGTTATACTCAGATCCATGTACTTCATGTGTTTTTATGTAGGTTTTTTGAGAGGAGCAGGAAATTATTTGATTAAATCACTATTAAAATTAAATCAAATACACATGTTTAAAAAAAAAATTACGTTTTAAAACAATGGTGTCCAGAATCTGATACCTGTGTCATGGTTATACCTTCAGAGTATTTGAACAGGCTCTAATTTTATCACAGAGGTGGAACTCCTACTTTGCCACCCTCAAAATTAAGTTCATTTGCAAAGAAAAAATATGCTTTCAAGTGTAAAACTTTGATGTCTGAATTCAGTCAATGAGCTTTTCCTTTCTGGCTAAACTGCTCCTGACTAGTTTTGAAGAAGAAAGTCCCAGTTACGAAATAACTTTATGCTTTGTTAAAAAAAACCAACTTCACTGGTTGTAAGTGCTGGCTTGTGACTCGAAGCTTTTGTCATTGTTCTGGTGTCAGTGAAGAAACAGTTAATTAAACAAAAATCAGTCCCAAGGTGATGCTGAAACAATATATAGGTTTGGAAGGTTAAGGTGTTTGGAAAGCAGAGGGCATCTGGGCAAATAACAGTTCCATCCAAAACTATCCAAACCAAATGTGCTTTGGATAAATCCAGGCAAATGGCATCTGCCAGCTCATGTTTGAAAGTCTTATCCAACTTTAGTTCCAGGTGAATATGCAGAATTGCATGCACTTAACTTCAGAGAGAAGTCTGTATACGTGCTTAGTGAGTGATGTCATCGGTAAATTATTTTAATGGCAAATAAGGCTTTGTTACTTTTGCTTTATTGCATTTGCTGCTCTACATTCAATATGTACAGCATTGGCACAATATAGCTTGCATGCTAGCTAGTGCATTAGCAGAAGAAATGGTAAATGTGTTCCAAGACCATAATACTTTGATATTGGTACTGTTAAAGCCAGGAGAAGAAAACAAAAAACCCCAACAGTTGTTGCATTTCAAGCTGTTGTACAAAGCTAGGAAACAATAGCTTATAAATGAAGCAAATTTAAAAGTTCTGGAAGGTACTGAGATGAGACAAAACTAATATAGTTTCCAAAGTATCGGGGTTTTTTTTGAGTCAACTTTCAGGTTAAAACAGAACTGTGAGCAATTCAGGATAGCAATATAAATAATAATTAAAAAAGGACAATAATAAAGAATGTAAAAGATACTTGGCATAGTATTTTCATATGGGAGATGTTGATTAAATTAACTCTGCACATAGGTTTAGGCAACACTGAAAAAAATTCCACTCCTTGCTCCACAATTCAATATTGAACAGTACACTGAAGTAACATGGAATTAGGAAATTATTAAAGATAAATTTAATGTGGATTAATGTTATTGATAAATGTGTTGAGTAAACTGCTCAATGTAGTAATCCGATTTGCCTACGTATGTAACTGTCTAATAGAAGGGATTTATGCGTGGTGCTAGAGAGCATTGCATGCTGTAACTGCAGCACTATGGTAAGTAGAAGAGTCTTGAAGAGATGGGCATGACATGGAGCAGAATAAAAATGTGTATAAACATCCAAAGGAAAAAAAAAAACAACAAACCAGATTTTAGTTTGAAATAAATCTTGCGCTTGCCCAATTAATACTATGCATGTTGCATAAAAGCTGCTGTAGAACTGAAGGAAGATCTTGTATGCACGGGTGTGCCGTTTTTCCCATTTCCATTGTGGTAGGAGGACACCAGCTCTGCCTGCAAACCTGGCCTGCTGCTCTGCAGAGGACAGAATCACTTGTCCAGGTTTTCACTCTCTTCCTGGTGGAGGTGAACCAGGAACAACTGGGCCAACTTGTCGAAGTTGCTTTGGATTTGCATGCTACTGCCTCACAGAACATACGTCTCACACAAGAAGCCCTCGTGCTTAAGCCTGACCTGCAATTATCTCCTCTTCAAATGGCGACTCTCTTACAGCCTCTGCAACCTTTGCGTGGCATCACCCGCCATGCATGGTAGCTGGTATGTACCATTACCAGGCTACTTGTGGCTGAGGTGCCTCAGAAGAGGTGTGGGAGAGTACTCCTAGAGTGTTACTTTACCCTTTTTACAACACAAATTTGGAGTCAACTAGGAGAGAGGTTTTCACGTAAATAGCTGGAAAATCCAGCAAAACCTATTTAATGTCATCGGAGATGACAAAGAAGTAGGAATCTATTGCCAGAGACCCAGCCATTAAATGTACCTCTGATACAAGCGGTCCCTACGTGCTAGCTTAGATGAAAACCAGGTCTGTTTTGTCCAGCTGTGGTTCTCCTTTCCCACTTTCTGCTGGGGAAGTGTTTTTGCACAAGAATGTAGAGGCACCACGTGCTGACTCCTGTCTTTCTTGCCCTTCCCTGGATTTGTACCCAATTGGGAAAACAGAACAAAATAGTCTTGTTTAGTGCATTACACTGAGCTGAGCACACGGTTGTTTAGCATAACATGCCCCTTTCTGTTACTTTTGGCATCGTGGATCCAATCAGTGCTCCATGTGAAGGAGAAGACGTGATTTGTGTAAGGTCGGTAGCGAAGCACAGTGCTGCTCCTCCATCTGGAACTCTACTGCTAAGGAACCACAGGAGGCATTTTTGAAGGTGAGGCTGAAGAAACTGTATGATGGCACAGGGAGTTTGGAGGGGAAACTTCCCTAGGCACATCTGGAAAATAAGGATGAAAAGAGCTGCTTGTTACTGGGAGTTTTGAGTCTGCACTTAGATGGATCTCTGGCAGGAGAATTGTTTGCAGGCTGACTGCTGAAACCACCAATCTTGGTGTCTGTCACTTTTTTGTCTTGTCATCTTCCATCCTTTACTGTTCTTAGGGGAAATGGACAGGCCAAACACCACTAAAATTATCTTAAAATTGAACTGCATCTGGTATACATTTCTTCTTGTCTGAGATACTGTCCAAAATATTAGTATTTTTTTCCAAAGAAACAGCAAATAAAAAGAAAAAATCCTTTCTCAGAAAGTTTTAACTCCATGCCTTCCTTCCCTTTCATTGTTGACACACTTCAAAGTTGTGAAAACTTGTTTTCCAAGCAATTAATAATAAAGAAACCCTGGAATTGTGATACTGTCAAGTTGAACACAGAAAAAGGTGAAGCTCATGACCTGAGTAGTAGCTTCTGAGTGGGTTTGCTATGAGTGCACTGCAGACGTCTGGCATTATTTTGAACTAAGTTTTCCAACCTTATTCATCAATAAGACCAATATTTTTCATAGTTAAGTTACGTATGAAAAAGCGGGTATTTTATTTTTTTTTCCTTTTTTTTTTTAGTTTTAAAAGCTTGATACATGTATCGTTGGATCAAGGCACATACAAGACTGGCCAAAGGGCGTACAAAGCACTTTGGTTTTTAGTTGAAGAAACAAATGATTATGGCAACAAAGAGTGGCTTGGGGTTTAAACATGAAATAGCTCATAGTTCAGTAGGAAGGCAGAAAGAAACATGTTACCTCACAGATTTATCAAGGAATTTCGGGAAAACTGTGACAGTAATGGGCAGTATTCCTGACTGTAATGGTAGTATATCGAACACATACTTGTATTTATTTGAGTATATGCTTTAAAATAGCTGTATTCCCCAATTGTTCGTTTACCTTAGCGACTAAAGTTTTTGAGACCTTGCTTACATTGCCTGGGTTTTTTATCCCCCTCTTTTTTTTCTTATAAAACTGCACTTTCAACCCTTTTTCTGTTCAAAGCAGTTTCTAAGGATTGTCTCTGTCCTCCTACCCTTTCCTCTCAAATGCCTGTAACCGTCCATCACTGTTTTCTCTGTAATAAGCAGACCGCTGGCTTTGAATAACCAGAAATCCATCCCTAAACCGTATGTACCCCTTGGTTTGTAGAGCCTAGCACATATTTTAAAATTTCTTGTTAGGAATTTGATTATGCTTTCATCTAGAGATCAATTTTTTTTAACACGTGTCAACAGCTTCAGTCTGATGCATGTCATCGATTTGATTGTTTTCATTTAAATTGGATTTTACCATTGTTGAATGGATATATCCAGACAGCTGATATTGCCCATTACTACACGCATTTTTGTTTATTGAATATTGTTGTGGTTTACAGATTTAATAGACCCAACATGAAAAGTTCTGTGAGTTTTTGCAACCACTTCTTGATCTTCCTGATTTGCCAGGTTCAACGTTATTTATTGATACCAAAGTGAAAAATGGCCTGTGCTTACACTTACAAGAATCTCAGATGAATGTTCTGACTGCTCAACACGGCAAGAAAATTCACTTTCACAGTCAACAAGTCATCTTACTCAGTAGAACACAAAAGTTAAATGGTCTGTAACTTCAATATTAGCAAGGAAAATACAGTACAAATTACTAAAAAATACTAAAATATAGAATTGTGGTCAGGTATCCCCACTACATTAATCGCAGCAGTAGCCTGAAATTTGAAACTTTTAATAAAAAGTTCTTAAATATAAATTATATGGCAAATGTACAGTACATTGCTTTGTCAGTCTTTTAATCCAGTGTTTTGCAGTAGAACAGCAACCGTTAAGTCAGTCTTTTCTCGTTTTCTTTAAAAAACAAAACAAAACCAAAAAACCCAACAAAACCCAAACCAGTCTTTCATGTCCTTCAGTATCATGAGTGTGAATGATCTGAATCTGGAATACCACTGTCTCTGTAGCTCCTGTTACTACTGCTTTCACTGTGGCTGTTCTTGTACAGATTCATGCCGTTAGGTGGGAAAATGGTGTGTATTACAAATTCCTCCTTGGACACTTGGTCGTTGGTTATTGGTATCATCTGGAAAGAAGTCTCCCTGATTTCTAGGATGGAGTTATCCTTCTTGGTTCCCGCTTCGGCGTAGTCGTCTTTTCTCCGGCGTCCCTTGCTGTAGGCGCAGTTCCGGGAGAACAGGGACCCGTTTCTGTGGACGTACCAGCAGACCAGGGCCAGCAGCGCTATGGCCACCAGTGCCACCGCGCCGCCGATGATGGCGGCCAAGGGCAAGCTGGAGTTTTTGTAAGGTTCTTTCTCCTGCTCCCGGTTGAGGGTCGTGGTAGGGTTGTACATCTTCAGGGGTGCCGTCTCGGTCTCGATGCACTCAGGCGTTTCGTCGGAGAGATAGATGTTGCTGGTTTCCATGGGAACCATGCATACGCGGTATGGCGATTCTGGTTCAAGAGCCGTAAGCAAATAGTCGTTCCTGTCGCCCGTAACTATTGTTTCAGTTATAGATCCAAAGGCAGGGCTGTGACCCATCTTGAGCCAGCTCAGTCTTAAAGCAGTCATTGGTAGTGCAACTTTCCAGGAGATGTGAATAGTCTCCGTGCTTACGGATTTCACAAATATCGTAATGATTTTGCGTACCGGGCTTGCCGTGGTTCTGTAGTTTTTGTTTAGGTTGGGAGTCTTGATGTCCGGTTGTTTGGTCACAGAAACTGGCCAGTGTCCCTGGGCCGGGTATAACGTGTTTGGTACCGCAGTGGTGATTTGGATGGTGCTTATCATGCCATCGTCCTTACAATCAAACAGTTCCGCGTTGAGGTCTTTGATAGCCATCCCACGTACTTTTTCTGGCGCCTGACACATCAGTCCCCGTACGTTAACTTTTAAAGGCAATGACTGCAACCAGTCGCGTACCCATTTCATTTTGCACCCGCAGTGCCAAGGGTTGTTGCGAAGAAAAAGTTGAGTTATGTTGTCTAGATCGTCAAAGACACCCTGAGGTAAATTGCTGAGATTGTTGTTGGACATATCTAGTCGATACAACTGCCTTAGGTAAGAGAAAGCATTGGGTGGCACACGGTTGATGTGGTTTTCTTGAAGATAAAGCTTTCTTAGGTTTGTTCCCGGCAAATTTACCGGTGCGGCTGTGAGGGAATTGCGGACCAATGACAGTTCTGTAAGATTGACTAGATTCGTGAAGACTTTGTCTCCTAATCCATGATTATTTAGAAGATTTCCGTCTAAAACAAGGCGTTTTAGATTTGTCAGGTCTTGAAGGGACGGCTCTGAAATCGTGGAAATACGATTATCATCCAAGCGTAGCTCTTCTATCGTTTTAGGCAAACCCCAGGGAATGGTGCTAAGGTGATTTCGAGAGAGAAAAAGAAGTCTGAGATAGATGTTGTCCCGGAAAGCTCCGTCCTCAATGCTAACAGCGGAAACGGAATTATCATCCAAATGCAGTTCTTCCAGATAAGGAATTTGTGAAAGTGAATCATAAGTAATGGTCCTTATGTTGTTCTCCTGCAAATGCAGTTCCTTAACGTACTTAGGGAGGTTAGTGGGGAATTCATCTAGGCTGTTGTGGTATAAATATATTCTTTCCACCCTAAGCAAGTTCTTCAGTTCTGAAGGAATCCCAGCATTATTTATTTGATTGTTCTGAAGGAAGAGGGTAGTAGCATCCTCTGGGATTCCTGTAGGAATAGACGTCAAATCGCGATCATTACAATAAATGAAACCCACATCACAGCGACATACCGAAGGGCATGGTTTGGCACTAACAGAATAAGGTGCCATGTCAAGTAACAGCCCTATTTTAGTCCAAGCTAGGAAGATGCTCCAGGTTACACTAATCATGGTCAGGAATGATGAGATTTGTATACAGTTCTGATCTTCAACAATCTAAAAAAACCAAACAAACAAAATTATCCAGATCATCAGTGAAGAAACTGCAATGAAAAATTCAACATTACAGAAGACAGATATCTGAAACACGCGTATTAAACTAAAATTCAAGCTCATAGACACATTTTACTTTCTCTTCCTTACATCAATAACTGTACTACTTCTTGTACTAATTCAATTAAGTTAATAGGCTATTCTGCCTAGTGACTGAAAACAATATAATCAAGTATGTCTGATCTGTGAATTGTTTTGCTTAAGCAAGAAGGCTCTTTCTAAGGATTCTTCCACATTTCATGTGTAGACACAGTCTTTGTTTGCGGATACCAGATAAGTACAGAGCTGAAGTCACACCAGAGATCTAGTAAATCATTCTATATCTGAAAGATAAGTAATTCCTAAACCCGCTAACTACCCAGGAGCCCTTAAGTGAACTATAAAACCCTTAACCAAACCCACAAATTCAGTGGTAGCTATTTTAGAGGTTCAAAAAAGTCCTAATGGCAAAGCATAAAGTGCAGACAAAAGGGCAAAGGCCAGCTTAAGACTTTTTTCCAAGTTCTTCCGAGTGCACAACATCACGTTGTGTACCTTACAAATACTGTAGTCTACTCGTCGTGGTTTTCAAGCTGGAATGTGTAAAGGGTGAGTGCCCCAACTGGTAGGTAGCTAACAACCTGAGGTAGCTGGTAGAGCTATGGCTTTCTAGTTGACTGGACGGAATATTTCATTACATGCTTAATTTCATGTTTAAATATTTGTCATTCTCGAAAGTCTTCTTACTACGCAGTACACTAATGAGAGACTATTTGGCAGGTTTAGCCACATTTTCCCATCTTATTAGTTCAAACTGCGCAGGGTAGGATAACAGAAATTAATTCTTAAGACTGAAATTGTACTTTGCGTTGGTAGTGTGTTTGTATATTGAGCGCAGGTAATTAGCATTTTTATAGCTTTTAAGACAACATAATTCAATTACCATTGTAATTAGGGTTGTGAGAACTCCTGCAAGATGACCTATGCGTTAAGCGGTGTCATGACCTTGTCTCTTGTGGGTTCATATATTAATTGAACTTTATTCTCTGAGGCACGAAAAGGAAAATAAATTAGTATTGATCCTACCGTATTTAAAGGTATAAGTAAATTTTGTGCTTGAGGATATCCAGTAAAGGAATGTCTGTCTCACGAGTCACTCTTAGGGTTTACTCCATGGAGCTGTGGTTTTTTTCTCGGTGGTGTTTACTCAGACGGTCCTTCTCGGTGGTGTGTGTATCCTGGCTCCTGGCAAGATACTCAATGAGCATTCCAACCAAGATTTATCATGGTACATAAGCACACCAGGCCAGGGCGTAGAAAAGCTTCAGCTCCCCTCTGTTTTTGTCCTCGTGTAAGGTCTGTGAATGAAGAGCCTCTTTTGTTTGGTTTAATGCCTTTAGCAGGAGTTACTTTCTTTGTAACTCTTACAAACTCTGCTGTGCAGCGTAGTTGTCAGAGGTGGTAACTTCAGCGCCGCGTGATGGAAACTATTCATTATGCTGGGGCTTGAAGGATAGTAGCCTCATCAGGAGGTCAGGAACAGGGCTGCTTTCTCCTGTCCAGAATTATCCAAGTATAAGCTTTGTACAGCAGCTAAATCCCGATACATCCACGCCTCTTTGAGAGAACCATTTCCCGACTCTCACTTTTTAACACCTCTTCCAAATTTGTAATGCAGGAAAGAATTCCTCCTGCGCTGCAAGTGTGCAGGTTACTCTGCTGTAGAAACGTTAGGCAATTCAGATGGTTTTCTTCATTGCAAAAAACTCCACAAAAACACGATTTGCTTCCCAGAAAACTCCGGTTTTAAAGCTTTCCTTGAACTCTTAATTTCCTGCAAAAGTAAAAACAAACAGAAAAACTGGAATTAGTAACAAACAGTGAACACCAGTATTCAGAGTTGTGTTGCATTCCCATTCAAGTTATGCTGTGTTTACTGTATACATGACTAGCACATCTTGTTTTCCCAAAATATTGGTATTTCAGCAAAATACAGAGCTCTTTAAGAACAAATATTGCTGTTCAGTCTCATGTTACTGGAGTTTTGCTGGAACTACTTTTTCCTTCCTTTCAGTATATAATAAAGTCATCCTGAATTGACAGACAGTAACAAAATCTTGGTAAAATGAGGTTTCCAGCCTGATTAAAAAAGCCAGTCCTGCTTCCTTGGAAGAGGCCAAAACAGTTGCTTGCTTTGTGTTCTTGGTAAACTGAGGCAGATGATGATCCTCTCCTTCGTTTTAAATGTAAAATGGGTTAATTACCATTCAGTAGTTACTGGATGAAAGGAAAAAAGTGTTTTCTAAAACACTATTAGAATGTTGCAGATGTGAAATACTGATTCTGAATTGTAGACTAGCTGGGCATCTGCATCACTTCTTTGACAACAGATAAGTGTGTTTGGTACATGGAACGTGCTCAATGTTCTAAGCTATCTGAATTTTTAAGCTGTTGTATTTGTCATGTGGCGTGGTGGAGTTGGTACTTAAATTAGCATTTTATTAAACTGGTGTTTCTAATTTAAAAAAAAACCCAAACACAAAACTTAAACTTGGCCGTTCCCGTTTCTTGAAGAACTCTAATTATTTGGTTATTTTTGAGTGGTATATTTTAACTCGGGCTACTTCATAACACTATTGCAGAAGGTATCCAGTGAAATACCAAGTCTGTGTTCCCTGAGAGCATGTAGGTAGTATCTGTCTGAAATAAAAATGGTTAAATCTGAAGTAAAAAAATCCTTAATGTTTACTTGCTTCTCTCTTTCGTGACTGCACGTTGTCCAGAGAACTGAGCACAATCCTCAGAACTGGAACACCAGGAAGAAACAGCATGCTGAGTAATGCTTGCTTAGCTCCCTTCCTATGAGCTTCTGCTCCTTTATAAAATATTAGCCCTAAACAGAAACACTCTTTTAAAACTGCCTTTTGCAATTTGAAGCAGGTCCATGGTGATACAGATCAGCAGTCCTCCTGCAGCAATGGGAAATATGCACTGATGCAAAATTACTGACACAGATACTAATTATGTTATTATGTTGCTCTTTTTCACAGAAAAATGTTGAGCATTAAAAAAAAAAAAAGCCCCCCGCTTTAGAGATGGTGTGACTGTCTCGAGAGGGAACGGTAGAGCCTTTTCTCTCCTGATGCTGCTTTCGTGCTCATCCGAGCTTTGGTTTTGCACCTTGTTTTCAGCAGTTGTGTAATGAAAATAGTAACTTAAAATGAGAGACCCCCACTGTGGCATCAAGAAGTATTGTAACGTGTGCTTTATTTAAGGTAAAAACTCAATCTGTGTGGCTGCATTTTAGAATAAAAGGGAATGCATATTTTTTGGTAACTTATGTAACTTCGGTAACTTATGCAATCGGTATTGTAAAATGGAACAAAAAGCCTCCATATTCTTTTAGTGTCCAGTTTTCTTGGACTGTATTACTAAGGCAATTGGGGAAAAGAAGTTCAGGCTCTATTCCTGAACCTTTGAAATAAATAAACAACTTTGCAATAACAGTTGCTTAACAGCTGTGTAAGAAAAAAAAAAAAAGGCATCTCTTGGGAACTAATGTGAAGTTATGATAGAGGGTATTTTGTGGAAGTATATTGTGACGTACAAATACAAATTTCTTAAATAGGCCTTTGAAGGCTACAATAACTTTTAAGGACTTGCTAAAAAAAAAAACAAAACAAAAACCAAACAAACGAGAAACATAAATTTTCTTTAGAACTTCTAGAGCTGTAGAAAACCATGTTAGTATTAAGCAGAAGAGGCTCTAGTATGCATACGTTACATGTATACATACACACAGGAGAAACCAAGTTAATTTGTTTTACCTTTCTAGCATATAAACTGTTTCCTCCTTGCTCCATTTGGTAGTCACCCCTTCATTTACTGCCACTATGATAATAGTGGTCATGTGTAGGATTGAAATGAAAGCACTAAAGCTCATTAAGTTCTTGGAATTTTTTTTATCCCTTCACTCAAAATTACATGAAAACAAGAGAGAGAAAAATAAAAGCAGGTCTCTTTGGAGAAGACGACACTGTTTCAAAAATGTGGATTAAGACTATACCCCCCACTCCCTTTTCTAAACTTAGAATAGTTTTCTTCAGGTTTTGATTGTTTGATATCTCGCACTTCCCTTTTATATCTGAAGCCATAGCTGAAAACAATGTTTTTGCATATCAAAGGCTCCAGTGATCTGTCTACAGAGAAGAAGGGAATCCTGCTGCCATGCTCCAACTTTCCCCTTCTTGAGCTGTCTCTAAATATTCCCTGACATCAAGTCATTATAGCTGATCCGGCAGGATGAAAAGAAAAGTGACCCCCACTGGTACAGACACTGTGTCCAGGTTTCTGCAACATCAAATTGGGAGCCTTCATGGCCACATGGTTTTGAAAGAAGCCATTACTTTTGAACAGAGCAGATTTTTCGAAAGCATGTGCTAAAATTCATTTTTTAAATGCAGAAACGACCTTTTTATGGGTAACAAAAGTAACGTTGGAGCAACTGAACAGCAGCTTTTTTTTTTTTTTTTGCTTATCTTTATTCCGAGTTGAATGCTTTCATGAACTTTGCTGAACTACATGGTTAAATTACTTTTCCTGGGACATTGTGTAAGGAAGCGTATTACTCCAGATAGCGGTAATGCATGAGTCTCACGCGTGTACCTGTCGCTGTGGTACAGCTAAGCAAGGGGACATCTTATTTTAAAACGTTCAAAGTGATTTGCAAAGTGTACCGCAGAATAACATTGTATTTACTCTAAGGTATGGAGTCCTGCTGCACTTCCTGTCCTGTAGGCAGGCAAAAAAAAAAAAAAAAAAAGTTAAAAAAAAAAAGTTTTAGTATATTTGTAAAGTTGGGAGTTTTTCTAAACACGATGCCAAAGAATCTCTTCTTTCCAAGCTGTGATAAAATGTGAATAAAATCAAGACGTGCCTCACTCGAGGTCACACAATGCTTATTTGAATTTCTAATCTACCTCTGTGTTCTCCGGCAGGAGCTCTGGTAGTTCAGTGGCTTCTTTCTAACCATCAAAGTAACAGGGGGAAGGGAAACAAGTCGGTATTTTTAGCTTAGAAATTACAAGAGCATAATTTAAATGTTAACATTGGAATATACGTCTTGGATAAGCCTAACAATTTTGCTTGATCAGTGTACTTACATTCCAGAATTACCTCCGTATTTGTTTATAATCTGAACCTTATCAGAAACATAAAATGTACTTATCTCTTAAAATACTTGTGAAGTCTCTACTGCATAGATAGCCAGCTTAGCTTACAAAGGTCATGCTGCCTCTTAAATAGCTTCACCAACTGAAAAAAAAAAAGTTAGTCCCACAGTGCTAATCTACACTTAAAACAATGCTCATACTTTGTTTTCTTTAAGTGTATTACTCAGGGTTAGCAGATAGTGACAGCAAAATGCTTTCTAAGCACCCTGTCTAGGAGCTGCAATTTCCACGATCATCATATTTCAGGAAGGTGCCCCAGTCTTTTGTTTGGTGCTGGGCAAGCAGAAGGTCCTCTGGCTGTCTTTCCAAGGGGGAAAGAATGCAGAGGAGTTTGTTAAAGTGAGAGTGAGCCCTTCAGTCAGGTCGTATCCCTGATTTGGTGAAATTTGTGGTGGTTTTTCTTCCTTCTGTTGGAGAAAGTTTTATTTACTTTTAGAAAATTTGTTCCCCTCTGTGTAGTAGTTGAAAATAATACTGCTTTTGTCTTCCTAGTTCTGACTCAAGTGTCTTAAAAAAATGCAAATTTTAATGTGATCTTCCCTCAAATGCAAGTGAATCTGACTTAGAAACGGATTCTGAGTAAAAGCTTGACTCGACGCCTAAGCTGAGCCAAACCAGTATTTGCTGTAGAGGATGGAAATGAACTAAGTTGTTCTCCTCTGAAGTTTACTTTTAAACCCTTTCCTGGTTTTGAAGATGCAAGGTTGAAAAGATCCAGACTATTAGGTTATTCCTACTCACTCTCTTGTTTTGACTACTCTGCTTCTGCAAAGGTTGCACGTTAAAAAAGCACTTTGAGGGGAGTGTTCTGCAATGGCTTTTTTGTTTGGTGTTTTAGTGCTCTTTGAGTTTAGCCAATTATGGCTTCTAGGTTTTCTTTTGAGAGCTGCTGCTGAGGTAACTCACCCGTGCTTAAAATAAAAGAATAGAGAACAAATGCTGCCATTGTTTCAAGGTAAAATCAATTTATTCCCCCTCCCCCCCCCCCCTTGACAAGTTTAGGTGGAATTATACCTGATAGGGAGTTCTGGCACAAAACGTTAGGCATGTAACAATATTACTTAAACACTGGATAAAGTTTCAGTGCTTTTGTTTCTTTCCCTTTTAAAACAGTTGTTTGCTCATCTCCCAATTTATTAAATTTGCTCCTCAACAATTAAGGCTGGAAAAAAATGTGAAGCTGTAAGATTGGTTGAATTCTTACAGCTCGTGAGAGGAAGAACAGAGTTTGTGCTGATGCATTTACTGAACGCTTTTCAAGATGCCTGCCCTGAGTGATATTTGGTCACTTATTAAAAATAAATGTAAGCAATCACATATTAATTCTGGGCGTTCCTGCGCTTTGAAGTGATTAAGGAGAAAAAAAACTGAGAAATAACTCGCCATTAGCATCCGTGCTTCCTGCTAGAAGGAGACAAAGATGGCCATCTACCAACAGAAGCCACTTCAAATAATTGCAAGGCAAAGTTTGCAAACTCCAGCAATTGCTTTGATTAGTCACCATCACCTTACATAATATTTCACCTTTTAGCTATTGGTTACGAAGGAAAAACAAAAAAAAAAAAAAAGGAAAAAAACCCACCCCACCACCCAACCCAGAAATGCATCTTTATTTTATTCTTGCTATAAAATGTGCATACACTTTATTTCTGGAGATTAAAGCTTTCTGGGAGTTGACTACAGAGTTTTTTTGCCCACTGGGGGGTGGTACACGCTACAAAAACTCTGCTTTTAAGAGCCACAAGTCAGATGGTTTTTGCTGCTGTCCAGTTTTCTCTGCTTTAATTACAACAAAGTCTCCTGTTGAGAAAAACAGAGGCAGCCTCCAAAGGAGGGGGAATAATTAAAAAAAAAAAATCAAAAAAAAAAAATCACTTTTTCAGAGAGTTTACAGAATCTTATTTCCCAGGCCAATTGTATTAACTATGGTATTTATCTGGTCGTTCTCCAGTTACAATAAAATGGTATGAATGTACCAAAAAAAGAGAATGAACATTTTAAACATATGCCAAGGGTTGTCACTTTCTTGTCTATAGGAGGAGCACAGAAGGCAGGAAAAAATGCAGCTTTTAGAAGTGACTAAATGTAGATGGAAAAATAGAAATGCTTGATAACAGTATGAATAGAAGGGTTGGAATAACCTCAGTATATTTTAGGATAATTGGCTCTCTATAAACCCAGGTATACCTTTTGTTTATGAAATATTTGAAACCCGATCTTAAACAGGGCTCTATTATATGGCTTTGGAATAAATTAATGGAAACTTGAGGGTTTGGTTTGTTTTTTTTTTTGAGAGGGAGGGAAGGGCACTGAAACCTCATAAGTATGACCTAATGTGTGGCATATATTGACAAGAAAAACACATACTGATCTTTCTGTTTTATAGCAGATAATTCTTTTCTTTGTCCACTTGAATTGACAAACGCATTTTTCATTCTAATTCAGAGGAATGTTCATTAAGACGCCATATCCTCAGGCAGTAGATGGTGAGCATAATTGATGCTTTTATCTTTTTGGGCAGTATATTTTAGGCAAGGAAATTGGGGACAGGATAATGAATTGTTTTTTTAAGTCTCAACATTTTCAGCCTCTTCTTTCTATACTTTCCCTCTGCATAGAGGATTTACATGGAAATGCAAAACGTGAATCTTCTTTTGCTCAGTGGCAGTAAGAAAACGCCTTCAGCTGATGTGCTCTTCCGCAGAAATACGATTTAATTGTTAAGTAATTCTGCATTTCGGTGTGAATCTGGTATACAAAATACTCCGCTGTACCCTCTTAGCTGACCAGAATTGATCCCTTGAAGGGAAGCGACTTGCCTTCGGTCCAAATTAGTTACCCATGGCTACCAGCACTCCACGAATTAGTTAATTACACGCACTCGTCGTCGCGTTTTGCAACACTCCTCACAACTCGGACTGGCTGCGCCAGGGTTGCGCTCAAACCCCGTTGCGGTCAGAGAGGGATGGAAATTTAGGCTAGCTCGGAGAGAAGGACTGAGCCAGCAAGAAGGCAGCTGTCTGTGCAAGAGCAGAGCTTTTCGTCCTCAAGGGGAGCAGTGATCTTGAAAACTAAGCAGTAACCAAAAAAAAAAAAAAAAAAAAAAAAAAAAAAAAAACACAACCAAAATCCCCCAAAATCAGAAAGCTGTGCCTGGATGCTGCGAGCCATGGCAGATGCTGGGAAGCAGGACTGCTGCGCTGGGAAATCTGGGGATACTCGGGCTTCGCCTTAAACTAAGTTGTAGCTCTTATTTGTGTTGGAAGAAATGGGTAAAACGAAAAGCTCCGGCACAGCTCGCAGTCGCGAAGCGGATTTTGGGGCGAGAATACCGAAGAGATGAGGTGTGCAAAGGAGTAAGCGGACGAAATGTTTATTTGCGAGCCACTTCAGAACCGCATTCGCTGTGCTTGTGTGAGGGCAGAGAAACACTTAATAAACCGAAAACAGCGGAAAAGTTGATTAAAACTGGGCAGGGACCTTCTGAATGCCAGGAGGGTGAGCAGCCAGCTCTTCTTCCCAAGGAAAGTGGGGCGTTTTTTGAGGATAGTTGGGCCTGTTGCATTCTTTCTTTAACGTATGTGCAACCATTTTGTTCCCCATCTCCTCGCCCGCAGACTTTGTGCGGGAGGAGCGGCAGCGCTGCGGAGGGTGCGCGAACGCGCTCGCCTTTTTCTTAATATATGCAGCAAGGAGGGAGAGGGGGGGAAGTCTCCGAACCAGGGGAGAAATCCGGGATAGGGGCAGGAAAATTCCCTCCCCTTCATTAAAAGGAGGGGTTGGGGTCCCAGGACCGGCGGAGCGGGGAGAGTCCAGCGGCGTTGCTCTACGGGTCCCCCCCCGGCTCCCCTCCGCCCCCGCGGAAGGCGGTTTTGCGCTCTTTCTCCCGCGGCCGGTGCAACGCTGGCACCGCACGGCCGGTTTCGGGAGCAGCGGGCTTGCACCCCAAACATAGGGCGGGTGGGTGGGCAAAGGCCGGCTGCAGCCGCCGCCGTGCCCGCGGGGGTGGCCGCCGCGCTCCTGCGCGCCCTGCCGCGCAGCCAGCGGGGCGCTCCCCGCCGCAGCGCCGTGCCCGCACCCCGGGGCTGGGGGTGCGTGTATGCGTGTGCTGGTGCCCAAACTTCCCGCCGCATCCTCCTCTAGCTCCGCGCATCCCCCCCCGCACCTCGACCCGCGCAACTCCCGCGGAGAAAGCGCTTATCCCGGACTTACCTGCGGGGCGCGGAAAGGAGCGATCCCAGCTACAGCGCGGCCGCCGCGGTAATTCCACTCATGGCTGGAGAAGGGCGCGGGGAGGCGGCGGCCGGGGCCGGGAGCGGAGCGGTGCGCCGGGCGCTGCGCTGGCGCGGGGCAGCCGCGGAGCTCGGCGCGCGCCCTCAAGTCGCGGCGGCAGCGGCGAGCCGCGGGGGCGGGGCCAGACGTCACCGGGGGCGGGGCCGGCGGGAGGGGCGGGGCGCGGCGCGCGGCGCTGTCGCTAGGGGGAGCAGCAGGCGGCGCCATGGTCGGGCGGGGCGGGGGAGGGGCGGCGGCGCCTCATCCCTGTGGAGAGCGGGGCGGGCAGCGCCGTGGGGGTGTTTCTCGAGTTTTTTCGCTTTTTTTTCGCCGCCTTTTTCGGCAGAACAGCGGTGGTGCCGCCGCTGGCTGTGCTGGGAGGGAGGTGGCGCCCCCTCGTCCCTTCAGCGCTGCGAGTTAAATCCCGAGCGACCTTTGTCGGTTCCCAGGAGTTGGCTTGGGAAGTCAGCCCCGGCCGCCGCTTTCCCCTGGGTTCTGGCCCAAAGATTTGGGGTGCTTGCGAGCGCACAAGTGCTTTTAAAAGCAAAACATTCCTAAATTTGTGTGACTTTCCTCAGCTTCTGTAAACGAGCGGTTGTGAGCATCCTCCAAAAGCAATGGCGGCGCCGTAGCGCCTCGCTGGGGGTGTCGCGGGTGGCGGCGGCAGCTTTGGGAGGTTTGAGGGTTTTCGTGAGATAGGAGCGCTTCCTGCCGTGTAGAGTCAGCACGTGGATAAGAGTTGCCTGGTTTGCGTGCTCCGCCTGGCACGGCGCTTGCTTGGAGACAACTTTATCGTGCCCGGCGAGAGCGAGGTTGAGGACGAGTGAGGCCCGGCTGGTCTGCACTCTTCAGGGGTTTTTCATTGGAAAACAAACTTTCTGATTTTCTAACAAAACCAAAAATCTAAGGTAGTCACAGGACAAGCTAGAAAACACATTCCCCAGATGTTTTTTTTTTTTGTAAACTCTAGTTTCCTTTTACTCATAGCTTACGAACTCACGCAAGTAGCATTGGATTTGACAGATGCAGGTGATGTTTCCGCTGCTGTTTGTTTTAAATTTTCTATCAGAACACAGGTTTCTCTCAAGGCTGACAGCTGGTGCCTTCGTAAGTGTCCTGTTGTCTTCATTAGCGGTGCATAGGTGATCTTGGCCATCTGCAGCGTTTCGACCACGCGTGTTCACCAGCACGGGAGCTGATGTCTGGGGGAAAGCGGGCTCCCGAAAACTCTCTCTGCTGATCTCGGTTGTCCTGCAGCTGCAGTTTTTGCTGGTATCAGAAGATGGCAAGGCCAAGCTCCCTGAAGTTTAAAGAAAGCTCGGTTTCTTTAACACCTGTTGAAGCTGCCACATAGTTGCACTTTCTGTATCAAGTTTGAATACTTACATTCTCTTTGTTTACCTTTTGGCAAAAACAAACAGAAACTAAAAAGTGTCAAACCTCAATTTGAATAGATTTTTGAATGCTGCTTGATGTATTTGATATTTAGATGTTTGAAATGTTGCATACATGCTGTACTTATTCAACTAATTAAAAAAAAACATGCTAGATTGATTTTCCTTGACAACAAGGGAAAAAGAATTTTTTTCTCTCTATCACTTCAGTTCTCGTCTTTCTCTGAGGAGAGTAAAAACTAATAATAAATTGACTTCAAGTTAAGGTCTGATTGTCTGTATTTGATAGTCCTGGCAGAGCGAGCTGTGCCCTCATCAGCTCAGTATGTACAACTGTATTGCATATGCATCTTAATGTATATATAGCGTGTTATATGCATGCCTGTATGGATGATATGTACACATACTATACAAGCATAGATACGCCTGGTATTGCACTGTGCCCATGTCTTGTGTGGGACAGAACAGTGGGCTATGGTAATGCAGAAGGCATTTTGAGATGCTACAGATATCCTGTAGTTTTTTTTAAAAGTGAGGTTCTGTTAAGATTATAGTAGCATTTTTCAAAACCATCACGTATTTGGTGCATCTCATGCCTGACGTAGTTGTGTTAGTTAACAGATTTCCAGCGTTATGTTGCTGTGCCATGTTGCTAAGCCTTAACGTATATCTGTGGGATATTCATAAAAGATGTATATGGCATGCTTTCAGCTATTTTTGAGTTGTTTTCCAAGGCTGGCCCAGTGCTCGTGGCACCAGTTAGAAATTACAGTAAATATTCCTGGAGAATTCCAAAGGGCATGTGAGAAATAATTAGATTTTGCCAGGTCACAGCAGCTCTAGAGTACTGAAAGGTCTTTATTGTGCTGTTGTAAGCAGATTTTTGACTGCATTCTTTTATGTAAACTCCTGAAATATACTTCTTAAGAACATGGGTAGCCTTTAAAATACTCTTCACAAAAAACTTGTAGCTTGAGAACTTGACTACGTTCTCCGTCTTTTTCTTAAAACATAGAAACTCAAGCCATTTGAATTCCAGGAAAATGGAGGAACTGTGTTAATAGTGATGGAGTTACTCATATGTGGGGAATAAAAATATGCATGTGTAACACAGATGTATCAAACGCTAGAAATATAATGAGATATGTTAATTGAATTTCTAAGTTAAAATAGTCTTTTACTTGTATTTTGTTTATAAAATTAATTAACGCTCGTGATACGGAGATTAAAGTTCTTGTCAGACCTATAGGGAAATTACCTTTCGAAGACACGGTAATCTTGTTAGCATTTAATGGGCTGAGAGAGTTTGAAAGGTGGTAGATGGAAATTCAGAGCACTTACACTACATAGTGTCTTTCAGAGAATTTTAATGCAAGTTTATAACACAAGCTTGTAAGGTGCTATTAGGTCAGCATGATAATGATGATGCTTGTTTTTTTTTTTAATTTTATGAGCACCCTGATGGTATGATAAGAGTCGCAGTTCTGGGAACTCCCTCAGCCAAAGGTTGACCTGAATGACTCTCACTAGGACTTGACAGACGTTCTGGATCTACTTTGTCCTTCTGGAAATCAGGTTCCAGTCATAAACGTTTCTGGGCAGGACATTTGTTAAATATTAAGAAACCAAACACATTGACCGGGAAGTGAAATCGAATCTGAGATCACTCATCCTCGGTGCACAGGAGAGAGAGCTGTCTTCAACCTTCGAAACTGAGCTGTTGCTTCTTTGAGCTTCCCGAGGACAGATCTCTTAGATAAAGCTGAGAGTAATAGTTTGATATTCAATGAAATACCCTGAAATGAACATTAGTGGTTTTTAGCTTTAGACTTTTATCAGGTTATATTGATTTTTCAAAGCAGTCTGTCCGAATCCAAGCTCCGCTCCGGTTGATTTGTAGAGACATCTAAGAAAAGAAAACCCTATAATATATGAACTTTTGTATGATACATGTCCTATAAGGTTTTCTGATATTGACTAAGTACAGTCTCTTAGCGAATACGTATTGCAGTTTGTATTAGAATTTAATCTTTAAATGATCTGAACCGTTTCAAAATTAGAATCCAATTTTGGATACATTCCTTCGAAAGTAAATGCCTGTCAAATTCGGCTTTCAGCATTGTGTGTGTACATAGAGTACCTTGTCAAAGCTGGTGCAGCAGCTCTGTATCAAATGCAATAGAAATGAAAATGTAATCATACAAGGCAGTCCACAGTAGAGCGGAAAAGGTACGAAGAGTCTAAAGCTAAATACTTGTTGAAAATTAGGTGGGATGAAGAGTGCTCCCACCCCCCCCAGCAAAGGAATGTTTCAGAGGTAATAGTTGTAATTGTGATTATTCTTTTGTTCTGTTTGTAAGGGCCAGGAGATTAGACCACTGCACCTGTGTTTTCTGCCATTCCTCTCCCTTCTCTCCATGCTCTCTCCCTGTTCTTCTTTCCAACTCTTCTAAACAGCCCCAGGGAAAAGCCCTGTCAACTCAGAAACACCCCTGATGCCACCACACCTCTCTTTCCTGAGGCAAATAAACAGTTTTGCTTATCAGTACCGTTGAAAGCAAAATTGAGGAACTTAATGGGGTACTTGAAATTGCAAAGCCTATGAGTAAGGTATTTATTTTCTTTTATTTACAGAACATACAGAAACGGATAAAGCAAGCTCACTGGGTAAAGTCCATACCAAGAAAGTTTGCTCCTAATGCTTAAGGCTGACTGCTTTTTGTATTTAGAAGGCAATTTCCTCTCTTTGTTAGCTGTCAAACCATGAAGCCGCCACAACAAAGTTTTTAGGAGAAGCAGAGCTGACTCCTTCACAGCAATGAAGAACATGCAGTTTTTGCTTGCAAACTTGGAGTTGTAGAACGGTTACTTGGCAAAGTAAGTGACAGGCTTTCCATCTACTCGACGTGGCTTTGAAAGCCTGTTAAAGGAAGGTAAAATAGTGTTCCTCGAAAACAACCTTGAAAACTTGGAGATCGTTAGTAATGTCTGCTTTATGCAAGGAAGAATCCTGGAGAGGACAAAACTGCTGTTCTTCCCTGAGGGTATTTCTTATATTCGCAGATTCAAACGTTCACAGATGCAGCCAATACTGAGCTGAACAAAGCGGTAAATGCGTTTTTACACCTGTCTCTATATAAGGGCTCTCAGTAGTAGAGAAACACTTTAAAAAAACCAATTAATTAAACCTCCTGAAATGAAATGACAGAAAAAACCTTCTGATGTAGTTTTGGTCTTGGACTCTTTATCTTGGAGCTTTAATTGCTGCTTATGTGACAGCCGCCCAAAGGAGGCCTTGAAGAATAGAGAGATATGCAGGGCAGTAGTGATTTGTGGCTTGCTGAGAAGGGGTTTGGGATGGATGACTCCTTTCTGTCCATATTCCTGTTCCTGTTTTGCTTGTTGGTGTTTGTGAATTCTGTGCTGCTCCTACTGCTGACCGTTTAGATACCAAGCAGTCATCTGTTTGGTGAAAACTCATGTTTCTTGTGGGACTCCTTGGGTCTAGCAGGTGTCTGTCCAGTGGAAGATTAAATCTGCTTTCTCCATTGCTCTAGGAATTGGGCAGTTTTCAGGAGACTTTTTTGATGAAAAATCTGGGTGCTGGAAGTTAAATAACAAAATACGAAAACGTTACTGTAAGTGCACTTAGATGACAAGTTATCTTGAAGTGTTGGTTACCTGGATGCGAGGATTATTTGACTGAGTGTGATTTCACTTTACAAAATTCAGACCAGTTCTCACATTACATATCTAGGCTCAAAATGAGATTGTCTTGGACAAAGACGTTTTCCTGGAGGATTTAATGTTCCCTTGGTCATGTTTCTTATGGTGGAATGTCTCCTCTTCTGAGTAGAAGTTTAAACAATGCGTGTAGCTAAAAGAACAGTTCTATTTCCACATCCAGTTTTCATAAATCTTAGTTCTTCATCGCTGTGTACTGAAAGCTTGACATTCACTTTCTTTCTCACAAGTGTATTTTCAGGCCACCAGAATGGTTCTTTTCCTGGTCCTTTCTCTTTCTTTTGTTTTACTTCCTGATAGCTCCAGAGTTTTTGCCGCCTCTCTCTTTCTTCTCGCCATTGTCAGCCTCTCTCTGCCAGGCTTTCTCCATACACCCTGCCTCTTACCCACCTCCTCTCCACCTCCTGCAATGCCCAATAGCTGTTCTTCTGCACGTCAAACCTACGCAGCAGTGTTTACATTCCAGCTCTTTGTGCATTGATCTCCTGCCATGAGAAGCTGCTTCTTCTGAACTCTCTTCTCTCTCTCATCCTTCTGCTTTGGCCTCCTTTTACATGTTAAAGAGTTCCCTATTTTCTTTCCTTCTCCTGTTGGTCCCGAATTAGATGAGCAGTTTCATGTAGGTCTAATCTTGTAAAATTATAGTGGCCAAGGCCTATGCAGATGTATAATGGGTTAGTTACCCTGTTTGAATATTTAGCATTCTTTGTAAACCTAAAACGATTGCGTGGATATAGTGCTGCTGGAGGCTTTAGGTGGTGACCTGCTATCTCGGAAAAAATGTGCACCCCCCACTTTGCATGCAAATCAAATCGAAGTGTTAGCATGCTATTTTAGCCGGCTGCACCACCCTAGCTGTTTGCTTGTTTGTGTCTGGTCTGTGCTAACATCAAGCAGTAAGCTGGAGCCTGCGTATTTGCTGGTTTGCTTGTGTAATACCTGGTTTTGGAATTCCAAAAGGCTATGTGCCTGTGCTGAATACATGAATAACTCAAAAGTGTTTATACTCAGGAAGGCCTAAGTTTACATTGTCTGAGCAGATTTTGTTTCGTCGTAAGTAGGGGTGATTATTCTGTCTTTATCTATTCAGCAAGAGAGGGCGTTTCAGAAACGGCTTTGCACGACAGCCGTTAATGCTGTTGGCAGAAAGTTGCAAGTTGATACGATGATTAAAAATGAGTTAACAAGAATTTTGAGATTTCCCTGGCCATGAGAAGTGTAGCTACATTTGATGAGATTGTGACTCAGAAAGAGGATATATATGCAGAAACTTTATCTCAGTTGAGAAGATGAGCCTCTCTTATACAAGAACCAACTCCACCAGCTCCATATGCGTGAATCAGTGTGGAAGCTGGCTTGTCCTCAGCATCTGCTGGCTGAACGTACTGTGGAAAGCTCCTTCAAGCTACATAGAAAAAAAGCGTAGTTGTAAGGCATATGTGTATTCTTTCTCATTTGCTGTTTTTAGTTATAGATTATTAATCCTGATTTTATTTTTTTTACTGATGAAATTTTCTCCAGAGGTTACCTGGAATATAAAGTAGATCTGATTTCTAAAGCTTTGGCATGCTCAGTGGAGACGTAACTGTTTCCGCCGAGTCTCAGTAGTGCATTCGTGTTGGAGGGTTTCCTGGGTATTCCTGGAGCGATCTTTCTTCAGTTTTCACCCATGTCCCAGGTGCAACACCTGGAGAGAATGACTCGGAACACTGATGAGTGAAGAGCAGCTCTCCCCTGTCAGGTGTCTGCCCAGAGCTTGCTGGTAAGCAGGGAAGCGAGGAGAAGGCCTGAGACTTAGAAATTGCTTTGAATAGGTGATGGGCACACGTTACTTAGTTGGTGTGTCTTGCTGCTACTGAGAATGAAGTTCCTTGAAGTGGTAAGAGACCAAAATTTCATGAGAAATGGGATCTGAAAAGTCATGTCAAGCTTAGTATCTTGGAGCAGTGTTCTTTTTTTTTTTTTTTTCCTTCATTATTCCATCTTTAATCTCCTTCCTCAAAGTTTTTGTTCTTTGGCCTTTTGTGAACGTGCGCTAATTGCTGCTACCAATCCCAAGGCCTTGGGGGAAATGTTGGGAATCCTGAAGAGAAGCAACCTGTAGAAACCCATAAGAGAACTTCAGCTCTGTGACTGAGGGAAACAAAGGCGTTTTGGCTGAGCTCAGGATGGATGCGGCTGTGCGTGATGTGCGGCGGTAAGAGAGATGCCTTGTCTAAAAAGATGATAGTAGTGGCTTTGTTACTGAAGAACAGAGTCTTTCTGAATCTGGGTGGTTCAGAGGAACAGGAGATTGCAGAAGGCAGGATGGAAATTTTGAGGTATGGAAGCTGTGCATTTGCTGACCACTTTCATCAAGGTCTTGTATCTTATCTGAGTCCCTTGGTTTTCCTCTCAACTTAAAGTAGGAAAAGCAAACAAGTCCTACCTTTCACATGCGTGGTAGAGCATGGTTTTGTCTCCCCTGAGTGGTCTACATTACAGTAGCTTTGTCTCAAGTTCATTGACGGGCAAACAAATTTTCAAAGCTGCTTAGCAGTCACTCTTCCACTTGCTCTTCCACCCTACAACCCACAACTCTCCAGTGAAGGCTGTGACATCAGTGCCAGAGGCTTTGTCTTCATTCCCTTTGGAGAGGAGTTGGAGAGAAGGTCAAAGGCAGGCCTAGGTCTGCCAACCCAGCAGGTAAAGCGAAAGGCCTGTGGTGCAGTCATGACAGCGTAAGTGATTCCATGGAATAGAGAGATCAGTGATGTGTGCGCTCTGAGGCTTTTCATTTCTTTGCTTGGTTGTCTAGACGGGTTATAAACCAGAATATAAATCGATTTCTAATTTTCAGGTATTATGACAAAACTTGTAGGTGCAAACCTCAGTTTTGAACGTTGCTATGAAAGCGAAAACAACTTGGTGGTGTTACAGGGCTGGTTGGACCTACGATCTGAATCAAATATGTTATGTCCATGGTCCTAATTAGAGCATTAATTTATCTATTTCTAGATAAGCAGGCTTTCGGATGCAGTAGCATAGGTGAGAAATATTTAATTTCCACTTATTGATGAAAAAAAGAGAAACATACCAAGTTCCATAATTAAAACTTGATCGTTCTTGACCTTAACAATGGTTCGTTAAAATCATGCATTTCTAAAACCACCAGTGGTGCCTGAACTAGCACGTTATTTATAGTTGTTGTGCACTTGCTATGTATCTCAGTATGTCTTTCGACAGATTAAAAACCATGCAGGATGCTTGTTAGAACAGCAACGCAGTTTTGCACATAAAGCTTCAAACATTTTTACAAATGAAATGACCATAGTAGCCCCTGAGATACAAAGTATGATTATTGGAAGTAATACTTGAAACATTTGCTTTTGTAGTGTTAAAGCACTGAAACCAGAAGTTTGCCTTGCAAATGCCAGCAGACGCAACACCCAAACTCCAAGAGAAGCTCAGGAAGAGCTGTTAACAGCTGCACTGGGAAATCACCTTCATATTTAAATATGAACACATCTAAAAATAGCCCCAATGAGAAATGAAAACTCTATTTGTTGTTAGCTTGCCTAGCATTTGTCTTTATTTCTGCTTTATGTTATTTTATGTTATTGTTCGTGGCTATAACAAAACCTATTTCATTTCTTCTTGATCATTTTTCCCAGGGGATGCCGAGAGGCCCTGATTGCAATTGTAAATTCTTCCGCGCACGAGTCATGATTGCTATGGATTGTTCAACCACAATCATTTCAGGCCTGTGCGGGGTCAGCTCTGTACTCGGTGCACACAGTGGAGCCTAAAACCGTGTAAGAGGAGGGATTCAGGTTATTGAGTTCAGTTCCTCGGTACTCCAGGCAAGTGCCTCTGAAAATGGGCTTTGACTTGCAGCTGGGCTGTCCCAACGGCCGGCTGCTACCGCAGAGGGCAGCCCCATCTCCTCTTTTGCATCAGTGCTTGTGTTTCGCCAATCCTTTACAGAGCTCAACAGCCAGAAGGTCACCAAAGTAAAATCCCCCAAAATAAAACACCTTCTGCTAGTGCTGCTTTACTGTCCAGCTCACGATGGTGCCTGCACCAGTGCAAAAAGGGAGCGGGGCCGTCCTCTTCCACGGCAGCTGGGTGGTGAGGGCGGGCGTGCTGCGCTGTAGAGCTGGAGTTGGCGTTTGTGGTCGGCTTTAGCGGTGCTGCAGGTACTTTCTGCTGCTCAGAAAGATGAAAAGTCAGGTCTCAAGCCTCGACGGGTTCTGCTTACTATCCACAGATTTAATGGAAACTCTGTGTCTGTGTGTGCGTGGAGCGGTTTAAAGTAGAATACATCAGCTGGAAGAGCAGATGATCCAGCTCTGAATGGCAGCCAGTGACAGTGCGTGTCACAAATTGCTGCTGGCTCACTTTCACTTATTTGTTTATTTACTTCCCCATTCTGGGCTGCCTGCAAAACAACTGCAAAGCCCTGCTGCCTGCTAGTTAGCTGTGGTCTTCCACCCACCATCGCCATTCCAAACTGACTTCAAAGCTGCATCTGTGAACTTCTGCCTCAGAGCTCTCGTATAAACTTGTTCTTAGCAAACGTGCGAGTTTGGCATATGCAGCTATCAACTTTCTTATGGTTTATGTCGCCTGTCATATTACTACAAAAACAGTTTTCTTCTTTGCTTTTTAATTTCTGAAACCAAAAATACTCGGTTCTTTCTGTAACCTGTAATGCTACATCTACTGTATTTTTAAAAGTGATAGATGCCATAACATGCTGGGGCTCTTACTGTGGAATTACTTTGTTGTTTTCCTGATGGTCTTAAGGATTTTAATATGTTGGCAAAATGCCTGATCGAAGGGATTGTGATATTGGCATGGAAACTGTCAGTTTTGTCAAATTGTGTGGCAGCTGTTCATTTTGTCATGACTAGCAACCCTGTGCTCTCTTGCAATGTGGTGCTTATGTTGCTTAAGATTTCAAGTAGCAACAGTCTCAAGTAACTATCGATGAAATGTGCAGCGTTGATTCTGGTAGTTACCTGAGCAGTGGGATTGCTGGTGGATAGCTGCCAAGGACAGTACAGTCCATTAATCCTTTGTAGCCAACTATGAAGCCCAACCACCTTCTCATCCAAGGGTCTTTGGGGCTCTTTTCCCTCTTAGAGACAAAGAGAAGTTAGTAACATGGACCATTAGTTGCTTTTGGAGTAATTGCTGGAAAAACGTGACTGAAACTGGTGTAAACCTGGGAATCCTGTGGAGAAACGCTGTGAACTGACAGTTCGTCCCTTGCTATGAGATCCCAATCTGTGGAACACTGTAAAGCATGTTCACATATACTAAGCCGGAGAGCCAGGAGGACATAGTATGTTTTTATTTTCTTGGTTCAGCTAGCAACACGTTGCTGTGGCGGTGTGTTTGCGGCGAAAAGCAGAGGTAGATGAGCACGAAGGCAGCCGTGGCAGCCAAACCATAAGTCATTTACAAGAATAACGATGAGGCATCGCTGGAACAGGCACTGACCTGTTGCTGGCCTGTGAAGGATTGCACCTTTCCTCTTTGAAGCTGTATGAGTTTAATAGTTTTTACCTGAAAACTTTGTAATTCTGTTGAATATCCTTATAAAACTGTAGATAGATTTGCATATGTTCTTTTTATTTCGTCTCTTGGCAGGAATATGTTGCCTGGATTATAGGCATCTTTTTGAAATCACAAATTAAGGTTCCTTTAAAGTTTTTGGATTTGCAGACTGAGCTAAGCCTTTTCGAGATGGTTTCAAAAGTGAGTCTTGCAAATTTTGCAGGCATTAGCATGTTGTTTAGAAAACAGATGTTGTTTGATATCTTCAAATCATCTGACTTTGTCTGGGTTAGGAGGGAGAACGCTGCAGACAGAGGACTTTTTAAACCTGTGCTGTCAATTTGTGTGTCCCGTTGCCTGCCAGCTCCTTTACCTCTTTCTGGATGGCTCAGTCATCCCGCAGTTAGTGGTGTGTCTCCTTTAATGTAGGTACTTGTGGTCCGTGTTTTGGGTCTGTTATTTGAAATGGAGTTCCTAGAATAGGCCTTTCAAATTTTTAAAACAATTAGTTTGTAGTAGTGTACTGCAGTGATCTGCAGCATAGAAAACGTTGATTAGGAGTACAGGAGTAAATAAACTGCTGGAATAAAGGAAAAAAACCCCAAACGTTTAGAAGAATAAAGGAAATATTTTACGGCTTTTAGAACTTTTTTCATAATCGAGTGTGACTGCTTTCTTCCTTGTCTGTGCTCTGCACACATGTGCATGTACATATTTTCCTTACTTTCCAAATGTTTCTGATCAGAGCAGTTAGTTTCAGGCAAAAATATTGTTAGGAAAATACCAACCCTGGAAACGGCAGCTATTGAAAGATTAGAAGTGACTGAAAACAAAATCTTATAAAAGAATTTCTAATGTAATTGTAACATAATTTGCTGCTGCTCTTGCTCTGCTATGGCATGATTAAGTACTGAATTTGAATCAGCTTCTAAAAGAAAATGCTTAATTTCATTCCACAGCACAATTGGCAACTAAATAAAAGTTCAGACTGGATTTTTTTTTTTCTCCCCCAGCCCTCTTTTCAGAGAGAAAGAAAAATGTACATAGAGCCTTTTGTATTTTTCAGAGAGGAAGTGTAGCACAATAGACGGTTGGAGGAAAGCAATTCCGATAATCAGTTTTCTGTACTACTTATTACAACTGGTCAGGGCTGGGTTTTAATTAAATTTTAGGGATAAAGGACAATAGCGTGTGCTAAGGATGGCGAGTCAGCTTAAACTTAGAATTTCCTGGCTTTTATCCATTTCTGTGCCAACTCAGTGGTACTTAAATGTGTGACTTCAGATGGGATTCACTTGTTTGGAAAGTAATAACTGTTGAAGTTTTAGGACTTTTCCAAAGGGTTTCTTTTGACTTCCAGAGCGGGTATTTGTTCATGGGTTGGTAGTGGGAGCGCAGCACCTGGTAATGCCCCCGTTCTGTGCCAAGCTGCAGCACTCTGTGTTTGTACAATAAGCTGGCAAGTTGTTAGTTGATCGTTCTTTTTAAAAGAAACTTTAAAAAGCAGCGATTTCAAAAGGATAGTTTATTAAGAGCCAATGTTTTTTGGCTCTTAAATGTTTTGTGTTGGGTTCGGAGAGGATGAAAGTAACCTGGTGTGCCGTTATGACATTTAGCGTGACCTGGTCTGTGACGGAGCCCAGATAATCTCTCAGCATTACTTTTTGGTATCAGAGCTGTCAAAGGCATGTCTTCAGAAAGCATGTGATCTTCCAAGGTGAAATGGGGAATCTACTGCATATCTTAAATATTAACTGTTGCATGATTGGCCTCCAAACTGCCCTCACTATTTCAGTCTGTTCTCTGTGATTTGTCTGGCTTCGGTGGCTTTGGACATTCTCTGCAAGACGAGTAATCTACTTGATAAGAGTTCTCACACATTCTGGATCTTAATGGCTGCAGGGAAATCACTCTTAACTTGCTCTTGCTTACGTATATTGATTGCATTCCTCCTCTTGCCCCATTGAAGCAAATTTTCTAGGTTTTTAATTTCTTCTTGTAGAGCTCTTCTAGTGCTTTTCTAGAGCCCTTAACATTTTTTTTCCCAGGGTGGATGCAGCTGCAGCAGTGATAGCTTCAGATAGCGCTCTGCCAACAGACTGTTTGAATTCTTTACTGATAGCATCCCCGCTTTTGCATAGCTCTTGCCACACTTCCTTGTCAGGCTGGCAGTCTACAGACCTTTTTAAACCGATTTTGTAGCATTCTGTTTCTCAGACACAGCTAGAGTATTAAAAAATGAAAAGCAAAACGGGCTGTCTTATGACTCAGCGTGGAATTTTGCTTTTCTATTCTTTAATAATCACAACGGTATCTTAGGGTCTTGAACTGGTACTCCTGCATGTTTGTTAAGGAACAAGCACCGCTGTTTCAGCATCTGCTTCATGGGCCATGATATTTATTAGACAGTTGAATACATTATACTAATTTTGGATAACCCCAGAACACTATATTGGTATATATTTAATTTACCCTCTGTGAAAGAGGATGCTGCTTCATAAACTTTCTCTTGATCCTTTGTGGGTAACAGGCTCAGCTAAACTGACATGTTGTACACGTGCTGTGCTGTGCATATGAGTTACAGTAGTTTCAGCACTGATGTGAGGAAACAAAAAAAAAACCAACAGCTTGATAAATCGATACACAACTTGGATCTTTTCTATCTATCTGCTTTTTAGCTGGTATTATATGTTACATTTGTGGTCCTACATGGTATGGGTTGGGACGCCTAAAATTTGAAAAGCTTTTAGGCTTAAAAAACCACGATCACAGATTAGTTAATTTTAATCTAGAATTAATTTCGTTGACTAAATTGTAAACCACTTGAAAATGGAGGCGCCTGTGAATTTTCCTGACATATCCTTGAAGTGAACATTGCTAGCTTCACAGTACACAATTGTATAAACAGTGTTAATAAGCCTCATTATTAAGACTGTAAATATTTGGATTGGTATTTGTCATAGCATTTTGTTAGGGCAAGTTCCTATACTGTATTTATTCTAATTCTGAGGCATATGCTGCTTCTACACCCATGTTCAAAATCGGTATATTCAGACTGCTTATTCCCACTCACTTGTGTGAATCATTTGAAAAGGGAGGATGGGAAACACTGACAACTTTTTCAAATGCAGTCACAGAGACATATTAATAAATAGTTTCTGCACGCCCCTAAAAGCTTGAATTAACAATAAACCCGATGCGAGAATATGAAATTGATACCTGCTACCCATTTTTTCCTGTGTTTGTGCTGTAAACGGTACGGGAAAGGCTATTGAGTAATTTTGCTCAATGATGGGTTATATATTGCTTTTACGGAGACCAATTTTCTACTTTAGACAACAAAAGCTCTAGTAGATTTTTTTATTCTAATAGCTGAAAAATTATTTCAGCTAGTCTTGCTTATCATATAACAATAAAGCTTTAGGGCAATTGACCCGCTGACCTTAATTCCCAGGAAACTGTCACATTTCTTCTTTATTCCTTTGTTCAGCCTAACAATGTGACCCAAAATACTACCCAGCTTTAAAGTTTCTCAGCATTGTAAGGTCAAGCTTTGGTCGCCATAGTTACAGTTCAGCTCCGCGGGTCAGAGGGCAAATAGATTAATGATGTCAGACACATCTTTAAACGGTTCTTACACCGCTTCGCCGTGCGGTAAGCAGCTGAGCATATTTGATATGACAAAGGCCTTCTTAAGTCTTGCTAATAGGAGGATCTTTGGAGACATCTGATGGAAAGGTCCTTTCCGCTGCGCGCCGGCGTTCAATATCGAGCAGCGGTGGGCATCGGCGGCGGGCTGTTTCGCTTCACACTGTCAGAAGAATATTGCAAAGAGTGGATAAATAGCCACTGCTCCCCTGTGCCTTTCCTTCTGAGCGTCCGATTCCTTTGTCCAGGATTCAGTCCAGTGGTTAAAAGCCCCAGAGAGGATGTAAAATGGTAAGCTGGAAGAATATATTAGCATTCTTCATGAAAGACGTGCTCTCTCCTTCGCTGCGGTGAGGCGACGCACAGGCCAAGAGTAATATGGTTTATGTACCTGCTTTCTGTTAGTTGTTAATAAAAGCCCTTCTTCATATGTGGGATAGTTGCACATATATTAAAAAAATATCTAGGTCCTTCCTCTAGATAATGAGGCTTTTGAAATTAAAAAAGGAAGTGGAACTCACTTGATGAATTACAGGGATTCCTCATGGAATAGGCCTTGGTGGTTTGGTCTAACGTAGCACATTTGTGTCAGAATTCAACAAGGCTGAGCAGCTATATGATCATTTTAATATACAAGCAAGAAGCTTTTTCCTCTATGAGATCTTATTACTCGCACACCTGCACTATTGTGCTTTTTCCAGAGAATGATGCACGTTGCACAAAAACGAGAAGCCACGGATGACCTTACGTCATCGCTATGTTAGTTCGGAAAAACCCCACAAACCAAAAAAACTCCCCAAACCCAAGCAAAGCACTTTCATTGCGCTGTATCCAAGTGTCTTCAGCAAACCCCTGGTTTTGAAACACTGTCTGTGTGATCCGTGGATTTATTCTTGAAATGGAAATCCAGCTAACGGCGTGTTTAAGTCACCAAAGTGAATGAAAGGAATAAAAAAGTTTATGGTGACGTATGTAAGCAAAATCAATATTTTTCATTACACATCTATTCTACCCTTCATCAAAATGCATTATCAATTCATCATCGGGATAGTTGACAGCAGGAAAGGAGGAACTGTTGATATAAAACTAATTTATATTTTATATAGAGGGGTCAGAGCCTCTCCTCAGCTGTGTGCGCTGATGCTGGTGGATGGAAGAGTAGCGTCAGTCCTGGGAGAGCCTCGGTTACCTGGAGCTGTTTCACAGCCTCTTGCGATTTCGACAGAACCATGTAGTATTTCCCTTTCAATCCACTGGAATTAATTGTAGCGGAAGAATTTGGGAACCTGATGATCAGCAAAATAACTGCTGATCTGTCAGGGCTTATTCTGTTGTGCCATATTAAGTCAATATCAAGCAAATATTTATGTGCTTTAAAATAAGAGTCATTAATGCATTACGCCTCTGAAAGGTGCGTTCATTAGCTTTTTGAGCAGTCTTCCTAAACCTTTTTTTATCTTAATATTTGGTATTTCACAGATTCTATTCCTTTCAATCTGAAGTTCCATGAATGCAAAGTTGTCTTTATTCTAATGCTAACGAGGAATAGACCACTCTAATCAGGTTTAAATATTTTTTTTGTTGTTGCTGTTCGGGGAAAGACGGGACTCCTTATTTTCTGGTACTACTTTTTCAGCCCCGTATGATATATTACAGCCTCTTTCCTTATAGTGCTCTCATTGACTTGGCCCAGTGTAGAGTTTCCTTCTCTTCTGCAGAGCACTAGTGTGGTACTTGAGAGGTAAGTGCTGTGCCCCGTTTCTTGTGTTCACAGTGCGCTTCTCCCCCAGCCCAAATTGTTTCACTGTCACCCTCACATCCTTCCCTGAAAGCGTTCTGGTTTAGCACCTGTTTTTTTTTTGTCTGAAGAAAGTTTTGATTTCTTCAATTCTTCTGTTGTATAAATTTGTGCAGTCTTATTAGTGTTTTGGAGACTTCTGTATGTCAGCTGAGTTAAAAAAGTTAACTGATATTTTTAAAGAGTGTTTCTCTTAAGGAGTAATTCAGTTTGTCTTGACCTTGGGAAAACTGCAGAGTTTCATATATGTGACATACCCGGATGTACTAAATGCTGTGACTTAGCCTGTGCCATACAACCAATTGTGAGAGGATGTCAGTAGAACAGGAGCAGCTCTGCCAACGGAGGAAAACAATTTACATCGATAGTAAATTGTTGATGGAGCACCGTGTACTGAATGAGTGAGGCAGTGCTTGTCCCTGTACTGGTGCCGTCCTGCGACAGGGAGAGTTGTTTTCAGTGTGGACCTCTTAATGCAAAGATGTTCTCTTGCAAGGTGAAGAAAAGGCAGCTGCTGCAAACTCTTTCCACCTGTTCCGCTGCAGCTGTGTGCACCTTTCAGTGCTTTATCGATAGAACAGCTCAACTCAAGGTGTTTCTTAACGTGGCAAGCACTGAGCTCACGGCACTTGTGTCCTCTGGGAGTTGTCAAATACTGTTGCTGGAGTTTGATTTGACTGTGATTGTTTGATGATCAGTAATGACACTATTCTTTATGGTCATTATTTCAAATCAGTTTTATGTGATTGGCAGAATCACATAATTAAGAAAGAAAAAAAAGCAAATGCCAAACTTTAAACACTAACCAGCTACTCTAATGTGCTAGTGATGTGAGAAAATGTAAGCGTTACACCCTTTTGTATATGGATTGATTTAGACATTGGAAATGTAACAAGATCCCTTTATTTCTAGAGCCTTACTGTATGTGTTCAACTAGGTAGCCTATTAGTATCGTTAGGAACTATGTCTAAAATGGTATTATTCTTCTGTAACACCGGAAAAGAAAAAGGTAAGACTTAGTTTTCATGTCCCAGTGATGAAGTGCATTAAAGGGGTTTGCATCTCCTTAATTGCTGAACACTGCTTCTCTGCTGAAGGCAGACTACTGGGATGTAATAAAAGAATTGTAAGCCTGATGAAACAAATACTGCAAGAGGAAAAAAATGTATTGGCAATTTCTGGCTACGAATTCGAGAGCCATATCCTTCCGGGATAACCACTAAAATAAAGGAAATTTGCTAACTTAATAGTCTGTTTACTAGGTTTTAATTCATAGGTTTTGACACATGTTGCACCCACGTGTTCTGATTTTTTTTTGTGTGTCTTCTTTAAACATCCGTATCCTTCGCCGGCGTCGGCCGCTGCATGAGAAATGGCAGCGAGCACCTTTGCCAAACCTCTGCGTGAGGCAGCTCCCTTCGTGCTGCTCCAGAGATCCCTTGAAATGAGCGACAGCAAAGCATGCTTTCCCTTGTAGGCTCTCTCCTGCTTTGAACCAAACCATGGGCCTTTCCTTCGCAGCTGCTCTTCCTACAGCTCCCCGCAGCCCCTGTTTTTCTCGTGCTCTCTAATGTTGCCCCATCAGTGATCCCCGTGTCCGAGCTTTTATTTGCAGTGAAACTCGAGGCACTGGCCTGGGTCTTCCTCTATCTGAAAATAATTCTTCTCCCGTACAGTCTCCAGGATGGCCTGTGCTTGTCACTTCAAAGGTCTGGTTTCTTTCAGGAAAATAGTTGATAGGGATGGAAATTTCCACAATCCTTTCCTGATGTTAATAGAGGAGCTCTGATTTACGTGCGATATAATTCTTTGAGTTTTATGTTTTACAATTTGTGACGTTGCTTGTGTCCAGAATGTTATTAGATTGAGTATCTGTTTTCTTAATAAAAATCTTGGATGAGAGGAGGCTCAATATGAAGATTCAGAAAGGGAACTGTTCAAAAAATACTGAATATTATAATTATTTTTTCAGGATATTTGGTTTTATACTAATCTTACTGTGCAAAACGGAACTGCTCAAGCACAACTTTCAGTGAATTTTAGTCTACTTCTGAAGAACAGTTTTAATGTGGTGTAATTAAGTGACTTCTGATACCTCCATGTTATCAAGTACTGTGATTTTTCTTTTTCCTTGCTAAACTAAGCTCTTTGTCGGTGGCTACAGTAAAGCTGATTATCCCTATTTCTTATGTAACAAACTGCTGCTGTCCTCATCACTGCATAAAACTGAACCTGTTGAACTAAAGTTTTCATGATTTGTGTATCTCAAAACATTTATTTGGGAAGCTCAAAATGAAGACTCTTCTTTCGAATGCGAAGCATGTTGTAGTTGCCCTGGACTTTGAAAGTGGCACAACAGTAGATTTTTCACAGTGATGTCCTAAAAATCGAGGCTTGTGCCGTTGCCTGCGAGGTGGGGTACGTGGATGATTGTGTACAGTATCTTTTAAGCTGTTTACCAGTTTAAGGCAAATGTGAACTAAATGATGGGGGGGAAACTTGTAGTGTCCAAATATACTGACATGCTGCTGCTTTTTTAATATGAAGTTTAAAAAAACCCTTGAATGTCGTGTCTGATCTGATTGTCTGCCATTATAAATGGTGTCTGGCGGAGTGGATGTAATTTGTGTACAAAAATGAAACGAGTGCTTAAGGGTAGAAAGTACTGCAGCTTTTTTAATATAAACACAAGCTTAATGCAGGCTGCTTGTTGAGGCCTCTCTTTTTTCTATATTAAATCTCGTCATTTACTGTGTACCATTACTTAGGTAATGTTTCATTTTAACTCCGTTCATAGCTAACATCTTCATTTTAGTAAAACATCCAAGATTTCTTTTTGGTCAAGTACTCTTTTGAACTGCCTGGGAGTACTACTTGCAGCTGCATAAATGGTTTTGCGCTGTAATTATGATCCCATTTCTCAAAGGTATACAAGGGGAGAAACAAAAGGGGGCTTCCCCTAATCCTGCTTAGATTCAAGAATGATCAAAACAGATCAGAGACTATAAAAATAACACTAGCAGATTTAGAGAAAGCCAGGAGCTGGCAAGGAGTTGCAGTAGGTACATTTCTTTGCCGCTCTTTAAACTAGAAACTAAATAGTGTGACATACTTTGTATCAAAAAAACGATATTTTAAAAGTTGATTTAGAAACAGAGTAAGAAAGAGGGAGGCGTTTTTCTCTTGATAGAGCTGGAGATAGGGTAATCATCTTAGAGAAGGCTTGAAAATCAAGATGCATAAACAAAGTTCAATTTAGTTGTACATGTGTATCCTTTCAGCTGGTAGACCAAATTATTCTGATTGTTCCTCATCAGATTTGAGTCCTTCTGTTTCGTGCTGTTTATATTAACTTCCATTAACCTACATGTTTTGAGTGAAAGTTTAAAATGGGCTATGAAAATTGCTTTCATCACTTCTCAATTTTAAAATAAGCATCAACACTGGATTACTCTGTTCCTATAATAGATTAGTTTTAATCCTCAATAACGTAGCCTGGAACGACTGCATGCTTTTAAATGGAAGTTTAAAAGTTTAATTTTTTATTTTGGTCAGTGATTTTAATAGATTTGCAGCACACGTAAGAAAGAGTTGTGTTTATCGAATGCTAGAAATTAGATATTTAAGAGTGTTTGCTTTTGCAGTTGAGATATCTTGTTGCGCTTTAATGTAATGCACTTACAGTAGTAAATCTATAAATTGAATAGCCTGAACTTGCTGCTTCTACGTACAGGTTAGCTTTGAGTTTGAGTACATTTTCCGTTCCTTTAAGATCGTCAGTGATGAATACAGTCCAAGGATCTGGGGGTATATACATGCATATATCTTAAGCGTTGTTGTTGGCTGAATAATTCATGTGAAAGCTGCTCATAAAGCTCGGCCAGTAATGTACCTTTGGAAGGTATTGCCATCAATATCTGACATGCCTTTGATTTCCACTAATGATACGTAACCAGGAAGACTGCTTAATCTGTCACTGGGTATAAATCACTGTGTTTGGGTGGTCAAGGAGACCACTGTATTTGGTAGTTTGGGAATGTAAACCCCTAATCCATCACTGGTAAACTGGATTTCTGAGTGCTGCTTTATATGTTCTGTTGTAGGTCTTTGTTTATAACATATTTGATGGGTTTGGAGCTAGTAAGAGGTGAAACTGAGCAGAAAAGCATCTATTTAATGCTAAAATCCTAGCAATGAGTAATGCTCATTTGAATAAGGAGAACTAAATGTAGAGCAACAAAAGGTGAATAAACTATAAATGAGCTATGAGCTACTAACCAGCTGTTACATTCCATTTGAGAAGCAAAACAAATTAATGTGAAGGGAAAAAACCCAAGGAGAACAGAGAGGGGGTTTGGAAGCAAAACGCAAATACACAAGTAGCGCCAAGAGCGAAGGGGGAGGCCGGCTCGGCCGCCATCGCGGGCAAGGACACAGTCGTCGTTTCGTAGCGCCTCGCCCTTCCGCAGTGTGCACCTACGTGGAGTGCTTTATCCTCCTTTCCCAGCTGAGGAAGCAAAGATGTTTTACCTAGTGCTAGGGAAAGACTCAGTGTGGAGCTGAAAATTAGACTTTAATGTGATCAGCTTTCAGCGAGAAGGAAGCATAGGCAATTAGAAAGTGATGAAGAACCTGTCAATACACCTATAGACGGCTTTGCCGGGTGCAAAAATTATTCTGTGTAGTAAGTGACATGTTTGGGTGACAAAAAATCACCAACTTTGTAAGAAATTAGTTCATTTCATGCAATAATGGCTGTGATCTTCACAACCGCGTCCTAGGCTGATCCCGTTGGAGGAAAGCAAAGGGAGCGAAGGGGATTAGGATTTTGAGTTTTATGAAGAGTGAAGAAGATAGCCTAAATGTTTTTATCTAGTAAAAACTGTCTTTAGTTTCCAACTAAATATAACAGCTTTTGGGGACAAAAAATCAAGAATCCAGAGGATAATGGAGCTGTGAGCAGTAAGGGGGATAAGCTTGAAATCATTAAGCCTTGCTGGAAAAAAATACTTTTCAAGATTATTGCAAAAGTTTTGCACAAAGGACTGGGGATAGTCTAAATGAATCCAAGCCTTTTGGATGTGTCACACAAAATAAGCATCCCGAAAAATAAATTACCGTTAAATACTGTTTGACACTGCGCGATGTATTGAAAACGTTAAAGAATCACAAGTTCAAAACAATGCAGTCAGTCGATGAATCAATTGGCCATTTGCATTTTATGGAGATTGTCAGTTCATATGTCATTTCATTGCATCGAGCTGAAATGATGGGTGATAAGTAAGCTTGTTTACTTTGAAGATAAGACTTAGTTGGAAGAGTTCAAAAAGCAGCCCGTGTATAAAAAGCAGTTAAGGAACGAAAAAGAAAAAGGTAATTATTTTCCTTCGTGGAAAGCGTTTTGTGCATCCAGAGGGGAAAAAAGTGCCCAGTAAGTAAAAAAAATAGGACAGCAAGTGATTATGGTGAAAAGGAACTTAGGTAGTAAATAGAAAAAATGACGATACACAACTTGACTTCACAACTTGATTGTTCTATGAAGAATTGAAAGTAGTTGGTTTTTTTCCCTAGTAGCAAATACAAGTCAAATACTCATTATGCAAACCTAGCAGTTGCTTGCCGTGCTGAGATGGGCTACTGAAATGCACACAGGAGTTGGCCTCTCTAACCAGCCAGTATCTCTTTAGCATCCCATCTCTCAGACTTGAGCCACCAGGAAATTCAGCCATAGCCCCGAGATGTGCTGTACCATCTTGTCTCCTGCCTTGTCTCTCCCTAGGCAGCTCTCGGCAGAGGAGGATGATCTGCAGGTGGTATATGAATGGAAAATTGCTAACAGAAGCCCTCTTGGAAAAAGAGCTTCAGCTCTTGACTCTTTACGTCAAGGTGAAAACTGAAGTTCTTGAGTCAAGAAATAAAAGTAAGATAATACAAATTTTTCTTTACAAGTGAAAAGGTAAAGGATGTTAGACATGGATAAAGAAAAACTATTGAACAGAACTTAAAAGGCGAAACAACAATGCAGTATCTTAATTGGATGCTATAAAAACATTTACTTCAGTGTGGTAGTTACCCTTTTATCGTTGTTTTGCAGTTTCTGAGACATTATGGCGAAATCATTTGATTTCTACATTTACTTTGGAACGAACTGATGGATAGTGCTGG
Organism: Tauraco erythrolophus; assembly: GCF_009769465.1. NCBI lineage: Eukaryota > Metazoa > Chordata > Aves > Musophagiformes > Musophagidae > Tauraco > Tauraco erythrolophus. The sequence continues at coordinate 125,509,114 of NC_141466.1, read as the reverse complement.
GTTTTCTGGTTTATGACTCGCATTATTGCTTCACTGTATTGAAATCCGCTCCGAGTTCTTCAACCAGCACAGATCTGTTGATAATTGAAATCTAAGAATCAGCTCTCTAAACAAAGAGAAGGACAGATCTTTTTTTCCCCTATGCTGAAGTAAATACTGATTCAGTAGGATACGTGCCAGTAGAAAAATGAAAGTGAAAAAGTGTTTCTGAGTTTTAGATTCCCTTCTTTTGGGTGCATAAGGATATTTAGCGGTATGCTGGAGTGGAGATCGTGAGGCTGTATACATGGAAGCAAAACCTGAACAGGAATTACTTGGTTCTCACACCTTTCCGACTAGAAGTGATGAAATTATTTGCATATCCCAAAGAACCAAAAATTAATAGGCCAGATTTCCTTGGTTGTAATAAGTGAACTGATTTTTTAAGTGACTGCATATCTCCTATTACAGTCTTAAAAAAGTTAATACTGCTTTGAAGAATGCCTTTAAAAATGGAATAATCTTTTCCCTCTCTTTCTAAAGCTGTATTTGGAGGGGCTTTCCGTGAGGTCCTTGAAGCTCTACTGGGCCTGGTTGACCTCAGTCTCTCTACCCTGTGCAAAGCTCCTGCACCGCTCCCGTTTTCAGCTTTACTTTTGGAATTGCAACACGAACTTGTAGCAGAGCTAGGAATGCAGTTTTACACAGATGTTTGGCTGACTCTGTCCCGTGTTTAAACAGAAACAAATACTCCTTCTGACTTTGGTGACGAGAGGCTGTGTGCATTATTTAAATACTAGTTCACAGCAGTAATTGCTACGGTGCGACCGTTTGTGAAATGAAAGCGTGATTTGCCGGGATTTCATGGATTTTGGAAATTCTACTGGGGCACCAGTCACTGCTGATGATTGCTTTGCAGCGCAGAATGCTAAGAAGAAACGATGCAAAGATGAGGTTTCTTGTGACAGCGAGGTCCGAGCTGCGTTAGGTCGTACTTGGGGGCGGCTGATGGAGCGTTCTGGAGGAGCTGATTTCTGCCCACGATGAGCCGCTTCGTTGATTGAGTAGGGGACTCAATTCCTGACAGCTGTCAATCTCCATGTTTGCTTCTGAACCTCTGGTTTGCCTCAGTGATCTTCATCTCTGATTTTCTTTTCAGGTTTTTTTTTCCTTCGTCTCCTGTGCTCATTTAAGTTCTGGTCTCCGTGTTGCCTCTTCCTTTTGAGCGGCAAACCTTTCATCGCTTTCCTGGAGTCCCCTTCATGTGCAAAGATTTAAGTAGGCTGCTGTTTTTAAATTCTAATTTTTATTTAAAAAAATACAGAATCTGCAGGGAAGAGGATCTATTTTAAAATTTGAAGAAGTGGTCTGAAGAAGAATAATGAAGTTCCCTTTCTCCAGAACAGCTAATATAAGATAGATAAAGATATATATAAAAGATACCTCAGTTGGGAAATGGTTGACTGAAAATCAAGATGAAATTGTTGCAATGAATATGTATGTATCTGTTTAAACAATTTTTGGAATGAACTTTGACCATCACATAAACTGAATTTTGCTGAATTTTTTTCTAGGGAAAAAAAAAAGAGGGATGTCTTTGAAAGTTTCCCCAAGATGCAGCGTGAATTACATTTTTTTTGTACACACAAATCACAGAACCTGCTCTGCAGCTTATAAATAAAGTATTGTTTTTGTTGTATCCAGTTGTGAATTATGAATAGGAATGCCTAAAAAGGGAAAGGCCACAATACTTTCCAGACTATTGACTCAAATTAGGGATCTTTAATACTTTATATTTTTAGAATGACTCTCACAGTACTGTAGTAGATTAATCTCACAATTTTTAAAAGAACTTAAATTACATACATCCTGCTGTTTCTTGAACTGAACTCACATGCATTGTTTGTATAGATAACACTACTTAAATGTTAAATAAATTTTAAAACAGAAATAAATTTGGTCCAGCACTGGAACGCTGAAGCCAGGAGGCCTCGAGTCCCTCCCCAGCTGTGCTATAATTTCGTGACCTATTGCGTGCAATCTGTTAACGTTTATTTCCCTGGCTCAGGAACACGCGGGTAGGGAAGGAATTTAAGTACCTAACAGAGAAATTTTGTTAAATGAGTAGCGTGTCGTAACGTTAATTCTTTGTAACACTTTACTCAGTATCCCAGATGAGGTTTGAATGTTACCAAGAAGGGAACTGGGCCGTCACTTGCCTTAAAGCCTGTCCATTTGTTCGTCATAATTTCAAGAGAAACGACTGCCCTTTCAATTGCTGCACACAACAGATCAGGCAAAGCTTAGCGCTTCATTTGGATGTTCAGCACAATTTTCGGTGTCTCTGAAATACCTGGCCCGCTTCCGTTGTGTAGAAGACAAAATTATCAGCCACGCAAACCCCCCTGTATTTGCTCAAAACTTGAGTACGCCGTTTGAAAACAATGGAAGTATTCTATTGTAAGTGTGACAATATTTCAGAATTAAGGGAAAACTCTTGTGCCTGTGGAATCTTTGAAATGGGAAAGGAGATTTTTATCCCTCCTCCTGTTCTCATGCTTGTGCGCTCCTTTGAGTCAGATTTGCAAATGCGTCGGATCTGGTACCGTGTGTTGCTAGGTGGCACAGGTGGTAAAAGATGAATTTTCAGTGTTCCTCTAAATGATTTTGCTTGTGGCTAATCTGTGTATATTGATGACATTTTTTTTTTTCTTCTAGGAGTGGTGTGATATAATGGTGAGGAGGAAGAGAGGTGCTAAATTCAGGTTTAGAAAGCAAATAATAAAAGGTGTTTACACCTTCAGAAATAAAATCGAAAATGGTGGTTTGGCCAAAAGCGTGGTTGTTTTGCAAATTTCTCTAATATGTTTGTTTGAGAGTAAAGCGAGTTTTTTTCTCTCTGACTGTCAATTGTCAAAACGTGGATGCTGTATTACTGGGATGGCTTCCCTGTACGCGACTCCGGATTATGGTTTTTCAATACTTGATGCTGTTTTCTGAAAGGACAAGCTCAGAATACGTGTGGTTGAAAGGGACTTCTGGAGTCTTCCAGTCCAGCCCCGCGTTCAAAGCAGGTCCAGTTAGATCAGGTTGCTCTGGTCTGTGTCCAGCCCAGCTTCTCATGTCTCTAAGGATGGGGATTTTACAGCCTTTCTAGGCATTCTTTTCTAATACTTAATTGCTCAAAAAGTTTTGCCTTATATCTCATTGGAATCCCCAGTGAATGGAAATCTAAGGTGGCAGGTGCCAGGGTGTCACGCAAAGGATGAATAAACGCACACTAGGGTGTTTCTTCGTGGTCCACTTATATTCTGTGCAGTGTGCGAGGTTTCTTGTCAGAGCAATGAGGTAAAGAGTTTGACATTCCGTGTTCAACATCTGCTCTTTTGGCTTCCTTGTTCCGGGGAGAAGACTGGTTGCACTCCAGCTGAGTTGACCAGAAACGTAATGTCCTTTTTATTCCTGATGGCATGATCATCGGGACTCAGGGATCCTGCGTCATGTCCTTGACACGTGCCTGCGAGAATTCGGGGATTGGAAAGGTGGAATCCACTGATGGTCTGTCCAAGTGATTCTGCTGCCTGCACTGTCTATGACAGTCATCGATTGTCAGATCAGATCACGTTCCACCTGTAGACACCACCTCTCCACACTCTTGTTGTTTAAACCCAGATGATCTCTGTGCACATGTTTGTAGCAAGACCTTGTTTTTTAATTTGCAATACGCAGTGTGTGTTTGCATGAAACTGCGTTTCCTCAGTTCTTAAATAGCTTGAGTTTGCTATGGAGGATGCTTCTAATCTCAAACTCATGCTTTTGGATGAAACGTTCTAGTTCAAGGTAAGATCCATCTTACCTCCTCTTTATATCTAACCTTTAAGCACCTCAATGCGAGCTACGTATCTTTGAGCTTTCTGTTGCAATCAATGGAGAGAAATAAATCACAGAAAGTGATTCAGCTTGCTCAAATTAGGAATTCAAGATAAGTTAGAGTAATTGCTGTCTTAAGACATTTAATCCTTCCCATTGTCTATAGGAAACTTTGACAGTTAAATGTGAGCTAATTACATTGACTCGCGGAAACCTTACCTTGGGTGACTGAAATCCCACCTTCCTGTTATTGCGCAGCACTTCATATACTCTGCTTGTTTAATTATGGATGCTGCTTTTAGCAGGCGCTTCTGTCTGTTTAATGTCACAAATTCAGTGACAGATAGCTTCGTAGAGAGATTTCGGGGTGAGCGATGTGTTACGATTTAAATGATTGAGTGTATTTTGATGAGACAGTTACGTTGTCTAACTAGAAATCAGGATTTTCTGAGTTCTGAGGAAAGATTTTCTGAGGAAGGACAAATGACAGCACTGCGTAAAGGTAGCTGACCGGCTGTGCACTGTGGTCTGAAATTTCCAGACACAAAGACTATGCAAATGTTGACCAGACACGAAAATGAGTACTTGTAAAATACTGTACTTGGTCTGGATAGCAATAAGCCCAGTTTTGGCCAAGCTATTTCCACTTGAGGCCAGCACTCAAGTGTCTGGGAAGACACTAGGTGACCCTCAAAGAGAGGATGTGGGGTTGTTTTGTTTGTTTGGTGTTTTTTTTTCTTTTGTTTTTAGGCAGCTGACCTTCTGAACTGCTGGCACTAGCTGTCAAGAAAATACTTGTTTGAAACATGGAGACTGGACAGTATTTTTGAGTTAGGAATAAAGGAAGAAATAAAAGTTCATGTAGAAGCTTGAATCTATTACAAGTTGGTTGAGTTTTTTCTTTTCATAATATTGTCAGCTGTGCTTGGTGAAGAGGTTTGATAGCATGGAAACTGTTTTGTCTAAGGAGTAACAAAAAAAATTAGATGACCATTTGTTCCTCGGAGGTAGAAAGAAGATGCACCTGACACTAATAATTTATAAGGTGATTCCCTGCAAACTCTGGGCTCGAACTGAATGCTGGTACTTGGAGACTGGGGTAAAGTTGCGGCAACACTCGATTGTTCAGGAGGAAAGCGATTCCGACTTGTGGCTGGGATTTGATGTTTATTTTAGAGCTCTTCAAGAGCACGATAGTGTTTGGAAGATACTTTAATAGCAAGTGAGACTGTCACATATACATGATAAAATGCATTTTATTATGTGCTTCTGCAATTCACCAAATGGATAACCCTACGTTAAGTGTGGAATTTATAGACAGAAAAGCATTGCAAGAATATAGCTCAATATTCAGAAGTATACAGCCTATAAGAGGCAATGAAAACATGTTGGGGTGTTTCGAATTGCATTCATTCATCGTTCATCACCAACAATTGTGAAAGAAACTTTTACTAAAATACTCCCATTTTTTTCCATTTTAGAATGTAGGGCCTCTTAAAGTTTTATGTTGCTTTCATTTTTTTGAGTTTTCCATTCTGTCTTCAATAACTTACAAGGAGTTTTGGTTTTTGCTCTTCTCTCTTCTCTTCTCTTCTCTTCTCTTCTCTTCTCTTCTCTTCTCTTCTCTTCTCTTCTCTTCTCTTCTCTTCTCTTCTCTTCTCTTCTCTTCTCTTCTCTTCTCTTCTCTTCTCTTCTCTTCTCTTCTCTTCTCTTCTCTTCTCTTCTCTTCTCTTCTCTTCTCTTCTCTTCTCATGTTTTCTTTCACCAAGAAGGAAGTGGTGTGCTCTCAAAATGTTAACCTTTCCAACATCCCTGTGCGATATTCATGCACGAATATTGTCGTAGTTTACTGGGACATTATCCCCCCGGAGCTACAGCAAAATGATGTAAGAACTTGGACTAAAGCTCTGGAGTCCCTTGTTGTAAAGCTCATGCTCAGAGAGGTGGGTGATGCTTTTCTACGCAGTGGCAGACTTTTTTGGGGGAGTTAATAAGTGCTGATCGCATGAGAAGTGTTTTGACTAGAAACAACTCCAGTCAAACAAGTCTCTAAAGATGTAACTGTTGGATTTCTGAAGGGAGAATGATCAAATAAAAGCTTACGGTGAGGTCTTAATTCAGTCCATGGCAAAGCATCCTCTGACTTCACTGAGGTCAGATTACATTTCAAGTGTTGAAAAGATGTCTAAAAATCCCTACCTTTTAATACGTTTTAAAAAGTAAATTGCTACTAATAAATGCATTTCTATCACCATATCAATATAAATTAGAGATTAAAAAGATGAATAGCTTTTCCATTTTATGTTAATATTTAACTGACTTTACAGATTTTCATATATATAATAAATGAAAGGTGTTGTCTGAAAGATTCAACTCGGGATCTTCGTAGTTACTAATTGTAAATTTGCTCTACTGTATTTCATATTGGAAGAAGAGTCCCGAAGTAATTTTAAGTAGCATCAGAATTTTACGATGTCCTTTAAACATTTGTGATGATGTAAGAGAGTGACCTTTCACTGCTTCAAAAAGAAAAAAAAAAGTATCTACCACAGGAGAGCAAATACCATCTACTGTACTTAGATGTAAGTGTTAAAAAGTCATCCAGGTTGAACAGCCTTCTGTGTCCTCTTGGTCTGCAACGATAAACACATCTTAAACCTTCCAACAATAGGCTCTGAGTTAGGATAACAGCTGGTGAGACCTTCTCAAACAAAAAGATACTCAAGTGTATTATCTTATGGCTGTTCCTTCTTGATTCGGAAAGATGGAAGGAAATACTTTCATTAAAAATCAAAAATGTTGCTTTTGTTGTTTAGTTTCTTTATTGGAGTTTGTCTTGCAAACTTACATCTCTTGACAATGCCTAAAAGATGCTTTTAATTTACCTATTAGCGAAATCTGAATCCTGTTCTGACTACACGTTTCCAGATTAGTCTGCGGTTTCTTGGGCTGATTTATTTCAGAGAAAAGAAGTAATAAGTCCTTTAAAAAAAAAAAAAAAAGCAAAGATTATTTTTTATTTTCTAGTTGTGCAAAAAAGGAAAGCATATGCAGTTTGGTATATCAGCTCAGTTTTGTAGACAGTTCTGGGTGGTGAAGACTATGGTAGAAGGGTGGTCCACAATTCTTCTTGGGGGAAAATGATGAGCTTTGGGATCACCTAAGTCACCTTTTGTCTTCCATAGAGTCGTTAATACCGTTGGTTATTTTTTGGTCGTATTTGCCTATTTTCTGGAGTTTTTGTTTGTTCGTTTTAATTGTAACCAATGGAAGCTTTCCTCTTCTGTTGGTAAGAGGAGAATGTTTACTTTTTACAGTGTTCCCGTTTATCTCTTCAGCTTTCGCCTGGGGGCGTGTGTGTGTGTATATTCTTTGGCAGATATGAATTACATTTTCTGTCTAGAGATCATAAGTTTTTTTGAAAGTGCAACAAAATGATTAAACTGAAGTCAACTACATTATTTGAAGCTGCTGTATGTGTTTATCCTCGTAGTGCTTAATCCTTGACTTTGCCTCAGGCTACTAACCCTGGCTGGTTATTAATTCCTTAAAAATGCCCTGAGCCAATGTTGCCGCTGTTATAACTTGTTTGGGGCTGAAATGAGGTTGACGTTTTTCTTAGCTGCAGCATCTTCTCGCTGTAATGTCACAGGATCAATTGGTTACAGCAGTGCTGCTATTTCACCATGTGCCTCGAAAAATTTACTTCCCATGCAGCATCTGTTTAGATTTCTCAAGTTAACGTTTAGTCTACCAGGGACATAAGCTATTTTAATGAACGGATTTCAGATCTTTTGGAAATGCTCTCACTATACAGATCCTAAGTGGCCTATTACGAAGAAACTTGTGTTTGTACTACACAAACCAAAAAGAAACCCGTTGGCAAGATCGGAAACCTAGGTCATTACGCTGTAGGAAGAGGAAAACTGTGAAATTGGGGTGAAATGCAATACTGTTTGAAATGTTATAAACTTCTTTCTGTGTTCGTTTTGGGGCTGATTTCATAAACTGCTTTAAAATGCTCCCAGGGAACAAAAGTTGGCCCAGTGTGTTTGAGTCTGAGATTTTCCTCTCCTGAACGCGTGGATCAGCTTCTTCCAGGCTGGAGTTGAGAGTTTCCTGTTTTAATAGAAGCCTTCCTATAAAAATCAAATAACATGCTGTAAAATTATGGATTAGCTTCAGGAGCAGCAGAACATCTTGGCGAATTATCTCCCGGCGCTAGAAGCGTTCCCTTCCTCGTCAGCTGGCGCGAGCTTGGCTCCGACTGCCGGAGTTTGTGCTGCCGGACGCCCAGCTTGGCTCCGACTGACTCAGCGCTGATGGGGGGGACGTGTCAGGAGAAGGATGAGTCCGAAGGATGTGACGGTGCATGGAGCCTCTGCTCGTCTGTGCCCGGCACGCAGCTGAGCTGACGTCCTGGGAAATTCCCGCTGCCGTGGGGAGCCTGTGGACCGGCGTGCGGCTCTGTGAAAGCCCAGCAAGGGTGGGGGAAGGAGCAGAGTGTTTCTGCCAAAATGCCACCATCTCTCTGCTTTTATAAATGTAATTTATTTTATTTTTTTGGGTGTTAAACATCTCTTTCCATGGTTTCTTTGCAGCGTGCTTTTGTTTTTCAGCATAGGGTAAAACAGCTTTAAAAGTGGGGGGATCATTTAAACACCTTCAAAAACCGAAACATACTCCCCTTTCCCCCACCCAAAAGTTTTCATTAAAAATAAAGTTTTCTCTCCAGATTCCTTTTTTAAAAATGAATGCCTTAAAAGCCCACTGCATAAATAAAATCCCAAACCACTTCTGCTGCCTTCCAGAAAACCATGCCCAGCAGGCATCTTGGAAGAAAAATCACTGGATTGAAAAACAGCAACAGAAGGAGGCTACTCGTTACCATTAACAGTAACATTTACAAATCTTCTCCTCCCTCAGTCACAGACGTCCGAAATATAGAATACTTTAAGTGTCCTGGCACGTCCAGGCACCAGAGCATCTTCCAGCTCATGTTATGGACGGGGCAGATAACTCGGTTTCTAATCCTCGTGCGAGGGACAACACAGAATGTTATTTCAATGCATCTTTGCATCAGTCTGTGAAGAAGACTTAAATATTTGAATAATATAATGAAAACTTTTAGTCCGATACATTACATTTATTATGTTTCATTGGCCTATTTGTGTCTTGTTCTATTTCTATCACATCATTGTAAAGCTTCCTCTGTTCTCATAGTGCCAGAAATGTTTCAAATTACCATTTAAATGGTTGAGTTAATCATTATAGATAATTAAAGCAAAGCCTGTGTGAAGAATGCTGAAATTCTGTGAATATTAAGCCAAGAAATTATTTTATGCAAGGTTACTGTAATGGATATAATAGGAAATCATTTCATCCGTCCCATTATAACAACTTTTATTAACGATAATCTGTACTTGGTGTCTCACCATTTTCCCTGTTGTGACGCTTGTGGGAGACAAAGTTGGGAAGACAGTCAGCAGTCCATAATAAAGGAGCAGGTGGCCCCATGGCGTGGGACTTCCCAAGCAACTTTTTTTGAGTTGGCAAATATAATTTGTGCTTCTAAGTTTGTTTCCAAGGTATTATTTATAATATTGTCCAACAGCGGTGTAACAGCTTACTGAAGTCGAAATGCGAAGTGCGTAACTCTAGTGGTATGTAAATGCTTCAGAAATTAAAGGGGTTGGATTTCTCCGTTTTCTCCAGGGCAAAGGAGAAGAGTGTCTCCTTTTGTAGCTGTACAAATCTTCCTTAACCGGAGCAAGTTACTACGTTACCTGGGAGGAGAAGGGTCTGGCCTGGGTCTGTAATGTCTCCTGAAACTCCTTTTTGCTCAGCACAAGGCGCAGAGCTGGTTCTGCCACCACCATCCTGCTGCAAACTTTCTCTTTTGGATGACGATGATGATCCCAAAGCAAATTACATTGGGGAAGCCTGGGCTGATGTGATACGGTCTGTAAAAGCACCGGAGAAGCTAATTCAGATGAGTGATATTTCTTACACATTAAAAGCTGTGAATGAAATGCTGGAAATGAATGATCTTAATCTTGAGGAAGTAGAACGGATTTAGTTTCAGCGTTGAACTTGGTTCTCCTGGCTGCACAGAGAAATCTGTGAAGATTTTGAACGTTTAGCAGAGTTGGGCTTGGCGTCAAGGCAGTCTGGAGTTTGACTCGAGCTACGCTGATCTCGTTGCGGTGAAGTTCCCTGCCGCAAATTGAGGTTCAGCTCCCTGAAATGTGCAGTCCAGCCTGTGATACGGGAGGGAATTAGCCAAGGGTTAAGAAGCAGGAGTGGTTGATCGGAATAGCTAAAATTTTCCTAGTGCTTCTTGTGTTTTCGGAGCCACGTTTCCAGCGCTGAAGCTGGTGCGGGAAAAGGCGGGGAGCTACTGGCAAGGAGACAGCACATCACAGCGGGACCCAACTCTGCGCCACGGACGGGAGTGGGGGCGAGGGAGGTATGTCACATTAAAGGTCTGCTTGTCAGGGGTAAGGAAAAGTGAGTGGTTTCAGTCCTGTCCCCCACCTCTCAGTCTTGCACAGCCCCTCTCCGTGCCCTTGCTTCAAGCGCAGCCCTGGAGGCATAATCTTGTTGTTTCAAGGGAAGTTCTGCTCTGGAAAATGTTCTTTCTTCCTCGACGGTGCTGCCAAAGATTATTGGAAGCCTGTATCTGCTGACTCCAGTGACAATTTCTATTAAGTTTTCCACCACCAATTTCTATGGTGATGGGTGAACAAAAAAGAACACAGCTTGGCTTTCGGCTCCAGAGCTATTTTTACAAGGGTGTCTGTAAGAGACAAACGGCAGAAAACATTTTCTTTCTAAACTGAGCATATGTGACATTGAAGGTCAATGAGAGATAATACGACCAGAACTCTGATGTTTATGCACACGGTTGCTTATGGAATAAATCAAACTATTTAATGACCTGATGACTTCCTCTTCTATTTTCCCTAAATGAAGTAGAACCCTCTGCACCTCTTCATGTCCGTCTCAGCCTGTCCCTTCACTCAAAAACCCTTAAATGGTTTTGTCTGTGAAATCTGCACCTTCCATTACCCTTGTCAGGTGCAGCGACTGGAATTCCTGAAATGAGACTCAGGGACACCGTGTGACTGCTGTTGCCATTACGCAGATGGTCATTTTTTCCCTTGCTAATTAGTATCAAACAACTAAGAGAAAGATGAAAAGGTACCATGTGCTTCAAAGCCTTTTTTTTTTTCTTTCTCTCCTTATATTCTCTGAAAGAAAGGAAAGAAAGAATCCTGGAAACCAGTTGGTTAGGGAAATGCTGAGGGTTGGTATCCGTTGATGCTCGGAGCCGCGCGTGAGCCCTTCGCAGAGGAGAGGGAGAGAGGGAGGGGGAAGGAGAGGTGTGGGTGTTTTTATCGGAAGGTGCTTTTCTCACGGTGCCCAAGATAAAGGGACTGACATTCTTGGAGCGCTCTAATGGGGGTGGAAGAGTAACTGGATCCTGAATTAGATGGTTCACTAATGTGCGTATTTTTTCCAGTCCAAGTAGTTCTGCCTAACGCCTCGGGCTTCTGGAACAGTGTTTTTATGCCACTTAAGGTCTCCTATTTGTACTTTTCAAACCAAAGAGATGCAAGTTTTGCCTTTTCTTCATCTTCCTCCCCGCTTTTTTTTTAAATACTAGGTTCAGTCCAAGTGATGGTTTTGATTTTGGAGAGGTTTTTTTGGAATCGGCTAAATTGTGATATTATGTGGTTAATTTTATTTGGATGGAAATAATTTAATGCAACACATAACGTATTAAGAACCTGGATTTATTTTTTTTTGTGTCGAGTTTACAGTCTTTTTTCCAATGTGGGCTGTGGTTTCATTACAGTAAGTTCCTGCTTTGGATGCAGAGACTTACGTCAGATTCACCAGCTGCTACTCTCTCTAAATAGGCAGCATGCCAGTACCAAGGATTAGCTGGGTTACTGTTTGTCCCACCAGTTGTTTTTAAAATCTTTAACTGCAGAAACATCCTTGCGTGTTGTCCCTGCAACTCAGTGCCCGATGCCCTCAGCTCCCACCCTCCTTCCCCCCCCGCCCCCCGGGGATCCATTTTGCTCAAACTTTTGATATTCAGTTACTTGCTTAGCAAAATACTTTTGTAAATATATTTGTGTTTTATTTTTAAGCTAGCAACCTTCCATGTGAATACCTGTAGCCTTTTTTCTTAGATGATGGCTTTTTGGGAATGGGTTTCCTTCATCTATCACAATGGCTACAGTGTTCAGATACTGTCATTAAAATGCTTATCCTAGGGGACGAATGACTCTCTGATCATCCAGGAGGAGAAGACAGCAGTGGTAAACAATGCTTACCTGAACCACACTTTGCTCGGCTCGTGGAACAATTTCATCAATAAAATTACCTCCCTCCTGCAACGGCCATAGCTTGGAGACAGCGGCTTTGTGCAAGTCCTTCTCAGTCCATCAGCTTCCCCGATAAAGCTGAACTCAAACCCTAAACTGGCTCCTAATTTAAGCTAAATAGCCACGTTGGTGCAGCTGAGCAGCGTGGCTGTACTGCAGCCCAGGCAAGCAGGGATTTGCCTTGAAGTACGGAGCGGGTGTATTTCCCTGGAGGAGCTGAGGCTGGGAGCGGAGGGACCCGGGGCTGAGCGCCTGTGCCGGCGCTGGGAGTGGAGCCGTACCCCTGTTGTTGTTTGTGCACTATTTCTGTGCTCCTGCGAGAGCATCTTGGGACACATTGTGTGTTTCTTTCTACTAAGATGCTTCTGCAGCCTTCAACTCTCCCCCTTGCCCAAGTTAATCCTGACAGTTTTGGAGCAGGCATGTCCTTTAGGGCAAATAGCGGGAAAGTTATTGGAAGACCATGAACACTTCAATGCATTTGCCGCTGCGCTCCTTGCGAAGATGACAGGTTTTAGCCCAAGTTTAAAAAAGAAATCTGAATTGTAACTGCAGCCCAAGCCAGAGCCGCCAGCCTGGACTTAGAGGATCTTTGTAGTTTTACCAAAGGTGATGATATTGGGCCAAAACACCCACAGGAGCTAAGGTGAACCGTGAGTTGAGTGAAGAGAGGCTGCAGAGCTGTTCCTCTGCCGCAGGGCAGCTGCTTCCCTCCAGGCTACAGGATTTAACTTCATTAACCACCCAAGGTTGATCGGAGTGTGCGCTTTAAGATCTACAGAAGGTTTATTCTCAAAAGGAGGAAGAGCATTTTGAGGCCTGTAAGATTCATGCTGTGAGCGTAAAGAAGAGAGGTGTCTGGAAGGAGCAAGAGAGTGGCTGGACTGGGGAAGAAGACATGGCAGGTTTAAGACTATGATTTCCCTCTTTCCGCTTAAGTACCCTTTGGACAGAACCATGTGGGTCTTTGCTCTCAAAACCTGTTGGTTTTCCCCAGCACACAGTTTTGCCAGGTGAGTACAGTTATGATGAGAAGTGTGTGTGGAGCTGCATCATCTTGAGTTTCAGTCTTTGTCAGCAGCCATGTGTGATAGTGGGATGTGTCTAGGTTTAGACTATTAGTATGTGTCTTGAGTGAGTGACTAGGGAAAAGCTCTTGTTCAGACCTCCCCTGAACGCTGGAGCTGTCATCAGCTCTTCAAAGTTGCAGAGTCCCAGCAGTGGGTGGTTGACCCAGCTGTAGCATACACATGGCTATACAGTCCTGTGCACTGTAAACGTTTCTCCCGTAGTTCCTCTGCTGCTCCCTCACCTGCGGCTGCTGCGCTGCTGATCCACCCAAGCCATGTTCTTTCTCTTCAAATTGCTCCAAGCCTTCCCTCTTCACACTCATCTCTCATGATTTCCAGCAAAGGACTCCAAAACATCATCAAGTGAGTTTTTTTTTGGGCAAGCACACTTTGGTGTTCATGCATCTGTTATCTAATGGATGTGTCCTACCCAGAGGACTGTGCACCAGTATGCCACGAGTACCCACTCAATTCTTAAACATACTCCTTCCACCGGATTTAAGATCACCTGAGGAAGCCAAAGTGGTGATAACGGAGAAAAAAAAACCTCACCCTAATTCTAGTTTTAAAGTTTAAATAAAGTTTAATAAATACTGGACTTTTATAGTTTTTAATAATGTATATAAATATTATAACATTTCATTAATATGCATAGACATTTTAAGAAGGCACTACTTAACAGTTTGAAACCTGCTAGTTGCCAAGCTGTTGAAGATTACTTAATTGGGGAATTCAGTGGCGGGATATGTCTGATTTGAGTTTTTAAAAAATGTTTTCTTAATATCAGTTTCACAACTAAGAAAGTTAACCTTCTTGTGCTCCCCTTGATGGACTCTTATATAGTGCACAAGCCAAAAAATTCAAGTGTTGGTCTATCTATCTATCTATCTATCTATCTATCTATCTATTTATTTTAAATTCCAGTAGTATCTCTCTTCGTACGGTAATGCATAGGTTGCCAGTACTCTGAATGAAGGGAGGGAAAGGTGGTTGTCTTTGATGCTTTGAGAGCTGGAACCTACTTAGCAAGCATCCTACCTAGAAGATACTCCTTCCTTTGTCAAGTGCCATGTTTCACTTGGTAAGTGACATAGAACTAAGATGACCCATTGGCTTTCCCTTGAGATAGAAAATACAAAATCCTACAGTTCTCAGGAAGCATTTCATTGTCCCTTACACTGATACTAAGGCTGTATTAATGATGCCTATTTAATTGTTGGAAAACTGACACCGCCATGCCACTAAAGGATGTTTGCTGTTGAGGAGAGAAAAATATGCTTTCTGACCTTAGCGATTTAATGGATTACCTTAAAAATCAACTTAAATTAAGGAAGTTACAAAGAAGGCAGCCATAAAAGCTCCGCAGTCCAAGGAGTGAAATTTAACTTTAACAGTAGCCTGAACTGTTGTAGCTGTATCGTGTTTGTGTTTAGGTACCAGTTAACAGCATGATCTCGACAAAATGATTTTACTGTCCCCCAGTCCCCATTTTTATTTAACCACTGTCTGTGGTTGGTAAACCACTCTCTCGATGATTCAGTGGGTTGTCATAACGGTCCGTCTTGTCTCTGTATCTTTTTTTTTTCCCTGATTTTCCCATGCCATCTTCTAAGGCCGTGTTGCACACAGATGAAGCAACAGATTAAGTGCTGCTTATGGGTAACCAACTGTGGACTAGGACCTGATCCAGCAAACCATTAAGCGTGGACCTCGTTTCATTGACGTCAGTTGTGACTATGTGTGTTCTTAAAGGTGAACATATGCTTCAGTGCTTTAGTGAATCAGTCTGCAAGGATATCTGTAAGTTAATGTCAGGATTGTTGTGAAGAGGAAGAAGGTGGCTTCGCCTTAGCAGTGCTTCGGGGGAAAATAATCCGCCGTTCTCGTTGCCTTCCTGGCTGCTGTGTGAATATGGTAGAGTTTGGCCGTGTGCTTAGATGTAGTGCAGTTCTTGAAATAAAACTCACAGGTTCATTAAACACCAGAGAAGGAAAAATGGTGCTCATTGTATCGGTATCACTTCAGTCTTTAGTTTATTGTGGATGTGAAGTTAAAACTTCAGTATCAAAGGGCATTCTAAAAGTATGCGTAAGTTAAATTATTTAATATAATTTTCTTTTATAAATGTCATAAATATCTTATTAGTATTGCCGAAGTTGTCTGATTTTGCTTTATACTAGCAATAAAGTTGTATGTGTGAGTTGATATAGAAAGGATTATTCAAAGCATAAGGTTTAAAAATAAATTCCTTCTCAAATGTTTTTAAGAGCCCAGACCATACATATTTTACACAATACTGTAGTAATATATCCCCTTTTGGAAGAGAATTTTTGAATAAATCAGAATCAGCCTGATTTCTTTTGTTTAGAAAAAATTAAAATACTAACATAACTGTGTAGCATCTTAAGAACACAAAATTCAACTGTTTGAAATCCAAATAGCTGTAATGCCAGCACGTATTACAGCTGTTAGTATGCAAATGCATTAAACCAAGAGAATTACACTTTTAAACTGAAATGTATTGGTTTGAATATTATTTGAAGATAGTGCAGAAATAAAATAGTGGATGATCCATGGCGTGGCTGGCTGTAATGGCTGCCATCTTTTTGATTATCAGCTCAGTATTGGGAGACTGCAGAGTCCTAGAAAGTTATGGCTTTAGGAAAAAACAGAGTGTTTTGTCTTGCTTTAATCTCGGATGTGAAATGGTTATGCTGATGAGTTAACTGCTTTGAAGATTCCCCAGTTCTTCTCTCAAGACTAATATTCATAAAGACTACATTTCAAGTAGAGAGGCATCGCCTTACTTGAAGGTTCCTTTGTGACTGCTACGATTGAGAAGTTAAGTCAGTAACCTGAAAGAGAAGCGTAAAATGCCATGAAGAGACTATTCTGTGTATAAGGAGCAGTCTTGGTGCTAAGCTTGTATAGCTTATACAAAACCCACAGCTTCTTAGGGTGTTGGTGCTTTTGTGCTTCGCTAAAACAACGCTACTGTAGTGAGTTAATCTTAACAACTTTGACTTTTTGAAACAGCACTTGAAAAAGCCATGTAAAGAGAATCCAGGTGAAGATGTTGCGTTAAGTTTTGGGTTTCTTTTTGCCATTCGAGTTGAAGATGGCAATTAATGCGGTCTTCTGGATCTTTTTGCGTTTAGTCATTCAGCATAAAGCATGAAGCCCTCGATTCGAGCCTCCGTACAGCGAGTGATTGCTTCCCACTATGCTGAATAGGGCTGTTTCTGAGCTGCGACTGTATCTAATCAGCAGAGAGTGGGCTGACTTCACACCAGTTATTGAAAACACATTTTCATAAGGCTTCTTTGCTGATAAATATCCAACCAGATTCCTCTTATGCGTTGTAGTATGCATTGCTATTGAGAAATGTTTAGAAATGCATGTATAATATCAACCGTACAAATACGGGTTTGTAATACTTCTTAGCATATTCATTATGAATTCTTGAAATGTGAAGTTATCTCTGTCCTACAGTATGTCTGTGCTGAGCAAACCGTGGCTGGGGGCCAAATCCATTTTACAGCTATCCAGAACAGTCTTGTGACCAATCAATCAAGTTTACACTTACGAAATGCCCGTAGTGTAAGCACCCAAGGCACTGTGCATAATCCATACTAAAATAAATACGATATACTATCTCTGAATAGTGAAGTCAGGTGAAATTAGACATGTGCCTCTGAGGTCATAGTAGATAAAGGAATCCCAGTTGTGTAGGAGGAGGTGATTAACACGTGGTACAAATGCACACAACTCATAAGGCAGTCTTGAGATGTGAATGGAAAAGTGATTGAATGTCTGAAGAGAATGAAAGGATGGTGAATAAGAAGGTTTTATAAATGGGGCACAATCAGGCCACTGAAACTTCTGCAAATTAATGTTTAGCTCTGTGGAGAAGGCTGTCTTCTCCGCTGTCACAATCACAAGTCCATGAGTTTCAATACTTCTAAAATTTGCTTGCTGTTTGGTCCGGAGTAGTAACTGTAAGAGTGGACAGCACTCAGGCTTAGCAGATTCTGAAATACGAGCACTGCATATTGGTAAATTGTAGCTGGAAGCATCTTTTTTTTTTTTAAAAAAAGGAAACAAACTACATATCATGAATGAGAAACCTTTTTAAAAAAAAGGAGGGAACGGGGAAAAAACTACAGTCTGTAGTGGGTCTGGATCCTGCGGTTTATTTAAGAACCTACGAGATGAGAGGCTTTACCCTGTTTGAATGATCTCATGCTCGCATTGCATACTCCTAGCGTCACCTTCACTAGGTCTCTGCTTCTCTTCCCAGCAGGGAGGGTGCTGGCCACGGGAGGTGGGACTGGGAGTCACGTCTATCCGTGCTGTGCCACTGCTCGCTGATGCCCGTTTTGACCATCAGTGGCCAAGGTCCCGGGGTGGCCTCCGATATTTGCCTCCATGTATAAGCCTGATCTCCAGGATCTGTCCTCCGACCAGCATCTTCCCCTCCTGCTTCCCGCCTCCCAAGCCCCCCATTTCCCCAGTCTAACTGGCGCATGTGCAGAAGCGCAATGTGCGATCTGCCTCCTAGTTTGCACTTCTGTCTCATGTCTGTACCAGCAAGTAGCAGGTTTGTGTTTGAGCATCCAAAAGTTCAGTTTTGCTCCCCTCCAGTTATCTACCACCCATTAGCTTTTGTGATTTAAGCTACTTTTTTTTTTTTTTTTTTGCCAACAACACACCAGAGCTCAGCTATTAGGAGACCGTGCAGCTCTGAGCATCCAGCTGCTCTGTGTGTTCCAGCAGTAGCGATCGAAAGCGGTGTTCTTTGAGAAGGGCTGAAATAGTTTAGATAGTGCAGAATTTATTCTAATACATTAATCCAGTATTTAACGTGCAGGTAGAAAAAATGGCTTCCTGTTCTGCTAATCCTTGACTGGATAATTGACAGCCTTCTGGAACTTAATTCCTACCCTTTTCAGCTTCTGTTGATAAAGATGCAAAAAAGACAGACACGTACAAAAGGACTGTATATAGCGTATAATTCATTTTGTGGAGCTAGAACATCTAGCTGAATGTGCCATTGATTTACCCTGGCACTAATTCCTGGTGAGTAGCTCATTTTGAAAGTAGCTACAAGTTGGCATATTTGCAGGAGCGTTGAATTCTGGCACGCAGTCACTGTTGTGTTAAAAACATGATGTGCAGCGAGTCTGGAGAGCCTTTGAAAGTGAGATATCAATAGAAGCTACGAGTTGCATTGTTATTCTCAGTACATACGGCGTAAGAAACCCCCAAACAGAGTAAGCTATATGTGTTACCAATAGCGTGCAGCTTGTGGCATGGATTTTTCTTGCAAAATGCGTGAGCGATGTTGCGTTTATTAAAAGATTGTACTCAAAGCCACTTTAAAGTCCATATGGTATCTGTTATGATTGCCTTAATAACAATAGCGTAATTATGGGTATTATATCTTTATAGGATTGAATGTGCAACAAATACTGCTTGTGAGCAGCAAGTTTTCATAGGAGATGACAGCTGTTTTAGTACCAAAATTATAGCTTATTTATTGTGTGTATACATTCGAGCTGGGCGAAAAATAGCAAAAGAATGCAATCTGGAAAAGGACTATTTCTTGCTAAGTGATGTTTTGCAATAAAAAAGCTACTTGTGTACTAATGAACAATAAGAATGGGTTGGTTGGAAATAACATATTTCTGTAAAATAAGATGTTTCAAAAGGATGCCTCTAGCTGTAGAATCTACCAAGTATGAATTTTTTTTCCCTTTTCTTGGAGGGAGAGGAGGAAGATGAGCAGGGGGAGCTCCTTCAGGGTTGGAAAACTTTGCTCAGCAGTGGAAAGTTGTAGTGGAAAACACTGAACTAAATGAGATGACTAATCATCACCTCTCTAAAGCAAAGATGGATATGGTCCTGATTGAAAACAGAGGGGAGACAAAGAAGGAGCTGCTGAAAATTCATCATATTTTGTATGGATCTTGAAATGGAAAGTCTCTGCACTCCGATCTGGCAGGGACAGTGCTGACCTACAAGCAGTGGCCCTTGTACAGTTACCCCAAGCATTAGGTACGAGAGTGAGTAGAGTTGAAAAGATTGGTTGCAAGAAGATTAACTCCAGAGTAGGGTTCTCTTTTCTCACTTTTCTGTGTTTTTTCTAAACCTGTGCCTGTGTGAAGGAGCGGTGAGTACCACCCAAAAATTCCAGCTGCCTCAGGCCTTTTACAGGCAGTAATCTTAATGTTGGAAGTGATGGGCAGGTCTTTAGAGATATGTTGCAAACAAAAGTATTGTAGCAAGCAGTATTTTAACTGAAAGTTAGTTTTATGCTGGTGTTTACTTGTCTGAGAAATCTGTGTCACTTACAGGTTTTGGGAACTTGTTGATGGTTGCAGAAACTCCAGAGTTTTAGCTTGCACATTTTTATTACAGAGGCCATCATCCTCTCACAGAATTGAAGAAACGTGAGGTGAGAAGTTTTAAAGCTGTTGAGATGGGGGAGGTGGAGAGCAATTCGGCTGAGTGTCTTCATTGCTGCAGATGAGCGAGACTGTGGTTTCCAAGAAGGAGAGGGAAATACGTGCAGTACAGATGAACAGGCATTTCGTAGCAAAGCTTATAAACCATTAAAATTCAGGCACAAGTACTGTACAAATACAAGCCAGGGCTCTTGTATATACAGATAAAGACTTTTGTTCCATGTGAAGGATCTTGGCACGAAGGGAGTTTTCAAAATATTATAAGAATGTTAAAAACTAGTTCCCCAGCATAAATTAATGTAAAATTTCTGGTGTTTGCTGTGAGTGAGTGTCCCATTGGTTGTGTCTCACCGAGATCTAAAACTAGGAATAAGAGTGGCAGCTCAAGTTTACCCTGCGGTGATCCCCTGACAATGCTGTTGGACAAATTCCCTGTAATAGAGGAGAAAGGTTGATCAGAGATAAACTAGGCTACAAAAAGCAACTTCAGCAATTCCCCAAATCCTTAACACTGTGAGGGAAAAATGAATGTGAACAGAAATTCTGTGTAATCCCCGTTTAGGTCGTGTACCACGTTCCTGAAGTCTATGTGTCTGTGGACATGGTGGACAAAGGGCTGTTGCCTAGAGGACTGCTGGGTGGTGTGTTATAAAGAAAACCGAGGAGGAATAATGGGGGAAAAGGAGAATTCCAGGAGTGGGAAGGTTTTGAGTTGCTTGGAGGCATCATTGCTGGCATGGGCTCAAAGGCTGGGCTCAGGCTGTGTTCAGCTCTTGGGTTTTATTCAGATTTAAATTCTCTTAATGCCTTACTGGCATTTGCTTGACTCGTATGCAACTGGGTGCAATGGGAGTCTTGGTTTTGAGGAGCTTTTCTGAAGGCTCAGCCACATAAAGTGGAGGCGAAGGCCCGTAGAAGATGGAGCGCATGGCCATTTGCACAGGCAGAAGCATCTTAAAAAGCTCTTCCCCGAGCTACTCGCTCCCGTGTCTCTGCTGCTGCTCGGCACCCGCCGGGATCCCCCGGGACTGCACACAGAGCGAGCGAATCCTCGGGAGTCTCCGGCTGTGCGCTGCTGGTGCCTTCCCATCATGAAAACAAGTGTCTGCTTTGAAATCTGGCAGCAGAGAGTTTATGTGCTCTGACAATTGACATGGGCAGCAGAGAGATCTCTCTTCTGTACGGATGAGATTTTTCCGGATGGCGGCATGGAAAGAAGTACCGTATGATGGCTTGCTTTGCAAGTACTTTGTGAACTCAGGACTCCTCCTGGCTTTGTAAAAAAACTAGTTATTTTTTTTTATTTATTTTCTTTTCAGGATCATTTTAAACATAGTACGATGCCAAATCCTTTGAACGACAAACACTGACAGACCGTATGGTATCTCTTTTGTGATAGAAATTATTGTCAACGATGTGAAACCGTGATGTTGACTATTTATGCGGTGATAGTTGTGTTTAAGTAGCTTTAAATGGTGTAGATCTTGTTAATCTCTCTGAAAAACTATTATAAAGTGCAGTGGAGTTTAATGGTCTTGGGGTTTTATCCTGTGGCTGCACCATTTTTTATTTTTTCTTTTTACCAAAGCTATGAAATGGTTGTTGGTCTCATAATTTTATGGAAGTGCTTTGTAAAATAATAACTGTTACTCAGTTTTGTCTCTAGTTTCTGATGTGATTTAGAGCAAAGTTTTAAAAAACATTTTGCAAATTGCCAGAGCTCATTACCTAATGCACTGAATTACAGATGGAAAGAAATGCTGTAGTGGGTTAATACGAGTATAATGACTGATCCTACTGGGACCAGGCTGCAGTATCTTTAAAACGTGTACATCCTAAGTATGTGAAGGTGTAATTTCGAGGCCTTTCTTGTTCCAATGTTGGCATTTGTGTGGAAATTATTTTACCAAATTCCAGAAAGCTTAGCATAGAAATCCAACAGATAAGGTTATGTAAGGCAGGAAAAGTAAATTTTTTTTTTTCTTCAACAGTAACATCAAGAGATTTTCTAGTGGCATGGAAGCCTGTTTGCAATTTAAAAGACCAAAGGACTACTTTTCCTTTAGGAAAATGTTGTGTCATTAAAAACTTGAAGTTCTGATGCATATAAAAAAATTGGAACTGATAGGGAATTTTTGCTTCTAGAGGGGAAAAAAAAAATCTCTTTTAGTAGAAAATGGTTGAATCTGAAACAGCTTCCTAGTTCTGATTTCTGCTAACAGAAGCTTGTATTAAAAATATATATGTATATCTAGAACAAAATGTTACACTCAAACTAAAAAAGTAAAAAGTTTTTTTCTTTTTCCAGAAATGAGTTGCAGAAGCTTGTGACTGTCTTTTGGCTTTTTTCCACTTCAGAATATGAAGGGGTTTAGATATGGAGTATTTAACATAACAGAAAGTATAATCCCAGCTGAAATCTTGTTTTTGCAAAGCAGTCAGATGAACAATTGTAATTTGATTTTAATTTTTTAATTTCGGGCTTTATAAGGTGCACCTTACAAAATGTCCTAGAAGCATCTGCTGATTGAGTGTTACAATTAGAATTTGAGGCGATAAATTGGGTTACTTGAAGAGATTTTAGATTCTAAGGTAAATAATGAATTTCTAAGATGATGTGACAGGTTTGCTGGATTCTGCCAACATTGGTTAAGCACTATTAGTACTTAAGAGTACTTAGCCTGTCCTGGTTTCCCAGTTTAGGAGTTACTCCAGCACGTTATAACTACTGCAGTTGCTGCTGTTTGTCTTTGCTTTGCATGAAGCTGGTGTTTGCCAGTGAACGAGTCGTCTATTGGGATGAATCTTTCGAACAATTATTTTAGGAAACAGTCAATCTTTCAGAGTTATTTTTAATGACAGTACTGACTCAAGGAGGAAAAAAAAAAATCTTGCGGATTACATCTGTCCAAATTTTGTAGGTGCGTAACATCATTCATTAGGCTGATAAAGGTCTTGCTGGGGTTTCCACGTCAGCTGGGAGACTTCTTTTCACTTAACTGGACATTGAAGCCACTATGAGTAAAGTCTCAACAGGTCCGTAATTAAATGAGTGTAATGCTGAACTCTCTTTGGCCTTCTTGGCATAGTCATCTTCATCTGAGACTCATCTGTAAACTCTGTGGTGGTAAAATGGGCTGAAATGTGTGGTGTGACACAGCAACCCTTTATGCCCACAGGAAAGGACATGCAATAGGATCAGATCAGACCATACTGAGAAAAACCATGGTAGTGAGAAACCTTTGCACGGAGCTAGGATCATTTCCAAAGTGATTCATTGGTTTTCCATCTTTGTTTATTAAGTTCCAAACATCACAGAGGAAGTTTATGTTATATATATTGCACTGGTTATCAGAAATCAGTTTTCAGGTGAGTATTCTGGTAGTAAAGCTTGTCTGCTCTTAAATTCGGGAGTGTGACATAGAGAGTTTTGGTAGAACATGAAGAATGACGTTGCTGTGGTATAATACGCATACCAGAAGGGATTTGCACTGAAATGCTGGTAACCTCAAAGAGCAGAGAATTTTCCTCTGCCAATTTCCCTTCTCAGAGATGATCCAACAAGGATTTTAGGGGAGAACCGCTCAACATGGCACAAGCTGAGTTTTGCTTTTTGCCTTTGTGGCTCGAGATCAAATCAACACCTCTCTTTGTCCTTAAGAAACAGATACTGCAAAAAAAAAATGTGCTGTTTAAAATTATCTGTTTTGCTTCATTTACTTTCAGGGGAATGCCAGAAGTAAATCTTTAAATGGTTGATCATTTAGTGATCAGAATAATCAGTTCAGTTGAAATAGAACGCTGTTTTAAAGCCTGTTTTTAAATCTAACTTGTTTAGGCTAGAAAGGAACTTGAAAATAAAAGACCATCAGAATCTTAATGTATTTGCAGACAAACACCTGCATATTCCCACTGAGTAATTCTGTTAAATATTCTTTGCTCTTCTGCTTCTGTATCTGCCTGTGATCTTCGGGACGATTCCTTGGAGATCAAGGAGTCAAACCAACGAACACAAATATAAAAGTGTTGACAGCTAAGGAGAAATCTGCTTCTTTGCAATCTTAATCTTGGGTTTGTCTGAGTTTCAGCATTGTGCAGACAACTCAAGGACTGGGAGTATGACCACTGCTGGGTTTTTGTGGTTTTTATTTTTCTGAACATAACATTATCGTGAAAGTAGAAAACTGTATCTTAAACTAGCATGGTCCTTTTGTAAGTCTTACTTCTTGCTGGTTGATTAGACTGTTTGCATTAGTTTGACTCATAATACTACTTTTAATAATTAACCTGGTTGTTTCCTATTCATCCAGTCAGTGATTGAAATGTTTTTGCTTTGAAAAAGGAATGTAGATGCTGTCCATAGAAATGGATTTTTTAATTGCATTCATCACCTTGACTTTGCCAGGGAGGTTGATAGCCCTTAAACACTGGGGGAAGACAAATCTCTTTTCAAAACACAAGGCGAAGAATCTTGTTTTCTTACAGATGAACATACTGAATATTTAATATAATCTAAATAAATTGCACGTTGATAGCAGCAGCAATGCATGAAGAAGAAGAGTTGTACAGATTAAGATATTTATAAAAAGTAATTGTTTCTAATGAAAAGTAATTGTCTTTGCATGTTATTCTGCAAGCCTCATGTTTAAAATTTGCTATGAATATTCAAGTAAGGTTCTCTAATATGTTTAAATTACATGTATATAAAAGTCTTGCCTCATATTTGTCGGCTGAAATTTGTTTCCTGCAATAGGAAAATAACAGGAGTTTTCTTAATTAAGTAACGTTTTGTCTGGAATACGTTCTTACTGAAATTCATTTGTTGTCATTCTGTCATCAGTTAAAGAAGAGCTTGTAGAGACCAGTTGCCCACCGGTATGCCAATATGATCATGTCAAAATGCTGTGACTTGTAAAGTCTTTCTGTTGTAAACGTATTCCAGACAATTCCATCTATTTTATTCTCATCAGAATCAAATTATAGCAAATACTTGCTTTACCGAAGATCCTCTGTTCCCCAAGAGCCCTTCAGCATTACTTTTAACGTTACCTAAAAATACTAATGAATTTAAAAATACCAAAAGCAGAATTTAAGCTGATTAGTTTAGCACCTTTTTCTTCTGACTCAGGCTCACTCGTCTTTCTTTAAGTCCAGCGTTTCTGGAGGTTTTTCCGTTTGCACGCTTTGCATCCAATACCTTCCAGGGTAAGGCCCATGCCATCGAAGGTTTGTTGGATTAATAAAGAAAAAGCAAACTCTTACGTCAAAGCTGGAGCTGGAAAGGATGTAAAAAAGATCTCTTTGCTGTAAGTAAGGCACATAGAAAAAAATCATATTTACAGCAGGTCAATGACTAGCTCATTCCTCTGTAATTTTGGGTGGGGATATACAATTTGATGTAAATGCTTCCCACCGAGTTTCATTTTTCAGTTGTGCCTTTATGTTTTATTTTGGTTATAAATTACAATATATTGTGGAAATTTCTGTTTTACAGTCCAGCTCAAACCTTTTAAAGGGATCTGAAACTGACCACTTAAAATCAGTTTTGAGTTTCAAACTATGGACTAAAATAAATTATTTGGTTATTTTGTTGTGAAAAATGTAAGGGATTTTTTTGGGGGCTTTGAGACTTTAAATAAAACTGTACAAAACTGTTTTTCACTGACTTCATTTAGAAACACAAAAAGAGAGTCAGAGGATATTATTGTAGTGTTTAAAAACAAATCAGCTTTTCTTTTTCCTGCCCCCGTGAAAAATCCATTTGCTTCTAACTATCATAGCTGATAACCTGAGGTTTGGCAAACTTGCTTTGCCTGGACGAGGTGCCAGCTGCTGTCTCATGTACTTGCTGATTGAAGCAACGTGCAGCCCAGGAGAGGTGAAGCAGAGAACGTGGAAGCCCCACCAGGGAGGGTGAGTGGCTTCTTTGTGTCTCCGGAAGAAACTGGAGTGATTTGTGCTACGGAAAACTTTCTTGTTGGAGACTTAGAGGTTGTGTCTGAAGATAGAACAAATGTGGAAGAGGTTGTGAAGCAAATGGACAAAACCGACAGTAGCACGTTTCCAGGATGAGGTGATGTTTCTCAGGTGTGTTGAAGGCGCTCAAGAATGAAAAAGGTGAATTACTTATAGTGTGAACGGTTGGCTGAGATGGTTTTGGTGTGTGAGGTGGCAGATGTAACGTCATTATCTTGAACACCGCGCTGGGAAAGGTGAACTGCAAAGCTTCCTGTGTTCTGAGCAAGTTACTAAAGTGTGTAATAAAACCTACAACTTTTAACACCTGCATAAATACAGCTGGCGCCAGGTTTGGAGCAAGCAGAAGCCAGGCTATCTACGCAACGGGTACGAGGCTTAGCAAACTTGTTGCCAAAGGGCATTGCAGATGCTTATGGTTTAAAGAGAGGCTGTAGGGGTTCACGGGTAAAAAAGCCACTGAGGATTATTTAGAAACTACAGCCAACTGAGGAATTCCCTGAGCTGGAAGCATGTGTAGTATCGGGAAGACTGACCATATTTGGGAATATTGTGCTTGATTATCCTGTTCCTGTACTTTTTCTTGGTTGTCTTTTCATGACATCTGTTAGAAGTAGGATCCTGGGCTAGGTAGATCATTGCTTTGAAATAGTACTGCATTTCTTATGGACTTTTCTTCCAGAGCACCATCTGCCATTTAGGAAAGGCTAGTTACAAAAATAAACCAGCAAGTGGCAGAAAACACAGTCTATTACAAGAATCCCGTGGCAGTATGCGGGGAGAGGTCAGTAGACCAGTCACGTATCCATCATGTTGTCTTACCCGTACTCCTCTCTCTCTGCAGAACAATGCTGAGATACCAACAAGGGGGCAAACAAATGCTGGGAGGAAGATTAGGACAAGGCCTCTGAGTTTGTGCTTGTCTGGAGAGTTGAAAGGAATTGCCCAGTTTGTTTCTTATCTCATGCTCTGGCTTACGATACAAAAAGCATGGGTGGGAACGTCTGGAGGGGAGTGGGAGGTCAAATGATAGTATTTAATTTTGTTTAGTGACTTGCATTCCTTGCTGCTGATTACCTGTCATTAGCCCTGGGGTTTGTGCATCGCTGCTCTCCGTGCCTTGTGAGCAGCGTTAGCTCTTTCTTTGGGGTTGGGGTTAGTCTCATCGGTTCCCAGGCTGGTGTATGGAAAGGGGAGGAACAAGTGCTTCTCCTGAGGGCAGGACCTTTCAGATCTTGTTCTGCTGCTTCCGTGCGAAGTGGCAGGCTGTCTTTTTTTTTTTTTTGCTGAGATTAGCAGGCACGAGTTTGTCAGCAGGAGCGTTTCCTGGAAGCAGGACGTGGAAAAGGCAATTGCAGGGGACAGGATAAAACATGATCCAGTAAGAAGTTGTATATAAAAAGCAAAGTGGACTTCAAACTCTCCGTGAGCCTCCATGTTACTGCAAAATAAGCCTTACTGAAAAGTATCAAGCATTCTTACTAAATCATCCTTTTGGGAATAAATGGCACATGTAGCTTCATTTTTAGTTCAGTCAAATGTCTCATGATACTGGCTCTCTGTCTTGGAGGACCTGAATTTCTCGAGACAGGCTAGGTATTGATTTCCTTTCCTGTCTTCTTGCAAGAAGAGGCTGTATTTTGGATCTTTTTGGTTTTCAGTTCCTGAGGCTGTGAATCAGAGAAGTGTTATATGGAACTGGAAGCACGGAAGTCTTTGACTTCCATTTGTTTGCCCATGGGAGAATTAAAAGAATGCGATTAGGAAAAACCCTCTTAAACTTTCCACATTCAAGTATGGCATTTATACAACTTTGCAAATTTTCAGGTTACATTAAATGAAAATATCTACAGAACCGTGTAGAATTGCTGCTTCATCATACAGGCACAGCACGACGTGATCCGGTCCTTACGTGAGAGGAACGTGTGTCTAAATACGCCGGAGGGGAGGAGAGGGTGGGGAGTAGACTGCTGATGGTATGGGGGTCTTCACCATACTGAATTACATGAACAAGTCTTCTCTTCAGGGCTGCTGCAGCATGGAGGCAGTGGTCCGGTGGCACTTGCCAGGGATGAAAATGTCATCTGCTTTGTCCATAATGCCGTGACAAGAATCTCTCTTCTTGGTGGAGGAGCAGGCGGTACAGTGGCACTTAGGAGGCTGTGATCCTTTTAATTGTAAGCAGTAGTTTTGGGCGTTTTTTTTTTTCCACATCAGTTTTTGGCAGTCTGTTAGGACCATTAAGTTGTTTAGACCTCTAGTTCGTGACAGAGGAGGCAGCGGCATTCAGTCTGACACAGGCAATTAAGTGTTTTATTTTCAGGATCGGAAAGGCAGGGCTGCTTTAGAAAGAAAATTCAGAGGAGAAATCTGGTAACCAGTGAGGCCTAGATAACACTTGTAATATTTAAGATATATGTGCTTGGACAATGACTTGTATTGCAATGATTTATGAAGTTATGATTGTTTGTAGAGGCGAGTTATAAGCAGAGTTATAATACTTTATGTTTTTAATTACAACCAACAGCGCTGAAGCCAACAGCAAAAAGCAGCACGATGGAAAATCATGCAATTAGGGTCTTAAAACCCAAATGCAAACCCAGCCCTCTCTAGATGCAATATTGTTAACAATTTTGTTACAGAGTGTGGATTCAGTTTTTAGTCCACAATAAAAGCTGCTGAAATAGACATCCTAGAATTGTGTCTGTCAATAATCATCCTCGGTGCACGTGGAAGTATGGGGGAATATCTGTTTGTAAAAATTGCTCATTCTCTGGCAATCAGTGTTTACTCATTTTAATTAGAGCGAGTCTAAGATTGACTGGCGCGTTTTCCGTATTGCATGTTGAAGTTTAGAAAAATCTTAATTGTTTATTCACGCAAGTAACACTTTTTAATTTCTGTCTAATTTCTGAACTTCACTTTTGATAATCCTGAGATTTCCGCAACAAAGTTTCCACTGAATGTGATGGGACTTGGTTGATAACTTGTTTAGTGACTCTTAAATATCGAGCCAGTTGAAGTTAGTTGATTCTTTGTGGACCCAGGTTGGATTTTACTGTCTAGTTTTAGGTACGTACATGATGTTAATAAGAACAGAATAAAATAACATCGTCAATACTTCTAAATAGCTAGCTTTTGAGCAGCATTACATGCATAAGTTATGGAATATATCCTTCATTTCATCCAGAATCCCAGGTGTGGATGAAGGGAAGAGTACCTGTCTTGGAGCAAGAAATTTTGTCTTTGCATGTCAAAGGAGAAAGAAAAGACACGAATTAAAAAAACCCAAAACCAAAAAACAAACAAAATATATGCAGCAGGCAGTTTCCTAGCAAGGCTGCTGTGGCTGCTAAGATAAAGATCCTTGCCAGTTCTTAGGAATTATATTCACTTTTGAATTGTCTGGCTTGTGGTAGGATCCTTATTTGGTTAAACAACCTGAAGAAATGGGAGTAAAAGTTCTTCACTATATTTGCACCTAAATCCCTCATCTAAATTAAAAAAAAAGATATGATTTTGGCCCATGAGGTTGTGTTTTTTGGTGTGTTTTTTTTTTTTTTCTGGAAAAGTGGGCATAGCTAGTTCTGCACCTGAGCATCTCTTTGTTTAGCCTGGCATAGTCAACAAGCAGGTTTTTCATTGACGGCAAGGATGAGGCAGCATGATACTAGTAAGAGAAAATGGTTCTTAACCTTCTAATCCTTTCAGAGGCAGTGGTTTTGAAATTCACAGCCTTTAAAGTCATGCTTTTTGAGAGTCAAGATATTAGCCAGCAATTCATCCAGCTAATGCTTCCTATTGTTTATGGTTTTATTCGGGAAGTTTGATGTTTAGTGGTGCTTTGCTTTTGCTTCCCAGTTGTTTCACCTTTGTTTCAAACCAATAAGGTTGTTTCATTGCTGTTGCCAGATGCAAGAGGCATCTTTTTGTGTTTGTTAAATGGGCAGTGATGAAGTGCTTTAAGTGCTCCAAAGGTTTCCCCTTTTAATTATGTAAAACAACAACAAAAATAACTACAGCTGAACTTTTTAAGCTTTTTTTCCAGCAGTCTTAGCACTCAGGTGAAAATAATTCAAGCTTGTTCTGTGTTCCGTATACGTGACTAAATGTTGTGTGGTTGGGGGCAGGAGGATGAGCTGAAGGCTGGGTGGACCTTTTGCTTACATTTTTCTCCATGGCTTATCCCTCCTTATGGCTCTTAATAGCCTTGAACATGTTGGTGTTTTGGTGGCAAGGGTGCTTGAGATTGTCATGTTTCGCTACGTAAAATTAATAAAATCGAGGAGAAAACAGGACTTAGAAGCGAGTTTGCCAGTAATTGATCTTTTTAGTTTTGAGGTGCTCTGATCACCTTTTCCACATCCTGCTTCCCGATGGACAACGTACAAACCATATTGATGGAACAAATTGCCAGTAGAGTAGTGCTGAGGAGGGACTAAGCCCTGGTCAAAGAATTACTCGAGGCTGCAAAATCCTGCGCAGAGCAATGATGCCAAGTGCCACGTAAACACGACTTCTGTGTTCTCCATCGTGTTGTGGTTAATTGGTGAGAGTCAACAGCGCCGTGGAAAGCAGGAGCTGGCGCGTGCTCTTCTGTGGCTTGTCTGTCAGTGACTTGAAAGCCGTGGCACGTGTCATGAAATACGGACTTTTTCCCTATTTGCCTAAACTGTTTCCATTCTGTCTCGTTTTTCTCGCAAGTGGCGTTTTGAAAGCGTGTTTTGTGAAGTATAGCTGAACAATTTTGTTTCTGGATGGTTTATTTAAGGGAAAAATATCTTTATTCTACCCATTGTAGAAAAAATAGCTGATATATGTCCACCCGCTCAAAATAAAACTACTTCGGTGGATCTGAACTGGGCCTCCCTGAGGTCTTTCCTTTCAAGACAGACTGCCTCTCCCATAATCATGATCCATGAGCTCCTCTCAGAGCTGCTCATGTTTTCCTTCGGAAGAGCTTCTGGGCTCTTGAATACTCAAGCTCTACTGACATCCACAAACCAGATCTGCTGTGGCATTTGGAGGTAGTCTAGAGTGGCTGAGGATGCCATGTTCCTACCTGGGACTAAACGGTGCATACCGTTTTCTGCAGAGTTTGATCTGCACTATGAGGTGCTCAGTATTTTCTTTACCTTCATGTTTAAGAACTGTTAGAAGGAATTATTTTTAAATATGATTGCTCAGTCTCTGTTTTCCAGTTGATGTATTACCATGTTAAATATCTGGTTTAAACGTCGCTTATAATCTTAATTGCATACTGAGCCCAACTTCATCCCAAGGAGTTCCTGCAGAGCAGGTGGCAGGATACTAGCAGATGAAATTTATGTCATAAAGCCTCCAATTCAGTCATTAATTCAGGTTTCCACTGTCTGCTTATGTGGGTGCAAACTAGATGTTGCCGTTGGTATTCCTTCATGAAAATACGGGATAGAAATCAGACATTAACGGTCACAAGTAAAAAAACTTGGGGCTTTGATCTAAATTTTAGTTTTCAGTTAGAAGTAGTAGTGGTTTATTTGTTGTTAATTGCATAAACAAGTGGAAGAAAGGATAGAGAGAGTAAAGTTAATTTGAGAAGAGGTAACTCTTCTGAGACAAATCTTAAATCTTGCTGAACCAGGGAGGCTAAAATAGTACTCACTGAGCACTAAATTTAACTTTTTCAGTATTTATTTCCTGTAGGCTGATTAAATTGTCTAGTCTCAAGGGAGCAAGCTTTTTTCGCATCATGATAATGATTGGTATTCAATATCCAATTTAGGTTGTTTGTTTAATAATTCAATATTCATGATGAATCTTGGTAAGTGAAACTTTTTGCATATACATCTGAGGTTTTTTTTGAAAAATGGCTTAATATCTAAGCGTAATAGTGCATAGACACATTTATATCTTACATACTTCTGTTTTCCAATAAAGAGTATGATTCCACAACATATCTTTATTTACAGTTCCATAATTATATTTCCAACGTTTATGAGACACCAAGAGACAAACTTTAGATGATCTATATGATGTCCAGTAAAATGTTCTTAGGGGCCTTTGTTTTTGAGAGAAAAAAAATTACCATAATGCATATGAAAAGATAATGGCTATTCTTCAATCAAGATACTTCCCAATCTCATGTGACCTTTTAGCTCCCAAGCTCTCAGATAAGGTTTCCTAGTTAGCAGCTACATTTCCTCTCAAGAGAAAAGCCCTGATAAATGAATTTGAATCTGAATTTTTCTTGACTACGCAGGGGCGTGTGGTAGGTGTCTTTCATGAAGGGTGGCTGTGAAAGACGAAAAGCAGTTGGGAAGATGCAAGCAGTATTTATTGGAGCCAGGAAAAAAGGGTTATTTTCTCAAATGTGAACGTTGCTTGGATGAAACCTGCTTTAGGCATTTACATTTAATAGCTGCTTGTTTACATATTTGCCTTCTTTCTGACTTAAGTCACTTTAATCCGGTTACTGGAAACCGTATGTGCTGAAACCAAAAGGCAGAATGTCATCTCGCAGTGGAAAGCTGGAGAGCAAACGGTCAGAGGGCAGCTTGACAGGGAAGCAGATGGAGCAGAGAGGTGTAGGAAAGCAAACTGGTTAGGCAAAATAAACCTGGGAGAGGGGAGGAAGCAGCTGGGAGAGGACTGAAGAAGAAGTACCTGGTAGAGGACGTGGTTGTGAGAAAATGTCATGTGTAGAACTTCGGAAAGAGAGGAGGGGTGTAGGGATTAGATCGGAGGAGGAAACCGTGAGTGGGACTTGTGAGGCATGAGTGCTGAGGCAGGATGGCTTTCCTCCCTAAGAAAATCTGGGAGACAAATAATACTTGTTGGCCCTGATAACAGCATCTCCTTCAGGCAGAAGATTATTCCTATGCTCAGGAGTAGCCGTTCCCAAAGGGCTGCTCTCAATTAAGTACTACAGATTGTGGTATTTTGGGCGCAACTGTCTTTATTTAAACATATGTGCAGCCATGGAAGGATGAAATGGGCACGTAAGACAAGCTCTTGCAGGAGTCTCAGGCCAGATAGAAGCAGAGTAGTGTGGAAGTACGACTGCTAACTGGAAGTTCATACAAGCTGACTTAAACTTGTGTTTGTGGATGGAAACCTGGTCTGAATCAGGCTCTGATGCATTTCCACGTACTTGTGACAGTATCCGCTGAGTGCTCCAGCTCTCCTGCTGTACCTGCTGTGCATTTCTGCTAAGGGCTCGCTTCGTTTCTAACTACGGATTTCAGCTTAAGAGTGTTACTGTGGGTGAAAACCTGGACTTTCCTACTGTCTTGTTTCACTGTGTTGCACCAAAGCGAAAATGCTGACATGCTGCCAAACTACAGGAACCTCTTGCTCTTCAGGATTTTGAAAATTCATGTCGGCTGTCCCCAATTCTCCTCCAGAGTGCACATTTCCAGCTGTGAATATGCATGATGTGAATGCTGTAAAGTTTATAGGTTGAATGCTGTTTCTGAACCTAAGGAAGGATCTTCACAAAAGCTAACTAGATCCATCATACAATTGGTGGCAAGAGGGACATTGCTCCACAGGATGGGAAGTTTGGTGTCTACGTCCACTACGTGCTCCGACTTGCTTTCTAGAAGGACTGATGACTATACAGGGAACCAAGGAAAGCAGGACATTATGCAAAAATGATTATTTGTGGACACCCTTTGAAATATAGTAGTCCAAACACCATCATTTACAAATTCCCAGTTTGCTTTTCACTCGTGTGGCGTCAGCAGCGTTGGTTAAAGTTGACTGGTTTAGCAAACATTTTTTGTCATTATGTGTATTTGCTATTACATTCTTCAAGTGTAAATCATGGAAAGTAAAAGCATTAAGCGGTTGAATAGTAATAAAAATATCTCAACTTGATGTTCTAGAGGTGATATATATACAGCCATTTACAAAAAGAGAATAAAATGGAAGAAAGAAGAAAGGAATATCAGTTGGGCAAAATCTTATGTGTTCCTGGCAGTTTTTATAGCTGCTATACATTTTAGCAGTTTGTTTTTCAACAAAAGAAACTAACATTTTTTCAATTTAATGAATTTAATAAGTAGGTGATACTATACAGAATTTTTAGTAACAGCTTTTTTTTTTTTTAACTGCATCTGACTAAATGCTCAAAGTATTTCTTGCTTAACAAAATAGAAGCTGATAATTTGGCTCTTAAAAATATTCCTTTGGGATGTTGAGAGTTTTCTTGTAGTTTCTAGTCTTTCGGAAGATGTCCTGGGAATAAACAATATTTTGCATCTTTTCTTGTGGACTTTGTTCCTTCTGATGAGCTTTTTAAACGATGTGTTAAAGTGAGATGTGTGATCCTTTTCCACTGTATTTTTTTAACAGAATGCTTTTGCGTTTGAGTACAGTACTCTTTGTAAATGGTTATTATCCATTATTAAATAGATATTGTTAATAGAAGATTCTTAATGCATTCACCAAGCATCTTAATTAACACTGGTAAAACCTGGTTTGTACCTTGGGAAATAATGCAGGATTCTGTTCCAGCTCGTTGGCTCTTTATCAACCCAGCTTAAAGCTGCTGGCCTTCAGGGTCTTATGTGTCCCATGCCTGTACTTAGGGTTTACCTGTTGAATAAGATTCTGATGACAAATTTAATGAAAGTTCATATATGGAATAATAATTTTACACCATGGCAACGGTATCAAAACATTACTGCTCTTCCTGTACTCATTTTCTTTTACTGGCCAGAAAAGCAGTTTGTGACTGGGGACTCTCAGAGACTCGTGAAAGCGGAGAACTGATTTTTTTTTTTTCTTTTTTTTTCCTCCACTTCATCTATAGACTCAGTGTAAGTGAAAAGTCTCAAGATGGAAAGTATGCATATATTAAAATTAACTAGAACTCCCTCAAAATAAATAAGCAAAACCTCCAAATAACTCAGTTTTGACAGAAAGATATGTAGAACTTTTTTCTCCTCTCCTCAATAGTAGCTCTATAGTTCTCTCTCGTAGCAGGTTAAATTGAGCCCACTGGGGTTATTGGACATTTTTCCCTATAAAGGTTGTCAAAACACCTACTTTCCTCAGTGATAGACGCCATTTCTGAAAACGTAAAACCTCTCGTGCTCTGGAGCCAAAAGCATCACTGGAAGCATCACTGGTTTCTAAAAACGCTGTTCCAGGCAGATGGGGGTTTGCTGAGTCCCGTGTCGGGCTGTCACAGCAGATCTACGCCGACATGGGTCGGCTGGGTGCTGGGTACGGAGACCCGTGGAAGTTAGCTGACAGCAGGAGTAACTGGCTGGGGGGGAAGGTCAAAGCGTCTGATAACGGGGCTTCTAGTACTTTCCAACAGTAACTGCAAGAGGTATTAATTTTGTCTGTCAAAACAGACTGAAGCAGTGTTTGGGAGCTGAAGATTATTCATTTAAATTATGAAAAGGCTAAAGTTACAGTGATGGATGTTTTGAAGGATGCAAGAGGGGACTAAAGTGATATTTAAATACGAACCCACTGTGAAGCTGTCATAACATCTCTTACAGTAAAAACTGAAATTGCTGAACTGCAAGATTTGTTTCCTGGAACTATACTTAGGACATATCCAGTCTTCTGCTTCTACGGTATTTCCCAGATTAGGGAATTTAATCTTTTTAAGCCTGGCTGTTTAGTCAGTGCTGACCCTCATGGTCGTTGTGGCATGAGAGCTTTCCATGCAGCTCTGAGTTTTGACTGGATCCCATGGGAGGTTTGTAGGTTGCATGAAAGGGGCTTGAACCTCCAAATGGACATCCTCGGGAATTATTGATTTTGAAGAACAGGAAATACGCGTTAAGTGCATTTATTCTTCTCGAGCGTCCTTTGGGTCCACCAATGGTTGAATTTATCTTTATGAAAGGATGTTTTGTGCGCTGGACGTAATGCATTTCAAATCTCAGCTTCAATGAGGTGGCAGCGATAGAGTACATATTAATATCCTGTCTGTTGTAAAACTAACATGGACTGTTTCAGTTCTAGTTCAGCTTTTTTTTCTTAAAGATCTGTATCTTAGGTGCTTGAAACAAATATAGTTTTGTTCTTTTAAGATTAATTTGGAAATCATAATGGTGGGATGTATCATCTGATTGCGTTAATAACAGTTAACTTCATCCTGCCATATGAGGTGCAGTTAGTGTGGGCCTTGATGGAAGTTTTCTTCAATTCATTACAGGAAAGATACCCATGATGATGATGGTGGTATCAGCCTGCTGAGACGATCCCTCACTAACACCTACAACTGATTTTTGTGTTGTTTCTTGTATGACCTATTGCAGCTTTTATAACTGTGATTTTTTTTTTAAAAGTACCTCTTAGATACATTCCAAGAGACGTACTTAAAATTTGTAACGTGAATTGAAAAAACAGACACATTGGTGTATCTTCTGGAGGGAAAGAAAAAGAGGCAGGGTTTTTGGCAAATCTTTTGTCACAATCTTGCCTTTATTTGATTCCTCATGATTAATATCTCGTTTGTTGAGTTTCTTTGTCTTTTGTGGTTTTTTCCCTCTGATCCTCTCTTCTTATTCTGTTTTCTAATTGTTGATCTTGCAGAGGAAAAACAAATTTTATCATGAATGGAGCAGGCAAAAGAGCCATCAACTAGTAAGAACTTACTGCTAATAGATCCATGCTTCTGCAATATTTAAATTATTTCCCCATTTTATTCAGTGTGAGTTTTATTAGTGCTTCAAAAATCAGAACCTTCAGGATTTGCAAAATACTGCTCTGCAGCTTTCCCCATCTTTTAAGAGAAGAAAAGTCTAGGAAAAACTTGGAAAGAGATTGGATAAAATATCCTCTTAAGAGTTAATGATAAAGCAATCGGGAGTGGGTAAGGATATATGAGGACATCTTATCTAAGCCTAGAACTTTTGAGAGCGTTGATTGAGGTGTATTGTCCTCTTAGATAAACTTGATCCCATTAACAGGACAGCCTTTTAAGAGTTCAGAGCCGGGTATTTTTGAACAAAGGTTGTGAATACGTGACTTGGGTTTACCATAAATATGAGATTCTCCACCCTGGGACTGTGTATCTTGTGATATCCTTGATGAGATAGTCTCTTCAGGAGAGCACTGTAGGCTCAGATACAGGCTTGGTGTGTTTGCTTATGGAGATAACTGCCGCTTTCTGCAGTTCTTTACAAACTAAGGGAATTTTTAAAGACTTCATGGCTACAGACATCTTGGCACAGAAGGAGACCTTGTGAAAGGCATGTGTGTTGTCTTGCAACAAAGCAGTCTTGTTTTAAAAGGCATGACATATTCCTCTGAGAACATGCATGGTTTGCCTGATGGTAAAGTTTATATGGTTCACTTTTCCATGTTTCCGTGCAGATTCCTGGATGCTGAGTACTGCTGTGGTATTCTCTGCCCCCCACCCACCCCTTTTCCATTATTAAAAGATTGATTAAGACAATGAATTAAAAAATTATCTTGGATTTCACAAGTTTCTTTTTGCAAGTGTCTCTTTTCCGCAGTGCATATTACAAAATACAAAGCTGGCTGATTGGTGAATTCAGCAAAAATGAAATAATTTGTTCCAATATTTTTAGACTTTTAAGTGCTGGTATCTCTCTTGCTACCCCCAATCCTTGCTTTGTGGCAGCTGGTTTTCCACTTTCTGCAGCAATCACAATGTCTTTCAGTAAGGGGTAGGAGAACCAGCATTCTCCTACCCCTTTCTTGTACAGATCAGATGGCTTTGCAGTATTAGTGGAATGTAAACTAGCAGTTTTAATGAGATTACTGGCATTAGTCATCCGGATGGAGAAGATTTAAAGTGGCCTTGATTGAGGTCCTTAAAATTATGAAGTAGACGGTAAAGCCATTATGGTCAAAGAGGAAAAATAGTAAAAAGAAATTAACATGCAATGAAAGAATGGATTTGTTTTGTGTTTCATGTATTTCAAAAGAAATAAAGGCATGATACTACCTGGTATTTCTCTGATCAGCCTAGAAGTTTCCTTATGGCAAGAGATAAGAGAAACATACCATGAAATAAATAGTTTTTTAAAAAGAAAGTTTGATAACGCTATGAAATTCTTTTGCCGTGGAAATCAAGTGGAGGAAACCATGCATACTTACTTTCTAAATATTTTTATATAACTCTGTCTGTGTGTAACAGACTTGTTTGACACCTTTAATCTCAGTATTTTTATATAAAATGGGCACCTTATCTTTTTCTTTTACTCATTTTCTGGTTTAGGGATCCATTCTCCTAGTGTTATTCTTCAGTTTGCTTTCCATCAGTATTTTTCTACACTTAAGACATTTATCTCCATGTTTTCCCATAGTTTCTGCTTTCTTAGTGTAAGCTACTAGAATAATTTGTTTTTAGAGATGTGGTGAGAAAAGAATGTGGCTCCTAGCCTGCATTTCTCTCTATGTGCATGGCCACCTCTCCTATGCTCGAATTATTAACTTCTTTCTTTTGGTGCGAAAGAGAATTAAACCATCCTGGGTGGTGCATGTTTTGCTTTTCCATTGCTCAGTGCATCAAACTTTTGACCAAAAGACTGAACAGGAGATAGAGCTTAAGACAGAGTGGAACTACAGAGGTCCTGAAGAATCAAAGCTTTGCAGTACTGAAGTCATAAACTCTTCCCTCGATCTCACACTGTGGAAGCAGTCTGCAAGTTGTCTGTGCTGGGTTTTATTCTTGGCTTGTGGCTTGCGGTTTCCACCTCCTCAGTCTGATAGCCGTTGTCT
The DNA here is from genome assembly GCF_009769465.1 of Tauraco erythrolophus. Taxonomy (NCBI): domain Eukaryota; kingdom Metazoa; phylum Chordata; class Aves; order Musophagiformes; family Musophagidae; genus Tauraco; species Tauraco erythrolophus. The sequence goes on along the minus strand of NC_141466.1, from coordinate 125,470,654 downwards.
GAGGATTATTAGAATTTGTCTTTATTTTTGGTCATTTCCTCTCCCTCACGTGCATTGTCAAACTGTTGCCACCCAGTATTCTTACGCTGCTGCGTGTAGCCTTTCTCCTTTGTTCGGGTGTAAAACGCAAGGGTTTTTTTTCCTTGTAATTTTCAGTAATTAAACTGATTAGAATTAAACTGGTGGGGAAACTGCATTTGATTACACAGGCAATACAGAGGAGGTAAAACTCATCTAACTAGGTTCCTTTCCAGCCTTTAGGCTTTTAATAGCTAAGTTGATTTCCTAGAGGAATATGGGCTGATTGAAGGAAAAACTATAATCATTAATTGTGGTAGATTTAATTTGTTTGAAGTATAAAGAAAAGACTGCCTGAGACTTCGGGGGAGGAACAGACCGTGCTCCTTCACAGTCGCTTATTGCAGCCAGAGTAGTATGGTTTTTTTTGCTGCCCGTAACAAATTCTGGTCAAATTTTTGGACTGTTTGTGGCTTTTATGCATATTGGTAGGATATGTATAGGTCTTGTGATCTTATATGACAAGATTGTTAGAAATAAATTAGCAGGACGTCTCTTCCTGCAAATCATAAGCTTATGCTGTGTGTTTAGTAGTGTACATTTTGGGTTGTAATCTATCTACCTGGTGCTGCAGGGACATAAGATCTGCTCTAGCTATCCACCGAACCGTTTCTTTGCTAATGTGGTTATAGAATGTGAGATTGCCGTGGTTGCTTTCCAAGAGAAAACAGAGTTTTCCGTATTCAATAAAGTCATAGGTTGTTTTTTTTAAAATTGTCATTTAATTTCTTTCTCTCTGACGATTAGAGCATGTGACTGGTGTTTTGGGGCCTCTCTCTATTAATTGTCACTAGAGAAGTAATTTCGTAGAGAGTTTTGAAAGATGATTTATCTTCTCCTTTTCTGAGCAGCTATAAAAGCACAGTTTACCTACCTTATAGATGTGCTTATATGTAGCGTAAGACGCCTGTAACATCCTTTGGCATTACTGGTCGCTGTGTTCCTATAAGCAACATTTGTACTTTGCCTAATTCTGTCTTTGTTTTATCAATATATTTTCCAGAAGTACTCAGCTGACTCACAAATCACACTAGCAGTGTTAGAATAATGAAATGAAGTGTTTGTTATGCAAAAAGTAGATTATAGTATCCCTTTTTCGTTTCCTAGATGTGGAATAGATCATTGCAAGTACATACTAATCCTGAATGCAAAAGGTCCATATGAAAGCTTGGAGCTTCTTCAGACTTGGACTTTTTCTGGTATAAAGTATAGAAGGAATGATAACTCATTGAAATACCAACTTATTGAGAACATTTTATTTTTTTTTTAGAAAGTTACTCTAGATGGGCTTTATACATTGCAGCATTTGGAAGAAAAGTGACTAAGCTTGGACTGCACACAGTTATCCTAGTGTGGTTTTTGTGCTACGTCTATTTGTCTCCCTTTTTGCCTTACAGAAAGATAGGTAAAACCAAAACCACAGAAGCGCTTATTCGACCAACGCTTTAAAAGTACTCAGTAATAGGAAAAAAAAAAGGAGCAGCATATTATAAAGTGAGTAATCAGCTTTCCCAAATTTATCTTTGGTCTAATTGTCCGTCGAAATAGTTCGTAGGATTATTTTTGGGCTCTGTTTCTTCTGTCTTTAGCTCTGATTAGTGAGCCACAGTCCTTTTCATTGAAGCTTTCAGTGAGAATACCTCCAACAATTAGGTGCTACGGTATACAAAAAAGCTTGTGATGGAGTCGTGACCCAGGCAAAGGGTCAGACTTGTTCTCTTATTCGTTTTACATGGTGGTACTCCTCTTGAGTCAATGGGCAAACTGTTACTAGGAGCACCGAAAGAAAATCTTAGCAAAAATAGCAAGTACAAGCAGTTCTTGCGGTTTTGGGTAGTGGTTATAGCTGAGAGGATTTGTGGTGGAAGTGCTTGTGGTGATGATGGTAAGTTAACCACAAGCATTTTTGCCACAAGGGAGTGAATTCAAGTCACCCATCTCGAGCTCACATAGTACAGATGCTCCCCGTTGCCACCTGACAGTGCCCACCTCTCCTATTTGGCCATTCAGGGAAATTGGTCTCCCACATATGGTCTTCTGATCTGTGTCCAAAAGCTGTGTTTGCTCCAGAGAGCTCAAATATATTGTCTAACTGGGAATAGCCCGACATGACAAGATAGCATGGGTTCTGGTTGATCTGGGCAACATTTCCATATCTAAATTTTGGGGACGACACTGATGCATATACGACGAAGTTATCGATGAGGTGTTGCAGCTCGACGTTTTCTCTTTCTGCGTGACATTATCGGTGTGGTGTGCGACAGTGCAGCCAGCCTACCCTCCTGTTGCGCTTCAGAGAAAATAAAAGATTCTTGTCCAGCCTAACCTCAGTAAATTTTTCATCAAAGCTTTAATACCGCTTCTGCCAGATACTGTCTGCTTGAATGCACAGTCTCATAACAACAGTGCCTATTTACTGCTTTTTTTTTTTTTTGGATAATTGCTTTAATCTGCTTCATCATTAAGAAGTGCCTGTAATCTTAGCGTTAAGGAGGTGTCTTGAGAGTAAAATAAAACGGACTCCTTGCTCTATTTCTCACGCAGCCATGGGGTACCCAAGGAGCGGGTACACAGCTGATACACAGGCAAATAAAGTGCAGGGCAGTTTTTGGTAGGCAGGTAACTGGGCATTACGGCTCCAACCTGACCATCGTTGAGAGAGAAATTGTGAACTGTGAGCATCTGCAGCTGGGAAAGCTTGGAAACCCCCAGCGACCTGACAGGAACAAAGAATTGTCCCACACAATCTGAAATCCTGTCATTGCCAGGAATTTCATCTGGGCTCTTGGCTCTGTCACGCCTTTGCAAAATCTACAGGCCTCCACATCATTTTGATTACTTGTGATCTCCCTTTTCTTTAAAGTTCCTGAATAGAGTTTTTTAAGTTTTCATGGCATGTGAAAACGGTATGCTAGCAGTAAAAATATTTTTTTCCTTGTATTTTTTTGAACTTTAGATTATGTTTCTCCATTTTAAGACACATCATGGATTATATGTTCCAGGAACGGTAAAATGGAGAGGATAATCGATCTCCCTCTGACTATGCTGACTTACTTTTATCATAAAAGAGGCAATTTCTGATTTGTCTGAGAGAGTAAGTTGATGGCTACACTTTATTCTTCATATCTTTTATGGTCTTCTCAAGATTTTTTTTTTATTACAGATGGCAACTTTCTTTAACAGTCAGTTAAGGTAAAGTGTCGTAAGGATATAATATACTATATACTATATAGTGTATATATAGTACTTTAAATACTATATATACTTTATAGTATAGTACTTTATATACTATAAAGGATAGTATATTGGACAACAGTGTGCAGAAAGATTTGGGACAGTATTCTTATGGACAGTGTAAGATGTCCAGTCCATATTTTACTGTAATGCATTATTGCTGGTTTGACTGAAACACTGAGGTTATTAAGTTCCACTTTCCCCTGTAAAGGAATCCATAACCGTCGTTATACAAACATTTAGCCCTACAGCAACAGTCTGGGCCTACGTTTGAAGACAAAAAAAAGTACAGTAAAATACATAACCAAATTCTCTGTTTCTTCTGTAATGTGGCTCACAGTGACCACAGTGGGAGCTGCGTCTAATTTCAGGCTATATTAAGAAAAGATCATTAGAGAGGTTATACAACACGTTTGTATGCTGAGCATGTCACATTCACCCAGTTGGATGCAATTTAAAGTAGACCTTACTTCAGTGCTTTACTTGCAGGCTCTTCAAATCCTACGTGTCTGCGCTAGTTGCTTGCAGGAGCTTGTAATTCATTGTCAAAATCTTCCTTCCAGGCTGCTTTTGCAAAAACAGTGCAATAACACCTTGCCTTCCTCTAACTTTGCAGCAAAATTTGCAAGTGAAGTCTTGTCTGCATAGCTGGAAAAAAGCGCGAGGGTTGTTTTGGTAGGGCATGAGGCGTGTCTTTTTTTTTTTTATTTATTTTCCCTTTCTTTTTTCTTCATCTTCTTTTTCTTTTTAAAAACTGAGTATTGTTCATGAACTGTCAATACCCTAGGAAAAAACAGTGGTGTGGGCACTTACTGCTTTTCCTCCAAAGTACACCCGCTGAGGTGAGCCCTGCAGCTGTAGCCAGGATTGACCTCGCTTAGGCTGCCTCCGAGTAAATCAGGAGCACCACGGGGTGTGCCTGCACCACGGGGTACCTCTTACTGGTGGTTACCCCATGGAAAAATGCGCTGTGCTGCTGGCAGGGCAAGGCCCCAGGTTGCTTCTTTTCAGTAGTGGCCTTTGGTTTCATAACGAGTTAGGGGGTTTTATTGTTTTGAAACCTGAGTGCTGAATATTAATGTTTCAAGATTGAAAAATGTTCGTTTTTATCACCTTTTGATTTCTTTTTGATTTTCAGAGCATACTCGTTGCTTTATTAAAACTTTATTAAACTTGCAATAAGACATTTTCCTTCTCAAAATTAAATATTATGCAATTATTTCTTAGCAAAGGAAATTGAAATGAAATCTTGTGATTAGGAGCACTGTAAGTACCATACCGATTTTATTTATTTATTTACTTATTTTTTAAAGAAGGAAAAGCTCATAGGGTGGTGTTCCTGTGTACAGGTAGACTTTGGGAGATTCAGAGCTGGTTGTGATTTTGTAAAGACAAAAGCGAAGAAAGCACAGAGAACTTCACTCTAATTTTTTTTTCCCGTTTCCAGATAACATGATGTAGTACCTTTGGGATGCTGGAAAGATGCATGAATTATATAAATTTCACTAATTATTTTGAAATAATTACTAACAAAATTGCTTTTCTAATTGTGCAGGTAGAACCTCGGACTAGCTCTTATTTATTCTATTTTGCGTAGGCTTTTAAATATTGATGATGACTCTACTTAAATGGATTAATTATATACTGCAGCACTTTGATTCCCCTTAATGTTACATTTACAAACCACACAAATAGCCCAAATTATGAGATGAAGAATTGGCTGTAGTAGACCTGAATATTTTTCCTCATTATTCTGCCATGAAATAAGTTCCTGTTGCTTTACATTTCGGCTCGGCTATATTCTAAAATACCTTGATCATCTAGAAAGCAACTTTAAGTGGCCGAGCAAACCACAAATTGACACTCGAAATGGATGAAATCTTAATTCATAGCTTTCCCTTTAGCATCTGGTGGTGCATGTGACAATTTATCAACCTGTATTTTAGAATGAAATTATTGCTGCTTTGCGCCTTTCTCACGTTCACTGGGAAAAACGAGAGGAACGGGAAAAATGAGTGTGCCTTCTGCAAAGGGGTTCACGCAAAACGTGGCGATGGACATTTCTGTGCTTACCAGCCAGTTTTAGCCTTTTCTAGCTCCTTCCCTTCACGCTGCAGCTTCTGATTCAACAGTCTGTCATCTTCTCCCTCCCAAGGATGAGAGCAGCCTCATCAGACAGGTTCTTCTAACTGTCCTTCACGAGGCACTGGCAGGAAATCTTTCCCTTTTGCATCGCTTTCTGTCCTTTGGTTCAGAATAGATGTTTCTTTCTAGCTGAAAATAATACCAGTGGATGGGTACGAAGGTGTGAATTGCCCTGATATGAATGTGTGAACTGCTGTTTTTACGAGATTTCACCTGGAAATGTTTAGCGGAGTTGTGTTTGGGCCTGAAGATCTCCTGATGACTACCGTTCTTAAAAACAAGTTCATCTGGTTTTTTGGATATTCTTTCCAGTTACGTTTTTTGCTGCGGTTGACTGACTTCCCCACCAAGAAGCAGTTGTGGCGATTCGGAGTCCTCAGGCTACTGTAAAGTTTAGGCTCCTTTTAAAGTTGGAGCCTAATCTTTGGTCCATATGGAAGTTTATACAGCAGCATTTAGGAAGTACTCCCGGCCAAATGCCTTCTCTCATGTGTTTTTCTTGGTGTATGTTAGTCAACTTCAATTTCTGTTAATTTTTTCTCTGTCTGCATTAAAGCAATTAGTGTGTTTTACTGTAAGGTAAAAACCTGTTGTTTTGCTCTTTCTGCTTTGAAGGTCTGCCTCCAATGTGCTCCAAATTCTAAATGTCAGACCGATAGCTGTGTGCTTGTTTCTATACTTATTTCTATACTTGGTTCACAGTATAGAAAGATGCCTTGCCTATGTTGGGTTTTGGGGGTTCGGTGATTTGGTTTTGTTTTTTTTTTTTCTTTTTCTTCTTTTTCTTCTTCATATCAGATTTCAGAGATGCTTTGCATATGAAAGATTAAGCTTAATGGATGTAATATATAACTTTAAAAACAGCTTTCTTGCATAAACGCACATTATATATTGAGCTGGTAATGTATTAGAAGAAGAAAAATAACTGAAAAGTTATGACAGTTATTGTTTCCTTATTGAATTCAGAATGTTGTGAAGGCAATTTCCTTGACAGGATCAACTCCAGAGCACTTACTAGTATGCTGATTATTTTTTTTTTTTCCCTTAATCTACCTATGAAATACCCTTTACAAGCTTGAAATTGGAGATAACTACTACTTTATCTGCAAAGATGGCAAAATTTAGTTCCAACAATTTGTTCTCTGTACAGAATTTGTGAAGGGGGAATAGAATAGAGCAGGTTGTATGAGACGTAAACCACAGAGCCATTTTATTAGTTCCAAATATAAAACCTGTGCTTTTAATTGCACAAAGCCTTCCATTACATTTTGTTTATCGTTAAAGCAGGACAAATTTGTAGTGTGCAGTATCTGGGAAAAAAGTAAGGCATGGAAAATTCAGTTGCTTTCTTTTGTCTCCCACCTCATCTGTTTTGCTAACACCGATGATGGAAACTTCATAAACTGAATCGTTTGAACTCAATGAGGTCCTGCTTCTGGACGTCGTGTCTTTTTAGAAAGAAAGCTTGAAGTTGGTACTTTTTACTAACAATAAAATGAGACTGGATAGACATTCACTTCTAATTACAGAGCTTTTTTATGGGCAGAAGAGGAGATTTCTTAGTACATGGAAGCTCAAGTCTTTGAACGTCTGTTGAGAATATGATGTGCTCTCCATCACCAATGAAAAGCGTGCAAACTATTGGGCTGAACTCAGAAGCATCGTAGGAGCCTTCAGGAACAGAGCGGATCGAGGCCAGGTCTTTGGATGATGCTGGGATTGCTCCGAGGAGCTGGAACGTGAGGATCGGGGCGCGCAGAGCAGTCAGTTCTCTGCAGGGACTGGCCCACTGCCCTTGCACTCAGGGTGTAGCCGTCTACGTGAGGCTCCAGCTTGTGCGTAAGCCAAAAGATTCAGTACTGGTTCTTCTCTCTGGTGTTAGTCCAGATGGGTGAAAGCTCTTTCCAGGTGTAGAGAGAAGCGACTCGTTTGTAGGAATCTGCTGCACCGTAGAAAACAGTTGGGTAAATCGCTGCAGCCCACGTTACGGAGCTGTTTCTGGCACGTGGCTGCGTGCAGGTTATTGTCACACCCTCCATACTGAGTAGGTGTAGAGTCATAGAATCATGGAATGATTAGGGTTGGAAGGGACCTCATCTGAAGGCTGTGATTACAGAAGGCATATAGGAGTCTGAAGGTGCTAATAGTGGTACTTACTGATGTGCCTAAATGTTGTAAGTTGATCTTATTTTGTAGGCTGCGTGGTTTTCCGATTTCCAGTCGTCTCTGCTTTGCATAGTTAGGCACTTACATAGCTTTGCAAATCCGGCCCAGTCTGTTGTTACAATGTTTTTTTACCTCTCCTGATTGCCGTGGCTTTGTGTGCAAGGAAGTATTTTGAGTAAAGTTAATTGCAGTGGTGACTATATTATGTATGGCTGTATTTTATTTACTATATATACTTCAAAATTACTTCATGATCTTTAAGCCTAAAGCTTTTTACTTCAAGGCACCAGAACACACCTCGTGTTAAAAATGGTTAAATGTACAAGGTGCAGTTGTTAGCTCGCTCTTCTTTGTTCTCTCTGCTTTCTTGAGAGAAGATCAAACAAAAGGCAGTGGCAGGTAAGGATGTCTCACAAAACATGTAGAAGAAATGTAGCTTCCCATTCCGTAAATTACTGGTGCTCTGCTCACCAGCTGCTTGTTATGATGTTTTATTGATGAATAAAAATGGTGTCTGAGGCAATAGAATGCCTTGTATCTTACAACACTGCCAGGTATAAAGATGTCTCCTTGAATAAATTTCACAATTAGAAAGTATTGACAAAAATATTTAATCTTTTTTACATCAAAATAAGCTCAAACATCTGCTGCCAAAGTCAGACAATATCAAGCGATCTTTTAAAAGTATATTTTTATTATACTGACAGATGCATGGCTGCATGACATAGATGTCAATTTAAGTTACTAGTGCCATTAATACTTCACAAAGACAAGCTCCCAGAAGAATTTACGTTTTTAAAATGTTGTCAGATGAGTATGTGCCAAAAAAAAAGTAACCAGAGTTATTCAGCTATGTTGTTAACAAAGCTAAAAGCGTGTTGTCTCCAGAGACATCACAAAAATTGGTATTTGCATCTTTTCTGTTTTCTACATTCTACAGAATTGACAGCAGAAAAAAGAATTCTGGGTCTGCAAACGCCTGTTTAAGCAACCCATAAATACATCCTTTTTCACTTTTTATACGTTTTGGCTTACAGCACAGAAAGATTTTCAGTTTCATTTGAGGTGAACTTCTTCAGCATTCATTTGCTTTCCACAAAATTTCAAGTAATCCTACTTCTTGGCAAGGGCGCTGTTGTGAAGAGAACCTTGAGGAAAATGTTAAGACCTGTGCCAGAGTTTCTGGTCTGCTTATTCAGTCAAAAAAGTGTTGGAAAGCTGTATGACTTAACTCATTAAAAAGGCTGAGATTTAAAACATCCATGTCCAGTTCTTATTTGTCGAATATGCTGATATATTCATTATTCAAATATGTGCATTTCAGTAACCTGAGATTTCATTGTGGGTATTCCATAATGGGAAACTAAGCTTAAAATTCTTTCCTTCCAGGTCTTTTATTTTTCTTTTCTTTTTTTTCCTCTCTCCCTACAGAAGTGTTTTGGAAGGAATTTTGTTTCTTAGAGCAGGATTGCAGTTTTCTGGGTAGACCAGACCAGCATTCATGGAGTTTGTTTAGTAGTGCTGCCCTGGTGCTGCTACTCTCTGCTAAAAAGCCATTGAGGTGCTAAGTCATTTGAAATACTGAATTTCTGGTTGAATCTGGAGTCATAAACATCTCATTAAGGGCTAAATCGTTATACTCAGTGATTAGAGACTGTTTTTTCCTTTAAGTGGATTTTTTTTTTAGAGATGAGCCTGAATTTTGTACACACACTTTTTACTGCTAATGCTTCTAATGTATCTAATAAAAAGAACTGTGGAACTAAAGGGCTGAAAGCCATATCACTACTTCTACGTATATTTCCGTTCCTTGTACTGAGGCAGGCTGTGAAGGTGAGATCTGTCTCTCAAAATGTGAAGTTCAAGATTCCTTTTAAAGTAGTGCTGATGCGCAGCATCTCCTGCGCTGTGATTTATCTCATCCTGGAGCCTCTACTTAAAATACACCACAGGAACTGGTGCCCAAGTATGACTGGTTTTTTTTTTTTTTTATTACTATTATTTTTTAATTGAAGCCTATATTACTAGTGCAGGCAAAAAATATTTAAAATTAGACGAGCTCTCACCTCTGCTGCCTCTTGCGGGCCATCGCCAAGTGAGATGTTTTGGATGGGACTTTATCAATGTGTGTTATATTTCAGTCTGACAAGGAAGTATGCAGTCTGCTGGCTGCCTGACCACTCTGTGTCATCACTCCTCTTAGTATAAATGAGTACATATTAAAATAGTATTTCAAGGCTTGTATTGTGAGTGGATTTTCAGGATTAATGCCCAAGAATCTGTTGTAGACTTTAATTTGTAGCGAGGCAATTTTGGAAAGGTTGGGCAGGTCAACTTGAAAGGGTAACATGGGGCATGAAATGAGGTGCAAGACTTTTTTACCCCTTGTAAAAACAAGGAGTCCCTCCTGTTTGTTTTCTTTTACTGTTCTTTGCCTTGGTAACTTGGTAGCATTTCAGTCTTCCTCTTTCCTCTCACCTCAAGTCTCCTATGACTTGACAATCTTGTGCAGCTCTGGAATAGAGAGGTTAGTCAAGATGGATTTACTAGTTGTCCACAACTGTTGTAATGTGTGTTACCTAAGGCTGGGCATACCCTGATTTGGAGTGGGGGAGTTGTGCCATGCACACAGTGTAGTGGTGCAACCTGGGGAGCAATTTGGAGGTTGAAAGCTCCCAGGGTCCCACCGCTGGTTGCTCGTACCTACCCATAGTTGAACCACTACAGCAGGAGCCGCTTTCGAAACGTTTGGCAAGACTTGATCATTTGGACAAGATGCAGCTGTAGATTAACACTGAGGGACTGGGAAGAGAGGCCGTGCTTGCTCCAACGTTATATGATGTGATCACCTCCTCTCTGAATCCCGGTGAAAATCCCCAGCTGTGGCTGGGGAAGGGTATTTGTTAGCTGCTAAGTGACAAGTTACTTCTTTAATGGTAAGGCTTTCCCAAAGATGGAAAGAGAGGTATATTTTATTGAAACTTTCAGGTACAGTCTGAAAAATCTGGAAATAAAAGTCCTTGCTTTTTGAGTGACACATTATCTTTCTGGAAAGGGTACTGTAAATATAATTCAGTCGTGTTCTTACCTGGCATCACAGGAAAGTTGTTTGATTTTTCTTCTAGTATGCAAGTGTAAGTCTTTAAAAAAAAAAAAAAAAGAAGCACCTATGAATTATTACTGCAATTTCAATAGCTGTAGTAGATGCATTGCAGCCAAAAATCTATTTGAACTGTTTTTGCCGTTTCTATAGAGAAGTGTGTGATGCTGACTTACACTATATGTTATTAACAAGTTTTAGAGAGTATTGGAAAGATGAACGTTGTCAGGAAAACCTAATGAGAGAAACATAATTCTCTGAGAAGCCATCGAGTCTGAGTTTGCAATGGGGATGTTGGCTGGGCGTCAGAAGAAACTTTTTCAGCAGTAGAAACTTTCGTAACAATGAGGTATAATAAGTCTTAGCTCTCAAATCTCTCAAACATAATAACTGAAATCCTAGATTTTGACTCATTCAAGAACTAGAATGGTAATTGCAGGTGTGTTCTACAGTGCCAAAAAGAATAAGACTCATGACAGTGGATGACCCTTTGTTACTTTTATTTTCTTCTGATATGAAGTCTGCTGATTTTCTCTCAGATAAACTCATTTTACTGCAGGGAGGGTGACGTTACCTGTTACAGGAGTACTTTGGAAGGTGCTGTAAAAATATGTGAGTCTGGTTTTGATTTATGTCTTTAATAGTGAATTTCAGTGAAGGCAAGAACAGATGAATATAGAAACACTGAAGTTCTTCATAGAATCATTGAATGGTTCGGGTTGGAAGGGACCTCAAAGATCATTTAGTTCCAACCCCCCTGCCATGGGCAGGGACACCTTCCGCCAGATTAGGTTGCTCAAAGCCTCATCCAACCTGACCTTGAACACTTCCAGGGACGAGGCAGCCGCAGCTTCTCAGGGCAACCTGTTCCAGTGCCTCACCACCCTCATTGTAAAAAAAAAGTCTTCCTTAGATCTAACCTAAATCTGCTCTCTTCCAGTGGCACTCTTTGCAATATGTCTGCACACATTTAATGTTATTATCATGATGTCATTTTCAAAGGCAGTTTATGTATGGCAGTATTTATTTCCTGCTAGCACTTCATAGAGAATAACCACGAGTCTAAAGCAGTCTTGTTATGCTATGTAAAAGCAAAGTAACTGTGACAGTGATGTCCTAGCAACACAGTTGATTCACAGGATGTAGATACATGAGAGTTAAGGATCTTGAGCTAATATGACAGTATATGACAGCCAAAAGGGAGGATTTGCACTGTCTTCTCCAAATTGTGTTGCCTCATCTTCTCTTTCCTAGCCACGCTGTTTTGCCATTTGTGTATCTGTCTCTCCATGAGCCAGTTCACCTCAGGGATGTGTCAGAAATCTGAACCAAAAGGAACAGTGGATATTTTTCAGCTGGTTTACTGAGTTGCATCTGAAGGAAGAATCCAGACAGCAAAAAAGAAGTCAGGCTCTTCTTTGGAAATGGCTACAAATGACTTTGCTTCAGAAATGAAGATCGTTTGCCCCATTTTTCTCCATCTAATCTTTCAGAGTATTAGAACCAGACTTGGATCCGAAAGATTCAGGAGAACATCCCTCTAAGTCTTGTTCTCATCAATTCACTCCGTGAGTGTAGGAACAACTAGTCGTAGGATGGATAACTGTCCTTGTAGTTTGCAGTTTATTTTGATTCGATCTTGTCAGCTATGGATATAAAGCTGCGTATTTATTTCTTTAAAGAGCATTGCATTTTGAATAATCCTAGAGATACTTCTTGAGTCACTGTAAGATAATAGTATTAATGGTATATGTTGCTTTTAAAATTAGAGATCTTTGGTATGCTACTTTGGTGGAGAATCTAGCTTTTCGATGAAGATAGTTTCACTGTAGTGTCAGGGAAATCTGGCTCCAAATGGTTGAGCTGAAAGTGGATGTTAAGTCAAAGATGTTTGTTGAATACCTGAAAAAGAAAGGGAGACGAAAGTAACTTGAGTTTTTGTAAAAGTCTCAAAGTAATGGCGAAAACAGGGAATGGCAGGGAATTTACTGTTACAGTCTTCTATGAGGAAGTAGAGAGAAGTCATAGAAACAGTAACATATAATAGTAGAAAGTTTGGATACTGGAAAATACTTAATTTATTCTGAATATCTTGCCATCTACTGTTGTCCTGGCGCAGGAAATGGTTTGGTGTCTTGCTTCTCTTTAATCATCAGCAAGCAATAAGAAATGCCTGTGTCCATCCCTTACACTCTTGCTTTTAGACTGTGTTTTTGTCTATATTGTGGTACGACAGGGATTTTTTTCCCACGCATCTAAAAGGTGAATACTTTACTCAAGACAAGTTTAGAAGCGTAGGCTTTCCTTCTGTTTTTGCCTCAGCAGTGAAAGGAAAATGTTTGGCATGGCTCCAATTGTGCTAGCTTAATTTGAAGGACTGTCGTGTATCACCATGCTCTGAAAATTGCTTTCCATAAGTGATTTATCCATTTCTGGCATGGGTAGCTGGATGGTTACAGTACAGAGGCAATTAAGCATACTGAGAGAAATCCCGACTTAATTGCGTACAATGGTAAAACACGCTTTTGTATCAATGGGGCCAAGGTTTCTCATTGTCATCCTCGAGGGTCCCATGTCACAGAAAACAAGGAGAGCTAATCAAAAGTTGCATCAAAGTCTATTTAAGTTTCTCTAAAATGGAACACTTTTACTTCATTTGGTAATCAAAAAGAAACGTGGCTTATAGAATTATAAATTCAAGATTGTAATTTTATAAGCTAATCAACATAGCTTTAGTAATTGTATTACTGTCGTATTTATTAGCTTATATGTTCAAAGATATTACAAATAGTGCAGAGGTAAAGGCTGTGATTGCAATTCGCATAAATGATTGTTTTTGCAATAAATGTTTTTGGGTAAGTGGAGAGTAGCAAAGTTCTGGAAACAATAGAAAGTCTCTTGTGAAACATCTTCTGCTTTGGTTCCATCTATATTTAGGAAGCTCAACGCTAACGATTCTCCTTTTATTCTTTTTGCAGCTAATTCCAGCCTTCTTGGAGGTGGAGGAGGTGAGTCTTTCCTTAATGATGTATTTATTCATAAAAAACTGTGAAACATATGCTGAACAAATGTAGTGTTTAGTTGGTTATAAAATAATATGCGGTAACTTCAAAAGATGGAAATGTAAAATTACAAGATGGGAGAAGTCACCAAAGTCTATAACGTTTCGTATCGTCAAGGGTCAGGGTTTGTGAGTGCTGCTGAATCCGGTTTCCCTCTGGATTAGACTAGGGCTGACCTGTGCATGAGGCTGACTGAAACAAAGGGACTGAACTGCCTTGTGTTATGTTGTGTTTAAGTATTTAGGATTTTTAATGCGCTTCAAGGGAACTTTGAATGCATGTTAAATAAACAGTTATGAAAGAAATGTTAAATAATTAAAACACTGTAAAAAGTCATGTTAGTAAATTAATGAAGCTTTATCTTTGTACTTTTTTAATTCTTAAACTCAGTTGCTTACTCCGTTCTGTTTGCCAGGATACTCAAGCAGATTTCAGTACAAATCTTTGGTGCACGTAAGAGATGCTACCAAGGTTTCTACTAGTGAGACAGAGGTGCTCATGTGCATGTAGTGTGTATTGCTTCCAAAGATATGAATTCTGGTTTATTTCAGTAGATCAATGCTATTTTGCTTTTTGTAGCACTATAGTACTGTGGCTATAAAAGCTTGCATGAGTGTTAACCGTTCAGAAAAAAAACACCATGAAGACCTTGAGCTGAGTGTTTTGTGACTTTCTTTGCCTCCCAGAGGGAAGGAAAAGAGCTCAGTTCTGGAAATTTCACAGTGCAGGAGCGGTACAGGCAGAGACTAATCTTCCTTCCTGGCTGGAGTTAAAAGGACTTGATGATCAGAGCTTACATATGCAAGGGTAAAGGAAAGGGCTCTGTAAAAAGACAGAAGATCACTGTTGCTGTGAGCCTTGAGGATAAGTCATGGAAGCTTTTGTTTTAACTGAGCAGCCCTCCCTTACTTGTGGGCTGCGGAAAGGTGCTCGATAACTGCACCCGCGTGTCTAAATAAAACGGTTCGTGTTTCTCAGCTCTGCGTCGGGACAGTAAAGTACAGGGAAGCCTTACCTGGTAATCCTGTTGGATTAATCTGTTTCTTTTGATTCGAGTTAGTTGTTTGCAGTGTACTAAATTTTTCTTTGTTTAAAAGATAATCCTTTAAAAGGTAATCCTTCGCTAGCCGGCCGTGTTCCCGTGGAGCCGGCCGTGTACCTCCTCTTCAGCGCTTGCTCCCAGCTGGTAACGTCAAAAAAAAAAAAAAAAAAAAAATCAATGCGAATGTTCAAATTCTAATCAGGTTCCCAGAGCACTGCTGCCGTTGAAAGGATTTGACTATTGACTTTCCGTGGTATTTATTCAGCTGGACCGTACTTCTGAAGTTGACGTCCGTTCAGCGTGGCACTGGATAACATGGCTCTCCCTCTGTGGCAGATGGGACGAGCTCGTGCCACGGGTCAAGTTGGGATTTTTCCTGTGTAGTTAATTTATTGGTAATTAACACCACTCGTGCCCCCCCCCCCCCCACTTCCTGGTGTCCCGTCCCCTCAGGGCAGCCTGAGGTGATGGTGGCACACAGGGCTGGGGCAGTTTCTTTCTGCAGCCCCTCTCTCCCCTCCTGCCCTGGCATCGTTGGGGGCTTTTACATAAGTTTCCTCAGCCGTCTCAGGAAAGCTCCTGTGGCAGGTGGAGTTTTGGCACATGATGGGTCCCTTGGGGAACCGGCGGCAGGTGGCACAGGGCCAGAACTCCGTGAAACACAATCCCACACAATCCCAGATCGTTTAATCTCTGGTGGAAGGGTAACAACATAACCTCTTGCTCATGATGCAGGTAAAATTCCGAATTTGACTATTTTATGGCTTAAACGGACTACTGATGGTTGAGGGGCTGTGTTTGTGCTCTGGAGGTGCCACCCCTGGGTAGAGCAGCCAGTGCGTCCTGGGAGTGGGCTCCCTTAGGTTTTCTGAGTCTTTTGAGGAAAAATTGTGAGAATTTCACTGCCAAACCACTCCCAAGTTTGAGCAGCCACCGTGGGGTGCCTGTGGCTCCGTCTTTGGGTGCGGGCATTGGCCGTGCCCTTTGGGAGAGGGGCAAGAGCACGGGGTGTGCGGGCTGGAGCTCGCTGGGGGAGCACAAGATGGAGGCGCCCCCCCGGCTGGCCCACCCAGAGCCCCCGCCTCCTAGAAAAATGTCTCGTTACTGGCAACGTGCATTGCTCTGTGGAAAGGATCGCTTCGGTTCCAGTAGAATGGTTTTGGATTTTAAATCCTGGACGTATTTTTTTCCTTTTCCAGAAGGAAGTGGTGGCAGCACTCCATGTGAAATATTGCTGGTGAATTATTAAAACTTTTATATACGTAAACACCAAAGCCTTCTTTTGATTGCAGATGCTGAATATTTATGATAATGCATAATACCAGTGTAGATTCTCCAATAATGGGATTCAGATCTCTTCAGTAACGCTTGTTACTTTAATCTGTCTGTCAGTGCTGGGGGTATGAAAACGTTTTACAGAAACTGAAAACCAGAAATTTCTGCTTGTCCAAGCTCGTGCAACAGGTTTTGGGATTTTGAGCTGCTTTTGAGCTGTCCTATGCTTGAAATCTTTCCAGAATTGAACACAAAATAGTTGGAAATGGTTATATGAACACCCTGATCTAACATTTGCGAATGACTTAATATGTACATTAAAACCATCTTCTGGAGGAGACCTGTTGAGGAACCCGGTGGGCGATGTTGTCAGCAAACATAGCGCACAGGGCTGTAAGTTCAGGTGCTGGTGGTTTTGGGTGGCTGCTCATCATCCCCGCATCACCTCGGAGCCACATCAGGACGTCTGTGTACTTCGATTTCCCAGAGCCACAGTAATGATTTGGTTTTGCATTCCCCGTTTGAATGCTGTCTATTCATTTTCATGACCATTTGGAATGGAGAGATAAAAGTACAAAAGATACCAGAAACAATTTTTCACAGAACTGTTTAATCATAAAATCGAGAAACCCACAATAGAGTCTTAGAAGAATCTTTAGTTAAATATAGATGTCGAAGGTTTCTTTCTGCTTTTCAAATAACTCTGAATCTTCCAGGATTTCATTATGAGTTTGTTGAGTGAGCCTTTTTTCTTTTTCATTCCTAACTGTTTTTAATAATTGATTTTTAATTAGGAGGCATATTTCACTTTCAGGTCTAGATTTATCACACATTCAGCATCTCACTGCTCCTATTAACTTGCATGGAGCGTTATGACTTATTTGTGCATCATGTATTATTTGTCCCATTATGTTCAACAGTGCAAAGGTGAAAATTATTAAGAAAATGGCCTGCGTTTGGAGGGAGTAAGGAAAAAGCATCTGATATTTTGAGAAAAAATGACCATTTTAAAAAATGTATCATGAAGTTTTGGCTGTTGAGAAATCAAAATGCCCTATTTTGCATGGCAGTTTTTTTCTTTGCATTCTTTTACAGCTGTGTCAAGGAATGAAAGTGTGTGATTTCATGCGCTTTGTTAAAGTGAAGTGAGCAAGAGCTGAGATATTTTTCTCCCGCTTAACTGTTTTGGATAGTCTGTGAGGTTTTTGAGGGCTTATGCCCCACTGTCCCCACTTCATTTTCAGTTATTTTTCTTGGGATTCGTTTTTCCTTTACTTCATTTGCTGACTGTAATCAAGTTCTTGTTGCATGCTGATTTCAGGATTGGCTTGCTGTCTTTGACCTTAAATTGAGGTTATATTTAAAATAGCAAGCTAGGGATTTTTTTTTTCCCTCTCCTAAGATTTTGTTGCCTGTGCTATAGTTGGGAAAAGAGACATGATCGTTTACTGTGTCCTGTTATGAACATAGTTTTTGTCAGCTCAGTACTTGAAAATGATAATTTTGTCCTTAAAAACTCTTGATATAGGTTATATTCACAGTCTTTTGGAGGCATTGTTTGGACCCAGTTTAAGTTGGTTGCCCCAAACGATCTGTCTGCTTTTCTGTTTCTCTGTGTCTCTCCATCCCTCTCTCTTTTTTGGCCAGTGTAACTATGTCTTTTCTAGGGCTTTTGCTGGCATGGAAAAAATTAATTCCTATATAGCCGTAAGTATGTTAGCGTATCTTAAATGTAGACCAGACCTACCTCTCCAGTCTGCCAAGATAGGGTTTGTAGGCATGTCATTTTAAGCAACTGCTACGGCATGAGGAACTTGTGTTCGTGATCGCAGTGGGGAACTGGGTTTCTCTGTACGTTATCGGGTGGGCTCCATTTTAAAAGTGGGATTTGCTTCCCTTCTTTGTTCGCCTTTCCCTCTATGTTAGGTTATAACAGTGGTGAAAAAAGTGTTTTGTCCTGTTAGAAAGAAATTACCACAGATTGACTTCTAACCTGGAAAACAGGTTTATCAGGAGGGAAATGAGCTATTCAGTGGCTGGAATCTTTTGCTGACCCTGAGCACGGAATCGCATGATGCAGGAGACGGACTTTGTGTGAGGTCAGTGTGCCGCTTCAAAATGCGAGCAGCCACGCTCGCCTGCATGCCAGTGCCTAGTGCCACATCAGCCCAAGGGGCTTTCTGAGATACAGCTGTGGATCTGGCAGATGGGACACAGGGCTGGGTTGAGCATCTGCACCTTTTCAGAATGACAGCTGAGGGTCAGATATGTCACTTTGTCTAGGGCAGCTAAGTACCACTAGGTACCAGTGTCTGAGCGTCTGGATTGTACCACTTGGATCCAAATTGATGGTGGAGTTGTTCATCTTCAGACACGAGTATAAGCAGGTGTGTAGCACAACCATCGTGGCTGCTGCTAATGCCATAGAAATAGAGAATAACTGCTGTAGGGTGCCGTGACTTCTGCAAAGTCACAGGTGTTTGCCAGGCACCCTGTCTATTTATCAATTAATTACAGGCTAATGAGTTCAAAAGCCAGTGGTTATCCAATCAGTAGTGGCAGGAAGGAACAGCTGACACAGATATCTTTTCTTGACATCCCTCCCCTTGGCCAGGGATAAAGTTTTTATTCTCACAGCTGAGACTCAGATACACTACTAACCATTTCCAGCTGCCTTTGGATAGTTAAATCTCTACCAAAAAAAATAAAAGGAGATTTTGCACTGTCTGAATAGTAACTTGCCATCAGCTTACATGGCAAATGAATATTCATGGCACTGAGAAGTCAAAGGTGTACAAGAGAAAATTGGAGGCAGGGATGAGACCACTTGCAGAGCACCGCATAGCAAAGTACAAGGAGGATACTTTAAATATTCGACTGGCCCGTTCATAAAGTATACGGGAAGAAGACAAGCCTGTTTTATCCTGAACCAGGATGAGATGCTCTCTGTTTTGGATTTCACAGAGCTTGGGCTTGATATTTACATAATTTAAATGCAAGTGAAGCAAGGGTTTAAATCCAAAGTTCAAATTTGTGCATGACGTGTGCATAACATGAATGCATCCCTTGAGAGGAGAAAAAAGAGTTTGGGCAAGGAGCACTGACAGGATTCTTTCATCAAGAAAATAAGCATTATTATTTTGTATTTTTTAATGTCAGTCTGTTGGCATTTTCTCATATCGTGTCAAATGCGTTTGTCAGATGGGGGTGTGCTTGCAACAAATGGCTTCATGGAACAAATGTGCTTTATCTGGGATTTCAGCTAGCTTCAAAAGCTTTCCAGTGCTTTGTACATTGCGTCATCATATCTTAGGTATTTAGATAATAGCTGTGAAGGTACAAAGATTTTCCTAGCGAATAATGATCATGTAGAACTGATAATTTAAGGCAAATGGCCATTTGCCTTTGTTGCTAATTAATCCCTTTCTGCTAGAAGATTGCTGCTGCAATTCTGTAGGGTTGTTAAAGTGTTTTATCTCTTTTTACTATTTGCATGCTGTTCTTTTTCATCTCTGTAAATAGAGTGGGTTTGAGAGGGCTGTATCCACCAGTTCCCCCACTGTGACAGTACATCAGCCAATTAAAATTTTAATATTTACACATTTATCTGTTTATTTATTTCTGTACAACTACAATGCTAGATCCATTGGTAGACCAGTAGCTCAGTGTAGACTGTACCCCTTTCAAGGTGTTTGGTTCAACCCAAAATCTTGTTATTATTTGTCACCTTTTTGTTGGATTAGATCAAACCAAATAGATTTCTCTATAATTTAGCCACTTTCCTATTCCAACTTCCTATGTAAGCAAAGTCTTTCTTTTCAGGTCAGCTATTCTTGAAGTGTTTTTTCTTTCGTCAATCTGTGTATGTATATTTGCTTTTTGCCTTCTGTTATTGCAATGGATATTTCCCTGTGAGTTCTAGTTCAACTTTAATTAAAATTAGTGGGTTTTATCATTTTATATTGCATCTAGAGACATAATGATGATAGCTCTGTAAATGAATAAGCATAGTTTATTTCAAAAGACCCTTAACCCAAGCTGCCATGACTGTTTTTAAAGTGTGTGCTCTGCTTTATAGAATTGTTTGAGTTTTTATTTTTTTTATTATTATTGTAGTTTAAATATGATGTATATTTTGCTCTTTGCCTAGATAGGGTGCTAACTTCCTTTCTCCAGTCATTTTATACATTCTTATGGGTAATAATCATAAACAGGAAGTCTCTGGATTGATTTTAAGTATTTCTTAGTTGTTTCCTAATTGTATCCTGTTAATTACACTTTCCCAGCAGTTACTTAAAAAATAGATAAATGATGTTTTGCTCTTTACAGGAACCGACACAGGTATGTGATCAGGTGTTAAGTTTCAAACGTGCACATATACTTGTTGATCTACATAAATGACTCCTCCTAATGTTGACTTCTTTACAATATGTGTTCAGCCTGTGGTCCTTGAAAGTGGTGCTCCTATTCCAGCCAGTGGTACAGGAACACGACTGTATGTTTCTGTCATGAAAATAATCTAAAATTTAATGTGTCCAGGTGTACTAACTCACTGCTTCCCTCAGCCTTTTAATGTTGCTGCTGTGTCGACTTAATTAGGCATTAGAAGGTGATGTTTTATTTTTCACTCATCAGTTACCGAATGCTGAGTCCACAACACTCCGAGCTCCCACTTAATTGTGAGGCCTTTTTCTTACTCCGATGGACTGTCACCCTGACTCTCCTTGTTTTGTTTGATTTTGCGATGAGGTAATCAGTGTTATGTACCTACGACTGAAAACTGAACATACACAGTTTCTGCCAATATACATACATATTCGTATATGTGCATGTCACTATATATATTTGTGACTGAGTCTTGCAGTCTTTTTAGAAAGCCAGACTTTGTGTGTGTGTGTGTGTGCGCACACATGCGCATGTCTATAAATAAAAATATGGCATTAATTTTGTTAGGCTGGGAAAGACCTTTAGTTCATGGTCATTGAAAATTTAAGGTGCTCTTGATGAAAATCCAAGCCGAAAAGGCAGGCAGTTACGTAAGCAATGTATTTCTTTCTTTTCTCCTTTTTGTTTCATGTTATGGGACAGAGCTGCAAATCAGGATGAGAGGTCACAAACCTTCCCTAATCCACAGATACCACATGATGAATAAGGCAATTCACGGTGTGTTCATTATGTGAATTGGACATATACTCTGAAAATGATAAACGCTTTTTCCACATATAGAGAAATACTACATATATGTCTCACATATATGTCTTGCATGCAGAAAATACAATTATTTTTTCATTTACCAAGGTGCTGCTCAAGCATCTAAGGATACTTCTGTTGAGGCTCTCCCCCTGTGGTTGAAGGTGACGAGCACAGTTCCCAGGGTGAAAATAGAGTCTGGGAGTGCAGGAGATGAGACGTGTGGCTATGTGCAACAATGAGATTATAGCAAGTCAGGCATTGGAAAAAAAAAAAAAATATATATATATATATCTCTCTATATATGTGCCAGTCTACAGAAGACAGTTTTTAAAATTAAGCGTTTGGTTGGTTTCCTTAAAAAAAAAATCTGTAAATTGCAGCACTCGTCAAAGTTGTTCGGTTTCACGTCTGACAACCTCGACAGTGTCCCTTTTGCTGAGGTAGGAATGAGGCGAGCGCTGCGGTGAAGGCATGTTTCGTTAGGCTCAAACAGGGGTGGTGAGGTTTTTAAATCTGTTTTCAGATTGAAGCTCTGCAGCTATTTTCCTGGTCCTGTAACAGAAGCACTGACTATTCAGCAGGAGGGAAACGTGAAATGCAATTTAAAACATTTAAAAAACGTGTTTGTTTATTTTTACAGCCGATATTAAAAGAAATAGAACAAAAGAAATAAAGGAGTGCTGGAGGTACTAGACTTGTAGACATAGAGACACTTTTGAATAATAGACCATTTACTGAAGCTTTCACACTGGTGTGCCTAAATATAAACCAAAGACCTTTATCAGTAGAGAGTTCCTTAAAAGTGTCTCTAAGCCCTAAACTCCTCACTTTCTACATCAAATGTATATGAATTATATAGGTGTGAACAGCAAGGCATGAAAAATTAGTAACAACTAGTTGTTGATTCTTGTTGGTTATTCTTTTTAAAATGTATATGTGTCCAATAAAATGAAAATATGGGCATTGTGTGTCACTAGCACCTCCCCAAAGGCGGGAGAAGAGGAGGAGACAGCTGTAACTACTTCTGCTGATGGACTCGGGCATGAAAACTCGCGTTTCCCAAGGGTTACACTGGAGGTTGTCATCGTCCTTAATGCCCCACCTCTCGTAATGGAAAGAATTTACCATAGTTTCTTCTTTTTGTTTCTAATGAAAGCAATTATTTCTTAGTCACCACATTTTTAAAGAAAATCTGGAATAAAACCCAGGATTAAACTATAGAGGCAAGCAAAAACCAAATACCAAAATTACTGATATTATAGAAAGAGTTTACAACTCTCTTCTTGCTGCATAGAATGGAGGATTACGAAATCAGTCTGCATTCACCTCTACCTTCTACTTCAGTTTTTTTGCTCTTTCCACAGAGCTTCACTACCCATTTATGAGTCGCTCTTTGCTGATCACATTTTTCCAAAGTTCCTTTGTTCTGTGCAAAAACTTACAGATTATAACATGCAGCTTTTCAAAAGCCAAGAAAATCCAGCAGAGCAGCTGGCAAGATGGTTCAGTCTTGGAAAGACCTGCCCTTCTTTGTTTCTGTGGCCCTATCTTTGCAGTTCTCTTCTTTCCAGTTTTGAGAACCTTCTGTCAAACAGTATAAAGTGGAATGAACTTTTGGCATTATTAAAAAAAAATGAAATGTGGTGATTGCTAACGAAGGATTAAAACTCTTGCATAGATGGAACTGATTTTTAAGAGACATTAGTGGAAAACCTGCACGTACAAGTCTGTCTTTGCAGTTGCTCGTCTTTTCTAACTGATAAAATTGGATGGTAATGCAGCTTCCAGTTAATTTTCATTCTCATGCCATTCAACAAGCTACAAATGATGCTCCTATGATTTAAGAAACAAATAAAGCTTATACACACTCGCCTCTCTCCCTCCCTTTCTAGGGCTTCAAGTTTAGCCTGAATCACTTTGTAGATTCAATTTAGACTTTATTTTTAAAATCAGTTGTAGTGGGGGAACATTAAACTGAGGTGTGAAGTAACTGGGGACAGGAACTGCTGAAGAGGGCTTTGATATGAAAGAAAACACATGATGAACCTCATCCATTGAGCGTTATTATCACAGAGTCTAAATGCTCCACAGACCTGTGGTGCATTTATCCTAATTGCTGTGAAACGGAGAAGTAGTGTTTTCTCCATTTTACAATTGGGAAAACGAGACAAAGAAAGCGTATGTTTTGCAGAAGGTCCAAATAGAAAAGAGCAAAACTCAGCTCTCTGAAGGCAAAGCTTAACTCACTGGGGTTTCATAATGCTTGAATCAGTTTTGCAAATAGGCATTTTGATTCCTATTTGGAAGGAAGAGGAATTTTAATTTTAGTACTGGTTTCATGGGTAGAGACAGGATGATATTTGGAAAAAGAGAAAACATGCTCTACTGAGAGCAGCTTTCTGACAATTAGACCTTAATTGGTTATACAGCAAATTCTCTAAAGGAATGGCAGAAGGACCACCAACTGGAAATAAGATACTGCTAGATAACCAATTTTACACTAATGGAGATAACATTGGAATATAGGAAAAATGTGATGTATTTGAGGCTACCGCCATTAAGAATTCTAAATAGGCAGCAATTCACTGTTTTATTTGGGGCTTTTCTGTATTAAGGTAGAGAAGGGCTGGTTGCTTCTAATTTGAATTTGTGAAGTTTTAATACAAAAGCATTTTAAAATCTTTTTGATGACAAAAAGAGAGGGTCTTCTGGATTAAGAAAGTATCAAGTTTTATTATTGACTAAATCTAGCCTGTTCCAACAGCAGAAGAGTTTCAATGATTCTCCCCTTAAAAATGCTACCTTATAATTATGTGTAAAATAGTCGGGTTATTTTCTTTACAAAGTCGCCTTATTTACATCTTTTTTCTTGTTCTAATGTGAATGCCTTGAAATGTTTAGAGTTTATCATTCCAGTTTCTTTTAAAGTTAATTTATCTTTTTAAAATTCAAAATCATATTTTTGCCATTTGGGCTGACAGATCCGTAGTGTTGTAGTTTTGGCTACATATACAGTAGCAAAGAACAAAATATTTTTTGTCACACTTCTACTGTTACAGTTCAGTCTGTTCCTTTTACATTATCAGCTCATTTCCCTGGGCTTCACAGAGGCATCTGTTTTAATTTTTATTGGGCAGGGCTGCAACTTAGCAAACTCATGTAAGCTTCACAAATCATTCACAAATGTGGATGATTAAATCAATTATGTCTTGGCTGAGTGATCTATGACTGTATTATACGCACACAATGTTAAAAGAATGTTATTAAGGTGCAAAACCGAGTACTTAAAGTTAGGAAGTGCCAACATTAAAGTTGCCTGCGGGCTCGCAGTCTCTATGCATTTATGTATTATGATATTGCCTCCAACTGTACAATTGCACTGTTTTTCCAGCTGGAACCTCATCTCAGTCATCCTCTTTGTTCCAAGCATAAACCGTGTTTCACTTTTTGTGTACTTCAACTCTGGTCTGCAAACCAGTATTTGCTATGGTACTTAGCAGTTTAGTATATAATTTCTGAAGTAAATTAAAGATTTCATAGGTAATATACTTGTATTCCCCAAAACAATGGTGTTCTCTTTACCAAAAGGCGGTGGGGCGGGAATAAAAAGGCAAAGCAGAGATTAAGTTCAGAATTGGAATTTTAAGGCCCAAGCTATGCCACAGGGGTCTAATTTCTGTGAAGAAATGGAAGCCCTTGAATTTCAAAATGTATGTCTGGTAAATTCCAAGTGATTCTGCAGACTGGCACTTGTCCATCAACTGAGGATGTAATGTGACGTTATAAATTGTCAGACTAAAATGCACCTTGAGCTTCTCACCTTCTCTACTTCTTATTCCCAGTCCCACTTACCTGCGTTTTACAGTTTACTGCTCCCTTAATCACATCCGTTCAAAAGTCTGTTGGCCTAAATCTGCATATTAAAGAAAGATTGGTTTTAAGGAGGATTTTCACGGAGACAATTTCAGACTGTGGGTTTAAAAAAAGCTTGCTTTGACATGATTAAGGAGCGGAGAGCTGGCGGAGGGAGGAGTGATGGGTGTGGAAACAAGTGTGAAGAGGAAGAGATGAGTGATACCTTCCTCTGCTGCTGGGCACGTTGTAATGTGAGACCCTGTTCTCAAACGTTTGGAGTGGGGGGAGTGGGTGTCCACTTTCTAACTTCCTACCTTAATGTTCACTTCTGAAAATCAGCCTCCATATCTAACCGGTTGTGGTTTCTCTCTGCTCCTGGCTCATTGTCTGATTTCTTTACTGGGAAATAGTTCAGTTTCAGTCCCAGGCCAATTTCCCAGGTCCTCTCTCCCTGAATTTGTGTGTCTGTGCCCTTTCATTGCCAGCTTCACTCTTATGCCATATCTTAATCACAGCTTTAGTCACCAGTCTGTCTCATCTTGAACTATGCCATCCACCCCTAAATGCAGGTAGTGCCCCTTCTTCCTTTCCCCAGTTTGTACTGGGAAGAAGGGAAAAGCATTCTGAATGGGCAGTAATTTGTTGAGCCAAATGAATTCATTATTCAAGCACATGAAAGAGAACTGCCAATTTCAGAGTGCTGTAAGTGAAGAAGTTTATGAAAGCTTCTGTTATGGTTGTCACCTCTGTTTATCTTTTAATCACAATTCTGATTTAAAATGCTTAGCCCAACCTAGCTGTACCACGGTGGTCACCCCCTCTGCTGTTCCGCTGCTCTTAGGAATGAAGGCAGTATTGTTGGTGTAAAGGGATAAAACCCCTGGTGTTACTCCCTTCTTTGTATTTCTTCAACCTCGATGATTCGGCAATAATTTCTCTGCAGGGATTATTTGTTCAAGGGTGGGGCCTCTGTTCAATCCAGATATAACCCAGCTGCGGTGGAATTTCGCCTCTTCTCTGGGTTTACCAGCAATTAGCGCTTCAGCCAGGACTGCCTGCCCTCCCAGAGAACAAAAGAGTCAGTAGAAAACTTGTCCCTTGAAATGACAGCTGGACAAAGAATTGGCAGATTTATCAGACAATTATTTCGAGTCACTTTGTACAGAAAAGTGGAGTAGCATGGCCTCACCATGGACAGAGGTGAGACCTCTTATATGTAGACAGCTAGTGCAACGGGTGCCAAAAAAATGGATATTCTTAATAACACCAGGTACAGATAAGAGTCATATGTGAGTTTTGAAGGAAATTTGCTCTGATGACAGGTCGGTTTTTCATCAGGAGCTGGAAAATTGCAAACATATGATTATTCAAATAAGATAATATCTGCAAATAGGATATACTAAGCAAATACTGTAAAGTTCATATGCAATATTATAATCTTCTCCCTTGAGAGTTGATTCAGCAGGAGCATTTGAATTTTTTTAAAACGTAAAGAATGTGGATGTTCAGGGGAAATTGTTTCATTATAAAGGAAAAATGTACCAATGCACATCAAATATTAAATAGGATTCTCTCTTTTTCAAAATAAATTCCCAAATTCGATACTATAAAATTTTAACAGTTGTGGAAGAGCTCCCGGAAGACCCTTCATTATGTCTCATTATTACAGCATATGTGAGGCCATAGTACCCTTGGTTGCCATAGTTCCTTATTTAATCAAGAAAAAAATGTTTCATGGCTGCACAGCTGGGTCACCTTATGTATCTATAGTTTTCTCCAGAAACAATCATATCTGGGCTCCCTACTATCTTAATGTGAGTTTTGCTTCAAAAATTCATAAACCGTACTTCTGATTTTTTATTTCTTGACTACATGGTAAAGTTTAAGGTCAGACCACAATTTTGCCGAGTGCTTCACTGGGTTTTCTTGATAAAGGGAATGTTTTTTTCCTTGCGAGGCCAAACGTGATTGCAAGCTTTTGCTTTTGCAGCACAAGGAAGGCAGAGAGGCCACAGTGGTGGGTGTGACGGGTTTACCATCAAGCGTATGGTTGTGTGTTTAAAAAAAACAACAACTGAGTTCTTAATTATGTGGTTTTCTTTCATTTATGTTATTTAGAACTTAATACTTCTTATGGAACAAGTCGTATCTTGTCTTTTCTGGAACTGCTATCAAATAGCAGTTTAAATATTACCTAGCTTCAGGTGGTAGGTTTAGTTAAATATCTGCCCGGACAGGGGAGACGCTGTGAGGAAGACTTGTTTGGCTTTGCAATATCAGTGGTGATGTTTAAATAACTTTACAGGCATGAAATATCCAGGAAGGCTGCTGTAGTCTCTAGCAGCTTCTTGGAGCGAATTAATGCCCTAATACTCAAGGAATATTTACAGTTTAATAATTGAGGAAAGTTGATTAAATGTACAAAGCATTTAAATACCTGTTTTAAGCTCACATTAATTCCTGACAAATTAAAGTACCTTGGCATTTAGAGAATTATAAACAGTAAGTAACTAGCAGTAAGTTTGGGCCTTAGAGCAGTGTGAACATCGCATGTGAAATACAACATTTGGGTCCACAGGCTGTGATGTACATGGTTGTATTTAGTCATACTGGCTCCGATCTGTCATGGTGGTGGGATGTGAAGATTTGTGAGTACCGTTCCCCCTGACTAAAATGGTAGGGAGACAACTGGAAAAGTTCTTTTTTTATTACAGCCGTGAGGATGGTTTCTTTCCCTCATGCGACTCTGCACACAGACATGGGAGCTGCTGATCTTTAGCAGATCTATGTAAGAATATCCCAACTATTTTAAAAGATTCCATATATCATCATAGGAAAGTAAGGCTGGATCAGCCAATGTTGCTTTTGCTGAGGTCACTCCTGGTGGATACTTGTCACACTCTTCCTTGTGTTCGTGCTTGTGGCTCTGCAACTTCTGTAGGCAATCTTTTCCAGTGCATCACTATCTATACCATTGCGCCATTGAAACATTTTTCCTTGGAATCTTTTTTTTCTTTTTGTTACAGCTTTAAGCCTGAAGTGATTCCTGTCACTTTGGGGTGGGGGATGGAAAAAAAGTTGTTACAACATCTTATCTGTGAGAAAAGCAGATGCCTGTGAAGCAGCCCACAAGGCTAATGATGAAGGATCAGGACACGTAAGAAATTTGTAGACTCATTAGTTTGTTCCAGGCTGCCCAACCTGGTTTTGCTTTTGTAGCACAAAATGTCTGAAAACGAAAGTACACTTTCTGAATGTCTGGAGAGAGAGAGAGAGAGACAAGATGACAGCAGTACTCCTGCCTGCTCCTTTGTGAGTACATCTTCCCTGGATGCAGTTGCCCTGAAATTACAAAAGGGTGCAAATGGCTGTCTCCTCCTCATCTGTGGGAATAAATCAGACATGAGAGTTGTAGGCTTGGCAGTTAAGCGTTTCCATTTGTAGAACACTGACATACTAATGATGGTAATTTTGCATTTGTTACTACACGCCTAATCTAATTAAGTTTTTCTTAGGGTACAATTGTTGTTTTCTGTATTTAATTATGTAAGCACCAGGTGCAAATGTTAACAGTAGCTGAATTCAGAAGGAAACCTTTTATCTTTGTGTTATGCAAGACCTTTTTTCTATATCTTTAATTTTGCAGTTAAAAAAATGCATATGATATTTGGTTGTTCCGAGGAGTTACAAACGTTTCTGATTGATATACATAGGAAACACTAATGAGGACTAAAAGTTCACATTACTCTTAGTTTAAATGTGTTTAGAACTAATTATGAGCTCTGTATTTTTGGTTTCAGGTGTTGCAATAGTTCAGACTCCTTTTCCCAGCTATACTGCTGATTTTGAGCGTTGGCAGACTTCCCACACTCCATGACAGATCTGCCCCTGTCTACCTGAAAAGGTCTGAACTACATAGGGGTCTGTTGTCTGAATCTGAATTTCGTGGAGCACTGGTAAAACTGCTTCTGTGGCTGCCAGCCCAGCTGTGACCGGTTTGCCACCATTTCATCAATGCTTTTTCAGACATTGAAAGAGAGTTTTCAGTAGAATTCTTTGCCTGGAATGATAAACCCAAGTATTATTTTTAAAGCTCAAGGACCTGAGCTTTGAAATGATGTGAAAGACTGCTTGGAGGCAAGTGACTCTCACAAGGTTTTGAAAGTACAACATTAATTTTTAAATAAAATAAACAGGAATTGCAGTACAGATTTTCACCTGTAGAGTGGTAATTATTTTCATCTATTAGGTAAAAATAAGTAAAACTTGTATTTTCTAGTTTCTAGTCATTCATTAGTCATCTATGTTTACATGTATTTAGGATTAAGTGTAACAGAAAAATTAGTTAAATGGTCAATATGTGTTTATTCTAAAGCATAAGGTGCCCATAAAACATTCCCATTACTAATGAAGGAAAATTGTCTATAGAAGCATTTTTCAGCCTTTTCTACGTTGTGAATGACTGTACCTTTTGTAGGAGAAGTATGACCTGCATGTACTGTGAGTTTAAGCCTACTACCAGCATGCCGCCTTCTCCTAGTTTTCGTGGATTCCTTCAAAGTAGGATTTTAAACCCCCTGTGGACCACAAGTCAGTAGTAGTGACCTGAAATATGCTACCTGTCACTTAAAGATCCCCCAAACCTCCTGTGCTTCATGGTCACTTCTCATTGGGCTGTGAAATATGGTTGTACGGTTGAATGTTGAACTGGTTTTGGTTTAGAAACATAAAGGTTCACATTTATACTGGTGTAAGATTGACAGCATCCATTCTGTTTATTTTAGATCCAAGTAAACAAAGAAACTGGTTCTGATAGGTGTTTGGAATGAAGCTTTCCAGTGTTGTTAATGGTAGAGATTTCTCCCATCCCTGCCATTGTTCGTAGAGACCTCAGTTAGGTCGAGTTCGGTTTGTTTCTTACCCTTCAAGCTTTCAATTCAAACTCCATCCCTTTGATGGGTTATCACTAAATTTGTTCAGAGGCTTCCATTTCTTAAGGTAGCCTTTTAACTACTACTGATTATGCATTGCATCAAAGAAAAGTGGTTGAGAACTTTAAAACCACAAATAAAATATACATCAATGAGGTACAGTAATGGGTGCTAACATACAGTTTCTTCAGAAAGAGCCCTTTAGGGATAGAAGACCATGTTTCAGGTGATGTGAAAAATAGTAAGCTTGACTTCAGAGAACAGCTTGCTAGAGTTAGTGGTCGGGTTTTACTAAAAATGAATTTTAAAAAGATTAAAATAGGTATGTTTAGTATTAGTTCATGAAAATCTTCAAATTAGTATCAGGCTACACGGCCTGCATGCTGATGGGAACAATAACTTGTCACTTAGTTCCTCTACTTTTTTCGCTTTTGGATTCAGTTTTCCGTTATTCCTGGTCCAGGTGTTGTTTTTTTCCCCAGAAGTACAATGATTTATTTAGGTGATAATACACAGGCTGCGATATTTTAGAAGTTGATATCTGTTTACTTGTAGGGGTGCTTGCAAAAAAAGAAAATAAGACTATCTTGCAAAAAGTATGCTGGCCTCATTAGGTGCAAAAGTGTCTCAAATGGCCCTTAAGCAACACTTTGGCTTCTCCAGCTTCTCAGCATGAAAACATGCCTAAGTTAGTTATATTATTTCAGGACAGTGAACAGCTTGCTTCAGAGCCAGCAACTGTGTTTATTCTTTGGTTTTAGTTTTTCTCCCAAATGAAGAATGTCACTCTGCATTGTTTACATTTACATCTCAAAACAATTAAGCTAAAACAGCTTCATAAGATTTGGAGCTGGCTTTCTCTCAGGGAAAGCTTTATGTTTAGTTTCCAGAGTCATGCAGTAAATAGACTTATTTTTGTTTTTTCAAGCTGGTGCGATTGCATGTGTGTTCATCTTTCTGAAGAGGTTTGAATGCTGTTGATTTTGAATTGTGCACATTGGCAAGGAAACTTACTCCTAATTTCTGTATAGTGCTTTAATTATCTTTATGAGAAGAACAACTAACTGATTTATTGTATCTTTGGGGATATTTTTTATTATATCTTTGGGGATCTCACTGAAATACCTTTTCGTGAAGAAGTAGAGTAGAAAACAGTAAAAGCTTGCTTCCCTTTGATTACAGGATCAGGTACGAACAAAATTCAGAGACTTTATTCCTTGTGTTTTTCTGTGTCCTTGTATTATACCCATCTATTAAATATATGGAGAACTTTTCCAGTCTGAACTGAACTTGATTTATAACACAATTGTATTGTTCTAGTGCTTAGTTGCAGGAATATTACCATATATAGGGAACTTTAAACAGACCCAGTGTTGCTAAGTTCCACGGGACCACCCTGCTCTCTTTCATTCCTTCCTCATTTCCACATTTCATCAACCGACTCCTATACAGTCACAATACACGTTGCTGAGCGTGCAGTCCAGTATTTCTTTGCTCCCTGTTGCAATAACTGGCATTTCTTTCTCAGTAGACAAACCTGTAAAAGTGATTTTCCTGTAGGACAAGCTACTGGGGTAAAAATTTAGAAGAAGCTGTAAAGTCGAAGACATTGTCAGCGTTCTCGTTTCTGGATCCTGATTGTGTTTTCTCCTTGTGGAATGAAAAGGGGATGCCCGAGGTGGCTGTACGAATGAGCTGCCCGCGGTATGCCGTTGCTTCCTCCTGCCAGTCTTTAGCAAGGGCAAAGCCTTGTTTCAGCCAAGAACACCAAGTGGTTTGTTCCAGATGTGCTATACGGGTCGTGCGGACATGGGACTGAACAGAGCAGAACTATTATAGAGCTGCTTATATGGCTGTCCGCCATAATGACCGGCTGTCCAGGACCGTATGAAGACCTTCTGAAGCATGGGCAACACAGGACATCGTTTTTTTTATCCTGTGTATGTTTTTCCCTATGCATATACTGCCTGGGCTCTTTGAAGCAGGAACAATACCTTGCAGACTGTGTCCATCCCCCATCCTCTGACCTGAGCAAGTCCCCTGTGAAGAGTCCCAGAGTGTTTTCATATCCCTCTGACGTGCCACGGAACAAAGCAGGTGTGAAACAGAGCAAATGCGGGCTCAATCCTTTGCAAATTGAAGGAGACCCTCATTTTCTTCCAGCTGCTTGTCATGTCTGTTCCTGAAGGTTGTCCCTACAGAGCTCGGGGACAACCTGCTCCCTGGAATTGGTTAAGTGCTGAGCAAAGACAGGCATCAGGCTGTGAGAGAGGTGCTCCTGGTTCCCAGGGCCGGTGGTGTCACCTCTGACGTTCCCTGTGCCCCTGCTTCCTTCCCGCAGCAGCAACAAGAATGATCGGCGTCATTCCTCCACCGGTTTTGCAAACGGTGCAACCACGGTTAAGAGGTCTGCTGCCAGCAGGGGTTCAGAGGGCACCAGGCAGGATTTAGCCACTGTTGCATATACAGTTCAGAATAATTTTCTGCTTCTTTGATAGTTTTTGATGTGTTTTATTCAGTTCCAGTCTAATCAAGTGAAATGTTTTAGCACATTGTCTTTCTGCAGACTTTTTACGGAAGGCAAATCTAATCTTTCTTAAAAAGAAAAAAATAATTCGCCTTTCATCTTTCCAGGGAGATCACTTTATTCATGTGTAGTGACCTGGCTCAACATTTGATAACTAGTGTGTCACTGAAAGTTCCTCATTACGGTCCCAGCTTGCAGACCACCTGGAGTGCTTCATTATTAATGTGAACTTCAGGTTAAATTTTTAGATCTGTGCAGGTGCATTTGCACTATTCATTGCAGGCTGGTGACACATGCCTCATGAAGGGACAAGCGTGCGTGAGGCTGAATGTGTCTAAAGGCATATGGAGCACTTGTTCTTTTGACACCAGCCGTATGAGGAATGTAAGGACAGAGGCTGGAGCTCTGTGTTGATTATAATCTAGCTTTTGCTTTCCTAGGCAATCATTCTTTGATATATAGGCCCTTAATCCCAGCGCCTGGAGAACAGAAGTAGAGAAGTCAGAGAGGGGAGGATAAAGGGGAAGCCACACTCCGGTTAAAGCCAGTAACATGGGAAAAGCTTAGTTCTTATTCCAGACATGAATGTATCTTTGGATGTAGATGATAGTTACATGGCAACCAGACACTGCAGAGCCCTCCAGACTGCTACTGGTTGTAGTGCAAGATGTAAGTAATCCTGCTGATGCAGCTACGATGCTGTTAAGACGATGAGTTTAGGGACAATCTTGCATCTCCTTGATGAAAGCTTAATTTTGACTGTTTTTTTGCAGTAGTTGCTTAAACCACCTAAACTCCACCAGCCAGCCATCTTTGCCTGCTGAAATCAAATAAGTGACCTGTTGAATTAAATCTCTGATTTTAACGGGCTTGTTTTATCATCTAAATAAATAAACCAGCAAAAGATAATAGAGTCTGATGTCGCATACAGAACAGAGCTCTGTACAGTCGCAGGGTTATTCATTGTTTTCCCTGAGTTTTTGTTTGAGGGTTATTTTTCCTTTCTTAAGGGGGAATTTCTTTGGGGATTTCTCTCTCTCTCTCTCCCCTCCCATCTGTTTTTTTTTTTGTTATTTGTTTTGTTTTAAAAGAAATATGGAAATAGCAATAGTGGGAGGAGAGGTGGATTCATATGTGCAATGGAGTTGGAAGGACAAAGGGAGATGGGCTGGAAAGGAAGGGGAAAAGAATGGTGACAAGTGTGTGAAAGGGAGTGGGAAGAACAGGAAATCTGAGTGTGGGATTGAGAGCACTGGGAAACATGGGCAGGAATAAATTGGTCGGGGAAAGAAAACTCCTGAAACACGTTGTTTTCTTTAAAGATGCTAGCCTTAGTACAGTAAGATAGCCTCCACTTTACTCATTGAGGGCTGGATCTTGACATACTGTACCTGCTTAAAACCGGTAATAAAATACTTTTTTTTTTTTTTATGAAGAGCTAAAGCACCAAAATGTATTTCCTCAATAGCTTAATATTTTCAACAAACTTCTCTCTCAAATGCTGAAGGATTAATGGCTTTAAAACCTTACACAATTGTATGCAATTTGTGTAGTTGAAATCTTCCTAGTCATTTTACTCTTATTTAAACTGAACATATGCTGATTGGTTTTTCTTTGCACGTGTAAAGAGCAGTGCACTGGTTTTCTGACAAGGTATCGTAGCACCTGCTTTAGTTGAGTTGAAAATAGCATATATTCTGAAAATGGGAATGTGAATTACTTCGGGGGTAAAATTTGGTTTTGGTGACTAAGGTGGTCATGATAGTCTGCTTTGAATTGAAAAGCTAATAGAAAATCAACAGCTCTGATGATACTGTAACCACCACAGACTAGAAACAACCATTTTTGAATTACAGTTTTATTCAGAAACCTAATCTATACAGTAGCTCTGTCCAGTTATATCTGAATGCATCAAAGTTGTCAAATCAAAGTAAAGATATTTTAGAGTCATATTTCTGGTTCTGTCCAGTATCACTGGAAGATGAATCTCTTTCTGATATGACTGAGTTGCTGAAAATGGTTTTTTTTCCCTTTAAAATAAAAACACTAAAAAAAAATCAGTCAGATCTCTAGGCACAGATTTTCTAAATTTACTGTTAATACAGTGATTTTGCCTTTTGGGGTTGTTTTCAAATATGTGGATATACCTATCTTGTAGCATTTTAAAGTGCTAAATAGCCGTTTGAAAGATGAAAGGAGTCTGGAAATTTATTGAATAGTTTAAAATGAATTAAATATACCAATTAAAGTTATTTAGTATCTGTTATCATTTTTCATCTACACCTCAAATATTTATGGGAAAGCATCCAAGAATTCGTATGGTGTATTTAAAATGTGTCTGGTGAATGTCTCATGTGAAACAAATTATTTTTATTGCATTTTGGAAAAGTACATATTTAATAGCAAAATGCTTTGCTTATGTACTTATATAACTCCAGTGTATGATACAGGTCCAAAGATCTTTAATTTATTACAAGATAGGACTTTAATGACAGAAAAATGGCTCTGATGTATCTGTAACTTTGGGATTAGATATTAGAAAGGTATCATATCTTTCAGCTCTTCCTCATGTGATGTGACATTGCTGCCCCAGACATTTTTTACTGCATGAGCAATCAACATAAATGAAAACTAGAAAGCATTCATGTTAGGACAAGAAGCAGTGTTGCTTTCAATAAGGTGGCTTCAGGAAACTGTCACACAGATATTTCACTGGAGACATTCTGGTTTGACCTCTACCTCACCATTTCTTCTCTCTCTTTTTTTTTCCTTTTTTTTTTTTTTTTTAAATGATTAAGGAGAGGAGAAGGGGTTTGAAAAAGCCCTCAAGAAAACTGACAGTTCCTTGTAGAATGTAGCTCTTCTCATTTCCATATATTTTCCTGCAGGAGAATGGCTCTCTAAGAGCACATTAGCCTTCAACCTTGGCAGGTGTAGAAGTAAATCTGCAGTATTATGATTGAAATGTTATACCTACTTATTCTAAAACTGACATGATAGGTGACAAATGACAGAGGCATTACTGGGTCAGGTGAAGTCTTCGTCGTAATCCCTTTTCCCCTAACTTTTGGCTGGTGCAGCAAAGAGAATCCTGTTTCAAGGATTATTAACACCACCTGCTACAAAATTCCTTTGGGAAGGACCAGAGTGCTTTGGATTCGAGCAGTGACTTTGAAACATTCAGGAAAATGGCACAATCTCTTCAGATACTTTAGTTTTGTTATAAGTCTTTCACTGTGAAAATGTATTATTAAGGATATAAATGCTGTTTCTTCCATTCCGGTGTAAAAGTGTATTAATTTTGAATGAATTCCCTAAATACTTGTGTTCCACAGGATTTAGACATGCAGTCTGCTGCGGTGAATTGTGCAGCGAGGTTTAACTGATCCCTGGGTTGAGGGCTTGCCTCTTAGTTTTGGGTAGCACAAAGAGAAAGCTCTGTCTCCATTATACAGGATTTTTTACTCATCTTTCTTCTCCAGCAGCGTTTTCTATTTTTGTAAGCTTTACCTCGTGTCTGGTCCATCCGTAAGGCACAGTCTTCCCTCAAGACCGCCTGTGGAAATTACATCTCCCTTTGGTAGACTACTTCTGTCCTACTTGTCTTCTGCGACTCCTGTACCTTCAGGAGGAAGGAGTACACCACCTTACTGGCTGGCTGTGGGGTGTGTAGCTCACCCGCTGCGAGGGTGACACGCCGGAGAGCCGACAGGACAGGTACCTAAGAAGAAGCCCGAGCAGCAAGTTTGACCCCGGTTCATCTGCCATTCCCGTACTGGCTTTTGGACTTTTTCAAAAGCCAGACGAGGGAAAGGTGTGCCTGCTTTTAATTGGCGAGTGGCATTGATATGGTCGGTTTCCTGCTGGAACTGCCTGAAGCAGAACAGGCAGAGCAGAGTAACAGGAGAAGCCCTGGGCTCTTTTCATCTCAGTCTCTGATTGCAGATCCCCCTGGAACCAGGGAGTGAATCTGTCCCTTTGTACTTTTGAGTGAAGTGAGTGCTGATTGATTTGTCAAGTGATTACGTGCTCAGATGAGATACTGGAATGTATAGTTTGATTTGTACTCAGTGCCACAGCAATGCCTAGGAGTAGCTTCATACAGTACAGTGAAGATAGTAGTCATTTAGGAGAATGTGTACATAGAAATCACCTTTCTGAATGTCTTTTAGAAGCTTATTCAGCAACGTATCTTTTAGTTTGTTTTCTTTTGGGGAAATTTTCTGACCTTGCACTTGTGAAAATGGAATGCTGCAGTTTAACTGTTGGCCACAAGGACGTGTTTCTAAATAAACAATACCAAAGTGCACCAAAGTTAATTGCCTTTCGAGGCTATATCTGTCCTTTCTAGACTCAGATGCCGTAACATGTACCTAAGCTGTGAGGATGCTTCAACTAGTCAAGAATTGGTGTGTTTATACCATGGAGGATGTTGCTCCTGTGAACGTGAATCCTAGACCGTCTTCCTTCTACATAAATGCTCCATCTCTTTCTCAAAATAAATCCCCCCAGGACATAACTACCTGTATTTTGGTTTTGGCTGGCCGTGTTGTGCTACCATCTCCTGGCTGCCCCTTCACTCATCATGACGTATTATTTACAGAGTCAAACTTACGCTGTTGAGGAGTCTGTAAGCTCCTTTAAGACGAGGCTGCTTTCCACAATTTTAAGCTTTGAAACCTAAAACAAGATAGCATTTTGCATTTTTTAGGGAATATTTAGGTGCTATTTACTCCTGTTACTGATTTCTAATGTGTGTTTCTTGAAAAGTGGCTTTCGATATTTGAGGCATTACAGGCATTACTATGAATATTTTTTTTCCTTTAATTCAGAAGAGGGTTTTTGTGTAAGAGAATCTTAAGAAGCGATCGTTATGATAAGAAGTGAATGTATTAAGTTGTGATTTCTGAGCTGATCTTGGAGTTTATATTAGAAATTAAGAACTTGAGGCTGTTTAAAACAATGCTTCCATAGTAGTTGCATTTACTAAGCAGCAGCTCTTTGCTTTGGTGAAAGCAGGGAGTGGAAAAGGGTTTTTTTGGTATTGCACATTAATCACACATGTTCACAAGAAGTGACTCTCTGATTAAGGACATTGCTTTTCCAGAACAGAAATAATAGTTTTGTAAGTTTTATTGCCATCAAGCCACTAGTAAAAACAAGTTATTTTAGGAATATTAGAACTAATAAAAACTTGATTTCCTTTGAAGTTGTGGCTTTGAGTCAATTGTAAGCTCTTTCCCTTGCAGTTTGGGCATCTGAAACCTGAGAAATAATTACTAATTGTTCTTTGTTCGGCAGAGACCTTACTGGATATTGTCAAATTCAAACTTCTGATTCTGTAAATGGAGCAAAGAATGCATGATCTTAAGCTGAGAAAGATACAGGTTGATAAACCAAAGGCCCAAAGGCAGGCCAAATATTAAATAAGAACTTGCCTTTGTTCCCTGTATTCATAGAAATGTCAATGAAGAGGGGGTTTGAACTGGTGTAAATTAAAAACATGACTGCTAAGCTGTAGTGAGTCTGAATCTCTCAATTGCAAGTTGCTTGGTGGTAGTGGCCTGAGGCTTAGGTATCCCTCGATACTGGCTTTCTTCATGTTAGAGGCATGTGTGTGTATCTGTCTACCCATTTAAATGGGTTTGTCTATGTGTGTGTGTATGTAGAAAATACAGATGTAAAGATAGGAATTTAGCAGATTTCAGTTCAGTTTTCATGCTCTTATTTTTTAACAACTGTAATAGTTGTAAAGGGATGTTGCTGTATTTACAGTCCTGCATGAAAGATGAGTTACCACAAAGATGTTACACAGCATTTGAAAAATATTTGAGAACTGTTGGTTAAAAGCATCTAAAATGGCTGACTTCTGGGACTTGCAAGAAGCAAAAACCACAATTCAACAAAAAGCCAGGAGTGTTTTGAGGTGATGGATAGACACTAAAATGATTGACAAGCCACTCAGCATGGGCCTGATCTTTTGAAGTCTCAGAACAATGTGGCTTTGGGGATAGGGCCTTTTTGTTTGTTTATTCCATCTCTAGAAGCCAAGTTCTGGGTTTCTCTGAGAGGTCAAAAGACCACTTTAAACGCCTCTCAGGGCAAAATTACGATGACCCTCAGTGGGTTATCTTCTCAGTGCTGGCGTGGAACCCACTTAGAAAAGAGAATCATGCTCTGTTCTGCTTGCATTTTGTAACAATCTCTCCCAGTACCTCTTGA
The DNA here is from genome assembly GCF_009769465.1 of Tauraco erythrolophus. NCBI lineage: Eukaryota > Metazoa > Chordata > Aves > Musophagiformes > Musophagidae > Tauraco > Tauraco erythrolophus. The sequence continues at coordinate 125,431,824 of NC_141466.1, read as the reverse complement.
AATACCAATGGTAATATAAAACACTGAGATTCTTTCCAGATGGGTATGGTGGTGTCCATATGTCAACGTACATTATTTAGGAAGCGAGGATAATTCGTAGATGAATACCAGAAAATATTAAAGGATATATTGTTGCTCTGATTTCCCCAAGACAGAGCGAAGGAGGATAGTGTGTCTTCCCTCCCCAGCTCCATGGATAGAGTAGAGAAAAGGGGAGATATTTTCATGGTATGAGAGGAAACGGGATTCTTATTAGAAGAAAAGCACAAATAAGATGAAAGGGAGTATACGTGGTACTTGAATGTTATCTGGGTTGCTGCTGGATCACGGAACGAAATAGAGGCTTTTTGGGAGGAAGTCGAAAGACAATACAGCCTTTCTGGGCACAGGATCATCATCTTCTGTCTGGAATGATCTCTGGAAATATATTTCAGGAAGTAATTTAAACTTCTTTTAAACATCACTGACATGTTGAAGCGATCAACGTTTTCATTTCGTTTTGTTGACAAACGTGTTTGTTTAGGAGTATGTTGCTGCAGTGAAGGCAGGCCTCTAGCCCAGACCCGCAACCGGCTGAAATGTGGTACGTTTTAGGAAATCCGTAGCTCTCTGGTGACATTCACAAACAATCGCCCAAAACCAGTCTCTGCCCGTCAGTTCCTATTGAGTAGGATTTCCCTCCGCGTTGGCTGTGTGAAAAACAGCTAACTTCCTTTATCTAGTATAGTAAATTTCTTTTAACAAATACAGTGTATAAGAGGACAGCAGACGTATCTTCATTGCCAGTCTGGAATGTGCAGTTTTTAGAATGGAAAGAAATGTCTCCTCACTTGCAAAAATAAAAATATCCCTTGAAACATAGGTAGGGAACGTAATTTGTTCCTTTACTCCATACAGATATCTTGATGACCAAATCAGATGCAGAATTCCTGCGTGTTTTGTTTTTCATTCGAGTTGTGCGTCTATTCCCTTACCTTGGTGTATAACGCTTTGTGATACATGTGATAATCTGTGTTGGAGTAATTTATTTTAAATCCTAAAAGATGAAGAGAGTACTGATGCTCACCCAAGTTTCTTTGGCACACACATGTCTCTTCCGTAAGTGCTGTAAATATCAAAATGCAAGTCGTTCTCCATTTCATTAATGTACCTCAGCTTTGTTATTTGAAGTTCCTGTCTCATAGATGTAATAAGTAAAAAGGAAATGAGACTTTGGAGTAGGTAATGTAAACACACGCTATTTCTGTGGTTTAACCGAAATGAAATGAACGCTTTGTTTAGTGAAAACCTAATTGTTGCTGTAACTTCCATATATTCAGACTCTTAACTCTGGCCTGGCCAAGCTTGTAGTGTCTCCATTATTTCAGGCATCAGGTTTTATACAAAATAGTACCTCATGTTGTAAACACAAAGGTGTTTAATTCTCTGCTGACATTTGCTCGTTAAAAAAAAGTAAAATAAAGGTTTTCACCTCAGTGTCTTGGTGTTTGCTAACTTGGAAATAGGGACAATTTAATTCTTGGTACTTTGGATTTCTTTGTGAAGGTGTGTTCTCATTACATGTGCGGCATGTAGATAAACTAAACTGAGAATTGGGAATAAAACAGCTTAAAGATAACACAAAAAATTGCAAATCAGTGCACAGACCTCCTCAGTTGTAACCTTGTCTCTAATTCTTAGCTCTTTTGTTGCGGATTTTTGTTGTCGGAACTTTCCCATCCTTCCAACTAGGAATTGTACCAAGTACTTGTTTCTGTCTAGTTTCCCACCTCTGCCCCCAAGCTATTGTGATTCAGTCCTTAGATTAAATAGTCCAGACATGTTCTTGAAAGTGTTGAATTTTCTTGGCTGAATCATCATCTTTTTTTATTTTTTATTTTTTATTATTTTTAAAATAATTCCAAAGTGTAAAATTTAGAATCTGGTGAAGTTACGAACTAAACTCTGGACCTTGTAACAGATTTAAATCTTTTTTTCTTTGTACTGATGCATTAAATCCTTCTTGGCATTACAAGTTCCAGAACTGAAAAGCGATTTGTATCTCTGTTCTGTCTCTCTTGCCTTTAAATACTTCATTACTGCCATTTTGACCACTATTTATCTGTTTATATTCTAATACAAACTATGATTCCAGAATGATAATTGTTTCATGTTTATATCCCTCTTCCTTTGGACAGTCCTGTGAGTTGGGGGTTGATAACTAGAGAGCCTGTTCGCTCAACCGAATGCCCATCAGCCTCACTTTTATTTTCAGTCCTTGCATTTTATTTCGAAAAATAGAAGAAATGTTCTCTTTGGTTTCAAATCTAATAAAATGGCCTAGACGTAATCAGCAAGTAATATATTTAGATTAGCTTCATAATCCTAACAGAAGGAAGTATTTGTGATTTGCGTTGTGTGTGTCATCTTTAGATGACAGAGACCACTTTGCAGAAATTGCCTTTGGTCTCTTAGTGGCAATTAAGAAGCTTTCTGTGCCCTTCCTGAATGTATAAACTAGGGCAAAGGAAATAAAATACTCATCCTTTTAGAAATTTCACCTGCACTGTCAAAGTTTCACATAGACTTGTTTTTTTTAAAGATGGCATTAGTGCTATGCTATCTAGTACATGTCTTTGCTTAGGAATGATAAATAGTATATATAGATCTGGAGTGCTGTGTCCAGTTCTGGGCTCCCTGGTACAAGAGAGATAAGGAGCTTAATTGACTTTTGAAGGTTTTCCTGTAGTCTGGAATATCTGAGAACCTCCACACATCTAGCAGCTACAAAGGATTTTGTGAAGATTGGCCCCGGGTTTTTAAAGATACAGGAGTCTGAGTGATGAAAGTGCAATACCTTTCTCAGGCTGGAGAAGGATTCAAGATGCCTTTTTAGCACCGTGTATTTCTTAGTTTGCTTCTCGTGCACAGCAGTCAGTTTTAGGGAGGAGAGTCCAGAAAAATGCATCAAAACCAAATGTATTTAAAACCTGATCTTTGAGAAGAGATTGACAGACTTAGGTTTGTTTTGTTTGAAAGAGAATAATGATCAATTGTTTTCCGTTTTCCATTTTCCAAACCAATTGTTTCCCTGGTGGCTGCAATAGAAGAAACAACAGCTTGAAGTTTTAGCAAGGAGATTTTAGTAGGAGGAAATCTCGGCTACATACCACTTAAATACGGAATAGGCAGAAAGGCTTTTTAAACGTTAGGCAGATAAACACTAGGCAGGGATACCATAGAGAGAGCGGGAAATGATGGACTTCTTGAGGTCTGTTCTTTATTTCTATGAGTTCCGTCTTCAGAAATACCTCCTTGTTTACATCAGCATATCAAGAGCGACTTTCTGTTTTGGGTAGAAACTCCACAGTTTCTGAGGAATCCTTCGCTTATTTCAAATTATTTAATTGAGCGTCTTGGGCATCCAAGCATAGGAAGTGTCAGATTATATAATTGAGTTTTATTGCTGCCAGATAAGGAGACAAATTAAGAGATTGCCAGAATTGCGTTAACCGTTTAAAGTGTAGCCTTCTCAGAATGCTTTGTCTGGAACATCCCTGGAGCCATCCACAACTTCAGCGTGCTTTTCCAGTGCAATACAATAAAATACCTAGATGCCTACTGAATCTGTTTTCATATTTTTTGGTATAAAATGTAAAAAATTAAGGTAGAAGGCATGTTGGTCATCAGTGCAGGCATGTGAGACCACGAACACGTAATGTTATTCTCTTCAGCAGTGTGTAGGACCAGAGAAATATCTCAAGACTCTTCTCTTAAGCTGTGAATTATGCGTGATGGAAATGACTGATGTCTCAGCCATCATTCCAAGTATACATATAATTTAACAGTTTTAGTTTCTATCGAAGTACATATACATTCTCTGTGGAATTTAAATTGTTTTATTTCAATGAATATTAGAAGCATTTTGCATAGTCCTCTGGTAGGCATGAAGTGCTAATACATGCAGAATAATAAAAGACGTTCTGATAATAGACTATAACTTTGCTAATAACTTTACTGTCAGTTAGCAGATAATCACTTGTATGCAAAATCCTTCTGGGAGGTTCTTTAATGTGAACAGTTGCCTTTAAATAAGAGAGAAATTGCTGTTGTTAGCCATAATGTGCTGGGATTGTTATGTGGCAACGGTTTTGAATTGGCTTTCTGAAACATAGGCTCTTGTTATGGATGGAACAGCCCAAGTCAGACCCATTTAAACACTGCCCTGAAAACCCTTTTTCTTGGGTTGTGTCAACAACAGGCTGATGTGTTCCAAAGCTCATTAACTAGTAGCAGTTTCAAGTGCTACAGAAATATTTTTCTTATGCATGAGAATTGATATACCAAAGATATGCTTATGTCAAAAAGCCAAAGGGTTGAAAAGGTCTATGTTTTGCTTTGTGTCTGCCATAGTGTTCTTCCTTCCCTCTTCTTTTCATCTTTCATTTTTGTGTTTTCTTTATGATTGTTAGGCTTAAATTTTAGTGAGTATAAGCATTGTCTTTGCTGTATTTAATGGAAGTTTCAGGTATTTGTTGTGAACTTTCTCAGCCTTTAAATCAAGGAGCAAGAGCTCATTAACAGCTGAGCAACGTCTTGCAGCTTTCACAGAATATTTGAAATGAGAGAGATTTGGTCCTAAAATACTACTAAGTAGCATTTTAAACAATCTGAAGGAATGTTTTTCTCACAATCAAATTTAATTCCTCTGTTATCTGGAATATTACTTCACCACCTTTCTGTACTGCTATCTCTGAAAAATGGAATAGAAAAAATCGAGTTTTTAATTAAAAAAGAAAGCATAGTGTGTCTAGAGGCCTTGAATGTTCTGTGTCCCTCACAACAATGAGCACGCTGCAAAAAAAAATCCTTTTTCTCTGGTAATATCCTTTTTAAAGATGACCAATTTCTAGGATGGCCCATCTAAGGAGATGAAAAAATATGCAGTCTCTAAATATTGATCCTTTGTGTACAAGTATGTGTGGTTTTTCTACTACATTGTCAGGAAGACTGAAAGATTATGTGGAATATTAGATCATTGTGTACAAAGAAGAGACATTAGCTTCTTAGTCATCAGGAATGACATAAATTCAGTCTATGTGCTTAGTGTGGTGTGTGTCCCACATAAAAATTCGGAGTTGGTATACCCTGTCTTTGGCTCTAATGTCCTGCTTCATAAATTGATATTTTTTTTTAATGTTATGATGCTATTCTCTGTAATAGTGTTTTCGTTTTCTTTATATGAACATGTTTCCACAAGTAAAATTGCCCGAGCAAGTATTTTTATAGCTCATACAATGGTGTTACAAGCTTCAATCCTAACTTACGTTTTTTAAAGTATGGAAGCAGTTCAAATATCCATGAGCTTTTGTTCCTATGAATAACAGTGATACATCCATTTCCAAGCTAGACTGAGGCAACTGGTTTGTTTTACCCTCTGTAAGGTGCTTGAGCCTTTCGGAACTCTGGGACTCAATGAGCTAGAAGATTCAGTGTTTCATTACTTATGTCCTGACCCATGCAGATTGCACCCACGGTTTTTAAATCTGAAAGCTTTATGCCAGAGGCACATTTAAAAGGGAACTGTAGCAGACTAGAGAATTTCGATTTCAAATAAAATAGTACGATAGTTTGTGCTGTTCTTCACTCACAGTGTCAAATGTCATTAATCTTTATGTCAGTTTTAGAGGTTTAAGAAAAGCTGAGCACCCGATTACAAAGTACTTACAAGGTACTTACTGCAGCTGTGTAAGGAAGGGTGGTGGTGGGTGGGTGGGTGGGTGAGTGAAGGGATGCTTGCGCAGATCCTTTCACTAGTGATAAATCATATGCAAGTACAAAATTAGTATTTAAACAAGTGACAATTATTTTACTATTTCAAGTCTTAGTGCATTAAAATATTCATCGTTTGAGAGGTGAAAAAAAATGCAGATTGCAAATCTTTATTACTAAGTATTCTAGATCTCTTGAATCATGTAGGCCCTTTTATTAAAGTTGATCTGTAAAGTGCAAAACACCTTCCTCACCCTTCCCTGAAATGGAGGAAATGCAGAAACCTAAAATCCATCAGGAGAGGGTTAGAGATTGATGAACTCAATATCTGAGGAAAGTACTCAAACATCATCATGAGATCAAAATGAAAGGGCAAATAAAACGAGCTTAGGTCAGCTTTTAAAATGTAATATTCTTTGGCTAAGATCCCACTCCTTCATGCTTCGATTTAATCTGTCAGGGCAAAAGGGCAAAGGTTCCCGTGATTGCTGGGGAGGGTACAAGATGCATGACAGAGCAATTTGCTGAGTTTCTCTGGATGAGTGTAGACAAAGCTTGCATGTCTTTGCTCTTTGTCTCTCTGACAGTCGCCTTTAACACGGTCTTTATTGTTCACTTTTTGGGTCACTGAAAGGCATTTATAAGGTATTTGTGATGCAGAAAGCAAATGAAACTGTTTTCTAATTTGTCTTAATTGCTTGTCTCACTAAATGGTTAATTCACGTTTGTATGTGCTCAGCAGTTTAGAAAAAAGGTGTTTGTTCATATATGAAATCTCTGTAATTGCCAGAAGTCATTAGAGGTGTTGGAGGATGATGAGCAGCAGACCACCTAACCCCCTTTATTCTCACTTCTCCTACTTTGCTTTTAAAAGGGCTAGATGATCCTGTTAAATTCTGTAGCACTTTACTGAATTTGTACTCCTCCTTGTTCTCCTTGGGGAAATATTGGGTCATTCCAGATTGTATTTCTGGATTTTCCTTGGTAATGACATGTGCATTAACCCTTTGTTGTGCTGTTGAAATCCTGTGATTGGCCTTCAAGTTACAAAACAGTGTGTGCCTCTCTTCAAGTCCATCAACTTCGTAATAAATAGAGGAAAGTAAACTAGCATAATGCATGTCTAAAATTCTTCTTATTTGATCAGAACACAGTTATTTCTAAGTCATGAGAAATCCAAAGACAGTCATCTTTTACTCTTCTGTGCATTACTACTAATATGCAGAACTTCTAAAGAAAATGGAAAACTGCCGACTTTTCAAGTTTGAAGACAGAGGCATTGATCCTGTGATTGAATATTCCCAAATAGAAGGACTTTTCAACCAGATGCAATGGTCCGTTTCAGAAATTTGTCATAGATTTGGAGTCAAAATCTGTACAAAATATCTTCTTGGTTTGAAGACTCGAATGTCTTTGTACAGTTTACAGAAATATGTAAGAGGCGCTGTGTCTCCTGCTTCATTTAATTCAACTTTATTCTGTTACTACAGAGAGAAAAATGGCTTGCAAGCGTAGGTTTGCGATTAGCAGAACTAATGCGATGGTTTTTATACATCTTGTTTATGGTAGTAATGTTCAGTAAGTCTCTCATAGTAGCAACAACCGTTCTAGATCAAGGTTAATTTTATTAAACAACAGTAAGACTGCTGGTAACCATGAAAGCAGAGAGGAAAAGACTTGACAGTGTATTTGGGCAGTTACTGAGAAGCAATCTGCTTCGATCCACGTGCAGGTTCTTTCTCGTTGCGTGTTTGAGCAAAAAAGGAAAATGACTAATGAGACTACAGGAGGCCATTTTACAGCCAGGGTTTGTGTCATCACATAAATAATGGCTGCTAGGTATTTAAAGGAAACGATAAAGGGCATCAAGGCATTCTAGATCTGATCAGTGATTACCGACAGCTGATGTCAGGCATACAGGACATCAGTTTGTCAATACTTCAGACTTCAGGGAAAAGGCATCATTTGTTGATCATACTTCATGATCATCTTAGAATCATCCTCTTATCTTTTCCCCCTTCTTTTAAGAACTGCCTATTAGTGTTTCAGTTGCTTTGCTTGGAGAGGAAAAGTACAGTATGCAGCCCATAATGCTTTGGGCTACTGACCTGTGTCTGGATTGATGTCCAGACTTAGAAGACAACTTCAGCAAAGGTTGGCACCTGAGCAATGGAAACGACGTAGTTAGTGAGAGGGCCCAGCTCTGAGGCTTTACCGAAGAACCCTGACATTAATGTGTACAGGTGCCAACCAGTTTTGAACAATTTGAACCGAGTGGTGCTTCCCTTATCAGTTGCCTGATTTGGGCTTGTATTTTTGGGAGTTACAATTTTACCAGTTTGCCAGACATGATGGTGTCTTCATAGCTCTGAACGCTTAAGTCAAATAACAATTATTAAAGAATGCTAACTTGCTGGGTTTGGAAGTAGCAGTTACCAGCCATAATTTTTGTAAACGTGTCATCTAAATTCGGCTCTCTGTTACATATATGCCTTTCCCTCCAGCATCATCAGCTAATCTGTGTCCATACAGATCCTCCTGCCTCAATGCCCAGGAGGAGATGGGCATGAAGAACCTTTCCTGTTGTACCATTTCTCTATGTTACACTGGCTGAACATCTTTCTGTTCTCAGAAATGTCCCAGCTGAGCACAGATAGCTCCTTAAAAGAAA